>NC_136817.1:19798398-22198398 GCF_951394365.1 Tetrao urogallus | reverse complement strand
TATCATTAATCTTCACTGGGAATTTGATTTCTTTGGTGTTTCTGACATTTTTCCTATAAAATGCTTTCATTTCACTACTATTTTCTAGTGTGTTACACTTCTGATAATAGAACATCCTGAAGGGCACCAAAAATAAATTAAATGTAGACACAAGCACGCATGTAAGCACAGACATCAAGGTGAAATCTTCCATTTTGTACTTCAAATGGGCTGTTGGAATTTGGACTCAGCTTTTTCAGTTCAGTGTGTTTTTGTTTTCTTTTGGGTTTTTGTGTGTGGTTTTTTTTTTGTTTTTTTTTTTTTTGTTTTTTTGTTTTTTTGTTTTTTTTTTTTGCAGAGGGAGCTTCAAGCTGACTACTGAAACCACAAGACCATTACAGCACTGCAAGGCTGCTTAAGGAGACTCAGAAGTCTCCTTAATTCTTTTCTTAAGTATAAATACTTCATAATTCCTTATTTTTGAAGAAAGGAATTATTATTTCAGTAATCTTCAGTGCCCTGAGTGGACACTGCTGCATAAACAAAATTCCTTTAACCTGGCTGCTAAGAGGTTTTTCATGCCCAGACACTGGCTCTACTCTTCCATAGTCTTTAGTTCCCAAAGTGTCAGGAACTAAAAAAACTACTGAGAATCATCTGCCTTGTTTTCATTCTTTTCTTTCTCTCAGTTTTTATTTATGAAAAGATGGTAGAAATACACAAGGAATTATAGCTTTGAAGAGAGATTTTTTTATTCATGCAGAAAAAGTACAACTGCAGAAGATGACAAAGAATAAAGCTTAGTTCTTAAAAGTGCCACATCTTTCTAAAACTCTCATTTTCAAATGCTGTTGTGGGTTTCTGAATCAATATACAATTTCTGAACTTGCTTTTAGCTGAAAGCTATTTAAAAGGTCCTCTCTTCAATCAGTGTCCTACAAAGGAAAAGTGTTTATTCTTAACTTTCATTGTTATATTTTAAGAACAGAAACCCAATTTTTTAAACTTGAGTGAAAGACCTTGCCTTCTGGCACTTGTACAATAGGTGCTTACAGCAAACTCAGAGAATGGACTTTTTCATGTTAAAACATGAAATTGTCTGTTCACAGACAATTGGAGAAGCTTGCTCTATATCTTTCTTACTAGATCAGGTAGGCACTAATAAACCTGTATTTTCTTTTTGTTCTTGGGGAACCAAGATACTGCTTTTTTTTTTTTTTTTTTTTTTTTTTTTTCTTTCTCCTAAGTGGATCTTTAAATGCATGTAATCCTTCAAATTGCATTGATGTTAATGATAAGTTAATGTGTGAAGACTAGAAAGCTACTTCCTTCCTTTCAGGAATCACTACGACATCAAACTTCTTTCAAAAGTTCTCATCCGATTCACTTTTTTTTTTTTTTTTTTTTTTTTTTTTTTTGTCTTGAGAAGCCCTTTGCTATCATTTATATTTCACTTTTTTTTCCTCACATTCAGTGCTGAAATGGTATGATCAATTGGCATAAAATTTCTGTTCTTATAAGGTAGACATTTGTACACAAACATTTTGAAAAAAATGTTTTTAAGTGCAACATAAAGATGGTGTTCTAGAGGAAAAAGAAGTATCATACTCAATATTTACATATGCAGGTGATTTCATAACTTTAAAATAGAGTAATATTGCAATTTTCTGTAATTAGTACACTGACATTGTACTCGCTATTATTAATAAGCAGTCAGCCAATAAGCTATGCTGAAAGAATCAGACTAGAATGCTGTTAGTTGTGTAACTGCAGATCTTGCACAATAGTTGACCATTGTGTCCCACCAAAGCACACACTGAACAAATGTTGCCTGTTATCTTTCGAAGACTTGAAAGTGCTTTAATAAGGCAAATTAAACCTGGTACTGCACTGTAATACTTTACCAGTAAATAATGGGAGGGACAGTTTTTAAGAGTGTAAGATCTTTAGGAAGGAATCTGAAACTTTGGGCAAACAAGAATCATCCTCTTTTATAAGGCTTTCAAAAGTGAACAGATGGTCTCTTGGATGTGCAGAGCTCAGGGAGCGCTGTGAAAATAGCATGTACTCTAAATGAGTTGCTATTTAGCAGGGATGTAAACAAAGAAATCAGTAGGAAGGTAAAGTGTTAGTAAAATGCTGCATCTCTCTGATACTGTTCCTTACAGCGTACTCGTTCTATTAGATTTATTTACTCTGTTGTCTTTTTATGTTTTGCAACACTTCATTCCACCATGTCAGTAAGTTTGTACTGCCATTATGTTATCAAGCAACGTATTAGTGTTTTACAGAAGCACTTAAAGTACAGCACTGCCACATGATGCATGCTTTCTGGTGATGAGTCTTATAAAGCAGCCTTTCAAGCTTCTGTGATAGCATTTGTTTTTGCACCTTGAGTATAAGCCTGAAGAGATTTGATGCACTGTCTTGTTATATCTGCTTCTGTCAACACATGGCTTTGCATGACTCACAATGATGTGATGTGATGTGAGCTGTAACGCATCAAAGAGACTTAAAGTTTTTCTGCGTTCTGAGTAATGACAGAAACTTTTGCTACATGACTAATGTAATATTACATATATAGTGGGAAAGCATTTGTAGAAAAACTGTGATGTGTAGTTACAGGCAGGATGAAGGAGAAGCAGGGAAAAGAGGAGAAATCTATGCTGCTTTTTAGACATATATAGCGCAGCATATGATGCACGGACTCAGATGTGAACGATCCAAATCATTTATTACAAGTTCTCACATCACTTACATACCTTCACAAGTTTTCTTTTTCTAGCTTTCCCATCCATCCCTATATGTCAATAGAGCATTCTACAAAACACTTCTCAACTGTTCACACAGGCGCTTATCCAATCAGAGCTGTGAGATGTTCTTTCTTCTTCTAGAGGTGTCCTTGATTCTCATGCTGTTTATCTTGCTCAACAGCTTCTGCTCTGAATAGTTTTTCTTGTATTCCCACAATATAGTAATTTAAAAAGAAGATATAAGGTAATGAGAGCTCATTTAAAAAAAAAAAAAAAAAAAAAAAAAAAAAAAAAGCCAGTATATTAAAAAGGTGATATACCTTCTGAAAGCTCCTTGTTGAGAGTTTATAAGTCAATAAGAAAAGAAAGGTTGTACAAATACATTTTGGAGTTTTAACAAAACATGTTTCTTCTAGAAGTTTTCAAAACAAGCTTTTGGAAAACAGGCATTTGTGAGCAAGAGTACTAATTACACATGAGAGGGTGAGACAGAAAAAAGGATAGAGGAAGATGAGGTACATGGTGAGACAAGACAACTCAGTGGTAGTTGGTCAGACACCTACAGTTTCAAGACATTCTACAAAAGAAGCATACACCCTAGGTATTTAATTTACTGATTAAAAGTAGTTGCCAGATGTTACAGAAAATCTATTGAGATGAATCAATCATTGACATCTAGATTCTGAAAATAATTATAAATGCCTGAATTAGGTGTTTCCTAGATTTTAACTTTCCCTTTTTCATTCCCCAGTCTCTGAAATAAGCATTATACCTTGCTGCTTCACAGTGTTGTGATGGAATGAGCACTTGAAGGAAACTCATGCATATCAGAAATTAAAGGCATATGGGTAACAAGATATGTCCATTATGCAAATTGCGCTTTAAACACTGAAAGGCAGAGGCTATGTAAATCTCAAATACAGATTAGGGGGGCTTATTTGAAAATCCTTGCTATGAAAAGATGGCTTATTGTGGAATACATTGAGAGCTAACGATAGCTGCCACCAAGAAAACCTTTGATCCAAAATCAATCACAGGTTTCATTAATGCCATCAGGTGTTCCAGATGCTGTGTTTCAGGCCAGTTGTAAAAATCTGTTAAAACGGAGAAAGAACCAGCTAAGAGTCTGGGCATATGTTAGACTGATAGGAAACAGAAGGATATGCTTAGTGAAAGGACACATGGTAGGAGATGAAAGCAGAATGTCTAGGCAAGGAGTGGTGATTCAATCCCAAGCAGAGGCATAGTAACAGAATTTTTAGGAGATAGGTATGAAATAATATTTTTGGGATTTTCTGTAGGAAACAGATCTTTCACTTCTAAATTACAAAGCATGTGAGCTATGATATATTTTTCTAAGTAGAACCAGTAGAAACGTTGATATTAATGATTCCTCCTGACTACAGTGATACTTCCTGAGGGAGGACGCAGTTTTAGGATTTCTTTAGGTGCGCAGATGTAACCATGCTTTATTAGACTATACTATTTCAATTTCAGGTTATAGAATATACCTGTGTGACCTCTGCTGTACAGATTGTGGGACATTGATCTCTTTCACATTTTTAGCACAGCACTTATATCTTTCTGCAGGATCATGGCAAATGGAAATTCCAACGTTGTTAAATGTCTATGTTCTGCATCTTTTATAACCAGTCTTACTGGTGCAAAAAGTGGAAAGAAATGGAATTCCACTGATATATGAAATTTATACAGACACCACTGAACCCAGGTTTTAAATGTGACTTGGTTTTCTCACTGCCTTGCTTCTGTTGAAATCAACTGCACTGTGTTAACTCACTGCAAAACCAGGCATCTACAAGTAACTCACAGAGGAAAAAAAAAAAAAAAAAGTGCAGCAGCTTCCGCTATAATCAGAAAGCAGAAAATATTGTTCTCTTTCCATTTCTTGCAGTCACTGTGATGGGTGTGGTATGAGCACCTTAAGCTAGAATAGAATCTGTGTCTCTGTGAGTACTGAAACAAAAACTAGATTTCTTTTTCTGACACACAAAAAATATCCTGATACAACTTAGTGCCACTATTGAAAGATAAGTTCAAAAAATAATCTATCTTCCTGAGATGGGTGGAATAATTTAGTAGCTCAGAAAGTGCTATCATTGGTCATAGAGGAGAAATAAAATCAAAAACCAGAAATGCAACTGCAGGAAAATGCAATCTTTGAGTGAGATATTCACGATGATAGCAGAATCTATATGTTTCTTTCCTTGATTTTTTTTTTTTTTTTTTTTTTTTTAACATCAACATCAAAATCCTGTGTAATGTATAGCATTCCGATAAACAGTTTGTCTTTTCTGCTCTTACAGAGAACAGGATTGCAAAAATGCAGTAGTCAATAAGATAAAAGTTATAATTCTGATCCAACTCAGAACAATAGAAATGTACGTGCTGCCTTTCTCAATGAACACAAACTTTTTGAGACTTAGCAAAGAATGTTTTATGATCTCAAGGAGGTAAAAGGATTGCTTATATCCCACCAATCAGGAGAGACAAAGGAAATTAGCTGCTGACACTTATTTTTCTTATTGAGTATCAGATGCATGTGCATATTCATCAGCTTATTTTTATTTTGTCATTTGTGCTTACATTTTCTGTTGTTTCAGTTTAGTGAGCAGTTTGGGGCCCAACATGGAACTGAGTCTCAGTAACTAACTGTAACAACATATGGAGTGTCATATCTTCATTCTTCTTATTCTCCCACCCCTTCAGATACTAAGCATATTCACAATTTCTACTCATTATTTCAGTATTGTAAAAACCTATGAATGTTAGGGTAATGAATTAGCTGTCTTTTCTGTTGCTGTTCTATTTAACATCTCTGTAAGTCACTTCTTTTTTTCAGGCAGCTCCCATTTCATTACCCAAGACTGAAATTATTCTTCAAGTCTGTCACCCTAAAATCACTTTCAATCTGTTATTTTTAAAGTGTGTCTTAAATGTGTCCTGTGTGGTATTTTACAAATTTTCAATATACTTAATAAATACCTGCTGGCAGGTTTGCACTTACTTTTGATTCAGGATGAATAAATAATTCAAATGTGTATAAATTATAAACTGAGGAAAAATGAGAAACCAATACAAATATATCCATCCTACATATTTGGGTATGGTTTCAGTTTCTATTTCTTCCAGTAGTCTAGACCACCTGGCTGATCAATTCTTTTAGATTCTTTCAATTATGTTCTTTAAAGTGTTTTCCTTTCTAATGTGTGTTTTCCATTCTTTATTTCGGCAACATTATAACAATCAGCTTTGTTCAGCACAGCAGAAGTTTCAAGACTAAAATCAGCACCAATGAAAGCAATAGTTCACCTTTGAATTAAGGAAATTGCCTTCTGCTTGCTGTTATCTGTACTGTTAAAACAGCGAGAAGTTGGGATCAAAAAGGACTTAACTGTTCTGGTCATTGTATATATATATATAAACAAAGACAGGACACAATGTATCATTACAGGTTCAGTACTGAAAATCAATGTAATAAGCAGCAGCAGGGATGTTTCCCACCATATCTTGACAAATGGAAAAGGCATTCCTTCAAGTTTTTTCTCTTTGTTCACTTTTGCCACCATCATATCATTTATAACCATTTAGCAGTGTGCTCCCAGAGTTAATTTATGTGATCTTTGTTTATGTTTGTCATGACTCTTATTTAAAGACATTCCAAAGAACATTTTTATAAACTCTGTACAGGACATTACTCATCTTTGTTATGTGGAGAGTTTACTGGTTTCCAGACTAAATGTAATTTATCAGATAAAGACTTTGATGCTTACGGTGCCAGCTTCTCAAACTGGTCTGAAGTGAAAGTGATCTTGAGGCTGTGATACAAATTGATTTGATTATTTTTTTTATAAATATTTTCTTACTTAATATAAAGAGAGCTCCTTTTGCAGTGTAACTATTTCTGGGAAAAGCTTTGTGGTAGTCATCAAATAGAACATATAAATCAGTATTATTGAATAGACCAAGTTGTGGCTTGATTTTGAGCATGATCTTGAGGCTTTCTTTTCAAACTGAATGCTTTGAGACTGAACGGATTTGTATTTATTTTTCGTATTACCGTTTATCTGTAAAAAATTATTTTTTTTAACATATTTGTATTATGCAGCAGACAATATATATACATTGGAAATTTTCACTGATAAAAGTGTACTTTTGAACAGGATATATGCTGTGTGCTAGACCTCATTGCTGTAATGTATATTTCAAGTTGATTGATATACGTGCATTTCTTTCTCTATTCTTTGTTCACTTCCACTTCTAAAGAATCTTTATGTGGGAAAATAGTGATAATTAAGCTGACAGGTTTATACAAGATTATGCCCTGCCTAACACACCTAAAATTTACCTGTGGCAGGGGGGTTAGAACTTGATGATCCTTGAAGTCTTTTCTGATCCAAGCCATTCTATGATTCTATTGTATTTTAATCCTGTTTTTTTCATTCTTTCTTCTCTCTATGTCCTTCTGACCTGGACATCTCTTTTTCCCCAGTTTAGAACCAGTGATTCAGTTCTCCATGTGTTTTCAGAAATATTTCATGGAGAAATTTTGTCATTGTAACCTAACCTTTGTATCAGTGTTTTTTTTTTTTTTTTTGTTTTTGTTTTTTTTTTTGCATTTTTTTTTCTTCTAAGATCTCTGTTTACATTTCTTTTGTGGAAAGTGTATTTGTTGATTTTTGAGTTTCTTTTTACTTTCTCCAGAGTGTTATAATATTCCTTAGTGAATGGAATAATATAAAGAATATCTTTTAGTTCACATGTGGTCTTGTAAAACACAGAAATTGCTTTGATTCATTTTTTCCTTCCATCAGAAAAAAATCATTTGAATTTGCGTTGCTTTGTTGCTTGATTGATACCTAGAATATGACTACTTTTTGTTTAGTCCCAGAGTAAGTCACTTTATAATTCTTATTCTCCTAATCCACTCAAAGATAAGAAATCTGATGAGCATCCTGTAGAGTGCTCTTTTCCAAAACATGTCACAAACTTTTGGAAATTATCACATTTGCACAGGTCTATCATATTCATGGGCAACTGAAGTTGTTATATAATCTTCTGCTGCTGCTCATAACATTTTGGTAGAGCTCATTTTCTTCCATTTTTAATTTGCTTGTTGCTGGCACTTTTCCTAGGTCATTTTATCCTTTCTTTATCTAAATAAAATGTTTTACCTGTGTCATGGGATCATCTTAGTTCACTGAAAATGAGATCTATGGTTTTATATTTAAAAAAAAAAAAAAAAAAAAAAGTATCCAGGAATAGTCCTCTGTGACACAAATAGTGAATGGGCATTGATGCTAACTCTGTGAAGTCTGAGAAAATGTTGCAGAAGGAGAGATCAATCTTCCATGTCCCATCTCATTCATTCCACTGCTGTTCTGGTGGTGAATCAAGAGGTGATCTGACTACAGTGTAGTTATCTTTATGTCTTTATTTTTTTTCTGGAGTTATCAGTATCAGCCCTTGGCATGCTGCTACAAATCACGATTTTCCAAGCTAGCCGTTTTGTGCTTACTTCTCAGTATGGGGTTTTAAGAAACCTGTACCTGCACGTATGATCTTCAGTAGTTTTGTTATATTATGTAATTAGTTGCTACTAATTGTTTACTTGAAGTCACATCAGTGATTTTTTTCTAGGTTTTACTGAATAATCTAATAATTTTTTTTTACCTTGAATGAAGATACTTCTAGTATCGGTAAACACAAAGTGTTTGTACATTGGCTTTATTTCACCATATTTCTTTGAATCTTTCTTCTAAAACATCACAGTGTATCATTAGTGCTCTTCTGAGTACTGTTGTGGTACTCTGTATAAGTACTTCATTTTGTAATTTTGAGTTGTAGCCGTATTTGTTTCTTCTCTTCTACACCAACAACTCACAGCATGATATGTTCCAATGACTTACAGTATTGTGAGATATGGCTACAGGTTCTGAAAACTGACGTGGCTGTCACTATGTATCATAGGGTAAGACACAAAATTCAGAGAAAGCAAGAAGGTGTAAAATAATTGGAATGAACCCAAGTTGTCATGTCTCTCACACCTGCAAGGCACTAGCAACACTTTGAAAGGGACAAACTCAGCTCAACAGGAAACAGTGCTCAAGGAATTCAAGGTTATAATTCCCAGGTTTATGGACAAGTGATAGAGAAGGACAGATACTCTCCTTCAACTATAGTCATTAGAGTTCTCAGAGGGTAAAGCTGGCAAAATTCATATGTAACAGTACCAGTGGCTTACACAGAAATGCAATGTTGAACTGCTGTCTGCTAAGATGAAAGGAGGAAAGGGCACTAATCTTCATGGATTTACTTTATTGTATATGGGCTCCTTTTACAACTTTCTTTTCCACTTAGAACTCTAGAGAAGACCAGTTTTTTTCTGTAGAAGGTTGTTTTTCCTTTGTCAGACTGCTGATAAGAGATCAAATTCATGTTTAAAAAAAAAAAAAAAAAAAAAAAAAAGCTTTTCTCTTTATCTTATGTCTGAAGTCCTATCCTACAGTAGATTTGCTGTCATGGAGGGGCTAAACAAATTGTAAAATCCTTGTGTATTTCTGTTGCCAGAGTGCTTTCTTAATGAATTTACAACCTGGTTGGATTCTCAAAATTTATTATTCATACTCTATATTGAATCTAGTTATTTCACTTCTTTAACTGTTAAGGAAGTGACACAGTGTTATGTCATCGATGATCTTTTTCTTAACTGGATGATTCCGATATTCAAAATTACACGTGTTTTCTGGAATTCTCAGTCTTGTAATTCTATATTTTCATCTTGATTTGCTTTTAATTTTTCCACTACATTCATTTTGTCTGTGATTTTGATGTTCAAATTTTCATCATCCATGCAGTTAAGAAGAGCTACTTGTGCCCACATTATTCCACTGAATAATGTAATGACAAACTTTTTTTTTCTTTTTTTTTTTTTTTCAAACTATTGTATTTACTTTCCAGGGTTTGCTCTGCATTCTTTCCTGCCAGCAATTTTAGCGGTTTTCATTCCTAAACTTTTCTTTCCATCTTCAATTCTTTCATGACTTTTAAAGTCTTTTTCTGAATAATGAAATGAAAGGAGTTCAGCACATCAAAGCTGAACAATATGAAGCATAGACACAGCAAATCCAACCAAAACTGCAATTGCAATCCTGCAGATTGATTGCTTGATATCTTTCTAAACTTCTGCAAAATGTATTTGCACTCCTTGAGTCTTTCTAACTATATTTATGGAGATTATTGTCATCTCTAGGTAAATTATTCTTGTCAGGGCTGAATTAAAGAAAATATTTAGAGTGAGTCAGAAAACAATTTAAATTTATTTTAAAACACTTAAATTTTTAGACAGGTTAGAGAAACTTCAGGCATGTGAATCCCACTTATGTTTGTATGGTTATATTGGGTTTGAAAGCTGTACTCAAGTTTCAAGTTCAGTTTGCTGAAGCCAGGAGGATGTACTACTTACTTAAACAAGGTTATAAGCTTCAACCAGATATAAGCTGGTTCTTTCTGTTTCCATGCTGTACTTAATCAGAAATTAACTTAGTGTGCGGCCGCTTATATCTACTTCTCCCCATTGCAGTCCATGCAATATGTAAAGACAGACCAAAATATTTTCTCTAATATCTTATTGATGGTATTTTTGAAAGTGAATCCTTTTCTGTCTGAATTCCTTTATTCCTGCTTGTTTCATATAGTAACGGATAAGACAAGAGATAATGGTCTGTGAATCTATGGCTCTGAAAGAGAGACAGACCAAGTACAAAGTACATAATTCTCTGCAACTTTACATAAACGCACATTTTTCTGAAGAATCAGCCTTAACCATTTCTTCTGGAATCCTCAAAGTTTTCTTGGTTCTTTTACCCGCAGATGGTTTCACTCACTGAAAGAAAGGAATCTGCTAATGACCTTAGTCAGTTTAAAATGCAAACTCCAAAGATGATCAGAGGGCTGGAATACTTCTCCTACCAAAATAGGCTGAAGGAACTGGTCTTGTTCAGTCTGGAAAAGAGAAGGCTGCAGGGAGACTTCATTGAGGCCTTCTAATATTTAAAGAGAAAGTATTCATAGGAGAGAAATCAACTTTTAGTGTGGTAGTGATAGGACAAGGAAAAATAGTTTTAAACTAATGTGTGGAAGAGTAAGATTAGATATCAAATGGAAGTCTTTCTTGGAGAGAAAACAAGTTGCCCAGAGAGGTTGTGGATACCCCATTCCTGAAGGTGTTTAAGCCCGCGTTGGATGGGGCCCCGGGTAGTCTGATCTAGCAGTTGGCAACACTAATTGTAACAGGGGCAGTTAAAATTTAATGATACTTGAAGTCTCTTCCAAACCAAGTAATTCTATGATTCTTTAATATACTGAATATAAATCTTATATCCTCAAAAAAAAAAAAAGAATCTATTAAAAGCTCTTTTGGCAATGCTTCCCTAGGATGGATGGATTCCAGTTGATATCCATTAACAAAACAGTTACACACTCTTAGTGTTTGATAATTATACAGAGAAAGAGATGGCTTTTAAAGGTTGCAAGTCAGAACCTCAGAGGTGATGCAAACAAGCTTTCTATTCTTTAGGTTAGCTTTGGTCTATGTTTAGATGTTTACATATATATGGGGGATTATCAAAACAATAACAATACTTTTAATCTCTCACTTCTTTACCCTGATAAAGAACTGTGCATCTGGACTAACAATATGCCAGGGTGTGGGATCATTTTGTTGCAGCAGTCACTAGCTTCCTCATCATTTTGTAGTAATGCCTTTTATGTTCCGTGTGTACTTAACCCACTTTGAAGCCTGGAAGAAGACTTAGTCCTTATCCCTAAGGGACCAACCACCATGGGAGAGAGTTGATGGCACTAACATGGCTTTCATAAGAGCTTCTAGATGTAGAAGAACAAACAGGTTCAGCTAGATGGTGCTTTTTCAGAAGTACTCCAAAATAAAACTCTGTTATGTTAAAGCAGTAACAGAAACATTTAGGAAAACTGAACCCACAGACATGACAGCAAGATGAAGAGACACACAATACAAAGTAACTATACTAACAGCAGACATGGTAATATAAACGTTAATAAAATATTAGAGGGCAATATATAGGCTACTTAGTTTTTCAGCACAGATTTGTGGCTAAATAAGGGTGCAGTATGGAGATGTGGAAGGGTGCCAAGCTTGCTGGAATACTCTCAAAAGAAAACAGAGATGAGCCAATTTTAGTCAGCGCTGACTTATCCATGTGCATACTCTACATGTGCCCTAAAAGGATGGAAATAAAAAGCAAGTGATTTTAACTTTCTCCTACCCTAAACTCAAGTATCTTCAGAAAGTGAGGCACTTCATACACACCAATGTGTAAGCAGACATATAGATATTTTGGACAGTAAGGGATTAGGACTCAAGTGAGACATGAGAACAAGCTATTCCAGTAGTATAGGCAGCTTGAAGTGACTTCTGGATAAAGGCTGATTTAAAAATATGCTTGCACACATTGTGAAAGCAGGGTCTTGATATGTACATTGAAGAACTTAAATGTAGGGGTACTTCTCTGGATTAAAACTACTCTGCTTTTTTTAACATCCACTGCTGCTCTGTTTTCTTCATCTCAAGTCTGGCATTTAAGGTATTTGGGTTGAACCACTTGAGAATGTAAAACATGCATGACTGCGCAGAAATGCAGTCCCTAAAATAAAGATTATCATTTTTACAAATGTTTTCTGTTTTTTTTTATTTTGTTTTGTGACGTGTCATTATTTTTCCAGTTGAGAAATCAGAATTTGCTTGGAATGTGGCACGGAAGCACATATTGAGTTATATATGAGCTCTTAAAAAGAGGAATTCTTGCTTCAGTCCCTAAAGCAACTTTGGCTTTTCAGCAATAAAAACACTGGTGAGGTTATAAGCTAATATAAATGCATGTATAATTCTTGACTTCAGTGTAATATAATTTCTTTTTTCCAGTTTGTCTTTTAATTTCTTTACTTCTCTTTACTCTTATTTTCCCTAAAAAAGAGCTTAAATAATTATCTGAGGAAACAATAAGACATGGTTCACAGCAGTCCATGTACTAACTACTCTTCTATATTTTTGTCTTGTGTGCTAGTCTTGGGGACAAGCCATCTGTGCTTTACTACTATTCTAGCAATATTATCAAAATGTTCACAAAATGTTCTTGCTTGCTGAATACACAAAATAATTATTAGTTACTTCTTTTGTCTAAGATATTCACAGTACACTCTCAGTTGCTACTAAAAAATCATTCTTTGCTAACACGGGATTGTGTCTGAAGTTATGGCTATTCTCCCTGTACTTGGAATGGAAGCTTGTGTATAATGAATGGTTCAAGCATTTTTACTTCTTTTTTTTTGTATTTTTATTAAGGACTAGGTCTGTCATATTTTACTTTCATCTTACACTGATGTGATTACTCACAGAACAGGGAAGTAAAACATATTAAAAAAAAAGGCAAAACTAATTAAAATATTTATAGAATGCTGGAACTTTTTTTCATTATATTATGGTGTTTTTTTTTTTTTTTTTTTTTTCTGAAAACGGGGATGTTTTCTTCCATTAGTGTTACCCAATCAATAAACACAGATGAGCAAAGACATCTGGTAATATTAATTAGCTCCTGCTACATTCCACTACTCTACCTATCTTTTAAACTTAGATTTAGTTAAGATCTTGGACAAGATATGTGGACATTCCTCCTGTTTGATCATTTTCAGTGCACTGGGGCAACTGTTAGGAAAAAGATTTGCTGTATAAACTTCAGTGGAGTTGGAAAACAAAAGCTTTAAAGCAAAGCCAATATTTAAAGAAACTAAATGATGATCTCAGGGCTATGGAAGAGTCTTCTTTTAACCAGAAGTGCTGCAGAAAACAAATAATTGATAACAATTTTGATTTTTAAGTAGCTAGTGTTTTCCACAGCAGGAATTGGGGTAACAAAGGTAGAGTGCAGTGTTTATTACATTAATTATCCTTTCTCTAATTAAATAAAATGGAAAATGAAATGGATGCCAGGTTACAACATGTGATTCAATACCATGCTGAGCACACGGCTGACACCAGATTGAATTGAACTAGTAGAATCAGACCCAGAGCTTACAGTGCCTTTGGCATGGTGCACTGCTACTCTTTGTGGAGCTATGGCTCATTAAGTGCTAGCTTACACTAAAATGTTTAATTATTGTATGAGAAAAGTTTTCTTTAATTGGCCCATAAAGCTACCCAGAAATAATGAAGAAGTGTGTGTCTGTGTAGCACAGAGCCATTCTTACATTCTTATTATGGCAGATTCCTCTTTATCATTAGCTGCCTTAAATCACTCATTTTTCATACTCTTTCTTCTGTTAATAGGTTTTTAAATTATTTGAATATGAGCATTGAGGTCCTCCCTTTACAAAGTGATTTCTGTAAACCTATTTATCCACTCAAATGTGCATCTTCACTGGTCAATCTATCTTTTCTTCTGGTAGATCTTTCCTGCTTGCTTTGCAGTGATTTCTAATCTGTAATTAGGATCTGCTATCACAAGTATTATTGGACTGTTCTATCTTAGTAAAACTCTACATACAGTCCATAGTATTGAAGACAGAAACTATTTCTATGGCACTAAAACCCTTATTCCTTGTTTATATTTGTATTACACATTAAAAGGAAAAAAAAAAAAAAAGTTACATTCCATAGCAAAGTCTACTACTACCAATAATGAAGCAAGATTAATTTTCAGAAGTCGCAACGCCTGGACTTAAAAAAAAATGGCTACCTACCAATGATAGATAAGTAGAAATTCCCAAAAATTAAGGTTAAATTGTATACAAATAAATTTAAATGCTAGAGATTAAATTTTTATTTGATGCCTATTAATGACAAATAATTTAAATATCTTGTTAATAAATTTATAATCAAATGGGCCAAGTGCTTCTGAGTTGCAAAGAGGCTTTTTGATTTTTCCATTAAACGTTCTTCACACATCTACTATGTAACTGCATGTTACGGACAGGGATAATGGACATTTGCTGGAACATGAGCAAGAGCTCTCTGCTTCTAAAGAAAAGTGAGAATACTTTCAAAACATGAGATAGTTTAAAAAAAAAAAAAAAAAAGTATTTTAAATATTGAAGATTATTTTGTGATTAATCATGTGCACATTCTTTCTGTCTTATGCTTTGTAAATCTCACTGAGATTTATTTTTTCATCTGCTGATACTCACAGAGTAACAGAATGGCCAGGGTTGGAAGAACCTCAAGGATCATGAACCTCCAAACCGCCTGCCACAGTGAGGGCCACCAACCTCCCCATTTAATACTAGACCAGGCTGCCCTATCCAGCCTGGTCTTGAACACCTCCAGACTCAGATCTTAAAATAGCTGCTATTTCAGTTAAATTTAGACATAGACTATATATTTCAGGTCACTTTTTAAAAATAGTTTTTGAAAGTATATTAGAAGTAGATATTAATCCAATTTGTGCCTACTGGCTCCAAAATTTGTTTTAGGATGGAATGAATTGTCTTTAGAAAATGACGTCTTTCACCACTGTATATGTAGAGAAACTGCAGAGAAGTGAACAGTTTAGTCTGGATAGAGGACATTCGGTATGATAATAGTACCTTACCTTAATGTGTGCTTTAGAAGTTGTCAATGTTTTTTAGAGACAAGCGATCTGTAGACCTCCATCATGGATCTTTATCCTGAATTTCAGGATCTGAAATAGGATTTCCACATTTATATGAATATACATCCAGGAAGAAGAGTGACACTGAAAATCAATAGGATAGACTGCAGTTCTTAAGAAATGTACAATTTTTATAAGAACTGTTTAGAATTATTGACCAAGATGTTGTTATCATTATTTTAAAAGGAACAGCTTTATTTTGTTAATTAAGGAAGCAAGGAACTTTTTACATTTTTAAGTTAACTGAAACCTATATTTAATTTTTGTCACACTTTAGCAAATGCTTGTGATTATTTTCAGTATAGTTTGGTTTGTACTGATGCCTCACAATTAATGCAAATGTGGATTGTGATCTAGTCTTATTTTCCTTAGGTTGAAAAAGGGGACTGCTAAGGGGAGTTACAAGGGCTTATCATAATAATTTTTACTCACATCCCTCTATTTCTGAATATATTAATTAAAAAGAAACTCAGGATGAAAATAATGTATTTTCAAAAATATTATCTGTTTTTGTGAAAAATAATAATTTAAACATTTATATAAATACCTAAATGTCTCAAGTCATTTTCACCCCTTCTGTTTTTTTTTTTTTTTTTTTTTCATATGGATCGGTCTTTTGGTAACAAAGTTCATAATTTTTCAAGATTTCAATTTTTTTTGATAATTCTCTCCCTTCTCTGTCTGCTATTAGAATGGCATTAAAAGTGGGCTTCAGCAATCTGGAAATCTCGCAGATTAAAGTAAGTGGAAACAATTCAATTTCACATTTCTTCACTGAGAGTTGCATTTTCTAATTCTTTCACACTAGCTTAGTTCCATTGTGTTGCCACTTCTAACAGAATAGCAAAAGAATCAAATATAAATTCTCTCTTCCTCTTTATAAACTGTGTCATAATTTATTTTATCAGGGAGAACATCTATTGCCTTTGAGTTATTTCTTTGTGCTAAGCAAAGCCTATTTTGGGGCCCTAACAAACTGCTTTTATACTTTTGTTTTCTTAAAATACATAATAATCTACAAAATATTTTTACAGATGGAAAAAAAAAAAAAAAAGCAACAAACATAATAGAACAGAAAATAAAGTATTTGTTTTAATTGTAAAAAGAATATTAGAAATTGCCATGAAGGGCAGTTCATCAATCAGAAAATATTTTAGAGAAAGTAATCTCAACTTTCTTTCACAAATTAGTTCATAAATTATTTCCAGGACAATGCTAGAGAACAGACATTTTTGGAAATTTTACGCCTCAGGCTTATAGTCATCACTGAATTTCTGACAAAAAAAACATTTCCTTATATTGAATAATGGAATCATAAAAAGTTATACTTCTTAAAGGGATTGTGTTCCCCTGTGTCAACTTTGTTTAAGTACTGTTACCAACAATCTTTTTTTATTAAAAGTGTAAAACATTATTTTTATTTTTAAGGCAATATTATCTAACTCATCTTTTTGAATTAACTGACTCAGTTTAAAGACAACGCTCTGCTAACAAGAGCCAGTAGTCTGCCCAGGTAGCCTAGTAGACCAATGGCATTCTGGCTTGTATCAGAAATAGCACGACCAGAAGGAGCAGGGAAGTGATCATTCTTTTGTACTCAGCCCACCCTGAGTAATGAGTTCAGTTTTTGGCCTCTCATTACGTAAATGACATTGAGGCCTCAGAGAATGTTCAGAGAAGGGTAACAAAGCTATGAAGTGTCTGGAGCACAAGTCTTACAAGGAGCAGCTGAGGGAACTGAGGTTATTTTGTCTGGTGAAGAGGAGGCTCAGGGGAGACTTTGTTGCTCTCTACAACCACCTGAAAGGTGATTCTCTGAAAGAGTGGTCAGGGTCTGGAATGGGCTGCCCAGGGCGATGTTGGAATCGCTCTCCCTGGAGGTATTCAAGAAACATGTAGATGTGGTACTAAGGAACATCATTTAGTGGGGAAATACTGCTGGTAGGTGGACCGTTGGACTGGGTGATCTTAGTGTTCTTTTCCAAACTTGGTGATTTTATGTTTCTGTGATAATTCTGCATTCTCATATAATTGAAAAATGGACAAGGTAGTTTTAACCTTCAACTCTTCACACTCAGAACAGTCAACAAAAATAAAAATCTAATTCTTTTCTACTTATTTCTTACATTTTAAAAATAAAATAGAGTTCAATATTAAGATATTTCATATATGAGGATCTTCGGGTAGGTATGATTGAAGCTTGATCTGAACTCATAAAATACATAAACTTTGATGGACATTATATTTAATATCATGTTTTCACTGAAATGAGTTGTAGTTCAGTTAGTGTCAAAAAGAACAAAAGCTAAAACTTCTTTCATGAGCTCGGAGTTCAAGAGCAGAGTCATCTTCTAAAATACACCTTTGTTTTGAAATGAAGCACAGAAGTTAGGTATTTTACTTCACCAGTTCTTTTGCCTCTGCTCTGTGGAGCCTGTTTCGTTGCTCTACAGAGCAGTGTCTAACACTACCAATCAGGAAGAAAGCTATCACTGTTTTAGAAAATCGTTATCAGAAAATTTATCAAACAGGAAGGCTCTGGGATTCAACTGGCTTTGAGGGATGAGTGATAGGATATATGTTCCTGCACAAGTTTAGAGATGATATTTAGATTTGCTATTTTTTGTATTAGTATTTAAAACCATAATTGCCTAATTAATACTTTTGTTTTACCTTTTTACCTCCTTTTTCCTTGCACATACAGAAAAAAATGAAAGAATCTTAACTTGAAAAACTATCTTGACCAAAAATGTTTACTTTTATCCAAGTTATGGTAAAAATATTTGGAAAATAGTATAAACTCTAAGTACGCATTAACATTGATAAACATATCTTAATATTTTTAATTATTTTAAAAAAATATTCAATTTGTCTATTTTATTTTCTTCATATTTTCCCATTATATTCTTTGCTAAAACTCTGTTTTCCAAGTGAGAAACAAAGTAGGAAGGTCCTGTGCACAGCTTTAGCTGTGAATTTTGTTTAAATTTTCTGTGTCACCTGTATAATATTGCTTTTTTGGCATTATTGACTTCTTATGTGCACTGTTAGAAGGTATAAAATGGCCCTGTGGCATATGTTGTGTTCTTGCATCTGCCTAATTTTCGACTTGAAATACCACACAGCGATGTTTGTGATAAACTACACACAACAAGGTCAAAGCAGGTGCCTGCTGGGATGAGTAATCATCTTTATTTCATCATCTCATATCAACAGATATCATGGAGATAAAGTAATAGCCTTTATGAGAGGAGCTTCACATGTACCTATGAAAAGTTATGAGACACAAGACAGAAGCAACTAAGAGATAATGACTGTAGATTTGCTATAGAGAGCCCCGCAGTTCAATTTACATTGCATCCTGAAGGGTACTGTGTAGGAAGGCCAGATTTTTCAAAATAAATAGGTCTGAAAGTATTATCTAATCACTAATGCTCAAACTGTGTGTGCTGCTTTTAGATTTCTCTCTCCATAAGACAAGGCTTTTTTTGTAAATGTACTTTTACCTTTCCCTTTACTCTCTCTGATTCATAAATAGTAAATATACGCATTTCCTAAGATAAATTTCAATACATGTGTAGCCCTAATTGTCACATGAAAAGTGAGGATTTTTCACAATATCTGTGCAGAAAAGACCCCCAGATTCTGTGGTCTCTCCAGCCAGGATTCCCCTGGTCCACCCAAAAGCCAGCTCCTCCCATGGCTTTGTTCATAGGAAAGAGTTAGAAGAAAATGTAATACAAAAGACAGACTGCACTGATCAAGTCTGGGGCATGGGAAGATAACAAATCTGTAAAATGTTTACATATAATAGGCTCTTTTTATCCCCTTATGCTTTTGTTTACCCATATATTTTCTTCCCCAAATCACATTGATCCCTTCCTTTCCTCTCTTAAAGACCTTGCAAGAAATCTTGCGCAATCCTGAAATATTCTTCCACTGCATCCCATAATGAATCTTATTAAGTGATTGCTCACAGTGCAGAATGAGCTTCTTCAGCACTGACTTCCCTTACTTGTTTCACCCGTGAATAATGAAAGGTGTACTGGGACGGCCTTGGGAGAAGCCTGGACAGGACATTCTTTTCTTGGTGTCCCCCCTGTTTGCCTTTGTGTTCTTCTGGGCTTGTGGAGATGAGCCTTTGATGGGTTCATGGCTCTTGAAATGAGCCTGTCAGGAGAAGATATATTATTTGTTCTGATCTCCCCAGCCAAGTGTTTGTCTCTCCATTCCTTTTTGAGTGTGACGTAATCTGTTATCAGGAAAACTAACAATGTGTAAGCAACACATCTGCAGTTGGCAGGTGACAGGCTATGCAGTAGTGGCTTGATATGTACCTATAGAGCTTGTGGGGAGCATATTTATGCTTTTGTTGTTAGAACTAGCCCTAGGTAACTACATAGTGTATCAACGAATATTTATTCTGTGCTGCATAAATTTCATATAATTCTAATAACTCACATATATGTCAAAGAAGCTCAAACAGAAGAGACCAGTAATAGCAAACATGCAGACCAGGTTATACATATCTGTACTATCTGGTTCCTAAAGGAGAATATGCTGAAGAGTGCTTTTCTACCATGGATGTCTCAAACATGCGAATTCCATTCCTTCTTCCAATTTCTGGGTCTACTTTGCAATTTTTTTTTATAGATACTGGCCTCTTTCAGATCAGGCACATAAGCAAAGATGGGATAACAGTCTCAGCAGTGGAAGAGGATGTTATATAAGACTATCAGACAAGCAGCAACCCTTCAAACATTTAGTTACCATCCTAACACATACATGATTCATGTTTAAAGTATTAGGAAAAGATTTAAGAATACCTAAGGAAAAAAAAAGAGGTTAAAATACTTTTTGAAGGAGAGTGAAACATATTTGCGAATCATCTGGGAAATTATTTTAATGAAGAGAAAAAACAGTGTCTGTGAGCTGCAAACAAATTTGTTTAGAAAGAAAAGTAGCGAATTGTGAGAAAAACTGCAAAGTTGTTACAAAATGCACTTACAGTATTTACTGACACTTACAAAACCAGAATAAAAATAAAACATTCATAACAATAATATTTGGACTTAGTTTCTATGCACTGAGTGTTTTTAAGTGGGCTTTAAACTTTGTTTATGTGTGACAAAACTTTCTAATCTGGTTAAAGTAGATTTCACATTTTATAGAACGGTTTTCAAAATAGAAATACTGAGCAGGAATAGTTCCAAATAGGACTCATAAGAAGTATCAGAGTTTCTGCAATAGGTAGCAGAATTTATGATCATTTCTCCTCTTCTAAGATGTTTTGTGGGGAAAAAAAATGTCGTGATGGATTTAAAATAAGAATTACAGAATCACAGCATAGTTTAGGTTGGAAGGGACTTTCGATATTCATCTAGTCCAACCCCATTATTCAAGCAGGGCCACTCAGAGCAGGATGCATGTCCAGATGGCTTTGGAATATCTACAGGGAGGAGACTCCACAGCCTCCATGGGCAACCTATGCCAGTGTTTCATCATTCTCAGAGTGGAAAAAAAAAAGCGTTTCTTGATGTTTAGAGAGAACCACTTATGTTCTAATATGTTGCATCTTGTTCTGGCACCACTGAAACTACCCTGGCATAGGAGAGGGGCTCCAGTTCCTTGACAGCTTTCTATTCTGCTGGACTTTTTAAAGTAGGTCTACAAAAATAAAAGAATTACATTAGGAAATGTAGTATCCAAACCGAAATCTAGCCAAAAAACTTCAAGAGCTTATTTAATACGCTAAATTTCATACTTTGTGATTAACCCTGTATTTGTTCTTATCCTGAGTGAATTGTATAATGAGTCTTTAGCACTACTGCTGAGAGAGAGAGAGAGAGAGAGAGAGAGAGAGAGAGAGAGAATGAGAGAGAGAGAGAGAGAGAGAGAGAATGAGAGAATGAGAGAATGAGAGAGAGAGAATGAGAGAAAGAGAGAATGAGAGAAAGAGAGAGAGAGAATGAGAGAGAGAGAGAGAATGAGAGAGAGAGAGAGAATGAGAGAGAGAGAGAGAATGAGAGAATGAGAGAGAGAGAGAGAATGACAGGTCAAATGACAGGTCAAATGACAGGTCAAATGACAGGTCAAATGAGGTCCCCATTCACATAAGAGAAAACTTGCTTATTTACAGAACCCAGAAGCTTTGGCAGCAAGCCACTGCCTAGATTAGGGTCATAAAATAAAACTATGGGACAACCTGTGGCTGTGGCAGCAAAAGCCAAAAAGGAATTTTTCTGTGAGGCCGAACAGGTTTTTATCACCCGGCCTTAAATCTGAGAATAATTGGATCTACCTGGACACATCCTGCTCTAATTCTGTTAGGACAAACATGTTCTAGTCCCCTTTCTGGACTTACAGACTAAGTAGAACGTGAATGGACCTCAATCCATGGAGATTCTATTTTCCAAAGTAAACCGTCATAAATATACTTTTCTGTTTTAATGCTTCAAACTTTTTCATTATTGTGAGTTCATGAAAAATCAGGGACTTTTTCTGTACTTCCCAAATGAAACACGTGAATCAAATCTCAACTAGCTGCAAAAAAATTGCCTATGCAGTTTTCCAGCTGTGGGGAGCTCAGTGCAGATTCAGCAACCAAGTGTGACATTTTGCTTATTCTTCTTTGGGCAAGTAATTAAAATGCTCAGGTTTCATTTATTTCCAGTCCACAATTTATCACAGTTAACAAGGGAAGAAAGTGCCTGAACATTCCAAAATATATTTTACAACAAATATGTGAATAGGAAAACATAATATTCAGCTTACAGTAGAATTAGTTAAGCTTCCACATGCAAAAAAAAAAAAAAAAAAAAAAAAAAAAAGAGCAACAAACCACAATACCACCCCTCTGTACCAAAATTTACTCAAAACTATTGAAAACAACACATAAAATATGTCTACAAGAGCAAATACAGTGACTCACTCTCATGCACACGACAGTTAACAAGAGTATAAAACAGAAGCTACGTTTCTTCTGCCTGAAAAGTGCATAGCACTTTTTCACATTTAGCAAAGAAGAATACAACTAGGAGAATGACATGGTCTCTTGTAATCCAACAAGATTTGCACACCCCTTCCCTCTGATTTGTAAAGTAACATAACAAGCCCCAGATTTTTTTTTTTTAATATTAATTGTCACCTTCTTGAACATCATTCATATGTGGAATGCGTAAGTTCATATGGTAAGTAAAACATACAAAGTAAATAAGAAATGTGGTGGAACAACAAGATTGGTATAGTTTATGATAAACTATCTGATAATCAAACACACAAACTGTTACAGATGGTGCATAAAGAATGGCCGATACAAGTCCATGTAAGATTGTACACCCGTAACATTAAAAATGCCAAAACCTGTACTGACTTTGAAATATAAAATCTTCCTATTCATTTCCTCTGCTGTTGTAAATATGAATTGACTTTAATGGATAGCATTTGCTGAGAAGTAGGTAGAAACTGTTCTAATAATTCCTGTTCGTAAGAGTTGCTAGATACCTACCTTTCCTCCTTTTCTACCCATGAGAGAATGCACTTTAGCTTTACAAATATAGTTTTGATAGGCATTACCCTAGTAACACTGGCTCTAGACTAATAGCAGCAGTGATAAAGTTAGATAAAGTTAGAAGTAGAGATAATATCAGCAATCTTTTGTCCCCCTGACACAGCTTTGACTGATAGCCCATAAGTTGCAAGGCTTGTGGGACAGATGCACAATCAAAGCTGGCTGCATTTACGTTTATCATCTCTTGCTTTTTCATATGCATTTTGCATACATGATATATGAATGCATACAGATTGTATTTTATACGGTGCTTAACATCTAGAAGCACCCTAGAGAACAATGATAGAAAAAAAAAAACTAACAAAAAAACCACAAAAACCAGACCTAAACAAATAAAACCTCAGTAGTTCAGAGTTTTGTAATAAGACTGCTCACATAACAGGTTTGAAAGCATCAGAATTGCTGGGAAAAAATGTTACTGAAATCCTGCTGGACTTTCAAGATTCTTGTTGCTTTGCTCTCTTTGCTGTCTGGCTAATAGATGTTTTTCTATTTTTATTGATTTTTGATTAGCTGTTGCTTGTTTGAACTCTAGGTTAGTGTTGAATTTTAGAAGACAGAGTATTTAAGTTGATTACAGAGATGTGACTTGTAGGCAATTAAAAGGAAATGAAAGGCTTTTGCCTCACTCAGTTCTGCCAGAAAAGCATGTATAATTGCATTTTAGCATTTCCTCAAAACCACACAGCAAAAGGTGTTGCTCTGTTTTTTAATTTAACTCACACCTTCTTCAGGCCTGCTTAATTCCATTTTACACCATCTCTCTGTTCTGCTATTCTATTTTCCTTCTTTTCTCTACTTTTATTGCCCCTGAAGTAAATCATGGAAGAAAGAGGAAAGAATATGATACTAAAATCATGTTTATTGGCCACCTTGTGGTTCTTCTGTTTGTCAATCCCATCTCTCTTTTTCTATGCAGTGAAGAATTTTTTGTGCCGTGAATTTTGAACTTCTGCTGTTACACATTTTGTACAGCACCACGGAGGATTGATTTAAACTGCTCTAAAAGGCAGCTACAATAAGGAAAATTAAAACCAATTCAGATTTACATTAATTCACTCCCTGAAAAAAAGCCAAAAATAAAATCTACATCTTTCAGATCCCATTTCTCAAAATTTTCAGCTTCAGTATGATTATATTTTGTATCCTTTTCTAATTAACTGTTTTTTAGATCAGATGTGTTGATTCCTTAATGTAAATATTGAACTTCTCACATTAAATGAAAGCAGGAGGAATCCAAGAAGACCTTGCTAACATTACTGTCATAGCCTTATGGCAGGTGCTTTTAGAAGATATGTTTTTTAGCAACTGCACAATTAGATGTCTTTCTAGAGCATATGTCAACTAAGGTTTGTCCTATTCTATATGGCCTTTTTAAACAATATATGCTTTACTCTGGTCATGAAAACTAAGGCTTTTTTGGAGGAAAGGGGGGTGGAGGGGGGTGAGGAGTGTTAGCAAACTCTGTATTTATTAAGGGTTTGTATTTGAAAATTCAGATGTGGATGAAGAAATGCTTTTGTCAGGCTGAGTAAGGCCCATCTTTTTGAACACAGTGATTTAAGTCCTCAGTCACTGCTTCTATGCACTGCACTATGCCTTCATCCAAGTGGAATATCTCCAAGACATTGTGGGCCAGGGCTTGAAGACAAGGTTAGGAGGAGATCAGTGTGTTGCAGATTATTTGCGCTTCAGCTAGAGATCATACAAAGAGGTTTGAGTCTTTGTTCTCATTTCTGATTTCCTGTCAAAAGTCATTCCCTTTCATGATCTAACAGAAAGTTAAAATCAAACATTTCTGAAAAGAGAAAGACTCTCCATAGAGTCTTAATCAATATGAATATATAGTTAAAAAACAAACAGATGAACAACAACAACAAAAAAAAACAGCAACCAAAAACAGAGAAGATGCAGAAGGAGATGGTGTCTTTTATGAGTAGCCCTCACTGAGAACTGTGTAATGTCATAAGAAAAAAAATTCAATAATTTAAATTGTTTAATATAACTTCTTGAAATTTTACATGCTGTTCAAAATATCTTCATGGAAACTATGGATTTTCATTTTCAAAACAGTAAAAAAAAAAAAAAAAAAAAAAAAAGTTTTGACAAATCTCCTACTAAGAATCTTCCAGCAAACCTATAAATGATGCTCGTGATACCTATCTTTTCTCGCAGTCTTGTTGCTTAAATTGTCAATGACGAAGCGCTGGAGTTTCCCATACAAAAAAGAGAATATGAATGGCTCAAGGCACACAGTTTTCTCAATAAATGGAAATTAGAAATCTGGAAAGCTGTCCCCACTGAAAAACAGAGGAGAAACTTGAATGTTAGGTTTCAAAACCTGTTTCAAAACCACAACATTTTTTAATGTGCTATGATCTGGTCATATGTGACTTTTTTCACCAAAACTAACAGGGTAGAAAGTTAGGACTTACAGCACAGAAACCATCTTAAAGAAAACACACAAACAACAACAACAAAACAAATAAACAAAGAAAACAACAAAAAACAGATAAGGAAAAATGTTTTAATCTCTCCTTAAATCTATACTTCTTGTTATTGGCTGTTGTACACTAGAAGGGAGGTTTGATATATCCTTACAACTTTGAATTAAAATATTTGTTCCCAGTAAGATGATTTTTCCAGAAAAAGTGAGGGTCAACACGTTTTCCCAATACCTAGATTACAGGCTAGCACAAAAGTAGCACCTGAAGGTTAGCTTGAGAGACTTGTTTTCTTTAGGAGTTGTTAAAGCTCCTTAAAAAAAACAAAACCACAAACAAAAAATCATTTTCACCAAATCAAAAATCTATGCAATACAAAAGCAGTATGAGCGCTGTACACTCAATAATTACTTCTCTCTTCATTACAATGTCTTCTCTTGTAGTCTGGAAAAAGAAAACCTATTGTTTAACTCCTGAGATTTTGAGTCTCCCCATTGCATACTGTAGTAACTAAGTAACAAACAGATTGGGAAAACTTGCCTTCTGCTTGCTGACATTTTTGATGATACATTACAACCATTTTTTCTAGTTTCTTCTAGAAAAAGAGTTCACACAAGGAAGAAGTTATATGTGCAAACAGGAAAAAAAAAGATATAATATTTTTTTCCCACTCCATTCATCTCTCATCTCTTCCTATCTTCCTTCAAGCAATAGGCATTAATAAGTCATTGGCATAGCTCTAGTTGTGCTTAACACCATAATAAACATAGAAAGAAGAATTGTGCTAATATGCCAGAGAGGAAGAAACAGTTATGTAGGTACAAATATGTACAAGAAAACCCAGCAGAAGTTATACAGTCTCATATTTAAAACAACCCATCTTGAAGATATTGGAAACTGGCAACAAAGAACTGCTTTCCCAGGAGGAAGACTATTATCATAGGCTAAACAGCTGTTTGAAGGGAAAAGTTGCTTCAAACTAAGAAGAAAGCAGATGCTTAACTAATTTTTTTTTTTTTTTTTAAAGAATTGTTAGAAGTGGGAAAAAAGAATAAAAACAAAACACACACAACAGAAAAGAAGAAAACATGAAAATATGAAAATAAGTTTCCTTTAAACACCCAGAGAGTTTTATAGCCTAAGCTGAAAAGCAAACAAGCGAAAATTTCTAATACAGTGAACTCTCTTTTTGAAAACCCTAGGTATCCAAACACTGTCCTTAGGCACATACAGCAAAGCTTTGCACATCTCAAGAATCCTTATGCTGTTTCTGGTTTAGCTAACTGAGAGTTGCTGCAATTGGGGATTTCAATTATCCACAGCTGGTAAATGTTCTGCTAGGGCATTACTGGCAATTTCCCTGGGTTCGGTCACAAAGAGCAAGTCCTTATTTCAGACAAGTGAAGAAAATGATGAAAACAACTCCAAAGAACATTTTCAATTTCTGTAATAATTTCTTTATATGAGATGTGTGCTAATTATCCTTCCCAAAGTCAAGCAATCTGTGACTGTATTATGACAATCATTAGCTACTCATAGAAAGCAAAAGTGGACATTAGGAACTGGGGACTTTAGAAGTGTAAGTATGACTTTAGTGATCAGGCTGCTGAATTTGACATATAATGTCTGAATGTGCAAACTGAAAAGTATGTTACTTGCTGATCACAATTAAGTTCTTCCAAATCATGGTTTGAATTAAATAGGCATGTGGTTGTTAACTCCATTGAAACAGCTACCTACCCTCTTTGAAATCATCATTTTACCTATCACTGTGTACTGAGCCAGATTCTGGTTTTGACTAGGCTTATGCAGCTTCCACAGAGTAAGCAAAAAACAACGTTCAGAAAAACATTAAACTTGACAATGTACATTGTCATATTAATGTCTCCTAATAGGTTATACAATATCACCTCGAGAATCAAGCAGATTCATGAAATAGAAATTATGAGACAGTTTATCCAAGAATAAAACTTAGGTCCTTGAGAATCACGAAGTGAAATAGCTCTTGTTTAGAAAAGGATAAAGCCTCCATAGGCATCTTTGTATTTCTTTTTCAATCTCTTATGAAATTATTACTTTTTTTTTTCTGGAACCTACACACTGATCTCACTGAAAAGCACTTTTAAAAGCTGACCCCTTCATTCAGGTTCTGAGTAAGATTCCTTTTGGCAGCTACAGTCTTTCAAAGAAAAATAACGCCAAACCCTGTCCCATTAGTGTGGTATGTGCAAATACCCGTTCTGCAAGTAGGACTTAAATTGTTATCAGTAGTTATAGGCTTCTGCTAGTTAAACAGTCACTTAGAGGTTTTGATTTGTTTTAACAATAAAAGCACAGTTCTGGAAGCAATCTCTTCATCTCTAAATTTTGTCCAATTGCCTGATCTTGTACAAAATCATATTATAGAAACAAGTCTGGAAGGAAGCTTTAGAGATTGCCTTGTTATCTAGTCTTTCCCCATGTTGTGTGTATCACATACTCAGAAATATTTGTCTAGTGTGTTCTTTAAAGCCTTCAGTAAGAAGTTTCCCTAAGCACCATATGCAATCTATTTTAGGTCTCAATGGTTCTTGCTGTCAGATAGAAAGCATTCAAAAGTCAGTTTACAACCAATTACTGTGCTAACATTGTCCTTTAGTTAAACTATTTTCCTGCTACATTCATTCCAGAATAACTATAGAGAAAGTTATAGGAAGTAATTTTATTCCTTTTTAGTGTTCATTGTGCTATGATAAATAATACAATTTACTTATCCCCAGAAAAAGAACACCTCTCTGTTTTCTGGTCTTGCTAATGATGTCTGTTCTCTTGTCAAAGCAGCTTGATAGCTGCTTTAAATGGAGGATTGAAGTAGTACTCCTTACTTTGTTTAGATAAAGCCATTCCAGAGCAGATATTTCTATTAATCTTTAAGAGGAAAAACATCTGAATTTGGACTATTTGAAATCCAGTTAGCGGTGGGTTTTGACTTACCTCATAAATGTATCAGCAGTGAAAAACATTCCAGGTAAAAGTAGGAAATAGTTCATTCTATCCAAAATATTTCAGGAGGTTGTCTCATTAGAAAAACTAGTTTGTGAAAAATTCTTGTGGAAGAGAGAGGTTTAATTAAACATATACTCTTTTGAAAATGGGTAATTTCCCCTCCAGCTCTAAAGCAGAGAAAATTCTGACAAAAATTTACAATTAAATTCTTATAGATCTCCAAATACCAGCTTGGTTTTTAAAGATAACTTTCAGAATGCTTACAGAGTTTTTAGCAGTTTGCCATCTTGAATGTACCTAATAGACAAATCATGATATTCAACTATTATAAGACAAGTTTAACCCCTCTCCTCAATCCTCTTCTCATTTTCTGCTTTCTTCCTCTTCCCTCCTACTTCTCCTCCCTTTTACAGAGTGTTAAAAGACTGTGACCACAAGCTGTTTTTGAACCAACCTAGCAGAACTAATCTTCTGGATAGAGCTGAATAGAATATTATAGAAATGAAACTTAACAGGGACTCACAATAATATTAATTAGGTAGGAGAACAAACTAGTTTTGATGATCTGTTGTCATTCATGCAAAAAAATATGGTCAACTGTCTATTTCTCTGTCAAAAGCCTTTGCATTTTAGTGTGTGACTGGTTGTTATAAAAAAAGTGAAAAAAGGATGTTCCTGGGTCATACTTTGGCAACTTCTGCAGTATACTGAATCTTCTAATAAAATATGCAATTGCACAAAGAAACATTTTGCTGAATGCAGAAAACAAGACAGCTTTTTCCAATAGGTCAACTCTGATTCAAAGATACGGCTGAAATTTTCTCTGAAATTTCTATGATACTGCAGGGAAATGAACTGAGCCTTTACAACTCTGTGTTAATTGAGAAGCTCAATATTTTTTTAATGACTGTGGTAGCGATTGAAATTTGGAAATACGTACAGTTCTTCTGAAAATGTCATGGATTCCTAAAGGAAAATGTCTGGAACGATTCTTTAAAGCTTCTGTGAAGCAGAAGCCTGCACCCTATTCAGAGTAACAGGAGGTGAGTAAAAGTACTAGTCACCATTTAAGAATAATGATTATTTCCTCTTGGATATTGCCACTTTTTAGGTGTTTTTGCATAGCTACTGACAACATATTTCTTACCTCAGAAGAAATTTTGACTGGCAACCCACAAGTTATTTGTGGAATCCATCTTCTGGTTACTTCTGCTTTACACTTTTATGCTTTTGGTTTACAGGCAAAAATTGAAATCAGAAGGAATTGAGCTGAGTGCTAGTGTTGCATTAGAGAATATTAAGAAATTTCTTTGTGTTTTGAGTACATCTAGAGCCAAGAAATTCAAGTAGTAGAGAAGTAGTGCTGGGGAGGAGTAGCCCTTTACTGAATGCTGGAGGAAATCTCACTGACGAATAATACATTTTTTAAAATTGTTGATTTTTCTTTTAGACTCTTCTGCCTCTACTTTTTGTCTTCAGGACATACTGATGATTTTGAATATCAAGTATTGCTCAATACAATGTATTTCTGTGAGTCATTACAGCACTTGTAAGTGCAGCTTTTACCTCAATCTATGCAGAAAAAAAAATCTTAATAAAATGTAAATTTTGTGCTTGAGGCTTAAGAGTACAAATAATTTAACTGCTGTTGCTCATTATCTCTTGTATACTCTTTTTTTTTTTTCTTTTGAAGTCTTGTTATTGTTATTATTGTAGGAAGTGAAACCAATTTACAGTTCCATGAAGTGGAGGCTAATGTTATCCTCTTTGGTGCTTCTGTGTCTCATGCCATCATTTCATTTGTCCTTAAAAATTCCAGGCTGAACTGGAAATAAGAGAATGTTTGAGCCAGTGCAAGAAACTGCTAATGAAAACTTACTAAAAAATGCAGCGAGGTACTTGATAAGTCAACCAACAGTTTTTGAACCATATAAGAGTCTTATTAAGTACTTACTCCATGAGAACAGCAAACCTTTCACCTTGAATACGAGGTCATATTTGAATAATTCAGCAATGAATGCAGATATCCAGCTGAGCTGTTTTAAAATTACAGTCCCTATTTCAAGTGGTCTGTAGTATACTTTTAATTCCCTCTGCTTTTTTAGCACTACAAACACTCTAAGTATTTAGAGAGAATTTCTTTGTTCTGTAAAGGGGGATAAACTCTGAAATCAAGCCTCATCAGCGCAGCAACTTAGCTTATTTAACACATTTTCCTGAATAAGGAGTCCAAAGAATAAAGAGCTGAGGCAAATAATTTTCCAGTGAATTGCTATCTGCATTTCCAAAATGTGTCAGTCTACAAAATTTCCCATAAAACAGTTATTATTTTTTATATTTACACAACACAGCTAATTGCAGATAGTTATGTATTTCTTCCTTGCTTTGCTTAAAATATTGGCACAGAAATAACACTACATCTATCTTGTGGCAAAATGCCATAGCATCATCCAATTTCTTAGGAGCCATATGGCAGTGGTACAGCCATCTGTTTATCTTGATATTCCTTTCCTGGCAAACCTTGCACCCATATGGGTTATTGGTGCCCTCATCTGTGTATATCATGAAGAGGTTCAAAATCAAAATCTGTAATTTTCCCTGGTATAACTTTTAACTATTACACTGAACATAAAGATCATGCTATTCTCATGTTTAGCCTCATCCATTTCTGTTTTGTGCACACCTGCCTTCTCCTGTTAGATGCAGGAACAATTTGATTTCCAGAATCTGTGAAAGGTGTCACTGCAAGCTGTCAAGTTCGAGGCATCATAATCATCTCAAAGGACTGATGGCTTGTGCTTTGTGGATTTGAAACTTCGTCACTAAAGAGATGAAATGATCCGTCCTTTTACATGCTGACAGGGTAGCAATTTTGTGTCAGCATAGAGATTCACGTATTCAGACAATAAGGCCACACCGAATATATGCAGAGTCCTTTCACATTTTCTGTGACAGCCGTTTTCAATAATGTCTAAAATATTTGACATGCACTGTTTAGAATAATTGTAAGTAAGGGAAAGTGTTAGCTTTCAGCCTGAGGTGTGATCAAGCCTGAATGAAATCATGTTTATATCCTATTTAGCAATCTGCTCTTTAATTTCCTCTTTATGTGAAAGAGTACTTTCAAAGTGGATACAATCAGAGCACAACAGTTATTGTAAGCGTATATGTGTTCCAACTCACACCAGCATACATAAACGCATTCCTTTTTTCTATTGAGGATCTCCTCACCTCCTTTTTATACAGCACAAACAATTTCATTTCAGAAACCAAGCAAATGTAAAGGTAAAAAAAAAGCTATTGTATTTATGGGAGCAATGCTGAATTATGTACATAATGAAATACTCTGTAGCTCTTAGATGCTAGTTGGCCTATGAAATAAATTGATTTGTTTCATTCCAGAAACCTGTAATACAGATGTTTTTTTTTTTTTAAATACATTGGTTTATTTAACAAGTTTACTGCTTTTTGTTGGAAAGAGGATGCTTTGTGTACACTATACCATTCACATATACGTACACAATTCACATAATGTACATTTATGAAAATTTAATTAGATTATCTCTCTCATTTTATGATAGGATTTTTAATTAAAAATATCGGTGTATTCACTTGCATTTTAAGTATTCTGTACCTACTTTTTATTTCAGTTTAGTGAAGCTCAAGACAAATTTCCGTTTGATTCCCAAGGATCTCAACTTTGTATTTTAAAATTCTTTTCTTTAATAACAAGACAATAAGAAATAATGCATTGTGCTCCTTTCTGATCTAGGTGAACTCAATTAGAGTCCATACCATTTAGTTTAGAGACAAGAATCTTCTCCAAATTGCTTCAAAAATTTTCCTGTCCGAGATTTTGTGCTGAGCATAAGAGGAGTGATACTTAGTTCAACTTTATATGTTATAAAACTTGGTAAACTAGTGCATGTATTTGTGTCTTCATTAGAACTCAGTATTATGTAAATCTGTTGTCTACAGACATTCTAAAAGCTAGCTGGTCTTTTCTTTCTAATTCCCTTCTGCATTTGCTCTCACATGTCTCTCTAATACATCTGTTTGGCAATAAACTGGCTGTACTTGTGTATAAAACCCTCCAGTGGAACAGAGAACAAAATATTCACAAAGCTGTTAGTTCAAAACTGTTTGTTTGACTGTTCCAAAAAAGGGCAGGATTTCAATGATTAAGGAGTTAATGAACCTTTGATTCTTTCAAGAACTGACGCTAAATTTAACCTGTGAGCATAACTGGTGTTGAATTTTCTGTAACAGGTGCTGATGTATTTCACTTTATGTTCTAAGACAGATGTTTTGTCTTAGTATGTCAGAACAGTGCTCTTCCATTCTACCTCCGAAAGTAAAGCCCCTGAGCAAAGTTTAGATATTTCTGGTTTGTTTAAACTTTTTTCTAAATGAAGTCTTTTCATTTGAAAAGCTACTTGCCTTTCTTAGGACCAAAAATTTATTTCAGGACATTTTGAACATATTGTTTTAGCTCCAGTTTAGTAAATCTCTCCAGTTAGTTAGGTTCTGTCTTAAAGGTCTTACCAGAAATAAGAGGCAACATTCTGGGGTATATGAACTACCAAAGGGAAACATGAGGATAGCTGCGTCAGATATCCTTTAGTTACAGTTACAAGAGTTTACAAGAGTAATATCACAAGGTGGATGGAGGAAAGAATAGTATACACTTAAAGTTTATCTTGAGGCAGAATTGAATGGCAAGTGTAACTGAGTCCATCTTGGAGATACATACTTTGCAAGGTCGTGGTGGGGACACTGTGAAGTATAAGAGTTTCTATTTCCCTACAGCTCCTCTAATTGCTTGTATATTGTCTTCTCCAAACTGTATCTTGTGTTACAAAAAGCCCACAAGATGTATAAGAACTAAAGTGACATGGAAGTTTAGGCAGCATTACAATTGAGGGTATAAAATCACAGCTATATGTCTCTAAGTAACTTTGCACCTGAGTACTCATCTAGGAATCCAAACATAATTTTTCAGATCACTCTAGACCAGAGAAAATACTGGTAGATAACTAGTAGGCTTTTAATGAAATCACCATAAAGTCAGCATATAATGGCATTAATCAATGGCACAATACAGATAGCAATGATCAAATTAAATAGTCAGAGCATTGAGTTTACTTTAGATAAAGGAATAGGCTTAGTGAAGGCTTTGGTGTTTTTTAATTCTCCCTGACAGTCAGTGATGTAAATCTTTAGCTAATGAACTCATCAAGTATGTCCATGACTTCACTAGAAAATGCAAACTTAACTCTTGAGCTACTATATTTAACATATGAATCTCATTAATTGGTGATGCAAAATAAATAAATAAATAAATAAAATGGTTCAAGAAGACCAGTGAATGTCATCTGTACTTTGAACATTATGAAATAGTACTTGTTTCTGGACAGATCTCACAAAGGATGTGAGCAGGGTTGGCACTGTGTGAGAGCATGGCTGGAAGGCTTCTGGCACAGTATCTAGCCATGGACAAGTTTTTTGGAATTAACACCTCACTTAAAGCATCCATTTTCTTAAATCCATTTAGAGCTTGGATATAAAGTTCAGTATTTCCAAATTCATAGAACGAAAACATAGAACAAAATCCTCAATAGAAACACTGCACAGCACACATGCAGGTAATTTATTAAATACAGATATTGAAATACTTGAAAAATAGCAATATTACTTATTTTTTATTACCATCAGATTGTGTGAGAACTGCAAAGCTTGATGCTTCATAGGAAAAAGGAAACAGACAATACTGCTTTATAAAAGAAATGCAGCACATTCTGTCTCAAGAGAGTCACTGATCTATGAAGAAAGTCCTAAGCTCACTTTTGCTCAGGTTGTGTTCTACAGTCAAAAAAGTTTTGAGGAGCGATTTTTTCAAATCAAGAAAAAAAGAAAGAAAGAAAAAAAAAAAAAAGTAAAAAAAGCTCACAAAATCAGTGAACCAACCTACCAAAAATACAAAGCAGAAAACATAGATAATAAAAGCTGTGTACCTTTTTATTTATTAAAACTCTACCTTTTTAGATATTCTTCTGCAAGATTATTTCAGTGGACTGACCATATATTTCTTCCTATTTTGTAAAACTGATTAGATAAGTAAACAAGACATTTTAAGTAGAATTCATAATAAATACTAAATCAAAATTTTAATATTTTTTCAGGTGATGCTAGCAGCAAGTGGAAAGAGGCAAGACCATCACCTTCTATTTGCAGAAAAAAAGGTAATGTTAATTAGGAAGTGTTATGGGATGAGATATGTACCTTGATCCACAGAGTATGATTATATTATTTTACTTAATTCAGCTGCTTCACTAATCACAATAATGCCTATAATACTGACTGACATTTAAAAGCAACTCACATTCAAACACTAATAATACCTCTGTCCAGTTTTGGAGGTCTTTTAGAGTGCTAACTTCAACTTGGCTTTCCCCTTATTATCCACATGTGAGAAAAGCTGTGACAGGAATCTACTTGAGAGATAAAAATTGGGATAAGCATTAACACTTGTAATTTTAGACTTCTTCCTTAACAGCTGAATTCTGTGTTGTGATTTTATCCTTTGATTATGCTTTTCTCAATTGTGCTTTTTCCTCTTATCAAGGAAAACACTCAAAGAGGAAAAGGGAATTTGAATATGTGAATATTACAAAAAATGGAAACATAAAAAGTTTTAATATGTTCAATGTATCATATTATATCAGTGTTGCTAGACTTCTTTCCAGTTTTCTTTCAAAACAAAATTCTAATTAATTTATCTGATGCTTTATAAATATTGATTTTGGCAAGATTTTATGTTTCAGTTAAAACTAGAGCTACCAAAACTGTTGAAATGAACTGTTTGTAGGCTTAATTACTAGCTTCTGTCCTAAAGCACAAGAATTTCTATACCATATTTAGAAATAATATTTGTAGAACAAAAATTTTTAAGGTGCAAAGGGGGACCTGGATGGACTAATTGTTCCCTTCCTTGCTGGGAGTTTCAAAACCTAACAAATAAAACCAAAGACAAAAATAAAACATGCTTTTTGATGATGCTAGGTGCACTAATATTTTCTTTCTATGTCTTACTAAGTCAGTGTTCCTATACAAGTGGGAGGTTGACTTCACTGACTTAGACAGTAAATGCCTAACTGCTTATAAATTGTTAAAAATTTGTATGTTTATCATCTCTATACTTTTAATATATCTAATTTAAAAAAAAAAAACTCAAACTTTATGGCAAATCCACCGATCATTCTTTATGTTTTTTATGTCTTTCTATGATTTTTTTATGTTGCCCAGTAATTCACAAGTGAGCTGAATATACTTCAATTATTTTTATTTAAGTTGTTAAAGTTCTTGGATTTGTGAGATTTCAGCTTGATTTCTCTTTGAACAGTGAAAGCAATTATCTAAGCCCACGTGTATAAAATCTGCTGCTGTTTTGTTTTAGGAATTGGTGCATTGTGATAGAGGGAAAAGGCTTACATAGCAATCTCTCATGCAGACTTCATTTTTGTTGCCATTTCTTTCTTGCTGTAGTTAAAATGAATCTGTTAGAAAAGGAATTCTCTTATTTCTAGAGAGAATTCAGAAGATGGGTTCAGTTAAAAAGTCGCAATATGAGCAATGCTTGTTTTGATTACATGTTTAGTTAAAATGAAAGATACCATAACATTATACAGTAACACATATTCCAAAAGATACAGTGCTGTGCAGGGTCAAAATTCAAAGAAATACAATCGGATCACGCACTTGAAATGTGTTCTACATGAAGAGTGACACGTGGTGGAGGGAGGGTGTTTTGTTTTTTTTTTTTAATACATGTATTTTACCTTCTGTGGTATAAAATAAGAAAAGATGGAAAAGAATGTGCTGAAAAATAAGTAGCAACTATTAATGAAAAAAGAGTTGCACTCAGTTAAACAGGCTACAGTTTAATTAAAATTGAATGCAAAATGAGAGTTTTATTGTTAATATCTTGTTATGCAGTGGGAGTCTTATTACTTTCCAAGTAATAAACTGAAAAGGAGTGTAAAATTCTGGGTAGACAAATGTCATAAAATTCTCCATCATTATCTGGATTCTTGGCAATGATTTCAGAAAGACTAAAGGGTTCCTGAAAATGGAAGTGAAACAATTCTTTTGACACATCTAATTCTTCCAGGCCAGCAGGGTAGTATCAGACATTGTTTAAGCTTTACAGGTTAGACAGTCTTCAGATGATAGGTATGCGACATCTTTCATAAAAGGAAATGCCACATTAAGTATTGAAAGTAATAAGGACAAAGTTAGACAAATGCAGCTGTAAAGTATGAGTGGCTGAAGTCAAAAGAATGTGTGAATTAGCATATAGAAATTCTTGAGAATGCCATAACAACACAGAGACAGGCAGTTTAGGGCTATTTCATATCATTCCATTTGACTTATTCTTGTCCCCTGCATCTCAGCCTTCAATCCAGAAGAAATGATTCCTTTGTGTGGTATTTTCATGCATTCTGTTAGCATTTACTGATACTTAAACTCATTTTGTCAATGCTAATTTTAACATGTCTCCAGTTAGTAAATAAATAATTGCTTAATGCTGTCCAATTCTTCCTCTGGAAGAACAGAGGGAGAACAGTGTTATTGTCACAGCATCATGTTTAGGATGCTCTAGTTAAGATTCAGTCAATACTTTCATTAACTCATAGTTTCAGTGGTTTCAAACACACAAAGGTATTCTGTGTACAGCTGCACTTAGGATCTGAGCCATAGGGTTCACCACACTCAGAAGAATGAGTTAGCTGGCACTTTTGCAGCACAGTTTAAATGTCCTACAAACATGTCATCACCCACCCTTGTCCTTGGCACCTGGTGATAAGCTTTAAATAACCTTGGGAGCTAGCTTCTGCAGACAGAGCACACCGGGTGAGTAACCATTGTTGCTGCCCACTGAGAACAGGGAGGTTCAGTAAGTGAGCACAGCCCACACTGCCCATACGGTGCTACAGCTGTGGGTGTGGGAGATGGTCAAGTGGCAGGTGGAAGTGGAAATGTTGTCCTACTTTGTTCAGGAGACCAGCCCTTGGCAATTTCTGAGACCACAGGTTTAAAACATGGTTTCTATCAGACAGTGGACCTGCTCCAAGAAGACAGTGGCAACCCAGATGGAAGACCTGCCCAGAAATGTAGCTGTTCAGGTCTCCAGCTGCAGGGATTGCCTGAGCCTGCTGCTGCCGGGGGAGGGTGGCAGGGATTCCATCTTCGTGAGTATAAGCAGGTGGAAGTGCTACTCATACTGGTGGTGGAGCTCAAGGAGGAGGTGGACAGACTAAGGATTATCAGGGAGTGTGAGGGGGAGACTGACTGGCAGAATGACTCATTGGTGTGACAGAAGGAAGAGTGCCAGGCAGATATCCCCAGTAAAGTGTTTGACCCCCTGCCCTGTCATAGTCAGACAGAGGTGACAGATGAGGGGAGTTGGAAGAGAGTCCCGAGTCAGTGTCATGGGTGCCCCTACTGCCTGCCTATCCTGTTCCCCCAGGTCCCACCAAGCTATAGATTTGGGGTGCTGGAAATTGAAGACAAGGTGAGTGGGGAGGTGAGGGAGGATCTGCCTAGGAGGGAGCCTAAGGCAAGGCAGTCACTCCCACAACTTGAGACTGCCTCTGTCAGGAAAGAAAGAAGGGTGGTCATGATGGATGACTCCTTTCTCAGAGGAACGGAGGGCCCCATTTGCAGACTGGGCCCAAGCCGCTGGGAAGTGTACTGCCTTCCTGGTACCTGGGTCAGGGTCATAACTAGGAAACTCCCAAAGCTGGTTTGGTCCAATGATTATTTCCCATTACTCATAGTTCGGGTGGGCAATGATGAAATCACACAGAGAAACCTGCAAATTATGAAAAGAGATTTTAGGGGTTTTGGGAATTTAGTTCAAGGTGCAGGAGTGCAAGTGATCTTGCCTTCTGGTACTAGTTTCATTCTTTTCCTATGAAAAATGATTGTCCACACAAAATTATAAGCAGAATGTTTTGGATTCAAATCAATATTTAGCAAAATCTGGCTTGTCTTTAAATTACCTGTGTATGTATGAGCAGACTTCCTTTGGAGGGAAGGAGTTTCAATTCTGAACAAATATAAGAACAACTCTTATTTCTAAGAGCATGTGCTCTGAGCATCCATAGTAGCACATTTCAAATCTTTACTTGCTTACAGTATTCTCATATCCAGAGGGCAGACAAAAAAATCTCTCCAAAACACACACACACACAAATAAAGCATTGGGATATATTTGGTAAGGACTCAGTCTTCTGGCCATGTGAAACAGAGAAGCTAAGTCTGTTCAGCCCAGTGGGAGTATGTGTACAGAATGAAATAGAGATGTGAGCTACTCCACAACGACTTCCTTGCACATTTATTTCAGAGCAGTTGCAACAGGGTACTTCTGAACAGATGACCATTGCTAGGTAGAGAACATTCAGTACACCCTTGAGGAATGTGGTCTAGTTCATTTTCTTCCAAAAATAAGTAATCAAGAGACCGAAGTGAAGCATGACCTCCAGAGATGATCAGATGGCAGTTTATTTAAAAAAAAAAAAAAAAAAAAAGAACAGGAAAAAAACAAACAAATTTTGAAGTGTTCTTGTAAACAACTTGCCCATAAGTCCAGCTATTCTCAAACAAGACTTTGATGTTTTCCTGTAAATCACATTTTCAAAAGAAGTCCTACTCTAATCTCTATTTTTAGGCCATGAAAAATACAACCTTCTAGCTACTGTTATTGATGCAATTTAGGTCATTTGAATCCATCAGAGGACAACACTTGCATCTGCAGTCAAACAGATATCTAGAAAGCATTTTGTGGTGATAGCTGATCACAGGTACAAAGCATTACAAACTCTTAAGTGTTTAACTCTTTCTACAGTTAGGTAACATGGTAGGTTGACAAATGAAGTGAAGAAAGGAAATAAGCAGCTTTAATCTTACTTTTGCATCAGGAGTCTAGCCCAAAAGATGTATTTCTGCAAGTAAAAACAGAAATTTCTTTTTAACTTCATCAAGGTGTATACCTGACCTTGTTCCGTGATTAAAAAATACTTTCCATCTCTCTACCTTTTCCACAAAAACTCAAATGCATATTCCATGTGCTGCTAATAGTATTAGAAACTCATACGTTGCCCCCAGAAAATAAATTATTTTCATTAAAATAAAAAACAAAAACCACATTGAATCTACAGGGTTTATACTGACAAGCTCTGCTTTTGTCTGCTCTGATTGTCTGTGATAACCACATTCTGGTCATGAATGGAAAACACAATAATGGATTTCATTAGGAACAGAAAGATGCTTCATGCCTATATTTTAACTCATTAAAAATGTATAATTCACATACTACTTGTAGTTGAAAGCATTTAGACTATTGATGTTTCTATATTGATAGGAACATACGTTAAGATTAGGTAAGGTTGTTGACAATAGAAGTTACAGGTGGTTGGCAACTTGTTCCTTTCAGTTGAATATGGTGCCTGAAGTTGTCTATATAGGGCAGTACTGGGGGAGAAATTGTATTTAGAAAGAAATTCCTCAGAAGGATAACTTCATATTAAACTTATTTTTTATCTTAGCACCTCCTTCCACAGTGGAACTTGTCCATTAAAATATTTTATTAAGGTAATAACACAAATATGAGCATTTAAACATGTCAGTATTATCTACTGGTCATATTTCTACAAAACTTTCTTTTCTTTTTTTCTATTCTATTCATGTGCAGTCTGTTCTGATACTATTGGCTTTAAATATCTTTTCCTTTCATGATGACTTTTGTCTGCACTTTAATTCAATTTATCACTTATGACAGAGTTTCCAGAAGCAGTTCCTCTATTTGGATGGCTGTAGAATGCAATCATTTCAACTGAATTTTAAGATTGGAGGGTGCTAGCTACCACTGGGAATGATACCAAGTTCTGTGGCTGGGCCTGGATATTTCCTACCTCACCTGTGCTGAAGGATATAACCAATGAGCATGTTTTACTGATCTCTCGTTTCTATGAGGACTGCTTCTAAAGTAATGCCTCTTATTTTTGACCACGATGTCAGAGGTAGATGTTGAGATGTTGGTGCAGTGCAGTAGACAATGAATCTTCCCACCAACATTCTGCTGAATCTTGTCGCTGAGCAACAGATGGCAGCAGAGGGACAGTCTGACAAAATGGTGTCTCATAGAAGAGAAAGATAAATAGCAAAGATAAATTTATTAATGCGCGGAAGAAAACTGCACCTGTTGACATTCACTGATGCTTGCTGAACATATATGGAGGCCAAACAGTGGGTGTAAGTGCAGTGAGATGGTGGGTGATGTGAATCAGAAGTGGTGACAGTGCGTCACCTCTGCTGGTATAGATTTTTGGGGGGAGCATGACTTACAGGCTCTCATTCACTGCTGTTGAAAATGCATAGCTAATGGTGTTGATTGTGTTGAAAAAGTTTTTTAGCTCAGAATTTGCTCTGTCAAATAGTACTGTGCTCTTTGTTGTAGTTTCTATGGAAATAAATAGGAGGCATTACATTCTAAGTCATCTGAGTCTCCCACGTGGACAAGACAATAGAAGGACAGTAATAACTTGTTTCACCTGATTACTCTCCTAATGAAGGACATAGAGCAGAGTCTTCAGGAACTGTTGACGTATATTCTGAATCTCATTCTTAAGACAGCAGGAAAAAATGTCTTTTTCTGTCCATTTTTTTTGGGGGGGGGTGAATGTTAATTTTCTCTAGATTGGGTTTTTGTTTGCTTTCTAGATATGAACCCAATTTCTCTTACATATGTTGGAAATGTCAGCACATAGCTTTACTGCTCCCCATCTTTACTCAAGAGGTTCTAGCTACAGTTGTGCAGGTATTCTCCTAGAGTAAGCCAGGAGTTTGAGTTGTTTGAGCCAGCATTTGTCTCTTCTTACTTGTTTCATTTTATTTAATTGCATGTGAAGAAGAAAAATATTTTAGAATAAGAACAAACTTATGTTCTAAGGTCAGAATGCTGAGACCATTTTGGCTAATGAGAATGATAGACTCTTGTCCAGCAATCTTCTACCCTGTCCAGTGACAATAATGAGAACATTATTAAAGCTCAGCCCACTTCTATTACATTCACTTTCTGAAACTTCTATGACTTCTCTTTCTCTGTGTCTGAATTTTGTCCTTCTCAAAAGGGTGGCAGAGTTAACATCACCTATTTTACTGTGAAGCATTGTGTTGCTCTGCTTAGGTGCAGATTTTTTAATTAGTGAAAATATGCAAAAAGTAGAATAAATTATCATCCTTAAAGCAGTAGCTACAGTGACCACTCGAAGGTTATCTTAGAACTGTCAGTATTCCATAGAATCTAATTTGAAGACTGATAAATTCTCTGTATTATATGAAAACAAAAATACAATTATCTGAATTGAAATAGAATTATCTCCATCCGTATTTTCAAAAGAACTTGAAGAGAGATGGAAACACACTTTCCAAAGAACTATTGTTCCAGAAACTGCTGCAAATACACATCTACAAAAAAACAAACAAAACAAAAAAAAAAAACAGGAGTAAGGAGGCCTGAGTATATGAACTACTAAGAGCAGTGTGGGATAAACTCTTAGAGATATGTGTTATCATATTACTATAGAACATATTACAGCCTGACAATGAAATAGGTCTTATCCATCCCTTAGAATGTCTGATCAGCCAGGACCAACTCAGTTTCACTTTGACTCTCATTCTTCAGTTGTGGTCCCATTTGTCTTCCCTTTCCGTTACCAAACTTCAGTTCCAAGATAGAGTATTATTTGTACTCTTTCTTTGATTGTATCAAAATATATTTATCTTGGAAAATGAATTTAGAGAGAAAGGTTTCAGCTTGCTTTCTTCAGGTCTTTCTGCTGTCATCTCTGTAAGGTCAGCAGTTACTTACAAACTACTTCCAGCAGTTACAGTTGATCTTATTTATATTTGAATTCTCTTTACAGAATCAATGGAGAATGTTCTGGATGACTTTACAAAATCTAATATTAAGGCTGTTGTTGGAAAGGATATGGTTTAAAAAAAAATTGTGCTTCAGATACTTACTAGTGTATATGCGCTGGGGGGGAATTTCTTTAGGGTGAAGGTTAATTGAAATGAAGTAATTTTGGATTTGTTATATGACTTGTTTTCATGAGGGACAGTGTATCAAAACATAGGTGTCAATTAGCAGTATTTGAAGTGTAAAGCTGAGTAGATTGGACAAAGAGACATTGCCAAGAAAGGAAAAAAATGAAAGGGAAAAGAAAAATGAAACTTATATTTTAAGAAGCAGTGTCTGTTTGCATGCCACTGAATTAAAAGAAGTGGAGAGATTGAGCAGGAGTTTACAGAGCCACTTGTACAGAAGTGCAATCTGCTGCAGAATGTTACTCTAGAACACAAAAATTACACAAGGCAAGCATGTCAATAGTTCTACTTTCCCTCTCCAGCAATTCTTATAGTAATGCAAAGCACAGTTAAGCAGTAAGCGAATTACTGCATCACTGCCGAGAATGCTGGCACATGAGTCTCTCCTGTCCAAGATGCAAGGAGCTGAGGTGCTTTCTGTGGTTAGAATCTTCTGAGGAACTCTAAAACACCCGAGACTGCAAACAAGTGCAGGGCCTTGGTGTTTTGTTATTCTTGGTATTTTATTAATCTGTGGAGATGTTAGATATTCGTTTTCCAGGCTCCTCATGCAAGTTCTTAGGAGACTGATGTCAGATGCTGTGAATCAACTCACGTGAAAGATCATCTTCTGTGATCTTCCATTTCCTTTATCTTGACCATCTGGAACATCTATGAAGAGCTGATGTTTAGCCTCTGTTATTTGTTTAGTACTCTGTGGTCATCAGATAAAATGATTGGATTGCAGATTAACTTCTATAGCGCTGTTGCTCAGTAGACCTCAGAATACTGCTTGCTCAGAATAAACCTTTATTGCAGGAAACTGTATACCACTGTTGGTTTTCTAAAAGCTGACTGGTGATGTGTTACCTATTGGCAAATATATTTCATAACTTGTTAGACATATCTCTTTCAATGTTCCTAGTATGGTTCCATCCACTGTATTATATTGCAAAATCAATATAATTTTGAAAAAATAGCATTGAGAAGTCCTTACACAGATGGCTTTTGGTGGCCTATAATAAATGACATCTTTGTGACACCAAATCTTTATTGGGGTATAATCCTGAGCATTCGTTGTTCTACTTACCAAATTACTGCTTTCTTTTCAGTTATTTTTTCCGTAAAATTTTGCTAACACACAAGTAATTGTGATTAGAAACACTGATATTTACCGTACTTAAACATTCAAATTGTACCCATTATTCAAGCTACTAAATCTGTGATCCTAGAAAAGTAGACAATGCCCATAGAGGTAGTTCTCCAGACAAATATTTGTGTAATGTACTTAGTGTGGCAACATAAGGTTGCTAAAGACAAAGAATATTCTTTGGGTAGAAGAGTATTTCTGATAATGGAAATGGGTGACAATCCCGTCTCTGTGCAGATTGGGGTGGGAGGAGAGGTGCATGAAACTAAGTGTGAAGAACTCAGTGCAAATTCCCCAGGGCTTATGAATACGCATAGTTGTCAGTGAGAATGTGGCTACGAGAATATTTTTCAGATAATAATTCTAGTGTTCTCCAAAGTCTGTATGTAGTCAGCCACCTGCAAAACTTCTGAAAGGAGAATGAATATGAAGTAAATGTAAAAAGTAAACAGGGTCTACTTACAAAATGAATTGGCAGATTTCATTTAGTTTGCTCTGGAGAGCAACTGCAAATATGTTGTATGGGAACTGCTGAGTCACAGCCTGAACCTCTGATTGATCACCTGAGGTGAGCAATGAGTCAGCCAGAGGAGCACAGGTGAAGGCAATCCTGTGCTGCTCCTGGCTCCACCCCTCCTAGACCCATTTAAGAGCTGACTATGGAGGGGGAGGGATCTCTCCTGGTGATTTGCTCTGCTGGAGTTTTGTAAGTGAGCCCAGGATATGGGTAAGCTTTCTATCTATTCTCTTTTTGTTGTCATAATCTGCTTTGCCTAACTCTCTTGTTTATCTTGTAATTATAGCGTCTTAATATTTATTGATTATACATATGTTCATTCAAAATTTCATTTAATTTATGTTAATAAAATTAGGCAGATAAGCAATAGAGATGGAAAAAATAACATTGTAAAGCAGTAATATGTAAGATTTGACAGCCCGTATTTTTATAGCGTTGATAAATGCCTTCATTCTTTGATTTGCTACTTTTTTTTCCTGTGCTGTATGGTAGGGCTACATCGAATAGCTAGGAGTCCAAATGAAGTTAGAGTAATAGATTGGATTTAACCAGAAAATACCATTAATGTGCAACAGCATCTAAATTAATACATATGTGCTTTCAAAGCATTTTCATTTGACAGGCAACATAAGCAAAAGAGTCATATCACTTCTAAATATATAAGAAAATGAAATAAAAGTTTACTGTCTATGTCTAAAAAGTATGCTTATTTTATGCGGTAAATAAAAAAAAAATAAAACCTTTTTCCTCAGGGAAGGAGAGTTGGAAACACAATCAACTCTGGTCAAAATAGGAACTTAATCCTTCAAATCATGAAGGCCAGGAACATTTTTAACTTTGTCTTGGTGAGAAAACACATCAGTGAAATGCTGAATGTTGAATGCTGAACTTGGGAATAGAGGCAGAAATGTACTACAGCCCATTAAGATTTGCTTACAATCTCTTACTAACACTGGAGCTATATTCATTGTATTTTTCAACGTATAGTCATTGCTGTTAGCACTGTACGTGTAGGGAAAATGTGTGCAACATAGGGCTAATGGGTAAAGTAATAAGGAAAAAAAATCCAACAAAGTCATGGTGTTTAACTGTTTTTAGAATCTGAAAATCATGATTTTCATCCTAATAATATCCTATTCATATTAATCATGCACGCATTCTAATTTAGGAAGTAGTTATAATTAATAAAAACATTACATTAGTAGTAAGATTTACTTTTTATTGTTTAATCACTTGACTTTAGTGATGGGGGATTTCAGATCCTTTTGTATAGACAGTAGAGATAATCTGCAAGTGCTCCACCAACTCCCAATTTCATCTTGCTCTCTTCTATCCAATCTGATCAGACAACATGCTATGACTTCCAGAGCAGCTGAAGTTAGTGGTTGTTAGAAGAGGACAGTCTCACTAGTTGTCTTTGCACGTTTCCTTGTAGACCCCTGTGCCTGTTGGTCACCTCACAATGTAATTAACTCATGAGATCATTTCAGATAATTATCCTCTTGTGTTTTTTTTTTCCCCTGGGTAATGGTGTTGTGAAGGCTTATTAAAGGATTTGGCAATTGCTAGAAGGGTTTAAAAGGGTTAGAGAAAATGTCAGCTTGAGGATCAGAGTCCTATCCTTCTGTGATGGTGGCTACTAGGCAGTCTTGCTCATCTCAAGAAGCTGCTGCCAGAGATTCCTAGGGTAAAAGTGAATTTGATTTTTTTTTTTTTCAGACCCAAAAAACAACATTTCAGCTTTTAAAGTTGTAAAGAAGAAAACAAAGTATAATAGGACCTCTCTCTGCCACTTCCTTCTGGTGTCCTGAAACTTTTGTGAATTGCCTAGAACTTCTAACGTTGTTTTTTTTCCCCCCTTTGAAGTCATTCTTACATACTAGAAGACTTCAATTTTTTTCTGACTGCATTTCTACTAAGAACTGAGTGACAACACTTTTGTACTGAATACCTTTTCAGTATAGTCTGAAAGGCTTACCCTTAACTGTACTGCTTTATTAATCCTTGCTTAGGTATTCCAAGATTCAGTACACAACTGCAGTGCGTATAGCACTGCAAACAGAGAGGATTAAAAAAAAAATAGCAGGGATATTGCATTTCTAGGGGAAAGGAGCAAAGGAAGGCTATGCTGAAGCTGCTCTCCTCTTCCTCCATGCAGGCATTAGACTGAGCAATGCTGTAAAATATATACATTACACTCTGGAAGGAATTACAGTTGTTGTATCCTATGTGTGCATCCCTACAGGAATTTCGGTTTCTCCTTCTGTGAACTTGTCATATCGCTCCCTAGAGGTTGATGGTAATAAAATCAAAAGAAAGTAGGATACCTAAGGTCAGAAGTCTATTTCGATGTGTACAAGCCTTTTATTATTATTTTTTTTTGTCTTGCCTAGAATTTGCAATATAATACAAAATATTTTATCAACTATACTAGGAAGAAAAGGGAGACAAACTCTGAAGTAGATATACTTTTATCTGAATGGCATAGTGAATGCTAACTGAATACGGTGTCAGGATGCTAAAATACAGCCACGAAGCCAATAGATTTTATTCACATGCTTTGATCCGTCTCTAGCGCTGCTTGATGTTTGGTTAGAAAGCCTTCATAAGCTAGAAGTGTTATTTCTCTGGGGCTGTGGTTTTCTTTTATTCTTGTCAGTCTCCAGATACTACAGTGAAATACATGGAATTGTCACATAGTGAAGTATTAGGAATACGTAGTATCTATATCCTACTTTGAAGATATTCCAGTGCTTCTTGGACTTTGATTCAAGAGTTCCACTCACAAGTAAACTCTACAAATGTATTTTATGTTTGTATTTTGAAATAACTCATTTCAGACTAAGTGCATTATGTTAGAGATATTGAAGTCTCATGGAGTGTGAGCTATGTAAGGAAAAAAACATTCTAACAATAGTTCATTGGCATTTTCTTTCATACAGTCCTTGTAATTGAACTGCTAAACAGAATAAGAAAGGTACTTTTTGTATTTCTTCATTTGCATCAGCTAAGATGCAAAATAAGGTGTGAGGTGTGTAGTTTGAAACTAATTCTGCAATCTTGTTTTTCCAAAGCAAGGGAAAACAAGGTTCTCCTTCTTAAGCAGCTAGAAATCAAGCTGTAATAATGGACTTTGTTTGTTAGGTAACTCTTGATCTCAGAGTAGTAAGCAGACTTTGAAGACTGAAGAAAAGGAAATTAGGCTGCCTCAGATATACTGTGACTTAGACAGGTGCAGCCTGTGGTGAATCCTAGACTCCTCCTCCCTCTTTCCTTCATCTGGGAGGGTGGCACCTTGCTCCCTGCAAATGTGCAAGTCCAGATTTTCTTCTACTGGAAATTAGAGTGGATGTCTAGTCCTGTATACTACTACTTGTAAAAGACCATTGTATAATGTCTGCTGTGTCAGTGAGGTTGTGTGAAGATTGTATGACTGCCTTACATATGACCTCATAACATTTCTCCAGAAATATTTCATTTCCCTCTGGAAATGGAGGTATGAAGATGAAAGACTTTTTTTTTTTTTTTTTTTTTTTCCCCTTTTAGGGTGAGATGTGGTCTTGGTAATTTTGGTAACTGTAAGTTTCTTTCTGTGACTGTGAGAGGAACAGAGCAAGGATGTGTGCCTGTTTCTCATGGAATTCTAGAGTCAAGATGTAGCCAGAGCATGCTGAGAAGCAGTCCAGCTTAGATGACTCCTTTAGCCAGATTCTTTATAATTTAGTATTCAATATACAGTAGCTTCAGATCTTTATGTAAAAATTGACAGGAATGCTATTGGACTCCATATCCAAAAGACAACAGATAGTACTAATAAGGGTAGTTGTATGTTTATTTCATTAGCATAGATTTTTTTTTTTTTTGTTCATGTGACTGTAAACTAAATGTTTGGAGCCATCAAAGTAAGAGAAAAGGACTCCTCAGGTTGAAATCCAAACCAGGTGCCTTTAAAGACCTCTGAATACTGTTGCAGGTGAAAGGAGCATAAGAGAACTGAAACAATCTTTTCAAGGTTTCCCACATAGTTACTGAGATTTTTTTTTTTAAAATTTTTTCATCATACATTCTTTTATCAGAAAAGATTTTTGCCTTCTACTTATGGAAAAGTGTAATTTTGTGCTCAAGTGTTTTTGAACATGTTTACTTGAATTGCTGATTCTGATGTTGCAAAAACACTTCCAAGCCATGAAGAGCTAAATTTGCTTCTGAAGTAGTAAAAGATGCCCTACTGCTAAGTCTTACAGTGTTAGACCAAATGGAAGTGTTAACTGCATAGTACTGTGTAGGACTTGTCACAGGATCACAGAGTGGTTAAGACTGGAAAGGACCTCTTAGTCCAACTTCCATGTGCAAGCAGTGTTAGCTAGGGCAGGTTGCACAGGAGCCTGTTCAGTTAGATTTTGGATATCTTCATAGATGGAGTTTTCAAGACCTTTTTAAGCTACATTTTTACAGAGGAAAAAGTGCTTTCTTCAAGTGGAATTCAAAGTGCTTCTATTTGTCCTGTTGGTGGTGTCTAATGAGAAGAATTTGGCTTCCTTGACTCTGTCATGTATTCATAGACATTCTCCTGAGCTTTCTCTTTTTTGGACTGAACAGTATCAACTCTCTGTCTCTCCTCATATAAAAGATGCTTAATTGTCTTACTGATGATTCCCTGGAGTTGATCCAGTAAGTGCATAACTGATAACACTGTTTAGCTGATTGAATAATTTTGTCTACTCAGTCCTTCTCTCTATAACAATTTATTTCCTCCATGGAGAGAGTGTGTAGGTCATCCAGAAGAGATTGACAGCCATCCTATATGAAAATGTTACTAGAAAATGCTGACAATTTTACTGTATGTGTAGTACACTTTTTCCAAAAATCTCAGAATACTTCTTAAACTCCAGTCTGAAATCTGTTTCTTTCTCTTAGTACAAACTAAATCAGAGCATGATCTTCCCTTTGATTTAAAAGGAATAAAAATTTATTTAAACTGTTCTGGGATGTCAGCTTATGTATCATCCTATACAAGTAACTACAGAGTAATCTCTTCGTGATGAAGTATAAATGCTGAAAACATGTTCTGCTTGCACTGATTTCAATAAACATGAAAGATGTCTCTAAAACTTAAGGAAGAACATAACTGTCATTACATATATAAAGGCTTGCTTAGCATTTTAATGTTAATCATAAGTGAGAAATGTTAAGCCTTCTGTCATTCTGTCCCTGAATGATGTGCAGTTTGCAGTGAAGTGAGGAGGAAACATATGCATATGAAATACCAGAGCAGGTTTGTATCACTTACCTATAGTTGAGATTTAGTTTCTAAATAAATGAGATCATGGTTGCAGGGTAATAATTTATCTTCAAGTGCACAAAACCCACTCTCCAAAAAAAAAAAAAAAAGAAAAAAAAAAAAAAAGGTCAGTCAAGTTAGAAAAATATCTGGGATATGAAAATTATGAGATTTTTAATTGAATAAAATAATAAAGATTCAATTTAAAGTACAAGCATACAAGTCCCTAATTAATTCAGCAATGGCTGGCAAGGCATTATGTTCACTCTTTCCCTCACTAATTGCTTTCCTGCAAGAGTTAATGGAATCATACTGCAGGACATGGACAGGGTAAATCACTGCATATCCGATGAAAAACCAGGTTGCATTTCCCTTGATAGGAAATTTTAACCTAACTGTGTCTTTAAGAAACTGAATAAAGCAGAACAAAGCAGTTTCATTTCAATTTTAGTTGAATTCTTTAGGACTCAATAAGTAATGTCTCATTACAATCAATAAACACTATCAAGTTATGTCTATATATGGTATTTTCAACTTGAAAAACAGCTAAACCCCATCACAAGCATTCTCTTATTCCCACCTTGAAAAGGAGAAAATGGAATGGAAAAGGGCTCAAAAGTTGAGAGAAGGATATCTAACAGACTAGAACACGGGAAACTAAAAGTAATGCAAACACCATCCACCCTTGTCTACCTATTGTCTGTCCTTAATGCTTCATCTCTGCTCTTCCTTCATGGTCACTCTAAGTACTCTATCCTCCAGGAGCATGCTGCTCCAGACCTACTGCTCCACTGTAGGCCTCTTCTGGGCTGCAGGGACTGCTGCTCTGCACCCAGTACCTCCTGCCCTCCTCCTGTGCTGTCCTGGGTGCTCTCAGGGCTGCTTCTCTCCCATTATTTGCTCTTCTCTCCCAGCTGCTGTAGCACAGTGCTTTTCCCTTCCTTTGGTCTGCTCTCCCAGCAGGCAACCAGCCTTGCACACTGCTCAGGTCTGGCAGCAGTGGGTCCCTGGGAGCAGCAGGAGCCACTCTGCTCTGTCATGGGCAGTGCTGGGCTCTGCTCCCAGTCCACCTCTGTAGTCCTCTCACTAACAAAATCTTGCTGTGTAAACCCAATACCAATTTTAGTTGTCATCCAATGAAAATATAAATATTATACTATCCATTTACGAAGACCCACTGTCAATCTTTCTAAATTGCATATTGTTTGAGAAATAAGCTATCGCACACATGCATATTGAAATCTGAACTTAAGCAGGCTGAACTTAAGCAGGCTCTGCTTGTTTATGCCAGGATAAAACAGAAATAGATTGTAGCTTATGATCTTAAATGCAAATATGTTTTATCTTTAAGTTGTAATTTAATAGAAAAACTAGAACTAGTAAAACATTCAGCTATCATAAGAATACAAAGGATAAACATGTCCAGCTGCTGGAATGTATGAATATCAGAAGCTGAAGTGCTTTTGTGATGTTTGCATGGTACCTAACACAAGTATGTTTTACAGTACAGTGCTGAATACATAAGGTATTTGAAATTAGAAATTCCTGTATAGTAACTGAATAGTTAAGCTCAGGTTTTCATGGAAACTTCTTTCAAAAACACCCTGAAATTGTACTTTGTAACCTCTTATCTAAAGTAAACAAGATAAATGTCCACCTTAACAGAGTCTAAGTCTGTTGTGTGACTTTTTTCATGATTGTAGCACCAGTTTTTTCTAGTAGCACCAGAACATCAGTTCTGATACATAGTTCCAAATGCAGATTATCTTTTCAGAATCAGGGTAGGAAGTCTTGCATTTTGACATGCAGGTTTTATCTCAAAATCATGTTAAAACATTATTAGCTTAGCAATTTTTTGAAGTGTATAACTTTGTTATTGTGGAGTCCAAACGTTCATTGTGATGCTGCTACTTGAACTGCACTGACTTTCATCTCATAGAGCACGCTGACTTTTTCAACTTGAAATGTTCTGGCTGCTTTCTAAAGAAGGAAAAATAAATCATCGTTATTATTGATGATTGTCTATATATTTTTAAAAACTTCTATAGCTCATCTGCCTTATGGTACAGAACAATATGACTTTCATCAGCAGAATAACCAGTCTTCATTGACTATAATAGTAATAATAATAATAAAAAAAAGCTGGAATTAAACCTCCACTGATAGATTTCAGTAAATCTACTGTCACGTCCTGATGTTTTTCCTATTTTTCTCTCCATCACACACTGCTGAATTCAGGTTTTATCTAGTTCAAATAGTTAACATACTATAAATGTCCTAAATCTTGTTGTGTTTATTGAGTACTGTACATTAATGATAGTGAGAAATTTAAGACCTCTGTCAAATGTATAACTGTGCTTAATGTCTTTCTCAGGAATTCTGAGCTAGAAAGTCATATAGATTTCAGTCTGATATTAAAAATTTCAAATACCAGATTAAATTTAGGGTTATTCTTAGTTGTTTTCTTCTTCTTTTTTTTTTTTTTTTCCATAAGAACCACAATAGCTGTGTGGAAGGACAGCATGTCCACATCAGAATGCATATGCAAGCATGGGTACATGAGGACAAAAGGATGCCTGAATGCCACCTCTACCTATTTGAAATCTTACTTTAGTACTTTGCAGACCGTAAATACCCTTAAAGGATTTTTCTCCCTGCTGATTTTTTTTTTTTTTTTTTTTCCCCTCCTGTGGGGGATAATTATGGTGGTAATTTGGCTACAACATTCTGAACTTGTGTGATTTTTAGTAAGAACTACATGGATTTGAATCTGTCAGCTAGTCATAATGCTTCCTCAATATTGCCCATTTAATGTCAATTATAGACAAAAAATAGCCCACTTATTGTCTCATATTAGCATCCACATCAATAATTGTGCAGAACAAAAGGCATAAACTGAGACCATCTGCTCTCACTACAATAATCTACCTAAAAAAGCTTAATCTGTAACTCCCAGTAAAAGATTCTGATGCATTTATCTGGGATTGTGCTGCTTAAGTGTCTTTTGTGATTAAAATTATTACTGCTTTGGCCCATCAGCTATTAGGACATATACTTCCTCATTTCAGGTAAAATATTGTCATTTAATTTTTATTACCTTATTAAATTAAGATGACTTCTACTGGATACCTATAGGAAAAAATCATACTTTTATTTTATGCCTCATTGTCACTTTCTTTCCTGTTGTTGTTAAGAATACTTAGACATTTCTTTAAAAAAAAATCATATATGCTGCAGATTTTTATTGTTTTGACAAGTGCACAATTCTTGAGCTGTGCTAAATGCCAAAATAAAGCTATATCAAAATATAAAATGTTAAGCAGAAGTGCCATCATGACCTGAAAAGTAAGAAAGAAAAGAATATTTAGAAGACTACAATCACAAAAGATTTTTGATATTTAAAGAGAATATACTGTGACTTTTCTCCACATAGGATTTGTGGAATTTTTTCTGGTAGCTTGTAAGAACAGATAGGAGTTCAAGAAATATTGACAAAAGAGTATAAAAGACAGATAAATTCACACTGATTTAACGCAGTGTGCCTATTTTACTCTCTCACACATCAAGCTTGTCAAGTCATCAAAACTTCTGTCTTCTAAAAAAAAAAAAAAATGTAAATGACAGTAATGCATTGTAAATGCCCAATGCATTAAATACTATGTCTTAAATGTTTTGTTCCAATCAAATGTTCAAGATTACTCTTTAACTCCCAATCTTAACACTTGAAACTTGTTTACAGACTTTCAATAATGAAATAGAGGAAAAAAGACTAACTGTGAAATCTAATGCTGTGTTTACTTTTGCTCATCTTTTTAACAATGCAGTGCTGTGGCCTGTATTTATGAGACCAAGGCTGAAATTCACTGTGGCCTGAACCTATTGCAAAAGTAATAAGGAACAGATAGCAACAACGATAATATAGGGTGGCAATTTTGACTAGCTGCATAAGCTAAGTATTTCACATTCATACATTGTGGTTAATAATGCATATGATGGTTCTCTTCTTGTAAGTTTTTTTTTTTTTTTTTTTTTTTTTCTAAAAACAAAAAACAGCAGACAAAGCAAAGCATTCATTTCTTACATCTTGGGGAGAAAAAATTAGCTCTTGGTATGGATTCTTCCTTTACATTTGTATCAAGGCAGGAGACTTTTTCAAATAAGATTATGTGCAATATTAACATCCTTTTAACACATTTTTTTAATCAACTCTCTAGTATTCTCATAGACACAAACAAAAAATTATTTAGGGACTATAGGAACAAGGAAGTTCTTAAAACAAAACCCTGAGACTGGTTACTCTGGTACTTATTTATATCCTCTCTAAAAACTGTTGAGTTAGAACCATCCTTACAGAATGAGATTATCAGGAATTCCTAATTAAAATGGTTGGCTTGATTATTATTTTCCCCCCTGAGTCTTGACTCTGTATTTTACTAAACAACACAGTCAAAAAGCAATATCTAATGATTTTTGACTTAAAGGAAAAAAGGAATCTTTTTGATGATCACACTTCAGGTACTTCATTTACTTGAGTGTAGGGGAATGACAACTAGTCACATCTGATAGTTCCTGCAAATGCAGACAAGAAAACAAGAAGTCTAGAGATGAAGGTCTTAAGTTATCACTGGTAAACAGAACACTAAATTTTCATTAATAATGACTTTTAAGATGTGGAATGGCTTCTCCATATCAAATTGTATGATCTGCTGATTAAATAGCATGCTCTACAGAATTTTCTTCTCATAAGCAGACCAAAAATTATGAGAAATATGTGAGGAAATAAAGTGAAGTATTACTCAGAGAGGAGAAAATTCCAAACGAGATTTAGTCTTCCTTTGGTTTTCCCAAGTAGATATTTTGCCAACAGCACCAGTAAGAAGATCTTATCCTTCCTACCTGGCCTTTTTAGAATGAAAATAGCTTTACTTACAGAAGGAAAGATCAGAGCAGAGTATTTTTATATAAAAAAAACCTTGAAGAGTACTCATGCAAGTGGAGATCAGCCTGAACTGAGCTTCTAGCCCTCCAAATGCAATAAAGTTGATTGATTGACTTATGAAAATGACTGTGTATAGTCATCAAGCTATAATTTGTCATAATCGATGTAATCATATCAGTCTCTAGTATATAAAGAACTTGTGTGAGGTACTAGTGGAGTACATGGACAAAGAAATGCATGAATGCAGTTTATTTCCAATCCTGGAATAATTACAAAGACATAAGCATCTCAGAGTCAGCTTTTAAGGGCATCAGTGCATAGTAAATCAGAGACTGTCTTCAAAACCATCTTTTGGGGTTGTTTTGGTGAAAGTAGTTTCTCAGATAGTAACCAGAATAGTGAGAACAATATTTTGTTGAAGTAAACATAATGAATAATTTGAATATTTGAATATTTTTCTGGAAAGGAATGATTTGGATAGAATTTAAGAATTAAGAATGTATGTTTAGAGAAAAAAACAAATAATGGACTGACACATCACTTCAAATGGAGGGATTTTGCTATATGATGAGCATATGTGATGAGTTATTCTACTTAAAATTATAGTTTTAACACCCTTGAAATGCAAATAAATAAAACATAAAAATGACCAAAGATTTGTTTGGTTGAGATAGCTGCATCCTTTAACCATTAACTGAGATAGTAAAGGTTGGTCACTACTTTCTGTAAGAGCACATTGAAATTTGTTTTAGGCCACAGACCAGATCTCGCATCAAAAGACAGAATACTAGGTTAATTTGAAGTGGAATGTTTTATCATCCTCATTTCTTGCTGTTTGATATTTGTGACGCTTTTTTTTTTTTTTTACCCCTTTTCTTAAGGAAGTATGATAGAAGCTCTCAATTTATCCATTCTCTGTCAGGATGTAAGGTGTATCAGAACATTTCCTGGGATCCTTCTGGCTATGTAGGTCCCACTAAAATAAGATTGAGAAGAAATATTTGTACACTTATGAAGGAATTATACTTTCCTCTCCAACTTGTTTTTAGCTTTAAATCTAGTAAATGTTTCAAAAGTTTGGGTCCTATTTTTTATCAATTTTTTTCTTATTAATTTATTTACATTTTTTTGTACATATACATGGGAATAATTGGGATGTAAATTGGAGAATTTTTCTACTAAGTTGAGTACAAAGATGACTATGGCTAAATATATACCTGAAACCCCTGTGTGCTTTTTATTTGTTGCTCAAATAATAGTTTCCAAAGTTTTTTAAAAATCTTTTTTTTTTTTTTTTTTCTGTGAATATGAGGGAGAAGCTAAGCTTACTAAATTAATTTGTTTTTAACTCAGTTAGATGGCTCGTTATGGGGCTGTATTGCAAGATTTTTTGCTCCCTAATCCCTTGCACTCTTGACTCATTTGCAAGTATACCTGGTTGGATTTTTTTTCATTTGGTAAAACATAAGTTACAAATTACATATATACTGCCCAGTTAACACCAAGACATACCACGTGTGCTGTTAACTGTAGGCAAACATAATTATTAGAAGTCCACGTGTCGTTTGCTCTGTTCTGAAATTCATTAAACTAAAAATGAAAAGCATTTTCTTCAATTGCTTCCCCAACATCTGCTACTAGGATATGAAAGCATGAAAATAAGTTTTCAGATTGGAACCAGCCTTTTTTTAAACATGCATAAACCCACAGGACTTCAAAAAGCAGTAACATGCATGGATTTTATAGCCTGTTCTCTGATTCTAGAAAGTCTTAACTCTCTAACTTAATTTTGTTAAAGAATAGTGGTGTTTTTGTTTTTAAGTTTTGGACTCAGTATTATCATTGTTATTACATCTCTAAAGAAACAAACAGACGATGTAGGTAGTGCAAGGGGAAAAAAATGAAAAAAAAAAAAAAAACCACAAAAAAACCCACAAACAACAAACCACCTCAAAGTTTCAGAATGTTTAGTAAAAATTTTTCTCACATGTACGTATACTCTTACAATGTGTGACTATATAAACTCAGTTTGTTCTTGACAAATGGAATTACCTAAAGAGGGGAAGTAAGATGAAACATTCTGACCTCTTCAGAGTATATGTTTCTGATTTAAAATTGTTCCAGAAGAAGTCACATACAAAGGGCTAAGAGACTCTTAAAAGAAGCAAAGAGAAGGAAAAATACTTTAAACTCAATTTTCAATGTTATCATTCAAAATTGGTTTTTAAATCATTTTTGGAAGTGGAAGGTCTGAATAGAAATATCTGTATCAATGAAGAACTTGTACAACAAGTGGAATGATCATAGTAGGGGAATACAAATTTTAAAGTTGTTTACTGTTGGTTTCAAATTGAATTATTATATAATTTGTAGTAAATATGAAAAATATCATTGGTATCTAGCTAAAGAACAGAGTTTTAGCAAGAGTTTAAGAAAAGAGGGAAACACTTCTGAAAGCAGTCAGGAAACTGTGTTAAGGAGGTAACTTCATACTCACTGTCTATTTTATTCATCTCTATTTCAAAAATATTAATGTAAATTATTTCTAAAAATGTTTTTTTTTTTTGGAATTAGAAATCATCTAAGTATTTGTAAGACAGAACACTTAAAAATGTGGAAGGGACAAAAAATTTCTTCCATTCCTGTTAATGAATATTGAGAGATGTCATAAAAACTTCAGCGCTTCACACATTTACACACAAATAAAAATACTTCCAATCATCTATATTTGATTTAAACAAACAAAACAGGTCAGAATGCTGTAGTACGTATGTGCATTTTACCTGTGTCTAGTGTTATTCTGTAGCATGCAATGCTCTTAGATACATTTTAATTTTTGGTAAGTCCTGTACAGAGCCAGGAATTGGACTTAACAATCCTTACAGGTCTCCAGCTTGACATAGTCTGTGATTCTACTATATCAATTTTTTCTTGTATGAGTTTTCTTGTAAGCATACACTATTGCATTACAAAATGGGAAAGAGTACTTTCTTATGCAGATTTTCAACTATGTTCAATTCTACAAAGCAACAATCTGAGGAACAAAATATTTCACTGACATTGGATGTAAAGAAGAATGAAAGCAAAGATTTCAACTCACTGGAAGAATGCTTAATTCACTATGTGGAATGGTTTAAATATCATATGGCCCCATGGAATTGTCAGGACACTTATAATCAGCCATTGTTGCTGTTTTCTGTGTGTTAAGTTATTCTTTTCAGTTTTCATCTTCTTACTGAATGCTTATTTGTTTTTCTACTTCTAATTTCCTGGCCAGTTAACCAAGCTGATAATTAAATTGATGTTTCCCTTGCTTGATTTGTTTTATCTTTTCGTGTGTCGTCTTATCTTACTTAATTTTTCTATCTCCGCAATTGTTTTGCTTTCCTGACAGTAACATTATCTTTTCTGAATTTTGAAACTATTTTCTTCCTCTTTAAACTAATCACCACTTTTTCTTTTTTTTTTTTTTTCTGAAATATTGTACTGTCTACTCTCTTTCAAATCCTCAGGCTTCCATAGCGTTTATAGTAGTTTATTACTTCTTGAAACTAGTGTCTAGGGAGGAATATTAAAAAGCTTCCTCTATTTGAAGGATTTGGTTTTGAAGAGAATAGAATATACCTATTCAGTGCAGGTCTTAGTCTATGGCTTTTTTTTTTTTTTTTTTTTTTTTTTTTTTTTAAACACATAAACTAATTCCCAATTGTACCAAGAAACCGTTGGGAAAATCTTCTGTTGTACCTTTCCTGTGTGACGCTGAATAAACTCCAGAATAGAGTATGGGAACAGAGGAATAGGCAGAGAGCCAATGGAGAAATCAGAGTCCGTTAAAAAAAAAAAAAAAAAATTGTTTTTGTGTCTTTTTGTTTTGTTTTGTTTTGTTTTCTTTTTGACTCTAATAAATGATTTCTTGACTGGTTACATTCCAAGAAAAAAAACAAGCACTACAGTTGTAGAAATTCTTCTGTGGTATATTTCAGACTCTCCTTTCATGCTATATCTACTTCAAAAATGTTGACAGCGGGAGATGCATGTTCAGCAGTACCCTCTCTCTTGTGCATGTTGATGCACGTTCTATCTAAAATAACTGATGTCATTCACTGAAATCCTTGCAGAGTTTATAAGGACATAGTTTGAATCAGTTTTAATTTGTTTTTGTTTCTCTGACCCACAAGAACTATAGATCTTCCTATGCTATATATGACCAAGCTGAGGCACTCCTCTTGTCTTGGTTGAGAGTATGCTCATGCATTCTTAAATAAATCAGTGAAAATAATGGTTTTTTTTGTCATAAATCATTCCATATTATTATCTTACGAAGATGTAATTTTGTAATCAGTTTGTAAATGGAAATACAACACAAATTATTACATTTTAAAAAACAGCTAATGTATTCTATTCTATGTATGGTGCCTTCCCAAATGTAAACTTAAAATTTGATAGTGCTGCACAGGCTGCTAAAACCACTGTAATCTGCCTGGAAATATTTCTTATGTAATTGAATTTGTTAGTTAGAGAATAGACAACCAGGTAATCTTAGAAAGCTGTTGATGGATCTATTAGGCCTGTTAAACTGATTCTATTAATTTGAAAATGTAAATATATCAACCAAATATATCAACTATTGCAGGAATTTTTGTTAGTCATTTCTCAGTCATTACCTGGACTTTTGGACTGAAAATTAATAAACATAAAACCAAAACCTGTATCCTTAAAGATACTTTCTAATATGTGTAACTTTAAATGCATTATTCTGTATCAACATACTTCCTCTGTGTCTGAAACCTTAATGAAAGCTGCACTTCATCTAGTATCATCTGAAACACTTCTTCATTCCCCATTTGTTTTAAATATATATTTTTGGATGTTTTTACTTTTGAGAGAGTAGCCTGCATACATCAGAGCAAACTTTTACCTAAGACAATTCAGCAAGTTATTTTTCAGTTATCAAAATACCTCTGACTCTTATTCTGTAATACATTTTGAAAAAAAATTCTCATTTTAATAGGCACAGTTGCAGTACTTCACAGTTGGGTCATTAACGTTGTTGCTAATAGTTCTGCATTTTTCTTCGTCATTAATATCCCAGAACACAGTATCTCCAATCAATGCTTAATTTTATATTTTCAGAATGGTAAGTGGGTGGTACAGCAGATCTTCTGGAAATTTTATGTCTATCGTTATTCAATATAAAAGAGTAAACATCTATAGTTAAAATCCATGCTAGCTTTGCTCAGTTTTTGTTTCTCTATGAAATTCAGATTTCCATACTTTAACACATTTTAAACACATTTTTTCCTTTAAAATTGTAGTCAAATTAAATGCGAATCTGGCCGATTCATTGTTGTATAAATATAAAAAGCAAAATTGTCTACGGTCAGGGTGTGGGGGATCCCCCACAAGAAAAAATAAAACCGAAGAGAAATTATCTTGAGAAAAAATAAAATCAAATCATTTATTGATACACACTGATACATATTGATACACCTGACTGGAATCTTCGCTGTAAAATTACAAATAGGTATTAATACGGCATGGTAGTTGTTTTCTGATGGGTAAGTATTGGAAGTACAAAGCAAAACATGCTAAGACACTGTGGCAGGAAGTTTCCACTTGTCCAACATCTTTTCTATGTTGCTGGAGAATTTAGCTCCATTTACTATTGCCAGAGGTTTATCATTCTATATCCCAACCATTCTGTGAGGATTGCATGCTGAAGCAGAAATTTGCAAGTTGATGCCATTAATGTCTGTTCATCCCCAGTCTCATCACTAGGTGGGATCATAATGTGCAACTGTGCACCCTGACCTGAGATTAAATGGTGTCCTGGGCTAGTAGCAGAGGAGAAAGGGTCAAGAAATCCAGATAGCATCAGAGTTCTAAAACCACTATGTCATTCTTATAGAAACTGTTAGAGTTTGCTGTTTAACAAAATAGTTAGAAGGTCTGATTTTATTTATATTTGTTGTTGTCTTTCATGTAGTGTGAATTCTAATGTAAATTAACCAGCACAGAAATTAGGCCAGAGGTAATTCCAGGCCAAGTGACAGCATGTAGAAGGTCATAAAGGTGTGGGAAGTTAGCTGAGGTGCAGCCTCTGCTTGGTACGAACTGAGTGTCATTTGACACAATGTTGTGGGGGTAGTGAGGGCATCAGTTGGCCAGCAGCTGGCTGCATCAACTGGCAGATGGTGAGCAACTGCATCATACTGTAAGCATATATATTTATCGCCACCTTCCCCCCCTCCCCCCCCCTTTCTTTTTCTTTCTAAGTAAATAGTTTTTATCTCAACTCGCAATCTCTGATTTCTTTCTAGTCTTCTCCCTCATCCAGCAATGTGCCATGTCAAACTGCAACATACTTTAAAAAATAAACTTCTTAAGACAAGACTGGGAAACAAATAGCAGCAATCAGTAACAGTAGATTTGCTATAGTTTCTCTATCAGAAATGAGTACTGAAGTCCTTGCAGCTTCAAACAAGTTCTACAGAAGATTAGTGACTGATTCTCAACTTCCACTTCCAAAATCAATTGTAGATTTTGAAGTTTCTTGAGACTGGAGATCTCTACTATCAGCATGAGATTTGATTCTCAAACCTTTTTTACATGAATTTCTTCAAAGAATTTACTTACGCGAGTGCTATACTAGGAATCAAGGAACACATCTGTATTATAGCAGCCCACAATAATGCACCAAGCTGCAAGGTAGGATGTCTTGCAACACAGGGAATATGTCTTCTGAAAGAGGCTGAACTACATCCAGGTAGTCAAGAATGTAGATATAGAATACATGTACCCACAAGAACAAACTTGTCCCAGACAGATAAGTCATTTAAATCGCTTGGAACAATTTATCAGTCACCAAGTTCATTCTTGCTTCAGATAACACTTACTAAAATACTAGCAATCACATAAATGTGTAATATTTTTTCAAATAAAACATACAGCAATTTGTTCTGTGCTATTCAGTTTGGCTCATTTGTAGCTTATATATGCGAATCAACTTGCCACCACTTAGAAAATTTCTTCAGGCAGGAGGAACAAAACAGCTTATCTTCACTACCTTTTTCAAATGATACATGCTGTCCTGCATCAATAATTGATTTGTCTATGGCAATTACTAATTTGCACCATTTTTCTAACAATAACAAATAGAAACATGAATGCAGAAGGTTATTATTTACTAGCCACAGCTCAGCCTACCATATAATCAAATCCTTTATCAGAGCATCCTGCCACATAATCAGATATTGCAAATTGTCAAATGCAATTGTATAAATATACGTATTCATCTAAAGCCTCAGTAAACTTGTCATGGCATGTAGTAAGTATATTTTTCTTTTATTTGTAGCCTTACTCCAGTTCTTCGTATATTAAGTAATTACATCATCCTTAAATATGGTTTCTACGGTACTAAGTAACACTCTACACCCAGCTTGTTATAGTCTACAAAACTACGTCTAATAGACTAAATAGTTGATTATATAAAAAAAGAAGCCTTTAAATGTGTTTTAAAGATTCTCACACAATTTACTGCATGGTCCAACAAGTACTTCAACACATAGAATGAAAGTGGAGGAAACAGATGAAGCCACAGAAAATGCATATCTATTACTTTTGTTTGAAGTAGCATGCTAGCTTTGGTTCTGGCTCTAGCAGAATTTATTTTCTACAAGAAACAGATTGGAACACTGTTTTCAGAAGGCCCTTTGCATTAATTAAAATGACAAAAAGTTCAAAATTGATTTGAAACTCCATGAAAGGACTGGTTGATTTGTCAGTAGGAAGAAGTCTTAGATAAATGCTCATAGATAGAGAAATTCCTAAAATTTTTTTTTTAAGATATTGTAATAGATCATACTAGAAACATTAGAAAACATAGTAATTTTAGGTGAAGGAGCTGTATAATGCTTTGGATATACCCAAAGCATGTTTTTAGCCATTAGATATGAACTCAGTGGCTTTAAATCCTTTTAATCCTACATAGTATGTGTATATGAGGTCCAAAGAAATATCCTGTAAGTGCTGTGGAAGCATTTTGCAGTTCCAACATAGGGAGTGCTCTTTAGCAGCTATATATCATCATCAGCTGTCCACTAATTGGATGATGATGACAAAGACATCTGCCAGATTAAAAAAATAACAACAGAGCAAGGAGTATGTCAGCCAGAAAAACAGTGAGGAAAAAAAAAAAGAAACATTCCAATTAAAACAAAGAACAAAACAGTAGAAGTGCAGAAGAGTGTCAACTTTCCTCAGCCAGCACAGAAAATGAAAGCTGTGCAAACACATCCAAGATATATTTGGAGAAGAGATAACTATATAATAGAAAATAATAGAGTCCTGCAGTAATTGAATAATCTCATCAGGATTTATCTGTAAGAGATCAAACAGCACATTTTCTGAGATACATATCCTATGTGAATAAGAAAATCACTTAGTAAGGGGTTTGATCAACAGTAACTGGCTCTTGAAAACAATTACTCTATCCCTGTTTTTCCTTACAGTCCCGATTATTGAACGTTGTGTTATGTTAATTTACTTTACACAAAGAAGAAAGAGGGGTTTAGAGAGGTCAAAGTTCTATTTATTATATTTAATGTGCTGCCATATAATTAAGTAGTGCCGTCTGCATTATAAAATTGCAGGAGACTTTACTTTGACCTCTGTTTCAATAACTTCCATGTGTGACTAGCTGGAATTTACAGTTTTCCTTGATGGTGGTGTTTTTAATAGCTTAATTCAGTAAGGATTTGTGTAAATTAACAACCCTCTGAGAGACAGAACAGGCACTTCTGGATGTGATAAGGGTTCTCAGATACCTATTTTTAGGACAAATAGATCAAGCCAGGTCCAACAGCACACAGGAGGTAGCTGCAGCTCTGTGCCCTGAGTTCAGACAATACTAAGTCTGGAGATGTATTCCCACTGGACATCATGCAAATGAAGCATGTGTATATGATGCACATATGGCTGGCCACGATCACAGGCAGATATTCAGAGCTCTCACACAAACACGAAAGGGCAGCACCATCTTGCTCTGAACTCTAGCTGAGGAGAAAGAGAGTATGGTACACCTCCATGTGATGCACCATGGGCACAAGGATCTGACTTGTGTCTGAGGCTGGTGTGTAGTGTCAGTCACTAGGCTTGAGTCTGCAAGCACACAGCCTATAAATCCTCCAGTATGCATTTCTAGAATCACAGGCTCATAGAACTATAGAATTGCTTCATTTGGAAGGGATCTTAAAGGCCATCCAATTTAAATCCCCTTTCTAGGGGATTAAGGAGCCACCGACCAGCTAAGGCTGCCCAAGACCCCATACAACCTGTCTGTAAACAACTCCAGAGATGGGTCATCCACAGCTTCTATGGGCAGCCTGTTTCATCTTATTGCCACCCACTGAATAAAGAATTTCCTCCTACTAGCTGATCAAAATCACTCCTCAAGTTTAAAACCATTCCCTCTTCTTGTATCCCAGTCCAGCTACTGGCATCTAGTCGCATACTTTCTATAGGTGCTGGCACTATGGACACATGAGCCTCATTGTATGGAGTCCCACTCCAATTTCTGACATAAATAAGAGAAGTAGTATTAGTTGTAGAAGGCAAACAGTATTGCTAAGGAAGCCTACTCTTCTCCTTTGGGAAAAAAAAAAAAAAAAAAAAAAAAAAAAAAAAAGCACAAGAGTAAAGCAGCTAGATCTGCCTCATGTTGTGTACATCTTGATTTTTTTTTTCCAGCAGTAATTTGTCACAATGATAGGCACCAGATAAAATATTGAAGTCTGGTTTCTTAATCTGCACATCTAACAAAAAGAGTATGATAGAGTACTACAATTAAGTTTTCTCATTCCTGACCTACAGTGAGTCATTGTATCTGCTTATGGTGATAAAGAATTGTATAATCTCATGAAGAGAAGGAGGTAGTTAGCTAAATTTCTTACCAACTGACTCTATAGTGTTTTGATAAAAATGAAAAGTTCAGACATCTAAGAATTGAAACTGATAAAAAGCATATATAAGCCAGTTTCCAGGATAAAATTGTTAGTCTTGCAAAAAGAGGCTGTTGTCACCATGACCTTCTACTAATAAACATTAAAATACAGAGCTATTTAACTTAATTTTGTAGCTATTCCTGCAGGGCATGCAAATGAAATTTAATTACAGATGAAAAAAGTTACATTAGATAATGTTTTTGACCTCCTGCCCAATTATTGGCTATAAATATATTGACCTCTGCTTCTGGCAAACATATTGCAAATGAAACAAAATACATTACTAAATATAAGTATATTTTGATAATTCGGTAACATTTAGAAGTATTAGAAGCACTCTAAGCACACACTTTTCTTAATCCCAAAGACCTTATAAAAGCAGAGAAGATAAGAAACATGGGAAGTAAACACAGGCAACAACACAGTTTGTCTAAAACTTGTCATGCCCAACACTTGGTTTGCCTCTTCCTCCCCTTTTTCAAGCGGATCATACCAATTTCATCGCTTCCTGTTCTCCTCAGCCCTCATCAGCCATCTTGTCTTAATCCAGTATCATGGACCAATTCAATTCCCTATGCTTTTACATACTCCTGATTCATCTGAATGAGCTATAATAGTGTATCCTTTCAAAATAAAGATGGCTGCCACTCTTTGCTATATATGTGTGACTGTAAGTGAATCTTGTTATTATTTCTTCTGACATTTGCACAAGACAATAAGAACGCTAGGAGAAAAAAAAAGTACAGTTACAAGACTAATAATAGAAATCAGAGCATTACAGTTAAGTTGATTTGCTGTGTTCACAGTCCTCACAGCTGTTTGAGGTACAGGTCAGGTCACTGACATTCAAAAGTCCATTTAAATCTTCTACTTTGGGAATTTTTTTTTTTTATCCTCTTCTCATTGAGTAGACACAATGCAGGAAATAGCTTTTCTTCGAACTAATCTGCAGATTTCTAATTAAAATATTCCACAAAGGCTTCAGTTACCACGTATGTAGGTTGCTCCAAAAGTGATGCCTTCTATCTTCCTTGGAAACTACAACAGGTTAAAGGATGTAATAACACTACTTATAGCCTTTTGATAGAACAAATTCTCAGCTATTTTTCAAATTAGTCATCATCATTAGCTCTGCATTTTTTTTTTAGCAATAAACAAAGGTCTGTATGCAGCATGTGTATATATCTGTAGCAGCAGTGGTTAAACTTTGCTGCTGCCATCACAGCTGAAATGCACCATCCACCACCTCACTTTGCTGACACCTAATGTTTGGTCTCCATAAACGTTCAGCAAACATCAATGAATGCCAACAGATGCCATTTTATTCTGCATGGAAGAATCCAGTTACTCACATCTCCGTGTCAGATGCCATTCTCCCAGGCTACAACAAAATTTAAAGGACTATTGGTGAGAAGTTAAGGGAAGCTCTGAAAGCTAATAATGGTTTTATACCCCTTTTTATATGTGGTTTGCAGCAGTAAGTAAGGGGGGGCTGAATTGTTGTAAGATATGCAAACTAAAATAGAAGTAGGGGTATGAAAAACACTTAACTTCCCAGAAAAGCAGACAACTTTCTGTTGTTTCCTTAAGACTTCATTTTCAATTCCCAAAAACCCAAGGAATTGTTTATACATTAATCACACTGTTTTCATGGTCTCCATGTTTTTGGCATAAGTGGCACTTTTCCCTGACAATTTCTGATTGTAGCTCAGGCTCTTATTAAGATCACTTGGCCATACATTGTTAGGGACAGATAAGGAGCTGGGAGTGACAGAGGCATAGCTATGATCTTACGCAGCATGTATGATCAGGGGCAGTTCTAATTATCAATGAGAGGGCAGCTACCAGACCTACACACCATCCTGTTCTCTGGTTGTGCACAACTTCTTCCCCTTCTTCAGCAGATTTTGCTTAGGCCATACTCCACAGAAGATCTACCTCTACTGCTATACTGCCAGCACCTGCCTCTAACATGAAGGGCCAGCACCATAAAATAGGAGGCATTACTTTCAGAGCAGACCTCATAGAAAGATGTATCCTAGGAAGTCCAAGGCTTTTTCTTGCTTCCTTGACAGATCTGCTTAGCGTAAATGTGGAAGAAATAACTGATTTCTTAGTTTTTAAGCTTCTCTATAGTAAAGATGTTCATTTTTCTTATTAGTTGAGTTTTTACCTCTACTGTATGCAATTAGGTAATGCAGTCTTAATCTCACTATAGATGGAGTAGAACTGCAGCTCCCATAGGAAAATCTTCCAGCTTTCAAAGTGGAAATAAAAGCATAAATACTCATAGGCATAAAGTAAATATTGAATTACATGTTAAAAAGCAACTAACTGCTATTAACAGTAGAATTGAAATTGCTGTTAAGACATCAAAAAAATCCAATTATCACAAAAGAAACATCCAAAATAAATAAAATTTTAGTAAAATGCAAGAAGCATATTAAAAGGCGAGTGATTAACTTTACTCAAATAATGCAAGTATTTTTGTCACCTGCCTCTTGATGGAAATCAATGATAAAATCTCATTTAAATCAAAATAACATTGAATCCCAAATATAAGGAATGGCTTAGTTTTGAAAGGACCTTAAAAATTATATAGCTCCAGCCTTCCTGCCATGGATGGAGTTGCCCCACACTAGACCAGGGCCCTTTCCATCTGGCTTTGAATGCATCCAGGAATGGGGCATTCACCACTTCTCTGGGCAAACATTCCACTGGCTCACCTCCTTCTGAATAAAAATTTTTTTCTTCTAACATCTCATGTAAAACTCCTCTATTTTTGTGAGCTTCTGCTTAAGTACTAGAGGGCCAAAATGAGGTCTCCCTGGAGTCATCTTTTCTCCAAGAAAAATAAGATCAGTTCCCTCAACCTCTTTTCAATAGGATAAATTCTTCAGCCTTCTGATTGTTTTCATGGCCCTCTTCTGGACCTTTTCCAGTAGCTCTATGTTTTCCTGCACTGTAGGCCCCAAAGCTGAATGCAACGCTCTGAATAGAGCCTCACGTAGGGCAGAGCAGAGAGGGACAACCACCTTCTCCCTGCTGGTCACTCCCCTTCTGAGAGGGATAACGTTGGCCTTCTGGGCTACAAGCATACACTGCTGCTCACGTTAATTTTTTCAACTACCAGGACCTCTGAGTCCTTCTCTGCAGAGCTGCTCTCAATGATGTTTTTCTCCCAGTCCGTACTTGTATCTAGGATTACTCTGACAGAATTGATCACAACCCTCTGGTTGCAGCCATCCAACAAATTCCTTATCCTCTTAACAGTCTACTTTTCAAATCCACATATTTCTAAATTAGAGGTAAGAATATGATCTGAGATAAAAGACATTGCAGAAGCCCAAGTAGATGACATCAATTGCTCTTTTTCCATTGATGCTATCACTTTACTGCATATAGCTATTTTAATTGAGTTTGAAGATGAAGACTAGGAAGAAGCATGAGACATAGACCGTGAGGTACTCATTCTTACTGATGGTGATTTGTGGTCTACTTCATGAAGATCACAGAATTTCACTTCCTTATGAACTACCAGGAGTCTCATAATGGTAGAATTTTGTGGGAGAAGGTACTTCTGTCTTCATTACTGAATTAATCCTTTTGGAAAGCAGAACTGCTGCAATGTGTCTGCACATCTATGTCATATCAAGATAGGTCAGTAATTCACAATAATCAACCTTACAGTGAATAAACAAGGTGATTTCTGTAATCCAGAATTCTGAAATGTCCAGAGAAAGAAAGGTTATGTTGGGGTTTATGTCTTCAAAACTGAGAACATGAACCGAACATTTGCAATGTAATCTTGGGGTTTTTTTTTTGCACATTCTTACACAAAAGTGACTTTGTAAGAACAAACAGATTCAAAATATTTTGAGAAAAGATAGGCCAAAGTGGGCAGTAAGGAACTGCCTAAGGAAGTAGCAAACTTCAAGATAAGTGCCAAAGCCTTTATATCTGAAAAGTGACATGAGAGAGACATTCAGGAAATTCTTCTATATAACTGCCCTTTAGTGGGATTTGTAACAGATTTTAAGAGCTCCAAGCAGCTTAATCCTATCATGTCAGCTCCCTGAACTGACTTGATAAAGGTCAATATTATTGAAACACACCTACCATGAAAGTGTGAATACAGTATCACAAACAAGTTACACTTGAAATAAATAAATTCATTTGAATTTCACATTCACACAGAATATTGGAGCACACGCTAAAATTTACAGTTAAATATTGTTTTATCACAGTATACTGGCAATACACTTTTAAATAACTGTTGTGTTTGTCTCTTTTCCCCTTTATTTCACTACTTTATTACACTTACATAAGGAATTTCAAGAAAGTACTTGTGATATCTACCCAAAGCTTGAAACAGAAGAACAGGTATACACTAACTTCTGTGAATTTAGTCTAGTTAGAGACAGACAGATATAATGAAATAACCACAACTTGTTACCATTGTACACACTATGGTAGAATTACACGATACCATTCATTTCTGGGGGCAAATTTGCACTAAGTGTTTTTGCCCCCAGGGTTCTACAACCTTTACCTTTCAGAAGTCAAGAACTTGCAACAGTATTATTTTAATTTTACAACAAACCCTTAGCAAGAAGTTCTCCCAGAAGGCTTTTCTCCAAACAATTCATTAAATTCAACAATCCTGACTATGTCAAAAAACATTTTAAGATAGCTCTCATCCTTGAAGAATTCCATATAGTAGGAGCTTGCAAGAAATATTATTTTTATTGTTAATGTCATTTTATAAGTATCTTATAATTTTCCAAAAGGTAAGAATGTATTTGAAAAATCCCAGTGAACAGCCAAAAAGATTTCACGCTTATCCTAATTTGAAGTGGGACACTTGCATCAACAAGAAAACTGCGTTAGGTTGGGTGATATACATTTTTCCTTATTTAATGCCAGAAAAGAATGTAAATCATATTTCAAGTACCACCAGTAACACAATTAGAAGTAGTTTGTGATTGCATACAGCAAAAGATCTGTAGCTTGGATCAGTTGCAGCAACACTTTTGTGGAACACACATTTTTACACAGAAGCGTCATGGTTCAAAGCAGAAGAATGATTCCTGCCCATTGTCTTCCTCTTGTTAACAGCAGAATTCAGAATTTTGCACTCAGCTATTTGCTTTACAAAGTTGCTTAAGGAAGATTTTAGGGAAGCAGAAAATATAGGTCTATGTGCTATCTCATAACACACACATTACGAAACAGAAATTTTGTAATTCCTGTATTAACAGAGACATTCTGAAAACCATGCAAAATCTACACGTGTGAGTGAATTGTGAGTGTTATTTCATGTATTCATTATGTTCTGTTCTCTGCTCATATTCTGTGGGTTGATTACTCTCCTGCAGTTCAGAAACAAGACAGTGTGTTAACTTGGATATGTTCAATGTCATAGAGAGCAGGTCAAGAAGAACTTAGTGCCTTTAATGAATTTAATGCCAGAATGAACAGATATGTTAATAGGCTTATTGTACATTCTGAAGTTTAACAAAACTTAAGTCCGTTATTCAGAGATTACTCATTCTGGAGGAAGTTTGATTTGAATGGTCTGTCTGGACATTGAAGTACATCTTCAGTATAGCATGATGGTTTCCAACTATTGTAAGATGTAATTAGTGACTGCAGTAGCTGTAAGTAAGGGTAGGATTTTATGAAGATTATTCTTGCCAATTTTTCTGCATTTTAAACACAGTATGAACTAACAAATCACTCATTATGTTTTACAACCTACTGTCTTCATCATGAAGAACTGAAAACATGAACAAGATATTATACATCTCCATCTCAGGGAATAATTTACCCTACAGAACTCAGTCATTCTTTCTTCACATGCAGCCTTCATTCATGTTCTTGTTTCAGACATTCAAATGCTCCCTATTTTGCTCGTAAATTTTTTGTCTATTCTTACTAAGCCATCAGAACTAAGGCTTCTACACATTAGCAATGGGAAGAGTAATTTCTCTTCTGCAAGGGATTGTAGGTGTAATTAAGGTAAAAAATGGTGTTTCAGAGAACTTATTGAAATGAAATCTTAAGCTATAATAATGAAAGAACAACACCATTGCTATACACAAAATATTTTATATCAAAGTATGCAGTTTTAAATGACTTTCTTTTATATAGGTATATGCTAAATTCAAACTTGACTATACTGAATTGTCCTTTCAAGATAGACTAGCAGTGGGCTGAATTGGAAGTATTTTTGTAAGTTCTTTTCAGTTTTTCAATGCATCTTTTTCCTGTCAAAAGCAAGCAAAATCTAGAAAAGATTGTAAGTGTGTTGGGATTGTAAAGTGTGTTTAGAGTCACAGGTTCATACGATGTAAGGCCAGAAGATACAATTGTAAGCTTCCAATCTGGCTTATAAAGAACTTAAAAATATCTTGCATGAGAATGAGCAAACTGGTTCTCAAATTCTGAGGAATAGAAAATCCCTACAGACCTCCACAGCTAATGAAGTCATTCTTAATACCACTAAAGCATCATTGAGAAGTGCTGACTGATGACTTTTACATGGCTACTAACATGCACAAAATAAAAGATATTAAATATTTCCTTCCCCTGTAGAGAGCAGAAAATAAGATAAAGAGAAGGATGCTACTATTATACTTCAGAACGATGAAGAAATTTCCTATGAGAGTGCAAGACTGCTACGTCAGTTAGTGATCATCTTATTCTAGCTGTAGCTTCAGAATTTGAGAAAAGGAGACACCAATGACTTGAAAAATGCTAGCTATGAATCTAGCTCTTATTTTCTCTTTAAGAATAATTGCAATTTTTATCCTTTTTTATACAAACATAGTCTTAAGTCTTGTGTGAATGCTGAAGTGATCCTCTTTTCACTTTTTTAGAAGCAAATGAAAAAACTTCTGTAGACATTTGAGAGATAAGTATCACATAAAAATATGTTTTATAATGGAAAATATCATGAGTTCAATTTAACTGACTTAGAAAATAGTCAGTTTTACTTGATAGCACTGTACATTTTTATCATAAAGAAAACCGGTGTTGGTATCTTCATTCGAGTGGATTCAGTAGTAAACAAATTCAGAATTGTAATGTAGTGGAATTTAAAAAGTATAGATATCATTTCTAAACAGTTATATTTCCTTTTGCAATTCTAAAAAAAAAAAAAAAAAAAAAAAAAAAGGTGGAATTAAATCTAGATATTTTCTACAGAAGTTGCAGCCCAGTTATCGGTGCCTGTCCCTTATGCCAGACTTAACATAACTAGCCCAATTTTTACCTCCTAAATGGTCTGTATTCTGCCAGGACTCCAAGCCAGAAGAAAACAATGATAATAGCTATTAATTATGACAATTTTATTGTTAGAAAAAGGCAAGGCTAATTCAAAACCAGAACTACGTAAGAGATGATTTGTCCAGAGAGAACGTTGTTTGCCTGAGGTATAAAATTAAAGCACAGTTTTGTTCTTGGTTTTGCCTGCTAAGACAACTTTGTCCTCCTGTTTCCATAAGTACCATGTCCAAGCCATCTGATTGTGTTTCCAATACTCAGAATATTTACTAAAATACAAAGGGTTTTCATTGAAAAGACTGCCAGCCTTTGCAAGGCTTTTGTAAATTACCTAAAATATTTACTTAAAAAAAAAAAAAAATCCTTAACATTTATAAAACCAAAACAGTTCTGTAAAGATACCATTCAGGGTATTGTCTTGAGAGTAAAAAATTGAATGTGGGACCTGAATTTAGTTCTACTGTTTATTTTGGCTTACCAAAGCTTAGTTCATCTATCCTCTCCAGAAATAAGTGGTTTGAATGACTCAGTGTTTAAGCAAAGAAGCTTTTGGTGTTTAAACATATAAAAATCATCTAAACAACCTGTTCAAAGCCCTTGAAAGAAACTGTTAAGTAGGCCCTTATTACTCTATTGTGCTTTTCTAGCTTGTCTTTGTGAGGTATGCTGACCCAGAAACTTGCTGCACAGATTCAGGCAGGTACCACAGGACAGAAGGAAAGAGTTGCTCTTAGCTGCTACTTTCTTTCATCAGCAAGGAGACTGACCTGGGAATACTGATATAGGGCTGGGGAGTAGGTCAGAAAAATTAGCTGGTTCTAAAGGCTTTTAATATGCCTTTTTTCCTCAAAGTAGAAGAGGAAATACCTCTCTCTTGTTTTTTCTGGGTTGGAAATTAACTTCTCATTTTTGTTTTGCTCTATTCCTTCATGAGATCTTTTAGTTATGTGTTTTGACTCACAAATAGACTACAGATCTACTACATTAGATACATAGTGGGATAATAGTCTTTCATCAACTTGATAGGTAGATAATCTTCGTAGTTGTAGTGGAAGTTATTTAAGAAAAAAAATATATATATATATATAAACCTAATTCTTTTTACAATGGATTCTTTCTTGTTTCATCAATTTTAATAAAAACTAAAATGCTTGTTCTAATAAATCCAAACAATCCATTACATATAAAAGCTTTTCGGCTTTTAATATTTTCTTTGTTAAAATAGGATTGCTAAAAGTGTATTTCATTTTGGTATTTATTTAGTCACATTATATTGAGAATAAATGTATTATTTCTTCTCAACTTTCTTGAGGGTAAAGACCATTGAGTACTCAAAGCATACATAAAAAAATTGCTTAACCATTCTTATGAAATGAATTACCAAGTTAATATATGCTTTTTTATACATATATGGCTGTAATACTACAATGTGATAGAAAGTACATCAGTAACAGAGCAGCACAATCCCAGGCTGCAGCAAATGAAAACAAGCCCCAGTACAGCAGCTGTAGATACAGAACTAAAGAAAGAAAACCTGCTTACCATCCGAATGCCTCTGGTAGACAGGGATCTCTAGGAAGATAGTCTTAACCTCCACTACCAACCTTTAAATGAGGTCTGGGAAGGGATGGATCCCAGCTCCACCCCTTTCAGTTACTCAGGTACATTGCATGCATCTTAGCTCTCCTGTATTGGTCCTGCCTTCATTCCTACCAGGTGCTCAATCACTGGTTCAGGCCATGACTTAACAGTTCCACTGCAATGGCTTTTTTCTATTTGATAGCTTAAATGGTCTTGCTTTACTATACATAATTTCATTGCTGTGCAGTAAGAGTACCAGAAAATTATACCCTATCATTTCAAGAAGTTTGTCATCTCAATTATGTAAGGAATAAACATGTATTAGGAAGGAGCTGCTATTTGTAAGGGCTGCTAGTGCTGGGGTAATTCTTCTCAAGAAGTGCAGTGATGTCATTGCGCTATACACACAATGTCTACATTTGACAGAATATAACATAGTAAACAATGTCCAGCCTTTACTTCCCTTTCAGGATGTCATTGAATTAATCATTATATTTTAGAATATTATGGAATAATTGCTTTATTTTAATTGAATTCTGAAGTTTCTAGGGAAATTAAATTACTGAAAATTTGACCTCTTTTTTTTTTTTTTTTAAGACTTACTTTCCAATTTACATTTTTTTCCCTTCAAAGAGTACTAAAGTCATCCTGATTGTATAATATAATACCGTCTATGACTTTGAAAACACATCCTTACCTTCCTTTTATTTGTCAGCATTTCTGCAGCATCTCTGTCTTTCTGTACATTCACCTACAGTCATAATTCAAGTATTACAAACTTCACCTTTTTCTTAATTACTATCTTCTCTTAAATATTTGTATTTGAGTTATGCCTCATTGAATGGGAACATGCCTTTGAAGTAGTATGTTGGGTTTTTTTTTGTTAGCTCTTAAACAAGGGATTTCTAACTTTGAAATTTGCTATGCACACTGTGTGTCAAATGAGTCAGAAACTGAAAGAAAACATAAAACTTACACATAAATATTAGTTATTTAGAAAAAAAGTGTAAAGTATAGCTAGGCTTAGATAAGAGAATCTTAAAGTAAGATAGCATTTATAAAATGTCTTTTGTCATCACTGGTATTATTGCCACTAATAAAGCAGACTTTTTTCTTAAATTAAAGAATGTGCAATCCCATTGTAAATATTTCTTTAAACAGAACAGCTTATTTAGCGAAATAAAATACATAACAGAACCTGTGTTAATGACTCGCTACTTGATATTTGTAACTAAGGTTCATTTCTTATTAACTGTGTTTTTCATACTTATTTTCTCACGTCTTATTGCTTGTCTAATTACTCTGCACTTTGCATGATCTGAAACAGCTCTATACTTATAGAAAAAGGTAATAATTTCTTCACTGTCTTACGATTTGGCAATTCCAATTAAGACATATAACAAATACACCGCTTAGTGCTTTCTGATCATTGGAAAAATCGTATTTCAATTCATTAAAAAAAAAAAAACAAAAAAACCGCTTGTTTGAAAAAAAATACTGCAAAAAAATTTTTGAGCTGATTTTGTTTTATTGAGAAAGCAGTGATTAGATATATTCTGGGTTTATTCTAAATATAACTATTCCGTCAATGTCTAGAACATTTATTACATTAAAAGGTTTCTTCAGTCACAAGCAAGATAATTTCCACAGGTACACATATGTTGCATGCGAAGAATGATGACATTTTGAGGAAAACTGACATCAGGAACTTTTCTTTGTACTATGAGATTTGTGACTAAATATCTCACTGACAGCAGAGGCTGATTTCCATATTATAACAATGGAGTCATTTGCATTTCTTAGGTGATGACAAAGATTACATATGAACACACTGCTAAGCAACATGATCTGAGTAGAAGTAGTCATGAAGTTAAACATCAGCTTTGATTTATGGACTTGAACAATCCTTTTAAATTGTATCCCTTCAGCTTCTATAGGACATCTCACATGCTCAAAGTTCTGCACATCATCACATGCTTTTCTGAACAGAACACAATTCAGAAAAGCAGCTAAGCTCCTGTAGATGGCATGTGTAAAATAGATAGACTATTACATCAAGCAATGGAAATCCATTCCAATTTGTCTTATAGACTAGGAATAAAAAATTCCCTTGCACACTTCAGTTTGTATTCTGAGTCTTATAAATCAGCTGCAGATTAAGAGAGCTGAATTAATTCATTTAAATGTCTTTGTTTGTTCCATTATGTCTCCCTAATTTACTCTGTGTTAGGAAAAATGAAAGTTTACTAATAAAATTCAAGAGGAAAATAAGAGATGAATGCTCATACTTTCCCTGTCTCCCACAGAACTGTTTATTTATTAAATAAAGTTCATACACAAAAAGAGGTAACTTGGAATATGTGAAGTTAAAGCTGAGTGTAATGTTGTGTTTCTTTCTATGTATACTATGCAATACGGAACTCTGTTAGCCAGAAACCTGAGCAGCTGCCTAAGAAGTACTTGCATAGGGGGACAGTTTTGTTTAGATGTTCTGAGAGGAAAAGCCTGTGGATTTTGACATTTTTCCCTTTTAGAGGGAGAACTAAATTATTCACTGAGCTCTCAAGGGACTTCTGAGCCAGGATTCCTGGAGTTAAAAGACAGAAGAAAGTACTGTGTTCTGCTACAGTTTGCATCTTGAATTTACTTGTGGAACCAAAGTTTAGATGTAAAATTACTTAAAATCTCAAGCTTGTTTTTTTATTTTTTTAAATTGATTACTGTTAAAAAAAATAATCCTAATGTAATAGTTTTCTTTCTGAATGACTTCCATCTATGTCATAAATCTTCCATTCTTCTCATCTTTTGCACTCCAATATATTTTGCATCAAGTATTTCATAAGAAAAGGAACAGAAAATATAAATTCCATGTTTTTAAATAAAACAGTTTTCTTTTATGCCCCATATATTTGCAAAATAATTTATAAAAATTTTTATATAAAAATAATTTATAAAAATTATATATATAATATAAATATAAATATAAATAATTTATATATATATTTTTAAATCTTGAAAGACAAAAGCTGTATTTCTCAGTCTGAGAGGAGGTGTGAGACAGGCAATCAAATATTCTAATTCGTGCTTACTTTGCCCAGATGCAGTGGGCATATTTCACTCCTCTGTCATGCTCTGATCCACTGTTGCTAGGGAGAGATGATGTGAGAGTAAAATGACTTGATGTACTAAAATTGATTTAAATTACAAAAGTCATTCTCACAATAATCCTTTTAATTGCTCATAGGAATTATGAAATTAATTAAGAAGTATCTTGTGGCATCCCCTCAATTTAAAAATAAAATACAGATTTAACTCATTCAATGATTATTACCTCACAAAAAGTAATCATCTCAGCATTTTATTTTTATGGGGAAAAGAAAAAACACTATGAAAAAAAGCCACAAACCCTAAACAAATGAAGTCAGATGTGCCTAACAAAGAAATATTTCTTTTTGAATCCATTTCACTATCTTATTCCTTCCCTTATCAGCTAAACCAGATGAGATTAGTCGTGTCTTGAGTCCTATTAAAAAGAAAGCCTTTGTTTTTTACTTGGTAGCACTCACTTTCCTGTCATTTTATTTCTTTCTAAGCTTTTGTGTTCAAATTAAACTGCCAGGAAAATACATAAGCCTTTAAAGGGAAGTGGCAAAACAATCTATTATATGAAGTAAAAGACATTTCCTTCAGCTATAGGACTTACTTCATTTCTGTATTCATGAAGCGTTTATGCAGTGTTCACAATTACACACTATTAGGCAGATTTAATTAGGTGACATATGACATGAAGGCATAGGAACAGAGCCCTACCACAGCAGAAGATATATACCATGAGTCAGATGATGACAGAAATTGCAAGAGTGACATTAAACCCAGCCCTAGGTTCCCTGAATTCTGGAGTTTTTCCTCTGTCACAGTTTAGAGAATCCTCAAACTAATTCCAATTCACAGAACTTGGCAATGATTAGGAGATGAAAAAAGAAAAGATGTCCTGATCCCTGTTCTTTTTTATTTATTTACACCTTCTCCAGCAGTAGTGCAGTGACAAAGTAATAATAATTATTCTTTGTTCATGTTCCACCAGATGTGTCACACAAAATCATCTATTCTGTACCTAGAATCTAGATAAACAGTTGTTTTTAGTTCAAACCATCTGTTTTATCTGCAATTATCTGTCAATGCACTCTGCATTTATATCAAATATACCTCTTTAATGAATAAAAACAAAGAAAGAAAGAATTATATCAAAACATAAACATGAACACAGCTTGCATGGGAATGGAAATTCAGCCTATTCAATAAGGGCAGGATTCTGTATAAGGGTCATGTGTACTACTTAAAAAAAACAGGCCATTAGGGTGATGTGGTTATCATGAAATAATCTCACCCCTGGAGAGGTAGCTAGACCAGATGCAGCCATGTGCTTCTAAGTACCCAGGAGCATAGTTATCAGGGTAATCACACCTGCTGATTTTGCTTCACTACCACCATAAAATTTCCTGCGTTTCGGCTCAGTACAAACATAACACAGTGTTTAAGTATATTATTCTGGCCACAGAAAATTGCCAATTAATGAAAGAATAGTTAAGCAATTTAAGCTATAAGGCTAGTGCAAAACCACATAAAAATGTGGCAGTCAGAATTAATACTGGTATGGTACACTTGAATGAAATGAATCCTTATTCCTGAGGAGAAAGTTTCCATTAAGAGATACTGAAGGTGTTTGAAAAGAAAGGCCCTACACTGCACCTGGACAAAGGCAAAGAACCTGTCTTTTCTTCCACAGGTGCCCCAAACTGATCTTTTAGTGGAAAACGAGGACAATGAGGGACTTACTACGTGTAGCAAAAAGCTTAAGGTAACTTTTTTTTCCCCCACAACCAGCCTCCATCAACCCCTCCTTTAGGTTCTCCTATCTCCTGAGAAATCCAAAAGATTTTAATTCATTTCGTATGCAGCAAGGACCTCAGTTTCTTTTGTCTGGACACAATGGTTGGGATGGCTGTTGGCAAAATATTCATAGTTCCCTCAGGGAGAAAAGCTGTCAAATAATAATAAGGCAGCAAGAAACAGCGGGGAGTAGGGCCTGGGCTTCTGTGGGAATACAGTTGAATCTGACTTATTTTAAAGGTGATCCATCTGAAGAGTATATGGCTTGCGTTCTTCACTGAAGCAGTGTAACCTGACACAGAAGAATACATTAGAATAATTATACAGATGAAGTTTCATCTTCGCTGCTTGAATCAAATGAAAGGGAAGAATTGGTTTTGTTTTCTCTTCATGATCAAGTCTAATTCTTTTTAGAGCAAATTTCTGTTGTTCAGAAGAGGCCCATATGAAAAAAAAAAAGTTGATTAACCCTGAACAAGATGGAATTAAGTGTTTTCAGTGAGTTTTTTATGACACAGGATGGTGTTCAAATATGTATGAAATTTTTTCTTCCCTATCAAACATTATCACTGCTGGTGTTTTCTGTGTATTTAGGATGCAAAATTCAGTATACGTTTAAACTAACACTGACAAAAACTAGTTATAAATTTTACCTTAAATGATCATGAAAATGTTTAGGAGAAATTTTAACAGTGAGTCAAATAAAATAAAAAAAAAAAACACCTAAAACAACATAATAATAGTGAGTGAATGATGTAACCTTGATTTTTGAATTAGTATAGGCAGACTTCCTAAAAGCAGGATTATCTCGTATGATTCTCAAGTCACATGTTATCTAAAGTACTGTTAATTGCATTATTATTTTTCGAAGTTACATGTAGACGCCTTCCCCTCTCCTGTCCCACAGATTCCATTTTAATTATGATAGCTGTATGGATTTTAGGAAGATACTAGACAGAGGGAAAACATCTGTGAGAGGACAATTGCTTAAAATTAATCAAGAATGCAGAGATGAAGAAGACTCAGCAAATCACAAATAAAGAACACAAAGAAGTGAACAGAGCTAAAGGCAAAGATCAGCAATGTTATTAGCAATATAAATTATATATAAATAGACAAGATCTCCTTTGTTAATATTGCAACATATGTTGACACCAGAACTGGCTTGTGGATTTAATCCTGTCTGAGAAGTAGAATGCTGTATGAAGTACATGAAGACAAACTGCCACTCTAAGTATTTTTTGTACAGTGTTGTCATTGCTTCTTGTCTTTCAGGAGTTCAGTAATAAAGAGAACCCAACAGTCCTGAGAAATAATCAGAAAAATGGCAGATATAGAAATAGGTTATAAGGCTTGGGGAAGAATCTAAGGCAAATAAAAATATTAATGTCAGGGAAAAGAAAAAAAATTAGAAAAATACACAAGGGAATTTTTTTTTTTTTTTAAAGAGAGAAAAAAGAATCTGAGCAAATTCTGTAAGTGTTACAATACACAAGAGAAAAATTATATATAGTAAATTGGAAGATTATTATTTTCCCTTCATTTCAGTGAAGCAGTATTCACTTCATTAGAACTATATCTGAAAAATCATTTGTTTTGGTTTGGAGAACTAAAACACATTTAACAAACCTTTGTAAAAAACAGAGCCGTTCTCCCTTTTTCAACATTCCAACACTTACAGTTGGGGAACTGTAGAGGTAAATGCATAAATCAAGTTGATCTGTTAGTGAAGTTGTGGAGATGAAATTGCAAATATTGTGAGGAGGCATCAGCTTTGAGTACATTGTATTAACTGAACAGAAGACAACCCTGAAAACAATGATTACCTGAACATTTAATAAATCCTCAAGTTTTACGGACACAAAAATCTATTTGAACACATCATTGTGTTCCTGCATTGTCTGATTCATAGTATCATAGAATTGTTTGAGTTGGAAGGGACCCTTAAGGGTCAACTGGTCCTATTCTTCTGCAATGAACAGGGACATCCAGAGCTCCACAAGGTGCTCAAAGCTCCTCTAGTCTGACCTTGGCTGTCTCCAAAGACAGGACAAACATCACCTCTCTGGGTAATCTGCCACTGCGGCACTGCTCTTATTGTAAATAAAACCTTCTTCCACATATCCAATCTATATTTTCCATCCTCTACCTTGAAATCATTTCCCTTGTCTTGTCACAACAGACCCTGCTAAAGAGTCTGTCCCCTTGCTTCTTACAGCTTCCCTTTAGATACTGAAAGGTTGCTATCACATCTGCTGACATCTGAGGCTTCTCTCAGTGACTTCATCACTGACAGCCTGAACTATCATTAAAGGATAATAATGAGAGTGGTGAACCAGATCAAGATGTTTCTTTAATAATGCCCCTGACCTGAGCACAAGGGAGACAGCACGCTTCCCTACAGATAGAGTCTGGCCATCATACTGGGCCCTCCACTTCTCTCAGAAGGGAGTCATCCATGACAATCATCCTTTCCTTCTTGGTTAAGGCAGTCTAGAGGCCTGGAGTCAACCACCTAACTCCAGGCAAAGTCCTGAATGGACTTTCCACCACATCCGCGCTCACTTCCCTCAAGTTCCAGAGCTTCAAACCTCCTGTATAAAGGCACATTGGAATGGTGAGGTAGGGAGGGAGAGGATTTGCCTGTGATGCCAAGCAGAGACCGTTTCTGTTCCTCCCCATCTCTTAGATCCCTCTCTCTGACCAACAGAGACAAGGCAGAGGGGTCCATCACTATTTGGAGCATACGGTGTATCTCCCCAGTGACTTTCTTGCAGGTATGGCAGGGAGTTGCTCCACTAGCCTATCTTCTACCCACTCCCTGATGCTCCTTAACCTCTCCACCTTCTCCTTAAGTTCTGCCACTGAGTAGAACATTCACTGTATTCACAGTATTCCTGCCACCCTCCAGCAGTAGGCTCAGGCACTCTGCAGCCAGGAATGTGAACTGCCTCATTTTTGGACAGACATTCCATCTGAGTTCACTGCATTCTTTTCGGTGACGGCTTCCTGCCTACTGACAGGCATTCAGTTGCACTGTATAGGGTATTTTGTGCTTCAGTCCAGAATGCAACGACACCAGAGCCACCAGATCTTCCATTCTTTTGCTTAGATTCCTATCAAAATGTTTTTCTCATGTAGAGATATTTTAGAGATTTTTTTAATTCTTATTTTCAATTAAATGTATGTTTTCTTTTTTTATAAAGAAAAACACGTAAGATACTTTCTCAGAATACATACAAGGAGAGAATAAAATCAGAATAGAATGTGCATAAATAAAGCATTTAAACACTTTAGTAGCATCTGTAAGCCATTTATTTAAAAAATTCTTGAACAGTAGCACTGTTTCAGCCTATTTTTTTTCTCTCTCTTTTTTTTTAAGTTATTATTAATGATACTTAGACATCAGGTAAGTTTCTAACAATTTAAAACTATTTAAGAGTTTTTTGGGGGGAGTTGTGTTTTTTTCACTTGTGTTGTTTTGTTTTCTTTTTCCTCTGCATGTGTTCAGCAAGTTGGATTCTGGGGGATAAAGAAGAATACATTAAGGCAATTTCCTTAAGAAAACAGTCAAGACATAAGATTTTCTAATTAACTCTTCTCCCCTATTATAGCTTATGTAGATGTAAGTTATCTAATTGCTATTTTATTGGCTCTGCATAGATTGCTTGTCTTCTAACGGCATCTGCATGTTTTTTGCTTCACTGACATTATAGGACCCATTGCTGTGATCTATATAAGAAAGCTATATTGCCTGAGCTTGAGGTAGAAGAAAATTGCATACTAAAAGCTCAACACACAATCTCTTATTTTTTGCTGTTTAGTGAAAGAACTACAGTGTGCAGTGCAGCTCCACAACCTGAGCTTCACAACTGCAGCTCATATAACGGGCTGATTCACCTATTTGTTCATATACACAGTGCTGATGTTACTGGAGCACACGAGTCATTTATTCTGTCCCCAGAAATACGTGCAAATAATCTGACCAATACAAGTATTCTACAACTGAGAATATTCTAAGTTTTTAGTAATGGTGTTATTCATTACTGTGCTTTGCTTTGGCTTATTTTAGCGCAGTCTCTTATTGCATTTTAAAATCTGAACACCATAAATAAACTTCTCAGGCATAGCAGGAAAATAACAATGGAGGACAGAAAAATATGTATGTGAAAAGGTGGAAAGAAAGTAAGGATATTAACAGGACAACAAATCGGGTAACTGCTGGAGAGAAGTATGAAGGGGAAAACAGACAGTAAGGCATACAGCTTTGTAACTGTTACTAAGAATGGGAAAACAGTGTGTTTCAGCAATAAAACAAGCCTAAATTGAAGGTATTTTGAGCTCCTGGCTAGATGGGAGATTAAATGTAAGTATATGCAGTGTGGCACTATAGGACAATGCAAAAATATCACAGCATATTTTAAAGAATGTGCATACAACTCTTAATATTTACTAGTTACAGTGAATGGCATTAATCTAGACTTGGGAGATGCTGGTTTTTAAAAGTTTAAGTTTGAGGAAATAATCTGAATGAGCAAACTGTTAAGGTTTAATTTTTTTACTGCATTGATTTATATTATTCTAATAAAGATGATACTTCTGCTCTTCAATAATCATTTGAAAAACAAGATGTCCATTTAGTGAGAAGCTCAGAATAGTAAACTTGCTTTACTGCTCTTTATATATTATCTTTCTGCTTAAATTTTGTTAATTTAAGCTGGTTCACTTTTTTTTTTAAATGTATTTTCTAACTTCTGTCAGCAATCAAACCTGCTAACTGAATTCCTCCAAAGAAAATTATAATTTAAAATACTGAGTTCAAGGACACATAGTACTCAAAGAAAAAGATGGCTTTTGTAAGTGACTGAGTACCTAAGTGAAGCTGAAGTATCTGGCAACTACAAAAATAGTTAAGACCATACTTTGTTGTTAGGGAAAAATGTTAGCTTTTTTATTCTTATGGTTTAATGAGTTAAAATTTATAAAAATTATCAGAAAATTTATATACATACATAAAATGAAAACAAACGTGAAATGTCTTACTGAAGTTAGTTTTACATCTCCAATATAAGTAAGGGATATTAGTGCAGTAGTGATTCTCAGGCTACTAATTTTGAGCATGCAAGAAAAGTATCTTGACAAAGACAGAAAAATTCATTTAGGAAGAAACTGAGTGCCAACTTGGGTACAAGAAAATACTGTTCAGTATTAATGAGCTGTTACCAAATAATTCCTCATCCATCTATGCTTAGGTTAGAATTCACTCAGACTGACCGCTTTAAACATCATTTTTTATTTAAGACAGGATAAGTAAGAATATGTTTTAAGCCATCAAGTCCACCCGAATCGCACAGCTCCACCCAAAGAGAGTTTGCATAGGGAGAGAGATGCTTTTAGGGCCAGTATTCTGCCTGAAGTATTAAAATCAAAAAGTACCAGTTAAACATCAGACCTAAGATGCATTCTCCTACTTAGTCATGCTTGTATAGCCATGCACTAAATTAAATAACAACAAGATTTTTGCTTATAATCTGCCACAGTAGTTGTACCTGACCATAAAGAAAACAGCCTGGAAAATAAAAGTGCAAAATGTGCAGCCTGAGTGGATGTAGCTTTGGCAGAACAATGCACATATCAAAGAAGAAAATATAGTTTTGCTTTAAGGTAAAAAAGAAGCTAAAGTGCACATGATACCTAAAAGCATCTTGGAGAAATAAATGGGAATATTCTGCTTTACTGTTTGTTTTATTTGTTCAGTGAATCAAAACTTCATTTGTGAAGCTGATTTCATCAAGAGAGTAGTGATCAAATCATCATTTTCTCATCTTGAATAGACTGACTCAACGTAAACCTGAGATTTGATAGATCTACAGAAGAAGAGATAGTAGTATATCAACTACAACATTAAATTGCAGCCTCAGGAATTGTCTGATTCAGCTTTAGATGTCAGTTTCATAAGACTTCTGGCCATGCTGATGGAACTTCTGACTGACAACTCCGGAAAAAAAACAACACATTAACTTGTTTTATTCAAGTTACCTTAAGACTCATGCTTGAGTAGGATTCCCAAAAATGCTTCTCTGTTGTCCTTCCCATGGAACTTTTAAGAAACAAAGTATTTATTACCAAGCTATGATGTTACAAAGCTGGGAGGAGTGGTTGACATACTAGAAGGTTGAGATGCCATTCAGCAAGACCTGAACAGGTTACGGAGTTGGGCAGAAAGGAAGCTAATGAGGCTCAGCAGGAGCAAGTGCACAGTCTTGCACCTGAGGAATAACTACACGTAACAGCACAGGTTGAGGGCTGACCTGCTGGAGAGGAGCTATGTGGAGAAGGATCTGGGGATCCTGGAGGGCAGCAGGTAGGCCTGGTGTTCAGCAGTGTGCCTTCACAGCCAGGAAGGACAATGGAATACATGCTCACTACTGTGTGCTCTGCTTGGAGGATATGGTCTTTTAAAGTGAAAAGAATATAATGAATGCACTTTATTGGGGAGTGGAAGAAAGCTCTCCAGTGCTAAAAGAGAATAGTTACCACAACAATACCTTCACAGAAATCTAATTTCAAATAAAATAAATTGAAGTGTAAAAAAAGAAAGAAAAGCCAGAACAGTACGGGCAGGTAGGCCTACTGTAGCCTTTAAGTCTCCATTAAAAAATAATTTCCTGTTACATACAGATTAACCCTATCCAGTTATGTTAATTACCACCCGCCCCTGGATGGCACATTATACATTTTTCTGCAGATGTGAACTTCATATTGAATATAAAGGCCATATGAGGAGAGGCTGAAGGAGCTGGGAATGTTCAGCCTGGAGAAGAGGAGGCTCAGGGGAGACCTCATTGCTCTCTATAACTTCCTGAAGGGAGGTTGTAGTGAGCTGGGGGTCGGCCTCTTCTCTTGTGTCATTAGTGATAGGACCAGAGGGAATGGCTTCAAGCTACGGCAGGGGAGATTCAGGCTGGACATGAGGAAGTATTACTTTTCAGAAAGGGTGGTCAGGCACTGGAATGGCCTGCCCAGGGAGGTGGTGGAGTCACCGAGCCTGGGGGTGTTCAAGGAAAGACTGGATGTTGTGTTGAGGGACATGGTTTAGTGGGAGCTATTGGGAACAGGTGAACGGTTGGACTGGATGATCTTTTAGGTCTTTTCCAACCTTGGTGATTCTATGATTCTATGATAAACTGCTGCTGTCTTCATGCCTCAGAATAACAGAACAGTAACAAAAGCACTGCCAAACTCAGGGGAAAAGGCACTGGTTGTGATGGAGCCACTGAAGGGTGGAAGTCTTAGCCTTTCACTTTAAACTTAAAGAACTGCTTTCCAATTATCAAGATGGAATGTATTTTTGCATTATTCTTTACATTTAATAATCTTTACTCGATAGAAAACCAGTAATCTCCAGTATGAGTAAAATGTAGAAAAAATATTTCACTTTAAAAATTAGTGGGCACAAAATTTGGCCTTGTATCCTTTATCTAAATACATGTTTTAAGAGCACTATTGTTAGACAGTTACTTACGGCAGGTTCTGTATATTGCGTATTTGTGATCCTGTATGAGTCTGTACTGAGTACAGTACAGTGAATATGTGTGTAGGGGCAGAATTGTTATTTAATTTGATCAACTCTTTTATATAAAATTGTATAATATTGTTGTTGTTCTCTTTTTTTTTTTAACTGTATTTTGAAACCCAACAAAAGAGATTCATAACATATGAGCATCTTTTTAAGGAAAAACAGAAATTATACAGTTTTCAATGTACAGTCAAATGAAGCTTTCTGTAGACTGAGAGATTTATCAATAGATGATTTATTCTGCTTATTGTATCATTGGTCTTCACAGTCTTGCATTTAGGAGCTATTTTCATTGGTACTTTAACTATAAATGGAGAGATGAGATTGAACGATAATTTCAGTTTTGTATGGCAAACAGTCTGCCTAATTCTGATAAATTTAGAACAAGACTGGTGACATGAGTATATCTGTGTTGTCCTCAGCCCGTTTTTTTTTAACCCTGTTTATCATGAGTGCTCTGCTTGCTCATTAGAATTGTTATCATCTATCAAAAGAATTGGAAAATATATTCTGTCATCTGATATCATTCTTTTGCCTTGTGTTAGTTTATTGATAAAAGACAGCAGTTTTTGTGATCATCTGTTACAGTAAAGAATGTTTGAATTATGCTTTTCAGCCCTGAAAGATTGATACTTCATTTCTAGAAGCCACAGTACTGTCCAAAAAAGTGAAATAAAGTACTGCTCCATTTCAGTGTTACTAGAGCATACTTCACAAGCAAAGACTTTCAGAGCAACTTATGTCTGTCTAGTTTTCAGACTATAAGTTAGATATCTATTTACAGTTACACAGGTAGCATCTGAAAAGCAAAAAATCCTGGGAATTGTATGAAGTAAATTATCTTTGCTTGTGTAATTTCATGCTTAGTATACTTACTATGAAACCTTATCACAAAGATGGAAAAATAGAGTTTTCATAAAATCATAGAGGCATAGAATATCTCGAGCCAAAAGGCATCCACAGGCATCAAGTCCAATTCCTGGATCCACACAGGACCACCCAGAACTCAGGCTATTTCTGAGAGCCTTGCCCTAATGAACACTTACACTCTTTCCATCTCTTCCAAGTTATAACATTGTAGCAAAAATATTATATTTTTAGCATGGCATTTCTAGCCTTCTAGCCAGGAAAACAGGCTCTCCCACTAATAGACTTGATTTAGATTTCCCAACACCAAGTTTGTTTGGCACATACCCTCTCCTACTGGAATTCTTCTGTTTTTTCTTAATCATGTAAGAGCTCAGGCAGGGAATTGATTTACTTAAAAGTCCATTGCAATAAGGAGGATACAGTAGTCTTGCTTTAAAATCTATGATGTTAGTTGAAACAAGATCTTATATAGTCTTTTATATCCGCATGTCTCTAAGTGTAAGAATGCTTGTACTTGTTCCATGGGATCATTCTTTTTTTTTTTTTTTTTAACAATAAAATCCATTGCAAGTTCAAAAAGCTTTTTATAATCAAAGTTTAACACAATATAAATGCTACAAAAAAAATGAATTGATGTTCCCAACAAGTAGCTGAAAAAAAAAAAAAGTTTAAAAATTTGTTATTAACTATCTCTTTTTTTTTTTTCCTACTCCTGGAAAAATTACCAAAGCTCACCAGAAATTATTTAGAATCTTGTTTCTTATTCCATTACACAGAGACAGTGTTCTCATATTAAAGACATCTTTGAACTTTTTATCCAACTTGAGTACAAAGAAACCACTGTCTTAATGCCAGCTAATATAACACAAAATCAAATACAAAACTCATATCAGAAATTGCAAATGTGGAATCACTCTTGACCTATGTGGGAACAGTTTTAGAATTATTCATTTAACATATTTCCTTTGTACAACTCACACTAATAATTCCAGTCACATATTTCTTTGTACCCCAAAATGCTCATTATATCTTCAGCTGTTATGCACTAAAATCCCTTCATTTTAGTAACATAAAACCTAAAACATTCTTTTTAATCAAATAATATCTCTATATTAATGGAAACTCTTCCCAATTGATTGTGTATTCAAAGCGATGTACAGAAACAATAGAAAAAGGAGTAAATTCTTATTCCAAATGGACATAAAAACATACACTTTCAGAAATGCAATTATAAGATTATGAAACCATGCATGTCTGAAGAAGGGAAAAGGTACACTTTCTAGCTCCTAATGAAGAAGAGTTTGGCATGAAGATTGATACTACTAGAGTTAATTTCACCCAAAAGCTGTGACTTACCATAAGAGGTACTGGAATATAGAGACAGCTTACACCCATGAGACTTCATACATACAGACTTCATCAGGATTTGGGAGAGATGGGATAGAATTGGCAATTAGGATTCCTTACTAACGAGGGGCTGTAAAGCATCAGCTGAACCTAAGGAGATTGAATTGCCTTGTCCACTGAGTGGATGTGATGCTAAAAAAAAAAAAAGTTCTGATCAGAAGGAAAAATGACCTCCAATAACCTTTTTTAAAAGGATTTATGCCTGGCCAAGAATCACTGACATTTGCAAAGTGACATCTATGACTTAAATGTGTGGATATCACTTGCATGTGTGGCATTTTAACTTTCTGGTTTATTTCGGGATAACTTCAGCCAGACTGAGGTCAGAGTACTCCCTTCAGCCCCTGTTTATTTGTTGTTGTGTTTTATTTCTCATTTATTTATTTGCTTTTTATGTACAATAGTGATTAGGAGAAGGAGTTTTGTCATTCAAATCTCCGCTTTCAGAATCATTCTGAGCTTTGGCTAAGATAAGGTGACTTTGCGTACAAGTCCATTACCAAATACTTTAGTGTTATTCTCTAATGGAAGTATTCTACATAAAAACACAAACTTGCAATATTTCAGTCAAATCATTTTTCCTCCATGTTCATGTTGTGGTCCTGATTGGTTTATGACAACACTTAATTTATTGCTTATTGTGAAATTATATTACCAGAGAAATTTCTTCAAATATTTGGAGCATATCCATAAACTTTGAAGACAAATTCAGTGAAAAATAACTCAGTAACTATTTACATCTATTTTTTTTTTTTATCTGGTCGGTAAATTTTAAAACCATGTATTTGTAATAGTCTGCCTAAAAATCTTCGTATACCCTGATAAATACAAACAGACTTCAAGTTATCAATAATTTCTCATTTTTAAGACATATTGCATCAGAAATAATCTATTAGAACTTCTAAATCTGTTGATACCATGAAATATAATGAAAGCTGAAAATTGATGAGAAAACCTACTTAAACTATTTAGGTGTACACATACTGGAAAATAGTCAAATACTACCTACCCAGAAAGACATGTAAAATATGAATTAAATTTCGAAGATTAATGGTAATACAATTGCAACAAATGGCACAGTGAAAAGACAGATCTTCAAAAATTCAGTAAGAATGAATTAAAATAACAATGAATATAAAATCCTAAGGCTAAATCCTATTAGTTTTATCTTAAAGCACATTAATTCATAAATATTATATCTTAAGGGGCAATAAAAAGGAATTTTGATAAAGTATATTGAATGTAGGTTCTACAGGAATAAAACGAAACAAAACCATGTATAATTAGCTTCAATTTCCAGTCTAAAATTTCACTAAGATGCTGAGACTCAACCTGCTGAAAAAAATTAACATGTCAACATATATTCATGCAAACGCAGAAATTTTAAATCAAGACTTGAGGCAGTTCTTCCATTTTCACTAATTCAGTACTTAGAAATAAATAATTGTGGTAATTGCTGCTGAAATGGCTCAGCCATTCTTGGAAATATTTGACATTATATCACACATTTCCTGAGCTTCAGTTTGTAAGAGAATCTATGTACATAAGGCCTCCAATTGTTATTCATATATTCATTGTATTGTACTTGTTCATTTCTGTCTGCTGTTGACTTTAGGATAGCAATGATTTATTTGTCATTAAAAATATTATATTTCAAATCAATAATAAATATAATCTGGGAGATCAAACAAACAAGAGAATAAACAAACTAAGAGACCTGACCTCAGTAGCTAGAGAAATGTCTACTGCTTTTTAACAAATTCTGCCCTAAACGGAAAACCCTCATTCATGTTCCCCTCATACTCAGCCAGCATCAGAGTGCTCATTTTTCTAAGGTTTTCTCCTCAGATTAAAGATTGTTACAAGTCTGTTTTTAAAAATATATATTCTTCCTTGCTTCTTGTATAATCAACATGTATACAGATGAATAATCGACAAGCATAGAGAGAAGTTAGGCTGTGTTTAGAGAGCGTATAGCTAGGAAGATTACTACATTGTAAAGGGATAATCAGAAATGAATGGAAAAGCTTACCCACATCCTGGGCTCACAGAAAAAGGCTGCAAGAGGAGCAATCTCCAGAGAAATCCTTCCTCAGTGGCAGCCAATCCTTAAATGTTGTCTAGGAGAGGTGAAGCCAGGCTCTACACCTTCCAGTCACACAGGTGAATTGCTTTCACCTGTGCTCCCACAGCTGACTCATTGCTTACCTCAGCTGATCAATCAGAGATTCAGGCCGTGATTCAATAGCTCCCATACACTTCTGAACTTCTAAGCCCATGTGGACTAGTTAGAGAGAGATTGAGAATTAATATATGGTGAAGAGAGGTTTAATGTTACAAGTAGAAAATAAGAAGCCAATAAGAAACGGTCTCAATTTTGATCTGATTTGATCTTTTGCATATTTTGTCTAAAAAGCTCTTTAGATCAGGAAATGAAGAAAAACTAGTGCAGTTTCTTTAAACAGCTTTCTAAAATGATCTCCTGAAACAGCAGTAGCTTTGGAAATTAATGGCAAAGACAAGCGGTTAACATTCCTGCTTTGGCTATGCTTTGTATGCAGGGATTTAGTCAGTTGCTTCTTTCTTGTTGCTATAGACTGAGCAATAGTTAAAATGCTGAATTTTAACTTATTTGTTTACTTATATTCCTTCCAAGAAAGTACTCATGAGATCATGTGCTTCCCAATAAAAGTTTCTACACTAACTAAATATATAAGTATTTTGTACAATAAACTAATATATCTCTAAGTGCTGATGATTCGAGTCAGGATGCATTTTTCTCTGTGGCTGACCCAAAGAGCTTTAAGTCTGCTTCTCTTCCAGATGTCTATTCAAGTTTTAGCACTGTGTATGAAAGATGTAGCTGTGGAACGGGCTTCTGTTTTAACATTAAACTCCCCAGTCAGTCATACTAAGACTAAGACTTCAACCGTCAGATTTAGAAATCATTTCAAAAATGAGTTGCATTGTTGAGTTCATTCTCTGGCTTGAATTTAGATTTATTTTTGTTATCAGTTAGCACAGGCTGTAATCACAGTTTAATGCTTTCCTTATAACAATTCTGAACTATTCTTAGGACAATGACATAAGCCTGGGGTGCATTTTTCCCTTTCAGAAGAATCACGAGAAATGAATCTGTAACATCCCACAGTAAATATTATTATTAGCAAAGTATAAGAGAACCTCTGAGACTTATGAACATAAATGGAGAGCTTTATCTTCTTCGGTCTGCCAGGAAGATTGCACTGAAGCTGAAAAGCTTTTTAAAATGAGTGTGTTACAAGCTAGCATTTGTTCTCAAGACAGGGTGGCAACAAGGGTGTTCAATTCAGGGGAGATTTTGAAAAGGAAAACACTGCAGTATTTTCCTCACTATCTTTCAGAAGGTGGACATTAGTCTTTAATAATTTAAGTCCTTTCACATTCCGGTATGTTTCTCATAGTGCTCACTCCACTCTACTTTGTTAGAGGGCCATCTGGATGTTCTATGAATTGTTTTTGGGAAAAGAATTCACTATTTAAATCAAAGTGTTTCTATATAGCTGTCCACCATGAGATGAGATCAAAGGCTAAAATAATACTATGCTCTGTAGTTACTACAGACTAGCATGGATTGATATTTTATACAAACTTGAGAGATGTCACAGGCTTTTCTTTATGAAAATTATTTGATTGTGAGCTTTTGTTTTTATATTACTTACTTGTACTTTTTAGATTCCTTAGATATTAACAATGTTTATCACCAGGCAGTTGATCTCATCTGTGTCTTTTTCCCAGACTTCATCCTCTTTGTAATTAGCTTTAATGCCAGAAGTCTAGTTTTGTGTTTTATTATGTTAGTCTGTGATAGAAAAGTTTTACCACAAGACATTTATAAAACCCTAAGTACATCTCAGCAGATGCTTTTGCTGCCAGATGTCAAATTTATTCCTGTCAGCTTTTACCCAGTACTTTACTAGAAGTAAAATTCATTCTCTCCTATTGTTAAAGAAAACCAAGAATGTTTTTTCCAATATGTACGTCATCCCAAGCTTCCTTTTTTAGTTTCTTTCTTTCTCTATTGTTGTTATGAACAAATAATTTATAATGAATAGAAATAATATATAATAAATTTATACTTTATAATAAACACAAATAATTGATAATTATTTGCTTTTGATACATTGTGCTAGTCATTTCTAAACCCCATAGGGTCTATTCAACCGTTATTCTAACTATTCAGTAATTTTCAACATCTATGGAAATTCAGAAAGCTGTGTATAAACTTGTAATTTAAATGTACGTGTATCATCTACAGAAGAAAATATGGCTTTTATCACTGTCATTATTGATGAGTCCTCTTATCAAATCTACTTACCCTGCAGAATAAATGTATGTCCATATTTCCTGCAACTCAAAGATCTCAGACCTTACTTATTTACTTTTGAAAGGGTATTTAAAACAGTATATTTTTTTGATTTTTTTTTTTTGTGCTTCTTGGATGCCACTCACATCACACTGCGCTAGTGGCAAGAGAATATGTCTTGCTACATAGGACAAGTCTACTCCCCTTTTCTATTGAATATCAGGTTTGAAGTAAATGTGAAATACATATTTCTAACTTGTACTGAGCTGTGCAATATCCACATCTTTGCAGTAGTTTTTGTTGAGGGGAGAAGATATTAGAAATCATGACTTCCTTTTACTCATTTTATTCATTGATTTTGTACTTGAACTATGCAAAAATTGTGTTTTTCTGTCTATCATAAACTGTATATGTGAGTCAAGGAAGTAGACGTAACAACAGAAAGATTTAAAAAACTACAAATGTTAGAGATACCCTGAAAGAGAAAAGGAAAAAAAAAAAAACAAAAAACAGAACAAGTGCAAGTATAATACAAAATAAAGACTTGGTAAGAGAAAAAAATGTTTTCTGCTTTTTAAAGAAATATATCTGTATTTTAGAAAAGGAAATAAACAGAAAACACAATTCAAAAAAGCCACAACAAAAGCAAATACAGAAGAACAGCAATAGAATAGAGCAATGGATCTCAGCTTTAGACATGTCTTGAAACAAATGTTTAAAAAGTGCTTCCTATATTTTCCCAGACAATTTTTTTTGGCATTTCTGCAAAATCCAAATGACTATTACCTGTGACAAAATATCTGGACAGTTAAATGATTTCTAGAAGTTAAATTTTTGTCTAGTTCCTTTGTTCTATTACTAATTTTGATTGGCCTCACGTTTCTGGCATTGTTAATATACTTTTTTTTTTTTTTTTTTTTACAGTGGAGGGTCTGTCTAATGAGAAATGGCAGAATGATGGTTTTGAGGCAACGCTTTAGTTATCTGTGGATGAATCACAATTGACTTGCAACAAGTCATATTAAAGAATCACAGAATCACAAGGTTGAAAAAGACCTACAAGATCATCTAGTGCAACCATCCTACCATCCCTGTTGCTACGACAAGCTACTAAACCATACCTTGTAGCTCCTCATCCAGATGCCTCTTGAGCACTGCAAGGGGTGGCAACTCCTCCATCTCCCTGGGCAGGCCATTCCACCTCCTGACCACTGTATGAGACAAAATTTTTTTCTTTATATCTAATCTAAATCTCCTCTAGCACAACTTACAGCCATTTCCTCAGGTCTTTTTTGTTGCCTGGGAGAAGAAGCCAAAACCTTCCTCACCACAACCTCCCTTCAGGAAGTTGTAGAATGCAATGAGATCTCTGCTGAGCCTCCTCTTCTCCAGACTAAACAGTTGCAACTCCCTCAAGCATTACTCATAAGACTTGTGTTCCAGACCCCTCACCAGTTTTGTTGCCCTTCTCTGTACACATTCCAATGCCTCAATGTCTTTCTTGTATTGAGGGGCCCCAAACTGAACACAGTGCTTTGGTAAGCCATGTATTCTGCATATGGGCCAAACTTTTAAAGATATCTATATGTCTTAGCATCTTAATTCCATACAGAAGTTAAGTACCACTGAATGTCCATGAGGACCAGAAATTGATAAATATATGTAGCTGCCTAACTCCCAATTCTGGTCTTCATATAGTCTTAAAATTAACTCAACATTTTAAAAAGAACACTGAGTTCTGATGTTATCCAAGCACTTTGAAAATTTGATCCCTCTGGATGTTAAAAAAGCAGTCTTCAGTGTATGAATCAGATTTTTGACAAAAAGTGCAAGGTAATCAGTGTGAACTGCCAGTGGAACAGCAGTGTTTTACCATCAGAAAGGGAAAGAACACAACATAATTGTAGCAATCTGAGTACATTAGGTGGGTTGTCTATGTTGTCATGTAGCATACTTAGATTCATTACAGCTCCCAACTGATCAGGTAGTTTCTAGAGATTGTATATTCTCAAAGGGAAATATCACAACATAATGGTAAGAAATCAGGTACCTAGAGTAGAATAGTAGCATTACAATGTAGCACTCTTTATAGAATCATAGAATCACCAAGGTTGGAAAAGACCTACAAGATCATTCAGTCCAACCATGCACAAATTACCAATAGTTTTCTCTAAATCATGTCCCTCAACACAACATCCAAATGTTTCTTGAACACCTCCAGAGCCACTGCAGCTTCCAATACATTGATCAGATTATTTCTGTTGATTTAGATGCATCTCCTCTGATGTTGGATAGTTTTCAATGTTTTATTCTTTTTCTTTCCTTCTATCTGCTGTATTGCAAGCTGATACCTCAAGAATCTACAGCATTCTGTTCAATTCAAGCTTTGCTCTTTCTGTGAGTATAACTTCATGTGCATAGCTAAAACTGACTTAAGTACACATTGAGTATTCCCCATACCTTCCACCCTGAAGTTGCTTTCCAGTTTCACCCACAAACAATACCTTCTCTATTCATTAGAAAAATGTGGCTACCGTATTAACTCCCTTTTCCTGAAAGTACTGTTTCTAAATAAATATATATAATTTTGACTGCTTGTTACGCATTCAAATAATTCTTTATCATTATGTATTTCTCATTCACTTCTCCATGATTTCTAGACTTTTCTCAATTCTCTGTAACCTTGTATTATACTTCTTGTAGACTGTTCTTACAACTCTTGGTCCACATATCAGTGCCAGATTTGTTCTTATGGTGTTCCTCATATCCAGCAATCACATTTTCCGTGCCAGAGACCATACTGTGTTTTCATCTACAGTTCTTCCCCAAGAATCTGCTGTGATACCAAAAAGATATCGGATCGCTAATAATGACACCAGTTAAAATATAGTAGTGTTGTGGTTTTTTTTTTTTTTTAATTTCATCTCTTTAATATTTTTTGCAATGTGGATTAAATCATAACCTTTTTACTTTGCACTCCATAGTTTTTAACTGTCATCTGATATTTAAAAGCTGATATCAGTTAAAGCTTATGGTTGAAAGACAAACTAGTATTCAGATATATTTTCAAATGGAAGGTATAATTCACAGTCTTATATAAATTTGTCAGACCTCTAACCTCTCCCAATTCTTTCTTCTGCAGTTAATTGGAAATAATTATTAAACTCTGTGAAGTATCCAGAAACTCCATTCTAAACACATGTTACCTTTAATAAAAACATTGCCTTCTGACTGGCAAGTAAGTCTCATTCAATTCTGAATGGAGTCACATAGAATTAAAATGATTTCCTAAGAAAAACCTGGGAAGAAAATTGTTAAAAACCTAAATAACGCTGATGAAAATGATTATTTGTACAGTACTCTGAAGCTGCTGCCCTAAAATAAATGCCAACTATCTAATAGTTTCTACTTCCAGCTGGCTGGGGAGCCACAGGGATATTGCCAGAACTAATTGCTGATTGTTATAAACAAAGTTACATTCCACATAAAAAATAAAATAAAACTAAAACAAAAGCAACTGAACCTTTTGTTCTCTAGAAAATGATTGTCATAATTAGGGAGCATAAGTGTTTATTTCCAATTCTGTAATTCAACTGATATAGAACATAATTGTTTTGGAAAAAGGAGAAAAATAATCTCAAGTGGTCTTTGTGGCTGGGTGGGGAAATATAAACCCTGAACCAAATTTAATTGTTATTACAGATGAATGATTTGGGAGTCGTTTATAGGTGATTAATTTACTTTTGTTAGTTACGTCTCACCCCTGCATTATACACTGTGAGCACAGGTGTTATGACTTCATTTTCATGTTGCCCTTTGCATTGCTGTTAAGTAGCTACCAAACATCCACATATCCAGCAAGTTCTAGGTATAGAGCTAGTTTAAATATCAAACCTCTTTTTATTTTTATCTTTTGTATGCCACCCTGAATCAGTGCTTTTATGAAACGTATATCCTTTACAAGCACTTCTCTTGCACACATTTTTAAGAAGCATAAAAAAATCATCTTACTTTTTTGTTGGCCTCCACTTCTTTATTTTCTTTTCTTTGAATACACAGAAGTCCCTTTTTCACTTTTCTGCTAGAGCTTCCAAATAAATAGTAAAGCAAAATGTCCCAGTAAAGTAATTCAGATCCTGATTTTTCTTACTTTCCTAATATCACCTTACTTTAAATGTAACATTTGTGCTTGCTAGGCTACTTCAGGTTAAATAGACATTAACATTTGTGTGGGTGGGATCATTAAGATTTAATCAGGGAAGATCAATTAACTTGTTAATGAGACTTTTAGGTGAACACTGTAGGTGGGCCCGAGTATACTGAAAAGTTGTTTTCTGATATATTATGAACTAAATTACGTCTAAATTGAAATAATCTTCTTTACATCTCTCCTTTTGTGCGCAGAAGACTTTTCTGTTCACTTCAGATATTTTAGAACCCCAGCTAATACTTTCTATAATTTTAATATAATCCATGTGACTTTTATTGGCCTGAATCATTAAAATCCACCCCAATAAATAAAATCAAGAGTTCCAGGAACACACACACACCAAAGTTTTTTCTGTGTGTCAGAGTTCTGGTAACAACTTCCTGGAGTTATACAGTTCATCTGCAAATGAATTTCACTTTGTCTAAATGCAATATATGCACTGAAGGGAACTGGAACAAATTGGCACTTCATTCCACAATGGGAATAAAATATTTTTCCTGATTGCAGCTTTTCCCAAGCAAATTAGGGAAATAAAGGCCATTAAGTAAAATTAGATTTTACACTATTTAACAGGTGTTTTGGTCTATTTTACCCTGAGGGTAGATCACAATGCAGTCCAAAAAGTTAATTGTTCAATAATTGTACAGTTTGCACATTTATTTCCAGCAATTTAAACTATTGCATAGTTCTGTTAAACTTCTGTCATATATCTTCGGACCTATTCTTTCTTTAAGGCATCAAAGAATTATTAAAAAAAAAAAAAAAACAAGCGCTTAAGGTTATTTTGAGAACATTTGCATCAGGTAGTCTAAAACTGGATAAACTACCTGAGAAATGGAACTGGAATCAAAAACTACTGTAGCAAATCTATATTCCCTAGGGCATCTCTGAAAAAAGAATATTCACTGCACATTTTCAAAATAAATTTTTCTGAAAGATTGAGGATTGCAAGTAGAATAAATTGTTTCAGGCTGTGAAACATAGCCCCTGAAGACCATGTGCAAGAGAAACAGAAGATGGAGTTATTAATGTAGAGCTATATATTCACCCCTACCCCGCAACACCTCGCCAAATTATGCAGATATTATTCGCAGTACAGTGATCAGCTATGAAAAATACCATCACAAATAAACAGAAGACAAAAAAAGCAAACATGCAACAATAAAACTGCCAATAAAACCAAAAACAACTCTTCTGTTTAAAGCATTTTTCTATTATTTTTTCCCCTTGAGTTACACTAAGAAAGTGAGTTTTACGATCTAATCGACAGTCCAATTTTAGTAAGTTGCTCTGCAAGCTATCTCATAATGACTACTCTGATATTATGTGTAGGTACGACTATTGTTGTGAGGAATAGTTTCCCAGTCTTTGCTTTTAATTAATAAACAGATCTTCACAGTTTTGCAATAACTTTCAACCCTAATAGAATTATTACAGCTGGACAATGCAGCCTTTCATTCTGAAATTTACTTTTCATCATGTCTAATATCAGTATGTTGTGAAAAACAAGATAAAGGCATGATACTGTGTGAAATGGATTTGCGGGCATGAATTCTTATTCCAATTTGTAATATAGTTTCCATTTATGAAATTTTAATTTTATACTTCAGTTCTCAGGAGACCAAATTCCCAAGATCTTTGACCTCAAGCTGAGAATCTGAGCATGGTTTGTAATCCCCAGAAATGCACCATCCATCGCTGTAACAACCTCAATGATACAGCCTATGAGATCAAGCAATGTGTCAGTATCTATGCTATAAAAAAACTGAGTGTTCCCTGTCCTTTGTGGAACAGATGGGCCAATTCTATTGCCTCTCATTTTAGTAAACTTATTTGAACTTCAATTATTGCTATCATTAACTAATATGAAATTGCACCAGAAGTGCAATTTATTTTTTTGTTTTGCTTCCAGGCAAGTTGTGATCAACTTAATTCCTCTGTGATATTCAGTAGTATGCATTTCAAGGTTAGTGACTATGAATGCTTTGGGAGTTAAATATATTTCAATATGTTCATATTTTTTTTTTCTTTTGTCTATCTCTAGTTCATATTGTGTCTTTTTAACAGTGCCAATTTACAATGACATTATGACTCTAAATATGTAATATGCACAGCTGTATTTATCTTTCCTACAGAAAATATACATTTACATTAAAAGAATGAAATGCTTTATAAGAGTGAAAACAGTATGCATTCTGTCCATGCATGTAGCAGTAATAAACACAGTATGTAGAATGTCAGATCACAGAACTTTAGCCTGATCTATGATAACATTTGCATTTTAGATATCTCAGAACAATTAAGAAAATACAATTGTAACTTTATTCACGTCCATTCCCCAGTTCTAACTATGAAGTTGCCATTGTAACTTACATAGGAAAAAATACAAAACCGAAAGTTTCTCTGTATATTTTAATTCCTTTAAGATGCCTCAACTGAATTTAAATGTACTTCATTTTGAAAAATTACAAATAAATTGAAAATCTCCAGTTTGCCGTAGCCTTCTCCCTAATTCTAAATTTTTAAAGATTTGAAAATCTAACAACAGCAGTGATTTCATTTATGCAGTGTTAGCATAAATACCATCTTTTAAGGAAAGCAATTAGGCATATCCTACACTGATTAACCTGCAAGAAAGCCCTGAAGCATGTTCATGGAGAACTAAAACAACAGAAAAAGATAAGTGGGGTAAAAAGAAATATGCTGCAGAAGAACAAGGAGTCAATTGTGCAATTACGCTGTATGACTACTTTTCCTTCTTAATTCTCACTACCTAGAGTTCAGAAAATCTGAAATTATTCTGCTTTTTTTATTGGACAAATAAAAACTGCTTTACTTTAAATTCTCTATCAGTAGTAATTTCAATTAAAATTCTAAATATAATTAAGGCATTTAAAAAGTATGTATTTATACATTTTAGAATTGTAAGTTTAGGTCAAGTTATAAACGGCTTGAGAGATGACCAGATATTCATAAACTACTTGGTAGGTTAACCTAATCATAATTCATGAATCTGAAGTTTTTGAAAATGAAAATAAATAAAGGTTCCATGCACTTAACTATCTTCACACATCTTTTGGTAGTGTGTATCACATGTGTCAGGTTAGCATTCCTGTAGCTTAGTTTTGTTGCATTTCCCTTATGCTGCTAGTTGTCACTACATTGACCATTACTATAGTCCAACCCAGCCCAGCCTAGCTGGCAGCGTAGCCCACCCCTTGCCCTATTCTGTAAATGCTTCCCTTTAGAGCAGCCCCAGGTGTGTACCAGTTATTCAGCCAAACCATTGGTGTGTTATTAACACTACACCAACTGAAAGCTGGGCATGAAGAGGGCACTGCGTGCAGTGCTGATTGAAGAGATATCACAACTTCATTCTGATATACTGGTGATACAGCTGGAAAGATCATAATAGTGACAACTGAAAAAGAAACAAACAGAGAAGGAATGTTCACCTGTATCCAAAGATCTAGGTTTGCAGGAAGGGCTCCACAGAGGAGGAATCTCCAGAAAGAAAATCTCCCCTACTCTCAGTCAGCCCTTAAATGGAGTCTAGGAAGGGTGGAGCCAGGCTTCCGGTCACACAGGTGAATTGCCTTCACCTGTGCTCCCACGACTGACTCAGTCTTTTCCTCAGGTGATCAGTGGTTCAGGCTGTGACTCAGCACTTCCCATACAGTTGGCTACACATAGTGTTTTGAACAGGGAAGAATATGCAGTTTTGCTTTCTATTTTGATAAAGAAGTTTGAGACTAGGACTCAAAACTGACAAAAAAAAATCAATTTATCTTTGTCACAGCATTTTCAGCTGATATAAATACATTCCCTGCAAGTTTTCAAACTGAATGTATAGAGTTGCTATCAGATATTCAACTCAAAAATCTGATCGTGTTTCTGTACCAGACTTTCATAATCCCATTTTACCAGAGTGAAATATCCCTCATTTCACAATCACGCCTTATTCATGTCATCGCTTTCTGGCAGTGCATACATTTGTGAACAAATATTGTCAGGGATGAAGCACAGGAAGAGTTAAATTTCATCAAAAATCTCTGATGAATACCTCAAGAGCTCACTAACAATTGCAGCCACTGCCATCAAGACAACCTGATGCATTGTTTCCATAAGCTCACATATCCCACTAGTTTTGTGGTTTTGTTCCTCTATTCTTTTTTTTAATGTTTTAAGAAAAATATTAAAAATTAAAATGTTTTATTACTTATGTATTGATGATATGGTATACCTTATGAGGGCTGGTCCAAAAGTAGTGCCTCCTGTCTTATTATGTTGGCCCACATCAGAGGCAAACGATGGTACAGCAGTAGAAGTTGAACCTTCCTGATGATGTTCCATTGCATTTTATTGCTGTGTGACAAATGGTAGCAAGGGAGCAGGCTGACAAAATGCCATATGACATGAAATTTTATATGAAGCAAAGGTGTACCACTGAATTCCTTCAAGCAGAAAAAAATGGCACCCATTAATATTTGCCAATGCTTGCTGAATATTTATGGAGACAAAAAAGTAGATATGAGCACAGTGAGGCAGTGGATGCTGCATTTCAGCTGTGGTGACAGTGGGACTTCTTCTCTGGTGCAGATTTTTATAGGCATGGCATTGTAAAAGATTACTCTTTTGCATCCTTGTCTCAAAGCTTGCTGAGGACAAATGCTTACTCATTGCTGGTGAAAATACACAGTGTTGATTACTATGTTGAAAAACAGTATTCAGTAGCTAAGAATTTATCAAATTGTGTTATTGTGCTCTTTGTATCGGTTGTCGTTTCCATGGAAATAAATAGGAGGCATTTCTTTTGGAGCAACTTTACTCAATACAATTTCTCGTCACTCAATGTAGCCTAGGCAAGCCAAAAGGTTGGACACCCATGATATAATATTTAATTTACAATCTGCTAAGAATTACAGCCTTTATTGTCTGCTGGAATTTTCCCACTAATACCTAAAGGTTCAATAGTTAAAGGTATCAAATGGTTATCTGTGGTTCTTAAAAATCTATTTTTCCCTGCTATGAAATACCAGCTACTGTGGAATGCTGTACTTAGCATGTATAGTTTGAATTGCTTAAACAATCATTTCATGTAGAATTTTTCTTCTATGGTTGCAGATCTAGGAGACAATATCCATGAATCAAAAAACTGAAACAGTTAGAAAACATGCAGGGCATTTGAAGATCTACAAAAATGAAACATGAAGTACTGAGTACCCACGCCAACACTTCTCTTTCTTGTTATTGCATGCTGCTTTCAGTCAGTAGTAGTAGGAATCCTGCTATCAGACAAGATAGGGAAATAACAGTTCTTTGGTTTTATTAGCCTCAGGGTGGCTCCATTAGTTACAGATAGATATGCTTGGTCAGACTTCAGAGAGATTTTACTCTTGAAACCAAGTTCCTGTTTCGCGTATTAATCTAAACTAAGGAGAAATATTCACCAAATGAAGAACATCTACAGTCACCTCATTTCTTTACAAACTTGTCACTGTCTGTACTAGATCTGTCCTTGTCTCATCATTCTGCAGGGTAGGCGCCATAACCATATAAAATAGCACCATAGTCCTCTGTTACTTTAATCAAAAGGCAGCAAGTCAGCTTGGAGAATGTGTTGACAGTTGTTTCTGTCCTACAAAATATTGTTCTGAGCATTTCAGTAGCAGTAAATATAAACTCTTTGAGTATCACACTGCACTTTTCATTTTCAGGCAGGCATTTATCAACTCAAAATGTTCATTGTCTTGTGACTTGCGTAATTGCTTTAACTTGAACAAATGAATTACAAAACATTATCATTTTCATTTGGCAATTTTTGCACAGCTATCTATACATGACAGCATAGCATAAAAGGTACTGAAATATCTGGCATGCTTATTTAACAGAAGAACAGCCTCTGAGTGAGCTGTTGATAGTAGGATAAATTCTTAGGTGAACCTTAAGGAAAAATATTTTACAGGTACACATTTTCCAGATGTGACACATTTCCCTCTGTGCTCCATAGACCTTAAAATCTTACTCTCCTATTATATCATGTAAGATTTCAGGGCTTTTTTTGTTTGTTTTTTGAATGGGATAGGGGTGGAGGGGACAGAAATGCATTTTCTTAATTAGATATTTAAATATTGGCAGTGGTTCAGAAACTACTTTTTCAGTTTCTGAATGACACGGATTTCTAGTTATTTAGGAGATTGTTTAGTTCAAATTGGTTAACATGGTTGATAGCCACACTGTATTTAAAATATTTACTACTGACAGAATCAATGTCTTGAACTTTGGACAAACATTAGATGTGACTACAAGGCAGACAGTACTCTCCTGGTGCAACCATGTGTCAAATTTACCACACCAGTGATAATAATTAGATGTTCTGTTGTTTATTCCACTGCATTCTAGGAGCATCTTTTCAGCAGCAATTTTTTCTGTACAAAGGACAGCTTTCAAAGAAACAGTTTTACAGAGACACTCTGGTAAATCTCTGTAGCAATGCAGAAAGAATGTAAATTCAATCCACCCATAAACAGATTATACATCCTTGTATTGTGTTCAGGTCACAGTATTTAACTCATTTTCAAGAAACCTGTTGTCATGTTGGGTTCATCAAATGAGACATATGCACATCACAGCTGGGACTAACTGTGTGAGCACAGATGTGTATCTCCTAAATTGTTTGTGACAGTGACTGTAGTTAATTGTGATGGGTGACAGGTAAGTTGGAAGCCAGTCAACTCAACAAACTGTTGATGAGTGTGGAATGAGACACAGTATGTATTTACAGCAAGTGGAAATCTTATGTCATCCATGACAGAAAATTCAAATCAAGCGCAGAGAAGTAAAGCACATAGGAACAGTTCATGGCCTTTTTCCTTGCCTCTACTTTCTCTCTATCTTTAAAATGAGAAAATATTTTGTATCATTTTGTTCAAATGTAGGTTGGAAAATTTCTTTTGTCAGTGGAGATGATGAGTGATTAACAAATTGCCATAGTTTATTTTTGGATAAGAAAATGTGAGACAATTTTGTTTTGACACTGACTGAAAGCAGCTGTAATCTGCTTCAAAAGCTCCTTTTTTTTGGTTTTAAAGGAAATTTTTGTGTATCTTAAGGATAGAGTATTCCAGCTTTGGTGAAAAAGTTATACCTTTGGTACTGAAACTATCTTTTTTTTTGTTATTATTATTTGCTTTCAAAAAAAAAAATTGTTTAGTTCAACCTGACACAATTTCCTTCCAGAGTTTTTTTCCCCCTCAGTCAATAGAAGAGTAATGGCAAAAATCCCTATTCACCCAGTTTCATTTACACTTTACTTGTGCCTGTGTTCTTAGACGAAGCCTTCGCACATTCTTTTCTGCTCCTTGCTATCAGTTCTATCTCACTAACATAGTGAAACATCGGATGAACTCTCTCTGTCCTGTTGTGAAGTAAAAACAGTGCAACAATCACATTTCATTTTTCTGAAACTGAAGTTGGAGACCTTGAGATAAATTGTAGTCATAGATGATTCCGTGAAAGCCAGATGTGATAGGTATGGGGAATCTCTGAAAGGAGCCCTGTTAAACATTATCAGCAACAGAAACTCATGTTAACAGTGCTTAGGATTTAGACGCTGAATGAGCAGAGCTGTCAGACTCATTTTGGGGAATAGAAATGTTTTAACTCAGGGTTCTGTTCTTTTGATATAGCACTGAGAATGACTGAAGTCATTATGAGATTTTTAGATTATTTCCTTTGGAGACCCTATAGCATCCCCAGCAGTTTGTCATAGCTTTGAGATTTTATTTTTACACTCTGCTAATACACTCCGCTACCATAGTAATGCATTAATTACTATAAATGTTAATTTTGGACTTATAGAAGTGAATGTTTCTGATGCTACAAAAATTACATCTATCGAACAAAAGGGCTGTGAGTGTGAAGTGCTCAACAAAAGGGATATAAATAAACCATGATAAAAATTGCCCCTTTTTCTAAATAAAATAGATTCTGTTACAAAGTAAAGTCAGTTTTCTGCTGTCTCTTAATCACCTTCAAATCCTGAAAACAAACTGGATTTTCTGCCACGGAACAATGTTTGGAACAGAATGATTGTCCGCTTAATTTTTATCAGGTAGGCATCTACTCTGATGCGTGTTTTCTTCTGTAATACAGTTTTTACTTAAACGTATGCAAGGAAGTTCTGTCATTAAGTCTGGGGAACTCAATCCTTATTTCAACAAGAAGATCACACTTCCATTTCCCAGTAACACTCCATTCTCCTCCTTTTGTACTACAACTTTCAGATCACTGTTTCTTCAAGAATTCTTTAGGTTCATGATCATCGTGGCATTGCAGCAGTGGGAGCTGCTATTTTATACAACATTCTTCTCTACCAGCTCCCATCACCTAGCAAAAATCATTACAGTTTTCTCTGCAGCTGGGAAGTACATTGTGGACGTGATGAACCACCTGCAGCTTAAACTTCAGATACAGAGACAGATAGTATTGATGAGATGGATGTTTGTATGAGAGTCAATCTGTAATGGATTTATATAGAAAGCATAGGAGATATCTCTTACCTATTTCTGAGATATACTTTCACTTAGAGAGTTGTAGCTGGCATCTAATCAGATGCAGTTTACCTATAGAGACCATGTAGGTGTAGCAGAGGATGCTGAATTACATGAAAGTCTTCCCCAGATATTCACAGAACTCATAGTAAGAGTATAATTTGGGAAAAAGTTCCAATCAAGGCGAATAATATTTCTGTTTCTCATGCTCTATCAAAAACTGCCTGTGGTCTAGAGATGCCATATCTGGGACTGGATAACAGGCAGATACTACTAAAAATCAAACTCTATGCCAGAAATACTTGAGTCCTGGCACATTAGAGATTTTCTAAAATGCTTGTTTTCCAAATTACAAGGGAAAAGTTAACTCTGATACTAACATTTTCTGCCTGATGTTCCAGCCAATTCATACTCAACTATGCTGTGGAAAGTTCCAAGGCCCAAAATAGTGTGGAATTCCAGAAATTTGTCTGTCAGGACAATTCCAGGTTTACTGTAAAAGGACAGAATGGGCAAAGCCAAAGACAACATTCACCACTTTCATGTTGACATGATTTAATTTCTAAACAGGAATTGTTCTAAAAGTCAGTCTAATATCTAAATTGTATGCCAGAATGTGACATGTAAAATAGGCTACAAAATTAGGATAAATTAAAATTTAATATTCTAATGCAGCTCTACAGACTTGCATCTATATTGACTTTCAGGTGAGAAATTTCTTCCTAATAAAACATGAATCAAAGTGAAACAGAACAGGTGTTTTACCAAATTGTGTTTGCTGTCAATGGTAAGGCAAGCCTGACCAAGCTCTCTGTTAGTCTAATGGATTGCTTGAGGAAAGAGAAGTCTTTCACTGATGCTATCTGATATGATGACTCTGTGGCACAGTTCTCCAGTCCAAGTATGGCTGATATGGCTGTAGTGTGATGTTTGCAAAAAAGGATTTCCAGGGTGGAAAAGACCACTGCACTTGCACGGTGAAGTTAGCATGCCCTTCTTACTACATCATACAGGAAACTCAGTAGGGGACAATTAAGCTTAAAGCATGTGATTCTTTGTGGTGTGAAAACAGTGTTTTGAGAGGGGTAAGAGAGGACAGTGGCCACATGCAGTGCAAAACCAGTCTTTCTCCTATTAAAGCCTAAGAGAAAAGGATCCAGGAGAGAGAATGAGACACAAATGTTTTCACTTGGGGTTAAATTTTTAACGAAAAGGGCAGGAGTATCCAGCCTGGGCCAGGTTGCTGTCTGTTGTTATGACAACAGAGTAAAATGTCTTCTATTTGTGGAGAGGGAAGAGGAGGAGTGGAATGGCAGAAAATAAAGCTCTTTAAATAGAAAGGTAAATGTTAGGACTTTGAAAATGGAGGAATTTGAGCATCAAGTTTAAGCAGGAATAGTAGAACTGATGGCCATGGCACCTGAAATGCTCTTAAAGACCTTGTGCACAGCCATTCCCTTCAAGGGGTCAGATTTACTGGAATCAATTTTGGAGTCATCAGCTGGCTGGAAGAATGCCACTATGGTGCACTGTCTTCCTGCAACTTCTTCAACTGGAGGGCATGAATTTACCATTGGGCACTGTCTAGTTGTGATAATACTTGTCAGAAAGACTCTTTCCAATGCCAAATAACCCAACATCTACTATAATTTTAATAAACTAAACTGATCTCAAACAATCTAAATTAAAATATTGTCTTGAGGTAATGTGTGATGAAAGTTACCTCTTCAGTATGGAAATCTCCCTTTCTTCCCTAAAGAGCAATCTTTCGGTTAGATCACTGCTCCAGAGATGCAGTCAGAAACTTCTGGAACCTGGGATGCACAGACATCTGTCAGAAATAGCTCTCAAAACAGTACAGATCCAAAAGAGACAATATTTTTCTCTTTGTAGTGAAGCAACTCAGTGGGTCAGGAAGGAGAATCAGTGTGATTTACACAACTGACTGGCCAGAGATGTAACATAATGTTTTCCTGAACAGATTCAAAGTCAAATTTCTTTGCCTAGCTTTCACCTGAACTAAGAGCAAAAGTAAGTCTCTTATTTTGTTTCATTTCTCTTGACAGAAATACAGATAAAAAAAGTGGGCAACAAATTCAGCTTTCCCACAGAATGATTTATTTGCTTCTTTTTTTCTCCCTTCTTTCCGGACTAAAAAGTTGATGCAAAGCAGACTATGCATCAGTCAGTGTTGCTGCTACTGTGTGGCAGTCCCTGCTCTTCCAATGCTCTAGAACTGGGTGGACACTTTCTGACAGAAAGAGTTTTCAAGCGTTACTTTCTTACAAGTTCTGTGAAAATAGCTTTCTAGGGGCAGGAAAGAGGCAGTAGTGATACTTAGACTGAGGAAAACACTGAAGTATTAATTGAACAATTACTGATTACACACACTCTTGTGCTGAAGAGTGTAGATAAGAGAGAGAGAGATTATTAATTGTTTAATTCTCAGAAAGGCTTCAATCAAATTTGGAACTTTATTAAGTCACCATCTCACTTCCGTTCTTGTTCTCTCCCTTCTTGAAAGAGCTCTCTAGTGTTTAATAAGGACAGGGAACATGCTGAAGGCTTAGTTTACTTCATTTAAAAAGTCATTTGAAGAAACACAGGTCATCTGGAAACATAACTCTATTAGTTCCAGTGTTTGTAGAACTATTTATTATTTAAAGCAAATGATAGTTCTATTACACTGTCACAAAATGTTCCCAGCCCTCTCTCTTGTCTTTCTATCCCTCTTCATTCATTCATTATTAACTGTCTTGCCTCTAAAATATTCTTATTTTCCAGATTTTTCCATTAATTGCAGCTTTAAATAATTTCTTTCCATGGAAGAAATGGTAAACGATGTGTAACAGAATTGTAGAGGTTTAAAGGGCCCTCTGGAGACCATCTAGTAAAATTCCCCTGTGAAAGCAGATACCCTACAGTAGGTTACACAGGAAAGCATCCAGATAGGTCTTGAATATCTCCAGAGAATGATACTCCACAACCTCTCTGGGCTGCCTGGTCTAGAGCTCTGTCACCCTCACTGTAAAGTATTTTTTCCTCTCGTTTATATGGAACTTCCTTTCTTGCAGTTTGTGTCATCTGCCTCTTGTTCTATCACTGGGTTCCACTGAAAAAAAAAGCCTGGCCTCATCCACTTGACTTCTACCATTTTTAAGTGTTGATAAGATCCTCCCTCAGTCTTCTCCAGCCTGAACAGACCCATGTCTCTCAACCTTTCTTCATACGGGAGATACTCCAGCCCCTCCTGTCGTGTCTGTGGCCCTCTGCTGGACTCTCTGGGAGATCCCTGCCTTTCTTGATCTGAGGAGCCCAGAACTGGACACAGTACTCCAGATGTGGCCTCTCCAGGACAGAGTACAGAGGAAGGATCGTATAGGATTTTTGTTTCATCAACAAATGTGCCTATCTCTGTCTTTATTGCTTTTACTTTCTCGAATTCTATAACCTAAATAACAATGATACAGCAGTTGGAAAACTTGGAATAAAAGAAAAAAACACAACTGCAAATGGAATTTTGAGATTTGGAACTGGAATATCAAACTTTGATGACTATTGAATCAATTTAAAACTGGTCTGATTAAGACTGACTCTCATCTTTATAAGAGATAACTCTTCTCTAGTCATAGCATCCTTTTACGATCCATTATGCTGTTAATTGGACAGCAAGAAATTAAATATAAATCATTCCAGAACATAAATCATCATAGAACTCAGTAATATAAAATCAATCTAGTCATTGCACTGAAAAACAACAAAAATAACAAAAACATTTTAATTTCTTTAGAATAGGGATCAGTATGCACAAGATCAGGAATATTAACGAGCCATTTATTGTTTGATGCTTAATACAATTATAAAGACAAAGATTTTTACAGATTTGATTAAGATATTTAATTTTGAGCCAGAATAATTCTAATCAGAGCTATCAGAGACAAATAGCCAGGTAACTATTTATTGTCATCATAGTAATGTGAGTTTAAGATCAAGGTCAGAACTAAGTAGCAGATGTATAAACACTGAATTTCTTCAGATTGCATAGGTGTGAAGGGTGCAAGAAAAAGTGATCTTTTATTTCTTAAAATCTCATTTTCTCCTTCCTTATCTGTAGAGAGACTATCTACAAAGTTTAATTTCCTGATTCATCTAGGTAGCAGTCCTCTATTTGCTTATGATGTAAAACCTGAAAAATAGATGTTTTCTGTAGTTGCAGTATGTTTTGTTGACTGTTTCTTTCTCACTCTGAGAACAACAGCAGATTGACAAAGTTCCCCATTTACTCCCTTCCTAGTTAGCTAGCCTATTTATTTTCATTCACATTTCCTAACCTTAGTTTGGATAGTTTTGTTTTTCTTCTTGTTACAAAAAAACTTTGTTTTTAAGAAGACGTTCTACGTGAGAAACTAGTCTATCATTCTTCTAGAAACAGAATTTCAGAAGGAGAGACAGACCTTTGTACTTTACTCATTCATTAGAAAAGCACTGATAAGCAACAACTTCTAAACAGCTCCAGTCTCTTTCAGCAAAACAGTAACTGATGATCTGATGAGAAAATGCAGATGTTCAGGTTTATTTTGCAATTTTTTTTTTTTTTAATTTCAAATTCCAGTGATATCTAAGGTGATACAGACCAGGCGTATTTCCCACACATTAGAATTTTTAACTCAAAATTATCACTCAGAAATACATCTACCAAAATAATAATCATGTAACCAATTAAGCAAACTCTTATAATATCTTTAATTATTATGGTGAAATCTGCATTTTACATGTAATTTTATATAGATCTTGATAAATAGGATTATCTACCTAACTGTTACATCTGAGGTTAAGTTTTTAAAATTCTTTACGTGTAATGTTTCTGTCAATGCAGTAAATAAAAATCTACAATTGATGATGTTATTCCAATGTCTTTGAATTTTAAAATTGAATTCACTATTCCTCAAGAACTTTTGTTATTGCTCTTTCTAATACAAAATATGCAGAAAACAACAAATCATTAGATTTAATGAGGATTCCATATGACAGCTCAGTATACAAATTAAGATAAATTAAATCTATAACTAACTCAGTATTTCAACACAGTGTTAATTCTTAAACTTTTATCCTTACTTACTGTAAGTGGAGGTTTTAAACGCACAGCCTATCTTTTGTACTTAGGAGTTGCTCCTGGAGACATGACAGCTGCTCCCTTCCCTTCCCTTCCCTTCCCTTCCCTTCCCTTCCCTTCCCTTCCCTTCCCTTCCCTTCCCTTCCCTTCCCTTCCCTTCCCTTCCCTTCCCTTCCCTTCCCTTCCCTTCCCTTCCCTTCCCTTCCCTTCCCTTCCCTTCCCTTCCCTTCCCTTCCCTTCCCTTCCCTTCCCTTCCCTTCCCTTCCCTTCCCTTCCCTTCCCTTCCCTTCCCTTCCCCCCTCACTCCCATTTTACTAAGAATCAAACTATTTATGTACTGAAGATCACCAAGGTAATTATATGTTTTAGCAGCTTTATTAAGAGCTCTGCAAATATCTTTCAATCTAGAATAATTTCTGTAATCTTCCAACTGTCTAAAATATGAGGAATTTTTTGCAAGAGAAGTCTAAGGTGCGGTGTTTCTTTACTTCAGACAACAACCTCTTACAAATCAGTAGCAAATGATGCCCCAAAAAATCCCTTGGTATCTTAAAGAGGGAAAAATTACATAGGTAAACAGATAAATCTTTAGTACATTTGTCTTTATGGGAAAGCTCTTGCTGTTGGTCTCAAGCCTGGAGGGCATTATTCTTTTCTAAATTGCCAGTAGTGTCCCAAAGCACAGTGATAAATAGAAATCACTGAAAGGAATAATGTTCGTTCTAACACACAAGAACTTTCCAGACAGACATTGGCCTCTGAGAACAAACACTTAGATAAAATAAATTAGTTGCAATTGCAGGATATTTCACTCCGAGTCCCTGTGAACAGACATTATCCCAGCTGTGCAAATAAGTGCCTTTATGCCAATCATTAAGTAATAAATAAATTTAAGAGATGGTTTTAAACTTTCAGGAAAACAGAGAAAAAGGTCTCCGTACAACCTCTTTGTCATTTATGTAGCCAGTGTTTTATTCCCAAACATTACTAAAAAAAAAAAAAAAAGAAAGAAAGCATCAGTAACATAAGTGCTTGCATGTTGTTTTGTGGTTAGTTAGTTTCCTTTACCGGACAATTAATGAAGCAGAAAAGACACAAGTGTTAAAGAAACGTAATTAACAGTACTAGGTAGTAATAAAATAGAAAACTCCCTAGCTATTTTAATACAAATGCATTTTTGCATTTTAACAAATGCAAAGACATTTTAATTTGTTTCTCATTACACTAACTAACAGTAAAATTAGCTATATTATCCTCCCTTCCTCCCCCCTCCCTCCATCTCAGTAAACTGATTTGGAAAATGAAATTTTACTGCTATGGATGTTATTTTCATAACATGTAAATTGTTTTCAAGAATTAACTTTTTATATATATATATATATATCTTTTTTTTAGTTAATTTGTCAGTTTTGTATCATAAGAAGGTATTGTGATACCATCAGCCACAAGCTTGTTTTTTTCCTCTTGTTTTCTCTACTGTCCCTAGACTGACTATGAATACTGGATACCAATTGCCTGGGGTGGGACGACTGATATAGTAAGTAGCTCCAAAAAGTGTTTTGATACTTACAACTAGACATCAGAAGCAATTAGGCAGTGTTCCGTGTACATCTTACAAGGAAAGTGAGGTGAGGCATGAGGGGAAAAAAACTCAGCAGAGATGTCAGAAGACAGGGAAGAGGGATAGAAGATGACTGTGTGGACACCGCAAACAACATGGAGACACACTGGAGGTAGCTGGAAGCAAGCAGCCTGCTAGGGAGTCCTCCGATAGGTATGGAATTAGCAGAGAAAACCGTCTGTGTGTCACTCCCTTTTTTTCCCAGAAGTTGCATTTTCCTTCTGTCATCCTTAGACTGTGTGTCTTTATTTTTTATTTTTATTTATTTTTATGTTTTTTTCTTGGATATAGGATTCAATGCGAAAACAGTACTTCTGATGACATTTAGATTGAATTAATGAGATGAATTTTATCTAGGAATACTTGCTTGAAGGTTAATTGGTAGCTACCTCTATTTTTCCTTTGTGAATAACTATTATTCAGCAGAAGGAGGTGCTGGGAATATAAATGTCATTTTAAAAATTATTTGTTTATGTATGTACCTGAAGTTTTTATGTAATTATATAGTTTTAACAACTGTTATGTATGCTTCTAAACCTTTTAATTTATTTGATTATTATTATAGAATGTCTGCTACTATAGTAAAGACTGTATTATGCTTTACTAATTCAGTACAAGAATTTCCTCTTGACTTAGCCCTATAGTTTTATGGTCATTTTATAAGAATACATAAATAAATATTAACTGCCAAATGGGAAGTGGTTTTGCTTCTCTCTCACATCTCACTCCTTTGGCAGAGCAAAAGTCATACTGAACTATCTCAAAACTAAAATGTCAGAATTCCCCCCAGAAAATTGTAAAAGCCATGAAAGAGGCTTGAGACGAGGTGGGAACCAATAGACATCATCAGAAAGGGAGGATGTCATTTCTCCTCGCAATTAATATAGGTGCTAGTTTTAATTTCATTAAATGGAGATTTAATGGAGATGGAGATGAGTGCACCATCAGCAAGTTTGCTGACAACACCAAGCTGAGTGGTGCAGTTGTCACAGTGGAAGGAAGGGATGCCATTCACAGGGACATCAACAGGCTTGAAAGGTGGGCCTGGGTAAACCTAATGAGGTTCAATACAGCAAAGTTCAAGGTTTTGCACTTTGGTTGGAGGAATCCCAGGCATCCATACAGACTGGAAGGAATGGTCCTTGGGAGCAGTCCTTCAGAGAAGGACCTGGGGGTCTTGATGGATGAAAAAATTAACATGAGCCAACAGTGTGCTCTTGCACCTCGGAAAGCAAATGGGATCCTGGGCTCCATCAGAAGAGGGGTGGTCAACAGGGACAGGGAGGTGACTGTCTCCCTCTACTCTGCTCTTGTGAGGCTCCATCTGGAGTACTGTATCCAGGTCTGAAGCCCCCAGTATGAGAAAGACAGGGAGCTGTTGGAGAGGGTCCAGAGGAGAGCAACGAAGATGATCAGGAGCACCTCCCCTACGAAGACAGGCTGAGGGAGCTGGGCTTGTTCAGCCTGCAGAAAAGAAGGCTGCAGGGTGACCTCATTGCAGTCTTTCAATACCTAAAGGGAGCCTACAAACAGGAGGGGAATAAACTATTTGAAAGGATTGATAACTGCAGGAGAAGGGAAAATGGTTTTAAGTTGAGGGAAAGGAGATTTAGGTTGGATATCAGAGGGAAGTTCTTTACAGAGAGAGTGGTGAGGTGCTGGAACAGGCTGCCCAGAGAGGTTGTGGATGCCCTGTCCCTAGACGTGTTCAAGGCCAGATTGGATGGGGCCCTGGGCAGCCTGGTCTGGTATTAAATGGGGAGGCTGGTGGCCCTGCATGTGGCAGGGGGGTTGGAGATTCATGATCTTTGAGGTCCCTTCCAACTGTGGCCATTCTGTGATTCTGAGTTGGTCATTCAAATTCAGGTGTAAAGAGTAGAATAAAGGGTATGTTTCTTTGTCTTCCATGGGCTTCTGAGGCAGCAGTGCCCCTTGTCTGATCTGGTTTCCTGGAGGCCTCTTCAACAAACCAAGAAACAGTAAATATGTTAACTGTGCTGACTGGGACTTTTTCACATTCCAGGATGCTGCAGACTTCTTAAACTTCTAGTAGTTCTGTCTCCATCTCCTTTGATCAACTTTGCTTCTTTTTTGTTTTACTTTTTTTTTTTTTTCTTCCTTTCATTTTCACTTTCTTATCATCTTTCCAATCCATCTGCTCTGGAGTAGAGAATCAAAGCCTTTTTTTCTATTCACTTGTCTCTGAGAATATCAATCATCTCAAAGACCATAGTAAAAGTTTTATAATTCTCTCTAACAATATACATCTGTTAATCATACTTTCAAATTACCACACAGGACACTGTTTTAGCAGACTCTAAAGTACTTACTCATATTAATTTACTCCATATATGAATGTAATTAATTTGGAAATAGCTGAACTGGCAATAAACTAGTTAAGTTGAATATTGACAGGAGAGCTGTGTCTTTGTAGACTTTCAAAGTTATCTGGAAAGTTATGAAAACAGGAAGGACATCACCAAAGCCAGAGCAGCCGTATTGATAATGCTGCATGTGCTACCAGACCACGCTGGCATAAGTAGAAAAACTAATATAGTGCATTGACATCTTGTTAGAACTTGTGATCAAACTTTTGACTACGATAAAAATTGCACACTAATTAACTGATTCGGGTGTGACTACTAAACTTTCATGTGGGTGGGATTTTAAATTAGAAACTTCATAGACAGCTAACAACAGTATTAGTTTTACCTCCAGTTTTCACTGATCTACCAACGGTAGAATATATATACTACAGAAAAGGTGGTAGTAGGAAGCATTTTTGTATGTTCATACTGACAACAAGATTGACTGCTTCAACTATAATTTTTTATGGTTCTTTTCATATTATACATATTTTTTTCAGGTAGAGTTATATTAGTATTTGTCTTTGAGGAAAGAAAAATGTCAAAACTTTTTGAATGAATTTTTGAAAAATTTATATTATTTTGTTTCAGTATATGGATCAAGAGGCTTTGTATATATATTCCTTGGGGAAGGACATAAAAGTTCCTATGAGATTTTAAGAGTCCATATAAGTTAGTAGTAAGTAGTAATAGTAAGTAGTCAGTAGTTAGCGGTAAGTAGTAGTAGTAAGTAGTCAGTAGTAAGTCAGTAGTGAATACACCCAAAGAAGTTTACAAAGTAAAATCTCTATCTCTACAGAACTAGGTACTAGTCTGATAATAGTTGGCAGTATTTAACAGCATTTTGTATACAACTCAGATGAGCTAATAACACAGGTAATTAATTTTAAATGATTTTAAATCCTTGTATCTGTTCATGTGAATCCTTACCTTATCCCTTTTCTCATTAAATACTGTTCTAAAATTTACACCCTAAAAAATGGACATATTTTTTTTTAAGTTTTAGAAATAAGAGTCCTGCTTACCATTTACCACTATGGCGACAATGTCAGCACTTGCACATTAACAGGGAGAATTCTGGAAAGCTGTGCAGAAAGAGGGTTGATAAGAACGGATTTAAAGAAATGGTAAACAGATGTAAGTGGTGTGGAAACTAATAATTCAATTTTAGTAAGCAACCTGAGAGGAGAATAAGCAGGTGAACTGGTAGCTAAAATTGATGTTGATCAAGTCTATTTCAAAATGTTATCTACTATATTTACAGTGTATCTACTATTTCAACATGCACTGAAAACTCTGAAATTCATTTCCTAAAAAAAAATTATATCAGTGAAAATTTTTGATAATGCTGGAAAACAGTAAAGAATAAAGTCAGTTGATCTTAAATGCAGAATCTATGAAAGAAAAACTGCTGCAGCAAATTAATATATCCTGATTTAATAAAACACAGTTTTAAGGATGAAACTGCAATGTGAAAATGAAACGAACATGAATTTTATACATCTTGGGAATATGGCTCCTGGTAATGAAACAGTGGTTAGATACATTGATAATATCAAATAAAAAGACTGTTCAAGAGCTAAGAATGAAAATTTTGACACCCATTTATTCTCAATTCTTGTAACTTTAAAACAGAAATCTAATGGCTGAAGACAAATTGTTGCAAAATAAAATGACAGTAATATGAGTGTTGAAGTGATATGTACTGAATTGAAAAGTATTACAAAATATTCTGTGAATGCAAGAAACAACAAAATTACTAAAATATAAGGACAAAGTGAGGAGTTCTCTGCCTCAATAGATTTTATTGGGAATAAATGAAACCTACATGAGGTCCATCGAAGTGTAAAAACAAAAGATTGTATGGTCTTTGCAGAGCACTGTCACCAGCTCCTCAAACAAAGCAAGTGAATACAAATTGGTCTAGCAAACATAGAGTCAGGGAAACTGTTAGACACTAAACCCAAGGGAGTACATGCTGACTGGATTATGCAGGAAATCCATTCATCAGAGTAACCCAACTCAAGCATTCTTTCCACATATAAGCAACATTACACTTGGAAAAAGAGATTATTCAGTTGTTTCAAAGCTGGTTTATTGAAGATGTTATATAGCTCTTCTATTTCCACCAAAACTCTGAAGACTCAAGAGAATATTCACATGACAAAACTCTTAGTTTCAAAGAAAATTTTATAAAATCTATAATAGTAGTTATACTACAGTAAAATTCTGAAATCAAAAGGAATAGTATTGTCCTGACAATCAGATTTCACCACAAAGCAGTTTGATGTATTTTCCTAATCTAAGGAATCTAATCTGAGAGAGAGTCCAGAAAACAGATTAATGAGTGGAATTGCAGAAGGACATGGGACTTGCAGCTGAAGAAAGGAGGTTTCATGGATTCTGCGAGGACAGAAAGATTTCTCAGTGTATTAAATATAACTATCTCAACACCTCTGTTTTCTTCTGGTTTCACAGATGACAAGAATGCCAGGAGATGGCAAAGTTAACATGTAGAAAGAAAACATATTCATTCAGTTTTTCTTAAAGTTTTCATGCTAAATGAGGGAAACAACAAAGCCTAGCAGAGAAACTGTTAACCAAGTAAGTATTAAATCTGTTCATAGGGAACCAGACTTTCAAGATGTCTGTGTTTAATTGAAATAGACATGAAGACTGACAAAATAAACATGATTTAATTTCCATTGAAAGAAGTCAGTGTTCTAATCAAAATTATAACATGTTCTTTCCATTCCAAATAGATGTGTGAGGAAAAAAAAGAAAAAAAAAAGAAAAAGAGAGAGACAGAGAGAATTTTGGTTGAAAACAAGTTTGGCAGATAAAAAAAAAAAAAAAAAAGTGAGAAAAAGAATCTACAAAAAAACAGCATTACTTCGAGGAATGGAAATTTTTCTCATCTTGATTATTTTTATGAAATAGTAAGAAAAACAAAGAAATTCCACAACCAAATCTTCCAGCCCTTTTTCTAATGGAAATACAGATCAATCTTGTCTCTTCTTTGACAATCAGTGCTGATGCTGAAAGTAACTCTTTGATACTTGTAATTTACATCTTATATGTAATTTACATCTTATACAAGTAATGTATATTACTTGTAATATACAATTATATACATACAGTCATCTAGCTGCTGTTTATTTTTTTAGTATATTCTCTAGCCTATTAAATCTGTAAGACTGAGAATTTGTTACAATACTTTGAAAAGTATAGGCCTTCAAACTTCTCATGTCATAGCCACAGTAAAGGTGATTAGCAATAATACAGAAAAATAGCAATAATCATTCAGCTCCTTCTCAGAGACAAAATGTGAAAAATGGAAAACAAAATGAAAGGTCACTTATACACATATACTTCTTGACTCCTTGGTCACAGAGGTTGCTGATGCTCAAAGCTGGCCCTGCTTATACTAATAACATTATTCAGAGATCATGAAGAAAAGACAACTTCTTTGTTTCACACAGCAATATCCCTTTCAATCAACCTCACATTGAGAACCCTTTATTACCATGATATATGACAGAGAAGATCTAATGAGGCAGTAAGGGGTAAATTTTTAGATTATCACATGCCATCCTAACTGTGACTTTCTCATTAACTTTAAAAGACTCATGTGGTTCAAATCAACTCAAACCTCTGAAACATACCCCAGTGCATGCCCCATAGTGAACCTTTACAAACACCATAATTTTCCATATTTCATTTAATTTCTATAAAATAATAGAAGCCAACAGTTACATAAATTCTTTGCGCAACCTGCAGACAGCTTTGTATTTGAAGTGACCCTGTAGTAGTCACAGGCACTAGCCTCAGAATGCAGTTAATTAGAAAATAAAAGAGAACAAAAAGTATACATAGAATTGTGTCTAGAGCAACGTGGACACAGATGTGAAGGAGTGATTTTTTATTAGATAGACAATCTGAGGTGATGCTTGAGCATTCAAAGTGAAGATATAAGAAGAATATGCCAACTTTTTTATCCTTTCTGCTCAAACAGAAACTTTTTTACTCCTGCCTATCCAAAGCTTCCTGTCTATTATATGCTCAGAGGCCATAATTATTTCAAAAATAGACTTTTGAGAAAACCACATAATTAGTCCAGTGCAGCTGGTATAAAAATTACTGGCAGAAGTATAGTATCATTAAAAAGTTGGAAGTAAAGCATACCAGATATACTCCAGGGCAAGTTAAACAACACAGCCCCTAGTAAATATTTCAGAATCCAGGATAGTACACACTGAGGGCACCCAATTTTTTTTAAATCACTGAGCCAGACTCAACACAAATTGAACTCTGCCAAAATGGAAATATAGTGCAGTTTGTTCTATACAAGTTTAGGAAGCTGATTTACCTCGATTCTTAAATGAAGTTAGTCTGAGGTAGAAGAAGGGCATATTATGCAATGATGTTAAAATTCCGGCTTTCATTTCAGACAAATTCTTCTCTTATAATTAAAATTAATAAGCTTTTAACAAGATTGGAATTAGAATCATAGAAGCAAAGAACTACAGAATCATAGAACCATAGAAAGGCTTGTGTTGAAAGGAATCTCTAAGATCACCTAATTCCAAACCCCCCTAACACAGTCAAGATAGCCAACTGTTCGATCACGTTAACCAAGGCCCCATCCAGCATGGCCTTAAATGCCTCCAGGGACTAAGCATCCACAATTTCTCTGGGCAGCCTGTTTCATCACTTCACCACCCATGTAAAAAGTTGATTTCCCTCCTGTTTATAATCTCCCTTTAAATACTGGAAAGCCACAATGAGGTGCAACAGAGTCTCTTCTTCTGGCTAAACAAGATCAACTCCCTCAGCCAGTCTCATAGGAGAGGTGTTCCAGCTCCCTGATCAATCTCATGGCCCTCCTCTGGACCCATTCCAAAAGCTCAACATAATTCCTGAATTAGGGGCCCCAGACCTGGATGCTGTGCTTTAGCTGGGGCCTCATGGGGCCACCTTCTTCTTCTAATCTGTATTCATATCTGGGATTGCTCTAACCCACGTGCAACACCTTGCACTTAGCTTTGTTGAACCTCGCTGGGTCTTTCGCATACCTTTCAAGTTTTTTCAGGTCTCTCTGGATGTCATCCCTCCCTTCTGCTATATCAACCTGTGTCACCTGCAAACTTGCTGGTAGGTCACTTTATATTTCTGCCTATGGTACTGATGAAGATGTTCAAGAGTACCAGTCCCAAGGCAGACCCCTAGGGGATGCTACTCACTGCTGGCCTCTACCTGGACATAGAGCCATTAACCACAACCCTCTAGCTGTGACCATCCAACCTATTCCTTATCCAATGAATAATCTACCCTCCAAACTCATATCTCTCCAGTTTAGAGATAAGAATGTGGTGCAGGACCATGTTTAAGGCCTTGCACAAGTCAGGGTAGATGGCAGCAATTGCCTTTGTCCACCAGTGCCATCACTATGTTTGACACCATAGCTGATACAGTAGCTTTTTCAGATAAGTGTCCACTTCAGCTCATGACTAAATATTTCAGGAGTCTAGTGTGTGATGCTGTTAAGCCTGAGATGCCTACATCCACAACTGGTTCTAAACATGACTATTTAGAGGCTTTGATCTTCAAAAGAAACTGCATTTCTAGAAATGCTAACTTCTTTTGTTTACATTTCCCAGGTTTTGAGGCTCTACTTCTGTCCTTGTGTGTAAGAGCACCAGCTTTTGCAAGGCTAAGAATTTTCTAACTCTGCTAGTGACAACACGGGATTGCTACCCCTAAAAGGTCTGAAGGACTCAGTATGGCAACTGCATTCTTAGTATATCTATCTGGTCTGACGCCAATCTAATACCAAAATCCCACAGAGAAAAAGAGTACCTGCTTACACATTAGTCTAACTTACTACAAAAATAGCCTGGGTATGGTTTCAACAAACCTCACTGTCTTCAGATGTTCAGTCTTACACTTCCTGAGTGATGAGGAGTATTGAAGTGAATGGAAATTCCTGACTGAAATTTCTGTACTACGCCATGCTTAGTTAAAGATTCATTAGGATGCCACTTCAGTTATTGGAAATTTTATGGGTTAGATAAGAAGTTAGTCAGCTTCTGTTCCTTATTGTGCTAAATGTTCTGAAGCAGCAACAGCTCAGGAAAGAGGGAGGTTAAGGAACCAAACAGTGCAGCAAGGAACAGTGTATGGCCACAACAATCAGTGGAAAACACTGAAATAAAAAGTCCATGTTTTCAACCACATCATATGAATGTGTTCCAGAAAGTATATCTCATCGTTTAAAGCTGTTTAATGCTGACCATTTTTATAACAATGTCAGGAAGTCACAGCATAAACTATGCACATTTGGACTTGTATTCCAGTAATTTTCTGTTTTTATTCTAATAAATACTATCTGTTTTCTTTCTCTTCTCTTCCATCTACCCATTCTGTTTGTTTCTCTTTCCTGCTCTCTTTGTTGATTCTTATTTCTTCTTCTCCTTTCCTCCATATGTTTTATATATTCATATCTGTTTTCTTCACCCATCTGTGTCTTTTGTGTGTGAACAATATTATTGCTGCCACTGCACTTTCACTTCTCATGAAAAATAAACACTTCAGAAATAATCACTGCATAGTGGCCAAACAGAAGGCAATCCTTCCTGTAAATACTACTTTTGTGTAATGGGCATGGTTAGATCAGTGATAAAAATATAGTGAGGCCAATTCATCTGCCTCAGTTTTTTTTCTCAACAGAAATATTGTTGTGGTCATTTCATATTTTAGGGTCCATGCAGAATTTATCATTTTTAATTTTATTCTTTTTTTTTTCTTATATTCTATCACATTTCTACTCTATGAAAAACACTGACTTCTGTCGTAAGAAATCCCTCAAAGTCATCATTCATCCATGTGTTAAGACTTGTCTAGTAACTTTCTTTTCCCACATCAATGACACAGTTTTCTTTTGACTTTTCAGTGATTTTTGTTCTCCCTATTTTATAATACATGCACAATTGTTTTATAAAAACTCATCAAAGTCACCACTGTTCTACATTTATCTGCACTGAACTGTCTTTGTCATTTATTAGTCTTTTAAATGTTCTTTATATTTTCTATCTAGTTACATTCTCCTTCATTATTTACTGTCCCTCTATCATCTCTTTCTGATGCAAACTACTCTGCCCTTTGTCTTTAATTTTCTAAGCCTCAAATACTTTCAACTAAATCTTCAAAGGCAGAGGACTTAGCAATGATTTAATTGTAAGTTAGTAATGTGACTTTTTATTAATTGACATCTATTTGAGTTGACACACCTTTTGAGTCAAAAGCCAAAGGCAGGCTTTTGAAGCACTATGTGAGGGCATATCCATGAGATTCCCGTTTACATTAATGTATTGCTATAAACTTGATATGTTTTGACACTTCTAATTGAGGATCTAACAGTGCACTTAATAAATTGAATGCTCACTGTAGATCCCAACTGCTACATTCTGCCCTTGAGCTGACATGCAGTTTCCATCACTTCAGTTTGTGGCATGCCAAAGCAAAAGATAAAATCTTGCCCAAAGAACACATAATCAGACTTACCAAATCAGTCTATTTCTTTTCTTTCACATAACACCAATAAGAATTACTCACAGGCATGGGCAAGGAGAGTTAATCTTCCTAATAATTCATTTGCTTATACGTCTCTTATTAAAGTAGCAACTTTGCTCAGCTTGCTTATCAATCGTTTTGACATGCAAATACAAAAATTGTCCTGTGATATTAACCAATTACTCCTACTCTGTCATTTAGACAGTGGGAGATGACACTAGATCATGTACTTCTACTTGGTAAGATGGACTATGGGAAAGAGTTGTGATATTATCCTTCCAGAATGTAAATCCTATGAGACAAAGAAGCAGATTAGGAAGTATATTCATTAAGATCATTACTGACCAGATGCTCTAGGTACAAAGTAAGTATATTTGAGAAGATCCATATTAGATTTTTCATTCAGTCATTAAGTTTACTACAAATATGTGCCAAAATCACAGCCAAAATCATGAACTGCAGAAATTTGTGCTATAGTCTCCAAGAATGCTGAATATCATGAAGTTTACTAGCGAAACATCTTCCTTACAAGCCTCACAGATAGGAAATCCATTTAATAATTTTGTTCTAGAGCAGCTGCTTCCTTTTCTGTGGATGTGCCTACACAATTACATACAGACAGAGAGTTCAGTGATCAGAATAGTGAACAAGCCAAATTTACTCCAGCAATGTTTTATTTTTTTCCTTCTGAGACATTTTGTAATTCTCACCTGCTGAGTTTTTTCTTTTAATTCGCATCCATGATCCTACAAAAGATGTAAGAAGATGGAAAGTACCTCTCACATCCTACACTGGGTCTGATTGAAACTGCTGAGCTTTTTTATTAATTATCAAGAAAAAAAAACTGGTGCCTCTGTCCTCTTTTACCATCTTTAAGAAGCTACAGAGAGTAATGAAGAGGCTGTAGTTTGACTATAGTTAAAGACCATAGTCTTTCCCAGCTAGTGGAATGCACACAAGATTAAAGTCATCTCCTTCTTTTACTGACGCACCAGTATCTTTGAAATGGAATACTGAACCTTTCATTTGTGAATTTCTTAATTTCCTTTAAAATACATTGAAAAAAAAATTATCAATTTAATCATTAATCTTCAATAGCAAAATTATGCCATTTTCTCTTAGAGTATGTATTTATGCATGGCACTAGTCTTATAACCAAAGTAAGTTACCCCTAAAAACCGAGAATTCTATTCTAGGAATCACATATCTGAATTCTTAGTACAGCATATTCTGTGGTCTGGTATCTCTTTCAAAGATATTTCTTTTAAAAATAAATAAATAAAATATTACTTTAAGTGTTTAGAACATATGGTTAAAAAAATTATGCAGTATTAGAAACCATAGAATATTCAGCTGTGCAGGACATAATTAGTAAATATAAATCAATATTCCTCCATGAATTTCCATAACTATATTGCCTAATCATATTTGCCATCCCAGATTATTTAAAAAATTAAATATCCAGTTACTTCAGTTTACGTTAGGTGAACAAGAAGGCATTTTTAAAGTAAAAAAGATCTATACAAACAATTATAAAAAGATCTAAGGGCTATAGGTAGAATGTTCTGATAAAATTCCTATGCAGCATATTTACTTTTAAAAAGAGGAAAATTATTACTCAAACAGCTTTTAAAGAAATCTATCATATTCTTATTCTAGCTGATAGAGTGATGATGAAAAGCAGAACTTTTGTGAAAAATCTCTGGAGCAGTGAAAATATCCCTGAGCCAAGATCTTATGATACAGATTAATTCTTTCCTACACAATTGCAGATGTGATATAGCTACATTCAGAACACACTTCAGCCTCCTTCTCCAAAACAACCAGTGCAATTTTTCTTAAAATAATACAAAACAAGCTTAGCAGTTAATGATACTGCCATTAGTTATTAATGATGCTTCACAGATAATTGTGTCTAGCTGCCCATATCTTTATATCTTTTTTCTATTAAAGAATATTTTGTCTGTCAACAAGCTCATGCACTTGTTCTCAACTTTCTGCATCAAAATTTGGGAATGTATGTTGGCTTATGACATTTAAAGTTGTACTTACTTTTAGTCTAAGAACAACAGAATCTGTTAATGCACAGCTGTTAAAGATATGTCTGTCACCATTTGAGGTATCTCACTGTGTACTACTTCTAACTTGAAAGGAATAAAAGATGCAATACCTTCAATAAAATTAAGTATATACAGAGAGATTGCAAATGAATACTATGAGAGAAAGACAATTAGAGTTACATTGTTTAATACACATTTTTGCAAAATGCAAAAGAAATTGGAATTAAATACTACATATATTTCACAATAAGGAGAAAAAATATTAAGAATTATTTAGAGATAGAGATGTTATTAAGAGATAGCAGCAGACACCAATAAGTAGTTAAGTTGATAACTGATGCACAAGTGCATGTGTGCTTGCATATGTAGAGAGGAGCTGAAGAAAAAAAATAAAAATCATGCAGTATCTTCCATATATCAATTTCCGTGCAAAATAACCCCCAAAGTACCTGTAAGCTCTATAAGCCTTTAATGAATAGTTGTATCCATGATTGTGAAAAGAAATAATGGAACAAGGATGTGGAAATTCTTCATCAGCAGCTTCCTAACTTCCATCAGAGAAATATATGAGCTCCCTGGGGCAGATGATGTCTTGACATCTGTTGTGAAACACAATTGCAAAACTTCTAAAAGTTCTCATAAAAGCAAATGTGCACATGGATGGTAGGTGGTAGTCATTTAATGTAAGATTTTAGACATAACTACTTGCCTGGGAAGAAAATATAAAATACCACTTTTTGTAGCAACATTAATAGAATTATTAATATATTTCTTAGGCATTGTCCTATTTCCTTGCCTTTATAATTACTTTTTTTTTTTTTTTAATTAACAGAAAGAATTTGTCAAAAAGGAAATAAAATTCTATGTTGTTTTGTTTCAGCTAGAAGAATATACTTCTACAAATGACAAAAACATGGATTATTAGCATTTCTGGCATTATATAATTCCATTGTCTCACTCTGAGTTCCAGTAAATGTTCCCATTATACAATATTTTTCATTTGGCTATTTCTGTCAGGCCTGTAATCAGAGAGTCATTTGGTTCTATATTTTCTTCAGACAGCCTCTGTTTTTGATTGGCAAAAAAAGAAGGCTTTAATGTTTAGTATGGTGCATCACAAAGGACAGTTGATTAGTGATTAGAGTTTCCAAGCTTTACAGAAAAGGAAAATGAGAATTATTTAAGAAAAATAGATAATAGATAATAAAAAAATAAAAACAACAAAATCCAGAAGGTTCTGTGATATTCATAGAATGACTGTTATCTATGCAAGAGTACTGGCATTCCATTACAGTGCATCAAGCCTAATACCTCTCGCTACAGTGTGGAGAATAACAAACATACTGAGAATCTTATGTTAGAAATCGTGAATTAATAAATAGATAATTAATTTTTTCCATCTTCATAGTAGGAAAATCTCTTATATCTTCTCAGTCTTACAACACAATAACATCACATTCTGAAAACTGGGAGAAAAAAAAGTAAAAAAAAAATGTTGCGGTGAATAGATAAGATGCATAAATATTGGTTTTAGAGTGAAAATTCACATTTATAGTCCATGGAAATGAATTGTCCTATGCAATACACAGATGGGAAAACAAATGGTGTAAAAATGTAAAATCATTTAAATAGGGAGAATATTGTCTGAATAATATAACATATGTTCTGTAGCAGAATACAGAGAGCAAGTATTTTTCAAGCACCTGGCATTTTCACTTTGCAAATCTCTGCCAGAGATTGCATAAAATTTTATCTCTTTTATTCAGTTGCAATTTATTTTCTTGTAATTTCATTTAAATGAATGATAAAGATTCATTCTTTAAAGATAATAAAGATAATATTATGACTTGCAATAAATAATTTGTTTCTTTATATACATTAATGTCATTCTAAAAGTAATCATAACATAAAGTGAGAAATTTTTCTGGATCCAAGATACAGATGCTATGAAACAGTAATATTGATCAAAATGATTTTCTTAAACACAAATTATATTAAATCAATTTTAGAAAATTTTTATAAAATCAGTCAGTTTCCTTGGAGCTAATTATGGGCTTCAATTCATTTTGCTTATCTCAATTGAAGAAACTTCTTCTGACTGTGACATTGGCTTTTTTATCATTATTTTTTCAGCATAACACCATATTAAACAGGTAGTAATTATTTGGAGTGATTTAGTATGAGTGAGACTGGTTTTGTTAGATTCTGTTAATCAATGTCAAAATGCAAAATTTGCAACTTTCACTAAGATCAAACTACTATGTTTCTCTTTTCAAGGTTGATATAAGATTTGACTGATGTATATGTGTGTATATATACATATATATATTTTTTTTATAAGAAGAACAATTACATTCATATGACACAATTTTGATTTTACAGATCTTCCTTAAGTGAAATAGTAGATATTGGCATTGCTCTAAGTTGGAGGAAAAAAAGGAAAAATTATGTGAGCATGAGAAAGCAAGGAGAATAATATCCTAAAGGTAGGGTTCTTAAATGCCAAGTGCCCTTTCTCAGCCTCAACCATTCATTCTGAAAATGGCCTATCAAAAAGGCTTAGAGGGAGCAGTTTAATTACTGTTCCTTTGACATATGTAATATATTTTCAGAAGCAGGCCCATACATTTATTTAAGGCCAAATGTTGTACAACAAAACTGTCCTCAGAGGTATTTCATTCTACCATCCTATTTTTTTCCACCTGGCTTACCCTGCTATTTTTTTCAATAACTATGTCATTTCTGGAGACATTTTAAAATGAGGCTTAAATCATGTTCTCTTTTAACAGCACTAAACTACTTGAGCAGGGTGGGATAAAGACAAAGAACGGTGTATATATATTCACAAAGTTTGTATACTTTTCATGAGAAAATATGGACGACAACTCCAGCCCTGGGTTGGGTGCACATCCCACACTGACTTCACCAAAAACCAAATAAAAGAAAACAGCCAAACAAAACAAAACCAAGCCTGCAACCTTCTCCTGGATAAATACAAATAATTATCCAATGAACTTGGTAACTATCAAATAATCCTAAATAAATTTGGTGTATTGCACTCAGACAATGTGCAGATATTCGTATGACCTAATCCTCAGAGGTAATGCTGCAGAATAATGTTTTCATACTAATACATTCTATTTATCATAAAGTGCTTCAAGTATATTTGTTATATTAGTCACTGTATGAAGGTGGAATTTGTCTCCAAACCTGGAAAATGCACCATTTTTTTTCTGAGCACTGTAGTGCAGTCTCAGTATTCTGTGTTTGCAGAAAGAAAACAACCTATGAATAAACTGTTTTCATTTTAATTTATCTTGTGTATCCAAACAGAGTCACATTCCCAGTATTTAGAACTCCATTCAGCAATTCTTACATTGAATAAATTTTATAGTGTAATTGCAAAACTTACAGGAAACAAAAATCTCAGTATTGCAGCTCTTTTTGATATTCAGATTTGCTGAATTTAATTATTTTTTTCTACATTAAACCTAGTATAATTATTTAATACAATTTTTAAAACTAAAATGAGTCCTTGAAGAGTAAACAGATATAGTTATGTTCTGAATTTAAAAATCAGTTATGGGATTATTTTCAAGTAATAAGAAATAAAGCTAGGTGAAAGATGGATTTCTAGTTTGGTGCAAATGAGAGACAGTTAATATCCTTTTCATCTTTTCCTTCATCCACGGAGAACATAATATGATTTTTTTTCTCTGCAGACTGTCTAGCCCAAGAAGAAAAAAATGTTACTTGTGCTTTTCTTTTCTGGATGTATATGATAATTAATCACTGTATGTGTCTAGACCCCATGGTAATCTCTGTGCCTGCTTCTGTCTCTACATTCATCTTTGGCATCACGTGTTTAGTTTTAATATAGTCCAATTGATTTTTTGCAGCTTCAACACTTTTCATTCTTTTCCCCTCTGAAACATCTTTTCAGCACATATACAAACTTGCCCATATTCTCAAACTGTGTAAAATTGAGTTGTGAGAACAGATTACAAAACATAAGTGTATGGTACTATACAGCCCAGATATGTTATGCCTGCATTAAAGGGTGGAGTTAAGAAGGCTGTAATTTTTTAGGGCTTATCAAAAATTTCTATCACCTTTACTCATTTTCATCCCAACTGTCAAGAAAGAAATGGGAAACAAAATAGTCTTGTTCTGTATAAATAAATATAAACATTTGAAATCCAAAGTTCTTACCATCTCTCTCTCTTCTCTCTGTCTCCCTCTCTCCGTCTATCTCTATTTCTATGTCTATGTCTATCTCTATCCCTATCCTTACCTCTATGTCTCTATCTATCTCCATGTATTTTTCCTCATCTCTCTCTTTATCTCTACCACCACCACTCACTCTTCCAGTGAGGAAGCAAGGAAAATTAGACCATATAACCAGTGTACACTCAGAAAACCAATTGTTGTATGAAGTCAAAAATAATCACACAAAAGCTCCTGATGTTTTCATTTTAAAATATCATTGAGTGACCTCTGACTTTCTTTCACCTTTGATGTATCTGAATAACAGAGAAAATTGCAACTTCCAACCTAAATTTTCTTCTATTTTTTTATTGACTTTTATTGTTCTTGATCACAGCAGCTTATTGCTAGATTTGGTGCTTTACCAGCTTACAAACCGGGAGATATCTATGCCTTGTCCATTTCTTGCCAAAAAGCCTTACAGTAGTAGCCATCTTAATGATATGACTGGCCTTAGAGATAAACAATCTTATAAAAATTGGACAATCAGACTGCATTTCACTCTCAAATTTGATAAGCTTGAAGAATCCCACAAAAATTGGACCAGTTTTAATGATTTGCCTCTGGAATAAAACGTGAAGGTGAATGGTTGAATTTACAGGCAAATCTCAGTCTAAAATTTGTGTCAGACCTAAACTCTTACCTATAAAGAGGAATTTGAAAGGCTGTTTTAAGGAATCCTGCAATGCAGGAGTCCAGCTTCTCTCTCCACCCTCTTCTAGCAATATCCAGACTAAAACACCATTCTTTATAAGAATTTTCATTTACCTCAGGCTATTTATTATTTAGGGTTTTAATATTGTCTCCCTTTGAAGTCAGCAGGATTTTTACCATGACCTTCAGTGGACCCTGGGTTTTCTCAGTAGGTGAGTAAAAAATAACAAAATAAAGCACATGATCAAGTCTGTGGATAATTCTAGGACTAGGAGCTGGAACCTGTTTCTTATTTAAGCTTCTTCATGCTTGAACATAACAAGTACCATTATTTTTAGTTAAAGAGAATTGGTGATAATGTTCAGCACTTATTTCTCTGTTTTTTATCATTATTATAGTGTTTTTTGTGAGAATTTTCTTTCTTTTTTTTTTTTTCTTTCCTTTTTCCCTTCTTTTTTTACTAATAGTAATCTTACTGGAATTTAGAAATGTACAAATTGTGTTACTGTCTGATACAGTATTATAGAGAACATTTTTCATAAATTGACAAATATGCACTATGGATATAAAATCGGTAAACAGAACTGGATTTCCTGATTTGTAAGTATTAATCAAAAAGATACAAGAAGAGGCTTGAGTTCTGCAAAATAAAAATGAAGATAATAAAAATAAATGTATGATCTCTTGGACAGTGCTACCGAAGATCAGTGCTATCAAATCCGCTTCTGATGAAAATTATTAAACTTTCTGTCATTTCTAGATTACACACGTACATGTAGAACATCCACTTCTGACAGTACAATGTGGAACTGCACAGTAAATAATACAGTTTGAATTGAAGACTAAGGGCTCTATAGACCACAGTTGAAACAAACACCTGACTACTATCACAGAATTACAGAATCACAGAATTGTAGGGACTGAAATGGACCTCTAGAGGTCATCAAGTTCAATACCCCTGCAAAGCAGGCCCCCTAAGCAGGCTGCACAGGTAGGTGTCCATGCTGGCCTTGAACATCACCAGAGAAGGAGAATCTACAATCTCCCCGGGCAGCCTGTCCCAGTGCTCTGTCACCCTCACTGTGAAGTTCCTTCACATACTGGTGAGGAACTTCCTTTGCTCCAGTTCATGGCCATTTCCCCTTGTCCTGTCCTCACAGATCACTGAAAGGAGGTTGGCCATGTCCCTTTGACCCCTGCACTTTAAACACTTATTAATCAGATCCCCTCTGAGTCTTATTTTCTCAAGGCTGAATAGACACAGTTCACTCAGCCTTTTCGCACAGGGGAGATGCTCCAGGCCATTTATCATCTTTGTGGCCCCCCACTGGACTCACTCCAGGAGGTCTTTGTCTTTTTTTGTACCGGGGAGCCCAGAACAGATACAGTACTCCAGATGAGGCCTGATCAGGGCAGAATAGAGGGGAAGGATCACCCCACATTTAAGGTTTTTATAAACATTAACAAGTTCACCTCTGAGTCTTCTTTTCCCAAGGCTGAACAGACCCAGGTCACCCAGTCTTTCAAATTCTATGTCTCACATTTCTTCACTCCACCATAAAGTATAAATATAACTCTTATTTTCCTGTTTAGAAATACAAAAAGTGATATTCTGGAAACACTGTAGCCCAAAGCAGATTTTCTTGAAAGAAAGCAAACAATATAGAGAGGGCTCACTGAATTACTGGATGCAGTGGTAGATATAAGTATTTAAAAGTATAAGACTATATTTGCACGTTGGTGTTTAGGAGCATTGAAGAATTAGTTTCAGTAGAACACTTCTAAAATTTCTAATGAAAGTCTGGAAATGCTTATTCTCCTAGGTATAAAAGAAATTCTGAAGTTACATGAGTTTTACAAATTATGAAAGGTATTCCTGCAGCCAACTGAACAGAACGTACAGCAAAAATTCTAAATGATCATTTCCATATTTGAGAAGAGAAACATATGAACTGCTTAAACAACCTCTCTAGACCTAGTTATACAGGAGAAAGTGTAGCTGTACCAGTTTCCTTACAAAATTGGAAATACGCTGGTTCTGCCACTCTTGGTTCAGCATTCTCTCCTCCAGAAGACCATGAACTTTTCCAGGACACTCAAAGTTTAGATGACTAAAGTACAAAGACCTTGAAGCAGGGGAGAAGAAGAAAGAGATAAATAAATGTTATGAATTGTTACAGAAAAAAAAATACAGAATGAGATTTCCTATACTTGAAGTATACTTGATTTTTAATCCCTTATTTAAAAATAAATAAATAAATAAATGGATTTTTATTTTTTTCTGCCCTCTGATTGTTTTCATTATGAACATCACATAGATCCTACTATATTTAGACTACAGAGCAACTTGTTAGACCACAGGTTATAAAGATTTGTTCTTCATGACATGTATAAAAAAGAGAGAGGATATGAGATTTACCTGTGAGGAAAGTATGACACTATCAAAATATCTATTTGACAATCAAAAGTAATGCAGCAAAAATATTTCAGAATCTCTCACATTTGCCTTGTTCTCTTACAGCCATCAATGGGATTGGAACTAACTTGCATCATACCTGTCCTGTCCTGTCTTATCTTGTCACTGCAGTTGCCATTTCCTTCTGTTATAAAGCAAAATTTTGCTTTCTTCTTTGAATTCAGTATATTAAAGCATTCTAAGCATGCTGATTTTTTCCAAGATAGCAAACTATTTTAACCTAGTTCTTATCAAACCTTGGAAGTCACGAAAAAATGAGAATTTCATGCAAGTTAAGAGAACAACTGAAGTTAGCTTATAATGCATTGTGTGAGCTTTCAGTGTAATTTTCACAGGTGTTTACCCTTCAGAGCTCTTTATATATTGCAGATACCACGTAATCAAAATAATCACTGATAGGTCAGTGGGCACAAAGTCAAGCACTGCACTTATCTATGAACACATGGAAGATTGTATTTCCTATCCTTAACTACAAGAATTATTATAAAATTAGAAATGCAAACATCAGATAAAAGAAATTATGCCTACATCAAAAAAGCAAAACCATTCAATGTTATTATTGAAATTATTCAACATTATTGTTTCTGTAGTGTAGTGGTTACCATGTTTGCCTGACATGCAAATAGTCCCTGTTTGCTTGCTGATGGCGGATGGGAGCTGAATGACTAGAAGGGCTACAAATATTCTTGGGAACAAGATGGCTGGGCCGGTTAGCAGGGCTTTAAACTATATATGGTGGGGGAAGAGGGTGTACGGGGTGACAGAAACGCACATAGGAACAGTTTCACATTGGGATACGGTAAGGGAAAGTCTCAGACTTGTCCTGGAGGTATTAAGGGAGGGCTCCTCCAAGAAGGCAATGAAGCCTATAGCTAAGCTGAAGTGTCTCTATACCAACACATGCAGCATGGGAAATAAACAGGACGAGCTAGAAACTGCGGTGCAATAGGGAAATCATGACCTAATTGCTATCACAGAAACATAGTGGAATGAATTCCACAATTGGAATAACTTGATTGAGGACTAAAGGCTTTTCAGAAGGGGTAGACAGGATACGAAGGGTGGCAGAGTTACCCTCTGTGTTAGGAAGTGGATAGATTGCAAAGAGCTGTGTCTGAGGAACAGCCATGATCAGGTTGAAAGCTTGTGGGTAAAAATCAAGATCAATTCAGTAAAGGGCATCTAGTAATTGGGGCCTGCTACAGGCCACCTCCACATGTTCTTAAACTGAGACGGGGAGGTTTAGGTTAGATATTAGGAGAAAGTTTATCACACAGAGGGTGGTGACACACTGAAATAGGTTGCCCAAGGAAGTTGTGGATACCCCATCCCTGAAGACCAGGCTGGATGTGGCTCTGTGCAGCCTCGTCTAGTGGGTGGCAGCCCTGCACATAGCAAGGGGATTGAAACTAGGTGAGCATTGCGATCCTTTTCAACCCAGGCCATTCTATGATTATGTAGAAGACTATGTTTTCTTCCAATATTGATACTCCTCAAATGATATTATTCTAACTTTTACAACTAAGATCAACAGTTTCATTCACTGACATTCTTCACACTAAGCTTACATGATTTTCATAAAATTGACTAGAAATAGCTTTTTATTTACTTATTAAGGCCAGTGCAGTATAAAAACAGATTCCAGTTTTCACAACATATTAACAAAAGGCACTCAAAACACAAGAACCATTGACATAAAATTCAGGATCGGAAACAGCATTTGAAGTAAACAAGGCAGCAATGTGAAAATGCAGCCGCTTGAAACTCCTGAAATATTTTTTTTTTTCTTACAATTTTCAAATATGCATTGTCTCAGTTAATGTTTTTATCTATATATAAAAGCGTTCAATTGAAGAGAATTCACATATGTATGTGTAAAAACATAAGTCTCTTTTCTGCAAAAGTTTATGCACAGGTATATACACATGAAGGAAAATATAAAGTTAGTCATAGGACATTAAGGCAAATAAAACAACATCCAGATTAACAATATCTTGATAAAGTAAATTATATTTTTTTCTTCTGTCTCACTCAAATTTGTTTTTCATTTCTTGAAACATTTCAGTTTTGATAGCTAAGTGTCTTTTGCATATTTTCCTAATGGGAATATTGGGTTTGAATATAAGAACAAAGATTTCTTCTTTTTAAGAAATAATGGTTTGAGATATCACAAAACTACTGGAATTGTTTTTTAAAAATAGACAAATGAGAATGCCTTCGCAAAGTTTTTTTTTTTATTATTTTAAGGGCTCTTCATTCTTAGCAATGTGTCTGCATCAAAATGTCTTAGACTTGCTCCCAGTATATATTTCTGACTCTACCAGCTGGAGAAAATGGAACAGTCCACAAAGAATTTTGAATCACTTAGTACAGATAGATCTGTATTTCGCCCATTTCCCTCCACTAAGCTTCATCTACCTAGGTGAATACAAACCACAAAGATGCTTGAGTACTTTAAATGCTGTGTGTTTCTTTGTGCTCCAAAAATATTCAGTTCCACTTCATGCCTGATTTCTTTGTGTGGGCTAGTGACCACCAGTAGGATCTGGTAGGATCACCAGTAACATCATGCTTGAGAAGAAAGAAAAAAGAAATGTTCTTTGTACATTTGCTTTTTCACAGTACTCAATATTGTGAGGAGTTATTATCAATTACCTAATTTTGAGTATAACAGAACAAAGCTAAGTATTGAACAATTCTTTCATAAAAAGCTTTCAAAAGCTTTCAAAGCCTCACAAATGTTTATTTCTGCCACAGATACATTCAGAATAATAACTGAAAAGTTTATCAAGAGATTTATTACAAAGCCCTATAGACTTCAAACCATTTCTTTTTAAGAAAGAATATGAAATATAAATTATCTTTTTGTGACTCTGGCTTTCCATAAGCAAATTCTACTTTGAAAGATTATCACAGGCAAATTATGAGTGGTCACACGGTTCTAGGTATAGCAAAGTTTTCTTCTCATATTCCAGTTAGGAGCTCTTCTTTGCGCCTCTGAAATATAACATATTGGTAACAACTTTCTATCCCTTTGCTGGAAAGCTTTGAATTTTAATGTTATCACACTGAACAGACAAATCAGTTCTTAGTTCATCACCACTTAAATGACATATAGTACTATATAATAGTTAATTATTTTTTCAGGAGTTAAACAACAGTGCAAAACTCAGTGCTAGTTTGATTTCTTAGACGTACCTTGTAGTTCATTCAATAACTTTGATTTTAAGAGATTAGAATTTATTAATGATTATGGCAATAAGCAAATAAGTTATGGGAAGGTTTCTAATATTTCTAAATAAATCATGTAAACGCCAGTTTGAAGACAATATTCTCTGAAAATCGTGTTCTTATAACTTTTCCATATGCTTAGAAAAAGTTAGAATCAAACTAATAGTACAAACTGCAAACTGCAGTCCTGAATTAACTACTGTAACTTCCAGATGAAACTTCAAAAGATGATAATGTCTCTGAAAGATCATGTATAAAATAATTATTTTAATGAGTTTCCAGACTTCCTGAATCTCAGAAGTAATAAATCTTGATGTTCTATATCAAAAGTGCAAGAGGTGATGTTTTCTAAGGCGTTAGTGACTTTGCACATGCACAGAATATTTCAAGGCCAAATTATTAGCCAGTTAATAATTTGCTTGAGGATTCATTTCCAGCCTTTTTGCCTTGTATGGAAAGCAAGAATTCAAAGATGGACAGGGTTAATCTATTTAGTCTACCATCAGAAAAACGGATCACATTACTGCAGGAAAAAAACCAAGCAAACAACAAAAACAGTCAGCAAAAAAATAACCAAAAGTATGAAACGATTTTAAATTATCATTCCAGGCTTGGTTATGTATCAAGATGAAGGTCAACCAAAGGCTCTCTTAGAGGATATATTTTTAAACATAGATGTGTTCAAAGAGACTCTTCTATTACAAGTATTACTGGCATCTATCCTATTTTTTCATAGATTTTCTGTGTTTATGATGGTGGTGTTACATTTAATTATAACTCTGTATTAAACAAACAAAACCCCACAAAGAAACTGTAACTCATGTGCAATTGTTCTTATTAGAGAGTGAAGATCCATCATCATCAAATACCACATCATTTAATATTTCTACTCTTTTGTTTTTCTTCAGGCAACACTTTGCATTATCATCCAGATGATTGTTTGGAAAGCTGTAATATGGATTTCATCTCATTCTTATTGACTAAACACCAGCTCATATGGTGCTATTTCCTAGAGCCAGCATTTAATCAGTATAGTTTGATAAATGTCTACTTCAGAGTTTTTTCTTCTCTTGACAGATGTTGTTCACTGGTAGCAAGACCATTTCAGATGTATTTGCACAACCCAATGAATTGCACTGATTAGTAACAATACCTAATCAAGCAGCCATTTCAGTAGATGGTTCAATTTCCTAACCATAAATCATTTATTTTTGAATAATAGACAGGCTTGTTGATAATGCATATTAGTTTTGGCCACAGCTTAAAATACTAAAATACTCGAAGAGGTACTACAGCTTTGGGTTGAGATTGGTAGCTTCAGTTTTCTATTAAATATTCTAGCACAGAGATGAAGCATTTTCTAAAATCTGCATGGTCCCTGTTGTACCAAATGTTTCACATAAATATGACTGAAATGCACTAAAAATTTGTCACGTTGAATGTCATCAAGAAATTAAATTTTCATGTAAACTGTAACTTTTTCTCTGTGCTATTCTAGATAGTTTGGTTCATGTAGTCCTCATTTAGTTCACTGATTAACAAATATAATATTATATAATTTTCAGCGATTTTGGCACATAAAGCAAATGTAAATCTAGTGAAACACAGTGCAGAGCCTCTAAAACCAGGATCTCGTCATCTCTGTCCAGTTAAGTGGTGATTCCAAAAGTAAACCATGGGTAGTCACATTTCATCCAAACCTAGTATGAATCAAAAGTAATGCTCAACACCACTGGCTTTAAAGTAAGATCACTTTAGGCAATTACTTAAGACCGTAAGTAGAACAATTTACAAGATTTATAAAGCTTCAAAAATACATGTACACTCACCAAATTAACAATAGCTTTTAAAAAAAAAATCACTGAATTAGGAAAACTTCTAAAACCTCCTATCTCCCCTTTGCCACATTTCAGGATAGGTATAAACTCGTAAGTAGCTTGCGTTTTGGGATATTCTTATTATCTCCTTTAAAGTAATTCTATTCTGCTCAGTTCTTTTTCTACACTCCAATGCTCGCATAGGCACTAGAATGTAGATCTACTACGTAAGAATCTTAAGTCAGAAGCTCAGTCTTGTTCTGCTGCTTTTCCCTTACTTAAGATTATATGTTAGTGCTCCTAACAAAACAGAAAAGTGTTGAACATAGGATGAGAGCGCTTTTTACCCAAGTACTCAGGAGTGATTGTAGGAGACAAGAGTAGATTTACTGAACTGCATGTAGTGTAATGGAAAATGCTATTTTAGTGAATCACAAACATTGTCAACAATGTTGTACTAAACCTGATTTTGCAGTAATGACCGCCTAGATCAGTATCAGAGTAGATGTCTTATACAGTAGTGGTAGTCATGGTAACACAGAGCTGATTTGCAAGAAAGATTCAGTAGAGAAACAGTGACAAAGTTGATGACATGGCCTATGACTGCTATGGAGCAACTTGTGATTTGGACTGGTTAAGGTTGTAGAAATAATGTACTGCATGCTACCTCTATACAACTGTATTTGTGGCTTGGGATCTTTTCAAAATACTGGCAATTATAAGCATGATAATCACTGATTGTGTATGGGTACTCCAAGAAACCCTACAAAACTCTGTATGTAAGACAGCTGAGCAGCAGAAGTAATTTCTGCTCTCTGAAAAAGCCTCTTGTGCAGAGGAGAACATATACCAGTATTTCTTTCTCATCTGTAGTAAGATCAGGTTTTTGTAACAATATTATTTAGAATCTAAGAAAATACGTATAAAACTATCAATGGAATACTTCTCTTTTGCGTTTTCATTAGTCACAAAATTCTGCAAATAAATGAAAACTGGTAAGGCATATCGGCTAATTACATTGCTGCTCATTTTTTATCTAGTGAGTTGGCTTTCCAGCATATACCATTAATGCATTGCTATGATATGACATCCATCTTTGTGAACAGAACTGATGATTCCACTATGTACAAATAGAGAGAATAAAGGTGAAAATATAAAATGATCAAATAGGTAGGTAAAATCAGCACTTTTAGAGTACACCTGATGGGTAGTAGCTAGGAAAGAGTGAAGGCAGATCTTTCACATAGCTTACTGAGAGCACTATGGAAGCAGCCCCAAGCATTGACTGAAAGCCTCTCCTGAAGACAGACATTTTTGTCTCTGCTTTCAAAAAACAAGCATAGTTTATTCTGTTCTTTAAAATGTAACAGGTCATGGTGGCATCCTGTTACATGTTAATTATTAAGAAGGAAACTCATGTTCAGTTGCCTACCTGTACATACAGGGTGCAAAACTCAAACCTTCATCTCCTGAGGGATGGCATTATAGAAGCCATTACGGGTGTTCTAGATGCAAATGTGAATGCTGCTTCAGAAGTAATGCCTCTTACTTATTTCCTAGAAAAAACAACAGATACAAGGGGAAAAACAACACTATTTTATGGAGAAAATTCTTACTTCAAAACACTATTTTTCAACATAGTGACCACCATTAACTACACATTTTTGCCACCAATGAAAAAGAGTTTATATGCAACACTCGTAAGTACCTACATGACCAGAAGTTGTCCCCTTTTTCTGTGACCACTGCTGCACACACCACCTCACTGTACTCATATCCATTGTTCTCCATAAATATTCAGCAAGCCTCAGTGAATATATCAGTGCAATGTTTACTGCATGGAAGAATTCAGTGACACACACCTTTGCTTCACGCACATTTTCATGTCAGATGCTAATCTGTCAGACTGCCCCTCTATTGTCATCTGTCATACAGCAACAAAACGTAATAGAATATTGGTGGGAAGATGCAAGCTTTACCTGCCATACCACCAACATCCACCTCAGATGTTGTGGGCCAACATAATAAAACAGGAGATATTAATTCCAGAGCAGCCCTTGTATAAAATACTCAAAATATATGTTCCTGAAATTTCACCACCATGCATCAAAGAAAGAATTTGATCATCAACAGAGATGACAATGAAGAAACAGAAAAAGGGAATGAGAAAGCTGCTAGGAAGCAATGCCACTTGATGATTGGTGTAATTAGATGGGCAGAGGAAATTTAGCTTCTAGAATGATTTTCCTCTTTTATATGAAGCTTTCTTTGCACGTTTTTGGTGGCACTTATCTCTTGAAAAGATTAAGTAAGGTTCTTTTTTAATCCCAGTTATAGAAACCTAAAATCATGCCATCGTTACCTTGCAGGTATTTCAGTCAAATTAAATATAACACATGGCACTTAGTCTAAAGCAGCTGGTTCTGTCACAGAAAGCTCAAATTTTCACCCCATGTTTTACTAAGGAATATCCCCAGTAAAAACAAAAAACAACCACAACAACAAACAAGTAGAAAACGCAAGTTAGTGGATCTTGGCTCAGAAATTACTCATTCCTGCAAAACTACCTATCTCTACAGCCCCTTCCTTTTGTTGTACAAAGTTTTACAGAGTTTAGTGGCTGTGACTTGGCAATTACCTTTTGTTGCATAAGTCAGGTGATTCTGTAGCCACTACTGGATCTCATTAGCACCTGGGTAATTTTTACCATTTCTAGCTTGTTTCCATTTCTTCCATCATAATAAATTAAGACTCCCCTCTGTGTCTTCATTAAATGGCTTCTATTCAAATTGGCCTCTATAGGTTAATGAGGGCTCTGAATATGCTTCAAATGGACATAGAGTTCATAGGTTGTTGATTTATTATTTTTCTGTGACAGAACACTGCACTAAAAGCTATTTCCTTTCATTTAACTGATGTACTATGTTCACAGTCATTATGCAAAATACATCAAGATGTGCTCTTTGAAATTAAAGACATTTCTTCATTTCCAACTACATACAAATGTGCATATGTATTAACACTATGGAATTCATTATGTAGATACTTGAATCATGTTGTATAGCATTGAAAGAGGTTGCAATACCATGAACTCTTATTTTCATTGGAGATAATGTCTCATGGCCATGAAAACTCTTGGGACAGAACCATGTATGGGAGAGTAATTTAAATTGTGTCACTACCACAATATGTTGTGACTGATGTCTTCATATCTTCAATTCTGTAGGAAAACATACAAACAAATAGGATTATGAAGCAATTAAACAGTGAGTTAAGTAGAAGTCTGTCAAAGTTTCTCTCTGCATTCATTCCTAATGACAGATTCAATCAAGAATATATTCTCACTTTTTAATATTTATAGGGGACTATTTCTGAAAATAAGATGTGCAAATTTTCTTTCAAAAGAATACCAAATTTAAGGAGGTGCATTTAAAACAAAAATCTTCTGAAATCTTAGATATTCTAAGTACATTATGCCATGACTTGATAAAATTTTATACATCTCACAAACCACTTTTCTCTTTCTTGAATTATTTTTCATCTATTTTGACCTATTTTCTTGTATTGCTTGTATTTCCAATTACTACTTTTTATTTGATTCATATAAACATGAAATAGAGTTATAGAAGTACAGGTTCTGGAGCTAGCCATTTTAATTCCTTTCTGAATTCTAGGAATTTCACTGTGAAAAAACTTAATATTTGTTTGTAGTACCTTAAAGGCACTACACGAAGTTCTAGCTAAGAATTTTGTGAAGCAATCTGAAATGTATTTCTTTTAACAACTCATATTTGTCTCTGGTTCTTTGATAGGGCTGTAAGAATAATGGTTTATGTCTCCCTATATCTTTTCAGCATCCAAAGGACCTGATGTTCGCACAAAATAAGATTAAGTCATTGACACGACACAAATGGATTATTACTTTCTATTCTACCTTATTTTTTCAGGGCAGTTGGTATCTCCTCACGTTTACATCTATTCAAAAGATTCTGAAATCACAGCTTTTGTCAGAGCTGTTTATGAGAAAATGTCTGGAATTTTCTAGGGTTTTTAAGTTTCTAGGGTTTCTCAAGGCCCAGCACTGTGTGATTACTGTACTTAACAACATAGCATGCACTCATTTTTCACCCCTAATTAACTCATATGAGCTTTTTGGCACTTTCTGATCTTCAGTACTGTCTACATAATATTTAGGAAGAATTTTTTTTTGCAGTATTCAGTGTATATTCTTCTCACTAGTATTAAATTTAAATAATGATCCAGAAAAGAAAAACGATGCTTCAAATGAAAGAAAAAAAAAAAAAAGGAAGAGAAAGGGAAAGAGAAAGAAAAATAAAAAAAAGAAAGGAAAAAAAGGATAAGTAAATTAAAAATTAAAAAAAAAGAGGAGAAAAAAATGAGATGATGTATCAAAAACAATAGGAATTGGATACGTACATTTCCAGTAATACACATCAATAATGCAATGATATTAAATAATCTAAACCACGTGTGGAAAATAAAATTAGTAAATGAAAATTGGTGTTATTTCATCTGTGGTGTCATATGAAGAGTTGAAGCTAACCTTTTAGGAAATAATACATTATATTACTGTAATATCATACACTTTTCCTCATTTACACTTTCCAAAAGGTGGGACCCAGTTGCCACACAGTGTCCGCTTTCTTTCTGCAAGGAGCTTGTCAAATAAAACAAAGAGGATAAAAAGAAAACAAAACCTAAAAATAACAACAATAAATTTTGAAATCTTCTATTTAAATGTTGTATTTTACTTAGTAATATTCATTTTTTTTAAGTTGTTATTCCTAGTCATATGACAGCATCCTCAAAACAAATGCAGTAAAAATACTCACCCAAAAATACTTTGTAAGAACTCAAAAACATTTTCACATTCTCTATTGGATTTGTTTTAATCAGGCACAGGAAAAAAATTCATCTTCTCAATTACATTCATATGGTTTGCAGAACGAGATGCTGTTGTTTATTCTCCAGTGGTATTAACTTGAAGTTTCTTGACAAATAAATTGTAGGTGAAATGTACCAACTTTCTTAATCCTGGTCTCGTTAGCAGCTGAAAATTTCAAGAAGTCATTCTATGTGTTTGTAGCACTCCTGCACAGCAAAACCCCAAGGTAAAAACTCAACAAAAGTTTGAAGCAACCCTTTAAAATTACCTAATTTCCTCTCATCACATAGTACTGTCTTTTTAAAAAGGCATTTTGTGGTGATGAAAATACCAATAATCTAAAATAAACAAAAAAAAAAAAAAAACAAATATTGGAATAAGCAAATAAGCAAATAATAATAGCTTTTTGTTTTTCTTAAGGAAGAGGAGTTAATAAGATTCCTTGCTGTTGAAATGGAAATGGTGAAGTTATAAAAGATGAATAACAGAAAAATAGTTACATCGTACAGTGTTTTTTTAGCCTGTGATTTTGTTATTGTTCCAAGAAAATCAAATTCCAAGATTAACGCTTTACTTGAATTAATCTGAAAACCACTACAATTTAACTGTTTTTTTTTTTTTTTTTTTTTTTTTCCTCCTCATTCTTTCTCCTATATTTTACTTTTTCTACTCAATATTTTTCTCATTTTTAAAGAGACAGACCAGAAGTTTAGCACTGCCTTACAAGGTAGTTTTTGAATAATTTGTGTGAATTTCAGATTCAAAGCCTTACCTATTCATTAAGAGACTTGGGGTGACAGGCAAGATGCTTAAAAAGAGACTGTGAAAGCAGGCAATTTTGATGGCATGATTTGGGGCCAAGCTTTCAGATATCAGCTATCCTAGACTTTGTTCAAGTGTATCTTCTATTCCTTGTTTGTGATGGACTAATAGAAAAGTGTTAGGAAATCACGCAGTATTTCCTTTTCTCTAAAATTGAGATCTTCTCACCACAGGTTAACTACTCTCTGTAGAAATGAAGGGTCATAACAATCATATGCGAGACATTTACAGTACCATCTCTTGCTTTAGATCACATGAAAATCACAGAAAAGAAACCTGAATGGTACACTGAATGAAAATTAGAAAATAGTTTGAATTGATGAAATCTTGCCCGTAAATCAGAATTGCAGACAGATGTATCCGCTCATTCATCATTCAGAAACTTTGTTTAATAGCACCACTTTGGACCTATGGTCCCTCCTTAGCTTAGAGATCTAATTGTCATTTACAGTCCAAATTATTCTTCAAGGCTCATTTTCACTCTCTCTTTTCTGTGAGGAATTTTGGTAGCACTTTCTGGCAGGCTGTGCCTGAGTCCTCTTTCTTATTACTTGAGCCTGTTGCACCAGTTTTTCAGTATTCTCTTACCAAAATTCTCAAAGCTGCAAAAGTTTCCATTAAGCTGGCTAGTGCTTTCACATACCCGGATTGTTCTATTACAGCTGGCGACCCTTGGATGGAGGTAAAGAACACTCACACAACCTGCTCCATACATTGAGCTACAGTCTTCTCTGGGAACAGAAAATGAGGGATGGTTTGGACTTTCACAGTGAGCAGCAAGATCTAATATGTGTTACACAAAGAGGCTAATTAGAGAAAAATCTCCCATAAATATATCCATTTAACAGATATCTTAGTTTGGAGAAATATAATCAGTAGTTTCTTTAAGGCTGAAACACCTTGCACGACCTGAGAAATGGCTTCTTGATTTTCTGTTTGCTCAATATTTGCTGTTCAAATTGTTTTGAACATTTTCTATAGTTATCTGAGTAAATAATAATTTGTTGACGCTTCCTTCAGCGTCACAAGGAGCTATCTGTGAACAGCCAGTGAGGAGCTGCTAGCCTGTAGTAGAATCTTATCTGACTGCTCCTAATCTCCTAATTTATGTTTTGCTGAGAAGATGTTAAAAATTTTGATTAATTGTACTCATGCCTATGTACATATTGTTGTCTGCTCTTAGCTGTTTACAGCTGATGATGCAGCTCCTGGCACTAAAGAATTGCTGTAGTTCACTGACAAAATTTCCTCTCCTCTCAAGGATCAACTGTGCGTGTACTTGCAGTACAATACGCTTCAGGTAATACTCTCCATTTTTCACTTTTTCAGAAAAATTTGCGTTACCTGAAGAGATGTCTTATCACATGCTTCAAAGTTTCTCTGTTCTTCCCTTCTGTTGGAGTTTCTGAAGCTTTTGTTACATCCACAGGTCTATGGGTCCTGATGAGATGCATCCCAGAGTCCAGAAGGAACTGACTGATGCAGTTACAAAGCCAATCTCAATGATATTTGAGAAGTCCTAGCAGTCAAGTGAAGTCCTTAGTGGCTCTAAAAAACAAACAAACAAACAAACAAACAAACAAACATGGCATCTATTTTTAAGAAGGACAGAAAGAATGGCCCAGGGAACTACTGACCTGTCAGTCTTACCTCACTACCCAAGAAAATCATGGAGCAGATCTTCCTAGAAGGTAGAGAGGTCATGAAAGACAACCAACCTGACTTCAATAAGAGCACGCCCTGTCTGACCAACAATTGGCCTTGTACAATGATGAAATTGTGTCAATAGACAAAGGAAGAGCCACTGATGTCATCTATCCAGATTTTCAGTAAGATCTTTAACACAGTCCCCAACATCCTTCTCTCCAAATTGGAAAGATAAGGATTTGACGGGTGGAATGTTTGGTGGAGGAACTAGTTGCAAGACCATATCTTGAGTGGTGGTTTAATGGATGCAGATCGGTGACAAGTATTGTCTCTCGGAAGTCAATACTGGAATGGATATTCATTAACATCTTCATCAGTGACATGGACAGTGGGGTCAAATGCACTCTCAGCAAGTCAGTGGATGACACAATGCTGTGTGGTGTGGACAACATGCTCAAGGGACCATTCAGAGTGACCTAGACAGGTTCAAGCAGTGTGCCCAGAAGAATCATCAGTTTCAACAAAGACAGGTGCAAGGTCTTATATCTGGATAGTGGAAACCCTTGCTATCAGTACTAGCTGGGGGATGTAAGGATAGTGTACAGACTTACTGAAAAAGACTTGGGGGCATTGATTGATGGCAAGCTGTACATAAGCCAGCAATGTGCTCTCACAGCCCAGAAAGCCGACCGAATTAGTAGCTGTATCAACAGACATGTGGACAGCAGGTTGAGGAAGGTAATCCCACCATTTTGCTCTGAGCTGGTGAGACTTGACTTGGAGTACTGCATCCAGATGTGGAGTCTCCAATACAGGAGAGACATGGACCTGCTGGAGCGTGTCAAGAGGAGGACCACAAAAGTGACCCAAGGAATGGAACACTCTCCCTACAAAGATGGGTCAAGAGAGTTTGGGTTTTTCTGAAAGCTGAGAGTGGTCTTTCAGGCTGCTACCTAAAAAGGGGACTATAACAAAGTAGGGGGTAGACTCTTTAGCAGGGTTTGTTGGGTTTGTAATCTCAGGACAAAAAGAAATTGTTTCAAACTAGAAGAACAAAGATTTAGACTGAATGTAAGGAAGAAGTTTTTGACAATAAGGGTAATAGGGCACTGGCACATGTTGCCCAGAGAAGTGATGAATGCCCCATACTTGGAAACATTCAAAGCCAGGCTGGACCAGGCTCTGAGCAATCTTACTGAACTGTGGATATCTCTGTTCATTGCAAGGGAATTGGACCAGATGACCGCTGAGGGGGAGTGGGGGAGGGGACAGGGGGCATTCACACTCAAATGATTCTATGATAAAGAAAAATATAAATTAAAAAATGCTACTAGACACCTGGATAATTAATGAGATTGCTGCCACAACTAAACCCAGTAAATCAAAGCTGCAGGCAGGTCAAGGGAAGCTCAAATTAAAAAGACTGAAAAAGCCTCAGTTCTGAGGCCTTGCGAACAATGTACAGCTCATGGTCTGCTACTAACAATGTCAGTGCCTTAGTTGGACTAAGTACTAACAATGTCAGGGCTACCCAGTGATTCTTCTGAAGTTCCTAACTGAAATTCACTATTAATGTAGATGTTATGACAATTTTATGTTTCTTCTTTTCTCAGTATTATCTAAAGCAGGTTTGAATGTGCTCAATTGAGTCATACTGTTGAAATGAGATATTTATTATAACTTCTGCTGTTGTAAGATTGGTCTAAAATTGAAACTGCACTGAAAGATGTTTCGTATGCCAACCATATACTGCCTCTTAGTATTCTTCCTTTTAATATTTTGTAAATATAGCAAGACTGTGGACTCCAGGGGTAAAATGTTAATCTCCACACATTTTTCTGGCACTTCCTATTACGTTTGGCCCTTTTCATGTAATAATCTGCCTTCATGTGGAATACGCAACCCTAGACAATTTCACTTCATAGTCTTCTTAAAGTAATGTAAAAGCTGCAGACCTATTAGCAGAAGAATAGAAAGCATTAAAGTATTTCATATTCTGATTCCTTCTTCTATTAATGCTGAAGCCCTTCAGCATCACTTGGATGTTTAAGTCCAGTGCACAAATTGCCACAATCAAGCTACCTCCTGGCAGAATTTGTGTCATGGACTCCATTAACACACTAGGACTGTCTCTCATTTTGCTCTAAGTTTTACTTTTTTTTTTTTTTTTTTTTTTTTAAACCTTTCCTTTTCCTGGTAAGCCAATTTCCTAAGATCCCTTTTTTCTTTCTCTAATTCTTTGTTTTTGAACTTAAGATGCAGTTGTTTCAGTCATCATGAAAAAAAAAAAAAAAAAAAAAAATCTTTTGCTTGTTTATTATCTCCACTCTGGTCTTTTCCAGTAAAGATGGATGAACAGTAAGTCTCTGCAAAATACCTCCCATTCTGCATCAAGAAAAATCCCACAGGACATTTATTCTTTGTCTTCTCTACTTCTTGCAGGAGAAATAAATAAAACAGATCCAAGAACAAACAAACAAACAAACAAAAAAAAAACAGAACAAAACACCCAACGATGGGATTCAGTGCAGTATAGCAACTCTACCTTTCAATCCCCAAAAGTTGTATTAAACATTTAAACTTGCAGTAATACTCAAGATTTTCTCAGCCCAGCAATTAACACATGCCAGACATCCTATCAACTTCCAAAAACTCTTGTCTAAATTATTAGAGTTAATAATCTAAGTTATTACATTTAATGGAATATCTTCCATATCATTAAATACTGTAGGGCCCCAGCAAGTCAAGACTTATTTCCTTATAATATAATACATCATATCAACAAACTTTACTGTACATTTTCTAATATACATTATGGAACTTTGTCTACTATGCTTCCTTTCCTTGTTATACTTTTATTTATCTTTGTAAAAATAAACCAGATCTGAAGGTTAATATGGTGCTTTCATATCTCAATACTTTTGATCCATAATATAAATCAAGATCAAAACAGGTCTGAATTAGCTGAGTTACAAGTATGATTGTATTGGTCTTTAGAGCAATGTCAAACGTTAAATTTGAATTTAGATATTAACATTTCTATAAAATTGGCCACCAAACCCAGCTAAAATGATGGTAACTCAAATAAAATAAATAGTATATTTGACAATGAGCATCATACTTGTTTTGTTGGACTTGAAGTCTGATGGTGAAAAGCAATAAACTTAATAACTGTCATATAAGTAAGACTTGCATTTAACAAGTAATTCCCCTCTTGTATAGGTGTACTCTTAAGTAAAATTTAAATATCCCTATTTCTAATCCGAGAATCATGTCATTTAGAACCACTATTACCAGTTTGTAGCTGAATGTTAAAATATGGCTTTTAAAACCAAAGCTTATGCAAACAACAGTCCAGCAAAAGTTTACTATTGTTAATAAAAAATGGCTGTTCACAGAGCAATTAAAAAAAATCAGCTTACAAAAAAGACCAGCTAAAATGCCTTAAAATACCCCAACACTTTGCAGTAAAAAAAGTTGTGATTTTTTTAATTAAACAGGTTCTCAGCTTCTGAATGTAAAGAAGTGTGATGCATAAAACTGTTTCCATTTACATTTGAAATGCGAGCAGTAAGTTCACTTGCTGTTTAACAGCTACGCTATCCTATAAGTCAGGACAAATGCTTTTTTCATTCAATCATTCCTGCTTACATGATATGATGCTTTTTCTTCTTTTTCAGCACTTCAACAATCAGATCAGAGAGAGAAAACAATCTGACAAGACTTTTTTTTTTTTTTTTTAAACAGACACTGCCATAAAGAATCATTGATGTAAACTGCAATCTGACGAAAATGTTTTAGCCAACAATTTTGCAATATTTTGGAGAAGCTTAATTGCACTTGGAGAATTAAGTGAGAGAAGATACATCGACAGATATCACCTTATCCTATAGCAGTAATTGCAAACTTACTTTTGTTTTAAAAATGCACAAAAGCGAAAGAAGTTTCAGCAAAATTACTTTGAAAAAGAATTTATGCTGTTTATTTGGAAGTCATGTAAAAAAAAACAACAACCCTTGAAATGCTTGCAGTTCTACTTTCCAAATGCTTTAAGAAAACGAGATCATAATATATGTCAGCAGTGTAAGGTGAGAATTAATTCTAAGGGATTAGAGATTGAGTATAGCATTATAAACTGCCCTTCTGGCTGATTAAAGACCTTTCTTTAATGATAACAAAAACATAAGAAACACAATTGGGTCTTAAATGCACAGACTTTCTTTCTAATTTGCGCTCTTTAAAGAAACATCTAGTGATAGTGACTGATAGATGATCAACGTATACTTTTATAATGCAGCACATAATATGTTGTGGTGCAAGCAATCCATTAAACTCTTAAAGAGCATCAGCTTTTAAAAATGAGTAGACATTCGCAGACTTCAAAGCTAATTTACTCTTTGCTTTTCAGCTCTAATCTTTTCCCTAGCTCATTGAAATTATTGAAATTTCCCTTAAGTTATAAGATTTAACAGACACTGAACTAGTAATACTTGTGAGGCGGGTGGGATAAGCCCTGAACAAGAGAGAGACTGGAAACTCCAGCCCTGCTTATTCCTTTCCTATCATATTTCTGTAACATGTTACCCCTCCTTCTTAAACCTTCAGTAGACACCGAAGTGGTGTTATTACCTTGCTGGTGGTCATATTTAATGTGCTTATGACATGCAATCAATCATGCTAAAACAACAACAAAAAAGCATTTGTGAGGTGTTCTGTCTGCTGCTCAGACCTCCAAATGTTAATGAATGGATTTCTTCCCTGAATATATTAGGTATCATTAGTAAATAGATTGCTTCCTGTATACCTTTTTGTATTGTTTACATTACTTTCCACTGCAGTTTAATATTAGAATCATCACATTTGATAGCCCCATAAAGTTATAAAGGCTATAGCAATTTCTAACATAATATTTTCTATGGAAGACAAAGATTTTCCACCAAGTCAGCCTTCCTTAAAGGCCTGCTGCTCTCCGCAGACAGCAGTAATAGCAATAATATTTATTTAGCACCTTCCATCTAGGATTGGCAAATATTTTGCATGAAGTCCCAACTCAGTGTTTGCTTTAGACTGCGCTACTGCATTTTGTCTCAGCAGGAGTCTGGAGGTGAATCAGAGTACAGTTTTTATAGATTTCATATCCATTATGAGAATGTAAATTACACTCCTTTTGCAGAGACTTGCCTATCAGCAAGCATCTTCCTTTCCTTGCTTAAAAAAAAAACCTAAAAATTAAAAAAAAGAGGACAGTGGGGAAGTGAGTGGATGGGATTTACTACTAGCACACCACTCTTTTCCTAGCACTGTAGGGAGCCATGTGACTTTTTTTTCCCCAGTTATTTGAGCTTCCATTGTGTTATAAACTAGATACTTCATCATATTTCTGAAAGCATAACACAATGGAAAGCACAACAATGATTGCATATTAGCAAAACCCTAGGTTGCAGTGAGTAAAGATGAGCTTAAACACAACAGCCAGCAACAGAGAAATAAAGAAAAAAACCTGCTTACCCTTGGAACAACTCAGGTACACAGAGATCTCTAGCAAGAAATCCTCACCTCTCTTGACAACCCTTAAATGAAGTCTAGGAAGGGGTGGATCCTGGCTCTTGGCTCTGGTCACTCAGCTGCATTGCATCCACCTGAGCTCCCTTGGGTTGGCTCTGTTTTCCCACCAGGTGCTTAATCACTGGTTCAAGCCATGACTTCACATTTCTGCTACAGAGGGGAAAAGCTATTTTTAAGACTTTAGAATCATAGAGGTTCATATTACCACTGAGTCAAGAATTAAGGTGGACTATATTGCTCCAGATGAACAGTTCTAAGTTCTAATGATTTGGCATACATTGAATTCAACCAATTCAATAATATTATGTACACCATAAACATTTTCTGCTTACAACAAGGGGATTGGAGAAACATAATTAAGATAAAAATTGAAAAAAATATTCAAGATCTTCTTACAATGGTTTAATATCTTCTTAATAAACTCCCCGTTGGCAGTTATTTGTTGACCATTTTTTTTTCCTGTTCTAATGAAGTGAAAATGATCTACTTTGCTAGAGACAACCTAATAATAATAGCTTTCTTATGTCATTTTGGAGTACTTTATCAAAACAAGCTCTGTTTCAGCTTCTTTAATTCCAGCAAGCCTTAATGAATTTTAATTTTTTAAGTTGGAAAGAAGTTGAAAAGAAGTCTAATGCAATATTCGTAATTTACTTCCTCCAGATAAGTATTTTCCAGCAAGCCAAATGTTTTAGACCTCGTGAGATAATAAGACTGCTCTTTCTGACTTGATTTTGCAAGAATTGAATCCTTTTTTAGTATGCAAATAGGAATGAAGTGCTGAAGTATCCAGAAGAACAACTTTAAGCTATTTCATTGGTAACATCAACTTATTACTATGGAAATGTCACTCACCTAGGATTTAACTTTGAAGATTGGAAATTATAGTCTGTTCTGTGAAGGAAAGAACATCTTTTTAAAGATTATTATTTTATGTACTTAAGATACATAAATGACAAATAAAACCAAAGACCAGTAAAATAATTGATGATATTCCAAGTACATCTCCAAGCTTTCTTCTCCCACTTAATGTTTCCTTACAAAAATCTACAGAAATTCTGCAAATAAACATTTATATTGCTAAGCTACTGTGCAAATAATCAACAAATATTAAGCTTATTCCCCTTGGTGTCCAGACTAGATTTTTTTTCCTGTTAATAAAAAAAATAAATTATTTGGATTTGTGAGTCCTTCCTCAATTATTAGCATAATCTCTTCACCAATTTCTCAGCTCTAATCACAGCTGATAAGATCACTTTCCTCTTTAGCTGACAAATTTCATTCTATACTTACTTGCTCGTTTTATCACTGCAGCCTACTGGTCTAGTCAGTACGGGATTAACACTATTTGTAACAGCCACAGACTTTGTCCCAGGTTAACAGCATGGACTTCAAGCCTATCTGAACCTGCATGGAGATTGGTATAACTTGTAATAAGCTATCAAATGACCAAAGTTATTGCTTACTCTGGTTTATGTTTTACTTAGTTTGGTACAGTCTTGTGATGTAACTTCTGTTGCTGAGTAGCATAATAACGTCACTGGCTAGAATGATTTGTGGCCCTAGGATAAAATACATGCATGGAATGACAAATACGCCTTGAGAATACATACACAGGATGACAACAGAGACCTGAGGAGTACCAACTTCTTAGCTGTGGCAGTTACTCATCATCAAATGACCACAGCTTTGGGAGACTGGCAAAATCAGTGTTACAAGTAACAGAAAGCTATCATCCAACTGAAGTAACATACATTTATGTAGGTTACTCCAAAAGTAATGCCTCCTATTTATTTCCACAGAGACTACAGGAATACAAAGACAATAACACTATTTGATAGAGAAAATTCCCAGCTACAAAACACTGTTTTCCAGCATAGTCACTACCATTAGCTATACTTTCTTGCCAGTGTGAACAGGATTTTGCATGCTAGTTTCTAAAAATCTGCACCACAGGAGGTGACCCAGGTGACCCACTGTCTCTGTTGCCACTGCTGAAATGCACCCCCCACTGCATCACTGTTCTCACATCCATTGTTTGGTTTCTGTAAATGCTCAGCAAGCATTGAGGAATATCAGTGAGTTCAGTGGAAGAATGCAGTGCTTCATTCGCACTTCAGATGCCATTTTGTCTGACTGCCCCTCTGCTGCCATCAGTCACATACCACCAACATCCTCCAATGACATCATAGGCTAACAAAATAGAAGGCATTACTTTCAGGGCAGTCCTCATTATTTATGTACTTATATATTAAATTCAGACATACTAAGGCTTTGAAGAAAGATGAGGAAAGCATGCAAGGAAATATACCAAAACTACTCCAAGAGGACCTTAGAGTAAGGAGGAAGGAACTGTCAACATTAATAACTTTCTCATCTCTGTGAATGACTTGGGATGCTGAAGACTTGCTGTAAATCTCCCTCACATATTGAAGTTGTTAACTTTACTATCCAGAAGGGCAGTGGAAGGCTGACGTAAGTTCAGAGAAGTTCAGTAGAATTTTGTGTATACATTATTTCAATCCTGTATAATTTGAACCATGCATAATTGGATGAATTTGAATAATCTGAATTATTCTTCCATTAGACTGGTAATACTTTAATTAGTTTAAGAGTAAAATATTAATTTTGCATATATTGCGTAGTCCTCTTGCCTGTAATAAAATTCTGATTGTACAAAATATAATTCATGCAACATGATCTATAACTGATGCAATATGCAATGAATTGGTGACACCTTTCAATGCAATAGTTTCACCCTTCTTTCAGTGGCTCTCATAACTCCATCTTTCCCTAATGTTCTCCCTTATTTTCTTATGCCTTTCTCACTCTGTTTATCAAATTCATCAATTTTTCAGATTTCTCTTTGGGTCACAAAATTCTAAATACATGCTCTCTCAGTAGCTTATTAGCAACTGATTAGAATCTTTTCCTTAAAACTGTTCCTTAGAAACCATAGAAGATACAGAGTAATAAATGGTGAGTTGGTAAGCAGTGGAGCTATCTGATCTTCTGATACTGTATTTCAATTGCAAACAAATCAGTAAAAAATACACTTTGTGTTCCTTTCTGCCTCCTGAATTGCCTGTTAATTAATAAGAAAGTATACTACAGTTTCAAATGGATTCCTTTATACTTACTATTTTGCATATAGATGCAGAGAACTCCAGACTCTTCCTGTCTGCATCTCCTCTTCACTATTGCAATGCAAGTTACTACACTTTCTAAAGATCTGTAATTACAGCTTTTTTTTTTTTTTTTTTTTTTGTAATTAAGCTTTTCAATAAAGGAGTAAATCTGCATTGTTGTATAGAGGCATGAGGACATAATCTTGATAGAAGCCTCTGTTCTTTACGGTCATAATGATTCAAAGTTAAAGTTTTTTTTTTTTTTTTTTTTTTTTTTTTTTTTTTTTTTTTACAATAAGAATAATTCAAATTAAAAAAAGAAAGAAAGAAGAAGAAAAAGGGATTAATTTTAATTTCCCTCCTGGATGTCAGGGCAGAAAATAACTAAGAGTAAAGTTAGATTTATGATATCCTTATACACTACATTTTGGGAGGTTAAATAATGGTTGAAAACACGCCTTTTCAGTGTCTTTGTTTTGTATTATTTCTACTTGTACTCTTAGGGACACCTGTCTATTGCTTACAAAATTAAGATTTAATAAAACTTAACGATCCTAAAATTTAAATAATGATGAATTCTTCTGTAAGTCTGCAGGTTACGGCTGTACTCTCCTGCAGACTAGCACCCATATTTTTTTTGTAAAATGTCCACATGCTTCATTACGTAGCTACTACCTTTGATTTACGTTTGGTCAGTCCTGAAGTTCCCATTACATTTCCTTATTCTCCACAAGGTATTAAATTTCTGAAAATCTAGCTTGTATGTAGTAGTTTTATTGATTTATGAAAGAGCTTCTGCTAATTTAAACCCAGAGGCTACAGTTGGTTACTGAGTCTTCATAGAGATCTGGTAGAAAGCAGTAAATGCTAAATATTCTGAGTAGTTCATTGTCCATATTCCATATTTTCTAAGAGGATATTACATGTATTTTTTAGAAATAGACAGACACAGAGAGAAAAGGTTAGTTGAGGCTCTTGCAAGCGACAGACATCCTGTCCCCTCCAGGCTGGGGTACCCTTGGAGGGAAATAAAAACAAATGAACATCCAAGGCATCCATGGACATAACTTTACAACTGACCATCATCAAGCTGTGTTGGTCCCAGCTGTATTGCATTGGTCTTGTCATCAATGCAAGAAATTAAATAAAACTTCAGTTTTGAACTGTTGTGCTCACCTCAATGGAGTACTGCCTCCAAACTCTCATTATTCATGTGCATACAAAGTACTGGTGTAGGTTCTTTAATTGCTTCAAGAAAGCCTTTATCACAATATATTTGGGCATTAAGCAGTCTAAGACATTATTTCAAACATTTAAACTGGCTAGGCAAACCTCACAACTAGACCTGTCTTTTTGAATAGGTGAAACTGTATTTTAACTGATCTTCTTCAGGTGAACGTTTTAGTCTCATGAAAAATAGAAAAAAAGGAAAAGCCGAAAAGAAAATTATGGAAAAATAAATCATATCATGTCACAGTGTCATCATCCTGCTCGTCAACAATTTTTCACCATCTTCTAGTGTCATTGTAACCTTCCACACAAGGTTAAATGCCACAGTGTGGTAGTATCAAAATAGAAACTTTTCTCAGATAAGAAAAATACCAGACCATTGGCAGTTTTCCTAAAGAGAGATGTCACAAAGACATGTTAGCAGATTAAAAAGAAAAGCTTTTCTTTCAAAAATCAGAAAAGACTGATTTCTACATTGGAACTAAGATATGTCAATCATAAGAAATGGAATAAATATCATCATACATCCAGACCAAATATCATTTATTCCTATAACCTGTTTGTTGTTGTTGCTGTTTTCTATGTAGATTTGTTTTTATCTCAAATGCCATCAAATCTAATTTAGCAAGCCAGAAATTAGAAATCTGGTGATTTCACGTTGACCCCAAAAGAATGTATGTAAGCAACATCATAACTCTATAACTCATTTGTATGGAGAGCAGAGTAGATGAGTTTCTCCAGAAAATGAGAATTGAACAAGGTGCTCAAAGCACACAAAGAGATCAAATTGTTCAAAGCAGCATACAATATTTCCTAAGGAAATATTTTCTGGTTTTAACCAGGGAGGTTTGGGGAATATCTCAGACATCAGTGAAATGTGCTCCTAAGCAGAGGCTTGTAAGGGATGTCATATCAGACAGTGAAATGTAGGTAACAGTGTTCTATTGAACATCAGTATGTTATATATTTGCCTTCACATATTCTTATTACATTCCTACTCTCTTTCCATCTCACAAGGAACTGGGATCTTTTGTCAGCATTTGTCTGACGTTTCTTCATATTGTCCTGAAACATAATGCAGAAACACATAGATCTAGAAAAATCCTGAGTTTTTCCCATAATTTCCCTTGTCAAGGGAAAGGACTTGTCCTTAGTCCATCTCCTTAAGGATTTTTCTTTATGAAAGCCTTAATTTTTTCCTTTCAAATTTCTTTCCTTAGTAATAGTAGGTTTTTATACCAACGTATATTTCCAGTGTAGAATTCCTAGGATAGTTTCAAAAACAGTGAAAAGGAGCTCTTTACAAAAATCTATGTTTACATTTTTCTAAAAATGGAGAAACAAGGGAAACATTTCTATGAAAATTTTTTGGATGTCAGAATAGGAAAGATCTGTCTTTTGCAAATCCTAGGGACTCAGGCGAGACTTAGTTTCTTTTCTCAATACTTCATACTTCTCATGTACTTCCCACACTGTGGGAGAAAATATGGCTTCACTCCTTCACCACCCTCTTAGCAAGTGTGGTCTTATTCTACCTGTATTTCTGGTTATTGAGTGCTCTACTCATCCATTCTGTTATTTTTGTCCTTCATATATCTTTCCAGTTATTGATTTCAGTTAATACTTGCATGGATTGCTAAAACATGGAGAGCTGATTTCTTTAGCCCTTTATAAAATGTTCCAGGCAACACAACCTGTACAAATTTACCTCCAGGTTGCATTGGAATTAAGTTTCAGTAAACAGAAAGAAAGAATGTTTTACTAACAAAGTCTAAACTGCACAGTTAGTAGAATTCCAATACATTTCTTTCCCTGAATAGACATTTTTACAAAAAATAAACAGAAATAAACTTCTCTACAATCAAAAAACTATTTCCTGGCATTTTGTTTTCCAGTATTTTTCTTTTAATTTATTTCTTATTTTGACCATATTAAATCTGTTACTACCACTTTCTTTCTTCCTAAATACTTTCTTCTCCTTTGGAGTTTACACCCTTTATGCAGACACAATGTTATCAACTCATTCTTCTGCTGACATTTGGCCAAGGTATACAGAATGGGATTTAGCTTTCACGTTTTTCTTCCTAAAATGTTCTCCCTCATCTTTTGTTCATTTTTGCTCCTCTAATATGAAATGCATCTCATTTGCTCATTTGCTTTTCTTGTAAAGTGGTGCACAGAGCCAAATGCAATATTCCAGGCTTAGTGGCGTGAATGTTATACTGTGAATGATTATTATTTTCCTGCTTTTTGACGCCTCTTTGTATGAATTCCAAGAGCTCATCGGCCTCTCTTAATGCCATATCACTCTATAGATTCACAGCTAATTTTCTACCCATTACCACCTCCATGGTTCTTTAAGCATTACTGCTTTCCAGATTTCTCTTTCTCACTCCATATCTATATTTTGGATTATTTTTCTGCAGATACTGTTAGATTGCTTTTTTCCACATTGAATCTAATTGTGCTGCCATGTCCACATTTCTAATGTTACTTAGTCCCTTCCCACTGTTTTTGTGTCACCACTGGTGTTTGCAACACCTCTTAATTTTGCATAATATGTGAATCCCATTAACTTGCTGCTTACTCCCACTTTCAAATCATTGATGAGGACGTCAAAAAAAATAAAAAACTCAACTCCGGATCTAACATTCGTCCCTTTGGTGCTACTAGGCAGCTCTCCCACAACTTTATACTTTGCTATGTATCATTATCCTTTGCTAATGGCCCTTCAGTCATATTTCAGTCCATAAGATGATGTCTCTTTCTAAATGACATTTAATTAATTTTAAGAGAGGGATTTTGACAGCTAATATCAAATGATTCGTTTTTAGAGCCTGATTCATACAAAAGATGGATCTTACTCATTTTCATTTTTCTATACTAATTAAAATTCTAATGTCAACAACAACAAACCCATCTCTTCTTCCCTGACAAGTTAATGCTGCTTATTCTTTATGATTCCATTCTCTGCTAGTGGACATTCTGCTTTTGGCATTTATTTCTTTTTATTCATTCAAGCTGAAATGTAAGCCATACAGTCTGGTACATTCTGAGTTATTCTTAATTCTACTGTTTGTTTACCTTTTTGCTAGTATTTCAGGTACTGTCAGCATGTGATAGCAAAATATTTTTTTTATTTTTTTCCATTATTGTCTTTCTCAAAATGCATGCCTTCTACAATTAAAGTGCCAGTTATACTTTTTTCAAGGTTTCCTTTACTGTTTCCTTTACTGTTCACCTTATCATTAACTTTGTCTATAGTACTTTTGAAAATTCCCAGCTTTTCTTTATTTCTAAATTAAAAAATAATCCATCTGTAATATGTGTCGCAAATTTCCTCAATCTATGTATTTAGAACCATTATTAGGAATTATGGTAGGAGATGCCTTCCCAAGTCATTTTTGATTGGCTTCTCAGTATCTAGCCTTTTAAAGTAGACTTCTTAGCATATACAGATCCCCAGATTCACAGATTATAAAGCTACGAGAGACTGCTATTATTGTCTACTCTGATCTCCTTTGCAGTACACAGCAGCATTGGTCAGGAGAACATTCAAATCACCTACTGTGAAAGCAGAATAAGTAAAACTTTTAGAGTAAATATGCATTCCTTTGCCTCTCTTCAGATTGTCATATTATACTCATGACAGTAACAGCTGCAAGAGTCAAGGGAATGTCTGGTAGAACACATCTAATATAATACATGTCTCTTTTTTGGATCAGCTTACTGTTTTATTAGGATATAAGAACTATGCTCCTAACTGATAAATTGAAAAATAAAAAGCACAGCAGACAACAAAAAACATGGTGATCTTACAGGAACATTCATAAAGATTAAGAAAACAGTTCAGTGGTGAGACCAAGAGGATATAGAGGTTACTTTTTCCTGCCCAGCACAACAATCACAGAGTTGGTTGTATTCTGTTTAATTTCTGAGTACATGTGGAGTTTTGTCAAAATTCTCCAGTTCTTTTAAGATGAGCAATTATCATCTAATGACAGTTAGATATGGGAATGATGAAAGATCTAATTAAATTACTGATGCACTGCAAGATCTCACATCAGATCCTAAATTATATTCCCATTGGCAGTTTGGGCAGTGGCTGTGGTGACATGCCATAAAACCAGCACATTATGTCCTGATAACAGCACCATAAAAGAGATTCACTACTACTCTTACCCTCACTATTCACCAGAGTACATTTGTGGCAGCCTTCCAACAAGCTGCAAACTTTTCTGCTTCCGTGCCAGTTTATGATGTTCATTTCAGGGGTCTTAAAAATCATTCTTATATATTGCATAATTCAGATATATGATGACTACACCTAGCTGCTTCTGCATTTATATTTGTATGAACAGTCCAACAATTTGCATCATCTGTTTTGTTCCATTTGTCTCAGCACCTATGAAAATTGAAAATTTCCAAAAAACTCTTGCTATAAAAGTTTACACACTGCTTGCATAGAAAGAACAGGAAAACAGAATATCCTCATCTTGCCATCTTTTTTCATTACTTGTTGAAGTCAAAAGGAAGTTTTGAATGATAATGAGGTCTGAAGCACAGTTTGCTCTGAAGTATTTTTTTTTTTTTTATATATATATATTCTTTCAGAAGAAAGTGATATCCACAGTATCCCCAGAGCACAGGCATTCAGGGAATATCCAGGGAGCTTGCTGTTTCCCAAAAGAGCTTGACTTCACTTTGCACTGCATTTTTTGATTCAGTTAGGGACTCCTGAGTTCTCTCAGGACACCTTAGCATACATTCCCCAGCAATGTTGCCTAAATGTACAGAAAGTTAAAAATGACAGAAATGCATGTTTCAAGAAAAGTAGCTATAGAGCTATAACATATTTATACAATGCAATTAAAATTGAAGATTGTTAAATATCTGACATTGATGTTTTATATGTTCTATGGAGAACAGATACTGATTCATCCACCTGTCCACATCTTGCTTTATTAAATTCTAGAGATGCATAGCATGTCTACAAGAATAGGAAAATAAAAGAAAAAAATAAAAAAGTCCCAAATAACTTCAAATCTAAAAAAAAACCAAAAAAACAACTGTCACATTGATGAAGGCAAGATAAATGAATATTAATATCATATTAATATAAAAAATGAGGCAGCAAACTTTGTTTATATCTTTGCCAGTTACTGAAAATATGGAATCAGATATTAAATGAAATACATAATGCCACTTTGGGGATTATTATCTTCAAATTGAGATCATACTATTTAGTTTGGAATTAGACTAATAAATATGCTCACAGAGAGAAAATTGGAGAATATGTAAGCACCAGTGTATATTCACTGGACACCAGACAAAGTTTCTGCCAAATTCTAACTAGAAATAACTAAGCCAAAGGACAAGGAATAATTACTAGCAAGCTAAAATGGAAAGAAAGCATTTGAACCTGATAAAAATAAGGTTTTCATACATGGTAAGAAAACCAGCAGTTACAACAAATTACTCAGAGATTACTCTCTGTCTTGAACAAGTACCTAATAATGCACAACGTGAGGAAAATCTCACAGTACATTTTAGTTGGAACAGCTTCAAAATTATTGCAGCAATAGGTAATTTTTCTTGGAACTAATGAAATTCAAAAACCTGAAAATAAAGTATAAAAAATGGAGCAGGAGCAGTTGCGCCTCATCAGGAAAAAGGAAAATTAAAAAAGGAATCACATTTATTTTTAAGACTGGTAAAGAGTATTTACGCAGAAGCCTCTCTGACTTTTAAGCCTCTAGTCTTTAGGAGGTACTATCTTTCCATATCAACACCTACATATAAAAGAGCAGGTATGAATCTAAGAAATTGTAATTACTGATAGTCATACTCAACATTACTCCATACTTAGAATGAAGATTAATACATCTAGATTTGGTCTCCACATCTTTACACCATTACCTGATCTTATCATCTTGATCTGGATTTTGCTCTGGATTTGTAAAGCTGTAACTACTGACAGAAGAGAGTTCAAAATCTTAGCCAGAAAGTGCATTAGTTTTAACACAAAGAAATCCTGTGGTAAGAGATCTTACTGAAATAACTTCAGTTTTATTGAAATGCTTATTAGATTAGAAAATGCATTATAATGGGAATGAGCAGGCTAGTTGCCAGGAACCAACTAATAAAACAGAGGAGATATCACCAGTTTAAACATAACATGATTGACATATTCATGCTTTTTTTTCTCTAAACCATGGAAGAAAAGAATTCAAGAAATTGCATTTTTCAAGTCATATATGTTGACAAATATGGAAGACAAAAATAAATAGAAGAAATGGCATTGGGAAGGCATAGCAAGGAAATAAGAGAAAGAAAATTTCAATTTTGTCAGCAGAAATACATTCATTTCCTAGTTTGCAGTTCTTTCATTAAATGAATGCTAACTTTGCACTTACTTTGAACAGAACCTGTAAATGAAAAAGGAAACCATAACTGATCATTTGTTTATATGAAACGGTCTCATTAACCTAGAGTTTGGGAAGCCGTAGTGTGTAGGGCTGCTTGGGGACCTGCTGAATGTTCAGACTTGAAGGTTTTTTAAGACTAGCTCATGGCTGTTCTGATCTAGTGTTGGCGTTAGATGTACTTTCAGTAAGAAACTCAACCTCATGATTACAAGTGGTCTCTTCCAAGCAACAATTCTTTGATTGTCAAAGTGTACCATCTGACTTTATTGTGGTTTCTTATATTACATAAAAATAAACACAAAGGCTGTAGAGGGAAAAAAAAAAGTTAGCAAAAATGTTATACTGTTTTCCTCAGACTACATGCAGTAGAGGTCAGCATCATCTTTTAATGGAATATTTGCGTGGGATTTTACTCAAGACTCTCAGCCATAATACAGCCCTAACCATGCAGTACTTTCAACCTAGCTGGATTCCTAGATTTCTGTAAAACTCCTTTGACTTCAGCAGACTCCAATCAGCCACATTAAGACCAGTGTTGAGATTTATGGATGCCTGGAAACAGTATATTCTGTGGGACAGTCACATTATCAGTGTGTGTTCAAACATTCACAGAGCAACAGTGAATGAATCAGTAGTGTGTGCAAACCACCTGGCCTCCCACTGTACATGTGGTCATGCAGATCTTCCCAGCAACTGATTTACCAGATCCCCCACAGCTTTAGAAAAACATTATTGGAAAAGAAAGAAAATGCACTATTTAACGGTTGGCATTTTTCATTGTTGGCATTATGTACATAAGGCTTACTCATGACATGGAAAAGGTCATGCTACATGGGTTTGACAGATGGATCTTGGGAGACCTTCCAAATAGGGATCTTGTAATCTTCACTCACTGGACTGAAGCCTTATGACAAGGCTGTCCATAGAGGAACAGGAATAACTGAGGGTTTGATGCCTATTTTAATATGATCTAAGTCTTGCATCAATTCAGGGTATTTTCTAGAACAGATTAAATCTACAGAATAACTTAAACTTTTGGAAGAAATTAAAAGCTATATGTTTGTCTAGAAAAAAAAAAAAAAGCTAAAGAAGGACTCTCCATTGGGAGGACTGATAAGAACAGTTACAGATGGGATATTCAGGTTTTGTGAACAAACTGACACATAGGATGTGACAATGTATTCTAGGTCAGATTTAAGGCTATATAAATCACAGAATCACAGAACTGTAGGGGTTGGAAGGTACCTCCAGAGATCATCGAGTCCAACCCCCCTGCCAAAGCAGGTTCCCTACACCAGATCGCACAGGTAGGCATCCAGGCAGGTCTTGAACATCTCCAGAGAAGGAGACTCCACAACCTCCCTGGGCAGCCCGTTCCAGTGCTCCATCACCCTCACTGTAAAGAAGTTCCTTTGCACATTTGTGAGGAACTTCCTATGCTGCAGTTTCTGGCCGTTCCCCCTTGTCCTGTCTCCATTCACCACTGAAAAGAGTCCATCCTCGCCATTCTGCCCCCCACACCTTAGATATTTACAGACCTGGATCAGGTCCCCTCTCAGTCTTCTTTTCTCGAGGCTGAACAGACCAAGTTAAATGACATTGAACATAGTAAAATAGCCCAGACTTGAAACAGAACAAAGGACAATTAAAGCTTAAACTTCCTAAAACTTGCTAAAATTACCAGTATCCAAAACACCTCAAATGCAAGTGCTTAGAAACATGAAACTAAAATGTGAGTTCTGATACAAATTCATATAGAGGATACACATATGCAGTACACATAATTATACAGGCCATTCAACGAGAATAAAAAAATCCTTAATGCTCACTGCATATCTATACTACTGCCTCTGTGATCACACATCTTCCACATATTAGTCTGTGCTTTGAGCATTCAGTTTTCCCTCTCCATTTACTACACATATTTTTCAGCTTTAGTTCAGACAGTGATGTTTTAAAAGTGTGTCCTTTTGCCCTAGATCTCCCACCTTCAGCTATATAGCATCTGGCTTCATCAACCCCATGTAAAAAAGAGGGAAATCGTGCCAAATACTGCTTATTTGATATCTGAAGTGTACCTATTGACCTTTAACTGGAATGGATATTTTAATCCCACACTCGAAAATTACCCTTCAAAAGATTTGAATTCAAATTGCCAACATGATATGTCATCTTCTAATCTGATGTGACTGGAATGATAATATTTGCTTTGATGTGCAATGTAATCCAGTGTGACGGATCATATGCAGCCTGCCATAACCCTGCAAAGGGCAATGCATCATGCTCGGAAATTAAAACCATGCTACTTTCTGGAAGTCATTGTAAAAGGAACCTACCTAAGTTTCAACTATTACAGTTTTCAAGAGATTTTTAAGTTAATAGTGATGATAATCTTAGCTAAATTATTTATTTCCTTAGTCTTCTGCATCTGACTTTAGTTACTGCATCTGTATTTTGGCTATTACTTCTGCCAAGGGATGCACAAAATTCAAAACACTGAAGAATACCTGACAATTGGATTACAGTTGTATTCAAATATTCTGCTTGGAAAGAGTGCGGCTTTTAAACTCGCGGTTGCTGTAGTTCCTTGCAGTAATTTAAAAAATATATATTTTTTTAAATATATCATTATATATCAGCACAGAAAATACTTATCTATGATCTGGGATGCACCTCCAGGTGCAGGAGAAAGAAGTACCGGCAGCACCAAAAATGAACAGCTGCTTCTTCTGTAATCATTTCAGACTTCTATGGAAGATTTCACACTTTCACTTGATCAATTGTCTCGCCATGTGATCTCATATGTTACCATCAATCTGCTATGCAAGCCTTACTCATACACAATTAGGGGTAACTCACACGTTCAGGGTCAATACCTTCTAATCCTCTGAAAGAACACTTTCAGTGCTAAAGCAAAAACACATAGGTGAAAGAACAAGAGATTATTACCTTGGTGAAGAAAGAAATAAGAAAGGGGCCATTTTCCTCCTCAGTAATGTGATCAGAACCACTGAGTCTGTAAAACAGATATTTTTTTTTTTTTTTTTTTTTTGCATAAATATGTAAAATGCAGTTGGAGCTTTGGCAGTTTCCTAAAATAATAGATTTGCAGTCATGCATCAGATGATATATGAAGCACTAATACTCAGTGCTGCTAAAGATGCATTCATTCAGGACACTGAACACAGGGAATTAATGTTAAGCATGGGGATAAATACATATTGCGTTACTAGGTCTGCTCTTTATACTTATCCAAAAAAGTAAGCATCTCACAAGAGAAAGACACTTCTTTCTCTAACACTGGTATCAGTTGTATTTTTGTTTTAAGAGTAAGTCATATAGGCTATGAAACAGTTTCTTCTTACTGAATAGGAAGGAAGAGTAGACAGTCTGAATGAGAAAATTAGCAGTTCTGAAAATAGAGGGCAATTGCAGATTCCTGTTTCCATTACAAACGGAAAGAGTTAGTTCTTTGTTTTCTGATCAAAGAGTCCTAGAGGAACTCATTGATAATTTTTTCAAGTTAGCTTCTGCTCCACGGGGGTAAGAAATTTGGGTAGCTGAGAATGAGGAAGTAATTTTGCAGATTTTAGGTGTAAGGGCATTATGATATCAGACTGCAAGTAGAAAAAGCTGTCTGCATTGACAGCTCAATTCCCGCAAAAATGATCTCAAAAATGGTCCTTTGATTCAAATTTGAAACAAGATATATGTCATTTTCTAATGTGAGTTGACTAGAATGAAAACACATGCACCCTGATGTGAAACAGAACCTAGTGTGACTGATCCAGATGCAACCTGCCATAACACAGCATGGGACAATGCATTTCACTTGAAGTTTTAATGTAAGCTCTTTTTGTGGGAGTGGCAGGGGAAATCACAACAAATGAGAGAAACCAATACCTCAACATGTTGAACTGCTGAAGGCATTAGGGCTATATTTTATCTACCAGGTTGTCAGCACAGCCCGCTGATGAGATAAGCACCCATTCACCCAAATATCCAAAGTGGAGATGAAATATCCTTTGTCCCCACTGGTAATGAAAAGCAAATTACAGATTCTTTTCCCCAGGTGCCCTATCCACAAAGTCATCCTTACTTATGTATCCTTGCTAGATGACACTTAAGCTGCATTCCCCCCTTCAGTTCATTTCAATTCATCAATATTTATCCTGACCATGTTGTGCCTGCAATTGCAAGTGCAGTTATAACACTGTGATTGTCACCAGACCAAACAGTAAATAGACACTGCTGTTGAACATATGAATATGGAATGAGCATATTCTCACTTCTGTACTGTAACCAGAATTTTGAACTGACACTTTTGTTACCCTTAATACTATTAGTGCTAATGGAAAAGTGCCAAAATGTCAAACCATTTTCCACAGACATTAATACCAGATGTCTAGAAATGAGGATTAAGAAGTTTACTCTATATTTCTTATTGGATTTCTGACAACTTCACCTTTCCATTTATATAAGTCATGAAAAAAATACATGCTGAGCCCTTTCAGGTGATCTGGTAAAATTTTGTTAAGGATGTGTCTTTTAATTCTTGTCAATTTTCCTGTCTTTCCTATTGAAAGAAAGAATGCCCCCTGCCTTCATATCTAATCTTGTGCATAGCAGGGAATAAAGAAAACAAACTACATACCTTTTTTTTAAAAATAAAATCATGCTTGCAGAATTCTGCACTATTTTCTCCAAAACTACATGTGTAGGGCATTTTCTGAGATTTTTAAGAGATTCCCATTTTAATAACTTTGCAATGGATCCCAAGTGGAAACAACATTGTCAGGAGAGTGATTATATTATTTGACTGTGTCTGAATAGAGACAAGTAGAGAAATCACTAAAAAAAAAAAAAAAAAAAAAAAAAAAAAGAAATAGGTGAAATGTTCTGAAGTATAAGAACCAGAATTTCAACCTGAACTACATTTGAAAGGATCTTTGTAGAAAACATAGGAAGGCTAGATTGAGAAAACAGGAAAGACTAAAATAGATAGATAATATTCCATCAGGTGATTTGCTGTATGTAAGTAAATGCAACCTCGTTGTTTTTAAAACCATTCACAATACATACAAACCCGGTGGTAGAGAAACAGTTCTGAATTTCTGTAAGTTTACAGAACAGTGAATTTATAAAAGGTAAAATCTTGAAACTAAAAAGAAATCTATTTAAAAAAAAAAAACATTGCATTAAAAATCCATCAGCTTTTAAATGTTATAAATAAAAAAAAAAAGAACAAACAAAAGATAAGAAACAACTCATTATGGTAGAATTCCTTCTGTTTTATAAAATTTGACCAAGAAATTAAAGTGCGAGTTACTTGTTCACATTTACGCCTATACTCAGAAAATTAAAAAGTTACAAGGAGAAAAAATACTTTTGTACTCCTTCACAACATCACATGCATTTATGTCTCAAAAGAATCATTGCCTTCTAATAACTTGAAGCACAGGTATAACTTTTTATTCTGCTGCAAAACTGCTCTCCCTTAACGACAAGATTCATTTATCAATATTTGCTTTTTTACTATAGCAATAATAAAAGATCTAAAAGAAAGAGGGAAAGACGGATAGATAGAAAGAATGAAATTCTTGACAACTGCATATTAAACAGGAACAAATTAGAAACAAATGGTGCCTTCTTGCACTGAAGTTGAAAATTTTCATTTAAAAAAAATTTCAAAAATATTAGGTAGCTTATTAGATGACACAGTAAGATTTTTGTTTGCCTGGTTTGTAAATATTAACTACCTGTTTCTTGAAGAATGGTGATAGAATTTAAATGATAAAATCTGAGCTAATGTAGTCACTACAAAAGAGATTCAATATCAGTGTCATATAACTGGACATATAAGAAGGAGCAAAATAAAAATATAAAGCATCATCGTAATAGGAACATTATATGAACCTGTGCAGAATGAAGCTTTTCAATACAGAAGTGACCTGTTAGTAGAGAGGATGGAAAGAAAAAGACTTGTCCCTTTTTTAGCTCCTTTATCATCTTCCTGCTCCCAAAGTAACAAATCTTTGCTAAAGTAAGGGAGTTTAAAGGCGAATCAACGAAAGAGTGCTTTACAATTTTGTGCCATTTATTTGTCTACAAGAGGGACCATGATCCAATGGAAGAGTCCACAACACAAAGCAGAATGCTTTCCACTCTGTTTAGTAGAATTTGGTGGTATACCATCTACAATATCTTACAGAATTTTGCTGGTTTTTTTTCTTCAGCAAAAGACATTTTCTTGTAGTTTGGTCATGAGATGAAGTAATTTCAGCTATCCCTAGTGAAGAAATGTGCAGCCTAAAATAAAAGAAATATTCCTAATATTACACACTTTCTATAAACAAAATGTCACATTCTACATCAGGCACTGTAAATTCCCGTTTAAAAAAAAAAAAAAAAAAGAATTTTAAAAAATTACTTGTGAGAAATTATACATTTTTAAAACCCATCATATTTTTATAATTCTGCTTATTTTAAAATCTTACCATATGTTTTTCAGTAGATGCAGACATATGGCTCATGTAACAATACCATCTGTCTGATAATATTTTGTTGTACATTACAACAATAACAAACATTTTTAATTTGTAAAGGAACTCAAGTTAAATTATTTTTCCTCTTACTTTTTTTTTTTTAATATTTTTAATATTTTTGATGAAATTTCTGAAAAAAAGCTTATAAATTCCCAAACAGTTTAATATTTCAAACAAAGTTTTACAGAGTATTTTACAGCTATCAAAAGCATGTATTCATTATTGTGGAAGAAAACTACTGTCCTTTGATAAAGCATTAAAAAAAAAAAAGTAAATTAAATTAAAAAATAAAAGCATACATTCAAATCACAATGTACTTAAGCTGTTTTTTCTTCTCTAACACATTTACAACTCTGTCTCATTCCTGATAATGTACTGAGTGTCATTTTTTACCCTGTGATATTTAGTTTTCTATTGAATCCAGAGGGAAATTGGAGATGAACCAGAAACAAACCCATGTGAAACTCAACTTCCTTAAGACAACATTGCATTTACAGTGATGAAAGGGGAATGATTCTGTATCCTTTTAACTCATGCTGTGATAAAGAGTCAGAGTTAAATTCAACTGTGTTAGGCTTTCCTCTGTATAAATTACTTATCCTATATGCAAAGGTGTAACCATTCAGGATAATTTCCTCAACACAGACCCATACAATAGCAAAAAGGTACAATGGCTTTTTTACTTTGCATTAGCATGATGGCCAAACATCACAGAAAAAATATATGAGTCTGACCTCATTCAGACAGTGTAGAAGACAGAGACTTTTGGCAAGGACACAATTAGGAAAAAGAACAGCTGCGTCTAGAACAGACTTTAACCATCATAAATATAGGGAATTTAAATTTGTCAAAGCCAGAAATGGTGAAGTCTTTACTACAAGTGTTAAAGGCATGCTCGCATCTAAAACGTGACAAAGTAAGAAGTAGCAATTTTACAGATAACTCGAATGCCCAATGAATCCAAGAGAACATGAAAATGGAATATAACCGATAATCTGATCTACAATCAGATTATTCAGCTCTATCCACAATCCGCAGAGTAAATAGCCAATAAGCTCACTGAAAATTGTTGGAGATCTGCATTTAAATCTATCTGAGGTCACTATCTTTCCTGTAGATCTCATAACCATCATACAAAAGAAGCAGAATTTAAGTCTACTTTCATCCTCAAACTATCTGGTAAACTTCAGTGAGAATAGGACGGTAAACCACAGCTTTTGTGAGGCACAAAATCACCTATTGACTGGTGAATGGCAAGCTGGTTATGAGCCAGCAATGTGCCCTTGTAATCCAGAAAGCCAACCACATCCCTGGCTGCATCAATAAAAGGAGGCCAGCAGGGTCAAGGAAGAGATCCTATCCCTTAGCTTTGCACTGTGAGACCTTACCTGGAGTATTATGTCCAGATGTGGTGTCCTCAGTACAGGAGAGATGTAGGCCCGTTGGGTCCATGGACCTTCAAAAGATCCCTTCTAATTCAAATGATTCTATGATTCTATGAGTCTATGATTATGGTGAAATTATTCACTGCATTTGAAGTGGTACTAAGGGAGAATATTCAATAACACCTTTTCACTCAAGTCTTTAAAAAGTATTATTTGTTCATAATGATTATTAAGGCACTTATTCAACAACATTTGCATAAGCACTGTGTTAGCTTTGAGTAAGATTTTTCTGGATTTCAGTAATGTAGGTAAAATGCATATAATATATGGTTCCTGATGTAAAAGATCTACAGTCTAAGATAATCTAAAATAGTCACTAGCCTGCACATGTATTCCTTCATTTGAATGAAAATAATAGCCTAGTAAAAGTCCTTATTTTCATAACTAATATTGACGACTAATCTCATCTCAACTTTCATGCCAATGGAGCTTTTTTATTTTTTATGTCTGTACTGATTTCTATAGTGTTGGTTTTGGTTTTTTTTTTCCACAACATCTTCAAATTGATGCATTAATGAAAGAAAAATCTTCTGTCTTAAGAAAAGACAAGTGTGTATTTCGTGCTACAGGCAATAACCATAGTGAGAAAATCATCTAATAAATAACAAACCAAGAGAAAAAACAGTTCTCCCTTAAACAATTGTTAGGACTGTAGACAAATTAAATCACATCTCACAAGTTCACACAAATATAGTAATCAAAGTAGTTTTTCTGAAGGAAGAAGAGTATCTTAACTTCCTAGCTTAGAACTCCTCTTAATTAAGTACACTGGCTGTATCACAGGTAGCTTATGTGATAAAACACAGTCTTTCTCCTTTCCTTTACTTGGTTGAAAGATAGCTTAGATCATATCTCTCTCTTTCCTAGGCAGATTTTATGGTTGACCAGAAGTCAGAATAGTTTTCATGTTAATAAGTTGTGGAAGTTGATTTTTCAGCATTTCCCAGCATTTTTCCTGTCCAGGACATTCCATACAGTCTTCTTACGGGGCAAAAGCTTATTTTCTTCTCTTTTTCAAAAGCTTTCTGGCCTCTAGATAGGACTAAATTTGTATTAGTTCCACTCTGGGGCATAGTACTCAAGTACATGTTTGATTTTGAATCAGCACCTGTTATGTCCCTAAGCAACAAGTGCAATGAATACAATGAATATTGGAAGAAATACTGGAAATGCTTATGAGTTCTTTCCTGTAATCATAGCTAAGTTTGCAGGTCTAATTTATATTTGTTCTGAAGGATAATTGAAGATTTGGGCTTTTTCCCTGAGAGAACGCTTTAGCATACATATGCATGCTAAAATACAGCTCTTGAATGCATGTTCCCATGTCAATCATTCGAAGAAATTTTGGTTTAAACTTACTGGAATGGACAAGAGAATCCAGAATGGTTCTTGACTTTCCAAAATGCTCATGGAAGTTATAAAAAGTAACCTTACTTAAAAACATATACAGAAGCTATTCCTAATGTTGTAGCATTTGGTTTTAATATTATTTTTGTAATATTGTCAACATTTGCATGTGGCTATATGGCCTTTAAAATGCTACATAACAGTGAAGTCAGTCAACTTACTTTGGAAAAAGGGTTCTGAAGCATAAAGGAGAGGAATAAATGCACAGGAAATAATCTTGTTAATATCTAGGTGCCATGATTATTTACCTGCTTGTAAAAGAAACGCTATGATTTCTTTGATCTTTTCATACATTGCTATTTTTTTAGGCAATTTCGTAAAAATGACTGGTAGAATCCTTACCCAGGTAATTTTATTAACTTTACATCTTTTTTCTTGACTAATGAGTGCAGGTAAGTGCAGGCAAAAGACCAAAGAGTACAGATTATGTTGTTAAAAGATGCCTTTGATCTAGAGAGACAGACTATTTAGTCATTCTCTGATTCATTATCATTAATATTCTCATTATGATATCCTAATCCAATGCAGTAGTAAATCTTACAGGGTTAACTTTTAAATGCTCAATAAAGAGTGTCATCAGTTTTCAGTAACAGCCTGAAGTTCACATGTTTAGTAATGACTTTTTCGAGTCAAATATTAATTTCATAGATATATTTTTGCAAATAATTAAAGTAGCTGTTTACTAAAAAACTTTAGGATATTTTTACTAATCTTTAGCAAAACTGAGTGCTTATTTTTATATGTATTCATGCTGAAAAGAGTTTGCAGTGGCAAGAGATGATTAATCATTAAGGCTTATTGTACTACAACAGTACAATGAAAAGTTGCACCAAGAATGCAAATTTAAAAGGCTGAGGAGCAATCCAAAGTCACTAAAAGCAACACAATCACTTCTCTGCTTACTGCTCAAGTTTTTGTTCTGCTAGTGTCTCCAAGAGAGGACACAGCTTGCCCTGAGAGTGCTTTGACTTGAGCAGTTGAATTTCCTGACTGACCATGTTCATCTATTGAAGCTGCTTACTTGGCCTTGAAGTAAATATCCTGGAGAAAGGGGAAACTGTGTGACTACGGATACAGAGAGCTAGTTATTTTATTTCAGGGAATTTATCTAACAAGGCCAGCTTGTAGATCTACTTTCTGCAGCTTGACAAGAAGTTTCTCTCTTTTAGTTTGTCACAGTCAGTTTCCCATTAGGGAAGTTTATTCACTGTCCTATCTTTTTGTTGCTTGAAGTGGTACTTCTGTTGGTCATAAGCCTTATATTCTCAGTGGTTGCTGGCAGATATTTGGAAAAGCAGTAATAAGCATTCCTTCCAGCAAAGGATTTTCACAATTCTGCAGAGGAACCTGCAATTCATGCAGAAGAACAATCTCTTGTGTATAATACAATATTGATGATGGAAAGATCGTGGACTCCAGATACTGGTTACTGCCCTTTACATTACCATTTCCCTTGGCTGAGTAGATGCTATAGTCAATTCTGTGACAGATTTCCCTCCCGTCTTCTTAACACTTAGAAACTCTAAGTGAAGGACCAAATCTGTGGTAGAGGAGAGAGCACACAGATGCACTGAACTTATTCCTTATGCATATGGGAATGCACAAGATGCGCCAGCCTCGCTGACATTTCTGCTGACTATATTTGTGTATTTTGCAATAAAAGAAATTCTACATTTTTAACAAAACATTAGTCCCAAAAATGCTCATCTATGATCCACTTTCCTACAGCTTTTATGTTTATTTTTAACAGTTCAGTTAATGTTAATGTAAAACATTACTTACAGTAAGATTTAGGGTTTTGAACTACTGTGATGGGTTGATCTTGGCTGGCTGCCGGGTGCCTATCCAGCTTCAATCTCATTCCTGTGTTTGACAGCGGAAGAAAATAAGGTCAAAAAGACTGTATGTTGAATTAAATACAGGAAGATAACTTATCAGTTGCAGCAAAGGAAAACATCATGCTGACACTTTTTTTCAGTCAGTTAAAGAAACACACATCTTAAAACAAAATGAGCATTTAAGGCAATACAAATACAAAATCGAAAATCAAAAAAGCTACATTTTTAATTCTTTCAACTTTTATACATAAGTCCCTTCAAGAGCACAATTTCATATTTCATTACAGACTTTGTGATTCATCCTCCCAATTAAAAAAATGAGCATTCTTTCATTTTTTCCAGTAGTTTTGCAAAATTGTTCTCTGATAAGAAAACAAGAACAAAAATTTGATATCCATTAAGGCAATTGTGTGAGGCATATGTGGGTTCAAAAAGTGATTTGACTTTTGAAAGAATAACACGTCTTTGACATGACATCCTTTTAAAGGAAGGCTGAGCCTAGAAGCTCAGGACTTACTGTGTTTACTGAAAATTACATGAAACTTGGTAGTGATCCACAGTAACTGAAAAAGACAGGAAGATTCTGTTTCATGATTTTTGGATTAAACCATATCTAAACAAGGTTATACTAAATTATGCCAGATATATAGCTATAAAGGAAAAATGTCCACAATTATATGTAAAGCTATTGCAAAAACATAGCAGCTGTGATGACCTCTGTCTGGAATGGAGAATTCATATGAAAGAGAAACAGAAACTTCCACTGAAATTGAAGAAAATTCCATAGAAAATACTTTTCAGTGCCAGACAAAACCAAAAATATTCTTTCTTAAGGAAATATAGCATCATAATGGAGGAAAGTGTATCACTACGAAAGTGGATTTTACCTGCATAGTTTCTCCAAATTTATTTCAAAAGGTTTCTTTTTTAAAAATCACTAACATCAAATGTTTTATTTCCTCTTATTTTATATTGTTTCTACCAGCAAACAACAAAATCTTTTGCACAGTTCTTGCTAATATGAAATATATTATAACATATTTGCTCTGACCCTCTAAGGGAGCTATGTATAAATGGGAGGCAATTCTTTAAAATGAACCTAAATAATCATCCCTTGATCACTTCTCACTTCATAAATCAGAAACAGATGAAACTCAACTTCTCTGTTTGCTTATTGCTGAACTGAGTGTGGATATAGAACCAATCAGTAAAAAACTGATACTGTTACAGCATTTTTTATTGTATTTGTATTGAAATACTTGTTCTAAGTATTCAGTACTGTATACACTTGAAGGATTAAAGCATTTGTGTCATATAAGGCACACTTTATTGAAGTTTCACAAAAACATGAAGGGTATTTTTCAAAGTGTTAAGTCTTTCACATGTACATCTTATGTACATAGACCATAGTATGCATCATACCAAATGCATAAAAAGAGATGACCTATATTATAGCATTTTGAGTATTCCAAGAGTACGCATTTAGAAGTTAGGAAACTACAGAATCACAGCCTTAACAGATCATGCGTACTTCTTCTATTTACTGTTGTACACTCTTCAGCTTTGTGATAGTATAATAATATTTTAAGATTATTCTATCAGCATGATTGCCTGTCATTTAATAATACTCAAAGCTAAACTATGTTTCTTTTAGACTTTTTAATGCATACCTCTAGTCCTTATTTAATGGAGTCAAATCAAATTCAGAAGACCAATTTAATAATTTTCACAGCAACTTTCCTGTTCCAATCTGAAAAGTATTACTAGAAATCTTCACAAGTATTATCCTCTTATTGAATTTATGTTCACAATGGTCCTCAGAAATAAGATGAATATTATTATGTCAGCTTTACAGATGTGGAAATGAGTTGTAGAGACATTTTGTAGCTGAGGAAGCATATGCAGATACCCAGTTTGTAGAACCTGATTTAACAGTATGAACACTGTGTTATGTTCAAATTATAACTGTTGTACCATGGAGTCTTAGTATTTATATAAGTGTCGCTACTGGATCTCAGACAATGGAAAAATGAAAGAAAATGAAATTTCACTTTGCTGTAAAATTACTTTTCACTTTTATCACAAACAAACCTAGCAGAAGTAATAAATTCATCTCAACGTAAACTCTAGTTTAGGATTTTCAAAATCTGTAGATGGATTACACTGTTTCGGCAGCCTGGATTGGTTCATCAAGCTGAAGCATTCTGGGTCTTCTAAGGGATTCAGCAGTACCCACGGGTTCTCTTGCTCCCAAGCCTACTATGAACAGTCAAATGCTACTCAATAAGTTTACTTTTATCAAAGCAATTCAGCACTGTAGCTCAGTCATTAGCACCTAGTTTTTGACATCTTATTTTTTAAGCCATTGTTGAATTATATGCAAAAATGATGCCTTTACGTTTTAGCTAGATTTGCTTTGATCTCAAAATATAGAATGCTGTTTCTTAAGAACCAGCATTTCCACCACTGAAAACATACTTTAATTTAGGTAAGCTGAAACTCAAAACATTTACAGTTTTACTACTGCGCTTCTTCATTAAATACTTAAATTAGTAAAGCCCTCCCTCTTTGTACAGATTTTAACAACTTCTTGCCAAGGCTTTTCTTTCAGCACGTTCAAGTATAGTCTGAAGGGATTAAACTTTCTCTGGCCATTACTTTTTCTGCTTGAAGTGAAGGCAATTATTTTGCCCCTGAGGACTGTTTTAAGGGTTTCCTACAAGCATTACCAGTGAGACCTCTTGATTCTTATTAATTTGCAGGAACTTTTCATTCCTATTTCCATGACATATTTGAAAGGTGAATCTTATAAAAGAAATTTGTTAAGCTGCCATGAGCTAGTGGTCTGGTGCATTTTGTAAAGCTTGTGAGAAAGTGATATGACAGAAATTCTTCAGAATATTATATTGTAGTACGCTCAGCAGAAGAGATGGAAGTCTATTTCGGACTGCATAAGAAAAAGCAAATATATTTTCTGGTCTGACAGTGCTGTCTTTCTAGGCATTTGTCAGGCCTCTTATTAGAGGGTTACTCTTTTCTGAGCTTTTTCACACTGAGTTTTAAGCTCATTTAAAACCTTCTACTCCTATGCCTTGGAACAGATCATGCAGGATATTGAAACAGGCAGCTTGTATGCTTTAGAGCTGCAGGTTTTCCTATGGAGCTGGAAGTGAACAATGTTCAAATTTCTACAGGAATGTTAGGAACTTTCTGTGTGGAGGATGCATATTTCTACTATGTACATCCAAACATATGTACATTTCTTCTGAATCTGTATGGAATACGATGTGTGACTGCACCTTATATAACAAATGGGTCCCAAATGCTGAGTGCAAACGTGAGTTGAAAAACAAAAGAGTGTAAATAGTTAGAATTACCTGAAAAATTCAAGGACATAAAATTACTCCAGGAGAGTAATTCCATTTTCCAGAAATACATAACTAGGTTACTTTCACTGCCTAGGACACAGAAAAGTACATAGCTGCAGATTTTTACCTTCCACTGCAATACGTATTTATCAATTTGAAAAGTTATTGCAAAGGTTTTAAATAGAAAGGGAGAGGAGAGAGGGAAGAAAAAATTATATTTCCCTTTCCTTCTCCAAATAAAGAGAAAATCCTAGCTAAATTCATAAATATTTGTCAAATTATTCTTCAGTAAGTGAATCTAAGCTTCTTCGTATAGGCTTTCCACAAGTCTTTGTGAAAAAGCTCTGCTGAAAATAGTAAAAAAGAAAAAACACTCAGAATTCAACATGTGTTTCAGTATACATTCAGCATTTTCTCTTCATTAGACTCGTAAAGCATAGATTGCAGACATCTGATAGAGTTGTCTTTCACAGCACTCTGAGGATCATCTTTTTTCCCCCCACACCAAACTTGCTTCAGTTTGGTATTAAGAAACATACAATTTTCAGTGCAGTTAAACAATACTAACTGAGAAGTCTATATAGAAATAGTGACATGAGACTCATTGGAACATGAAGAACATCTACATTTGTGTTACTGGAAATGGGTTTGCGTGAGAGAGCAGCTGGAGGATCAGATAAGATGGAAGATAGAAAGCAATTAGAAGCAGGGGAAAAGATGTATTGACCCCACAGAAAGGAATAATCTGTGAACATGGAGAGCAGATGAAAATGCTGGAACAAGCAATTCTGGAGAAAGGAGGTGAGGATATGGTGGTACTATGTGTGATGTGGACCTTGGCATGCATAACAGAGGTCAGCAACGTACAAAGGAATATAAGTTGGCAAAGGCAGTTAGGAAGAAAGAGTTATTCGTATTTAACTGGGAAAAACAGAAATAAAACTTTTTATTAGAGCCTACTCTGCTTTCAAGTCGGAAAGAACACTCCATTTTCGAACTCTTCCTTTGTTCTTTTTACCTGTGAAGAGTAGTGGTAAAATATATTGTCTCTGTCCACACAAAAGTTTAGAGAAGCTTACAAGAGAAGACAAAGGACAGATAAGAACAGCTAAAATTCTGCCTCTGCATGTGGTTAGTAATAGTTATTTGGAAAGAGTGTGAGAAGCATGAAAAATTATAAAGATATTGGAAATGCATGCTCTAAAAATGGAGTCTATATTCATATTCTGCATAAGGGGACATTCTGCATAATGGAACAACTGAAACCGATTTCATTACTATCAAAAGAAACAAGTATAACTTGTAACGAGCAGCTTTCTATCAATATAATATAAAATTAATAAAAGTAGATCTGAAGCAAACAGATGTAAGAAATTGTCATCTTTGTGAGTGAGAAACTAAAGAAAAAGACTACTTCAATGAGCTGAACATATCCATGAAAAAAAAAAAAACACTGAATTAGAAAGCCCCTGCGGTTAGAATATTTTAAACAGTTTTAAAAATATTCTATGCTGCACCTTTAAAATTATCAGTCATGAAAATATAACTAAATTATTCAGGCTGGTCTTCATACAAGCTTTTTCTAACTATCCTAAATGCTTATACTTCCTACTGTTTGCAACTGTCGCTAATGCTCACCAAAATATGTGTATTGTGAATTATACATATATGTGAAGAGATTTTTTTTCCCTACTTTTTGTCTCTTAAATAAGGTAAATATAGCAGGTATACACTTTTTTCTTTAAGTTCATTCCTAAACCTATAGTATACATTTAAAAAAGAAAAGAAAAAGAAAATGTTGAACATCTAAACAACTAGGCATCTACACAGAAACATAGTGCAACACGTAACAAGCAGAGAACTATAGCAAGAGGTTATCACACATGAAGAGTTCGGAGCCAGTTAAAATTCAAATTAAGTCAACTATGATTTGTAGAGGGAAAAAGGATGAATACATGTCCAGCAGCCTTTTGATAATGCCAACAATGAAAGTCATGGATCATGAAAACATCAGGAAATAAGAATTTCTAAAATGTATTATCTTTGATGTTGTATGGTTAGGTTAGAATTCTTTCATCTTGAGCAGAAGATGAAGGACAGGAATTGTTTCCGTTTCCTACATGTCTCTTAAACATGAGGGCTATAGACAGGTTTCAGAAAATTCATAATCTCAGATTCTCAGATGTTTGGAGCTGAACAAAGATATTTTTACCTGTCTCCTGTCAGCTTTGCCCTTTTGGACAGCCTCATACCATGTTTCTTGTCTAAGAAGTTCTAGTAGCAATGACATAGTGGGTGAGGTGATCACAGGTTCCTGTAGAAAAAAATCTGACATTAAATTGAAATGACGGTTGCTGTGCTTTGCAAATATTGATGAAACCTATCTTGTCTCTGTCACACCATACCTGACAGAAATAACTCACCACAGGAGTAAGTTAAGCATTCATCAAGTACAAATGGGTCAGGTACCTAAATCACCTGAAAATAAATTTCAAAAGTTTTTCAAAGAAACAAAGTAATAATGCATTACTTAATTGGAACAAAAACAGGTGGTTAGGGTGATTGTATTGGTAGAACTAATTTAATAACAGCAGTGTTTAAACATAGAGTAGCATTTGTTATTAGCTGGAGTTTGAGGCTTCTGTGGCATACATATGTTTACATCTGTAATAAGAACTTGCAGGTATGTATTACTGAATAAACCTTGTTATCAAACTAAAATAGGACCCAGATGTCAGTTAAGAAGTGCTGAGGAAAATGCAAGACTCCTGAAATAAAGTGTAACCCCTGCTCAGTTCTCCTTTTAGCAGTTTTGCAAACAATTCAGTGAAAAAAAATTAGTTTACATGTTTCATAGAGGATCAGCAGCCTTTTTCGGGAGTAGCAGAAATTAAAGGAAGCAATACACAGAGACAGTCAAACAAGAGTCTGCTTTAATGATACAGTCGACAAATTCTCAATAAGTCTCTGGCCAGTTAGACACAGACAGCAATGAATATGGAAGTGAAAACAGTCTTCGTCAGGATGATGTCAGCTGGAACAGGAAAAAAAATCCATCAGCTCTGAACCTGAAGACTGAGATTGAGAAATGCAGTAGCTGTTTGTTCAATTATACTCATCACCGGATTTCTTCGGGACTTTTGTATTGCTGAAAATACCAAAGGCTATATTAACCTTTGTAGTATAAGGTTATGTCTCAAAAGTAGAATGGTCAAAAAACCTCTTGATAATCAGCTGGTAGAAATAAAGGTTAGGAGAAGTGATTCAAAGAAATTTATGTTCCTGTTTGGTTGCTGACACAGTCTGAGTAAAAATTATAGGCCATAGAGGGAGGAAAAGCAAAATATACTGTTTTGATTCAGAATGCAGGGATTCATTCAACATATGTTTCTAATATTTACAGCTTAAAAAAATAAATCTGAAATCGTACAAAGGGAGCCCAGCTTTTTACTTATAAAATAGTCACACACATAAAGCAGAATCGCTTGTGCTTTTTAGTCCCCAATCTTTTGAAATGTCAACATGCCTATCCTTATATAGAAGTTTGCTTTTTTAGGTCTGCTTTCGACTTACGTGGTCTCCTCAGGCTAACAGGGAAACTACTGAAATTATAGCATAATAAGCCATCTGCAGACCATCCAGAACAGACCTAAGAGAGGTGAACAACCTACTTGTGGACTTCGAAAAACACAAATTCAACTTCCTAGTTTAAGTACAGATAATCAGTTTCCTAATCTAGCCACATACGTCCTCCATAATTCTGCGCTGTGAAAATGTATTCTAGGCTAGCAACTGGTGTGATAATTAAGAGATCTATTATTCAAGGAGTTAAGTACATATAAAAATCAATATTTCACAGGCTTGCTACAAAGTAAAGAAAAGTCGGGTGGATGTTGATCTTCGTGTTGTAGAGAAGAGACAAACAAACAGCATGAGATTACAAAATGCACAAAAATTTACACTGACATTTTCAACTCCTGAGAAATATTCTTTTAATGCTTACATATGCTATTTTCTAAATCTTACAAAAAAATTTTATAGTTTTATTTGTTAACGAATCTCAATTTTTTTCTACTATTGTCCTAAAATGAGGATTACAAGATGATAGAGAAATGTAGACACCTTTTTCTATTTTCAAAAGTTAAGTAAACCATTAAATAACAGCACAGCTAGAAAAAGATCACAACATACAGATTCATATGCAAATATGAATAATAAATTACCTTCAAGAGCAAATAGTTCTCTCCCTCAAGCACGCAGGATAACCTGAAAGATCTGAAGCTGTGTAAAAACTAGCTTTATTGATTACTACATATTAATGACTAATGAAATGAAGAAACATTTCAAAACAAACTTTCAAGAACAAGACTCTGAAAAAGCACGTTTACAAAATTCACTAAAATCTTTTTACATATCTAGTAGAAATCAAATATTAAGTTACTCATTTTGACTACTTTGTTGTTTTGCTATCAAAAAAGTGATTTTTTTTTTTTTAATTCAGTATGTTTAATTTTTGAGACTTCTTGAGCTATAAGAAGCTCTTATGATCCTCCTCACATTATGGTACTAGAAAAATTATTCAATGAGTTTTACTTTTTCTGTCCGTGAAACAAAGTTGTCACCATGTTCTCGTTAGGTACCTATGCATAGCGGTCTAATTAACAAATGTACAGTTAGAAGAGCAGTATGGTTAAGATAGTATTTTACAGGTTTATATTTAGAAAGATAACTGTGGCAAAAAGAGACAATGTTCACCTACATCCTAAGCTTAAAAAAACAAACACCAAAAGGAGATGTCTCCAAAAGGAAATCTTTTACTAATGGCAGTCAGTCCTTAAATGGGGTCTAGGAGAGGTGGAGACAGGCTCCACCCTTTCTGGTCACGCAGCTGTATTGCCTTCACCTGTGTTCCCATGGCTGACTAAGTCCTTGCCTCAGGTGATCAATCAGTGGTTCAGACCATAACTCAACAGTTCCTATACAGTATCATAAAGAAAATTTAGAGGATATGAAATTAGTGTTAATCTTTCATCTCAGGGACAGCTTGTCCATAAGTAAAAAAATTTAAAGATGAATAATCAGTATTTGTAATTCAGAGCTGATGCGGTCAAATGCAGCATGCCTAGTTTTAAAGAAAAAATATACTATTTCATTTTTTTTCTATATATCTCCTCCATTTAAAGTATTTTACCTATAAATAATATAGTATATTATTTCTAATTATTTTCCTACTGCCACATCACAGAATTGCAGGAGTTGAAAGGGATTTCCAAAGATCATCTAGCCCAGCCCCCTGCTAAAGTGGATTCTTTGAAGTAGGTTAAACAGGAAAGCATCCAGGCAGGTTTTTAATATCTCCAGGGAAAAAGACTCCACAACCTCTCTGGGCAGCCTTTTCCAGTGCTTTGTCATCCTCAAAGTAAAAAAGTTCTTTCTCCTGTTTAGATGAAATCTGTGCTCCAGTTTGTGCCCACTGCCCCTTGTCCTGTTGATGGGCACTACTGCAAAGTACCTAGCACCATCTGCTTGACTCCTGCTCTTTAGATACTTATAAGAATTGATAAAATCCCACCCAGTCTTCTCTTCTCAGACTGAACAGTCCCAGGTCTCTCAGCCTTCCCCAGAGGAGAGATGTACTAAGCCCCTCGCTATCTTTGTGACCTTCCTCTGAACTCTAGAAGTAACCTGTCTTTCTTAACTGTGAAGCTCAGAATTGAACATAGTACTCCCGATGTGGCCTCAGCAGGGCAGAGAAGAGAGGAAGATCACCTCTCTTGACCTGCTGGCCACTGACTTTTTAATGCACACCAGGATGCCACTGGTCTTCTTGGCCACAATGTCAGCCTACCGGCTCATGGACAACCTGGTGTCCACCAGTTTACCCAGTTCCTTCTATACAGAGCTCCTCGCCAGTAGGTCATCCTCGTATCTGTACTGATGCATGTGGTTACTTTTCCCAACTTGTAAGAATCTACACCTCCCTTGTTGATTCTCATCAGGTTCTTCTTCACTCCACTTTGCAGCTTGTTCAGGTCTCACTGAAAGGGAGCACAGCCTTCAGATGTGTCAGCCACTCCTCCCAGCTTTGAATCATTAAGTGTGTAAGACGTTTGATTCAGTTCAGGTTTAGGGGAAGATCGTCAGTTCTTTTACCTAATACAGTTCTGGTACAAAACAAAAATGAGGGCAGCTTTACATTTATTGTGCTATTAAATATCTGTCAAAATGCACACATATTAGAAAATCAATTTTTCTCTTAAGATATCTTATGCATTTAATTTCTTTATGTCATATAGCATGGACAAACATGCTATCCATACAGAACACTTCCTGCTTGCCAACATCCTACAGCTGAACACTGAAATAAACAGATTCAAGAGTTTAAGTAAATATGAATATTTTCTGTTCTTCTGATTATACTTTGCATTCTCTACCATTTCTTTTGTCTTTCACACTTTTGAATAGTATATACAAATACTTGATTGTCAAACTACTGTGAGGAAACTTGATTAACTATCAGCTCTCAGCTTCTACATCATGGCAGTCAGTTCAGAAGATGAACAGCCCACCATACATCCTAAAAGAAATACTAAAAAATCTCTGTATGTTGTTATTTCACTCCTGAAAGGGATGAAGATTTTTGTTTGCTTATGATAAGCTTCTGGGAGGACTTTCAGACATAAATGTCTTGATCAAACCTGTATGAATGTCCATGTCCCAGAGAATTACTGAAATACTTCATTTCTGGGATGAAGATATGCAAAAGTTGCAGGTAGAGAAGAAAAACTCAGGAAGCTCTAGAGACGACCTTGTGATATCAATCTGTTATGATAATGCAGTTTTATGTAAAGATTTACTTCTTGTTGACTGAAATACCCTGTTTGCTTCTTTCTTAGTCTACCTTAGACTATGTATTCTTTAAGTACTGATTTTGTCAGATGAATAGACAAATAGGCGAATGTAGATATAGATTTCAGAAGAACAAAGGTGCTGGAATGGTTAATTACTAAAACAAACAAACAAACAAACAAACAAAGCAGGAAAAATAAGACAAACCTTTGCCCGAGAAAAGAAAACATTTGTAATGGCTTCTCTGAGTACACGCCTTTTTAAAGTCAAATTTTGCCTCCCCACAGTCATCAACAACTTGGAAAATGCTGATCCACACATCCGAATGCTAAATTTTGTTTCAAATTAGACTTGTAAGAACAGCTGTATTTCTGAGGAATAGGGACAGCTTAGAGTAAGTGTATTCATAAATGTAGTATGCAAGGATCTCATTAGTTATCTTCCTTAGTAATATTGTCATTTAATAGAAAAAGCAGCAGACAGGGCATAATCCTGCCATTTTTTATTACAGACAAATTACCTCATCTAAGAGAAGATAAAAACAATCACAGTTTCATTAATTAATAGCTTTCATTTAGAGAAGGAGATTAAATATTTCTGGAAGAACAAATTTCAGCATGTATTTCAATCATGTTGACTACCTACCTAAGACCATTTCCAGATAAAAACGTATATTGGATAAGACAGTTTCACACTACTCATATCCTAGTTTCTTGGCCTTTTTTTAGGCACTGAAATTTAAATGAAAACTTACCTTTTAAATTAGAACTGTTCCCTCCTCCTCCCCTTATTTCTTCCTTTCAGTTCTCAATTTTGACTGGAATGCTCTAAGAGCAGCACTTAAACTAATTGCGATTTCTTGCTTTTGCTTCACCCACCCTTTTCACTTTTCACTTTGTACGTTCATATAAAAGGAAGGGTGACCTGCTTCCTCTGAAGGTGATGCTAATGCAGTTCAATAAATGGCAGAGAGAACAGAGTGACCTGAAATGGTGCAAGTCATATCAGAAAGGCATTTCATTTTTTTCTATTATGAAAATGAGATTTTCCTTTAAGAGTGTTTATTGAGCTGCAGTAGCATAATGTAAAAGTAACATAGACTTAAGCAAGATGACCTCATTTATCATTCTGGGGTCAGCTAAAGATGTTGGAAGCATTCTGAGCACTGGTTAAAGAAAAACAATTTTTCATGGAAGAAATTTCTTAATCCCTTTGGGACTGACTCTTCAAACTACAGCATACTGCTGAAGGAAGAGCAAAGCCTTTATGTTATCCCTCAGCATTCAGCATTTGCACAGCACCTGTGCAGAAAGACAGTTGTAGTTTGAATAAATGTTAACTGTGTTCAGCAATATGGAGAGAAATTCTACACCTGCTCTGATCTCATAGTTTCTAAAGAGGAGGAAAAGTGGGCACCACAGCAGGCAAAGGTGTTTCACCAGACTTTGTATCAGGATGATAAATTTTCAGAGGAGCGCAGCTGCTTGGCTGCAATTCTCTACACATAAATAATTTGAAAGGCCGGTATTTTTAAGCTTTTAGTTACTTCTCCTGCTAGCCAAAATTATTCAAATGTGCTTAAGAACAGTGTTTAGAAGGAATTGATGAGGGGGTAGACAAGACAGTCAGCCGTTAACATGGAAATGTGCCTAAGGGTTCAGAGCAAACAGTGCTTCTCACAACTGCTCCATGTCTCTGACCATATGTTGTTCATCTGTTCATCTCCCCAACCATTCATTTGGACTAGGATGTTGAACTGTGCCAAATAAGCTTCCCAGGGAGTTTTCCTTCAAACATACAGAGGTGGAGGGTTGTATTATCTGAGCTAAACTAATCTGACCTCTCCCCTCCAGGCATCTTTGAGTAAAAACAGGATGGAAAACTTCAACAAATGTTCTCTCTGCTTCAATCACCTTCTTGTCTGGCCCAATTCCTCGCCCAAAGAGTTGACTTCTATAGTCTCCCTCATTCTCTTTTCAAGGCTATTGTTTAACGGCCCAAACCACCGAGTGCTAATCTCCGTTAGCAAATTTCAAATTAGACAAAGTTTTCTTGGTCTCCTCTACTCCTGGAAAACCTGCTGGTATAGAGCAGTCAATTCACAGCTGCCATCCATTTTATAAGAACAGACAGAGCTTTGTAGTTGCTACTCAGAAAAGATGTTTCTAAGAATAGTTTATCATTAATTGTTTTGGAGAAATTTCCAGATGTTGCTTTAATTCATTTTGTGGAGTCTCCTGGCTCAATTTTAAGTCTTGTTTTAATTCTTTTTAGTCTCATATCAATTCCTTTGGCTATTTTTATATCTATGATCATTTCCATTATTTATTGCATATTGATTCAACAGCAATGCGAACACAGTCTGCTCCACTGATAAAACGATATCACTCCTAATACTAGTTTCACCTCTTCCAGTCCCAAAAAATGAAGTATTTTTATCTAATGTATTGCCTTTCTTAGCTGGAAAAACTGGTTTTGCTAGTAAGGTATATTTTCAATGGAGTCTTAACAAAACAGAGTGAAGAATTCTGTTCACTTACATGCTGAAGGCACAAAATACAGATGTTTCCTTAATCTGAAACTCACTTTCCCCCTTTGTACAGTATCCCAAAACTTTTCCCACAGTTGTCCTTTTTTTTTTTTTTCTTTGTCCTCCTGAGGCCCAGCTACACATGGGCAGGGATAGCTTAGAGAAGACAAGACCTAAGTGCAAGGCCAGCTGGCATGTTCCTCAGCGGCTTGCTCTCTAAGGCACCAGTGGCTCAGGCACTGGTTCTCTCTCCAGCTGCTGATCCAGAATGCCAGAAAAGGGACTTCAGCAGTTTGCCCTGACTATAAGGCAGCTAATGCCGATGTCTGTATCAGTGAAATTCACAACTGTACACAGAGCAGAAACACATCACTGGGTGCTACTGGCACCATTGGGTTATGTTCACTCTAAGCATCCTTTACCTCTGTACTGAGACAAAGGCAAATTCTTTAGTTTGAGGATCAGGCTCTTTCCTTTACAACAGGACATGAAGTAGCACACTAGCTTTCACACAGAGCCACCTAAACACAGTTTACACCCTTTTGTTGGCTGGTAAGTAACAACATGTCCACAGAAATCATCTATTGTTTCTTACTCACAGTTTCCTTCTCCGAGATTTTTGTTGAGATTGTTGTCACTGTTGAGGTATTTGAACAAATATTTACCACCAGCAAAGCAATAAAAAACAGTTCGTCTTTTACCACAGTTGCTTGGAGATCTTAGCCAAGACTATGAATTCTTAATCATTTTGGAGATAAATGAAAGAGAAATTTTGAGTTCCTTGAAAAGTATATAGAACTTAAATAGTATTAAAAGTATACTTTGTTTTAAAAATAAGTGTTGGCAGTAGTATGAATCTAAAGGAGACAACAATAAGTCTGAAAAACGTATAATCTTTTTTTTTTTCAAATCAACAGGCCAAAAAAACAAAAAGGAATCTCTCTCCATAACCCAACCTCACAAATAGAAAAGTAAAAAATTAATGTCATTATCACAGCCACAAAGCATGTTTTGTTCCTAATTTTTCTTCAGCTATAGCTTTACGAGGAACAGTTGTCATGGTTCTATGTTTTTATGGTTTCAGTATTCCACATCAAAACATCATGTAGTGTACGGGGTATTAAAGTGTCACTGCCCAATCCCAGGTACCTATCCCTGTACATTACAGAAGTCACGGGATCTGACCCTTCCAGGGTGGGGGGGGGGTGCTCTCTTGCTGCCTTGCAGTGGGTGCTGGAGGGTGCTTTCCTAGCCGTTCCAAGCTTTTCAGGTTTGAATCGATCCCGGGAACTCTCTCTCTCTCTCTCTCATCTTGTCTGATTTATTAATCTCAATTTCAATTAAATTGTATATATTGTGTTATTTTGTATTCCAATATTATAGTAAAATAAGTTTTCCTCCATAGATTGTTGCTGCTGCTTTTTTCCTCCCTTCCTTCCTTCCCATTTTTGTGGGACTGGGGTGGGGGGAGAGGGCAGAGGCCTGTCGCCCCTGTCACGGACATAGATTGATCTAGTCAACTCCGTGACACATTTTTTGGCGCCCAATGTGGGGCAAGACTGCTTTTTAGCTTTTAGAACGAATCTTTTTTTCTCTCTGCTCTTAGAGAGCTTCGTTAGGGAGCATTATCAGTAGTTCAGGTTTCTGTGCTGGAAAACCCAACCTTGAAAGATTAGGCGTACTGCCAGTGTTCTGGGATATTTGTAAACTTTGAGCACTACTTAGTCTGAGTAGTGCCTTTTTTTTCTTTTTTTTTTTTTCTCCTCTTTTTAGCTTCAATTCATTAACCCTTTTTAGCAAGCACCAGCGATGAACCCACTCATTATCGTGGGGGTGCTTGGTTAAGGATTAAAAGCAATGGTGTTAGTCACAACCTACTGGCCAATAATCCATCTCACACTTGTGTGTTGTGGAATTGCATTCATATATAACTACCTAAGGGCACTGATGGAGACACCTATGTTTTGCCTGTTTGCAATGTGGTATGATTTGAACTTTGACATCTACATCCCAGAAGGAATGGCTAATTTCACAAACAACTACATCCCAAATGGAATAGCTAATTTTACAAACAACACGATGTTCAGACCAGTCTCCGGGTTTTCTTCTAGGTTTGTCAAACGTTTTTTGAATCCTGAATTAATAGTCATGTTGGTGTGCGTGTCATCAATTCTCCTGAATGTATTCCAATTCATTCGTAATAAGGGGAAGGAGTCTCCTCCAAAACTGGAGAATGATGACTGGCAGGGGATATGGAGAGGTCTAGGAAAGGTTTTAGAAGCATGGGGACCCGCAGTGTCATGGGATTTTACTCTTGAACACCTGTGGGATCCTGAGAAACTAAGCCAGTATTTGAGTCAGGGACTATGCGGCTTACATAAATCTGAGGTACAACTTATTTGGGGTTTGGCTTGTACTTACCGTGCCCTATATAATACCATTCTGGAGAGAGAGAGTTTCCGAGCTGAGGTTCAAACCAAAGGGGAAAATCCCCAAGTCAAATCTAGTCAATCACAGGAGACACCAGTAACAATACCAGTTGCTCCTGTGGAGGGCAAGAAATGGAAACGAGTGTCTTCGCGTCTTCAACGAAAAAGAGAAGAAGAGGAGGAGGAGGTGGAGGAAGATCCAGGCGAGGGGCCCTCCTCAGAACCACCACCATCGCGAAAGGCAAAAGGGAAAACTAAGAGACGTGCAGAAGAAAGTGATGAAGAGGAAATCTCTATTACTACTCGCCGGCCTCTAAAGATGACTGAAATCCAAGGTTTAAGAAAGGAGTTTACACGACATCCGAATGAAACTCTTGTTTCTTGGTTGGTTCGCTGTTGGGACAGTGGGGCCCATAGCTTATCTCTGGATGGTAATGAAGCTCGACAACTAGGTGCCATTGCCAGAGATCCAGCTATTGATAGAGGAATTAGTCGATGTTCGGATGAGGCTGCCTCCCTCTGGGAACGAGTGTTAATAGCCGTGAAGGAAAAGTATCCCTTCAAAAACGGTTTGAAGATTGCGATGAAAAAATGGGATACAGTTGAAAAGGGTATCCAGTATTTGAGGGAAATAGGCGTGGTGGAAATGTTGTATGACCCTTAACTTTGTTCCTAACCATCCACGCCAAGACCGCAACCCTGAAAAAGTGAGGACGACACCTGAGATATGGCAGAAACTCGTGACAACAGCACCGGACAAATATGCCTCTACACTAATGTCAGCGTGTGACAGATACAATGAACAACAGAGAACACCCTTAATTTATGAATTAATTCTTACGCTCCAAAACTATCAACAGTTGCTATCCCCCATTCAGGCTGCTGTAGCTGCTATCTCAAAAGTGATGGACCAACTGAATGAAACGCAGCAGCAAATGTCTCAACTGATTAACCATGACAACAGTAAAGAATCAATGAAGCCTAAGCCAGTTTCAAATGGCAGGGTTTTTTTTCCTGTTTTAGTCACGTGTAGCATATAGAATGCATAGAACAATATAATCTTTTTTTATTTTCAAACTGTTACCATCCTGATTTCAGCACCACTCACCGATTTCCACTTGACAGTAGAAAAATGTATGAGTACATTTGTTATGATTATATATTACTTTGCAACATGGGTGTTCAGCGTTTTGGCTTGTCTGGGTCTCGTTGAATGAATAGGAATTATCTTGAGCAGCATGTAAAATATATAATATAACAAACACAAGTAACAAAGCTTTTTGTAAAACATATTTTTGTTAGAATATGAAAAACAGCAAAAAAAAATACCACATAGAAACATTGAGATATTTGACCTTAGTTTTTGTGAAATTAATGCATTAATATCTGGCTCAATGGAAGTGGTTACAATTCCTTGAGAACTCTCAAGGCATTCATCAGAGATTTTTGATGAAGTATTACTCTTTCTTTGCTTCCTCCTTGAAAACACTTTTGTTCACAAATATAAAAGCAATGACATGAATAAGATGAGTTTGTGAATCATGGAACATTTCTCTCTGTTAAGAAAGGTCATATAGAAGTTTAGTTAAAGAGATGATGCAATCAGTTTTTTCTCTGAATTGAATGCCTGATTGCAACTCTATACACTTTTTTGAAATTGTATTTGAAATTGTATTTGAAAACTTGCAGGTATGTCAACTGAAAATGGAGTTGTGAATATCCCAAAAAATTGATGATTTTTTCAAAAATCTTGAAAACTATTCTCAAACTCCATTATCACAATGGAAAACACGGCTGCACATTTTTCACTGTTTACGGGACTGTGTTTAGCCAATGTATCAAAATGCATGAAATGATTACTGAGCTTGCCGTTATTTAAGTTTCATTTCAAATGCTGCTATTGTCTGAAACACAGCAAAGATAAGTGATTTTCACCTTGAAGGTACATGCTTAACTCAAATGAGCAATAAAAATTAAGAGATTTAGTTGTGTCATTCAGTTGCACCAAATAAGCCATTTCTTCTGTGACATTATATTCATTATCAATTCCTCTAATGAAAATGGCAAAGTGAGCATATCTGTAGCATCAGTACTTTCATCTATTGCCAAAGAATAACATTTGAAATTAGCAGCTTTATTCTCTGAGGTTTTTTTGTTTGTTTGTTTGTTTATAGATTTTCCTGTTTCTTAACCTGGCTACACTCTGGTGAGACAAAATGATTTTAGAAAAATCCTTTTTTTTTTTTTTTTTAAACGTAACAGATATAATGTGTCAAGATATTATTTAACAAAATTATTATTATGAAATGTTGGTGTTTTTTTTTTTTTTTAAATCAGATTTGCTACCACATGACTAGTTTTTACAATAGAGTCTGTTTGAGTTTTAACTTTTAAAAAAGATTTTGTTGAAATGACAGACTTCTTTCAGTTCCACCATTTTGTCTTTACAAAGCATTCCTTGATACACATTTAATTTGGCAGCATGTTTTTGAAAACTGACATAATTCGTTTACAAATCAAGCATAGTGTCTTTATTAAAAAAAAAAAAAAGTACTCATCTGTCCATTTTTTGTTGAACAGTCTTCTTTCATCCATGATTTTTCTTTTTCTGAGTGCTGTTTTCTTCTGAGATACCACAAGGTAAGTTGTAATATTAGCACCAGCAATTGCTGGGTTTTTGTCAAGAAGCAGCACAAGCATATGCCACACAGAATAGCCTGGGGTTCAATGTGACCGAGTGCATGAGATGGGTGTGAGACGCAGAGTCAGCACACAGTATGCACTTCTCTTCCCCTGGTTCCAGCCCACAAAGTGTCAACCACACACAGATTATTTGATACTTACTGAGTGATGGGTGCACACCCAGGGCAAAGCCACAGCCATGATTGTGCAGGTTAAGAGGTGTCCACATTGCAAGCTGTGCTGGATGTCTGTGGCCAGCAGGCTATGGGTTGGACATACTTGTGTAGAACAAAGAACTCCCACTACCAATAATGCAGTTTGCTATTACAACTCATAGTTCATAGGAAAATAATCTAATTCTAAAGTTATTCTACTTAAAATTTCATAGTGGCTTTATTCAAATTATTTTTCAAAGGAAATTATTTTTAATCCATGATGAACTAGAGTTAATCCTATGTTATTTGATTTTATAGTTTTACACCAAGCTGTTTCTTTTTATTTCTTTCAGAGATATTCAAAAAGTTAGAGATGTATTTTCTCTCCACCCTTGCATTCATATCAAAACCAAAGCCTTCTCATCTCTCTATCTCTCCTTCACTATTTCTCTCACATACTTTGCATCATAAGTCTCATCACATACAACCAGGCAAATTTGAAGTGGGAAGCCAAACAGGAAAAATTGGAAACGCCCAATCATTCTAGCTTTATCCTGTGTTTTATGATTTCCTTCTTCACAGGCTCCTGTGCCACATCACACCATCTACTGCTCTTGGTGTGACTGTTACCATTATGCACAGGAAACATATCTCTGATGTTTTGTTGTTTTTGTTTGTTTGTTTGCTTTTGTTTTTTTAATAAAAAATGTGAATTTCTTACAATAAAATCTTTTTCTTTTTTTTCTTCTTATGTTTAGATACAGCAAATCACCTCTTTTTCAGCCTCTTCTACTTGCAAATGGCTTCACTCAAGAACTGAAAGGTAAAAATCTGTTCTGGATCACAATGGCGTCAAATGAAAGCCTTCCAAATTTAAACTACATTCTACTATTGTAGCATTTGAAATTTAAGTATCCTTTACATATTCTTAAATTTTCATGATTGAATCATGAGCTGAACATACTTTTTTTATGGATCCAAGTTGAAGGAGGGAAGATTTAGGTTGGATGTTAGGGGGAAGTTCTTTACAAGGAGAGTGGTTAGGCCCTGGAACGGGCTGCCCAGGGAGGTTGTGGATGCCCCGTCCTTGGACGTGTTCAAGGCCAGGTTGGACGGGGTCCTGGGCAACCTGATCTAAATGTGTATGTTTGGTGGCCCTGCTAGGCAGGGGGGTTGGAACTACATGATCCTTGAGGTCCCTTCCAACCCGGGTGATTCTGTGATCTGTGATTTTCACATTTGCATAGTCAGGTGGAAATTATGTAATTGATTATACGACTCTTGTTGTAAAATGAGAGGAGCAGTATTTGTTGCTTGTATTGTATTAGTGTCTATAGGTAAAATCAGGCCAAAGGCCACTCTGAATTAGTCAATATAGAGATAGCTGCAATTCAACAAGAACCTAAGCAAGAATCCAGAAACAGAAACATGAGTGTTTAGCTGAACATATTAACATTTCTAAGGTCAATTTTCAAACTATATTTGAGTATCCACCTTCTGTATCCATATGTACCAGGCAAAACGGGAAGAATAGGGAATTTTCTTTCAGTTTTGCCTTTTTAAACTAAGAAGACACCAAACAAAAAAAAAAAAAAAAAAAAAAAAATTTTTTAAATTTATTTTTACTAAAGCCCCAGCAGAAAGGCAGAGAATATGGCTTGAATAAGATGAGCAGGTATAATAGTAGAAATAAGCGAGAGATCATGGACACTGAGTGTTCTCAGTGCTGTCTCAAAGAGTCTTTAGCCTGATCCACTTCTACCTAGAAAGAATCAAGGTAACTTCGAAACACTGCACAAGATAGGGTCTACAGTGCTTCCATATTTTAATTCCCTCTCTCACAGAAATATCTAAAATATCAGCTGCTCTCATACTCCAGTCCTCTTTTGGATCTCATTATCCAATAGGCTTTGGACCTTTCCTTCTACCAACTATTCTTTAGTCAGAACAGAACTGTTCTTTAGTCAAAACAGGAAGTACCCAAGATTTTGAGCACATACTCAGACATTCAGTATTCTCATTAATCCAGATATTTTTGCACAGAGCAAACTGGCAGATTTCCAGCAACACTAAGATATTTACCTTTCCTTACCTGAAAAAAACAGCTCTCATGAAACTACTCACATAAAAACTTCATACACAAGTTTTAATATTCTCTGTGTTACCCTTGACTCTGCTTGAGGCAGATCATAAATGGAAGTTATATAAAATGATTTGCAGCTGTGAAAATTAGTTCACTGCACAATTTGCATAAAGTATCATCCATGACATTCATTGAATATCACAATAATAGTCATATGAAGGTGAACATCCATATGCTTGCAGGATTTAGGCCTAAAAATATAGGTCTTGGCAAGGTATGGAGTCTCCAGAGCACTTGCAATCTAATTAAAACTGACAAAAGGGTTCTAATCCAAAATACAGATTTTTTTTTCCTAGGGCTTATTAAAAATACAGCTAAGATGATGATGGGTTGCTTTGTTTTGCTTTATTTCCCCATACTGGTTCTACTTGAATGTAGTTTACAAGCAGCTAATTGTGGTGGGAGCAGGCCTTTCCCTTTCTTTATTTCTGGATGATCTTGGATCTTATCTCACATCCCATCTCTATCCTCATCATGAAGACTTTGTACAAACTACACCAGAATATATCTTCCTGGCTATTGTTAGACAACAATAAATCTCCATTTTTCCTTTGTTTTCCTGGATATGCTTCCCTAAAAATTCAATTTTTCTGATGGACATATGTCTCTCTTCCTGCTCTTCTTTTGATTTAAATAGAGTTTTTCCCATTATTCTTCAGAGCTGTGATGTATCATATGTCATGAAGCACTTTGGTGAGATGGAAAATGAAAACCAGGAACCCAGAGCATCAAGTTAATAATTACTTCTTAAATCTTCATTCTCAGTTTATTGCTTTAGAGGCATCAACAAAGTCTTTACTCTTTCTTTTAATCAGGATATTTATTCTGAAATTTAGGCAGCTTTATGTTCATATCTACAAGTAATTCTAAATATCTCTATTTCATATCCCTCCAAGGATTTAATTTTATGTCTTTAGAAAAAGTAATACTTGGATTAATAGGTACTAAAAGGAGAATTAAATACCTTGTGAAAAACAAACAAAAAAAAAGCGTGTGTGCATATGTGTGTCAGTTATTGATAAGCAATATATTAGCAAGAAAATGATGTTCGTCCACCAGCAAAAATACCATTACAGTGTCAGTCTCCATGTTTACCCTTTCAAATTTGTCTTCCGTCCTCTCTGGCATATGATGAACAGTCAGAAAAAGTTCAATACACTTCAGATTTGAAAGACAGTATGAAGAAGTGAAGATACAAGTAGTAGCATAAGAATGTAGAATAAATATTGCTACATGTCACCAAACAAATGAGAGAATGTATTGGAAGTAATTTATGACAACAACCATAGAATAAAGAGAAAATGCATCTCCAGCTGGAAATAGATCATCCTACAACATGAAGAGATTATAAAAACAGATATCAGGAAGCTGGAGACAGTAGAACTTCAAATTATATCTAATGAACAACAACAAAAAGTGGAGCCTACAGAAGCTAGTGTACCTTTTATACTTGCGACAAATTGCTCATTACATGTACTTTTGTATCAGAAATATATATGTATATACACGTGGTTTTTTTGCTTGAAAACTCCTGTGGGAATAGTACAGGTACAGTTAATTAATTTGGTGACAGTATGAATATTTTAAATTTGTTCTTGGTGCAGAGGAATTTAAGTACAGTGAGAACAGTACCAAACCACTTAGGGACATATTATTCAAAATATCCTTGCTAAGCAGGATGAGCACAACAGGAGATGCAATTGCTATTCTGCTGTTTCCAATCTGCAACACTCACCACACATCCAAAAGGATCAAGGCTCCTGCCCCTTCACTCCAGCTCAGATGGGATGCAGAGGGTTCCCAAGTAAGCCAGGGTACCAGGACTTTCACTCCAGCTGCTCCAAGGTCCCGTTCTGTGGCCTGGCCCCAATGTTTCCTGGCTCTACCCCAGGCCCAGTCCACTCCATAACAGACATCCATTTATGTGTTTCCCAGCCTTCCCTGTCTAATAAAAGGGGTTACTCTTATTTCTCACTTTTTGTTATAAAAAGTTGGATGTTAATAACAGCTGTATCTATTCCTTTTTCATTTTTCAGAAAATTATTAACTTAACCAGTAAGAGCTGGACAATACTTCTATGTTAGTCAAATATATAATGAAATATAAGTCAATATTATGCTTGGTGGGAGCATTACTTTCAGATAGGCTTCAGTCCATGACAACTGTGCATTATACAGTGTGTTTTGTTCAAAGTTCTCTGGTTATTTTACATGAATGACGTCATAAGATTAATCACTAAATTCATAAGATTAATCAGCTAAATTTTTAGATGTTGATTTTTTTGTTTGTTTGTTTTACTTTCTCTTGCTAGATGATACAAAGGTTTGTTCATTGGTTTCTCTTCCAGTGTGTCCTGCCAAATTGTTCCTGGAGGTTCAGAACTACTGCAGTTAACAGCCAATGCAAGGATACTTTTCTGGGTTATTAGTAAACAGAGGTAAATAAATTCATCTGATTTCATTTCAATTCCACACAAGCATCATAGGTTCAAAATGTTAACTGAAACACAGAAATTATCAGATTCATATTGAATTGAGAAATCCTGTGAAGAAAGCATAAAAATAATAGAGGGGAAAAAGAGAATATACATAGAACATAGAATTAAATTAAAATGACAAAAAAGCAGAAAGGTTTTGGTTTTGATCTATTCCATTTTCCTTATTTGAAATGAATTGTTTTGACATTTTAAAATGGACTTCTCTTCAGACTCATATGAGATCAAATTGTCATCCATGTTAATATATCTTTGCGTGGCTGTGATCTTAAAGTTATTCTGAATGTATCACCTTCTTAAGATTTTATTAGTGGAAGTTCTTTCATGTGTTATGATGTAAGATATCAGGGTACCGGAAGTCCGTCTCATTTCTTCTTAGGTCAAACATGCTGGGGAGGACAAAAGGAATTTATGATTTATAATTCTGCTCATTCATTTTCAAAGCTTTTTTAGACAATCTGTATAGAAAATTACAAACTCACACCACTTTTGTACCGCTATTGTAACATGATGGAAAGCACAGTAATGACAGCAAAGGTCCCAAGCTGCAGCAAGTGAGAATTTGCTGAAATGCAACAGCAGCAGGCACAAAAATAAAGCTGCTTACCTGCAGAAGGCCTCAGGTATGCAGGGACCTCCAGCAAGGCACCCTTGCCTCCACTGCCAGCCCTTAAATGAGGTTTGGGAAGAGCACTGCATGAACCTGAGTTCCCATGGGCTGGCCCTATCTTTCTACCAGTTGTTCTGTCACTGGTTCAAGCTGTGACTTAGCAATTCCACTACAGCTATCAAACAGTCACATGTTTTTCCCAATTCCAGAGAAATGGGCTTTGACATTCTCTCTAGCAGATAGGATTTTAAAAACTGAATACAAATTAAATACAATTGTTCTTTATGTTATTGCTTGTATTTGCATTTCATTCAGCTCAGACTACTGCTGTTTCACACTTCCTTCACGCTTAGCTTCAAATTGTATTCTCAGATGCTAATCCAGTACAGCATTTTCAGCCTGACATTTCTTTGTCTGGACCTTTTCACCCAAATTTCACAAGGTTTATCATTACCTTGGCTTTTGAGAGTCAAGCCATTTGCATTTTTATGCTTCTCAGGCTCCTAAACAGACAAGTCACTAGCATCCTTACAAACATTCTCTGCTCTTGCTTTAGGTTATCTAATGGAACCTGATGGCTTTTGACACTTCTTGCTTTTCTTTTTTTCACTGCAGGTGTTCTGGAAATTTGACTATAAACCAGCACCATATACACTCGCTGGTAAAAATGTTCTGTGATAAAATATAAAGCAAACAAACAGGGGTATAAAACTGTTGAGCACGCTGCCCTTATATAATTTGGCTTCTGAAGGATTTTTTGCAATAGAAACAGGATCCTGAGCAGGATTCACTCAGCTTAGTGTTTATATTCAGGATCAAACTGCCATATCCATGGCAAAGGAAGAATCCAGTCCTTCCACATTCATAATTGCTGAAATAACAAATGCCATTTCCTACCTTGGCAGCTTCACAAGACTAGCCTTGAGGATTTTGTTTGTTGATTTCTTTGCCTTCACAGCTGAAACTGTTCAGAAGATTCCACAAGAATTCATTGGCTTTTCTGGAATACCAAAAATACATTTTATAACGAATCCACAATTTGTTTAAAAATGAATGTTAAAATCTGGCTGCAAGGCTTGTGTTATATCTAGGCTGTCAGAATCCTTGAATCTCATGTTTCATGATTGCATTTTCTTGCAAAAAATATATGATAACAGCTACAGAAGAAGAAATAGATGACTTCGATAAGAAAAACAAAAAACAAAAACAAAAACAAAAACAACCAGACTATATAATTTCATTTGTCTGTTTTTTTTTTTTTTTCCCCTCAGTGTTTAATGATGTTTCTCACTGCTCATTCATAATTCAAAACAGAGGGAGAACAAAAAAATCAAAACAAAATACTCCACTACCATACTCAAAACTCAGAAAAGAAGCTGCAGATTGGTTGGTAATCTCCCACGACAGACATTTTAGTTTCACCAATAAATATTTCTTTTTAGTTGACCCTTATTCATAAGGTAAAAGCTACACTGCTTTATTAAAAGGACACTTTGAGCATGTTGTAAAGGGTAAATAACAAAAATCTAGACATCACATAAAAGAAACTGATGAGCTGTGATAATGGAAAGAAATTTTATTTTCTGAACTAGAAGTCAAAATTCAAATCATAGAATCCTTAGAGTTGGAAGGGACTTTTAATGGCTATCTATTCCAACTCCCCTGCAATGAAGAGGGACATGCAGAGCTAGACCAGGTTGCTCAGAGCCCCTTCAACCTGACCTCAAGTGTCTTCAGGGACGAGGTATCTGCTGCATCTTTAGGTAACCTGTACAATTGCCTCACCACTATCACTGTGAAAGGCTTTTTCCTCGTATCCAATCTAAATCTACATAAATCTACTAATCTCTCCTGTTTTAGTTTGAAACCATTTTCCCTCATCCTATCACTGCAGACCCCACTAAACAGTCTGTCCCCTTCTTTGTTGCAGCTCCTCTTTAAATACCGAAAGGCAGTTCTCATGTCACCTCAGAGCCTTCTCCAGACTGAGATGTCAATGCCTCATCGACATTAACAGCACTTTTATAAAAGATAGTTGAAAATGTTTTCCAATATACTGCAGACTGACTGTCCAGATGACTGAAATTAGATGAATATTGAACTTGATTATAGATCAAATCTGAGAAAAAAGTTTCAGAAAAATAGCATATAGAGCTTTTCTTCAGCTTGTAAAATATCATTAGATATTTAAGGTTAAAGACAGCCTTGTTATTTCAGTGACAAAATAGAGCACTGATTTGAAGAAAGTGATTGACAAGCAGCTTCTACTGCTCAGTGTCGAATTCTATAAAAAATCAAGCACATGGTGTCTTACAAGTCTTGAAAGGAAGCAACGGTAAAATGTCCAGAAAAGAAAGAGGATGCCTTCCTTCAAAATTGTGTGATATTTTATATTGAAATAGACACATAGGATATTTCTTCAACATGACATCCAGGTATTACATTCTAAGTACTTCTAGTGCTGTATTCTCTGAAATCCTTACTTATGTTTACCAGAATAGGCCAGAATTTTCAAGAGGAACAAGTATATCATTTTAGAGACTGTATAGTCTGTTCATTACTTTTCTATACATAGTTCTAAATTTTAACAGACAGAAACAATTGTTGTGAGTTCTTTTTTAGGCTAATCCTATGCAAACGCGTAAGACAGAAATCAAATATGCATTGCTAAAAATATAGATACTTAAGGCCAGACTAGGTCTTTGAAGATTTTCAGAGCAAGTAAAAAGAAGCCTGTTTCCCTCTTCATTTTGATGAAGGCAAGAAATGGGGTCACTTCTTTGAATTTCATAGGTATCTTACATTTGGATCTTTCATTTATCTCAGGTAACTCACTTACATAATTTGACAGTTATAAGATAAAAATTACTGTGAGAATGCTATTATCCTTAAACAGTTCAAAAAAGTGACTTGGCCTTCTTGCTGTTTGTGAAATAAGAGCATCACATACTCATTTTTAAAATGTGATAAAAAATAAGGCTTATTGCTTTATTTTTTTTAATAATAACACCCCAAACCTCTTCTGCAGTGACAGTAGATCTAGATCGTGGGGCAACAGCAGAACTCTAGGTGGAGGGAGAATACAGTTAAGGGAGGCACAAGGTACCCAGTTCTCAAAGACAAAAATAGTAGTGCTAGAGATGAACTTTTGTTCTTCTTGAAGAGGATAGAGGGTATAACTATAGCTCATAAGAAACTGAAATGAAATCTAGAGATCTATTTGTAACAATTATCTTGGTATCAAAGAAAATCTTGGAAGCTGTCATTTGCTCTTTCTTTTCCTTCTACTCTTTCTGTTAGTTTCTAACAATCAAGTTGTAGAAAAAGTGAGTACAAACATTATTTTGGTGATAATTAATTCCACAGAAGACATATATTTTCACCAGATAATTTTTTGTTTGGTTGGTTGATTTTAAAGAGTAGTTAGATAATACAGCTTGTTCAGCAGAGGAACTTTTTTTTTTTTGCTAAAGGTGTCTTTTGAGTATCACTGAGAGTGAGAGCGAATGGAAATAACAGTGACAATAAATAACTGAATCGGTTCTTTACCGAATAAATCTAAAGCATTCATAAAATATACCTATATGTACAACACAGCTCTAGAAGGAGAAAGGAATACTAGCCCTCTCAAATTGTTTGTGATTAAACTTTATTCTTACTGAAAATATATGTATCATGTGTTGCACAGAACAGCTCAAATAAATGAGTAAATTGAATGAAGTATAAGCTTCCATCACAAACACAGGCCAAACAATAGCTGAAGTCTAAACGCAGAATCTGGGCAGAAAGCTTGCCTGGGATAGTCTTTTCTTAGATGTGTATATTTGACAGAGCCAACGGCAGTAAAGAATGAACTGGCACATTCATGAGAGATCTACTAGTTTTGAGCAAAGAAGTCTAAGAAAGCTTTTAGGTGAAATAATCATTAAAGAAGTCTAGGAAACGGAAGAAAAACCTGCCTCTGATTACTTGAATCCCTCAGAGGATATTAGGAAGAGAAAAACAGAAGTACATATTTCACATAAGCTGGAAGTATCGAGTATAAAAAGCACTGTTTTTTTCATCTTCTTCTCAGGGAAACAACCCAAAAGCCTAGAATTTTGACTGATAATTAAAGCCAGATTGGCTTAACCATTGAGGTGGACCACAAATTCAGTTCTGCATTCTTAACAAATGGTAGTGCTGCTTACTTAATATTAAAGACAGAGGCACATTTAAAATACAAGCCTCTTGCAAATTAAACTATACAGAAGATGTCTGGCAACAGCTGGACTAGATCCATAGCTAGTATTAGTTAATGTGGTTGTTCTAATCTACAGAAGCTGACACTGACATTAATTTTACTTATGATCTGACTCTGAGCAGCATCTAACTTCCTGGCTTCTGACTGCTTGCAGCAAGGAACATGCGAGGGTTCCTGCTCAGCCAGGAAAATTCCTATTCAGTCCATGTATTTGAATTTGGGAACTCAGAGGCTGTTTGGAAAGTTCTGTCTGTTCTGAAACACACACATCTCAAATTGCTGCTTCCTGTACAACAGCAATGTATATCACCTATGGCTGCCATTTATACATTTTATCTTTATACCCCATACTTGGATGAATCTGCTACCAGTAAGTTTTCTCTAGATTGTTACAGATGATGTTGCAGCCTACCTTTAATATTTTAAATCTTAACCTTAAAGTTCACTGATGCATATGCCAGAAAATTGATATTAAGCTTGTTCACCCTTAAAAAGTCACTATCCTGATGGTCTTTGTCATAAATCAGAGTTCTGACTCTAAAGACCACCTATAAAATTTTGTAATACTGTATATAAAAATAGCTTTATTTATTACAATAACTTCCCCACTTTGGTGGGGCTCTGTGTGGATTTATGAACTATTCAGTCAAAACTAATTCCATGTCCAAAATATAAAGCACTATGAGAGAAGTTAAAATATATGTGTATTTAATGCAAACAAAATCTCTATAGCAAATATGCTTATAAATTACGATTCATCCGAACATTTGTAGTATCAGTTATGTGATGTACAATTTACAGGAGATACAGACCAGGTTAAAGGATGTATTAAAAGTGCCTAATCAGAGAGAGTTTTAAGCTTATTAACAAGAACAACAAAAATACACTGTCTTCTGGGTTTTTACTAATGAAACAGAAGAGTTGCAGCATGCAATAAGGAGTGTCAGAATCAGAGAAGTCAGTGGAGCAGATTTCCGAGGGATTAAAGTTTTTCATGGTGTATGTATGAAGAAAAAGATTTATTAAAAGGAGTTGCTGAGGAACAAAAGGAAAAAATGTCCTTTCTTTTGAAATAAATTTTGCCTAGCCACCTTAAGAACAGTAACAGTAAATAGGAAAGCTAAGCAAAGAATTACTTTAGTATGTGCACTTATAAAAAAGAAAAGAAGTGCAAAAAATCTGGCCAGCTGGTAAAAAGAAAAAAAGTAGAATTAATGTGCCTTTGTGTATCAGATTTGCAAGAATGCAAATACTGCAGCTTTTGGTCAGCTGGTATTAGAGATTAATTTCAAACAAGTGACTTTTTTTTTCCTTAAGGAAATGGACTAATAATAGACAGGTCATAAGTATGCAAACAGGGTTGATTCTGCCATAAAAGCAGAATATGTTGCCAACTAGAGCAGCAAAATATCGAGGGCAGCAAAATTGTGAACATAGTTTGTGGATCTGCAGATTTTTTCTGCATTGTCTCCAAATGTAGATCTTTTTCACTTGTATGCAATTGAATACAAAGACAGGCCGGGTCATCCAGTGGATCCAGTAAATTTAACATAAATGGACATTTCAAGCTGTAGAGATATTTCTAAAAAAAGCTTTTGTATTATCATAATATATATTACTGTGATAAATGTAACTTTACTTGAAACACATAACTATCAAAAAACCTGCAGATTTTTTTTCTTTCAAGTTTCCCTTGAGTTATCACCTAAAAGAACAAAATTAATTGCAAGAGTTTCATTCTTCTTTATAAAAGCACCTCAGATGATTTGTGGACTAGATTTAAAAACAAACAAACAAAAAAAGGCAAAAGCATGCACACAAACAATACAACAAAACAGATGGAAGGGAGCAATGAAGGGCCAGAGAACAAGAAAGGAAGAGAGGAAGGAATTGAATTTTGTGTGGAATAATACAGAGGGTGTGAAACAGAAAATTATGTCTGGTCAGAGAAAAACATTCGTACTTGTCAGGCAGACATGACAAGGGGATTGCAGAATGAAGGCCAAAGAAACTACAGACATATTTGAAAAAATGTAGTATTTCCAATTGTTACATGGGATTTAAACTGGCAATGACATCTCACTTTGGCATATTAGCAGTGTGCTTTCATTGTGTTCAAGACTCAGCAGAGATGCTATATAAGTGTGTATGGAACTATGTTTATTAAATAAATTTCATTGTAGTGCTGCTTTATAATATCATTTATTAAAGACTTTACATCCATCAGTGTCTTAGGGGTTACTATAGAACCCAAGAGCTGGTCTATGGACATTTGGGCATTACATAGACATAAAATGGCAATCCTGATATGATTATCATAATTAGCTGATTAGTAATGCTGAGAAACTATAGTAACTTTATCTGAATGAGGAAGTAATCACCTTTACAGACTACATAATTAAATGCAAATTGTATCTACAATGTTAATGTGACCAAAGTAAACAAATGGTGCATTTCTAAAACACGTTTAATCTTTACATTTCCACATATAATTTTATATCTTGCACAGTTTCAGATATACGAGGGCTGTTCTGAAGCTAGTGCCTCTGATTTTATTTTGTTGGCCACACTGTCAGAGGAAGATGTTGGTGGTATGGCAGTATTGGTTGAACCTTCCCACCAGTATTTCATAGCTTGCTGTTGCTGTGTGAAAGATGGCTGTAGAGGGGCAGTTTGACAGAATGGCATCTGACACGGAAGTACATATAAAGCAAAGGTGTGTCATTGAATTCTTCCATGCCAAAAAACTTCACCCACTGACATTCACTGATGTTTGCTGAATGTTTATGAAGACCAAACAATGGAATTTTAGTACAGTGAAACTGTGGGAGGTACATTACAGCAGAGGTAACAGCAACATTGAAAGACAAGCCACAGTCTGGATGATCATGTATCTCTGAGATATCATGAAATGAAGAAAGTCTCAATCAGTTAATCTTTGTTAACTGACTAATGGTGGTGACTATGTTAAAAAATAGTACTTTGTAGCTGAAAGTTTGCTCTAAATAATAGTGTCATTATGCTCTTTGTATCTGTTGTATTTTCCAGACAAAAATAAAAAAATAAAAAATAGCAGGTATTACTTTCAGAGTATATATATTCAAAATAAAAGAGACTTCTAAAATACATGTGAAAATTCATTTTCAGTGGTTGAACAATCAACACTATTTTAAACTTCTAGCCCTCTTTTATAAAATACGAAAGGCTATATTTGAAAAGCTTGATTTTTGTACTTCCGTCTCTGCATTTGTGCAAGTTGTGGCAGAATTTTACGACAGTGAAGAGCTACAGTTTCTCACATGCTAATAAAAGTAATTATTATTATTTCTCACAACTTTGTATTTCCCTCAAACCAGTCTAAATATGGACACATATATGTGTGTATAAGAAAATACATATCTACCTACGGGTAAAACAATCTTCATTCTTTTTATATACATTACTTTGTAGTAGACTGCATTTTCCTAACAAAATGAGTATTACTCACATTAAAAATACTTATAAAGATTTTTTTTTTTTTTTGCTGTTTTTAATTTTCATGCAAGCTTATTTTCATTTCCCTTATCCAAAATAAGGAGTAAAATTTCCAGAGCACTGTAGTAAACAATTTTCTAAATCTTTTTTGATACAATTAGATCAAGTATGGGACTGATACCAGTAAAAATTGCCAGTATAATGTTGAGGCTCTTCAGGCACTTTTATTGACCAATCAATATGAGGGAAACACCCACTAGCTGCTCAGAGGAGCTGAGTCTGTGATTCATTTGGCATGGTTTATTTACTAACTCTATCCCATACAGAGGATAAGTTCATGCAGTCTATCAAATCATCAGTGAAATCTTCATTTCCATACCAACAGCCTAATACTAACCTATGCACCTAGTTTCCCTAAGTTTGAATAAAAATTTTCAGAACTTGCTATCTGACCGATTGTTGCTTTTGGGGGGACTGATCTGTCATTCTGCCCTCTCTAACGCCTATATTAGCTTTCTGTTTACCACAGAAAATTTGTCATTTATGCCAGAGTAGAAATTTTTGCAAGACTACTGTTTTATGTAACTGTTGGGATCAGCATATAGCTCAACTTATACAAATGGGAAATGGCCACGCAAGTACCAGAAGACTTCATCACAATCATGACTCAGGTCTTACTGTAGTGGAACAGGTCTGAGAGCCTGGATGTGATATAAAAACACTTGGAAGGTTAAAGGACAAAATTCTTTCTTTCTTTCTTTCCTGCTGTGGAAAAAAAGAAAAAAAAAAAAAAAAAAAAAAGGAAAACAATCTGTGGAAGTAGATATAAATTGATTTGGATGAGAAGATGCATGCTGTTATCCTGTATTGAGGCAAAATGGTAGCAGAAGTTCTGTAATTGAAAACCAAGTAGTGAGAAAATTGAAGGGTTTTCTTCAGTTCAGAAGAGGTTGCTATCACCTTAGGAATTGGCTATTTCAGGCTTTTATATCTTCAAATCAGCCAGATTAGCTGGTTGAGAAAACTGTTGATATTTTTGTGATGCTATTTACCTCCATATCTTGGATGTGTCTGAATGTAAAGCTAATTTTCATTGATTTGAGTTTCCAAATTGTGATAAGAACATTGTTGTCTATAAGCTCATCTCTAATCCATGGTCTGTTGCCTGAAAATCTTTCAGAAAAATAAAATTAAAAAAATGAAAAGTGATGTAAAAGCTGGTTTTTCTTTCCCACCAGTGTGTGAAATAAAAATGAAAAAAAAATTTCTTTCATATAAGGTTTCTCTGACAATTATATAAATCACATTATTACCAATCAGTGCTAATGAGCATCAAATACATGTGTACATAATGATATATGCAGATGTACATAGGTGTCAATTTCATCAGGATCTTCAATACAGAACTCTGAAAGATTAAATAGAGCCATATTACTACATCCTACGAGTCTTGAAGAAAACATTTTGCAGGACACTCCACAAAGTCAGTCCTTTGATCATTCAGATCAGGCATGTGACTGGAACACATTTTTCCACCTTTCCGTAAGGAGTACAACTGTTATTCCTCAGAGAGACAAGCAGAAAAGTATGTAGGGCAGGAGGTGAGTCTGTTATATAAGGAATCAAGTCACAGGCTGAGGATGTCTGAGCAACCCTTCATCCTACATGTTAGTTTCCTTCATTTTTGCAGAACAATTTTTCTACCAAAAAATTGTGTGAGAGCTACGTCCTCTGTTGTTGCAGCTGAAAAGACTTCAAAACTAAGTTCAAGCAATGGATAACTTCCTCAAAGTCACAAATATGATCAACAATTAATGAAAATGTGGTCAGATCTGCAATATGCAAGCAACAAATAAATTCAGGATTTAAATCAATAAAACAATTTACAAACAAAGCCAAAGCTCTTCATTAAACTAAAATTTGGATATACGTTAAAATATCAGGTAGAATGCAATAAGCTCAGAAAAGAGCAGCATCTGCTCTTATCTTCCTTTTCCTTTTTTTTCTCTTTTCACTTCTACCATCCATGGTGTTACCCAACAGTAGTCTCAAGGAAGAGATCTGACTGACACCCAGAATTTCTCCTCCCTGAAAGGTCAGCTACCATTTCAGATTTCTGATACTTTCCTTTTCCACTTGGCTCAGGGGAGGCTGGAGGAGAACTCCCTCTGCTTTATTGAAGCTATGCCCTACTAAGGGAAGATCTGCTGGGCCTTTACAATACATGACTTCACAGTGGTTGTATGATCATCATGTTTCTTGACCCTACCTAAGGGCATTTCTCTACCTAGTCATTTCTACAAATTCTTACACTATTATCACAGTTTGCATGAACTCACTGTATTTCCTGATCTTGATCCTGTCTCTTTATGAGCTCTGTGCAAAAAAGAATTGGCCACAATATATCTAGATGTTGCTAAACATTACTTTAATGCCTCTTCTCTGTCTGGGGACTATGTAGGAGATTTAGTTGGTCTCTTATAACACTCTTTTAAGCTGTAAAATTCTATCCCATTTAAAGATAGTAACGTCTTAAAGTGCAAGATTGTTACTGCTCTTCTGGCTGACCTCACAGCAATATGTATGTGCAGACCTATTGTGCAAGCATGAAAAAACTTATATGATGGAAACAGAAGGTCAGTCTGTAAAGTTCCAGAGGGACAGGCTGATTGATCTGTGCACAAAGTCATATTGCCCAATGGGATATGTTTATCTTAGGAGTTTTCACAGGAATTAATAACTAAAGAATGTTTTCTGTAGCTTTCCGTGCTAGTGAATGTCAGACAGCAGACCTGCTCAAATATTAGGCAGACTAATTAAAAAATTCATTTTAATAAAATATTTTATTTATTAATATTTTTCTATTTTATTTATATTATTTTATATTTTATAGTAGTTATACTGATCAAGAGAAGTGCAAGGCAAAATATCACAGCTTTGTAATTAAAGGAGCTGTACGATCATCTGATATTAATCAGAATAGCAAAGATATCACTACACAACATTTATGAATGATCTTGTGACATGAAAAATATTTTCAGAATGCCTTTTAGCTGGTGAACATTGAGTCCAGAATGTGTCATTATACAGGAGTAGCAAAGAGGTGTGTGTGAGCATCTAACACTGAAAGAATATTGAGAGAGCAGCTAAAACCTAAGATCATTTTCAATACCTGGAGCAATCTTGTTCCATACATACTGGAGCAATTCTGAGCTGCCTACTCTTTAATATGAAAAGTAATTTTTATATGTAAAAATACATCCATGTCTGAACTTTGTTCTCATGTTCTTTCATTTCTCTGTGTGTCAAATAATAACAAGACTCACTTTGGGAAAGCTGTTTGAATTATCCCACCAAAAACTCCTATTGCAAACGTTTACCTATTGCAAACGTTTATGATGCAATCCAGTTGTGTCCTATTTGATTTTCTTTCTGCCTTTTCAGTATAATGGAAAGACAAGGTTTCAAACATCAGGAAAGAGAAATAAATCACAAAAAATTACTCCTATATAGTATCTTGAAACATAAATGTTAGACTGATGTTGACTTCTACTATTAAGTTTCATCATTTTTTTCAAAACTTACGCTCCTCTTTTTCCTCTCTTCTTCCTTTTCATCCTTGATGACGGCATATTAAGAATAAAATTTTCATACACACATAATTTGGAAGTCCCATCTAGGACAGTGGTTCACATACATTGGAAATGTACAAATTAACTTTCTCCTTTTACTTCTCAGTGGAAAAAAGAAATAGGAGCCAATGGGAAATTCACACCACGTTTACTGTTTCCAAAATGTTCCCATTTGATTTAGCAGCCTACAGAAATAATAATGTCTCTCTGGAAAGACCTGCTAGATTTAAGTTTCTTTCAAACCTCCTTGTAGTAGAAAAAATGATGATATTAGAAAGAGAAGTGCCACACAGGAGAGCTTTGGTGCTGCACTGTTCTTGTAACGCCAAAGTGAATTCAACTCAGGAATTGCTCTAATCTATCCTTTTTTTTGTACATACACAATATAAAAAAAATGTTGATCTTTCCAAAGGCTGGATTTTTTTTTTGTGCCTTTTTTTTTTTGTGTGTGTGTGTTTTTTCTCATTATAGTATCATCCATTCATTCACAATAGGTTGTCTTTTCATGTACTGGTTTAAAGCTTGTGGTTGGATAATTCTTATATTGAAATAAAATACCATTTTTTACTACAATTGAGAGCTTTCAGATAGAATGGATACTTCACTAAATAAATGAAATCAGGAAGAACTAATCATACCATTATGTCCTTTTACTCTTATTCTTTATTCATCTTATTCTTTGATGACCATTAATAGATACATCTATTATAAAAATAGAAGAAACACAACATCATGCAATACGATCTAAGTACAAAACATGAAAAGTTATATGGCTTTATTATTTTGCTTACATGTTCCACACACTTACCAAAACTGTCTCTACCTCTTTGCAACTAAAAAAAATGGGAATCCTAAATGAATAACTTGTGGAATTTTTTTTGTTCATTTGGTTTTCTTTGTTTGTCGTATTTTTTTTCTATTTGGGTAAAAGCACAGAGAAAACAAAAGTTGTGCAGCAGTGAATCCCAGAACTTCATTAAATTACTTCTTTGCAGTTTTTTTTTTATAGTCTTTACTTAAGGAGCATATAATAAGAAAGATCTAATATTTTTTTAATCTATATAGGTAGGTATGATCTTTTTCTACAGGTTGCTTCATATACAAAATTGATGGCTCACATTCTATCCCAAAATGGAATAGATTTACATTCAGACAGTCACGTTATCAGCTAAAACTGCATCATATCAGAATAATTCTTTTTTTGTTTTCTACAGATAAGCAGATAAATTTTCACTTAAAAACAGGTGAAAAATAGTCATGAGTGCTGAAATAGTTTGACAGCACCATTCTTGGGATGTGTTTGTTAGTTGCATCTCTGTGCATATTCTATACTCACTGAAATTTAAAATATCACCCTATGAATGAAGCACAACACTCTCTTGTCTTTCTTTCCAAACAGTCTTAGACATCTGTTTCACTTCAAAGACTGAACAGAAAGCAGTTTACTGGCAGCCAGGAGATTTTTGAGGGATTTGGCTTGTGATTTTTTTAATTTCACAGAGTTTAGTGATAATGATAGCTAAAATTGTAACTTAGTATGCTTAATTTCACAGTGCTCTATGATTCAAAAATTAAAATAAGGGAGAAATTTTAATTACTTTTGATTTTTTTCTAATGGGGTACCTGCTGCATATGTGGGGTGTGCTTTAACCTGGCAGGGAGCTAAACACCACACAGCCTTTTGCTCATTTCCCATGCTCCCAGTGGTATGGGCTGAGAACTAGGAAAGAAAAAAAAAAAAAAAAAGGTATAACTCATAGTCAAAGATAAAAACTATTTACTAGGACAGAAAAGGAAGAGAGAAATAACAGTAATGATAATATATATGTATATATATATACTTTTTTTTTTTTGTATGTATACACATGGCTGGGCATCAGTCAGCAGGTTGTGAACAATTGCTGCATGCATCTCTTTGCTTTGCTGTAGATGTATATATTGTTGACTTTATCCACATTGAGGCAATGTCACCCATCTCTCATGTTTTCAGCTTACAGAATACATGGCACCTCTACTGAAATATTAGTAAGATTAATAGAAAGAACTACTTAAATATTTATTTATTACTAGACAAACATAGTGTCACAGAGTTGATCAGATCAATCTATGTCCGTGACAGGGGCGACAGGCCTCTGCCCTCCCCCCCCACCCCAGTCCCACAAAAATGGGAAGGAAGGAAGGGAGGAAAAGAACAGCGACAACAATCTATGGAGGAAAACTTATTTTACTATAATATTGGAATACAAAATAACACAATATATACAATTTAATTGAAATTGAGATTAATAAATCAGACAAGATGAGAGAGAGAGAGAGAGAGTTCCCGGGACCGATTCAAACCTGAAAAGCTTGGAACGGCTAGGAAAGCACCCTCCAGCACCCACTGCAAGGCAGCAAGAGAGCGCCCCCCCCCCACCCTGGAAGGGTCAGATCCCGTGACTGCTGTAATGTACAGGGATAGGTACTTGGAATTGGGGCAGTGACACTTTAATACCCCGTACACTACATGATGTTTTGATGTGGAATACTGAAACCATAAAAAAACAAAACAAAAACAAAAACATAGAACCATGACACATAGTCTTATTTCTTCTGCTTAAGTTGATTGAAAGGTAGTGTGAACTTCTTTTGCAGAAATTATAACTCTTTTGTATGTCAAAAATTCAGTTTAAGCAGTGTCAGTCCAGTGTCAAAAAAAGGATCCGAAAAAAGGATCCAAACACACAGTGGGGAAAGAGTCTGGTGAAAGTGGGAAGAAGGACAAGTTCAGGGATGCTCATGAGAACAGCAGAAGAGCAGAAAAATGTTTAGGAAAAGAAAAAAACAATTCTGAAATCTTTGTGATTACTATTTGTTGATACCTGAAAGAGGGTTAAATTTAAGAAGAAACATTAAAAAAACACTATGTATGAAAACTGACAAAATAGTAACCTATACTTAAGTCTGTCATAATACACCAAAATGTTGGCATTTACCTCTATTTTTCCATAGATATACACCATACAAATCTGTAAGTGTTAGGTATGCTGGCACTTTTCCCTGCCTGTGAAGTTATTTCTTCACTTACATATCAGAAACCTCTTCTATATTTACTCATTGTAAGAATGAAAGAAGTATGGTTTCTAATAATACTGTGTAGCACCAGGACAAACACTTTTTGATCATTTGCCTATTAGCAGTATTTTGCCTACTTCAATCACTCTTTGCTTTTCCTCCCCAAAATTCTTACATCCTAACATCTCTACATCCCTAAATCATACCTTGAAGATAATAACATATATTCTTCCACTCTTTTAAAATTCATTCTGCATTTCCTCCAAGGCTTGAATTTGGTCTGTAAACTGCTGTGTCTTCTGCTTTCTACAGGTCAGTGACTCAAGATTAGCACTTGAATAAAAAAGTTTCCAAACCAATTGCTCGTTCAAATGAATTGCAAACAAGTGTTGGAGGAAACTAATAAGACCTGGTAGATTTCATATTTTAAAACAAATGAGATTTTAATTGAAACAGGAAACGTTTCAATCCTACTTATGTCGCAGCCTTACTGTATAACATGTTAAAACAGCAAAATCACAGCTGTTTTGTCAACATTTATACTTTATTCTCTTTTTAATGTTTTTGTTAAAATATAGCTATTAAAAATTATAGTAGCTATAAAATAAGCTACTACAAAGTGAGCATATGGTACCATTCAATATTCTAACCAAAATCATTAGCCAAAGTTTGGAACTATGTAGATAAAAACATTCAAAAAATGGCAATTTCCCAAAAGGAGGAAACAAACAGCCAAATCCAATGTTTCCTGCTCATATCTCAGTTTCCTATTAGGAAACAACTCAGTGTCTGCCTGGACTAAATCTTTGCACCTTTTTTCTATTATGTTGTTAATGTTTGCTCATGCTATAAACAGTGACCGCTTCTCTCCTCATTTTGGTCTACTGTATATTTTGCAGCTCCACAGTGTTTCCCAAAGGAACAAGTGAAATAATCATTCACACATGTACCATGCCTGTACCTCAACTCTGCTTTTCTTCAAACAAGAGCCTTCAGTGATGCCTTAAGGAGGTTAATCATGGTTTACTATGTTTAAATGGAGCTTTGTCACTGACATGAGGTTTCATCAAAAAGCACCATTTCATTCAACACCACATTCTCACTTTTGACAGCCTATTCATGAGCTGACTCCCTGAAGCTTAGTGTGGTTACCATGTTTCCTGCCCTTTAGTTCAGGGATGGCTTTTCTGGGATGTCACAGCTCTAAGGCACGCACCTGTATCCCAAATCTCAGTGTAATCGATGCTCCATCTGATTCAGGCCCTGAAGACTGCGTACTTTTTGAAATGATTCAAGAACCATTCCCAGAGACACCACAACTGCTTCTTAACAACTATTTCACTGAATTTGGCCAGGAACTCCCCTTCTTCCCTGTTTACTTCTCTATGATTTTCAAAAAGTTTAATCCAGTCCAGAAGAGTACCCTTTAATTAAAAACAGGTTAGCTCAAATATGGCCAATGCAGATGGTGGTGTAAATCCAAATTTGATTACGTCAGTAGATATATTTTATGTACTCCTGTGCTAGCAAAGATTAGCTTTGAACTCACTCTAACCAAGGCAATTTATTTGTGCCTTTGAACATTTTCATGTCTAAATCCTTGCCATATTGCTTAATTCTCGTTCTTCTGTAGACATGCATTTTGCACTTCTGCCACCCAGCTTTGATTGCAATTTTTTCTTATCATTTGCCAAGTACAGCTCTGATTTCCACGTACAACCTTGCTTGGTCAGGACATTTAAGCCTGTTATTATTTCCATTTCAAAGCACCTTCAGCAAAGTAGCAGCAGCAGCAGCAGCAATTCATCTCTTCACAGGATGCCATCTCGGTCTGTAATGACTGTTTCATCAGTGTCCAGGACAGAACATGTATAGTCCCAACCAGTGTTTTTCTTTTCTTCTTCCTTCACTTTCTACCGCTCTTGAATTTTTGCTTCCCAAATTAATTCATTTTAAAGATACATTTTTAATTCCAAATGTCTTTGGTAAACTACAAAAGCTTACTTGTTTAAATTTGGTTTTCAATCATACAGAGATATTACGTACTATAATGTTTGGTACTAGCATGATTCTTTTTATCCTCTAAACAAACAAACAAATTTTTCAGTTTAGGTAATATTCTTCCCCTATAGACATTAACATCTCAAGCTGATAATACCAATAATCAGGCACAACCAAAAGATTCAGGCTTACAAAATAAAATATGTAATTATATATAATTAATTACAATATTTTATTATTACATATATTAATATATTATTATTAATCTGATCACCTTCCTTGTAATGCACTTTGTAAAAATATTATTTATCATCTTGATGTTATTACATTCTATGTAATTATATGTATTAATTGTAATTATATGTATTAATCATTATAATTTTAATTTACGCATATACAAATATTTCTCATTTAATCAATAGAGGCTTTGCATAATATACACAAGCACTAAGATATTACTTTATATGTTGTTATCTCTATTAGTATTCATTTGGGGAATAAAGGTGCATTTCCTTCTCAAATATGTGGATACTCCAAAAGTAATGCCTCATATTTATTTCCATGTAAGCTGCAACAGATTCAAAGAGCAAAATAACACTATTTGATAGAGAAAATTCTCAGCTACAAAACACCACCAGAATATCTACTGCCACACCACCAACATCTGCCTCTGATTTCATGGGTCAACATACTAAAGTAAGACATTACTTTCAGAGTATCCCTTGTACTTTTTTTTTTTTTTTTTGTCTTTGCTAAACTTGATGTAATTGTTGAGATTTTTTTAATAGTGTGCTATTGAATATATAGAAGTGAAAATCCAATAACTGTGAATATATCCTATGACCTAGGACTCGATGATCTTTGTGGCATTTTCCAAGCTTAGTGATTCTATAATACTGTGAACATGCGAGAATTAGATCAGCAAACCTTATTTTATGTTCTTACTGACTAATGCAGCAAATTTATTTATCAAGGTCTTGTGTTTAATATCATAAAACCATCAGTGACAATATCATAACTGTCAAAGATGAATTGTATGCTTATTTTCATTCTGCAAACAGAAATGCTTCCTTGTTTATTGTTTTTATGGGGATACTGGCTTTTCTAAGTTTGTAGGGATTTACAAGGTAGTCCACTGAAAGAATGACAAATCTTTTTTTGAGGAAACAAAATTGAGTGTCTCATGAGGATGCAGAAAAATCCACAGATGATCACATGGATGTTCTCACAGCAACTATCTAATACTAAAGGTCCTACTTATAATCCACTTTCCTCATCAAACTGTCAGGCCTACATTTGCAAATGTCACCTTGATAGAATATCACAGTTTGGAATTCTTATGGGATAATTAATCAACATATTTGAATGTAATTAGTCTTTACAATATGACATATTAATGTATATTTATAATTGAAGTACTTGAACTACTGTCAGGTCAATGTGTGTCATTTACTATTCTTCACACCATTCATAAGTTTTGAAAAAGACCATAGAAAAATGTCACTGTAACACAGAAAAAAAAACAAAAAACCACATGATCATCAAGAAAAAGCTTGTTAAGATAAACAACTGTAAGTATAATATAGTATGATTTTTGCAGGCTTTCAAACATCAGTTGTAAGTATGCATTGTGACTAATTTAATAGCTCTTTCAAAGAAAAACATAACCAGCAGTTTGTCCCAATCGTTGCTGAGGATAAAACAGCTCAAGAAAGAATCAACTTGCGTAGTACTTCAAAAAGATCAATGTGGGAGTCACCAATGAAATGTCATTGTTTGCCAACAATTTTCACAGTTACCAAAGATGTTTTTTTAAATAGTATATATTTTTAAATCTTACATCTGTTAGTAAATATTTACATCCTTACTAATGACTATGAATAAAATTTTGTGCCTCTGAATATCAATAGACATCATATCTGTTAAGTTCAGTGAGGCTAGATTTTCACTCCAGGTATGTGATATTTCACATAGAGGCAAAATAAATAATTTCAGATAATAAAGTTGGGAACCTGATTTTTTTTTATTATTTTTTTTATTTTTTTGTATGATGAGTGCAATACACAAATTGTTAAAATATTTTGTTTTAAAAAATAATGCATTTTCATGCAATGAAATTACAAGGGAAAGCTAGAATTTCTTCCTAATATCTATTTAGACTGGATATTAGGAAGAAATCCTTTACTGTGAGAGTGGTGACGCATTGAAACAGGTTGCCCAAAGGAGCTGTGGGTATCCCCTCCCTAGAAACACTCAAGGCCACACTAGATGGGCCTTGAGCAACCTGATCTAGTGGGAGTCGTCCCTGCCTAGAGTAGGGGGGTTGGAAGTAGATGATCTTGAAGGTCCATTTCAACCAAAATTATTACATGATTCTATGATAAAATTATCTTATCTAAGTTATTTTGAAAAGGAAATAACATTTCATTCCTTTATAAGCTTAAATAATGCAGTCTGAATGAAGTTAAATCACTCAGTTGTAAAATAAAAATAAAATCTATCCGATAAGGGTTTTTTTCATTTACTCTTACATCTTTTTTCTTAATTCTTTACTTCTATTCAGAATTGCATTGTTGACACATACTTTCACTCAAATATTATTAAAAGAAATATTGTTGCTGTAATCTCTCCCTCAGAAAGAAAAAAAAAAAAATCAACATTATTTCTGTACAACTCTCACTTGATTTTGGGGATTTGTATTACACATTTGGCAGCAGAATTGTAACAGATGCCATCTGTAAGGTCTTGAACCTCAAATTTTGGAATTTATGCCTTTCCAAAACAATAAAATGTTTGATTTGTCACTACAGAGACTTTTTTTAGCCAGTTTCTCAACCAATAATGTGAATATTCTTTTTATTCTGACATTCATCATATTCATGCAAATCCTCTCCAGTCTGTTCTTAAACAGTTCTGTGCTGTAATTTTCAATCAACCTCAAGTTTGTATTGATAATTTTATACATTAATTACCAGGAAAACTGTTGAAACTCATACAGGACCTTTGTACAATGGCACAGAATAAAGGCTTAGTTCTACTACCAATTATTTGTTTTCAACTGTATGTTTTACTAACCTTCATTCTAGTGCTTTTTCTACCTTACATGAACTTTGGAGGTTGGCATAGCACACTTTTAATCTATAGTTTTATCTTCTGGGCTTGACTTAGCCAGAAGTAAAAATAAAATTCAACTCCTGAGATTATTAGACAAAGAATGTCAAAGGTTGATATCTGGGCCAAATAGTTTGACAAAAATCTCATCAGTAAGGACTGCCACTTCCCACATTTTCCATCCCTCTGTACCTTTAAGGCCTTATCACAAAATCATTCAGATTGGAATTTACATAGTGTTAAAATCCCTCTTCCATGACTTCTTTCATTCATTAGTTAATTATTCTCAAAAGAGATGTCAAGTGTGTGTCGACTTTTATTCTGTAAACCATTATTCTTATCAAATTGCGTTGGTTTTGTTGTTGTTGTTTTGTTGTTTGTTTTAATATCAGTGATTAAAATGCCTACTACACAAATCTGAAACTACATGCCTACATCTCCAAGTTCCATAACCTAGCTGATACTCCATTAGAACTTCATAAGTACAGCACGCACCCACATTTTATCCTTGTAAAGGTTGTACTTCAGGGTAGAAAAAGAGTTTGTTATCAATCTCAAGTAATGGTAAGATTCCTCTAAGTAAATTTCACTCAAAAAGCTCAGAAAGTAGATGGTGAATCCTTACTGAATCAGTAATGAAACACACACTGACCTCAACTGGTGCAAGAAATGTGCTACATCAACTTTTTAAGTCTATACATTCCATATAGGAATCTGTATTTTCTGCAAAAAAACTTTCTATTTTGTACTATGTTTTAGGACCCACAGACATTCAGAACTGACTCTTGTCCTTGATAGCCAAGAGGTTGCCATGCAATGCCTTCAAAACTAATAAACTACTTGAGAAACTTAACTATAATTATAGCTTTCAAAAAAGTTCTAAATATTCTATATGCAGAAGAATAACGTTTAGCACTCTGCATCATTCAGAAATACTTTGAAGTCTAAGCAAAGCACAGGCACATCTCTTTACACAGATATGTCATGTTTTCTCCTAAGGTTTCTGGATCTACTGTGTTACCATATTGCCTTTACTTTCACCTTTATTTTAAATAAAAGTATGTACCCGATGTACAGAAAGACAAGTTTAATATCAAATTCATTCTCAAGGGAATTGCTCTGGTAGAGAGACAGTAATAGTTCCGATCTTTGTAGAAAGAGAAGCTCCTTAAGTAGTATTAAAAAAACCACTACTACTAATATTTATTTGATCTTGGCCAGTTATTCACCACAAGCTTCCACTGTTTCAGCATCCAGTCTCAAACATATTGTAAGCAGAGTTTGAATGAAGTGGATATATTTGCTTGAAGTGAAGTTTTGCCAGCTTGTTTGCAAACTGCAGCTAGGTTAAAATATGTTGGCTTTCAAATAAGGGTTGAAGAGTCCACAGATTCTCCAAACCATGTCCAACACAAAGCAACAGCTGCTGAGTATATCTACTAAACCATGGACCAAGAGGCAATTAAGCCACCAAATTCCAGCCACTCAGCTGGAAAGTTAATGTTCAAAAACTACATTAATTTCCAAGCAAAAGAAAATGATCATGAAAAGGACTTTGATTATATTGTCATGTTGAGTTTATTTGATAGTAATATAAAAAAAAAAAAAAAAAAAATCACAAAAGACTTCATACTTTGACAAAGGTATTTTTACAAAAAGAAAACACTGGTTGTTTACGTCCCTACATATTTCTAGTTACATTATCCTTTTTATTATTCTTCAGTATTTTAAAAAGAACTTAGTATTAATATTTTCAGCCAGAATTTCCCTGGAATTCATCTCTCATTTTTAGCACCAGAATAAGCAGCCTGTTTTGAGAAGACCTCAACATACTAGATATCTAGCAATTTTGAAAAAGAAACACACCATAAACATATAACCTATCATAACATTGAATCATTTCAAAATATTTAAACAGAGGTTAACTTCAAACAATTGGAAATCTGTCCCATCAATTTCAGAAGTCAGTTATAAATACTTGGTACGGAACTCTAAAATTATATTTCTATAATTAGGCTTAGAGTGCAGTTGACACTGACAGTAAAAGCCTAGGTGAATAGCATGCTTAATTATTTTTTTTAATATGTGGAAGAATATAGGGAAGGAGAAAAAAGGGAAAAAGAAAGCCTATGAAGTGTGAAAAGAGAACTTGTCCAAAGGGAAGAAATGTTATCAGGGTATGTAGAGATGCAACAAGGAAGACTAAGGGTAATTTGGAATTTAATCTGGCAGAGGCAGTAAAAGACAAGAAGTAGAGGTGGTTTTTGCTTTTTGTTTTTTAATTACATCAATAGTAAAAGGAGAACTAGGGAAAAAGTGGGTCTGGTACTAAATGAGATGAGTATTTTGGTAACAGGGGACACTGAGAAGGTTGAACACATACTTTGCTTCAGTCTTTACTACAAAGACTGTCCCTTGGGAACCCCAGACTCCAGAGGTATGAGAGAGATTCTGGGAAATCAAAGACTTCCCTTTACATGAGCAGACTGGTCAGAGACCAACTAGCCAAAAATCAACTAGCACATATCCGTGTACCCCAATAGAATGTATCCCTGTGTGCTGAGTGAGCTTACAGAAATGATGAACCACTCTATCATCTTTGAAAGGTCCTGGTGAACAGGAAAGGTGCCTGAGGACTGGAGTTACTCCAGTTCTCAAAAAGGGCAAGAAAGAGGATCCAGGAAACTACAGACTAGTCAGTCTCATCTCCATCCCTAGAAAGGTGATGGAACAACTTGCTTTGGATGCCACCTCCAAGCAATTGGAAAAGAAGGTGATAAGAAGAAGTCAATGTGGATTCATCAATTCTTTTTTGATCAACCTGGTAGCTTTCTATGTCATCACTAGCTGGATAGTTGAAGGGAAAGCAGTGGATGTTGTGTACCTTGTTCTAGCAAGGCTTTGACACTGTCTCCCAGAATACCTTTGTAATGAAGCATAAAACTGTGGGATAGATGAGGGGATGGTGAAGTAGACTGACTGGAATAGCTCAGAGAATTCTGATCAATGGTGCAGGGGTCAGTTGGGGGCTTTTAACTAGTGGTATTCTCCAAGGTCAGTGCTGGTCCTGGTCTTGCTCTACATCTTCATCCATGACCTGGACAAAAGGATAGAGTCCACCCTCATCAAGTTTGCTGATAATACAAATCTGGGAGGAGTCTACGACACACTGGAAGGCTGTGTTGCCATTCATCAAGACCTGAACATCATGCAGTTTTGGGAAGAGAGAAACCTGACAAGGTTCAATAACTGCCAACATAGGAATCCTGCACCCAGAGACTAAAAATTGCATGCACTAGAACAGGTTATGGAACAACCTGCTGGAGAGGAGCTCTGCAGAGAAGGACCTACAGGTTCTGGTGGACAACAGGCTGGCAATGAGCCAGCAGTGGTGTCTTGTGGCCAAGAAAGCTAATGGTATCCTGGGATGCATTAAAATGAGTATGGCTGTAGGCTGAGGGAGGTGATTCTCCATGTCTACTCTGCCCTGGAAAGGCCACATCTGGAATATCACCTTCAGTTCTGGACTCCCCATTTCAAAAAAGACAGATCTCCTAAGTAAGAGTCCAGCAGAGGACCACAATGACAATAAAGATCCTGGGGCATCTCCCATACGAGGGACAGTTGAGAAACTAAACATAAACAGAAGGTATGATTTCTTTTAAAAATACTTCTTTCTTACTCCTAATTGTAGAAGGGTCATTGGCTAGTAGACTTTATCAGACAATTACTTTTTATCTGGTTGATATCACAGAAAATAAAGCTAACTGTATATGCTAGAGGGCAGATTGCCCCTCTCTGTTTCTAAATCCATGGAAGTCTATTGAACTGATGTTTTAAAGTGACCTAAGATAGCTATAAGAAAGCTGTTAATCAAGCCTTAGTTTACTTCTTTGTACTCCACACTACACAAAGAACAGATCTGAGTTGCCCAGACAGAATTAGTAAGACTGGGAATTTTGTCATGTGTGATAATGAATACAGCTAGAAGACAAATATCCAATACCACTTTGCAGATATATTTGTCCTCCATAAAATGAGAAGTCTCCTGACCTTTCTATACCACTATTTTTTTCATTTTCCTCTTTTGTAGGAACCAGTAGCATATATGAGCTCTAATGATAATGATGCATTCTACTATTTTCTGTTCTTAATCCTCATTTGATAAATCCAGAGTTCACCCACTAATTTTTTTTCCAAAGATCATACAAAATGAGAAAATTATGGAGATTGTAGTATTTGAGTGGAATAGCTCCTACTGGTGGCTAATATAGAGTAATGTGGAACAATAAAGGAAGATCTGTACCTTTATTTTGTATTTCTGATTTTTTGTACAGAACTAAAACATTTTTTTGCTTTTTATTTGCCTCTTAAGATTCACTGTACTTTGGAAATGGAATTACTCTCCCATCATTCCAACACTTCCAGTCACAACTGGAAACACTGCAAATGGAATGAAAGAGGAAAACTGGAAAATGCAAGTAATGCATCATATACATTCTCAAGTGTAAAAATCTTAGCTAAGCTTTTTTTTTTTTTTTTTTTTAATTGCATATTTTTCTTAACATTGCAGAACTTTCAATGCAAAGGAGTCATTCTGGCAGGGGAGATGTGCAATATTTTACAACTTCTAGCTTCACTTGCTATGGTCAGCTGAAACTAAAAATTGCAAAAAGATAAAGTGCTCCATTAAATCCCTGTTTTATTGTATAAGTATCCTTATGAAATTGTATAGCTATACAATAGCATTATATCAGACAAGAACTAAGGCTTACAACAGACGTTAAGCTGCAGCATTACAGTGAGCAGATGTAAGGCTTATTTAAACCAAATTTTAAAGTGAAATATTTATGAACTGATTTAAATACTAATGAGCAGACACCCTACAACCGTCAGGGCAGCAGAATGACAGATGTGTTACATAGAAATCTCTATGTCATATAGCTGGCCATTTTTCAATATGCTTGGACGCATATTTCTTAATAATACAGGCAGACGATTGTCAGTGAGCAAGGACAGGAGAAAGACACTTAATCAATTAGAAAAGTTTCCCTTCCTTTTCATCAGTGGCCTTATTTGCTTCTGCAGCATTTTTCCACTGTTTCCTGATTACTCTCCCTTTTTATTTTTGCCTTGTTCAGAAATTCAAAGGTCCATCTACGGAGGTGGCAATACCATCATTACAGCTTATTCTTAGTTCTTGTTGAAGCCGCAGTTTCCTCATCCATGCTGCATGAATGTTAGTTTACTCAGTCTCCATTGAGACTTTTAACTTCCAAGAAATTCATAGTGCGATAGATAGGACAGCTGCCTACTAGTTAAAAAGACAATTTTTGCTACTTCTATGGACAGCCCTCAAAAAAAAAAAAAAAAAAAAGAAAAAGAAAAAAACCACACCCAACAAAAAACCTTACACATTAGCATCCTTGTAGTCCTTCATACTGTGCACCACATTTCTCTATACACATCTAAGATGATGCACTAAAAGCAGTCCTTTGGCACATCTCAATACTACCTTAATCTTATAGCTGGCACTTAGCTCACAGAGTGATAATGTCTGACTGAAAGGCAAGTCATCTGGGAGAAGTCTTGGAATGTACCAAATAGGCTCAGGCCTACCTTTTACAAAGTTTGCAGGCAACCAGTTACTCTAGAGAGCGTAGAGATGATCTGCATCAGTATTCTCTCAGATGTGGCACAAAGGACAATATTGGTATAGCAGTAATCAGCAAGAGCAATAGAAAGAAAAAGAACAACTCATCAAGCAGCTCCACTGCTAACCTCATCTCTTACTCATCTCTCCCTTCATGCTTGAAGTGGATTTATAAAGCCAAAACTCCTTTTTGCCATCTAACATTTTCACTTCTAATCTGACCATTCTAAGTAAATGCAGAAGCGAAACTTTTCATTTGCAAAAATAAGTAGATACATAAGCATAATACAAACAATCATTAAATAGTGAAAAGTGATTTAGGGAGAAAAATTAACCTCTTTTTCTGCTGTTACCTGGTGAACATTTTCTAGCTTTTAATTTAAGGATACATGATTCTTTAATTACTAAAATAATGTATTTTTCTTTCAAATAAATGAATGTATTTAAGCATTACGTAAATATCACAGTTGCTACTAAATATTTCTTCAATTCTGTGACAAATCTTAGTAAAAGAATATTGGTAAAAATAAGTAAGCAAAAAGTTTAAGTGTGCATGATCTGTCAAAAGTGCTAGTAAACTGATTTGAAAATTTCAACTCACACCTGGAGTCATTGACAATATACTTTTGTCTCTGAATAATTTATTTGTCATGCCCAGATCATTTTCCATCACAAAAATAGCTACTTTATTAAATAATGAATGGATATAGTTAAGAATATCATCATAAAGATAATTCTTAGTGATAGATATACTGAGAAAAGACTGTAAAGAAATCTAAGCGCCTCCCTAAGAAGCAGGTAATATCTTTGCTTCAAGTAAGAATATAAGTGTTTTAATTACTGAATTTGAAATGTTGAGCAAAGTATTTTTATACTGATTAGTACAAATTTTTAAATAGATTTTTAAAGAGATTTTCATAGCACACAAGATCCTGTACACACTGTGTGCAAGAGAAACAAAATATCTTCTAACAGATATGGTACTAATATCAAATTTTCCAACAGGATGACACGTCTTCAGCAAGCTTTCTTATTAATCTTATGAAATTAATTAATTTTATTGTTTTAACAAAATATAGCAGCCTAAGATCAATGAAGTGTTGTTTTTTGGGTTTTGTTTTGTTTTGTTTTTTTCCCCAACTTAATTATTGATCCCTTTTCCAGGTTTCTATTTATTTTGCTAACAATGTTGGAATATGTTTGAGATGCCTTAAAACTATGTTAACTTCATAGGTTATATCAGTATCTTAAGAACATACTAGTGCCTAAAATTTAGATGCAGAAATGTTCCATTCTGTTGTGTCTCCAGAATAAAGCACTTCGTTCATGCTAACGTTTTACATTTAATAGTGTTTACCTGTTAGTAAGTAAACAACTCTTAATGGAAATTGCAAATTTCCACATGCAAATATTTTAATGCCACTGTGTAACCACTTACATCTCTATAAAATGAATGCGTAATAGATGCTGTATAACAATGTAATATTTTGGCTATTCCATTTACAGGTGTGAAAGGAACCAAGCAATGGAAATAGAAACTCTCAGAGTTATTCCTATAAATCTTGACTTTGCGAATTAGTTTTACTCAATCTTTGTGATACCTACACATTTAGTGGGTCGTTATTCAGTTCAGGTTAATTTCTTCGTATCTCACAAAGCCTTTTTACAATTCATTTCAAACCAGAATTGCATTCAGACTGCTCTGAGTGAGCAGGTAACCATCTCATCCTCTAACTTTCCTCTAACTGGGAAGGATACTTGTGAGTTTCTATTGTTTTTAGAAAGAATGTTGTTAACTCCTTCCTTAATCAATGAAGAAGAGGAAGGGGTAGAATACTGGATACTTCTCTTAACGAGGCAAGCTGAACAAAGATGAAAGGACCTGTTAGGAAGCTGAATGTCTCAGCTAAATGAATATCAGAAGGAGAAACAAGAATTTAGTAATGAAAAAGCTTGAGAGACATAAAGGAAGGACTACACATATTAAGAAAAAAGAGATAAATAGTGAAGATCTAATTAACAAGACAGCAGAGAAGCATGGAAAAAAAATAAGTTCCTTAAGGAACTTGGACTGCCTCAGTGAAAGCTGTTCAGGCTGAACACTTCTGTTGTCTTTATGCTGATGTATCTACAAAACATCCTGAACTCATTCACACTGCATGTTGTGTGTATTTCAGCACTGATTTATTCCAATAAACATCTGTTCTTGTTCTCAAGGTTGTCCTACATTTGTTTCCATTTCAGTCTTTGAGGAGATCTGCTCTCCATCACCCACAGGGCGTTCCAAAAGGGGTGTCAAACTCATGTGTGTGAGTATGGTGCAACAAGAGAGGCTTCAAGCAGCTGTCAAAAAAGGAACGAGAAAACCTGTCACCACCGAAGCAGAGTCTTGATGCTTACTGCTCAACTATGAAGATTCTTTTCATTTATTGCTATAATAACTCTCATGACAGTCAGCCAACAGAAGGCTGAGAATAAAATTGAATTTCTGAGCTAGTGTCAGGAATGCTCTGTCATAGTGGATTCACATCATCATCCAGCATCAGAATGGCATCATCTTTGCACGTCAGTTAGACTGCTCACTTCATGGTAGAAGTGGATTTTTTCAGCCATTTAATGCCTGTGTGGAAGCTGGATACCTCAAGCACACTGAGAATTGAGTCCAACTTTTTACTTGCTAAATCTGTAGTAGCCACTGTCTGTGAGAAGATGCAAAGCGCTACACCATAGATAACAAGCAGATGTAAATGAGCTACCTGTCACGCCAACATTCACTGTTTCCACAGAAGCGTTACAATAAGCTGCACTGAAATTGTCAAAGGACAAATACACCGCCCACTACAGAGGTCTAGAATTGTTAAATGACATAGATGGATAATCTATACAGACCAGCTCTTCAAAAGAATGAGATGTGTTGTGAGTATGTATCCCATTTCTTGTGAGCTATGCTATTATCTAACACAGATTCAGTGAGAGAAGGCTCTCAGGGTAATTTAGTGGAAATGGATCTTGTAAAGAACTATCACATATAAGGCCATCTACAGCTGCACTGTTAGTATCACGACCCTTTCCATATTCAAGACTATTTTTATCTATTCATACTCATTGATGTGAATCTCAAATCTTCCTTACCAGCATTTTTTGTTTATTTCTACAACTTCAAATCTACTACTATGATGCTCCATCTTGTCTTTTCTTTAAGTTTATCTTGCTTCTACAACTAGGATTACAGCTTGGCCAGGCCAAAAGTTTTCAGGTATTCTAACAGCGGCTTCACACTAAGGGCTGAGTTCCATCTGACTGCTTTCTTACTTCCCCTCCTTAAAGGAAGAAGAGGGTGAAGAAGGTCTGAGATGAGGATAGGAAGATCACTCAATTATTATCACAGACAAATTAGACAGCATAGAGATATTAGCATAAATATTTCTAGCCTATTTCTAACAGAATATAGTAGTGAGATTTAAAAGCAAACTAAACTGGAATGCTTTTGTCTATCATGGGCAACTTCTGGATTCTTGTTACAGAGGCTACCCCTACAGATCCGCTGCCACCAGTACCTTTTCATGTAAGCACAATATAGCCTAGCATACACTGCAGTTCATGTCTGCATGCACTGGAATCAAGCACTGGGTCATTTGAATAGCAAAAGGTGATGACAGTACCTTCTAATGAGACACTATTCTAACGGGAAACACTATGGAATTAGGCTTTTAAAAAAGAATTAGCTCACCCCTTCCAATGACCAAAAACATGACAAGAACGCAATCTGTGTCAGAGGGGTGCTAGTTCTCTAACTGCTAACCCTTAAATGGGGGTCGAGGAGAGATAGATCCAGGCTCCACCTCTTCTAGTCACTCAGGTGCATTGCTTGGCAATCAACTATTCGTTCAGGTTGTGACCTGGCAATTCTCTTGCAGCCATTTCACTTCCACTCTCACCCAGTTTTTTTCATCACTTTCTCTTCTGTAGGGACTGTGGAGACATTTCAGATTTAGCAGTTCCCTCTTTATACAGAGAAAAAAAGCGTGGCTAGACAGACCAAACCTTACATTCAAAAAACTAGTGTACTACAGCAAGAGGTTCTGTTGGTCAACTGCTCCATATCTGGCCGCTTTAACTATTAAGTAGGTACTTCAAAGCTAATTATCCTTCACTGGGTTATTATAACTAGTTTTGTATCAACTTGCAGCAGTATCTAGTGAAGGAAGGAAACAGAAGAATACAAAACATGTAGCAATCCTTTCCTTGGCTGTTGACCAAACTACCTCAATTGAACAGTGTTAAAGAAAGTATTTTTTTCACAAGCATTTTTAAAAAATTACATACAAGTTGAACTTGTATAATCAACAAATATACAGATGTATAACCAACAAGTATACAGAGAATTTAGTCTAGTCTTTAGAGAGCACATAGCTAGAAAGATTATCATGTTGGAAAGGGACAATCGGCAATCAATGGAAAACATGCGCAAGAACTTCTTTACAGTGAGGGTGACGGAGCACTGGAACAGGCTGCCCAGGGAGGTGATGGAGTCACCTTCTCTGGAGATGTTCAAGACCTGCCTGGATGCCTACCTGTGCGACCTGGTGTAGGGAACCTGCTTTGGCAGGGGGGTTGGACTTTATGATCTCTGGAGGTCCCTTCCAACCCCTACAATTCTGTGATTCTGTGAAAAGCTTACCCACATCCTAGGCTTGCAACAGAAGAGTCCTAAAGGAGCAATCTCCAGAGAGAAATCCTTTCTCAGTGGCAGTCAACACTTAAATGGGGTTAGGAGAGGTGGAGCCAGGCTCCACCCTTTCCAGTCACACAGGTGAATTTCCTTCACCTGTGCTCCCACAGCTGACTCAATGCTTGCCTTAGGTGAACAATCACAGGTTCAGCCCATGATTAAACAGTTCCCATACAGTGTTGCACTGCAACTATATTTTGGTATGCTATACTTTTGGTATTTCTAATAGATGTTAGAAATGAATGAAGCAATTTTTGTAATTTCTACGCGTCAATAACAGTAGAGACAAATTTCATCTTTTGTCCCTTACACTTCAAAATACTGGTTTGTAAGGAATGTAATTTAACTCTTTATTATTTCATTATTCCAGAATTAGCTGACTACTATTTAATATAAATTTACCCCAATGCACAGACAAAACTGACATTATCTAACTTAATCCTAGTTCAATTTTTCTTCACTGTTTTAGAAGTAGTAGAATAGGAACTGCTTTAACATCTGAGATTGGTGGGAATTAACATAATCCTGACTGTGGGTTTCACTCTGTCATAACAAAATATATTGAGTATTTTTCCATTTCCCAGTTTTATAGTGAGGTGCCTCACTTGTGTATCACAATCTCCCTTATGAAAGTACATTATTAGGAATATCTAGCGAAAGGGGTAAATGTATTACTGATTTAGCTTTCTACAAAGAAGATTTCAAAGATTATTTCAAAGCTGAGATCTATATTAATCACGTGATTTCTTTTTCACTTAAAATGCATTTCTTAACATGCTGAAATTATTTGTTTGAATGTATTTCAAATACTCATGAGTATATACAGCCTTTGGAAATATGTCATAAAAACTTAATTTTTGTTGGTGTTTTTCACTAAATTTATTCACTACAGACTGCTCTGCAATGCTATTTGAAATATCATAATTACCAGAAATGACAGGTCACAATCCTCAAGTCTGGTCAAATTATATTCAGAAAAGGACTAGAAGGTTGAAAGAGGCAAAGAAAGTTCAACCCAATGAGCATAACTTTCTAGGTCATCCAAGTTATCGGAGAGTCTTCTCAAAGCAGGACAACCTCCAAAATGCTAGTCTGTAATCATCAGTCATAAGAATCCACTGAGAATGTGATCCTCTTTACTAGGAGACTATAAAGTATGGATGGCTTGCAGCCCATTTAAGACTCCACTCCATTTCACCAGAGATTCCTTCTCTGGTCATTTCAGGTCGGATTTTGATCCCTTTAAAGATGTTGCAAGATAATCATATATGGATTAAAAACTGTCTCATTCACTTTGCTGTATATTTGTAATTTAACACATTTAATCCTTCCCACATTGCTACTGGTGCCTATAGTAGAAACATACATCTTTCTTCTCCATTTTGTCACCTTCCAGTGCTTTCAGCTGTTCTGTGGTGCTGTTATTGATTGCTCCCACTGCCTGCTAATACTCCATTCTCTCAAATGTTTTTTTTCCACATATTAGCTGGTTTCCACTGACAGCTTCACTGAAACTATGTATCTCATTTCCGAAGTGTCTATTCTACAAGATTCTTCTACAAGATTCCTCCTTGTAAACGTGCTGGAGTTTTTTTTAGAACTCTTCACTAGTGATTGGTATTTAAAAAAAACGCTCAAAAGATTTATTGATGTTTCTATCTGAAGATGTTTCAGATGTCTCCTGAAATAGAAAAATTGCAAGCATCATGCAACTCATATATTAACTCTGAGATAACATTTAAGACATGTAATTCATTTTTTTCCATGCTAGCATTAGCTCTCTTTTATTCCTACGTATTAATTTCCTAATACTAGCATCACTTTATTCTTAAATCCTTCACAGAACAGCACAGTGTGAAAGAGGTAGATTAACTGTCCTGTTTTCTCTATTTTTTTTTCCTCAGTGGGATATCGGTGCTTAATACGTGAGTACTGAGAAGATTTGTTTCAACTTAACTGATTGAGAGCTTGCTTGGTCTGTTACTCTTGACAGATTGTTTAAAACTTTTCAGAGATGCCACTGGTAGGCATTTGCCTCTGGTTCTGCCTTTTTATTTATTTGTTATTTATTTTTATTTATTTCTTCATAAGTTGAGGGGAACTTAGTCCTATTGAAACTTTCTTTAAAACAATCTTACCCATATTTTCTTCTTTTCTGTATGCTGACTTCAACTGTGAGCTTATGTTTTCAGCTTTCATGGTCCTGGTCATCTGGTAAATAGATTAAGGATTTCTAGTAATCGAAATAAATTCAGTTGTAATTGCTAATGCAAAATATATTTTATTTATCTTTTTTCTCTATTGAACAGTTCCGTTTTCTTATTGCTGATCTTTCCCGTATTTTTTTCATTGGTTCTAGTATTAGAGATTTCTTTTCCAAGCAGCTACTACTTCCCATATTTTGGACACTTGCGGGTTAGTTATGGGTATATGTTTGCTGCTCCTCCAGCTTGACTCCCATGGGGAATGAGTTAAGTTTTACATACATAACAAAAACACAATTGTTTGCTCTTCATCACTACCTCTTCATCCACTCTCCAGAACGCTTGCTTATTTAATTAAGAGATTAATTTGACATGAAGAACAAAATTGGGTCTCTACACAGGTTTCTGACCAGAGAAGGCTTATGTTTCTTCAGCTTTGAGTGTGGACAGTTAGCTGGCACCTCATGCCAGATAACAGGTATAGGTGCTCTTTTTGTTTAGTTGCTAAGGAATGTTCTGGCTTGGTGTATAGATTTTCTTTATTTTTCTACTCAGTTTCACATTTCTCTCTAAATAAAAGTGGAAAAAAGTATACAGATGTTTGCCATCTCCATTTCAAGAGAAGATTTCAGTTCCTAGATAATATACTATGTACATTATGTACATAAGAATAAAATCAAAAATATCTGTTATAAGAAGAAAGTTTAAAAAAACTAAAAAAAAAAAAAATACACAAGCCAACTACCATTCAAAAGAAAATATAAAATCTCAATTAAATAACTCATCAGGTTAGGCTTTTTTTCATGTACACGAAAAATCATAACAAGACTTCTAAACTTATTTAGTCTCACAAAGATGCCTCCAATATTACAAACAGTTTTTTCTTAAGAACACCTAAAGTAAATATTTGTCTCTAAGAGACACATTTTATTAGAGACTATTTTAAAAATGGTTTTTTATTAAAGAACTTATTACAATAAGAAAGTTTTCGTTGTTTTGCCTTTCTTAACGCTTTGCAAAATAGAACAGAAACTCAAATTTTACACACAGTTAAAAATAAGAAATGAAATAAAATTTGTTACAAAGCAGTAATCTATTCATAATATAAAATCACATTTAAAGAGGTTACAAAAAGATTATACATATGAATTATTCACTAAAACCATATGTCCTCTGAAATTGAGTATGATTGCCAGTTGTCATTGAACAGTCATGAATTTTAGCATGAAGCTCTTTGTCAGTTAAAATTATCTGATGAATTCTGCTTATGAATATTTTCATTCATTTAGATTATTTGTAAACTCTGCTGCATTAATTTATTCAGATATTTGATATGCAGGTTTAGTTAGTTAGTTGTTTAGTTAATAATTTTTCTTTGGTCACTTACAAATATTATTTGCTCTCTTTCATTTTTGCTGAATAACATCATGATTGGAAAACTCAGAATAAAGTTCAATCAATCCATGAACTATGCATCTGTAAATATCATAGCAATTTCTTACCTTCTTTGCAATTTTTACTTTTCCTTTCTTAGTAAAATAAAGATAGCGTGATACAAGACTTATTTAAGACAGTGACACAATGCAGAAACAGTGTAACTATAGTCAGGGTCAAGATGCCAGCCTTTCAATAACATGAGAGGATGGGAAATAATAGCTTTAATATAGGAAAGAATACACACAATATCAATAGAAAAAAAAAAAAACAACAAAAAACAAACAAAAAAAAAACCAACACTGCAATTAAGAAAAAAAAAGAGAAAATCCTGAATACCACAAGCTATGGGATTTTCTAGTGGGTCTGCTGCTGTCATCATCATGTTATTTTGAAGCTGAAATCTGGAAGAAGGGAAAAAGCATATAAGCCTTATTATTTTCTTTCTATAAGGCATTTTGTTTTTCAATTTCTTTTTGTAAAATTCATACATATTTGCACCACTTTTGTGACAGAGCTATCAGCTTCGGTCTCCATTTTTCTAGTAATGTCAACACTTTTTCTCATGGTCAAGACAACAGTCGAGCAGCCAGACATTTTAAATCCTACAGCCTTTTTTTCCCCTACCATCTTCAAGAAGTATATGAATTTGATTCATTTTTCCCTATTTTATTTTTCTGTGGCTATCCTCTTGATACATTTGTTCATCACATACAGTTAAACTGATTTCTTTAAAGAATATGCTTTCCTAGTCTTATTGTCACACCTCCAGCAAATTGGAAGCTTGCTATGCTGTGCTAAGTGGTGATCAAAGAACAGGGTTTCACACATCAAGAATTCAATGAACGTATAATACTTTTACTTTCTGTCACTATTCTCTGTATTTTCTCTGTTCCAAATGTTACATCCATTACTTGTCCTACTGAAGTACAGTAATTTTTTGTTTAGAACTTCATCTAAGTTTGAGTTAATTATTTACATACTTCTTGACATGGTGCAGTCATGATACTCTTGGTCTCACTAAGTGCTTTGTTGCCAGGCTGGTAAAGATATTTCTGATTAACATCACACGACATATTACACTTATTTACAAAAAGCACTTATTTAACCAAAGAGTCCCTACATTTGTCAACAGCTGTTAGCATAATGTCAAATTATTGACACAGTGGCTTTGTCTACTTGTCCTTTAAAAAAAAAAGAAAAAGAAATCAGTTTTTCATAGAATTTGCCTTTTGTTGGGGTTCTATTCTAGTTTTCAACATCATTCACAGAACAGAAACTTACTGTTGGATTGTATATATCATCCCTCCTGACACTTGTATTTATCATTACAAGTGACCAGAAGGTAAAGACAAAAAACAGTTACTCACTAGACAGACATAATCAACTCTGTGCTAATTTGTCATTAGTGTATATATTTACATTCCTGTTATTTATTTGTAGCTAATTACATAAATATGTTGAGAATTCAAATTTCTTTGTTATGGCAAATAACTGAGTACAGGGTGAATCCAACATACATTTTCCTAGTAAAAACAATTACTTAGTTTATTCAATTGGAATAGCCACTCTTAAAGATAGGTCCCTCCATAGTTGATAACATAATCCCAAAACATCTGTCCCAGATATATGGATTGAATGAGCGCTCTCCTTCCTCCATTAAGATTAATCATAGGAATTCAGGTGAGATACAGCACAGAGATAGGATTTTCAACCCTATAAAAAACATATGATCTCCTCATACTTCATATATCTTGCTGCTGCAGTTGGTGTGTAAAGAAATCTATGCAATCACAATGGTTGAAACTGCTAAACTCTAAAATATTGAGAGTGTTGCTTCCCAACCATTGACCTAACCTTAACTTTAAATTCCCACTATTGCTAGGTTCACTAGTTTTGTTTGGTGTTTAAACTTAAAATTTCCAGGGTATTTTAAGTATGGTTTTCTTACCAAAGGCTTGGGGGTCAACTTACAATTAACTACATTATGCTGATTTTAGGAATTGGAGCATGAATAATTGCTGCATTACTGTTTTCTTTACCCTACCAGTCCTGATTTTACTTTGTCTTTCTTCCCCTCTTTAACACGTGCACAATGACCCAGTGCTGTAGCCACTGCAATTTAAATATTTAGATTTCTCACAGCACTTTCTAGACACTGAACTAGATTTCTTACTGATGCACTTGCTCTATACAGGCATAACACAAAACTTGTGAAGTGTTTGCAGAAAGTGTTTTTGCAGAAAAAGCATTTTGAGTCTCTATCTAGCAGTCTTTACTTAAAAGCAGAAAATAAAATTAAGAAATTAAACTGCACCCATGCTTCACAGAAGACTGCAATTTTATGGTCATTTAGCATTTTTTAAACTTTTTATTTGTTTGCTTTTTTCTTGCCAAGTCTTTCCCTGAGCCACAGATGTCATTTCCTATTCAGCTGCTGCACTGTTTCTTCCAGACACCCTGCAGATCACATGGGTAACATTCCAACCCAAATTGGATCATTTGAGTAACAGATAACTTCTCAAATCTGCTACTGTTTTCTTTGCATTCTTTACTCATTTTTTTTTTTTATTTTCAACCTGCAGTTTACAACCTTAATAAAGACTAATAAATAATTTAGATTTTAAAATCTTGTCTCAAAACAATTTTTATAACCAAAATGATAAACATCCAGTCCAATACAGCCATTTCTATTTTGTTGTTTTATGCAAGGTACCACAAAATATGACACAGATTTTCATTGCTTTAGTATCTTCCCTTCTTTGTTAAAAAAAAAACCTGAACATTACCATTTTAATGTTCATTTTAAAGGAAAATCTTTGAGTTTCTTCCTTCACAATATTTATAATTTGGAATCAATAGTACCTTTTCATGCGGCCTGAAGACAGTTCATTGGAACCTTTTAGAACTCTCAGTGCTGTTTTCAATATGAATAAATAATTCAGTGTGGTAGAAAGGAAGTGATTGAAATGTTGCTGGCCAAAGGCTTCCAATTGTCCTAGGGCAGGTTTGAAAATGGACTTGCACATACTACTTTATCAATGAACCTTTAAATCTGGAGAAGTTCAATGTAATTAAAAACACTTTCATAACTCAAAGGTTTGAATGTTTTACAGTGCTGAACGTGATAGGAAAGAGGACCCAGCAATACAAAACAAGGCCATTCATGATGGCTTTGTCACAGTGTTTCATTAAATCCTACTTCACCACATGCATGGACACATAATTTTTCTCACAGTACTATTGGAAGTATTCCCTGTGCTAAATCATATACTTACACTTCAAACAAACACAAGCATCTTTCTTATGTTATCAAAATGATTTTTCTCTATCTTTTTTTTGTCTGCTGGAAATCCTGGAGGGTCTCAGAGAGAAAAGAACAGAACTTCAGGGACCTGAGAAATCTGGAGATTTGTCTTCACTTATTTTTCAAGATTTTCCAAGAATTTCTAAAACAGTAAATTTGTTTAAAGGCCTTTCAGGAAATGCTGTGTCTCAGAAGACACTTGCTGTGTTTCAATATCTTAAGTTTATCACAATGGAGTCTAATCTAATATGAACTAATTCCATAAACACATCCAATTCTAAAAAAATATTTTAAACAAACTGATCTCTGACCCATGAAAATTGCATTGTACTCCAGAATGCCACATTATATGAATTGTTCATATTCATTAGATTTTTAAATGTATTCTTATAATGTAGGCATTTTCTACTTACATGCAATGAACATTAAAAAGATGAATGAATGCTTGTGAGTCATTTCGGCTTTCTGGTCTGTAGTTAACAAAATACGCAAGTTAGAGATGTAGTCAACGAAATACGTAAAGTGGGGGCTGTCAAGGTCATCAGGCGTAACCAGGCGTAATCTGTGTGGGCCCCCTTGCGTGGTTAGCGAATACGTGAAAGGGGGGGCTGTAACAGTCATCAGGCTCTGCGGGGGCTCCTTGACTCATGAGAAACCATGATGAGACATGGCAAGACAAGACATGCCACACGTCTATTGGGCACAGATAACCGTAGCAAGGGTGATTGGTAGCACAGTGATATAAGGGACAACTATAAGAAGAGTGTGTTGCTTGCAGTAAGTGCCATTTTACCATACACCACATTGGTGTGCACCGAGGTAGATGGACAGACCGTTGAGTCCCTAACGATTGCGAACACCTGTATGAGGTCTTCCGCAGGCGGAAGGCTTCACTGGTCATTGCTCTATAATACAGTATCTTTGAGATTCAGGTATTTCCTCTATCCTCCTTTTCCCAGGGCTTTGGATATTAGAAAATCCCTACTTTTATCTTTTCATTTCTTTACTGCTATAGCAACTTCATTCCATATTGAAAGTTGGTCTATTCTGAAGTTTAAACAGTGTTTTATAATTTTTATGGTTTCTGTATTCATAGTGAAAGCTAAGACTCACGATGCCCTGGAGAGACCACTTGGTTTCAATCCTTCAAAGATGAATGCTACATTAAAAACAATGGTGGTATCCCTGCAACTACCAGGAATCACTATAAAATATAAACTGCACAAGAAACATAAGATAACATGAATACATATAAGGAAAATACATAGTATATTTAATTTCCTATGAACATTTATTACATTTATGGAAATTACAGTTTCTGAGCATAAAGCTTTTTTTATTAGTTGAGCTACTTCTTCCAGAAAGTAACTCTTAAACTCATGTCATGTACACAAATCAACTTGCTTATATCACCATTCAGGAAGTTCCTAAACACCTCCAGGTTATCTGTCAGCTGTCCTACAACAGAAAGACTTTTTTTTTTTTCCTGTGTAATACTTTGAATAATCAATGAATATATGGATGTTATAATTAAGAAATATACAAGTTAGGCTAAACAGTTTATCAGGCTAAGGAAGAATGGATGGAAAGCTAACCCCTGTCCTGGGCTTGCTGAGAAGACTCCAAGAGGAGCGATCTCCAAGAGATAACCTTTCCCAGTGGTAGTCAGATCTTAAATGGAGTCTACTAGAGGTGAAGCAAGGCTCCTTCCCTTCCAGTAGCAGAGGTGAATTGCCTTCACCTGTGCTCCCAGGGTTGACTCTGCTCACCTCAGGTGGTCAATCAGAGGTTCAGGCCACGATTCAGCAGTTCCCATACATACTTGAATAAATTCCTCTACAAAAACATGGCACATTTTTTAGCATCACTGTAAGAAAAACCAGCAAAGACTTTCAGTCAGTTGATACAGTACAGTATATCTTTCTCCAACAAAGGCAGCTGCTCATGAAGCACTTCGATTAATATGAGAATCCCTGGATACAAGAGATGAAATCTCCCAGTCAATTAAATTACAGGGCCACATATTTAGAATGTCTCACCATACGAGACTGATATCTAGGCTTTTAGCACTGAATCTACAGATGGATAGACAACAAGTGTACCAATAGAAAACACTGTGGCAAATAAAAAAAAAGAGGCCAAACCAGTTCAAATTGGGAAGTACATTTGAAAAAGACCTTGTTAAAGTTTTGATGCCTACAAGTTTTGTTCTCAAAAGAACAATCTCAGGGAGAACAATTGAGCAAATCCACATACTGTTTTGGAAAGATTAAAAATGGTATGATTAGCACAGAATCACTAGCAGCTCAAAAGTGTTGTTGCTCATCACTATAAAGAGTTTAATACGTATGTTTAACAATCATTTCTTACATTTCAGAGATATGGCTAAATAGGAACTTGCTATCACTTTGCTATACAGCTGTGCAATGAATGCTTATTCAATATCTTACTCTACTAAAACCTTTTGTCACTTCATTATAAGATTGGAAACATATTTTGTTCAGATATATTCAAAACACTGTAGAATTTGATATATGGGCAGAGAATCAGTTGACACCACACAAACACATCCTCTGACCTAAATGTGCCCTCCAAAAGTCATGTTAATCCTTCTTCTCAGAACATTAAGACCTTAGTAGAAATGCTGTTATGCTCATCAGAGTTCAGTTTCACGAGTAACCTTAAGAGTTGGAAAGGATTACATATGGTACAGAGAAAATCTAAAGAGAGTACCTTTATTTTTCCAATCTGGTTTCTTCTGAAGGTATTTTTGTAAAACTTGGCAAAACTGTCTAGTGTTTGAGAAACAAATCTGTGTTTAAAAACCTCTGATTAGCATCCTTGCCAAGACATCATGTAATGGCATCAGATAAACTGTTCCAAGATGACAGCAAAATAATGATACAGAAACTGGTCATCCAGATTCTTTTCCTTGGTTTCATTCCGGTTTTCAGAGGCGATGTGAACCTCTTCTATACTCCCTGTTGGTGCAATTATTCTCATTGCTTCAGAATAAAATCTGCTCAAGAAGTACTAACACTACACCTACAGGAAGTTATTCACCATTGCATTTAATTTACCAAAATAAAGTGCTATTTAGTCTCACCAGAATAATGTGAAAGGCAAGCATGCAGGAATCAGGAAAGCACGGGTCACTGCTGCCCCACACATTAGCACATGGCTGTAACACAACGGTATTTTTTTTCCACAAGAAAGAAACAGAAGGGGATATATTTGGTAATTTCACTTACAAATGCTGGAAGGAATCCACTGAAAAAAACTTAGACAGTCCTAGGATTTCTGATTCACTACCCTTTCCTATTTTTCAGAGATATTTTTTTTTTTTTTGAGAGCCTGCTAGTTCTTGAGAGGCATGAGAGCATTTCCAGAACAATGTACAGTTGAAACAAAAGATGCAGACTAGTAGTGGAACATTTCAAAGGTTTTGCTACCAGCTACAAACAGCATGATTTTCTTCCTGATTTGAGCCCTTACATGACTCAGAATTTCACCTTGAAATCTTATACTGCTTTTTCCAACATGTTTCAGAATATTTTAAGTAGCTGCCTTTCTTGTTTCTGCTGTGTGTTTACCGAGTTTCTTTCAATTTTGAATCATGTTTGAATTCAGATATTATGGTAAGCAGAGATATTTTGTCATTTTAGATTATTCATATAGCCATTCAACTGCTTGAGATGATGTTATCTTGTATTGCATGCCATGTCTGCCTTGAAAGCAGTTACAGGAATTTTCATTTAGTGAAGATGTGCAGACTATTTCTTTATTTGACTAAGCTGTTTCCTATTACTTATTGTACTCCCTTGACATCAATAAATTTCCTAAAAGTTTCTAGATTTCAAATAATATCTATATGGAACAGTAAATCAATAAAGGATGATATACAAATCATGCCTAAATACTGGAATACAAGGGTTCCTTTTTTTCCTTAAGGTGTCTCACTCAGTAATCACAGTAAAATTTATTGAAAAAAGAAAATGCTATAAAATCAATAATGAATTCATTGGATATATGAAGACATTTTCATAAGCACAAAGAACAGACATGGGAGGAAAAAAGGTGCTGTTACTATGCATGTACTCACAGATACTTATCTTTGAAAACAATTAGTGTTCTTTATTCCCTTTTTTACACTTCTTTTGAAGCTCAGACTTTCAAAACGAGAAAAAATTAGGTTATACCTTGGTGAAATACTCTAACAATAGGTGTTAACATTTCTATTTCAATAGATCTGGATGTTTCCTAGTTTTGCTTAAGATAAGAAATATCACATTAAAAACTCACGTATTCATTTTTATGTTTTACTCAAAGGGAAGCATAATAACTGCGTGATAAAAACCTTGACATTACAGTCAACATGACTGGAAAATTAAATATTGGCATAGATGCAATAAAAATAAAAGCTAATTTCTAATTCTATGTTCCATCTTATTCTCATTGGGTAAATAGGAATTTACAATAACAGATGACCTAGCGCTAGACTGCTTGCTGAAAGATGATACTAAAGTATAACCCTCTTTCCACAATTTCATATAACCATACTTTGAATTTTATTCAAAACACAACAATATCCCAAGACATTTTGTAGTTAATTGAATAGTGTTAGTTAATAAAAAAATTAATAATTTTTTAGTTTTATTATTTATTATTTAGTTAATAATCAAAAAATTGAATAGTTAATTGTAGTGTTTGAATGGGTATTTTTTCCTTTCCTTTTTCTACACTTCCCTAACCTTCCCTTCCCCCTCAAAAAGTCACTTTTCTTTCAATAATCTTCTTTAGACTGTACAGATGAAAGTTGACCATCTTACCTGGCAAAGGAAGTTTGGAATATTTAAGTACACATGTCTATCCTACAAAAATCATGAAAAGAATCTGCTTTTGCAAGTTGTTTTCTTCATGATATAATGTACCAAACAGCTTGCTGAAAAACTGGACAAATTCCAGTTGAACAGGCACTATTCAAATTGATAGTGACAGCTCATCTTGGAAAAAAAGATATGTTATTTTCAAGTGATTGATATGAACTCAAAGGGGTGTGAAGAAGTATAGTGTTCATATTGCTCATGAGCTGTTGACAGTTTGGCACATCACTAGCACTGATTAGAAACAAGCCAGGACACAATAGTTTGCATTCACATAAAGCTTAGAGACCACATTAAATTATTTGCGTCATATGAACACTCAATACACTAAAATATGCAAAAAAAACCAACAAATTTGAATGACCTTTGTATCCAGAAACTCAGTATCTATGACTATGAGGACAGTAGTGAGTGATAGAAGTAGTAGATTACTAATGGATATTAATGACATTGAGCAAGTGACTTTGATGACATTCAGTTGTCTAGTGAAATGCAGATGTGTTAAGAGAGAACAAAATTAGAAAAATAAGCATTTGAAAATGGAACTCTAAAAAGCTTCTATATATTATTCATTGTGAACATTTTGCCTCTGCACAGCAAAAATGGTACTTGAGAAACTTTTTCTAGCATTTATTTGCATATTAGTTATTTCATCTATGCAAATGTTAATTTTAATAGAATTAATTTTTAAAAGCCTATTTTCTATGCACTTACTCAAATTACAGTGCTTTTACAGACCACTAAAAGAAAATAACCTCTTCAGCGTGTCTTTATTTTGCAAACAGGCTCAGGAAAGGTAGCTCTCACATCCACCCCACAGTGACAGTTGAAATTTCTCTGGCTGGAGGACACTGTGATGTACTCCTGTTACACGGTCCCTGCTTACCAAAATCATCTACTATTACTTCACATTACCCACGTATGCTCCAAAACAGGATGACCATTTTAAAGTCATCCGTAATTCAGGCTATTCCACACCTACACAACAGCAAGAGTCAAAAATAGTTTCTCTTATATGTCAATTTTGTTAGCTTTCAGTCAGTTAGGAAAGATCAACAGATAAACAAGTAGTTCCCTAGGGCTGAAAAAGACACTTTCCTCTCAAAAACCTGCAGATAAAAACCAGTCCTCTAGAGTCAAATGAAAGCACAAAACCCCATCACGAGCTATTTATGGAACTCAGAAGGAGAATCACTATCTTGAATTCTTACATACCAAGTGGTAAAGGCAAATGTCTTTCCATATATCCAACCTTCAAAAAAGCCCAGTGCATTTCTAAATCCAGAGGAAAAAATGAAGTGCTAGGGTACAGGACAGTAAGCTTGCATTTTTCTATATGAAAAAAATAATGGAATCCAGTGCAAGAAAATTCAAGGAATAGTGGGCATTTCACCATACGATCAGCTTTGCATATTCTGGCCACACAAAACTGTTTTTGCATGAACAGTTCTCATTTTTCTGTTCCACAGTTATTGAGCAGAAGCAGCCTGTATAATAACTACATTTTGAATGCCCCCAGTACAAAATGGGAACTGTTTATCAACTTCACACTTACTAATACAGAAGAGCTTGGGTTTTTTTTTTTTTTTTTCTTTTGGTTTTGTCATGGAGCATGAAGCATGGATGTGAGACAAGGTACAAGCTGAAACTGATCCACAAACTCAGGCAAAGTGTAAAGTATTACTGGTTAGAAATAATCATTTATAGGTTGAAATCAAGAGTGTAATATAAAAGAATAGCAAGCAAGTTTTGTTGACCCAAGAGAAAGTTTAACTTGCTGCATAAATGCTGGAAATGCAAGTCGTCACTGACTTTGCCAGAATTATACAGGTAATACTGCTGCTGGACTGCTATGGAATATTGTTCAACATGTACTGTTGTATTTTCCTTTTCAATACCAGAAGTTTACTACCTCACTGAATATTGCGTAATTGAATGATTTTTTTTATCTTTTGCCATTGCATACACAATGCATGAACACAAAATGTTAACTGAGTTCCTCGATATAATATCCCTCATATACAATTTAAGAGGAATGATGAGACACAGCAGTACCAGCTCTTATTAGTATTCCTTCTTCCACCACTAAAAAGGTTTGAGTGCACACTCATCTCCTACACCATTAGTTACATCTTCTATGAGTATAATTTATTAATTTTATTACTTTAAAATTCAAAGCATGTAGTTCTCTGTCACTTCAGTCTGAACAATATATCATATCCCTTCCACAGTAGTGGATAAAAGCAGTATAGCTTTTGTGATTTTAGTGGAGCAACACCTCTAAAAGCAGACTGGTCAAAATTCTGGAATGGGAGCAAAGAAAGCCTTTTTTTTTTTTAAAGCTCCTGTGTGAGTCACTGCCAGCAGTAATAAAATCTGTCCAAAATTGTTGTACATACTGAAAAGTCATAGACTTGTGAAGTGTTATCACTTCTCCACAAGATGAAATCCAAATTTCAAAGAAATAGGTAAAGCCATTCAAAAAAATTTCTGTTTTCCCACTCAGGAACTAAACAAGAAACATCATTTAGTAACAGCCGTAATATCTTTGTGACAATGGAAAACACGTAATGATACAAAGCAGGTTGCTTCTCTGCGAATGCTTCATATTATATATGGCAGATGGCTAAACAAATTTTTAGATACTCTATATCCCACTGAACCCTTGGCTCAGTAGCTGCTGTGCTGTATGTATATGTAAAGGCAGATTTTGCCACTAGTTTCTATCTAGGGTCTCCAGATATACATATCACTACAAAATGCATATGGTTGTTCTAAATTGCATAAAGTCACAAAGTATAACATTCATAATGAAATTTAGGAAAGTAAGCTACCAGATACATTTGTACAAGGCTTCTTGAATATACAGAGTCTAAATACATAAGTAGCATTATAGCTTCAGTCTACTGTGTCTTCTCAAAAATGTTTATCATCTTCAAAGAAGATGCAATTATTTCCAAAAAGTTAACTTATACCTCCTAAGCAATACATATTTCCTTCTCCTTCTGCAGATTCTTTCACATCGCTTTCAGTATTTGTTCTGCATCCTTTTTCAGAACTGAATGAAAACACATGAAAGCTGAAACTAAACACAGAAAACTGAAAGAATGACTAGTAGTTAAATATAGCACAGCTACTTTTACTTGTTCCTAAAAAAGTAACAAGAAAGCAACAAGTCTTCCAGCTTTCTTGAAGACATCTGAGGTGCAAAAAAAAAAAAAAAAGTAACAATATCATTCTGTGAGGGTTTTTTTTTTTTTTTTTTTTTTTTAAAAATCTCTTACTTCCCAAGAAGCAGCACAATATTTTACACAGGAAAAAGACAAAGTAACTGTTGTCTTTTATTATTTTCACTTTTTATTTTTTATCAAAAGAATTACAGTGTGAGACTCTAATGAGAGTATGGAAAAAATCACGTACTTTGAATACCTTTTGAGTTTGGAAAAAAAAGAACATTGTAAGAAAGCTTGAAATATTTTTCTGCTTTGGTGATTTACATCCTGTTTTCTGTTGAAGAAAAACAAAAACAGTCAAATTTTAAAAATCCCCCAAACCTTTTCATTTAATTAGTGAGAATGACACCAATACATTTTTGATGTGTTTTTTACTTTATTTCCTGATTCTTTGCTGTTATTGTTTAGATTTTCATTGTCTTTTGTCTGATACTAGAAGTCAATTAAGATGAATATTTTATCTGTTCCTCTTGAATGTTATTTCTTTTCAAAATATTGGAAAACATGAGGTTTTTTTTTGAACTTCTCCAGATCTTATTTAATGGAATAAAAGAAAAAAGAAAGAAAAAAGGAAGATATTTGATGGAAACTATTGTTTGAAGTGTTTCACTGAAGAGGATTAATCTCAAACTGACATGTTGAGATTGTTTCTATAAGTGAATAAACACACTGCATAACAACAAAATATTGCTTTAAATTATCACAAAAATATATTTTAATCTGGATGTTTTTGCACTCTGCACTAACCGTATATTTGATTAAGAAGTCACAATTCAAGAGCTCATAAAACTTCTTTTCAGATTTTGCAGATCAATTTCACATCAAATGGAACTATAATTCAGTCTTTTAACAAGACATATAAAATCATTAAAATAACAAAAAGATCACTAACTAAACAGTGACTTCTCTGTGGTACAAGACCTCATGAAAAAAAGTTGTGTTGTTGATCCAAGATAATGTAAAATACTTTCCTGTCATTGCTGTATTATCTTGCTCTGCAGTTAAATACTACTCTGGAGTGGGACTTTTGTATAGACTTGCAATGAAGAGACAAACTGAGACCTCATTAATAACTCTAATTGTTCTTTATGCTCTTTGCTGTTGGGTGTATATCTTGAAGTGTGGGGGAGATAAGTACTTTCACTAAAGATTTGAAGTAAAAACAAATTTGCAAATATATTGCTATCTTTTCAAACTCCACAGAAAGATAGAATGGCTTGGGAAGGACCCCAAGGATCAAGTTCCAAATCCCCAGCCACAGGCAGAGCCAACAACCTCCAGATCTGCTATTAGGCCCAGAGCTCCATCCAGCCTGGCCCTGAACACTTTCAGGAAAGGGGCATCCATAACCTCCCCGGCAGCCTGTTCCAGCACCTCACTACTCTCTCTGTGAAGAGCTTCAACCTGACACCTAATGTAAACTTTCCCTCCTTGAGCTGAAAACTATTCCTCTTTCCTATTGATGTAGTAACAGTAGCAGGGTTGCGCTATGATTCCTTTAACAATGATTTTGTTAAATTTTGTAAAAACAATCTTCCAAATGAAAAGTTTTGTAAGTAACAATCAAATGTAAGATGTGAAACCATAACTCAGGAAGTAGGAAAAGGATACATGTGGCACTGAGGGACATGGTTTAGTGGACACAGTGCCTATAGGTGGACAGTTGGACTAGATGACCTTAGAGAACATTTCCAACCTTAATGTTTCTATAATTCCATGATTTTATAACTCTTTATTATAACTATAATCTTAAAGATTATTTGTGCTTAAAAAAATAAAAATAAAAAAAAAATAAGATCTTTGACAAGGGCCGTACTTTTATGGATCATCTCCAAAATACAGTGATAAACTGTCTTTTGCTTTTCTGACGTACTATCTAGGCTAATAAAAATAACACGTTATAACTAGCACATTTATAGTGTACATCAAAGCTATATTAATTGATAAACACTAATGCAGTAAGTGAACAGCCAAGTTTTAGACTATTCCATCATGTACATATAACATGCCTTAGCCCCTCTTGACTTCCAAAAACTTTGCTAGGTTATTTCCTCATGTATAATCAATGAATACACAGATGTTATAATTAAGAAATATACAAGAAAGTTAGGCTAAACAGGTTATCATGCTAAAGAAGAACGGATAGAAAACTTACCCTCATACAGGGTTTGCTGAGAAGACTCCAAGAGGAGCAATCTCCAGAAAAGAAACCCTTCCCCACTAGTAGTCAGCTCTTAAATAGGTCTAGGAGAGGTGAAACGAGGCTTCACCCTTTCCAATAGCACAGGAGAATTGTCTTCACCTGTGCTCCCAGGGCTGACTCTTTGCTTGCCACAGGCAGTCAATCAGAGGTTGAGACCATGATTCAGCAGTTCCCATACACCTCTTCTAGATTTTTGTCCCTATATATCACTAAGAAACCAAAGCACTAATAGCTGTGTGTCTCAGGGTTAGAAGTTCTTGTTGAAAGCTCATGCTTGCAGACACAGTTTAGATGAGACAAATTCTCTTTGTTTCCTTCCCTAGACTCAGTTGTCTTCTGACCTGAGAAAAGTTTTCTTCTCTTTTCAAACAGTTCCTGAGTTGTCAAACCTTTTATGAAATGTAAGAGAAGATAGCTTGACCAACCTGATAGGCTATTATGATGTTATCACCAATCAGATAGATGAGGGGAGATCAGTGGATGTTGTGTACCTTGACTTCAATAAGGCTTTTGATACTGTCTCCCAGAATATCTTTGTAATGAAACTTAGAAAGTGTGGGATAGATGAGAGGATGGTGAGGTGGATTGACAACTGGCTTACTGGCATGGCTCAGAGAACTGTGATCAGTGGCACAGAGTGATAACCTGTTTAGCCTTCTCTGGAGGCCTATAACTAGTGATGTTCCCCCGGGGTTGGTGCTGGGCTTGGTCTTGTTCTACATCTTTATCCATGATCTGGACAAAGAGATAGAGTCCACCCTCAGCAAGTGTGCTGATGATACAAAGCTGGGAGGAGTGTATGACACATTGGAAGGTTGTGCTGCCATTCAGTAAGACCTGGACAGGCTGGAGAGCCGGGCAGAGAAGAGCCCAATGAAGTTCAACAAGACGTGTAGAGTCTTGCACCTGGGCAGGAATAACCACTTGCACCCATACAGGTTATGGAATGACCTGCTGGGGAGGAGCTCTGTAGAAATAGACCTGGGGGTCCTGGTAGACTAAAGGTTGTTCATTGAGCCAGCAGCATGCCCTTTTGATCAGAAAAGCCACTAGTATCCTGGGGTGCATTAAAATGATGCACAGTGTATATCTGTAGCCAGCAAATCATGGAAGGTGATCCTCCCCATCTACTCTGCTGTGGTGAGGCCACATCCGGAATATCGTGTTCAGTTCTGGGCTCCTCAGTTCAAAAAAGACAGGTATCTCCTAGAAAGAGTCCAGTAGAGGACCACAAAAATGACAAAGGGCCTGGAGCATTTTCTGCTGAAGGAAGGGCTAAGAGACTCGGGTCTATTCAGCCTAGAGAAGACAAGAACAGCCTAGAACAGGCTGCCAAGTCTTCTCCGAACGTATTCAAGACTTGTCTGGACTACTCCCTGTGTGACCTGCTGTAGGCAATGTTCTTTAGCAGAGGGGCTGGACTTATCTCTAGAGGTCTCTTCCAACCTCTACAGTTCTGTGATTTTGTGATTCTGAAAAGACTAAAAGAATGAAGCATGTTAAGGAACATACTTATAAGATTAAGGAGTGGTAAACATCTTTGAAAAATGAACATGTGCACAAAACAGTGTCCTTGTGTTTGCCATCTCAGTGCATTAGAGTGCTTGGATTTTAAGGTCACATTAACTGAGATTTTGCAATATGATTATTGACAGAGAAAAAGAAAACAAGTGTATAAGTCGTGTTCTGTAATACTGTCCATATGAAATTGTATAGATGCAACAAATATTCCTTAAAGAAGAATAAAATACACTTTAAAAGTTACTTTGATTCCCTAATGCCATCTCCTTTACTCAAAAATTTCAGCCTTTGAGAGCATATACAAAGAAGTATGTTGAAAAGATATAAAATAGAGAGTTAGTGGGTATAGGAACAGTAATAAATATCAAAAATGTGAAAAGAGTAAGTATACAGTAGTTAGGGACTCAAGATGCAGTGAGCTCAACTATGATGGATAGACTCTTTTGAAAAGCTTTTCCATCTGAAAAAAAAGTGGCTTCTTTTTAATAGAAGCATGCCACACGATTTAGGAGAACATCCATTAGTCAATCTGATAACAGACCCTGTAGTCTACTGCCTGTAATGCTAACTATAGTGCCTAGATCTATCAAATAGTTTTGAATCATTTTTATATGAAAGCTCAGTGGGCACTAAATTCCAGCAAGAGAAGGGGAAAGGAAGAAGTCTGGAGATTGATGATGTGTATCATTCTGTTCTTTTAACAGACAATATGGCCAATGTGATGCCATTATATCAGACTCAATGAACCAAGTTATGAATTAACAAGTTGCAGTGTGAAGAAGCAGTTATTTAAAACAGCATGTGTTAATCAATTATTTAAAAAAAAATAATTCAGGCATATGTAAAGTGCCACTACTGAAGAGTAAATCATTGAGGCTCAATTGCCTGAAAGATGGAAGCAGAATCTTTATTTACATTTAAGTACTCATTTTCTCCAAGATGAAAGAACAAATAACAAAAAGAATGTAAGCTCAATCTGTCAATTAAGTGCTAGTCAAAAGTCAAACGAATTACAGTCTTCCTCTAGTACTTCTCAATATGGCACGATATGGTTACCTACATAGTAAAGCTGCAACCCCCCATTCTGTTTTCTCTTGGTATTCCTTCTTAGTGTTAAAAAGAAGCAGGAGAGAGAAAGTATAGTCACCTTCTACATTCAACACTATCATTTGGGATTTGGTTTGTCTTATGTCTGTTTCATAGCTGTAAAACATGAGATATAACAATACCTATGAAAAAGATTTATAACGGAAAATTCTTATAAGTAATTCTGAGTGGGACAACTGTACATATGATCTTTGATCATATGTATTTCTCATCATATGACTTTCTGCTATTCTCTAGAAAACTAAGAAAAAGTCTTGCTTTAGATGTAGTAAAATACCACCAAAGCTAATTTTTTCTTTAAAATATTTCAGTTCTTTGTGAAGTTGTCAAATCCTTGCAAAATATCACAAATATTTTCTCCTGATTATGGTGTTAAGTCAAAGCTTCTCTCCTTGTAGAACCTTAGTTCAATATTAATGCTAGCCTTACCATGACATTTCAAAATTAAAAGCCCACATCATCTGACTATTTTTACATATATGATTTGCACTGAAGTGAGTAAGCACTCTACTTACACAACTGATAATACAATTAAGATCCTACATTTTTTTTATCTTTGCGTACTGGTTAATTCTAAGATTAGTGTTCAGCTCAATCTGAGCTTCAAGCAATGTTTCAATATTGTGCTGAAGAGAAATTGTTGGAGTCCTGAACATTAAATCAATAGGTCTTTTGTCTTGTTCAAATAATCAAGTTTCCCTCAGGCAAGACCCATGCTGATCCCCAGTGTGAAACTAGTTGTATTTCTTCTGGACTAGGATATGACACGTTATCTAATGAATTATTGATACCATATGTTATAAACACAGAGGAGTTTATTTAATAAGAGTTCAGTTTTTTCCTATCTGAAAGATCAGTTTAAGGTAAATGTAAAAAATAAAAAAGTGAGAAAAGAAAATAAAAAATTTGAAAGATCAACTGGATTGTGGAATATAATATACAATATATGTAAGATGTTAAGTGCAAAGATGACTATTCCACATGTAAATTAAAATATTTAGGAAATGAAATCAAGAAGAAAAAAGGGAGGAACGGAAGTAACTATGGCTAGAAACAAGCTCTCACACTGAATACCAAATTTGGCAGAGACTGTCATGAGTAGTGCTTACTCTGTGTGAGAATTCTCCTTTGTTTTCTAGTTCAAAGCTTGCTTCCTGAGGTTTTTCTTGTGATAAGACTGATTTATTGAGGAGGCAAGTGATGGGTGCTACTGTGTGACAACCAACATCACTTTGTGGACATTTGAAAGCACCTTCCTTCAGAGCTCAGGAGTGTTTACTGGTGGAAGATCTGGCCTGTGACTAAATAGCTCCAGCTTGGTATGTGAAAACTGGGGAATGATATCATTGTGTCCTGTGAAAAACAGAATGCAGGTGAGCATCCCCGCTCCTTATTTGCCCAGAAGATGGGAACAAAGGAGTTTCTGCTGAGATCCCAGAGCCAGAAGCTACCATTCCAAGGAGAGCTGACTCGACCACTTTGGACTTAAATAAGATGATACTACCACTGAAACACTGTTGTCGTCAACAGAACAACAACGCCCGATGACCCACCACTACTGAAGATCAGTGACGGAACTATTAACCATGCTGGATCCATGGTGGTGACTATCTCCCTCTTGCTTCTTACAAAGACTCATTGCTTCTATTTCCTATCTTTTCTATTGCCCTACTCCCCTTCCCCTTCCCACTGATAAAGATTTGTAATAAACTGGTTGGACCAACATTTGAACCGTTGTTTCTTAATCTCACATTGGGTATATACATATATCAAAGAGCCTCCTCTCCCTTCTATAAATTGGAGCAAGACACTGTGATCAATAATTTTGGAAGAATCAGGCCCTAGTAGAGCAAATAATTGCTTCAATTATGATTAAAATAGGACTTCAGGAGCAACATACTAGATTATTCATATTATTGCTCTAAGTTCAAATACAATTCAAAATCCAAGTTTTTACAGTATTGCTTTCTCTGAACTCTGCTAAAACTGCATTACCTCTGAAGTTTTGTTTTAAATTTATTTGAAGTCTGAAGTAAGTAATATAACATATTATGAAGAGCAGAATATACTAAAGAGGAACTATCCAAGCAAATGGGAAGAAGTTTCAGGTAAAGAAACAGTGCAGAAAGTTGTCAATCAAAAATTAAATAACCAAATACTAAAGAAGTTGGATAAAAGAAATTATTTTATTTGAAATTGATTCTCTTTCAAGAATCTGGAGATTGCTCAGTCAAAATCTGTTTTAACACTTTTATTTCTTTTTCTATTCTATTTAAGAAATGTGAAACAAAACCAAGTAAATCATCCATAGGTAACCTTTGATCCCCCATGGGTCAAAGGAAATCTTTTGCACAGGAAAAGACCTACACTTTTAGCAAAAACAAAACTTAGGATAAAAAGAAAGTGCTCACAAGATGTTTTATTAAGAGTACACAAGGTTTTATCTCTTCATCGATTGCAGTCACTCAGATTTCTCCTGCACCTTAAAAATTCGACAAGACTTTCTGCCAGTGACCAGTGTATTACATGAATAAGATTAGCAAGGAATTATTTATCATTTCATCACATAAAGTTTCTGGAAGGAAAGCAAGACATTGGTTTAGCCAGAACCAAAATTGTTATGAGGTTGTCCATTTTTAGTGAAGATTATTCTTCATGAACATGAACCATCATGAACAGATTCCGCCAGTGATCTTCTGCATCTCTACCTAGTAGGCAATACTAAACCCAGCGTATTAGTCCAAAAGCTGTACCTTTTGCCATAGTCTCTGACATCCAGTCTAAATTTTTTACTGCTTATTTTAATACAAGGAACAACTGTAAATAGATTTAAATCACATTGTATGCTTTTTTTTTTTTTTTTTTTTTTTTTATAGAAGAAACTCTCACAACCTTTTTAAGCCCAGTGTTCGCCTTGAGTAAAGTTGTTAAAGATAACAGTAGACTGCTTTCCCGGTTAAATGGAATTATTTTATCTAAATTTCAAAAATTGAGTAATTTTGTACCATACTAAGAGTTGTTCATGATCTTTGGTTTTCTTTTCCACTTTGTTTATGTCCAGCCTTAAAACACATACAAATGTAGTATAAAGTATTTTAACCCCTCTATGATGACTGTAACATTCTCTGTACTATACAACATAACAAAACCTGTGCTACTATATTACATATTTAATAATAAAACCCTGTTCTGTCAGTTGTATGCACGACCACTAAAGTCAACACAATTATTAAGATCAAGCTTATACAGAAATGTTTGAAGAATAAGAGTTGTAGTCTGCAAATCTTACTGAATAAAAGTTTGCAATTTTTGCTATCTTATTTGACTACCATTAGCTTTAAATTCAAGCTTGTAACCAAATACTATCACATTTCAAATAATAAACAAAATATGGTCAAATCCCTGTCATTTCTATTTTTTCTCCCCTGAGCAAAACTTAAAAGAAAGGCTCTTCTGCAGCCTTTTTAATTAAAATGGAACAATGTTTTTGAGCTCAGCATAAAGGTTGCATTTCAAAACTTATGTAGATCCTTAAACTCCTAAAGAAAGTTTCCCATACTAAGTAAAATTCTGCCTTATGTTTCTTGTGATTGAAGGATTAGGATTCCTTTTTCTTGCTGATACATTATTTCTTGTCGTTTTCTCACAATTTCGTGAAATACTATACCACAACATGGAGATGCTGGTGATCACAATCAGATACCCATCCAGTAGAGGCAGGCAATAGGCACAAATATTCTGCACACTCTGCAAACAGTAAAGGAATTGCTACTTCAGTAATAGCTCCTTTGCATCCTTGCAGCTGCCTACAGCAACTTGATAGAGTAGCAAATACAGTAGATATTAAAAACATGTGGATCAAAACAAAGATGTAGTCACAGAAATTCTTGAGAATATCTGTTGTTGTGAGCACAAGGCAATCGTTTATAGCCAGCAAGTAAGAAAAGGTATTTTTCCAGATATTTGAATCTTTTTTTATTTCAGTACTTTAGATGCTTTTTTTCCATAAAATGAATTTGTGGTTCATCTTAAGATGATAACATTTCTTAATAACTTGATGAACATTTACTACTTTTATGATGATTTAATAGAGGAACCTGAAACTGCAGGTCAGAGCTATATAGGATCAATAGTGCTGTGTTGCAAAACAAATTGCATTTCAGTATTATATCTTATAACCTCATGAAATTCTTCAGAAAGAATCTAACTCTTCACTTCGATTTTCATTTTTTCAATTTTCTTCATAAAAGACATCTTTTAATATCAAGGCATCTTTAATTGGCTTTGAAAGTGTATTCTTATAGAATTTTCTCAGATAACCTTTAACAGTTTAAATGGATTAAATTTTAATGTCATTTATGTTGGAAAGGTGTTCAAAATATTATACTATTAAATATTTAATGACATCATTAAAGAAAATTTAGCTATTTCCAAACCAGACTCACGAGGCCAGAAGTATCATTGCACACTAGTTTTTCAACTGTTAAAGAGGTCTACTGAGATTTGTACTCTTTTTCAAAATTTAATAATATGGTTTAAGTTGCTGCTAACTTTGCAAAATACAGTATTCTTGCACAGATGTGACTGTTAATTAAAAATTCTCTTGTGAGTGTGGATAGGTTTCAGGGAGATATTTTTGTTTCATGTTTGCATCATTTTGGAAAATTTGAGCATTCAAGCATTTGTGTATTCATAAACATAATGCACCTAAAACACTACAGTCAGTCCTAACTACTGCACAGAATGATAAGAAAATCATATTTACATGTAAGTGCATTCAGTGGCTTATATCTACAATATTGCTGTCACCAAAGGAATTTATCTATGTTTCTTGTCCATCAAGTACTTCAGTAATAACAATTCTGAATAATTCTGGTACTGTACCTATTTTTCAAAATATCTTCAGATACCAAGTGCCCGAAGGGGAAAAAAAAAAAGAGAGAGAAAGAGAAAAGAAAAAGGAAAATTTATTTTGTGAGTGAATGAAAGTGTTTTAAAGAAACTTTAAAATTTTCAAGATGAAAAAAAAAAAAAAAGGCAGGCTTTTATCAGAAATCAAAAGAAAAAAAAACCACAGCTATGTTATAAGCTATCCTCAATTTACTTCTAAGTGAAGAAACATTAAAAACATACTTTAGGATTGTGAGTTAAAAATGTGCTGTCATGTAAGTAATAGCAATCATAGTAGAATATGGAAAGAGAACCTTACATCTTAAAGCAACTGTTAAAGATGACACTACTTTCTTACTCCCAAGACAATGTATCTTTTTAAAAGATTTTGAATTTTTTAAAATCATACCAGAAAATAAGAATCCATTTGCTAGTTTCCACATAATTCTGTTGAAGCATAACTCAAAATACTTTATTTGGAAGATGTGTTATAGTTAATTTAAGACTGTTAGTTTAAGACTGTTCCTTCCACATTTACAGAGAAAAGCATCAGAATAAGAATATACTGTGTAAATCTATACAGGTCACTTCTATTTGTTGATTCTGTCAGATTGATCCACCGCTAAAAGATGTATGTTTTATTCCACTACTCTAACAAAAATAATTCCTACAATTCCTAATAAACCACTATTTCAATCACTATTTGGAAAAGTATTAAAGTAACTTAACGAAAACTATAAAGAAGAAAAAAGAGGAATCATAGAACATTTTAGACTTTTATTTATGACTGACCAGTAATCCTCCCAACACACCTTTCTTTCTGCGGTGGACTTTGAAATTTAGAATATTTTCATATAAATGAAGAGTTTGCAGATTTAAAGGAACAAAACATTAGATAAATATAACGATTTACCTATGCTTAATGTACTGCTTAGTAATATATACTAAATATTACATATTATCAACTGTAAATACAAACAGTAAGTTGTAAAAAGTTGTTGCAAAAAAAGTCAATTTTTATGTGAGAAATATTAAAATAAATTATTCTTTTTATATATGTCCTGTATTAACCACTAGAACCATCTGCCTGATATTCTTACAGATTCTATCTTAGCAGAACTTAAATTTGTCTTAATATTTTAAAGAATAGTTTGATTCTTGTTCCTATATAAATTCCTATATAAATTCATTTTACTTTGCTTACCACCTGTGCACTGCAGATGTGAGAAGATGTTAAGTTCAGAAAATTATGGTGTGGGTAAAAATGTTCATAACTGTTTGTACAAATACTGAACTATTTTCACTGCTATCAGTCTAACACAGTCTAAATAGCCAAGATCGTGGAAAAAAATATGTAGTACATGAAAGGACAAAGTCTATGATCAAAACCAATAGCATTCTAAAATGCTAAGCTGTGTATCTCAGCTAAAGCTGCAGTCCTGTATTGTTGAACAGATAAACAGATGACAACTGCAGAACTTTTTCATCATTTTAGACTCTCTTGCAACACAAATTTCTCTTTCTCACTTCAGGACAATGCTGCACAGATGAGATTTTTTGCCTGAAAGATTTAGGTAATGCCAAAAATTATATATACGAAAACAAAAGATAAAACAGTCTCATTAGGCACAAAAATTCATTAGACTTAGATTCATTAGATTCCTCTGAGTATACAAACACAAAAATGTCCAGAAATGTCCTTTGTTCTCATGTACCTTCATAGTAGTAACATTCTTTTTTTCCCCTCTGCCTTTTTTGCAATATATGTACATGCTTGAGCTCTAAACTCAAAGTACTAATTTATGTCTCGCAAAGTGTTAAGCCAAAGAATGTGATGAATATTTGGTGACAACAGTTCAAGACTTGGCTATTCCTTTGTTGCTAATTCAATTGAAAAATACTGAAAGTAAGAACACGCAGACCCAATATTGCAATTAATAAAGAACACATAAAGTGTGCTGAATAATTTTGAAGTCTCCTGGTAGAAGACAAGAATGTAGAACTGAAAAGGGGAGAAATAAAGTAGGCCATACTATTTCACGCAACCAAAATGCGCCAATTCGGACAAATACTTAGTAATAAAAAAAAGGATGGCAATGCTGATGTATAAAGCAGAAATATGGATTTAATATGTAGTATCTATAAAGCTAATTAAATGCTAAATGAGTCATCAAAGCTATACTTCTGGCAGTATGCTAGATGCTAGACTGTTAGTCATTATGGAAAAAAGTACTTTCAAGATTTGAGCATGCAACAATAGTAGAAATATATAGGATGCTTGCCCATGTATACATAAAAAACTGGTGAGGAAAACTCCTGATTCTATAACTGAACTGGGCAAAAAAAAAAAACCAACAAGGAAGAAGTATATATAGTTGCCCAAGAGAGTAGTTTCTGTAGAAACTCTGCTTTGTTTGCCCTCTTGCTTAAGAAGAAACACAGTAAGACAAAAATTTCTGCAGAGGTGTATACAGTATGTTAGACTGAGTTCACTGTACTATAACATAAAAGTTTCAGTATCTTGCTACAGTTTTTGTTTTATTTATAAAAATATTTCTGAGATTTAAATTATTAAATGCAGTAGAAACAAATTCAAAGGTATTTCCTTTTGACATTTTGGATAGATACGAAAATTCTGCAGATGTAAGAAAGGCAATACCATTTTTCGGATGGTGATTCTCAATTTTTTATCAAGTCCACAGGGAAAACCACAATTGCTCCCAGTCTGCTCTTCAGATGTTGATATACTGTAATTACTGCACATATCTATGCTAAAAAATAGAAAGTGTAGCAAAAGACTGCCTCATCAGAATCCTTAAAAAAGCAGTTTCACCAAGCTTTTCCAGTAACAGTAGTGAGTCCCCCCAAAAATATGTAGTAAATATTTGAATTTATTTAGACATGTTTTTAGTTTAATGAAATAGATTAAACTTTATATAAGTAAAAATTCAGTAAAAATAATGTAAGTTTGACATTTTTCAAATGTGTAAGATTAATTTAGCAATGATATTATCAGTGAAGGCTGAATCCTAACTTCAATTCTTTTAGGTAGAAGAATCACACAATATATCAGTATACAAATAACAGCATTGTAACATTTTGCTCACCACACAGACCAGTGCCATACTAGAAGGAGCAGCTCTTCTGGGCTGACCAAAAATGGAGTAACACAAGGGTGCTATTTGTCCCTGGAATGTCCTGGGTTTGTGCTATTTCTTTGTTGCACACATGATACATTTCATGAAGGTGTTTATATCTCCCTGTGTTCCTGCAGAGATTCACTGAGAAGTGCTAAGGGCTTTTCCTTCATCCATCCTACTGGCTCAAAAAAGACATCTTAATGGCTAAAAGTCACTGCCTCCTGACACAGTTCTATAGGTCTAGCTTCCAGTCTCTAATTCTTTTCATTCTTTTCATTCTTTTCACCAGTTACCTACAGTATCATAATTAATTATGATTAGGTTGGTTTTTTTTTTTGTACTCACTTCTCTAAACAAAATATTTAATTGTATGGAAATCATTTAATAAAATGGAAATCATTTTAAAAAAATCAATGTGCAAAAATGTTACTGAAAATATAAAAGCAAAGAATATTATTTTCTGCTACAGTGACAGGCAGCAATCACACATTAAATATATTCTTATCAAGATGTTCAGCATTACAGGATGACTTTAGTTGTGCCCATCTCTTTGGTGGGCTTACAAATTGCTTTTGAATTGCTGCCCCAAATCTTGTCTAGGAATGCCATCAGATCTATCTAAAACAGAAAAGTCACCAGCAGACTCAGCAGAGTAGGGTGCCAAGCCTTTATTTAAGATGTCAGCCATGCACTGTACCACCTAAAGAGGTCACTCTGCTACTCTCTGAATTTCACAAACACTTTTAAGCTGGTTTATTCTCTTCAGCACTCTCGGGGAAGACTGCTTCCGCTGTAACAAGATTAAACTAATTCCATAACTGTCTGGACACTATCTTGGGATCTTGGCTGGCTTCTTGCCATCCTGAAACCAAGATGAAGCATCTGCCATGCATTATCCAGTCTTGGCATATGTATCCCTTAAGAAAGGATATTGTGACATAACCAGTGGAGCACAAAAGGCCCTTACTGACTTAAGGACTCACAAGGCTATTGCCATCTGTTTATTAATTAGGTGCACTAGCTTCTGATTGTTGCATATAGAATCAACCAGACTGTTGGTGGCTCATCTCTCCATAATAACGAAAAAGTTTTTAAAAAATAGAAAATAAATGTCCTTGTTTGAATTACTCAGTACTATATTTCCCTGTGTTTTAAATTCAAATGATTATTCTGTTCCTTTATTAAACGTATTGAATGAACCCTGTATTCACCACTATAGGACAGATTGATATTTCCAAGTTTCTTCCTCGTAGTTTTTTAGTTTTCTTCTACCACGACATGTAGGTGGGCTTTGTTTGTTTCTTTCAATCAGCCAAGACCATCACTACTCTCCATGTAGAATGTCCCACTGAAATAAACCATGTAGAAAGCAATAAGGAAAAATTTCTTTTGGATATTTGAATATATGGTTATATATTAATTGGCTGCTTGTAAGATATGTCCAGTAAAATCCCAAATAATATGTGTGTCTCTCTGGAACAGTGTACAACAGACAGTGTAATTTTTGTTTTTCTACTAAAAAAAATATATCTTTGTTAATACAAATGTTTACTAAATATAAACACCTTTAATAGGTGTATAGTTTGCTCTATTCGAGATATTTACATTCTGTATCTTCTTTGTTCTTTGTGACTCTGTCCCTTGGAAAAGAGCATTCTCTACTGAAGAAGATGAGTCCTGACTTCTAAGTCTTTTTAAGAGCACCCTTCAGGGGAACAAGGCAGCATAAGATTTCCCATAGCCTTTCATCCTTGTGTCTCCCTAGGCCAGGCAAGATTGTCATGTGGCCATAAGGCAGATGTATATTGAGTGTAGCTCTATTGCCTAATAAGAGCCTAAGAATCTCCACATTTTTCTTTTAATATATTTATCATATTTAAGTACTAGAGTTCTTCATATAGCAATAGATTAATAGATAAGCACTAGATAATAGATAAGCAATAGACAAATTCTTCATATAGCACTAGATTAATAGATGCTTTTTTTTTTAGATGTATGATTTCCAAGCAATCAGCCCTTTCAATAAAACTATCAGTGCTTCTGACAAAATACCAATAATGTGGCAAAAATTGGGGAAAAAATTGCCTGTTATTGTGATAAATCCTAGGCAATTTCTTCAGTAGTCTTAATTATTTAAATATAAATGTATCATGACCTCTAAAATCAAAGTGTTTAAGATTTATTAAGGTGTTTCTCAACTACTATACTATACTATACTATACTATACTATACTATACTATACTATACTATACTATACTGTTTCAGGTAGGACAGTCTACAGAGTGAACTGATCCATACTTCTATCTGCAGAATATTTTTATTTTCAAGATATGAAACAGTTCCAGAGACACTGAAGCAAATCAGAAAGAAACTTGCAACATAGTAAGCTTGAACTTTAAACTGCAGTGGGAATGAATTATGCATACAGATTGTATATAGAGTTTTAAGGTTCAAAAACAATCTCATATGGTGTTATTTACAACAGAGAAGTTGCTCCGGAGCATTTATGTCAGTTATCATGAGCCTATGTAAGTTAACGTTGTTACAGAAAGGGACAAGACAAAGGAGACGAAACTGGTGATAGATAGAGTTCCCTTCCCCTGTAACTGTTATATGGAAATAAAGAAATCTAAGCCAAGGGGAAAAGGTATACTGCTAATTCATGATCTGTCCAACATGAAGTCTGAATCCAATCAAAAGAAATAGTCAACATGCACACTAATTTGGAAAAAACAAATTGCTAATAAAGAAAACAAATTGTTTGTTTGCTTGTTTGTTTGCTATCTCCCGTGAAGGAAATAAAAGTATCCCCAACAGATATGAATAATGTCTTTTGTTGTAAGATGGATGGATCTGAAATCCTCACCTCCTAGTAAAATATCAAAACTGGTGTTGTGGCACCAGTATGTTGAGATTTGAATAACAAATCCTTCAGGATTAACTTTCAGACTGTGATTGCTCTATTTAGCATTTTAAAAAAATCTTTTGCAGATGAAAGTTGCTATACAAACTGCTTCTTCAACAGCTACTTTGATATGCAGTGAAGCTGTATAGTATATCTTTAGTAAAAAACATAAATGTGAGTTGTTTGTGCATTTGTTTGTTTGTTTCTTTGGGGTGACATGAAAGAATGTCTCTTTTAATCAGTGAGAAACTTTTTGTTTTGTAAAATAACTTCTGCTCAGACCTGTAAGAGATCGTGCACAGAGATTAAAGGCCTATCATGTACAAAAGTGATAGTCTTAGGACCGTACATTCCATTAAGGACACAGTACTGACTTCCTGTGAAGCTATCCATCTGCAGATGATGTTTTCACCAGCTGCATTTGATCATATATACTTTATCTACAAATCAACTATAAAACTTCATTAGTGCTCAGGGATCACCACCTACCTTAGACCTTCTCACAGCTTGTTCTATGTCAAATGCTCAAACCTTCCAGTCTTTAAATTACTGGCAGAAACATTCTTAACATCCAGCACAGATTAGTGATTGAACAAAAAAAAGCTGTATATCTATATAACAATATGTCTTCAGAATAATAGCATGGTAAGTTTAGAGGTGTATTCTGCATCACAGCATGCTTTAGACAAACTCAAATTTTATCTATTTTATTTGTAATTATTTATGCATTTATTTAAATATAGGCAACTCCTTTGTTAAAAACAGTTTCACGTATTAAATGTCATTACTTCATAGCATATTAATGATTCCAGACAAGCACATTTGCAAACCTACTGAATAAGGAAAGCAATTTTTTAAAGTTTATTGATTTGTCTAAAGTGTCATATGACATAATGGCCATACACTAAAGCACTGAATAATTTAAGTAAATCAATGTTTTCTGAATTTCATACAAGTAAAAAGTGTCCTGGGCTATAAAGTAAATCAATAAAATAAAAAAAAAAAAAAAAGAAAAAAAAAGAAGTACTATATATTGATAAATGTATGGGCTGACAATAATCAAAGCTAAAAACACATTTTGTCACTGTAACAAACAACTTCTAATCATCTTTTCTACATTATTCCCACCAGCAAACATAATACTACATAGCCAATTGATCTTAGCACTTAAATAACTTTTCATTCGAATGACACCTCCACTGAAGTATTAAATATAACTTTTTAAAAACTATCATCATTTATGACTGGATATGGAATAGTTATATATATTTACTACTATAAGAGCTACATCAGTATTTAGACCTATAATATATTTCACTGTGCACAGTGAAATATATTATAGGTCTAAAAGGAAGCATTGTTTCTAGTCTGGAATTTCTGCAGTAGCATTTACTTTAACTGATTTCTCTAGAGTAAAAGGGCACATTTCACATATTAGTATTTCAAATATATTTTATATTTTTAATATCAGGAATGTATTTTTGGCAAACTTCCAGATAGTTGAATTTTTGCTAAGTTGAAAAAAAAAAAGAGGAAAACAAAACAAAACAAAACAAAAAAAAAAGCATTTATTTTAAAATTGTTTGTAGCATTTAAAATCAAAAACTGCTTTAATTAATTTCAAAAATTGAGAGAGAATAAATTTTTGAAGACAGCTTGTGGAGCTTATTACATTCATGTTTACAAAACTATTACATTCTTTCTAAGCACATAAGTTTAAAGGCAATTTCTGATTATAAATTGTATAATACTGTAGAGATACGTGGACTTTTAAATGCATTCTACAAATACTATGATGAACTTACATTCTTCTGAATGCAGAGGAATATGCTATCTTCCTTTAAGATCTACATGTGAAACCTGGAACAAAACTGAGTTGTTTAATCTGGGAAAACATATGAAGAACAAGAACTATGAGAAGGACTGAATGAAGAAGTATTAATATCAGAATTACGATAATTAAAACAGCTGCATTCTATATATTTGATACCCAAGCCTCATAGAAGATAGAGTAAGGTTTCAAATTAAATTTAAAATTTTCCAGTAAATGCTATTTTTACAAATTATTTAATTCACAAGGGTCTTCAGAATAACTGAATGTTATATCTAAATTAAATTACACTGTCTAGAGCATCTGATCTTACAGAATTCAGCTATAGCTAATCATAGCACATTGAAAAAACAGAGTTGTGTTTTTGGTTTTGTTTGAAGGGAGTGAAAAGAAGTAAAATGTAAAGTCAAAAACCCTTTAGTTTTCATTCTAATTCCATGTTCCTTCATACAAGAAGTTGAGAGTCAATTTACATCAACAGACATATGTAAAAGCGTATATTATTATTCAATTAGCATCAGATTGAATTTTATATGATCTGAAATGCACTAGTTATGAAAACATAACATCTCCATTTATATTTTTTATAAAATACACTTTTTAAGAAAATATCAAGACTATTCTAAATCTGCTTTATTCTACAATTTTTTTCTTCGAAATACTAATCAAAATTCCCACGTGATTCTGAACAAGTAATTAACCATTTCTGAAGTTTTTTATTATCAAAACGCCCTGTTTTAACCTTTCTCCTGAGAAAGATGAACTGATAACATGATAACTGCATGGTGATGACTGTGTGAAAAGAAAAAGGGGCTGCATTCCTCTAGTTACTAGTTTTCATGATTTTTTTTTTAAACTTAACATACATGTACACTGCAGTTTCAAAATAGAGTTTGACTGCATTTTCTTTTGAAAATTACCTTGATTAAACAGCCAAAAATGTTGAGAATGTCTATCAAAAACATCAGTGTGGAATTGCTAAGAAAACATATACCCTTAGAAATTTACTTCAGTTATGTACTGTGAAATTTCCTATTCAAGTCAAAGTAGTTAGTAATAGTAAAAAACTTGATGTGAAAATTCAATATTAACAACTTACAAAATAATTATATCTACACTATATGCCCTATGTCTATTTTTATGTTCCCACTACCTAGAGTCAATTCTGCAAATAATTTTTATCAATATGATATAAATAGGATTGGGAAGGTTTTTTTTATTTATGATGAACTTGTAAGTAACAGAGAAGAGAATCTTTCTTTTCTAAAAGAAAATCAATCTAAAAGGATAGCCTTTATAGTCTAGCTATGGCCAGAACAGAAGTACATTCTGAGAGTGGTCTTGTTCAAAATGTACTGTCTTCCTTTTTTAATTAAATCTCCATAACATTATGAAAATATCTTCTTTTCCCTAATGTGCTACATTAATGCAGTTGCTTGATTTCATGAATATACCATTTTGCTCTAAGACTAAGCTTGGAGGGATAGTTGGTATTTCCTATAATTAATTTGCTATGTAGAGGCTGGAAATTAGCACACCAAGTAGATGTTCCTGCTCTGTTAGGAAAAATAGCCCCCCTGCATTTTTCTTTCATTCTTTCACTACCTAGATCAAATGCTTTTCCTTTGTATTTCTCTTCAGCTTCAGCAACAAGCCCTTGTTCTCTTCATTGCTGCCCTGAACTGATCTATAATTCTGTCCTATTTCAATTCTTCTCCTTAGTTTATTGAGATGCAAGTCTATGCAAAGGAGAGCAATAGCATACAGAGTAAATGAAATGAGCAGTGCATGGCTAGCTTACAAATATTCTATAGAACTATAAATGTAACTACAAAAGAATAAGTAAAATTCCTAGTTTGTGTAAAGTTTTTGGGTTCTCAGCCTTCTCACTGGGAATGGAAGTTCCAAAAGGAGGTTTTGAAAAATGGGATGTGCACATATTTGGAAATGTAACCTTTAAAAAAAATATCCCTTCAGTGAAACATTGCTATATGTAAACATTTATAAATTTTCACAACTTTGCTTCTTAGCCATGATATTACTGAATTTTAGCATTTTCCTCTCAGGATTTTCTCAGCCTGTATCACCAAGGTTCACCTAGTTATCAGATCCTTGATTTGGATTTCATGATGAGACTATGCTGGGTTACTGTCACAAATTGTCTATGGAAGAAATATATTGATCATTGTATTCATTTGTTCATATTATATCATGTCAAATGTGGTCTATGAATATGTGTTCACACTGCTGGGATTTGATCCAGGAAGTAATCTTATCAATTCTTCATTAACATTGGTGACATCAGTGACCAATAAGAAGAAAAGTACTCAACAGATGGTTTGAACATTTTAGCAGTTAGATGGGTTATCAAAAGATGCACTATCAAGGAAAACATTTTAGGCAAAATAAAATTAAAAATGGACATGGTAATTAGTTTTGAAAACATACCAATCCATGGATGAAAGATGCATTTCTTGCTTGGAGAATACATCCTTGTTTGTTTGTTTGTTTGTTTGTTTTCCAGTCCCTTCTTGTTGATGTAAGCTGTAAACATTGGATTTTAAAACTACTGAAGGGTGCAAATTTTTAAAATTAAGGGTTAATTGAACCTCTGTAACTTTACTGAAGTTACAAGCAGCTGACAAAAACAATGAGCTGAATAGAACACAATTATTATGGTGGTAAGCATTCAAGAATAAATGTAAAGGAACACAATTGTGACTATACCTTCAGTAAACCAACAAGTGATACTGCCCATTCCAATGCCATTAGCTGCCATAAGCTGTAAATGACCATAACAATGACTAGAAGTTCCTGTTCTTAGTAGCATGGAATGGAGTGAAATGGAATAGAATGGAGTGGAGTAGAAGAGTCTGAAGGGATAGAAAACAGAACTGAACACAAAGAGATTAGAACAGAATAATAGTTGGAAGGAATACACAAAAATCATCAAGTGTAACTTGATGAACTGTATGAACTGTATGAACACCACATTGCTAAACAAAAGTTGAAGTATATTTTTATGGACATTGTCCAAATGCCACTTAAATAGTGAAAGACATGCCATGTCAACCACCTTGCTAGGAAGCACTTTCCAGTGTTTGACTACTCTCATAATAAAGGAATTTTTCCTAAGGTCCATTCTGAACCGCTTCTGGCACAGCCTTGTGTCACTGGTTACCAGGGAGAAGAGATCAGCACCTAATTGTGAGCAGCTGTCACACACACTGTTTCTAAAATCCAAAATTGAACTTATTGATATAAAACGAGGTAAGAAGATGGCAAACAGAAGACTAAAGGAATTTTCTTAAGAAATTAAACCAATTAAGTATGATTACCACAGTATTCTGTTATTTAAATTAGCCTGGAAGAAAGACTGTAAGGGAAACTATGACTACTAAATCAACTAAGAACATTAATATCATTAAATTTAGGGACACTTATATCTTAGGAAATAAGCATTTTCATGATTATCTTTTCATGGATAAAAGGGGAACAACTTACAGCAGAAATCATTTCTGCTGCCTTTATCTGGAAAAAAAAAAAATTAGATGTTATTAAAACATCTAATCTCTGAACTTGGACATACATAGAGGATATGTAGTTTTTCTGTTTTTTTGATTCTGCTTAAGTATACCATCACAATCCTCAAAAAAGTGGTTCTTTCCAAGGTTTTAGTTTTAGATAATTGCTGGACTAATCTATGCAATATATGGTACAAATAATTTATAGTTCCTTGACAATCAAATCTATCAGTATAATTTAAGATGGGTTATATTTTTGGCAATATTACATTCTTGAAAAATATAACATACAAAATATTACCCTGCACTGCCACAAAAAAAAAAAAAAAAAAAGAAAGAAAAAAAGAAAAAAAGAAAATATCAATTAAAATATGTACTTTTAAAATCACAAGTCAGCAAATTGTCCTTAAGAAGCCAAAACAAACCAATTTCATATTTTATCATATTTAATTCTTATGTTTCAATTTTTTAAAATGCTTGTCTCTTTTCACTAATTCTTCAGTGAATAAGTTCTAAAAATGTTAATAGTTCATTTAGTTTGTGGGGTATTATTAAATCGATAGTACCAGTAAACATTATTAATAATATTGACTTCCTTTTTTCATGTGGTATATTAATTATGTATTTTGAAGAACCTCTGTAGACAGCAGTAAAACTCTACAGATATTTGAGTCTTCAGATGTCAAATTACATGTGATCCTGAATCCATAGTAAATAAGCATAATACCAATTCTGCCAGAAAATATTAAAGCACTTCTACTCAGGTATGTCCCCACAGCTAGTCATTCATGTGACACTGAAACTGTTTTAAGCAGTACTTATGGATGTTGATTTGGTTGCATTGAAAGGTAGGAAGTGATCATTTTATGGTAATGAAAACCAATTACAAAAATGAGCTCTGAGTAATGTGAGAACACAAACATTTCATACGCAAATTTGAGGAAATATTTATGATTTTTTATTCAATTCAGTATCCACTGCATTTTAGAGTTTCTTCCTTTTTCTTTCTTTTTTTTTTTTTTTCTTTTTAAATACAGTATCATTCATCAACCGATTTGACTTCTATGTTATTATCTTGGCTTTACGATTCAGTTGCACACTGAAATATATTATCTTAGATCATTTTTTAAACAGCAATTATAACAGAAATGTTATCAGAAGCTTTTGGCTTTGTTTTTCAAACATAATCCCCTTAAATGCTTATTATGTCTTCTTATGCATACCTAATTTTTTTCCTGCAGGTGATTGTGAAGACATTAAAGGCTCTCCATTACCAGCATAAAAGCCTTCTAGCTTGCTTTCTGTTTGTTTCTTTATACTTTTCCTACTTAAGCCTTGACTCTACTGAAGTATTTTATGACAACATTACGAATATTTATTATAAGTTAGAAAAAGAATTATAAATTATGTTCATTTACTTAATCTCTTTTCACTCCTCAGTTTTCTACATCAAAAGTTGAATGTGTCCCTTAGGGTCTTCTATTCAATGATATTATTATCAAGAAGATAAATATGCAAGAGCACACCTAGGTACTTTTTAGTTGCCTTCATGTTTATAGATTCCTACCTGTTGGTAGTCAAATGATAAAGACAAGCTAGGTGATTAATTTTTCCACTGTGGTAATCACATTGATTTAGTTCATATTCATGACATTTCATATTGTTAGCAGTCAACGACCCCAAAGTAATACAGGAACAGTTTCAGTAATGTACAGCACAACCTGACAATGCATTTACAACCCTGATTGTGTTCTAATTGTGCTGAGACTGAAATGTCAGTTATGTTAGTAGTGAGGGAATAGTGCACGTATGCGGGAAAAAGAGCATGTATGATTATACTCAAAAGCTAAACTATTGTTACTGAAAATCAGCATTTCAAACACAGTGCATACGACCACTGAGAAGAACAAATAAATAATAAACATTGATATTTTAGAAACTACAGCACAACATGTACTCAGAACACATCAGATGCCCATAAAATGAACCCTAAGGGATTAATGAAACAGTGTGTTATCATTTATCTAATGACTTAGAACTATAAATCATAGTGATGATGGTGATAGATCTATTTTTTCAGAAATAAACTTTCTAATTGTTGTCTTTAGAAGTTTAACACACTAATATTCACTTCATTATTTGGTTTTAGAGCCATGACTCCCTGCTGCCTACAACTGCAGACTAGGTACAACTGATTTTTCAACATTTCACTGTTGCTGCTGGTTGTGAGCTGAGATCATGTTCTTAGATTTTGTGTACATTACATATCCATCTGTTCCTCCATCTGGCAAAAAAAAAGAAAAAAAAAGGAATGCTTTCTGAACTCTTTTCACCAGTACACCAGTTGTTATCTTCCTGCTGATAGCCCTGGTACAGACTTCCTTGGGTAATTATTTCAAGCAGAAAATAGCCAACCCACATGTTCAAAAGTAATTACTAGTTCAATTTACTATCCAGCAATGGGTAATTTTTTTTAGGACGCAGAAACAGAAATGTTAAAATATTTGTGTAACTTTAATGTAAGTATTTAGATAGCATCTGTATAACTTTATATCTGCACTGATTTTTGCAATTGAAACAAAATGTAACCGCTAACAAAAAAGACTCATGCTAGAGAAGAAATTGTGAATGGCTATCAGAACTTCTCTAAGTCTTACTTGTGGCAGCTATATTAAATCTGTGCTTTCACATTTTCATCAATGACTTGAACGTGAGCAAACAGCAGAACTAAATTAACAAATTGAATTCTATTGGGAATTTCTATATATTTAGCTAAAGAACAATAATAGCAAGGACATGAACAATCTGAGAGCTTAATCAGGAGGTTGTAGTGAGTTTGAAGTTGATGGAAACATTAACAATATTTATTGTCAGAGTCTTTGTTAGCTAAACTCTTTCTAGATCACAAAACATTGTATTATGATGCTGAACTGTTCCTATTTTATGTTCTTACAAAAAAAAAAGATAAAGGATGCTATTTATTTGGATATTTCTCTATGGCAAAGCTTTACTAGAAGAATTACAGTGTCTCCTGCATAACAATCATGTCCCAGCATCAAAGACAAGGATTCAGAAGGTTCCTCGGTGATTTCAGTTACTTATGTTCTAGAAGAGAGGGTGAAGTGAGATCCCCTGCAAAGCCATTATTTGGCTTTCCAGAAAAAATGTAATATTAGAATACCTTAATTGCCATCAATGAAAAACAAATCACCATTGAATGAAACAGTTGAGCTACAGGATCATACATGTCCACATGATATTGCCACAATCCAGCAGCACCATAGCATGATAGACAGAAGACAGATTTGTAACTATTGGTATGGAACAGCTGTTTTCAAGTTATGTGGAGAAACTGAAAGCAAAGTCACATATTAATGAAGTAGATCCTGAAAGCTTGAGATGGACACCTCTGCTAGTTTTTAATGCTGCAATTTCTGACGAGAGAGAAGCAGAAAAAGAGGCTGGGCTTCTGATGTATGTTAGCTGCTAGGAAGACAAAGAAATAGTCTCAACAAGAACTAACAGTAGGCAATCAACTGCAAAAGCACAATATAAAGAATAAAATAGTTATAGAAAAGCACTGGCTGATTAATCCAGAGAAAAATAAACCAATCAGGATGGTATGATTTGGAGGAACTGTGAAAGTTGGCACACTGAAAGAGATTTATGGGCAGTAATGGATAGCAAAGGTGAAAACAGACTGATTTATCAACAGAAATAATAAAGATGTACTTTATCAGGGACTGCAGTAGTCTACTTTTCTTCTTTGAACAGTTAATTCCCAGTAGATGCACCATATTTCTCTCCATCTAAATATTTCTATTTCTTGCATATTACCCTAAAGTAATATTACTGTCAGAATATAGGCTCCCATAAGCCCTAGTCAAGACTAATCCATGAAGTCTTAAATGGTGGAAGGAATTTTTGGAGGGTCTACTTCAAATAACAGTAGATTAGGCTAGACAATTCACTATAAGGAACAATAAGGTATCAACTGAGAGATGGCCTTATTAACCCAACAGGTTTTCCCTGTTTCTGAAATCCGGTTCTTCCTTCAGCAATTTTATATTTCAGAAACTTGAAAATCCTGTTAAAAATATGAATATTTCATTCAGCTTTAAAAATACTTTCAAATTCTTAACCTTAGAAAAACTCCCTTTATTATTTTATTGAGTTACATGAATGTATCACACAAAGTGATCATACTACTCTGATATAACGGTCTACGTGGCACAGAGTAAAAAATGTTTTGATCTGTGAAACAATTTCACTTTTCAAAGCCATTTCTTCCTAAGTACTATCAATCTTTTTTAGGCATTTTAGTTTTACATTTCAGTCATCAAGCATTCAGTATTTAAAAACACTTTCTCCTATCTTGTATCTTCAAATTCTTAATTTCTATATGATCATATGCTTTATAATAATTGCCTTTGCCTTATATAGAGGTCATGTATATAATGCCTTCATGGGGCAATTATATTCAATTTCATCTATAAATTACTCCATGAGGAAAACAGATTTGACATATGATACACACAGAGATCAACTAACACTATCCTATATTGCTAACATGCTTTCTGTTTTTTTTTTATTTTTTTACAGATGAGAAATTATCCTACAAGACATAATTTAAATGAGACCTTTTTCTTCCTAGAACATTAGAAGAGATTTTCACACAACTGCAAGTAAGAGAGAGAGAGAGAGACAGTAAATATTTGAATAATGAGTCTGGAGCAAGCTGTCTCAAGCTTCCTATACATATAAAAACTATCCGTATCCACGGTGGTTAGGCATACAAGTATGTAACAGTACCTACAGTGGTAAATCAGCCCTTTCTGTAAAATAGGAGAGATAATTAATATGGACTTCCTGTACATTTATAACACTTGATTCACACCCATCTAATGTGAAAAAAAAAGAGTTTTATTGATAATCGCACCAATGCTTCTCTGAGCTGAACAGGTATTAGAAATCTCAGTGCAGACCTGCCTATATATTTGGCTGCAGTGTAATGTAAGGAAGCCTGGTTAAACTAACTAGTTTGTCTACTAGAAGCTTAGCTACAGAAATACAGATTCACGTGAGATAGTCTAGTAAGAAAGAACAGAATTTTAGCTTTGGTATCAATAACACCTAACCATGAGAAAAAAGGTGAAAGTGAAAAGCAATTTATTCTCCACTTATAAAAAAATACCACAATGGAATAAGAAGAGATTGTCATTACTATTTGATTTAGATTTTAAAACTTATTTTTTAACTGATATATAAAGTTTGATATTGAACTTCTGGATTAACAAGGGTCATAAACCAAAAACAAATGTGCAATTTACTGATTCAACCTTCTTACATTCTAAACCTTTCCACTGTACGGATGTACGTGCATGAATATGTATTCAGAATATGATTTAACTTATAAATTAATCTCCATATATTTCCATGTATTTCTTACTCTGAAAAGAGAGTAGGAAGAAGAAAGGCAAAAAATAAAATAATCCTTCAGACAATTAGAGCTTTCAAAGGAAATTGAGAAGGTGAGATTGAAGAAAAGAGTATATTTTGAAACCAAAAAATACAACAGTTATAAAAAAGATCCAAGCTAAGGTTTCAGTCTGATGTTTTCCTTCCTCAAAATATGTACACACATATAAGGGAAGAGGCAAGGAACTTGACTGGTACATCAATGTTTAGATGGGGCTGAGACATGCCCATATAGCCTAATGTAAATTCTCACTCATTTGAGCAATAAGCAGTACCAAGTAGCTCTCTAGTTTTGCACATTCCTTTGTTTCTCCAGAAATACTTGTCATCATAAAAGTTTGCTCTAAAAATCCTTCAATCTTAGAGATGAAGTCTTTTTTTTTTAATAGTCTGAAACTTAAGTTTTAATGAAACATATTTTGTTGCTATGTTAACTGTCCTTTTCTCTGTAAGACTTCATTATGGACTAATGTTTTCTAAGAGAGAAAAATATGTAAAAATATTGCCTCAAAAGCCACAGTACTGTGGCTTTTTTAGCTGGCAAAGTCAAATTTAAATCTAAGTTACCATCTGAAGATTTTCATATCTTTAGTGATCTGTATCTATACCTTTGCTTTTTGCCCTGTTTTTCCAGTGCATCTCAAGACTTAATTAACAATATTTCCAAAGCAGTGTAGAATATGTACAAGAGTGTATGCGTAAGAGTGAATGAGTGAGCCTCAGACATTTTTTTACCTTCACTTTAAACAAATATCTTGTAGAAATACAGGAAAAGATCATGCTTTACAATTTTCATTATAATTCTTCCAAAAACAGGCAATAATGGTGGCAACTATACCTACTAATTTGTTTAACTGATCTAGCTTGAAACTAAGTTATTGTTTAACACAAATGCCAAACATTGTGAAAACTCATCCATGCTTGCTGGGTATTCTGCATTGCAAATGACTGTTTTGCTCTGTTTATTTTCAACTGTAAGGTGACTTCTTTGACTAGTTTTGCCTAAATCACCATTTATCTTGCAGTAGAACAGATAGAATATAACCTTTCCACAATCTGTACCGCAGGAAAAATTCAGTTTAAGTGGACAGACACCACCTTCTTTCAGAAACCAAACAGCTCTTTTTCAGTTCTTCCACTCCTGTCCCTCTGTTCCCATGACATTCAACTGGCTGTTTGGCTGCAGACTGTTAAGCAAAGAATATGGACTGGTGGACAGTGCTCAGTATTTGTTAGCTTTGTAGAGTAACCTGAAAACAAACAAACAAACAAACTTGGGCTCAGAACTTAATTTTCTCTCTGCAGAGGATTTTGCCTCTGCTTAGATCATTTGCAAGGTAAGGAGAAGATAACTACATTGTTAGCAACTATTGTGGTCCTAGTGCCTTTGTAGTTTCTAGATTCTATGAATGGATTGCAAATTAAAGTTTACAGTATTAATGGTATGAAGGAGAAAAAGATACTCAACTTTTTTGAAGTGCCAAATCCCTTTCAGCTTCCTTTGATTTCAGAAAAAATGCTGAGACTGAGATATTTTGTAAAGTAGCGTGTGTGGTAACTGAAGATAACTGTTCAAAACAGACAATACATTTAAATGGAAAATAGAAAAGAGATACTTCCTAATTGTTGGTGTTAATACACCATCTATTCAATAATTGCCATGTTCTTTCTTTTGGCAAAGGCTACACATCGTACAGTCCACTCCAGTAGGGCTGTAATTGAACTCCATTAAAAAAAAAAAAAAAAAAAAAAAATTGGAACACAATAAATACTGCACTGAAATAAATACAAATTGTATAATTTTGTAATGTCTAATAATTTAATTTGCATATTTGATCAGTCATATCTTATTTTGTTTGTGTGTGTGTCTAATCTCAAAGTATATAATGATGTATAATTATCTTTCGTTGGCTTGTTACAAGGAAATTTATCAACAGTTGTCATACATGCTTTGTTGTGATGCCAGACGTGTTAAACCTTGCAGATGGCAAGAAGAGAATGTCTAAGAAACCGTTCTGAAAAATACCATTTAAAATACCATTTCAGCTTTACACTACTGTTGAGAAGACTTGACTGAAATGATTTTTTTTTTCCAGTTTTAAAAGCATTTACAAATTCTATTTAATTGTACTGCTTTGTGCCTATCTTGCACAGAAAGATTACATTCTTTCTCAACAGGCTTACAATTATTAGTGATATGTGAGTGAATTGCCTGATGCATATTGTAAAGGACACAGTTCCTGCTCCAAAGGACAAAAAGCCTCAACATTGTATTGTGCCTTTCAAATAAGCTCTCCATGGAAAATTATCTGAATGCACGTAGAAATGAAGCAAACCACCAATGAGATAACAGGTTCTGTGGAAGCAGCTCAGCTGGACCAGGGTCTCTCGGCTGGAAAGACTGTGCTTCAGATTTCTTCAGATCATGTGAAATGCTTCAAATGAACAACTAGGGAGAATACTGCAGGCAGTTCTTCCACTGCAAAGGCTAATTTAAGTAACCTCCATAGCAAGAAAACACTGTAAAACAATACACGTTGCTGCCTGCAGCATAGGAGTCAGTCCTGCAGCTGGTTTGATCTTTGTTCACCTTTAGGAACGTGCTTTTAACTTCAATCATACTGCAGAAATGGCCAGATTCTGTGGAATCCTCACCCTTTCAGTTTTTCAACACAACATACACAAAGCACAAGCTGTCCTGCCTTGTGCTGGCAGTGCTCTGACTCCCAGATGTCCCCTTCAAACATTTAAGGGATTCTAGAATCCTATACTAGCTCCTACCTGCTGTGAATCACCACAGGTAGATGGGGTTCCTCAGTTTTTCAGCAAACATTCACTGCTGAGAGCAGACAGAAAAATATTATTCTGTTACCTGCCCTATACTTAATGCTTCTTGCCCACTCCCTACCACTTTAAAATATAATTTAAAAAATAGTAAAACCATATAATTTTCCTAAAAGTAAATACAGATTTCTTTTACATCAATGGCTTTAAAGAGGTTCAAAATAGTATCCAAGGAAAAATTTTGTCAAAAACATTGAATCACAACTATATTTATTTTGTAACCACAGCTCAGATAATTCTTTCATTAGTGACAGTATTGCTTTATGATTTATTACAGTGAAAGAGATATCCATTCTCTCTGTATAATGACAGCATTGTAGGATTAAAAAAAAAATCTTACTCCTTCTGCTTACAAAGATGTTTTCCTGAACACAGATAAATGCAATGTCTCCCTGACAGTACAGATGAAAATACAGAAGCTATACTTCAAATAGCTCTTAGAGCCATCTGAAAAGATTAGCAACTCTATTACTCTAAACTCTGGGACATAACCATATTGAACTCGCATTGGCCAAAGTATATCTTATTGCAGAAGAAACAGATGCAGATCTCACACAATTGCCACTGTTCTCAGTGATCCATTTATTACTTTATGGAAAAAAAAAAAAAAAAAGGCTTTAAAAACAAACATTATAGCAACAAATGTAATTCTTTCCAGATCAGAATGTAGTCTTAAAGTCAGACACCTCTTCTCACTCTCATACTCAAGATAATAAGTATACACCCACTTATATACCCACTTGCACACAGAGCAATCTACTTCTAGTTGACACTGTTTACATCATTAAGTCAATGAGAGCCTTAAGCAATTTTTAAAACACAACTGCCAGACCTGTGATAAAAGAAAAAAAACATGTTCTTTATATTCTTGCTTTTTTGCCTCTGTAAATTGATGGGCCCATTTGGATGCATTAGGTGTACACTGGACAGAAGGAGGAACTGCCTCAGATGAAGCTGAAGGTTTTGTATGATGTTATAGATTATATTGCTAGTCTGCAAGGTAGGAAAATAATTAGCTCTACCTCTAGTCTTCTCTATTTTATTCTTTCGTAATGTATAATGTATTGTATTTTATCTAATTGACAAGATTTAATATGAAATCTAAACTAAGAGACAGCTGCATTCACACACAGGATCTACTGAATCCATTAACTATTTCTAATTAAAAATGTTGTCAAAATCGCACTAGCATCATGTCACTTTGCTATTTATTATTCAACAATAATAGTCTGAAAAAACACACTTCCGTTTATAATTCTGTTGAGGTAGCATTTATAATTAGTATGTTATTTGAAAGTATATATTACAAACTGACAACACCTAGTAAATTAATGCAGGCTGATATGACACCGATAGCAAGATTAAGGTTATAGGTTTTGAAATAAATCCTTTACAAAGAATAAAAATAATATTGCGTAATCCATTATAAAAATCAACTGCATCCTAATGCTTTTAGAATTTTGCAAGAATACTACCACGGCACAGCAGTGATTTTGAAAACAATTGTACCAAAATTGTCAAAACATGACAGACTTAATAATTTATCATGTATTACTGTACTTGTCTTTGTATGCAGATGCAGTATAAACTTTTGAAAGAGATAATGGATCATTTCCATTTTTATCCAGAATTATTAAAATTTATATAACGACTCACTTCCAAATTTGGTTTATTATGTGCTAATTATATCCACGTTTGGCATAGGTTAGCATGTTGTATAAATAATAATTTGGGAGTTAGCTGGAAAAGATGAGTAATTTATTCTCAGACCTAACTATGTTTTTTATGCTCAGCAATAGATTGAATTTGATTTATTGCCAGAAGAGTAAAAAGCACAGCATTATGACAGCAGTAGAGACCATTTTATGACCATACTTCACTGGTGAAATTTTAACATCAAATGAGAGGGAAGAAAAACAAACATTCATTTCCACCTGCTGGTATTAATGTTTACCTAACAACAACAAAAACTCACAACCATAGCTAAAAATAGGTATCTTCTAGCTGTTCAAAGCTACATCATTTTTAAAGGTTATTTTTCAAGGAAAAAAAAAAAAAAAAAAAAAAAAAAAGTAGAAATACACTCAACTGTGCTTGTTAGAATTACATTGTCACTTTTTGTACAAACTGCTCAATAGGAAACTCTTCTTCCGGATATCATTATCAGCATGAATACATGTTGTGAGTATAAGGTTAAAATAGTTCTTAACCTTTTGGTTATTTAAGTAATTGTAAATACTGAATATGAAACCAAAGTTTCCACAAAAATAAATAAATAAATAAATAAATAAATAGATAGATAGATAAATAAATAAATAAGGAAATGAACATACTCGTATCAAAACCTAGAAAGCTTGCCATTCTGTTAAAATTCTCTCCATTTACAAGACACCTTGGGGTTTCAAAATTTTCAATGTACTCTTATGAGTAATGGTAGAGCATATGATTTTTTAATGATTTAGCAGGAATCCAGAGAGACAGGAAAACAAAGGATGTAATTAGAGGTGGCAACTATTGATTAAAAACTCTTATCCAGTTCACTTAAAGAACAGAAAATGATAAATTACATGATTTTATCATTGGACAGAATGTCAAAAAATTGTGTTCTTTCTCATATATCTCTACAGTGAAGTTCTCTGGAGAAGCACAGTAGGCTATTTGAGGGCTGAAAAAGAGGAGGACTAATATTAGTGCTGTTTCATAACAGAGTTGTGGGAAGGTATAAAACAAGAGGAAACAAATGGCATAGGTGAAAAATCCATCTGAATCTATGACCTTATCTATATTGGAACCTTAAATCATATTTTAAAAAAATAAGGTGATCACTGCATGGACTTGTTATACAAGAATAACTTATAAAGTTATTCATAAATATTCATTGTTTTATCCTATTTTATAATTTTTCTAAGAATGATATTCAGTTCCAAGAATATCAATCTCAATTATTTATTCTCATTGCCAAAAGAAGAACTCCGGAGGCCAGATTAATCTCTGACACAACATTAATAAATGCACTGAAATCACACAAGGTACAATTTTGGCTCATAATATTTGATGGATATCAAGTTTTGGCAAAAAAATTTCTCCTAAGCATCATTATTTAAAAAGCAGACTGGAAAAGTAAAAAAATGAAAAAAAAAATTAAATATACCAATCACAGGAACTGGAAATGAGCTCAGGTTTTGTTGACAATTTTAAAGCAGAACAAGTAGAATCAAAGAATCATAGAATGGCCTGCGTTGAAGATCACCTAGTTTCAATCCCTCTTCTTGTCGGCAGGGTCGCCAACAACTAGACCAGGCTGCCCAAAGCCACATCCAGCCTGGTCTTGAATGCCTCCAGGGATGGGGCATCTACAATCTTTTTGTGCAACCTATTCCAGTGCATCGCCACCATCTGGGTAAAAAACTTCCTCCTAATATTTAACTTTTTCCCCCATCTTAGTTTAAAACCATTCCCCCTTGTTCTATCAATACCAACCCATATAAACAGTTGTTCCCCCTCCTTTTTATATTCTCCCTTCAAGTACTGGAAGGCCACAGTGAGGTCACCCCAGAGCCTTCTGTTCTCCAAGCTAAACAAGCCCAGATCCCCCAACCTCTCTTCACAGGGGAGGTGCTCCAGTGGCACTCCTCTGGACCCATTCCAAGTAGAAAAATTCCCAATCCTTGTTTATAAACAACAAAAAGGCATGTGAAAATAAAACAAGAAAATAATTTCGAGTAAAGTACATAGAATTCTGCATATAGTCATTCTGCACTCTAGACTACTGTTAATCTTGAGCAACTACTCTGCAGCCAAGCAACAAAATCAGTGTAGTAGACCAATAATTCATAAAAGATGTGATTTGCAAATCTCACACTAAAGTGATTCAGCTCCATATTAAATGACTGTCAAAATATTTCTCTTTGTCAAGCTTATTAATAATGAAGTAATCTTTTTATTCTGATTTTTTTTTTTTGCATTTATAATAATAATAACCACTTCTGCAGCATAAGAAATAATACCAGAGCTGAGCACAACCTCTTTCATTGCCATTCTATTACGTGCCAAAACCAGTTAGTCCATGGAACAAACAAGGACAATCCACTCTTCTTTGGACTCTCACAGTTTAAAAAACAAAATGTAACACAAAGGTATCAAAATTAGAGTTTCTATAGTATTAAATGATTTTTTTTCAATTATATTAGTCAGTGCCCTGATAACTTCCAATCTGTGCTTGCAGCTTGGCAGAGGAAGTCATCCTTCCATACTCTGCATCACATGTCATGCTTTACATAGTTTATATACTTTTGTTTTTGTCATGCTGGATCCTGATCTCGAGTCTGTAGACAGTGTAATCTGACATCACAATCAACACAGCTCATCATACTGATTCAGAAAATAGTAGTGGCACTACAGAAACTAATGGAGGAGTCAAAATATCTAATTTTAGCTTTAGATACTGTCAGGTTTTTATGCATAATTTCAATGAAGTATAAATATTTCTATTACCCAATTGTAAAATGGAGATAATATTTCTCTGCATCTGAAGAGCACTATACAAAGTTATTAAGTGCTACCATCTTAAAGAAAAATACTTTAAACTGTTTTGTATTCTTGTGGTTTTTTTAACAGCCAAGTAGTACAGGAAATCTTCCTAGCCTGTATTTTCAGGTAGATACTTGTACAGCTCTGAAGAAGGCTCTATAAAGAGAGCATGTTAAGAACCAGTATTTACCGTACTTTTTAGAAAAAATTTTCAGGAAGATTTATTCTGTGTTTCTAAGTGTATGTAATCATAAATAAGCATACTGAGCATATTGAGGGCTGAAGCATCTCTCTAATGATGAAGGTCTGAAGGGAGTTGGGATTGTTTAGGTTGGAGAGGAAGGCCTCGGGGAGTCCACATAGCTATCTTCCAATACATGAGAGGAGCTTACAAACAAGAGGGGGACCAACTTTTTTGCAGGTAGTTATTGACAGGACAAGGAGGGATGGATTTAAACTGAAAGATTAGGTTAGATGTCAGGAAGAAATTCTTTACCCAAAGAGTGGTGAGGGTACGGCACAGGCTGCTCAGAGAAATGATGGATGCCCAATGCCTCGAGGCATTTAAGGCCATGCTTGATGGGTTCCTGGTCATCCTGATCTAGTGAGTGGCAACCCTGCCCATGGCAAGGGGGATGGAACTAGATGATCTTTGCAGTCCCTTCCAACCCAAGCTCTTCTATAATTCTATGCTGTGTAAATATATATAAGTGAAATTCTTATGGTAGAGTGAAAGCTATCATTTTGATCCCATACCTACCAAACTTAATTTTTCATACTGCTTTTCAGGGAAAGTCTCCAGCTTGAAAGTGAAAGAGGAAAGTAGTACCAATACCTTAGCATGGAGCAAGTTTCTAATTGACAATCTTGAAAAATATTTGTTTTATTTTCTTTATTACTTTATTAGGAAGAAGAGGAGTTTTGACTGTCATAAAAGATACTAAAATTAAACTATTTTCATTATGGTAATAACAAACTATTAGCAAATAATGTTTTGCACTTCAGAAAATGAGTCTTAGGAAGTACTGGGCTATACTTAAAAATAATATATAAAAATATGCCCTGGGTGGCCTATTTATGCTGATCAATGAGGATTACAAGAGCATACCTTCAGAGCAGAGAGCTCGGAATCTTGTTTATGGGCAAAGAAACATCATATGTGTAAATAAAGCTAAGAATTTATTGTTAGAATAAGAGAATCATTATTAGTCCACATCTAACTGTAACAGAAATAATAATAATAATAATAATAATACACATACACTTGCTCTCTTGAGTTATTACTTTTTTTTGGTGCCACGCACACCTTTCCTCTGCTCCCCTGGATACTGTAATCATTAATTTCATCCTCCATTTGGAATATGGAGGCTGCTACAGATGGCCATCACCACTTTGAATCCCTAAGGAATATGACGCTTTTTTTCCACTGATTAACAGCTTCTCGTCTTTGTTCTCTCAATTATCCTGAAAACCAGTTTGGTCCAGACCTGCATGTTTTAAATGACGATTTATATAATAATTTATATAATACAGCTATCTGCAGCATTGAGTCCCAGTGTCAAGCCTGTGTCCCACCTCCTATCATTCCGAGCCTGTACTTCTCTACACCACACCTTGGTGACGTAGAGGTCCCAGATATCACACCAGGCCCAAATATTCTCAGTACACTGTTGAATAAGAATGGTAACCACCATTCTACCACCAACAGACAAACTGTATACAAGGCTATCTGTATAAAATATAAAACTATGTCTGTGCTATACAAAGTTAATAAACATAAAAGACTGCCCTAAACATCCAGACAATTAGAGATATTGCTGTCACAGCTAAATCAAGTAAAAACAAAGCTGCAGGCTGGTGAAGGGAGGTTCAGACAGCAAGACTGAGTCCTGAGGTCTTGTAGACAGGTACAGATCTCATAGACTACACCGATCCTTGGCAACCCTACACTGTGTGGTGAGACACAGTGGTTGTTTCTCAGCACACCTCTCTCTCTGTCCTTTGTACTGGTATATCAGAGCAACAGCACTGCATCCCAAAAGGCAAAGAAAACTAAAACTAAAGAAAAAAACAAACAAACCCTTTTCCCCCAAATACCATGGGTTTTTTTTTTCCTTATTTTTCTTTACTAACAAAACCAGTGTCCCCTGAGTTTCGTTTATCCAGGTTTCTATCTGTGTTTCTGGGTTCCCTGCTTTACACACTATAATACCTAACTTTCATACAGTTTGTTTCCACAGTGGAATAACAAAGGGTTTCCTAAGCTATAAAAGGTCTGGAGAATAGACACCAGCAATAAAGACAATTTGAGAAAGTCATTTATAAACAATTCCTCAGAAATATATACTAAGCTGCTCAATATACCTGAATAAAATTTACTACTGATCTAAATAAGAACAAATCTGTTAGTTTTACACTTAGTTGTGTTTTAAACTGGATAACATGGTTTCCTAGAACATTCATTCCATAGTTACAAACATATGCGACAGTTACAGTGTGACTTTTTACAGGAATGTGCTTCTTACTTTGTTTTAGGTGTAGGCTAATCCCTTGTTTTGAAAATGAGACTCAGCTTTGGAGAAATGAGATTAATGTCTCATTCCTGAACAAATTCTGTTCCATCAAAGAATTCTATTATTCACTCAGTGCAATTTTTCTTTATTTTCTTTTTGAATGCTGAAGTCTGACAAATGGAACAAGATGCATTTGTTTTTGTATCCTAAGAAATCCTGAAAATTGGGAAGCTTACTTTTAGTAAAAAATGAGTTTTAAACAGTCAAATAATTTCAAGGGCACAGAGATTTTTTTGCTCAATCTTCAATGTGACCAGCACTAGAACAGTGCTACTTTATGAAACTTGGAACAGAAATGTTGCTGCCAGGAAAACAATGGTTAGTAAGAAACTTGAAGGGTGAGAGTAGTCCTGAGATACTTTGACATAGTAAACATCTTGAATACTCTGATCCCATCAATTTCAGTCTTTACAGCTGTAATATTAACAGTTTCTAGTCGCAACATACAGTCTAGATAGTATTGCTGTTCTGTATTTCAGAAAGAGACAAAAAATCACGGGTATCCAACCTTTTGGCTTGCCTGGGCTGCACTGAGTAAGGAGGAATTGTCTTGAGCCACATATGTTAAACTTGGTTCAAAAGTAATGCCTCCAATTTATTTTCATGGAAATGGAAATAAATACAAAGAGCACAACAACACTATCTGGTAAAGCAAATTCTAAGCTACAAAACAGTATTTTCTAAATTAGTCACCAACATCAGCTATTTTCTCCAACAGTGAACAAGAGCCTGCATGTCACGCTTGTAAAGATCAGCAGTAGCAGAGGTGACCTACTGTTGCCAATGCTGAAACACACCACCCACTGCCCCACTGTGCTCACATCCACTTTTTGGTCTCCATAAACGTTCAGCAAGCATTAGTGAATGTCAGTGGGTGTCATTTTTTCCACATGAAGGAATTCAGTGACACACTTTTGCTTCATACAGGTCTTTTTTTTTTTTTTTTTTTTTTTTTTTTTTTTTTTTTTTTAAATTATCCCTCTGCTGCCATCTGTCACATTGCAACAAAAGATAAAGGGATATTGGTGGGAAGGTTTGGTCTGCTGCCATACTACCAACATCCACCTTTGACACTGTAGGCCAACATCATAAAATATAAGATGTGCTTTCAGAGTAGCCCTCAAATTATACAAAATCATTAATACATAAATAACAAAACATTAAATTCTAATATTTTTCTTAAAATATTTTTTAAAAGAGAGTAACAAAACCATAAAATCAGTGGGATGTGCAATGCTGTTGCAAAACCAATACATCAGGATTGTTCAATGGCAAAGGCTGGAATTCTTAGTGAGCCCTTGAGGTGTTCCTTGGAGATTTTTGACTCTTTTGGGGAGATTTTTTTTACTTTTCTTGTACTTCACCCTTGGCAATGGTTGTTCTCAAGTGTGTGTATCCCCAAGATGTGATAATATAAATAAGTTGTGACTGTGAAGCAAGAGATATTTCTCTCTGATAAGAGAAGTCTTATGAATGTCTGGTAAAGAGGTATGATCGGATTTTTGAGTTGAATATCTGATTGCAACTCTATTCATTCCACTTGAAAATTTGCAGGTCATATATGTCTGTAAACTGGAAATGGCGTCACAAACATAAATTGGTGATTTTTTTGTCAATCTTGAAACCTACTCTCAAATTCCTTTATCAAATCTGAAAGCACAGCTATGTTTTCTTCTCTGTTCAGAAGCCTGTTTGTATCCAGAGCATCAAAGTGCATACAATTATTTGCAATCACGTGAGTTGGTACTGGTCTGCACTGCCCTCTCTATGCCTTGGTTTCTGTTGTTACAACCTTCATAGCACACTGACAGTTGAGCTATTACTGGGTGGGCCACATTTCCAGCCAGGCCAGGCTGTGGGTTGGACATGCCTGGACAAAATGGTTACTGCGATACAACCAAATAACTCTGGAAAATTAAGAAAGTTATAAGCTCTAAAAACAAGGGATTCTACCACAAAAAAAAATTGCCAAGATTTCTGCTGTTTTTTAATATAAAATTCAATCTAAATTCAACTTTAGTTTCTTTCTTCAAGTGTGATTTTTAATTTATTTATTTATTTATTTTAATAAAATTATTGGAACAACTCATTGGCACTACTGTGTGTCAAGCTGCTCTCTCACTCCCCCTTCCCCACAGGGCAGCATGAGGAAACAAAATAAAAAATGTGTCCCTCCTCCTCACACCTTTCCTCTGCACCAGAATGAGGTCCCTCCCATGGGATACAGCCTCACAAACTGCTCCAGCGTTCATATTGCAGCATACAGTCCTTCAGTAACAGACTGCTATAGCATAGGTCCTTCAATTCTTGCCAGAGAACCTGCTCCTGTCTGGGCTGTGTTCCCTACAGGACATATGCACTAGCTATACCATAGGCTCCTCTGTGGGCACACATGGAAATCAGCTCCATGCAGCATCCGTAGGTTGCAGAGGAACGGCGTGCTCTTTCGCAGGCCTTTCCTAGGCTGCAAGGACCACTGCTCCACACCTGGAGCATCTGCTGCCCTACTTCTGCACTACTCCAGATGCCTGCAGGGCTGCTTCTCTCGAATATACATTTTCTCAGTTCTGATTCACAGCTACCATGCAGTATTTCTTACCCTTTCTCAAATATGTTATCGCTGAGATGCCACCAGCTTCACTGATGGGGTCAGCTTTGGCCAGCATTGGGTCCATTTTGGAGCTTACTGTAAGCAGCAGTCCTTAGTCTCTTCTCACAGAAACTCTGAGCTGCCCCTCTCCATTTCCCCCCGAAGGAAACCCCTTTTCAGCACTCATTCTTCTTGAAGCCCAGAAGTACAAGTAGACCATCAAAAGCAATTTTTTTCTTTTATTCCACACTGTCATCCGATTATCAGCTTGAACTTTTGCTACCACTTTTTTTTTTTCAGAAACATAAGCTAAGCTTAAGGAAATCTGCTTTAAAAAAAAAAAAAAGTGATTTATAATTTGAAAATACATATACTAGAAAATATATATACAAGGTAATCTCAATATATGCTTTCTTTTGTCCAAGGATGTTATCCTGGGAATATCTATTAATATTAAGTTCTATTGTATATCTTTATTACTCTCTCAGGTATGCACTACCACTTTCACAAAGAAAAAAGTGACAGACCTCTGCATAAAGATCTTACACTAAATAAAACATGGCAAAGTTTACATGCATGTTTGTGTTGACAGAAGGATCATGAAGGTTAAAACAGTGAGAAATTATGAGCTAAGAACTTAAAATCATTCTTATGCCTACATTGAAAAAGTTGGAACAAAAGAATTCCTTACTTTTACCATAACATAGTAAATTGTCCTAGGAATTAAAAAAGAGTAGAGATTACAAAGGACATTGTGGATGTGTATAATTGACAGTTTTTTAGTGGTATTAGCATGAACTTTTTAGTTTGGATACTCAAAGTTCCTCTTACAGTGCAGTAAGGAATAGGGTGGGAAAACTGAGTGGGCTTATATGCAGGGAGCTGAAACTGAGATATAAACTGTCATGACATCTGTTTTTATGACAGAGTATCCTCCACACATTAAAAACAATTTTTTCTTTTTTTTTTTTTTATAACATGAATGCTCCTTCAGGCCTATACAAGTTTTCTAAAGAACAGAAATCCAGAACATACATTGGAGCTGTAACACTGTTGTGTAGATTAAATTGAGCAGTCAATTTATAAAGAATATCATAACAGTATAGCAGGATGTTCTATAACAGGACATCATTAATCGTTATAAACCAGTATCTGCAACATTTGACTGCCTCTTTAGAAGTATACAAGTAATTAATAAGACATAGTTTAATTAATGTGGCTCAGTGTTAGCAATTTACTTGTTTGCATTTAGGGACATTCTAAATAATATATTATTGGCCCAAATTATCTTCTCAGGACTGTGTGGAGTTATGTTATCATAAACCTGGAAGACCTTGACTGACATGTCATTATAATAACTAATACTTACTGAAGTACGTTATGTACCAGTTATAATTTTTGTTAATGCTTTCCACTATCTACTCACAGAATTCTATGCAATCAGTCTTAGATCTTTTCCATGTATAATAAAATCCTGACCATACTGTGATCAAAGTGTATAAAGGAAAATGTTGCAACTCCACTGAAGAAAAACTTTGTTTCTTCCATAAATAAACCTCTGTGAAAATTAATTATCTGTCCTTCTTATAACTTTATGTTTTCTGTGCCTCTTGTCAAACTCTAAGCATATTTCTTCCATTGAGGCTGGTTAAAAAAATAATAATAATAATTTTTTAAAAAATTAAGAGAGCTCTTCTCAATAATATTGCAGGCTTCGTTTTTATTTTCAAGGTTTACCATTGCTATTGTTCAACTCATTTTAATGAGAAATGATACATTCATCTCTAAAGGCAACAGTTACTTTGGCCTATGCATTTTTTCTGAAAGGAACAAGTACCAAATATCCATTCCCCTGTCTCACTCAGAATCTTTTTTAATAGTTAGCAAGCATCATATGAACAGTCCATCATCCATATTGATCATGAACTGAACAAGTCTAAACTATTAACTAAATATAACACAACAGAATTTTAAAAATACATCAGTGCCTCAGCATTATCTGGAGCCCATTTTACAAGTAGCTTCATAAACAAAACCCACAGCTGTATTGATCAGAACCTCACAAGAGAGGAATAAAAAAGGAAATGTGAACTTTTCTGAGATTTCTAGTAAAAAGATAGAGACTAACTACAGAAGAAGTATTAGATGGATTCTGATACTGAATCTTTCCACAACCAGAGTTTTAAACTTTCTCAATCCTTATAGTAACCGAGAAGGAACAGAGAGTTAGACCATTCAGCAAAACAACTTGCCATAATTTGTAGTTATTTTCAGGAACATTTATGTGAAAGTGAATAAGGAAGAGAGAAGAAAAGAATAACTTTCTTGGCATTGTTTAATAGAAAAAAATATTTCTCAATAACCTTTAACAAGTAAAATAATGATTTTAGAGATCATAATCACTGTTATTTCTCAGAATTGGAAACATCGAAGTCAAAATGATACTAAATCTAAGGGGGCTTTATGAAACATTTTCCTTAGCTGTAAACAGATTGTTTACTTAGAAAAATAAATAAGACTATATGCTTTTATATCATTTTATGTCTAAAATGATTTAAAGGTGTGTGGAACTGCAGTGAACAAGGTTGCACAAAAACGGTAACAAAAATTGATCTTTAGGAGGTACTGCATCTCCATGTGCTCTAGAAGTAGAAAATCACATATTTTTTCTAGTAAGTTCAAACTTTCTATTTGAATGGGTTCATCTTCCTACTAGCTGTCATTGTTGTGCCCTTTCCTGCTAAATTAAATAATCTTTTATTTTCACCTTGTAAAAATATTTATGGGCTGTAATCAAATCACCTCAGTTTGACAAGATAAATAGGTGAAGTGCTTTCAGTCCCTCCAAATTCATCAAACTCATGTCCATATGTCTCCTTATTTACACTATTCATTCTTTTAATGGTAACAATCACAAAGAGACTTCAATATTGGCCTCATCTATACATCATGTCTATAGTAAGCAAATACATGGTAAATATTTATGTATTCCCTGTTTATAGACCCATGGATTGTATTAGGCAACCTGGTGCAATATGACATATGAAGTAATATTTGGCGCTCTCACTGACTCTTACCCTCAGTTTATATATGTTGTCTTCCTCTCTGAAAGTACAGCTGACTTTTCTGTGCATGGCATATAATTTTGCACTCAACTGTAGTGAAGTGCACTTTTGTTTGGTTGTTTTTAATCAAAAAACTCTTCCGAGTTGGCCACTGACATGACTATGAACATCAGGTCCCAGATAAGTCAGTCACAGCCCAAAAATATCAAATGAAAATTTCATGATTTTTTTTCCTGACCACCTTCCTTCATATTTTGAGTATATAATGTTAACCTCTGAGATGCCATAGAGAATAATCCAAAGGAGCTACAGAAGTATACTTACACATAACTCAATTTGTAGGAAACTTAAAACTATTATTTCAAACTCTCTTCTGAATCTTGCTCACCGACATAATTTGCTGACATTTAAAATTACAAGCATAATTGACATTTTTTTCCACAAAAAGATTTCAATTAGAAAATGCAGGAGGGAGAGAGGAATCTCAGTAGGAAGAGATAATATGTGCTGTAAAATCTTGGAACAATAGCATTCAATCTCAATAGAATTCTTTATTTAGAAAACCTTCCCTCCTGTGTGTCTTTAAAGTTTTGTTTAAATATTTCTTCCAAAGGAAAAAATATATATAGTTTCTAGATTGGGCCAAAATCACTTTAGCCTATTCACACAAGGAAACTTATTCCTCTGGGACCTGATAGCCATTCTCAGATATGAATATCAAATGTGATGTAGTCTATAATTACCAATTTCCATTTCTAGGGTAACATCAGTTTTCAAGAATGTATGTTTTCCATTAGAAAGTAAGTATAATTCAGTGTTGTTCCATGATTTGCTGTAAATACAGGAACTTCACTGACACCAATGGTTTTCTCTGTATATTCACCAGAGTGGCTCAGGGCTGGTATAACTGGCCCCTGATTTCTGAATACATTCAGTGGAAAACATTCAGCCTATTTTCCTGAAGTTTTGTTTCTAAAAACAGTGTGTTATGACTGCTGTACTTACGTTTACCTATGTCTGTTTGAAGAGGCACAAATATACTTGGGAGATGTAGACTTTTGTTCATAATGAAATAATATGTATTCCAAAATATTTTGAACTGTTTTAAAATGTGGTAATTATTTAATGGCAGGGCTTCTACATTCTGTAATCAGATTCTCCTTCCTCATTCTTCACTTTCTAGGATGAAACAACACTTTATATTAAGGAAATCTGCATATCTTTGATATGTTTCTGTTTTTCTCACCATTATTTTACTTCCTTCTTCAGTAATTATGTTCTCTGTAATGTATATAGTAGCTTTTTCGTTAGGAGTAAAAACAAAAAAGAAGCCATGATGAAGGTAAAGCAGTCGACCAAGGAAGTGTGAGATCAAATCTCACAGTTCCCTAGGTGGGGAAATACTTTCTGAAGTAATGTAAATTGAATAAAGTCAGAAAATATAATACATAAAAGGCTTATATTAATTTGATTTGCAGCTTCTTTAGATAAAAATGGCAAGGAGCAGATTTTCTGTGAGTTTTTTTGGGAGGGGCATAATTTAAAATCAATTTTACAAATACCTACGATCTTGTAGGAAGACAAAATTTCGTTGCCCAACTTTTTTCAAGTCTTTGGTAGAATTTTCATCAGGCACTGATAACTTGCTCTGCAAATATATTAGCAAGTAATATTTGTATCCATGTTCAATAAGTCCTTTAAATACAGAAACACGAAAGCCCACATCAGACTAGAAGATAACCTGATCCTTACTACTATGTTAGCTAATATGTAATATCTAGGAAAAAGTGTAACAGGACAATCATGCAATAATTCCCAGAATATTCTCTCAGCCTCCAGCAATTCACAGTTCAGTGATTCTGAACAATGTCATTCTTTTTTCTCTTGATAGACTCTTCTTGTGTAATTTTTAGCATCCACATGAAGCAATTTTACAGCTCAATTACATTTCTGAAGTGCTCCCTCCTGTTGCTAGCTGCATTAAGTACAACCCAGTTCCTGTGTTGAAGAGTCAATAAACTGTAACTTCCTGTTCTCTTTCTCCATGGCTTTCATGATTTTTGCCTTTCTACCATGGCCTCCCATGAGTCATCTGTTCCACCACTTGATACTTTTTTTTTTTATTATTTTTTTTATTTTTCTAATATGCTTCTGTTTCAGTTTGGTTCTGTTATTCTTTCAGCCTCATATTTGAATGTGGCACATAAGCTGTGAACATACAATGTTCTGCTCTCCATTTCCTTCATGATATAACATTTCATCAGCTTGTGGTGTACTACTAAAAACCAAACTTATGTTTTCATATTTGCATCTTTCAGAGCTTGACTATCAAGCTGTTTTATGAGGTTCAAGTAAAATTTAAGTTCACGTTCTTAACAAACTATTTAAATGTATTAAAAAAAGCTAATGATAGCTTTTAATTGTATATCATTCTACTGCCAAGAGTTTAACATTCTTTCACCTTATTATGTTCTCCTATATTTCCATAATATATTTCAATCAATCTCAAAAAAAAAAAAAAAAGAAAAAAGAAAAGGAAAGGAAAAATTTAGCTACTTTAAATTACAAGACTATCATATCTTCTGTTAACAGTAGAGTTCAACATCCCTCATTTAAAAGGAAGGAAAGGTGAGCGAAGGAGAGGGGAGATCACTGACTGCTTACTAACTTCAAAATGTTTCTTTAAAACTATGCATTTAGATTACTAAAAAAAACTGCCAAAAGATTTACTAAATAAAACCAGATTTTCTTCTCACTAAGACTATTCTCAGATGTAAATATTTAGAAGTTACACGGACAGCTATTTCTTCAACACATTTTGCACAAGCTGAAAAAAATTCTCAAAGAGCTTTTTAAATTTTCCTAGCTATTTAATCATTGCAAAAAGAAATAACAGTCTTCCCTATTTGATGTGACAGTTGCGGCACTTTAATTTAAAACTGGAGGTCTATTCCTCAGCGTGATCATTGTGAAGAAGGCCAGAAAGAAATCCCACAGACAGAATAAGCCACAAACAAAATGTTTAATCCGATACCTCTGGCTTCATCATTAATTACCTCTCAAGGGGCTTGGATGTCAATAGATAGTGATCTGGTATCTTGGAGTCTTTCTTTGCTATTAAACGCACAATCAATACTAAATAGAATTTTAACTGCCCGTGATTTAATTAGAAGTATTTCCTTTTATCCTGTATAAAATAGCAGAATTTTACTCAATATTAACTATGAGACAAGATTGCCATGTCAGTTGTGCATTCACTACATTCACTAAATTCTAAGACATTACAAAAAAAACTGGGAAAGCAGCCTGTGTTGTTACACTTTTGCAATTGGCTATATTGTGCAAGGAGCCAATCTTCTTCCCTTCATTCTAAATTAATGTACATATTTGCAAGTGCAGAAGATCCAAAACTACGGTTTTACATTCCAAATATTTAGCAGTTCCACAAAAATAGCTACTCTATATTTTAAATAGAAGCAATGAATTTGCTACATACATTTTCAAATGGAAATAAATGATCCCATGCTCTTGCATGTTCAGCCTATTCTTGTACCCACACAGGCACAGGAAAATAAAATATTAACATTTCACTAACTGTAGATCATCCGGTTGTTTTTTTATTTTTTTTAATTTTTACAAGTACATTTAAACAACACACCTTGCTTATCCTGTCAAATGGTTTACCTAAATTCTAAGTCTTCTTTTTTAGAAGAAAATGTAACAGTAAAATATGCAGCAGTTATAAAAGAGAATGCTGTTATGACTTCAGAAAATTGACAAATTGCTGGACTACAGAATAGAGAAGTGTATGAAGAATATGAAAGCAAACTTTAACAAAGACTAATTACAGGAATAAGATGGTAATGCAATTAACAATGGAAGAAAATAGAAAGGTTAGATATATGCATCTACTCTTTACTCAGAAGGAAAGAGCATGATGAATCCTCATCATACAGCAAAGATAAAGGGCTTTCCAGTCCCATTAGTAAGCAAAGAGATATAAAACAACATATACACGGTGTAAACATTTAATGATGATAGAAATTTTCAACAAATCCTGGAATACAACATGTTTTCCAAAAGGCTGAAAACTGACAATACAATACAACAATTAAAGAAACTAAAGAAAAGAGAAAGTGATTTAGAAAAGCAACTGTTGGCTGTTACCTTTCCATCTAGTCTGAGGTAAAATGATGAAAAAGCTGATCTTAGAATCAATTAATAAAGATATAAAAACAAGAATAGGAATTTTTTTTTTTTTTTAATCTTCTTAAACTATTTTCCAAAAAGCCTGGTTGAGGTGAAACAAAGCTAACAGATCTTTTTGAAACATGACTGCAAAGTTAACTGGTTAAAATAGATGTGGAAATATACAGCAGATTGGGAATTCAGCAATGCACTTAATAGCATTTTGATTAAAAAATATATACAAAAATATAATAATATATATATATATATATATATAATAATAATATAAATACTTGTCTCAGGATCAGATAAGTCAGTTAAGAAGTCTATTTTATTCAATAATATATAATGCAAGCATAAGCTAATTTACTATACACAGAGGTCAAAAGAGAAGAGGAACCCTACCCACTGTGTCTTCCTGTTAGTGCTCCCTGAAGGCCATACAGGAATGTACTGCCAGCTAGAGACATACTCTACTCTTTAATTCTATGTGCTGTCCCTGCATGTAAAATTCTACAGTTATTTTTATTGGATGCTATTGAATATTTATAGAAAACAGCTGGTCTAATTCTATTGAGATTTTTCATAAGATTGTACTTCTCACTTCATCTGTCACACTCCCTGTGGAGCTGAAATACTAGCAGCAAACACTGAGCTCCATCTTGGTGGTTCTGGAGCACTAGGCACTATATTATTGTTATGGTTTTAGTAATATGTAGCACCTCAGAGGGCTAGTTATCACCACCTACTTCAAAAAAGGAAGAGGAACTTCATCTTCCAGCATAACACTCCAGGGAATTATTGCTTCTCTTTGTCCTGATTTGACAGGGATTTGAATGACCACTGCCTACAAATTCAGCATTATTAAACAACAACAATTAAAATAAATAAATAAATAAATAAATCTTAATTCTTTATTATATCATTAGTTAAAGAAAATACGTAATAATTTCACACATAAATTACTATCATTGTAATTTTCAGAGAAGACAAATCCTATTGCTGTACCAACAAAGAACTATAATCTCTTAAAATAGTTTTTAGCAAAATTAAAGAATCTAATGATTACTACATTGCATCAATCTCTTAGTATATAAACTTAGATTTGTTCTGGGTAGGTATCAGCATTTATTGGCTTTTAGCAACATTAATTCATTACTAACAAATTAATAATTCTTTGCTAATAAAATCTTTGATAGAAGCAAGAACCTGGAAATCATAACTATTTTTGCCAGATTATTCTAATTCTGGAATATAATAACTTACCTTCTCCCTCACAGACATATGAGCTACCCAGTAGAAGAAAGAAAACACCATTGCATTCAAATTAACAGCCTGCCCTACAGGTCACCAATACCAACCATTACCACCTCAAGCAATTTTAAACAAAGTCAAGAATTTACTGTTAGTCTAAGTCTAACCATAGAGACATCAGCAGATTTATCACAATTGTATTAACTTTCACAGTTCAGATTGCCCAGTTATTCTGCTCGCTCCCAACAGTGAGACAAAGAAAACCAGTACAAGCAAACTTTTTAATACTGAATTCTTTCTCCAGTGTTACACTCATGTTTCATGCTCTCCTAGGTCTCAGGGGGGCTCACAGTAACATAGGGAGGACTAGAACAAGTTTAAGTCCTGAACGGTTCCCTAGGATGATTTTACTGTTAACCACATTTAGAGGGTAGTCTCTTCTTCCTATTTTCATCCTTGGAGGAATATGGCATTTACATCAACAGTTTCTTCATTCTCATTCTTGGACTCAATCTCAGTTAGTCTCATATTTTTGCTGTTACTAACACAGATTCCATGCATCTGTATTGCATATATGCAGCATTTTTAGTTTTGGAGAGCCGATAGTCCCCTACAGTCTTACAGCCTGTAGTTCCCCAACATCACCTTTTTTTTTTTTTTTTTTTTTTTTTTAAATTGTGCAACCTCTTCATCCTTTCTCTGAAGTCATTAACACCTCCTTTAACAAAAAACCAACACATATACCTACTTAAAACATGCACACATGCACACTGATATTCCTAAGGATTTGCTATCAAAATCTCAGTTTTTAGCTATCAAAAATTACTTTACACAAGTAACTATTGCTATACACCTAACACAAAAGCTGCTCTGAATGTAATGCTTCCTAATTTACTATGTTAGCCTACAACATCCTAAGGAAATGTTGATGAGATGATCAGAGATGTTGATCCTACTTGCTATTTCATTAAATCTTACTGCTGCGTGACAGATAGCAGCAGAGATGCAGTCTGAAAGAATGACACCTAACTTGGAAGCTCATACGAAGCAAAGGTGTATAATTTACTGAAAATGTCACCCAGTGACATCTATAAACACATTTATGGAGACCAAACTGTGCACGTAAGTACACTGAGGCAGTAGATGGTAGATAGTAGATGGGTGTTTCAGCAGCAGTGGCAACAGTGGGTCATCTCCAGTGGTACAGATGTTTTCAACAGGGGCTTGCAGGGCCTTGTTCATTACCAAGAAAAAATTGTACATCTAATAGTGTTGATTATGATGAAAGTTTTCTCTATCAAGTAGTGTTGCGTTCTTTGTAGCTTTTATAGATTCCACGGAAATAAGTAGAAGGCATTACTTTTGGAGCAGTCTACATACTGATAGCTCTATATCTAATGTGTATGTCATAACATGTGAGATGTTTTAAACGTTTCTAGGATTTCACTTCTTTAACGAAGGTACATAAAGAAATCTGAGTGTAGTTAAACTATTAATATTTTTGTCAGAAGTTAGAGCCATACATAGTGTCAAAACATTTTATTCATACTGAAAAAATGAGTTAATGAGTGCAGTACAAGAAATTAGTTGCTCTCATATCACATAAATATGTGAAGTTTGCCAACTTTCTTATAAAGCTTACTAATAAAAGCATACAATATAGAAGTAGGAAGGAACATCATTGGACAGTATTTTTAAGTGTACATCACTTTAATATGAGATTTTTTTTTTTTAACTATTTCATATATATATTTTTTTTAATACAAGTCTGCATTTGTAAAAATAAACAAGGGAAAAGAACTCATGAAAAAAAAAAAAGTGACTTTAAGTGACAGAGCTCAAGAGGGAAAGGGGAATTTAGTTATAGGAATCACTTTTAGAGGTCTCTGTAGAAGATGACAGGATGCTGAGAACAGTAAAAGAGCAAAATACAAAGATTACATACACAAATAACAACTATACCACAGCAGAATACAACACAAAGAGCCTGAAGGTAATGAAGGTATTAGGATCTTACAGTACTTATATTCAAAATGGTGAAACATTATGAAATAATCAGGGAATACAGTGGAAATCCTAATAAAAGATATTTTTTTATTTTCAATGTCTACATCTACCATCACCAAAGCAGTAACCTGATCTTTTTGCAGATGCTCACAATAGAGCACATAGAAAACAGGGAGTGATTGGATTATGTTGGAATGGTAAGTAACACATCTGGGAGAGGAATATCTACAGTGAACTGGAAAGTGTGTGATTTCAGGCTGTCAGAAATAACACCTTTACGTTAGAAGGTTTATTTGCATGTTTTATATCTTTCTTCATCATTCCCTTTCTGTCAAAGTATACAAGTGCTTGCTATACCACTGAGCATGGTAATGAGATGAGAATGGAAAAGGCCTCTATTTAATGACATGACACATTCTAAAAATTGTTTTGTTCTGAAAAGAGTTAAATTCCCACAGCGCGTACCATATATAGACATAAAAGTATAAGACACATTATGAAAAGGATAGATAGAAAGACTTAAGATACTTTTCTTGTTTTACTATTCCCATCTTAGAACACTTTCAATACAAAAACCAATACAGTCATTTCAACAATAATCAATAATCAAATATTTTAACCTTTAAGTACAATGCTCTAGAAAACACTTTTCCCCCACACTGATTTCCACAAGTGAAAGTGGAAAGTCCTAGGCTACCTTTTGCAAGTAATAAGTCGTAGTGGAAATATGATTGTAAATTATATGATAGAATTTTTCTAAATATTTGAAGTTCTTCAAGGTAGAATGGCAACTATTTAAGAATAACTTCAGAAATTTGTCTGAATGAGAAAGCAAATGAGACTTTGCTAATTTAACAGATGCTCAATCAGAATTTGAATGTATAAATACTTCATTTCTCACTTCAGCAAAGAGCATTGTTGACAGAATGCTAAATAGGAGGATTAAAACTTTAAGAAAACTTATTCTGGAAATATTTGGAGCCACAGACATTTAATGGAATAAGCTAGTGCACCTCATTTATATCTGCAAGGTATCTCAATACACATAAGAGTATAGGAAAATGCATACGTGGATTTCTTTCATGCTAACCCTTCCACTGTCCTTCTGAATCTTAAGATAAGATAGCCTAGAAAAGTATGTGCAATGAACTGTGACTATCCCAAGGCATATACTAGGAGGGGCATAATGCTGATGGTATCCTTCTTCCTCATTTTTAGCTTTCTTGTTTCACAGTTAATGGCACTGATGCTTCCCTTTTTCCAGTCACTGAGAACTTTGCTTAACACGACAGTACTGTATTATCTGAGAGAGTCCTTTTTACACAGAGCACATGGCTGCTATTACTGTTTGCTGGTCACAAAATGTATAAAACAAGATATTCCACCACAAAGTTACACTAAAGTAACTAAAATGAAGTGAGTAATAATGACTTGGTCATTGCTATTACAGGCTAAAACACAACTCCAAGCTACTCAAAACAAGTCCTGGTGGGTTTGAATCCTGTGGTGTTAGCTTAACACAAATCCTGTAAGTCTGTTACAACTGCAACACAATACTCCATGGGTTACAAGGCTACGCTTATGCACTTGTCAAATGCAAAGGCTGCTCACAGTGAAAGAGATAACAGAAGAGAAACACCAGCAGCCTGAGTCTCTTTAGGAGCCATCTCTTGGTTCTAAAAATCTCACACCTAATGCTATATTGGATTACGCTCAAAAGTGCCAAGCAGTGCATTACACCCAAAACTGAATGTGAAAAATATTTTTTAGTTAAAAAGATTTTGAAAATGAAAACATGGTAAAGCTGACTTTTTTTTGAAGTCAGAAAACAACACTAAACTGACTGAAAATGTTTTAAATGTAATGGGACGTGGAAAGATTTGTAATAGGTAAACAATTGATAAAACATTGATATCTCATAAATTTCCTCGAAATAGACTTTCACATACATCACTGTAAATCCACCAAACTGGCTTTCCCTGCTCATCTCCTGTTGACATTTTATCAAAACAAGGCAAGATTTCAGAACTGCCATGCTCTTGCTGTTTGATCCTTTTTCCGCATGTGGGCAGAACAGAAGCAATTAGGATGTAGCCTTAACAAATATATTCATAGCATTGGCTTTTCACATTCGTCATTAAAAAATTGGGGGGGAATACCCTTAACTACTGAGGTCACATTCTGGGTTAATTAATGATTTTGGGTAGTGAAGGCCATATCCTCCCTCTGAAACATCTGAAATCCACTTATCTGATAATACACCCTGGTCTAACTTGCACAGACAAGTCTGCTATCAAATGTATTTACCAAACTAACTCATTCAAACCTCAGAGAATTACTACTTAGTACCGTAAAGCCCACCAAACATCTCTGCACCATTTATATATGATACATTCCTGTTCTGCCAATTACAGCAGTACATCTTGGTTTAAATCTTTCATGATAATTTTAAAACTAAAAAATAGAAATCAATGCTAAGTCTATTCTTTTCAAAGGATGTATCAACATTTCCTGAACATGAAGAATGAGAGGAATACAAAAAGACAATGCTATTTAATTCAGTTAGTATGCACAGCAATGTATTTGTCATCTTTTTTCTCAGGATAATAAAAAGCAACAAGAATTGACAAGTATGAACATAATCCAAGGTAGTTTTTGAAATAAGAGTTAAAGGTTAAAAAAATAAAAAACTAAAAAGACAAAATTGAACTATATATACCTGACAAAAAAAAACAACTCTGTAAAGCATTACTTTGGAAGCTACACACCCTGCAGCACAGCTGGCTGGAATCATAAAATCATTAAGGTTGGAAAAGACCACTAAGATCAACTAGTCCAACTGTTAGCTCATCACTACCAAGTCCACTAAAGCATGTCACTCAGTGCCACATCAACCCTAAGCATGTAAAACTCCACCACCTCCCTCGGCAGTTCATTCCACCACCTTGCCACTCTTCTAGAGAAGAGGTTTTTCATAACATCCAACCTGAATCTCCCCTGATGCAACTTGAGGACATTCCCTATCATCTGATCACTGCTACCTGAGAGAAGAGGCTGACACCTACTTCACTACAACCTCGTTTCAGGAAGTTGTAGAGAGTGATAAAGTCTCTCATGAGACTCTTCTCCAAACGAAACAATCCCAGTTCCCTCAGCCTCTCTCCCCATAAGATTTGTGATCCAGATCATTTACAAATTTATTGCTTTCCTCTGGACGCACTCCAGGGCCTCACGTCTTTCTTGTGGTGGGGTGCCATACAGTGAACACAGAACTACCAGTGCTAAGTAAGAGGGACAATCAGCTCCTTGCTCCAGCTGACTGCACTTATTTTGACATAAGCCAGGATCCACTGGCCTTCTTGGCCACCGTGCTGTTCAGATGACTGTCAACTAAAACAACCAGATTTCTACCACACAGCCATCCAGCTACTCTTCCTCAAGGCAGTAAAACCGGATGGGGTTATTGCATCCAAAGTGAGGAATTAGACAATTGTCTTGCTAAACCTCACACAGTTGGCCTCAGCCCATTCATCCAAACTATCCAGATCCCTCTGTAGGGCCTTCCTACCCTCACACAGATCAACACTTCCTTCCAACTTGGCATCATGTGCAAACTTACTGAGGGTTTACTCAGTCTCCTCACACAAGTGAGGAAGAAATATATTAATCAGGACAGGCCCTAGCACCGACCACCAGCACCCCCTGCCCCCCTTCTAAGGGACACCATTTGTCACCAGATGCCAGCTGCATTTAACTCCATTCACCACAGACCCCACCCTCAAGCCAGTTCTTTACAGTGCAAAGAGTGTGCTTGCTGCCAGCTTCTCCAGGAAAATACTGCGTGAAACAAAATGAAAGAATTTATCAAAATTTAGGTATATTATATCCACAACCTTTAACATTTTTTCCTTCAGTAGAGAAAGAGGAAGGAGAATGGGACTATCTTTATTTCAGTAACAACTTCTTTCATGGATGGGTGGCACTTTAAGTGCTTTTAAAAAAGTCTACACCTCTGTTTTGCACATGCATAAACACAGACTCGCGTGCATCTGCAAACTTAAGAAGGGCTACCATGAGAAGCAGCAATAAATCTTTCCCATAGTACTTGAGCAAAATAGGAAAAAAAGAATGACTTGCTTAAAACCAACAATTTTAAAAAAGTCTGAGGTGCAGAAGAACATCCACTGGAATATTTACTATTACCAGTTCTGCATGTTGCATTACTTCAGCATAGCTAATGTTGAACACAATATGTAAGCTTCTTGGAACATGGGTAAAAGCTTTGTCAAGGAAGTTGTGAAGATGTAAAAGGATGGTTCCACAAATACTTATAAGGTATATATTTCTGAGAAAAAGCAAGAGAATTCACCAATAAAGGAATGGAAAACTATCAGGTTGGCAATGGAAAAGTATGAAGACCCTTTCCAAAAAAACCCCACACACCTAAAAACAAATAGCATTGGGTAGGATTTTTTGTTTGTTTTTTTTAATAATGTGGTTTAAAGACTTACTAATCAGAAATTGTATTTTATTTCTGAAAGATAATAACTTGAGATCATCACAGAATGGTCAAGGTTATAAGGAATGTCTGGGGGTCATCTATATGATAAAACAGAATGAATTATTAAAGTGAAAATACGGTCCATGTCTGGTATTCAGATAAAAAACTATTTTTTTTTTTAATAAAGTATTTGATTACAGCTCCTGCTTTTTCACAGTTCTTGGTATTGTTGTTGTTTTCCCTTCAAAATGGTAAATATTCTATGTGAAATTAATAACAAGAGCTGTCATAGATAAACAAGTGCCATCACGTAAGCTAAGTGAACCAAGCTGCTAAAATGGGTGGTAAATAAAAAAACATTTGATCAAAAAGTCAAACAGGCTAGTATCAAAATCAGATTAAAAAAATTCAACAGCCTGCTTATCTGTTGCAAGAAGATCATTATTTATGATAATAAGAAGCATTCTTTTTAGTAATTTGTACCTCAAGCCAAGTCAACACAAACAGAATGCAACTTAGAAGCATATTATGCATATGCACTCGCATCGCAATTCCACTTAAATTTGTATGACGGGTACCCCAATGTTGACTATATGCCTGAATAAAGGAAAAAAAGAATTTGAAGTTAGGGACAATAATTCTCACATAACTACAAAGTATACATTACAGAAGTTTTGGAAATTTTCATTTAATTATTCATTTAGAAGGAGATAAAACATTTTGTGTCAAAGCTTGCATTCTGTCATTCTACAGGTCATATGCAGATACCAAGGAGTATTGTATAGAACATGACTGCACACTCAAAGTTAGAAGTAACTTAAATTATTTTAGAGAACAGCTGGTTGTAATATATTTTATTTTGGAAGAAAACCTGAGCTATCAAAAGTTTTTTTTAAAAAGATGAATGGTAGCATAGAGGAAAAAGGCAACCAAGTCAGACTTAGTCAGGCTAGACCCACAATGTTAGCAATAAACCTTAATTATAAAAGAAAACACGCGTGTTAGATTTAAAAAAGCACAACACAACAAATAACGTAAAAACTAGCTCAAGTTTTTCTAGCTAGTTAATCATAAATGGCTCAAAATGATTTTCAAAAGACCTACAATTTTTCATTAACTCATTTTTCCCCAAGGTTAGTCATTCTCATGTTACTGATTTATTTCACAGTCTCTAACTATGGAAACCAGAATTAGCGCTATTTATTTTTTCATACAAACAAAATAATAATAATGACGACCATTTAGTTTAGTATAAACCAAGACTCAAGAATAAGCTTCTGAAAGAGGAAACAAACATGCAACAAGCAATATGATACCTATAAACTATTTATGAAAAGAAATTTAACCCACATATGAGGAGCTAATGGGTCAAGTATTGCTAAGCTTAGACAGGTGAGTAATGTCATCTATTTCAGTAGCACTCATACAAAGAAAGCTATACAATTTGACTATCATGAAACCTTAAGCAACATCCGTAATAGCACTAATGTGTGATAGATGCTGACCACAAGAGCAATTATATACTCTGCAGTTCATGTAGTATTCAGAACATCGTTATGACTAGAAAGCAGATATATTCTTTTTTTTTTTTTTTTGTAGTCAGTCTACTTTTTTTTTTTTTTTTTTTTTTTTTTTAATCCCAGTTGTTAAAGAATTAAATTTAAAGAATGCAAGAATGCACTGGAGTGACTTTTGTCAAGCTCTTTTCCCTCTTTTCCCTTTCTTCATCCCCATACTTGCTTGCTAAGGTAGACAGATAGATCAGTCCTAAATCACTGTATGTTTGCTACCTTGTCTATGTTTGATGTCACAGGTTAATTAGAGACAGTTACCTATAACACACCCAAAAATATAAATCCAATTATGTTTTTGCCTCAGAACAGACAGCCATTTTATCTCTTGCAATTTTCTAAATTAATCTTCCATAAATTTTGCTGCAGTCTGTGTCACTACAATTTCATTGTATTTGATAAAAAACAGGTTAAACCCTCTGACTGATACACCTGTAGTGAAGCTTCTTGCTTCAAAATCTAAGATTGAGTTGTTTGGTTTAGGGTAGTTTTTTCTTTTTTTTTAAACCATGGTTTAGATGGCAGTATCACTTTTTTTACCGTTGAGTTACACCTGTTTTCCTCTTGAGGTACTCACCTCAAGATATTTATTTCAATGATATTTAATTTCATTCCTATTTCTGTTCAGTTTGGTAGTGTTTTTAACAATGTCATACTGCTTTAATTTCAGTGAAATTAGCTGTTGAGTATTTTAAAAACCTTTCAAATTCTGGAAAAAAGAATTTAAAGTAACTGCCATTTAAAGATTGCCATCAAGCTCCCCAGGCATTACTTTTAAACCATAAGAAATGTTCTCCTTCGTCCATTTCGACTGCATTTTTTAACAGTGGTAGTTCTTCAAACCCAACAGGTTTCAGTAATATTCTAGTAATTACTATTCATTCCAAGTTTAAAGCAGTTGCTCACAAAAACAGTGAAAACAAATCGGAACTCCAGGCATTGTGCTTATCCTAGTTCTAAATCTCAGAAGCAAAATGCTAGGACAGGTTGGATTGGTTCTCCAGAGGTTGGACTGATGGTCATTCACTCCCTAGATAAACTGAGTATATCTATCATCAGTAAATATTTTTTCCAGCTCAGGTAATCATTCTTTTCTACAAAAAGGCGTGCATCATTCTATATATATATAAACAACAACAAAATGAAACCATTTTAAAATGGGTACTTTCTAATATCTTAGGAGAATCTGCACACCAGGACATATTCTATTTGATTCTTGTGTTTGAAGTAGTTCTTAACTAGCTCAAATACTATAGCTTTTAATGTGGTTCCTCTTATTTTTTTTTTCTCATGATTTCTAACAGAACCACACATTATTGTAGTACAAACCAGGAAGATGTATTATAATAGTAACTCAGCTTCTCATACTAATTCAAGATAAAGATTTCAAGTGATCTTATCTGTAAGTTCTTCAGGAAAAATACCTTTATTTTTTCTAACTTTTCTTTTTTTTTAAATAGTCTCTCATAGGTGGAAGGTGTAATCTACAGAATACCTCTATTTTCCTATAGAGTAAAACTTCAAAGGTGAAGTTCCCTGTAACAAGCATAGATAGTTCTCTTTTGCCAAAGAGCTGTGACCTCTGAGAGATAAACATTAGTTCTGTAAAGCAATTATTTTCTGACACCTCAGCCTGGCTGTTTTCAATTCCCTCTTAAGCCTGCATGTTTTGTCAGTGACAAGATGCCTGTTGCAAAACCAAATAGAAACGTGGTTGTTTCCCCCCTCCCCCCCATATCTTTGGAGACATGCATATTTTAAGAATATACTGCCAGTTTTCATTTTAACAGATGCAACATTTTAGCCAACATCTAGAAGATACCTACACATTCTGGAAACTTTGACATGTCTATTTTCCTAGTTAATACTGAACTCAAATAGACATCAGTATTTTACAATTAATTTTCCTCTATTGCAATGAATTCACAACATCTAGTTATAAATTTAATATATGACCATTCTTTTGTACTTCAGTTTATTAAGGTTTTGATAAGACAATTATGATTACCACACTGATAGGTGCATTTGTCCTAAAGTGCTAGCTGAAGCCAGTTGGACACTGAAAGTTGGAAGGAGGACTGACTGTTGCTCCCACGCAAGAGCAGGATATGATAGAGAGAAAAGTCATAGTTCTTTTTTCTCTACTTCTGCCTTAGACTTGCTCATTAATAGCAATGGGATAGGCACTAAGCTATACTTCTGAAGACTGAAAGGCTACTGCCCAAGTTGCCACAGAACTACGTGATGCCCAATTATTTCCATTTAATGGATGTTACCAACTTGTTCAGAAGTTACTTCATCAAGTAAGAGCTTAGGGAAAGTTTTGAGTTGAATTTTATATTACCATAGCTCAATGTCTCAATACTTCTGTTCAACAGTAAGAGTCCTGATTATGAAAGAATTCACAACTACAACAAGGATGTTGGCATTCCACATGAATGAGGGTTTCTTCATCTACCTACTCAAATCAGACTTTCAAAGTGCTTTGGAATTTGAACTTTCAGAGGAAAAAGCTCTTAATAGCTGTTAATCTGTCTTGTGATCATATACAACTTCACAGAACAGTAGATTCAGTTGAATTGGAAAGGTTCAACTCCTCTGAAGTAAACAGGGGCATCCACAATTCAATCAGATGCTTGGAGTCCCTCCAGTCTGAACTTGAATACCTCCAGGCATCCACCACCTCTCTGGGCAACTCACGCCAGTGTTTCACCACTCTCCCCTCTTTAGGTTTGAAACCACTTCCCCCCCTTTGCCCTATCACATCAGATCCTTCTGAAGAGTCTGCACCCTTTTTATTTAAACCCCATTTAAGTACTGAAAGGCTGTAATCAGGACTCCCCAGGGCCTTCCCTTTTCTGGGTCAAAAAATAAAATAGCCATGTGGGGTATTCTGCAATTGCAAGAAATGATTCCTTTAAAGCAATGAGTTATATTATGTTTAATTTACATTAAAGGACTGAAAATAAGATAAAAATCTCCCTACATCAGCTCGAGTGATGCCCTGAAAAGCCAATTACTGCATTTTGTATACAACAAAAAATATTTCCTGGGCCCACGTTCCATAAAAATAAATAAAAAAACATGAATAAGCATCAGGAGGTCATCAACAGGAAGAAGATTTGGACAAACTGCAGACAGATTACTGGGACTGGAGCCATAGGGGGAAAAAAAAGGTAGAGAGAAAATTGCAATATTCTGAATATGAATTATCTATAGCTATCAAGATACTGTAACAGAGCAGTAATTCTGCAAAATCCTTTATAGGTCCATATGAACATATTGTATTTATCTAATATATACATATCTACAAGGAGCAAATAAATATCTTGCAGTTGCTATGCTGCAGCTCTCCATGATCTGTAATTGGATTAATAAATATATTCATTCATGAATGAGTAGTCATAAGTTGAAATCATGGAGTTGAAACCCAGCTCCACAGCCACCCATAAAAAACATTCTAAGATTATTACTTACAGACAAAGGATTAAAAAGATGTCAGGTGGTAGTAAATTTTTATTTTATACATATACATTTTACCGTATATTCACTTTATTTTTCCCATTGTAAAACTAGATCTCACCACCTGAATAAAAGAGTAAAAACACGATTAATGGGATACTAATCTGCTTTTCACCCTACATTTAAGACATTGGAATTATTTCTGTTTCATGGAAAAGAGCCTCATTTACCCCTCTCTATCATTTATTCTTTATTTTTGTGACAACTTTTGAAAGCCTTATTTGCATATTTTTTCATAATGGACTTTTACTACTTGAGCAGGACAGAATCTGAGAAGCGTGAACATGAAAAGGTTATAACATCTCAAAAAAAGTATGTCAATAAAAATAATATTGGGTTCTTCAATGAATAATGAAAGCTGCTCCTGAATGCAAAGATTTAAGGTTCTTTTTTTACGTTAGGAAAATTGTTTATAAATTCTCTGGTTAAAAATGATAATTTTTTTGTATTCAATTTCATTTTAGAATATCATAATAGAATTTTTATTTCATTTTTACGTTTTATTCATTCTACAGCGCCTTTTTTGCAGAGGGAATTATTAAAATCGAAAGGAAAAAGTGCAGTCCTTAACATAATGAGATTGGCAGGAAGGTGTCCTAGTCTTTTCATTAGATGTTCAGAAAAAAGTGATTAAATAGTTACAGAAGTTAGGAAGTACAGCATGAATATTTTTCATCTATTTAACAACAAGTGACTTAAGTGTCTCACAAACGAACAGACAATCTTACTTTAGAGATGGACTTTTATATAACTACATGATGAGAACATGTCTGAAATAACAGCATCAAAAAAGATTTTTCATCATGAACAACTAGTCTAAGTCGGCCAGTTTTGAGTTCATTAGTTGCTATTTTGAAATTACCAGGCCACTATCAGGCTCTGCTTTATTGTTTAATGTTATTTCTTACACCACAGCATACTCAGCTCATGATCTATGACAAAAGGAAGTTCAGACACTTTTCTTGAAGACAAATACAAAAAGAGAAGAGATTTTACACCTGTGGTTTTCTTAAGCTAGATAAGAATTTCAGCTACCTAGGGCACAAGGCACTTTAGAGGCCTGAGATGAACTGAAATAAAGTATTTTGATTAAGACATAGTTCATTGGTATGTCTTCAGAGTTTGAAACTATGCATAAGCATCTAGGTTTGCAGACCAATGACAGTGCATCTGGAAACAAACACTGGAAGCATTTCAGAACTTTCCTTGGTTGTTGCTAGTCTTCAATTATTTTAAACTTTAAGCTCTAGTCTGGTCCTAATGACTGCCAGTTCATTTGCAGCTAGTGAGCCATATGGCTCTGAAGCAAAATTGAGTAGTTTCATCCAAGACAAATTCAGCTCCTATATTTCAAGATATAGCATAATATAAATCAAAGCAAAGAGAGAAAAACTGGGAAATCTATTTGAAAAATGCTGTTTGACCACTAGAGATATATCCTTCCCACTTAATACAGACATCCTTCCTCCTCCTTCAAAGACATTTCTTTGTTATACAGTAGATATAAATAACGTAAGTAGTATAAGCTAATAAGTACCAACTTCCAATTGCCCACTGCCTAAAAAACAATACAAAGTTCACTACAAAAGCAAAAGAAAAAGATTCTTAAAAAAATGAAGTAAACAATTCTGACACTCATTTTTCTCAGTCTATGGAGTATCACCAAATGCCTCATTCAGATCAGTTAAAACTGGGTACACAGATTCTTTTGCCAAGGGCTAAAATAGAAATCTGTGCAGATTGTTAAGACAGAATGGATACAGATAACAGAGTCTCACCAATGTCATGGACATCCTGGTTTATTTGCAGATTAAAACAAGAACTTTGTCTGGAACTTCCATGCCCACTGAAGACAAATAGGCATGCTATCACTGCCCTACATATGCTAAATGCCACTGAAGAATTAAAAGCTCTCCTATTCAAAAAAAAATGGTGTAGGTCTGATTTTTTGAGGCGATGAGAGTGCTTGCAACATTTCTGTTTCTAGAAAGTAACACACCTCCTCAGACATTCCCTGACCATTGCTGTTTTAGTACTGCTTTTCACACTGTCAAAAACAGCTTTCCATCTATTTTTTTTTCCCCATCCTCCAGTACTTGCTCATGCTTATGCCCAAACCTCTCCATGTTAACTGTGTATTACCAGACCTTATTCTCTCCCACACTGTATTTTCACATCTGTTTCTCACACCTCTCTGCTAACTAGGAGTTAGTTTCTTGCCCAGTTTTTATTAGGAATTCTCCTGTTCTTCTGAGGAATAGATTGGCCATCAAGTCTAGTGACGATTATTAGGAAAGAGCAGGTGCTGTTAGAAAATGTAAATAACTCATTGTGCTTTCCCATCCCCTTCCACAAAGCTCAAAATGCTCAGGGAATGCAGCAGTTTTACAAAATTCTCTCTCATACACTCATTCAACACATAAAACTTGCTTATACTTAAATTGTGTTAACAGCGTATCTTTTTGTTGTCGGTATCAGAAAAAAATACTGGAAAATATCCAAATCCCTCCAAAAACTGAAGCTGCATACTTTTAAGGAAAGATTTCGAAAAATAAATACATGAATAAATATTCCAAAATATCCTAGGGTTTTTCCCTCTACCTCTCTCTCAGAGATAATGATGGCTCAGTACCATATCTTGTAAATAAAATTATTTATCCTGTCTAGTTAAGAATACAGAGAGAAATATTTACGTAAGTTTTATACCATGATCTGAAAGTCATAAGGTACATAAAATCTGATTTTATAATGCAAGCAGCTGGATAACTACAGACAGCATAACCCACAGACCCTGAGTTGATCTTTCAAACCCCAGTCCTAATTTGCTGCAACACAGCTGTGTGACCTTGGTTCAGTCCTACTGAGATGACTGCTGATAAACTGTAAGAAGACATAAATGGCAACCACACAAAGTAATAACAGAAGAGGAAGAAAAACCTTTCCAGTGATAATAGTTGGCAACTCAGTGAATCAAGAGAAAAAAAACAGGGATGGAAGATACAGCATTTCAAGGAAGCCAGGAAATATGAACATGGCAAATCTGCAAGATCAAAGGCCAGGCTTTTTCAGGATTAAGAGAAGTGACACCCTGACCCCTGATGGACCATTTATTGGCCAGCAGAATAGATTCACGAGTATTAGGGCTCATAGGAACAATGTTTAACCTCGTACTATACTTATCTGCTACATGTATTAGCCACACACAACTGGTGTGTTTTTTATACCCTCCTTGCACAGTGCCTCTGAATTGGGTGTCTACAGAAGAGCATCCCAGTAGGAAGGGATGCAGAGCTGGTGGAGAAGGTTTACAGTCTTGGTCATCTGGGCTGAAAGTCAAACATTTCGTAAGTAGAATAATGAAACTTTAAGGACAGTCACATTTTAGCAGATTTTCTTCAGCTGCACTGCAATACAGTATATTTCCTTAGTGAAGTTACCAATCTCTATTCTCTTAAATCAAGACATAATGGAGAGACAATATAAAGGGAAAAAATAACGTAAATATAGGCTAAGCAGATTGAAACATATCTGATATGCTATGAATTTTGCTAGAATGGAGATGTCATCATTCTCTGTTGACTTAAGCTTGATTTAAGTTCTAAATTCCTAACATTCTTTATTGCTCTCTTGAGCGATACTCTTGAAAGTGAGTCCCTCTGGATACTAACAAGTCATCACACAGCCACATTTTCCTCTCTTGGTTTAAACATGGTAAATCCTCATACCCTTTTCCTCTTCTAATTTAGGTATCAATCATTTAAATTGCACTTAACAAATTAGTGGGTTTGTTTTATGACTGTCCTTTGTCATCTTAATAGAGATTCTCTCACACTCCTGTGTTTTTTTTCTTTGTATCAAGCTCTTTTCTGATACACTGTAGTTTTTTTTTTTTGATAGGTCATGACAGTTTCAGCTCATTTTGTAAGAGCGTTCTACCATATTTGAGTGGCTAATCACATCTGAATATTATCACACAGTTAATTTAAAGAAAATAAATAAATAAATAAAACAAACCTCTTCTCGTCTCCCCTAAGAATTCCCTTCATTATATTGCTGAAATAAAATACCCCTGGCTGATTTACCTAACCCTACTAATCTTAAAACTCAGACAACATTGATTAAATCTTTTCACCACTTAATTCTGGACACAAAGCTCTTTATGTATCTAACAATTCCAGTTTCAACATCTTAATTCTAAAACTAAAGTGATCTTTATACAAGAGTTGTGGGTAGGAATTGGATATAAACTCGTTGAAGTTATTAGTTATTACAGTGCACTTAAAAGCTGTTTGAATTAAGATTCTGTAGTTTCTGATCAAGAGGACACAAAAGCAGAAGGAATGTTTTTAGTAGCAAAAAGCACCTGTATTTATTTTGTAAATTTTTGCCTAAGAGATGAAAGTTTGGAAAGAAAAAAGAGACTGGATAAAAAGGAAGGTCCATCCACCTCATAGGACCCCTCCCCTCCCCAAAATAGACCCCACTGGACCCCCCCAGACCCCAAACATAATCCTGTCAGGCAGCATGCACAGAGACTAAATGTTTCACAGTTCCAACATAATATTTTACTAAGAGCTGAAAGAAAAACACACAAAATAGCCAAGTGATACAAAACAAGGCTTTAATAAAACTTTCTCAATTTACTTTCTCAATTTACTAAGCCAGAAGTCATTCACATCAGGATAGCATAGGAAGAGTTATTGACTCTACATATTTTCTGAATACTCTTACTTATTTATCATGCTTTCACCATTAGATTTGTAATGTAAAAGGGGCATTCAGTTAGGATACCTGTTGGCAGTACTTTTTACTGAAGAAATACTATTAAAAGTTACATAATAAAAGCTCCCTGTAATTAGTACAAAACAATTAAGAGGCACTTAAGGTTAACACTTACGTGGTTTGTATCTCCTCATTTTGAATTTGGCTTTCTACCAAAACTAATGTGTTTGACAAACATGGACTAATTATTTAAATGGAGAAGCTCCCTACAAATTGTGCCCTTTGGAAGTCAATTTAATTAATGCCAATTAAAATTCCTGACTGAAAACTATAATAGCCCTCCTATTTTATTTCACCTTTCTCACTAAAGCTTACAGTAGAAAATAAACTAACATTAAGCAACTGCTTAATGCCTCTTTTCAAGCACAGAACTTAAAGGTGTTCAGAGTATTTCAGTATGTGCATATCTGTGTGCACGCCTGCAAGTGTGTATGTATGTATATAGATGCATCCAAAAATCAGAAGTGTTTGCTCAGACTGAGAGTTCCTGCCCATTAGATGACTTAAAAATATAAAGCTCGTAAGTTAAAGAGAACTTTATGGCTACATAACTTCCTTCTCTCCTTCCTGTATTTTATAAATATGATATTTTATCCGTGATGCAAGGACAGATGTCTGCAGGAATCCCTGTATAACTTTTTTCAATTACGAGATCATTGTTGTTCATTTGTTTTTGATTGTTTTAAATGTTAAAGGTTAAAATAGCAGGAAAACTGTGGTAACTTCATAAGTTATAATCTTCCCTCTGACCCATCTGATATTTATACAAGGTTAAGTAGGTCTAACAAGAGATTATGTAGACATGAAGAAGGATTTGAATTTGTTTCTTCACATACCAGATGAGACCTAGCTGAAGTTATTAGCTATTTAAAAAAGCACTTTCACTAAAAGAGAGCAGATGAATGGATGAGGGAGTTCTTTAAAGGTAAGAAATGAAGATTTCATCCTAACGCAATTCTAAAACAAATAATATTTTCATATTTACCAGGAAAAAAGTATTATGCATAGATAACCTTATTCTTGAATTATATGCAATAATCATTAACAGACATAATAAGCTATATATATATATATATTGAAACTTCACCTTTTCTCAGTTACGTGTTATTGAACAAATACTCTAACTCATTATCTTTATTCTTATTTGTACATGTCACTTCAACTATGCTAGTTATTTATAGCATACATGCAAATGCTTATAAATTGAGCTTGATCCATATGTAAAGTATTTTTCCTTATCACAGCTATATAGCCGTCCACACTTGAAGAGAGAAGTAAAAAATTGTATTAATGTATAAAAGTCAGATCTTTTATACCACAGACCACAATTTATCATTATTTGAACAAAAACTAAATATGTTACTTCCATAGTTACTTAATATTAATCTACTTTAACTTTTTAAGCTATCTTATTTGTATTCTGGGAGAATCTCTGACTGAGAGAGTCAGAGAGTATATTCATAAGCAAAAGTCACACATATTGTACCCTCCAAACAGAGCAAATGTTTTTGAAAGACATTTCAAACATGTAACAATCCTCTTCTAGCAGAAGTATTAGAAAATTTGTCCATGGGCTTAAATAATATTTGTCCATGAATTAAAAAAATTACATTTCTGCAAGATGTGGAATTTATGCAGCATGTGTATCGAGTCAGAGGTGGATTCCCTCCATTCAGGCTTCTTATCTTTCTTGTCTTGGAAGTGATTCATTCACCTTGTCTAGACAATTATTGAAAACATCTAAATTAGGTATATAAAACATCATCAGCTCCCTCCTCCTTCTTATTGGAAATAGCTACATACTTCTAACAACTAATAGAGACCAATTAATCTATGAGCCCAGTTGATTTCTGTATATATTCCAGCTTCTTTTCATTAATTACACAAGAAATAGGCTCTTCATGTAGGCTACCTATAGCATTTTTGTCCTATAACTTACTGAAACAAATCTAGACCTAAGAGTCACTTCAGTGGAAAGAACAACATATTCTTAAAAAAAAATCACACTATAAAATAATAATATTTTGTTCTTTCTTAATCTTGATTTGCAAAGTTCTTTATATATACATATAGAATGTCCATATATATAGTTAATCATACCTGGACTTTGCACCACATTATTATACTTGAAGGGGAAAATATATGCAAAAATATACTTTTTGTCCTAATAGGGGAATTCCATTGTTTATATTTCTATTTGAATGGAACATTCTCTCCAGTGCCTGATGTCTAAGAAGCGACAATATGGAAATAAAGATTCTCTTCCCTCTGCACGAAGATTAATGAGCTTGTCAACTACTAGATACTATGCAAATTATTCCATAATAAAAGTATCTACTACATTTTGTTGTAAAACCAAGAAAAGCAGCAATGGGGTCTCAGAATAAGGAAACAGTGCAATAAGAACAGATGCATGCAGACAGTCTTAGGTCAAATGACATTATAAACTTACATTACTAGTTCTGGTACTATCTCTGTTTGACAGGACATTGATAATTTTTTATAAATGTGTCCTTTTGTGTGCATCCTGCACATTCTGCAATAGTTGTCACTTCCTTTCCTTTCAAATCATTTCATATTTCACTCTTTGATATGTAGTTTTACAAGCCAATGTACTTCCCTTCACTCACATCCCCACAACTTTTCTGCTCATTGGAACCCTGTATGTCACCAAGTGTAGAATAGCCAGAACTCAGAGCAGTGCTCAAAAGCATGACTCAAAATATTACTGATTGTCAAGAGATCGCTGGTTTTAAAATAAATTGGGAAAAGAGAAATATGATTAAACATAATTTAACGTATACCTAAAAAAAAATTAAGTGAAATTAAATTGCCATTTATTACCTTTTAAACTTTCTTAAAGTGATAGCACTGATGTTGAATCCACTAGATTATAGAATTGGAAATACATTACAGAGTTGCAGGTAGGTGATCCAAGAAAAAATAAAAAACGCAGTGGCATTTAGAATATCAACTATGAGTCTAACAATGAATCTTGTACCATCGCTAGATATATAAATACATCACCACTTACAGAAGTTTTTTGTTGTTGTTTTTTCTTTTGTTTTTTTTACATAGTGTCCATCACGTTTGCAGTGAAATAATAAATATATGAAGATTAGAAGCACATTATTTTAAAGTTACTGATAAAAAGTCAGCATTTTCCATCCTACCCTTCCTATCCAATGCAGGAACAACACTGGGTTGATTCTATCACCAGAGATGTTTTGGAAAAAAAGGTTTGTTTTTTTGTTTGTTTTTTTTTGTTTTGTTTTGTTTAGAAATGTGACAGGACATTTAAAGCAAAAAAGATTCCAAAACACAGTTAAAATACAGCTGAAGAACAAGTAACTAACTTTAAACATGAAATGCATGACATAAAATCATTAAGTTCAGCTTTTTCTGACACTGAGGGAAAATACAAGAAATGAAAAAAATTAACTGATGGATTTCTTTTCACACGCACAATTCCACAACACAACACTGTTCTGTTCTTGACTCTATGTCCTATATTCTCTTATAAAGGCATTAGCCATAGGCTTAGCTGCTCTCCTAATTTTCCTGACCTTCAAGATGCACAAGCACTCTTGCCATTTCTTTATTATCTGCTCCTATTCTTATCAGCCAAGCCCTGGCCCTCATGATCATTTTTTAATCATTCTTTCCTGGCTTTAGACACATATATAGCATTATAAATAGCATAATTATTTTATACACTCATGCCAAAAACTAAAAATTTGTGACAAAACCCTGCAGTTTCAGCAGTTAGTTCATTTCTTCATCTCTTTTCCCCTCCATCAAAACTTACGAACGAGCAACAAGAAAAGGTAACATCAATCTGTAACAGGGGTTGAAGTAGTCTTCTAGAAAAAGCTAAGAATGGTAAAAGAGTAAAACTGGGACTCAGAATGGCATTTTGAACACTGACAACTTTCTTGCACTGTATTGAATAAACAGATATTATGTACTGTTGTCAAATTCCTATGTGCAAAATGGACAAGATTTTTTTCTGATTAGACTCACTTCAATAATTTAATTCACAGAGATAGTGATAGCACCACATGTTATGGAAAAGTTTTTATGAATGTCTTAGTCAAAAACTAAGATTACTTGTCATGTCTTCACAAAAAAAAAAAAAAGAAGAAAAAAAAAAGTAAATAAAGCTCAGAGTTTTATGAATCTCTTTCTGAAAATTACTTATACTTTTGCTTTTTTTTTTCTTTTTCTTTTTTTAATTCCCCTTCATCATACAGTGTTAGTTTTACTTTGTATATCATCATTTTTTAATGTCTCCACATGAAGGCATTTTGTTTGTCTGCCTTCTCCAGAACAGACTTGTGTACAACTGTATTTTCTGTTCCCTATTGAAGGAAATCTCCAAGCAAAATGATCCAGGCAGGCCTCTTTAGCACAGTGTTATCTCTTGTTCAGACAGACCCATAAAACTACCACCATGTTCACTGACTGCTGCTTTGTGCTTGATAGATTTGGCTGTTGTGCTTCTGGAACAATTTCATTTATGTTTTATGCATGGCACCAAGTAATGCTTTCTTGCTGCAGCAGTAACTAGCAGTTTATCAAATGTCAAGCTTGGTCTATGTCAATATTCCCCAAGTCTGTTGCTCCTATAATTGTCAACAGAGTAAGTTTTGACAAACTCATTTTACAAGAGTGCTGTAACACAGTAGCATTCTTGATTGTGCTGCAACAAAACTTCTTATAAAACAATATACAGCTTTTGTCTCCAGCGGTCTTGCCTGCAATAACAACTATAGCTTCTTAAATACCATTTTTAGACTGTAAAATAGCTATCTAAATGGTAAGAAATTATGTTTCTTTTCTCAATGTTTTGGAAATCTCTTGGAAATCAAGTTCAGCAAGCTGCAATACTACAATTCTGCTGGATATCATTTGTTACTTCTATTGCTTCTGTTAAATTTGAAACAGACTTTTACTCCTTTTCTACACGTTCTTCTGATGATGGGACTGTTCTTAGCAGATTAAGATACATAAAACTTTACCACATCTCTCCTCAACATAGTATTTATAGTTTGCCTTTTATACATCATATATGAGGGCCCTTTGAAAGTAATTGTCATCCTCTTATTTTATGCTGTTGACCCATGATGTCAGGGGCAGATGTTGGTGGCATGGCAAATAGAGGTTGAACCTTCCTGGCAATATTGTACATTTTGGTCCCGTGCAATAGGTGGAAGCAGAGGGACAGTTTAACAAAATGGCATCTGACATGGAAGTGCTTATGAAGAAAGATATGTCATTGAATCCCTCTATGCAGAAAAAATGGCACCCATTGACATTCACTGACACTTTCTAAATATTTATGAGACCAAAATATAGATTCGACCACAGTGAGGCAGTGGGTGCTGCATTTCAGCAGTGGAGACAATGACATTGGATCGCCTCCTCTGCTACAGATATTTACAAGCTCAGCACGGAGGCTCTTGTTCATCAGTGGTGAAAATGCCTAGATAACGGTTGTGACTGCACTGAGAAGTGTTTTGTAGCTGAAAATTTGCTGTATCAAATAGTGTTACCGTGCCCTTTGTAGCAGTTGTAGTTCCCATGAAAATAAATAGGTTGCTCTGAAAGTAATGCCTTCTATGTACTAAGGTACAGGTTATTGTGCTTTTTTAATATTAATTTCAACTAATTAAGAGCAAAGTTTTCTGGAAGTTTAATGAGTACTCCCTTTTGTGACCTATTGATTTCTACTAGAATTTGACTGAAAATGAGCTGCAATTCCTTGTGCCTTTATTTTGCATGTCATTATTTAGGTTCCCATCTCCTACAACACTAACCTCTGGAGCACTGTGCTTGCCTGTTTCTTTCCAATTATTCAGGTAATAGCTGATTAACCAAGTCACTGAAAATACAACTTCCTTAACATCCTGCTTATTTTGAGATTAAATTACATCACTATAGCTAAAAAGCTTAACTGGATAAACAAATACAACAAATATATATCCTGTAGGAATTTTGATATCAGTTACTGCTACTAAGCTCATACTTCAAGGTGGCTTAAATCTGATTCAGTCATTTTTAACTGAACTAGAAGAGTTGATTCAACCCTGGACAAGAACAATCAAGACAATTTCTGCATCAGTTCAAAATAAAAATTATGTTCAAGTTTTAATGGAAATGGTCCAAATTTTCTCACAGACCACCTTTAAGACAACTCAACAGATAAAACTTTCAAGAATTCAGTGCTCTCTCGTTAATAGAAGTCTCAAGGAAGACTAAAAATTTATTTATATAGTCCATTATTTATATTCCTTCCTTTTACATACATTGCACCTCTTTCCTAGTACTGCTTCCATGGACTGTCGAATCAGTTTGATACTATTTTTTTAGTAACTCCTGGTGCAACCTGTTCCTAAATATAGATTAATGTTTTGGAATCTCAGTATTCTGTGGCAAGAAGCTCTGTACAGCTATCAGTTATCCTGGGTGATAATCCATCTCTGTTAGCTAGTTTATATATTAATATGCTTAACTCTAGTTCTTATACTTGAAAGCTGTGGCGAAAGGTTGCTCTGTCGCCTGTCTTCTTGATGCTCCTGATTTTACAGACTGCCACAATCCTCAGTAAGTCTCATATTTTCCACAATGCGGACTCTTAGCCTACTCTATCAGTCCTTGTATGAAAACATTCCCATTATTTTACAATCTCCTGTGGAACATCAGCCTTCTCCATCTCTACCATATGTACCCCAAAGTAAATGGAAAGGATATTACACTGTCCTTAAGGTGTGAACCAGTCACAAATCTATAGGCTGGTAAACACACTCTGATCAAATACGATTTAACAGCCAACAGGTATTAGCTATGTTAAGCTACCATACTTCAAAAGCCTATTCCAAGTGTAACACTCACAACGTGACAGTGACCTTCCTGCTAGCTTTTCCCTGTTTATAATTATCATCCTTGATAGTTTACAATAAAGATGCACTGCAAATTTTACATTTCAGTGTGCTATTTATGCCTCCTCCACCAAATTTCTTCACAAACCAGGAAGTTCAGGGTAGCACTTGCTGAATTTTATAAACCCAATCCTCCAGATCATCTAGGTACTTGTTGTGGGTTGACTCCAAGTCAGCACCTAAGTACCTACACATTCATTCTTACACTCTCAGTGGGATAAAGTTGGGAACTAAAAGAGCAGAAGTGAGAAAGCTCATGGTTAAAGAGAAAGACAACTTGAGTGAAGCAAAGAGATGCAGAGAGGAGAAAAAAGTGAGAAACAATGCAAAGGCAATCAGTCACCACTTTCCACAAGCAGACCAATGGCCAGCCAGTCTCTGAGTAATGACCATTTTGTTAGACAAGCTGTTTTTACTTCATCTTCTTTCTCTACTCTGTTCCAGTCTTTACTGATATATTTAATATCGCTAATGAAAATTGAAGCACCAGTTATGCATCAAGTTGTCAGTTAGTGCCTTCGCCCAGCCACACTGTCAGTTTTCCACCTTGTATAAGTCCAGACTATCTCCCCATAGTTTGGCTCATAGAATGTTATCTGGCTAAACACAATGTAAGCAGTTTCCACTGCTCTTCCTTATTTTATTGGACCAGTCCTCCTAGAAACTGAGATGAAGCTGATAAAGCTTGTACTTCCCTTTTCCTTCTTCAAGATGGGTGTGACATTTTATCCTTTTACCATCAGTGGCATCCCAGCTCCCCATGATATTTCAAAATTGACATAAAATAACACTGCAAGGACATCAGCTACCTTCTTCAGCAGCCTGGGTTGCATATTACCCAATTCCATTCAACCGTCTTATGTACACCCAGTTTGTTTAAATGGTCCCTAAATTAATATTCATCCTCTTCTACCAGATTCCAAAAATAAAATACTGGTATATTTCAAGGGTTATTCCTTCAAGTTTAAGTGTTTTCTCTACTTCCAGACAGTTTTGGGATCAAGAACTAGAAAAAAAATTAATATTTTATATTTATGGTGTTGAAAATATAATCTTCCTGCAAGAAAAATAAAGTATCAGAAAATATTATGCTGTATATAGCATTATCACCAACATTGCATTAAAATCATAGAGACAAATCAACTCTTTGAAAGGGTTGATAACTGCAGGACAAGACTAAATGGTTTTAAGTTGGGGGAGGGAGATTTAGGTTGGATGTCAAGGGGAAGTTCTTTGCAGAGAGAGTGATGAAGTGCTGGAACAGGCTGCCCAGAGAGATTGTGGATGCCCTGTCCCTGGAGGTGTTCAAGGCCACATTGGATGGCCTTGTATCTCACATCTAGTATTAAACGGGGAGGTTGGTGGCCCTGCACGTGGCAGGGGGGGGTTGGAGGTTCATGATCCTTGAGGTCCCTTCCAACTCTGGCCATTCTGTGATTCTGTGAAATCTGTTAATGAAAATGATATTGTAAAACGAGAAAACATTTGAACGTCAAACACACTGAAATCCTGATAACACACTGACTTCTCAGCTTCAAAATATATTTTATAAGAGTATCTGTTTTCAGATGTGGTTCTGTTTACATTTAGGAAAAGTTCACATTTCAATCTGCTTAAAAGCAAATAAAGATTCTAGCCATCAACTCCATTCTGTACTCCACATGATTAGACACTATATTGATTGTTAAAAATGGACGCAGCATGTCAGCTTTTGGTTTTTTTTTCCCCTAAGAGCAATTTATTCAGACTTGGGATGCAGTAATGCACTATTGATAATGGCTGTCCAATCCAATTTTTCTTCTTTATTACCTCTAGCTGATAATTTTCATGATGTGTAAGAGTAAAGTACGTTTGTCTTCGCATGCAATCTTATTAACCCAAGTACTAAAACTAATCATCATTTACTTTTGGAAATCTCATTATAAACCTGTTTTGAACTTTTCAGCACTGTTTCAGCCTGCAGCTACATCAATGATGTTTTCAGATCACAGCTTCCTCACTTCAAAGTAAACATCTGTAAGAGCAGGTAGAAATTCTCCATGAGGAGGCAAAGATTGTTCTTGGGAAGAACATCATTACTTGGGAAATTGTCAGCAGACAAATGAAAAATCTCAGAAGATGGAAAGCTAGCACACTGCTGACACTGAATAGGAAGATGAAAAGTAAGGAAGATAACACAAAATTGTCACTTGGTATAAGATGTCAGCAAGGGTCTGCAGCATTGTTTAAATTGACTAGTTCCACTTCAGGAACACTCCTGTTGTGTCCCTAAGACTAAGATGCCACAAGAAACACATGCACTGAGTCTAGAGCACTGGATATTTTTGCTTTATGTGAAAGGACTACATAAGGAAAAAATCAGAAACCAAAAGACAAAAAACACAAAAACAAAGCTTTTCTTTTAGTCTGCAGCACAATATTTGCTCCCCATGAGCAGAAAAAACAAGTTCAGCTTTATTTCTGACTCAGTTCTGCCTATTCCTTCTTATATTTACTAAATGTCTTCTGTATAAAGGCTGTCAAATAGAGATAAATCAAGAGACAGATGAACACACAGGTATGTAGACAGATAGAAAAGTAATGAGTAGCAAACACTGAGATCAGACATGGTGCTGTTTGTCATAGCATTAATGCAGTTGCCATTGATTACTGGGAGTGCCAGAAAAAAATATTTTTTTTTACAAATCTCACTCTTGATGGTAACATCAGCAAAATAGATGACGGATGAAATAAATTCTCATTTTTGTAGTGAGGAAAAATAAAGCATACACATTTGTTCTGACAAGGTTTGTGTCTGATATTACTGTACTAGATCTACAGAAATGCAAGTACCTGCCTTCCAATCGTATTGGTTCGGTACAGCTATGATAAGCTCAGCATTCACATTTCACTGGTAAAGCATTTTATAAAAAAATATGCACTACTAGTGTATGACATACAGAACTGGAATGAGTAATGTTTGCCTAGAGATGAAAGCTAAACCAATTACTGTCAGTGTGAACTGGCATGTGCACAGTTATGACACCATACACTAGGGTTGCGTCCTTAAGTTGACCTGGTACTGGTGCTGATAAGAAACCTCTAAAATCATCTATTCCTACTGCCAACCCATCACTACCATGCCTACTAAACCACAACCCCCAGTGCTACATCTCCACATTTCTTCAACACCTCAAGAGACTGCGACTCCAAAACCTCCTTGGGAAGCCTGCGCCAATGTTTAACTATTCTTTTGAGCAAAAATCTTGCCCTATTATCCAACCTGAATTTCCCCTGGTGCATCCTGAGGCCATTCCCTCTCATCCTGTCACTGTTACCAGGGAGAAGAGGCCAACCCCCCATCTCAACATCATGTTCTTTCAGAGAGTTGCAGAGAATGATAACGTCTCCCCTGTGCCTGCTCTTCTCCAGACTAAACAATCCTAATTCCCTCAGCTACTCCTCATAGGACTCATCCTCCAGACCCTTCACAGCTTCACTGCCCTTCTCTGAACATGCTCCAGGGTCTCAGTGTCCTTCTCACAGCAAGGTGTGGTCTCATCAGTGCCAAGTACGGGGGGGATGATCACCTTCTGCTGGTGCACTATTCCTGATACAAACCAGGATGCCATTGGCCTTCCCAACTACCTGGGCACGCTGCTGACTCAAGTTCAGCCAAATATTAACCAACATCCCCCTGTCCATTTATTCCATACAGTCTTCCAGCTACTGTTCCAAACCTGTAGCAATTTACTGGGCTGTTAAGTTTGAAATGCAGGACTCAATACTTGGTTTCCCATCAAAAAGATAGGAACTGTCACCCCAGTCCTGACTACAGCACAACCGAAAAAAAACCACCCTTTTTCATCTATCAACAAAAAACTTGCGCTTGTTTTCAAATTCAAAATGAAATATATTATTAAGGACCTAAAATGTTTTAAAGAGTATGAAAGTGCTAACTTTTAGAAAAATAGTCACAAAAGGGTAACCATCACCTTGTAGTTGATTCACAGCAAACCTACTACACTATTAATTCTGATGGGAGAGGAAAGATGTTAATTTACTGTTGAAATGCACATTAGTATATAAAACAAAAAGATAAATCATGTACTTAAAAATTCAGAGGCAAGTAGGAACACTATACAATTGGAAAATACAGAAAGCAAGTTTGGTAACTTATCTACACATTAGAATAGAAATTCTACAGCTATGACAAAACCAAATGGTGCCAACACTATTTTCTAAAAGAAGAGAACTGTTTCTTTTGGCTTACAAATCCAGCACTATTTGGATTCTTTAAATACTTAATTACATAATTGTGAACAAATTGTCTTTTTTGTACATCAATTTTGGCTTTAGGAGAAGTCAAAAGTACCATGAAGGTAGCATTCACAAAGCACACTGTTGGAATAAAGAGAATTTGAAGTTTTCATCTCAGCAGGCCTGTCTTCCACCGAACCAGTTTTAAATCCCTTGCATAACTCCAGGAATGAGCCACAACTCTAGAAACTGATAAAACTATGCATGATCTTAAAATTCAAGTATAATATTCTTACAGGGGATTATCTTGAGCCTTAACATCTCCATACTGAAGGTACATAAACCTTCTTAAACAAGCCTGAAATTCAGAGGGAAATGGCCTGTTGGTACTGAACTTAGGTTTTGCCCTGTAGTAACTTAATCAGGAGGAAATGAATTCACAGGTGGTCCTACACCACTCTTACTAGACCGGGTGATTACTGGATTACTCTTAATTTCTGATGTGCAAGTTCCCAAGTTTCCTTTCAACACAATGACCTTAAATCTTCACAGCTCTCAGTTCTTGGACACGGAAGGCTCTGAGAAGCAGTACAGAAATGTTTTGGTTTTTCCCCCCCAAAACAGAACACAGATATTAGGATGTCTTTTGCTCCTGCTGCATTTCATTGTTTTACTACTTCAGATTCTTCCAATACTGCATATACAAGCCAGCATTTAAACAGTTAGAATTTGTAATTTAATCAATAGAATATTGTTCCTTAACCTGAATGATAGCTCTTCTATTTTTTCTTGTTGCAGTTGAACAGAGAACTGGTTTTCTGACTGTAAATCAGAAAGTCCCTAGTTACTTTACAAGTCAAAATCCAATAAGGATACTTCCTAACTTCGAATTTGCAACTCCCTTCTTACATCCTTGTGGTGTAAGATTGTTTTATATATTTACCCTATTTTTCTCACACACACAAATTTATGTAACTATTTACCAGCGTGTGCTTAGACAAATTGGAAAGAATGTAAACATTCACAGTCAGAGTTAAAACACAATGGGAATTAAATAATGTAATATAACAACATCGTACAAGCTGGCCCAAGCGAGCAGAAAAGTACTGAGATCCTAGAAACACAGAACTTCACTTCAGGTGACATCTCAACAATTTAAAGGCCGAAGGATTCTTGTGGGGATAAAAAAATCTGAGAGAGAGAATGATGCAAAGAGCATGACTAAGAAAGCATAAAGAGAGTATTCAAGAGCATCCAGTGTCTAAAAGAGTCTAACACCTCACACCCAAGCAAACCTATGTGCAAATGTGATGCTGCTTTTAGAGCTATTAAAGTTAGGTATAGAAATGTCAGCAAAAATTATAGTATAGCAGTACTAGAAACAATCTCCTTAGTGAAACACATTTGGATGTGTATGTACATATATTTCTATATACTTTTCTCCTAAATTAAACAACTTACTCAGCAAAAAATAACCTGAAAATTTTATACATTAAGAAGCAGTGCAAGGAATTCTCCTTGCAGAAAACTCATTATGCCAAAAATTTATACAAAAATTACTCTGAAGCATTATTTATCCAACAGAGAAGCTGAAATATTAAAAATAAAATAATTACATATATACGTATATAATGTACCAAAGCAAAGGAATTGGGCTTCATAGGAGCAAACACAAAGTTTAATGGAACTTCTGATATATTTTTATGGTATTGGGTCCACATATGTTGAGTCAGTATACATCAGTGCTACACTGAGGTCATGCTACAAGTTAGTTTGTGTCTGTAATATGCTGCTACCAAAATTGTCTATCAAGTGCAAAATCAAAAGTATGAAAAATAAGAGATATATTAGTCATAATACACTACCAATTTTTCATTCAGCATATCCTACCCTACACTTTGTACACTGCAGGTAGCCTTACATGGAGGTATACAGTTTCTTCTTCCTGAATCTTTTTTTTTTTTTTTTTTTTTTCTTCCCCTTCCTGCATTTCTTGATGCAAGGAACATGCAATTTTAGGCTTATATACTGATAGATGCAAAATAGACTTATATTCTGGACAAATCTGTATATTTTTCTCCACCACACACTCAAGTAGACTTTTAAAGCATGATCGTTGCCAGCAGCACGAGCACAACAAAGGTCATAGGTACCATGTAATTAAACTCAGAATTTTCTTCAGGAAAAAAAAAAAAAAAAAAGTTAGAAAATACTCTGGAGACACCTGATATTGAACAGGTAGAAATCCAGTGAAAGATATTTAAGGGTATAATACAAAGTTACTCTATTTTCCTATTAGGATGCTTGCTCTCACTGTAATTCTCAAGATTATGATTCTGAAGAAATATAGAAAGATGTAGGTTCCTATCTACATATCTAAAAGCTACCTATATGACTTCAGAATGTCAAAAATGAAATAAGTAGTCTAGCTCCTAGACAGGGAAACAAAAAACACTGCTGCAATATAAGGCTAAAACTCCTTACTGAATAAGTACGTATATGACAGATTTTCATCCAAATGTTCACTTAAAGCTGCCTAAAATTGTCAGATATTCCATTCCTTGTTTCTCTCAGCCAGAATATCAATAAAATGGTGAAAGAAGGAAATCCTTTATTGTTTTAAGTGCAAGCAGCTTAGTCAGCTGAAATAAGTGTATTTTTCAGAATGGTGAACTTTGCCTTCTATTGTAGTAAAGATCTTTAAGTAAAACAGTGCAATAAGCCCTGCAGCAAAAAGGCCCAGTAATGACCAGGACTATCATGGCTCTCAAGGACTCCCAAAAAAATAGCAATACTAAAACAAATCCTTTGATGGAGTATAAAGTAATTAATTGACAATCGTCTCATATGAGCATTTCCTCAGCCACTGAATTATAGCAAGGTCTGTGCTGTGCTTGCATTTTCCTCCCAGTACTAGAAAAAAATATATATGTAGTCTTCATTTAAAGCTGTTTTCTCCGCCATTGCTTCACTCTCTATTCTTATAGTCCAAAAACCCACTTAGTAACAACGTCCTATCCACCCACGACTTATTCACCACCCTTTCACAATTCCTGTGTTTATCTTAGCAAATCTTAATTCATCCAGTGATTGTATCAGTAAAATTTGATAACACTGATCAAAGTATCTGTTCTCTTTGACTTGCTTGAAGAAATGTTGATCTATTTGACACTTATTTGATCATAGATCTAAGGAAAAATAATTTCTAGCCCTACATCTAAACTGCATCCTGTTTGCAAGCAAACTGAATTTTGCTGTACATTCTGTCATGGTCAATAAGAATTGATAGTCTATCTCTGTTGTGAATATACTCAGCTTCTTGAGCTGCCACTCAACATACTCAGTAAGACGATATTCCCACAGAAAATTCACTGCTATAGACTAAGCATTGCTGAAACTACTCAAATGGCACACAGATGGCACTGAAATACCTTACATTGAAATTTTGTTGCTTCAAATAAAACAATAATACCATTTTCATAAGAGCAATTTTGTCTTACATTACTTTGTATTAGCATCTGGCTTTCAAGTTCCCTCAAAATATGATTTTCATCGCCAATATTTCCACATACTACACAGAAGATATACTCCTACTTATTTCATATTTTAACCTAATTTGTTAAATTATGATGTGACAGATGAGTCCCTTTCCTAAAGGAAGCCCAATCAAATAAATTTTTCTGAAGTGGCTATATTGGAACTTGTAATCAATAGATACTATTGCCTAGAGATGAGTTTTACCATAAAGATTAGTGACAAATTGATTGTTAATCTGCTGCTCTTGTGCAAAAAGGAGACAAACACAAATCTCTAGAAGCTAACAGCAGGAGATTATCTATTCTGTCTATTATGTTGGATCAAACAGATGTCAAAAATTTTTGACAAATTGCTTTTAAAAAAATTATTGGTAAAAGACATTATTTCACCTTCTTTGAAAGCCACCTAGACTTTTTTTTTTTTTTTTTTTTTTAAAAAAACTAACAAAAAAAACCCAATTTTTAAACTAGAAAAGTAAAACAAAACAAGCAACAAAATCATTTATTTTATTTGCAGGAAAAACAGGTTTCCTATTGCAATCTTCAAAATCATAGAATGCCCTGAGTTGCAAGGGACACACAGGAATCCAACTCCTGATTTCACACAGGACCATACAAGACTGAAAGGTATCAAAACACCTCTTAAATTCTAGCAGCTTCATGCTGTGACCACTGCCCTGGGGAGCCTACTCCATGGCTAACCACTCTCTAGTAAAGAATCTTTTTCTAACACTCAACACAACCCTCCCCAATGTAGCTCCGTGCTTTTCCCTAAAGACTTGTCCCTGTAAATGAGACCAGTACTGTACTGAGATTAATCTGTAGGGCACAAGATCAACGTCCTGAGAGGATGCCATGTAAATGGTCTAATAGGAACTACCAGAGATACTGTTGAGTCACTATTTCTTTCAACGGCTTGGTTTCCTTACTTGAAATTCCAGCAAGGCCTAGTTTCAATCTAAATTTATAGACCATCAGCACATCCTAAAATTAAAATCAGTCCTTTGTTAAAATTCACAGGCAAGGTAGAAACCACCGATCTACTCTGCTTTACACCAGTCATCCAGGATGTATTTAGTTTCAGTGGGTGAATTCAGATTGTTTTCTGCTACAGATAATGTTAATGCCTCTGCTCATGCAAAGTGTGCCCTGCCCTGCAGATTTATCATTAAAACAAGATAATTGGGCAACGTTAAACCTCAAATCTAAATAATGTTGAAAGTTCTTAGCAACACTATATACCATGTACTTACAGGGTTATGAAAGAAAAACCTTCAAAGCATCACAGAAATGTAATGCAGAACTCTAGATATCCATGAAAAGGAAACATAGCCATCAGGGAATAGCAACATAAATTTTTACCTGCTAGAAGTTCTGCAGTAATCTGCTTATATACGACAGGTACCTACTGTACCACCTAGGAATCAAAGGCTCTGTGGCTACTTGCAGTCCTGCGCTTTGTAACCAATTAATACTACAGGTTGCTCTGATCATTCTTAGAACATGCCAGTGAAACCAAGTCTTGCACATAACTGGAATCCAAATACCCAGAGACTGAGAAAAGGTCCTGTTCTCTAGACTCTTACAGGAAGTGAAACATTTCTGAAAGTTCCAATCTTTTTCAATTATCTTTGGGCATAGGCTGCTAACAAATCTTTGGGTGTTTATTTGTAACTATATTCATTCATTCGATTTTACAGGTTTTTGCTCGTTTATAGTGCACATTTTGCTTACTATAATAACAGCAGTTTTTTAGAATGGATGCATTCTTTCTTTGGGTTACATCAAAGAAAACCAAGAGTCATCTGTGGCAGGGTGGAGAAATAAAAGTATTTCATTTGATTTCCATTTTCAAGGAAGATGCATAATTTGTTTTCCATTTGTTGCATTCATTCAAGTACAAAATCGCAGTCTTGGAGAAATTAAAGATCATTTAGGTGACCTTAAGTGAAGATCACTACCAGCTTGAAAAATTTGTCTCTTCAGATAGATGTGTTCTCTGATAAGTAAATCAAAACTTCCATATTTGAAATAAGAAAAATATGAAAAATAACTCACATCAGTAGAATACTAAACAAGTTGTCAGACACCTTTATGCAGACAACTAGCGTCCAAGAGTAATCCATATATCTTAGTCAGGACGGGAAGTAAATCATTCCCTCAACCCTTCATATGGATTTTTTTTTTCCTTGCTTCCTCAAAACATTGGAAAAGTAAGTAAGACTACAATACAAAGTACATTTTACGTGATATAGTCCTTAGTTATATGTGGTCCTTCAATATAAAAAGACACTTCCATATATTATCTAAAATGAAAACGTTGCCAGTCTGCAAATAACAAAAGAAAGGGATTTTGGTGCAATATGATAAACCATTAAATTTTCTTCTTCCCAGTATCCCAGCTTAAGTTTAAACTAAGAGTCTAAGAGCACTGCACTTTTGAAAAAAGCATTATATTAAACACAAAGACCACTGTTTGCAGTGTTCTTATAAAATGTACCCTTTTGTTCGCATAATTTTGGGAAAAAGAATGTATCATCAGAACAATAGTATTCAAACACATTTATTACACATTGTAAAGTAGCGCTTGACATTCTCCAAGGAAGTGTAAAAAGAAAAGCTGTTAATCTGGAAGTCTCCCAACAGCAACATAGGAACTTGCCACTTTATTGTTTCTACTTAAAGCTCACAGAGTACACTGAGTTATAGCAGGGAGCACCTTTGAACTTCAATGCACACATAGCTACTTCCCCTCTCGCTCACCTCTAGCAATTTCCATTTAGAAATAGGAGCTCGGTCTTTATGATATGACACTTCAAAACAGTATGTAATTTAGCATCTTCAAACTTTCAGAAAAACAGGAACATACTCCAGAGTTTACAACTACTTGTGAAAAAGCAACACAAAACTTCTGTGCTAGCTGACTCATCCACTGGAAACAGAAATTAAGATAAAGTTCCTTCTTATGCTCAAGCATGATACCTTTTTCATTTTACTCAGCTGCGTCTCTGATTTCTTTAACAGAATGAAGATCCCACCTTAAGTCAACCAGTTAACAATTTGCCTGAGTTCTTAATGAAAACATAACACCGAACAAACTCTTTGTAGTAACTAAACTTGCAATAGCACTTGATTCTGTGGAGAATGCTATCAGTCCTGGAAGCAATCTGTTGATGAAACAGAAATCATTTTCAATTCTTCCCTTTCTAATTTGTCTTTGGTTCCAAATGACTCAGACCCATCTGAAAAGGTAATCTTTTACATAACTTCCTCAAGGTGAATATTTTTGTACAGTATAACTTAGCTACTGTTGCTGAGTTGATTTGGATTTTTCATATCCATCACTACTTAGTATTTTATATGCAAGAAAAATGCAAGAGTAACCATAATATTAGTATTCTTTTATAATCTATTATTTTTGTCCCAAGTTCATATATTACTTTTGAAAGCATGTAGATTCAGAATGAATATCTTATTAACCAGTCATGACTATTATTTCAAATTGTTTTTATATCTGAAAGAACCCAGGTTTCATCAGTAAAACAAACTGTTCTTAAACTCATTTATTCACAATTGCTATTAGTAGCAGTGGAACAAGCAATAGTTTCTGTGCAGATGCTTATGCAGAAGATGCTTACCAGCTGTTTTTTTTTCTGTGCACTATTATTTCATACTGTGAAATATTACCAAAACAGCTGATGGAGCATAAGCTAGATGAGCAAGAATGAGATATTTTTTTAGTTACCTTCAAAAATTGATTTGTCTACTGTGGTATCTTCTGTTTCAACTTTATGATTAACTGAATTTGATTTCCCAGTCTTATTATATTTAGTGTATAAATACATCAAGACCACCATCATTAGGCTGGATTTTTTTTTTTCAGGAAGATTACAATTTCAGATTTATATACTAAATTTTGGAAATTGCTCTTTGCCAAATATATACCACAGCATGTTGACTATTAAAACGTTTCAGAAATGTTTTACAAATAGTACTAAAATTCTTGTGGTTGTCTGTTTGGGTTTTTTTTTTTTTTTTGGAGTTTATTTTTGGATCAGAACAGAGCTGACAGCACTTGGAGGATGCCTATCTGAGACCAAAAAAACTCTCCTCCCCCAGAATAAGAAATCAGGCAAACAAGGCAGAAGACCATAATTCTACAATTTTGATATTTGTGAATATATTAGAACAGGCTTGTCCAACCCTCAGTCCATGGGCTGCATGTGATCTTCAGGCAAAATCAAAGTCCTGGAGATAATTAAGTATACAGATATTGTAACAATCTATTTATTGTTTAATTGCTTTCAATTGTTCTTGAAGAAATTGTGTTTCTAGACAAAAATAGTTCACTTCAAAATATCATTTTTGTGCTTTTCAAATATAAAAGTGTGATTAAAAGGAATAAGGAAGCTATTATCTAGGTTTATAAAAGTAAAGTCTACTTCAGGTGTACTCTAATTCCCCAATTTACTATAAGAAGTAGCAGATAAAAGATACTTAAAATGTTAATACTTATATATTCCATCTTTAGTACAAATTTTGGTTATAAATGAAATATATGGGACATAAGTCTATATCACGAATGTACTTATTCATATCCATTGAAATATTCTGGAATTTTTAAGCATCTAGATTAGCTTCCTTTTTAAATACCTTTTTTAATTTGTTTTTAAGAGTAAAACTATTAGACATAATCGGATCAAGAAGTTCAATTTATTACAGCTAGTGAACTAGGTTAAGTTTTGTTGTTTCCCTTATCAGACACGAAGTCACCTTAAGATGAATTTCTATTTGTTGAAAAATACTTGAAACATGCAGTTTGTTATTTTCAATAACTCTGTTGGTAAGGTCCAACTCATTTTAAATTGCCATTCTAAAAATGTTCATGTTTTGACAACTATAGTTACCTATTTTCTAGCACATACATTGCAATTGAAAGTAGTAGGTTGGCCTATTGAAATCTGTTTCTATGACTGCAAGTCACTTATGCTCAAATTCTCTATGGATTGAGTTACTTCTTGAGTACAAACATTTTACTGAAAGTGAGGTATAATTAGTTATATAGTGTTTGGGTGCTTGTAAGTAATTTGGCTTTTTAATTCTACCGAAAATCACAGTAAAATCACCTGTTCCAAAACTAGTTCCAAAGAAATTGTTTAAATAGTCATACAATGTTAAACTAACAGATCTGGTCAGCCTACATAGCCCCCATAGAGATAAGACAGTTAAGCTTGTTTAGATCTATTTTTTCCAGGGCTAGGCTGAGTAGATGTTATTTCATAGATGAACACAGGAATGCGGTTAAGTTCAGTTCCCTATAAATATGATTTGCAGAAAGTAGCTTTGTCTTCTGATTATTGAAGACATTTTAATTGTTGCTTAAGTACAGCCCTTTGCTGAGATCTTGCATCACCTTCAGAGAAAAAACGCATAAAAAAGCCCACTGCACAATCAACTCATCTTAAAGAATGAAAGCAAAAGGAAACAAATGTTTTCTCCTCTGCCAGTCAAAATAAGAATTGTCACAGCCCCTTTAGAACAGGACATCTTACTCACTGTTTATTTTGTTGTTTCACAATCAACAAATACGCAAGATAGTTCCATCCTTGTAACAACAGAAACATTCATTCAATAGAAAAAGTCCTAAAGCAGGAGAGCATCACATCTTCACTTTGGAAGGAACAGGCTCCGTTAAAGTACAACACGTCCTCCCTCACAAGAACTTAGTTAATCCTTAACTTCAGAGTCAGAAGTCTAATCCAAAAACTGGCAATTAAACTTTGTGTGACACTATAGACAACAAAACCCACTGCACAATATAGGGAAGAATCTCTGATCAAAACATTACAGAACAGGACCTCTAAGGAAGCATTTAATGGTCATCACTACTGCAAGAGTCAGGACCACATAACTTGGTCTGTGCTTGCAAATTAAGCCTGCCTCAGAACATTCCCAGGCTCTGACACCAATTAGAACACCACATCCTACCAAAAGTTTGGGCCGCAAAAGATGGAAGCTGCCAACCAGGGATGGTTCTTGAAGATTCTACTGGACCATCTGTGAAAATGTTATGTTGTCATTAACACCATTTAATTTACTAATACACATGTAGCTTTTATTTTCCAAGGAAAGCATCATTCAATACAACAGCTCCACATCAGCCAACATGAAGTAGGAAGAAATTGACTGCAAAATCATTTCAACCTCATCCTCTGTAGAAGTCTATATATAAATAGAATCCAAAGATTCAGAAGCTGACTTAACTACAGCTACACAAGCATTACAGCTACAAAAATCCACAGTGGAAACATAGTGTCTAAAACACATATCACAAATGTATCATACAATACTACTTGCACAGATACTTAAATTAGGAATTAAGACACTGCCATGTTAGTTTAACATTAGTGTAACATCAGTCTGTTATTCAGTCTTCATTCGCCAGAAATCCAATCATTTTATCTTCTTTTATACTTGTTTATGTAAACATCATTACTGCTTTCACTCACTACTGCAGGATGAGCAAAGGCATGAAGAGCACAGACATTCATCACCACAAAAAATAAAAATAAATGGCAGAATGTTTCTGACGCACTCCTTAATTCATATTCACAGCTTTTAGTCAACACACAAAGTTACAACATATCTGCCAACCAAACTATACAAATCTTTAGAAAAAAACTTACATATTTTACATCCTAGCCTTCAGGCAAGACTTAAAATCCATCCATTTTGCACTGTATATTTTGAAAGTCTTTAGACATTAAAAAGCAATAATTTTATTCTAAGTAAGTACTTCCATTTGGCATAGAGATGAAACCGTGTTTTTCCCATTTAGTTCATAATTCTAATCCATTCTTTTTCTGACTGATAAATGGATTCTCAGGAATTTGTAGCTCTAGTCTTGAGGTCTAACCCAGCAGGCAGCTAAGTACCACGCAGCCATTCACTCACATCCCCTCCCAGTGCAACGGGGGAGAGAACCAGGAAAAAAAAATAACCTCACTGGTTGTGATAAAAAATATATATGCACAAAATATTTACTAAGAAGAGGAAAAGAAAGAAAAAAACAGTAATTATTATAGTATCATATGTATTTACCAAACAAGTAATGCACAACACATTTACTTACCACCTACTGACCAATAACCAGCCAGTCCCTGAGCAACAGCTCCACCCCTGGCTAACTCCCCTTAGCCTTTAAAATACTTTGCGCTATGCCATATGGTATAGAATATCCCTTTGGTCACTTTAGGCTAGCTGCTCTGGTTCATTCCCTCCCAGCTCCTTGTGCCCCCAACTCCCTCCCTGACCAGGCAGCACAAGATGAAAAACAGAAGCATTCTTAGCTCTCTGCAGCACTGCTCAGCAACAACTAAGACATAAATATGTTATCAATGTTGTTTTTCTCCCAAAGCTAGTACAAAGCATTGTACCAAACTGAAGGAAAAAAAAAAATAAAATAAAGAACTCCAGAACCAGAATAACAACATACACTGGTCTGCTTACTTAGACTTTCACTGAACAATACTCTAGCTTTTAGCTCTATGCCTCACAACATCCAAATCACAACAATGAGAACTATAGATACAATTACAATCCTCTATCCTTACTGTCCTCCACCACGCTTATCCAACTAGCAACTTCCTATCACATAAACCAGGAAAACCTAATAGCAACATATCTATCGTAAACTGCAAACTGCTCTTATCAACATCAGTACAGGCTTTATCTGATGTCCCTAGTTCCAGTCTTTGAGTTGCACACTGCACAATTATTTTGCTACTTAGAGTTCAGACAAACAAGAAACAAAAGTGTACAGCAAAAGGAAACAACAGTACTTTCTCACAGGATACAGACACTACATATCAATAATAAATAATTTTAGAAGTGTCTTACCCTTTTTGGATGAGCAGCAACAGTTCAAAAGTAGTGCTGTCTATCCAGAAAGATACTGCTCTTCCAGCTCCTAATCCTTAAACGATGGTGAGGAGAGGTGGATTTGGTTCCACTCCTCCTGATCAATCAGCTTGCACCTGAGCTCCCTGTGTTAGCCATAACTGATGCTCAACCGTTGGTTCAGGCTGTGACCAGGCAATGCCACTATGAAAACAATGACAAATAAAAAGAAAAAAAGAAAAAAAGAAAAAAAAAAAATTGTCAATTACTTTTCTAGCAACAAACTCCATAAACCAGTAATACCAAGAATAAGCTGGATCTTTCATAAGAACCTGATATATGTTTTGATAATGATCACTGCAGATGAGAGTAAGAGAAATCAGTCTCTCTTCAGCTCATCATTACAATGATAAACTTGCCTCAGTAATTGGATAGGCCTTATGACATCTGGAGAATATCTTTTACATAAACTTAAATTTCTCAAAATGATGAGAGATACTGGATTACCTAAAGTATCAAGTGGTCCCAGATCCCATGGGAAGTGCTCATTAATAAGCTCATACCTTGTCCAGCTTTATGATTCAAGAATGGATTTAGAAAGAAGAACGCATTCTTGTCACAATGTATGCTTCTGTCAACATTGGAAGTTTATTTACTGACATGAGATTTCAGTTTCTTCCTGTATCTTGCACAAAGCTACTGCAAGTTTCTGCTAGCATTATTTTTTCTGATTATTCTTTCATGGTGGACTGAACTTATATGATTTAATATATAACAAATACATTTTTTAAAATATTAAAACAGACTTGTTCTGTCATTTTTCCTTTGTTACCGAAGTTTGTCATGTAAAATATGCAAAACAAAAAAAGTTTTTAAAATGCAAGATGCTTTAAGAAGTAATTAAAAAAAAAAAGTCAAGAGTACATTTTTTCACAGATTTCTCCTGAAATTTTGTTTTCTATTGCCAAAACTTGTGAAGTTGGCTCCACACATCTTACTGCTGTCAAGCATGCTCTCTGCAGGATGAGGTACACCTTCAGTTAGCTTACAGACAACTGTTATTGTCTTTATATCCTTTGTTTACAAGTAAATCTTCATCCAGGCAATGTATACCTCACAAGTTACAACTGACTTCCTTAAATCAGCATCTTTGTTATGAGCGACCCACATCAAAATACATTTTTTGTTTTATCGATGTGTGCAATTGAAATCCTTTATGCTTTCAAAATCAAGAGAAAACAGATTCAGTGAGTGAAGCAGATCTTGCTTGTTTTCAAAAATCTTGACTCATCACTTGTCCAGCTGTTCTGCTCAAACACCCACAAGGTTGAATAAGGTCCCTCAGTATGTAGAAAAAAAGTAAAGATCAGGCAGATTTGGAAGTGTGCAATTATCAGAAACTTATGTTTCCAAAATACTATAACTATTTTTGATTTTTTTTAAATTTCCAGGAGATTATGTCTAGATTATTCACTAACAAAAGTGAATGTGATAGATACTTCAATCAGTTAATATGACTCTAAAAAAAAGTAATGTTCGGCAGTTGAAGAAACAGACAAAAATATTTTTCCAAAGTAATTTAAACTGATTGTTTTATCATTACAAAAATTTCAGGATGGAAAAATATAACCATCATATATATAATATAATAAGCCTCATCAATCATCTTAGATCATAAGAACCTGGCTAACTTTCAGGAAATTGCAGTAGTGGTAATGTTTTGTTTTGGTCTGAGTTTTTTTTGGATTTGAGCGGTCGTAAATATCACATCAGTATATTTTCTTAAACTTGTGGGGAAAAAAATATATACAATTCCTTAATGAAAGATCAGCTGATAACCAGTACAAAAGGAAACAGTTGAAAAGCTGGAAAACAGAGGAAACAGTTGAAAAGCAAAGAAGACATCTTTGCAAAATATAATATTTTACTTTTGAAAGGCATCTTGCAGCATTGAGCAATCACAGAATCACAGAATTGTAGGGGTTGGAAGGGACCTCCAGAGATCATCGAGTCCAACCCCCCTGCCAAAGCAGGTTCCCTACACCAGGTCGCACAGGTAGGCGTCCAGGCAGGTCTTGAACATCTCCAGAGAAGGAGACTCCACCACCTCCCTGGGCAGCCTGTTCCAGTGCTCCGTCACCCTCACTGTAAAGAAGTTCTTGCGCATGTTTGTGCGGAACTTCCTATGCTGCAGTTTCCACCCGTTTCCCCTTGTCCTGTCTCCACTCACCACTGAAAACAGTCTGGCCTCGCCATCCTGCCCCCCACACCTTAGATATTTATAGACCTGGATCAGGTCCTCTCTCAGTCTTCTCTTCCCAAGGCTGAACAGACCCAGTTCACTCAGCCTTTCCTCATAGGAGAGATGCTCCAGGCCCTTCACCATCTTCGTGGCCCCCCGCTGGACTCTTTCCAAGAGATCCTTGTCTTTTTTTGTACTGGGGAGCAAGATATGCTAGTATGTTCTATGCCACTATTTTGAGTGGTATTTTTTTTTTTCCCCCACTAATAAACATTTGTTTCTTCTCAGTGTTAGATTTTTCTAACTTGGTGTTTTTGCAGTGTCTCTACATACTTTTTAGTGTCATGATCTCTGATGATTCCAGGAGAATTTTTGGTTCAAGAGAATTGAAATATAATTATCGGAAGAACTATGCAGGTTGCCTTAAAGTCTCTTCTCAGGTTTGTTTTGATCTACATTTGAAATTCAGGTTACTGTTTAAAAGATTTCACGTTCTCACTTAGAAAAATCATTTAGCCAACAAAGTACTTACTCTGCTTTACTATTGTTCCCAAGGCAAGTTTCACAAGACAGAGTATAACCAGGTCAAATGTCCCACTTATGTTCCTATTGCTCTTATTTAACTTTTTAATATCTTTTTAAATTGAAATGCATTTTTAAAGTTTTGTTACTTACATAAATTATATTTATTATGTAAGTATTTATAAATTATATTTATTATTATTTATTATTATAATTTATAATATAATAATTATAAATTATATATAAAATATAATTTATGTAAGTAATTATATATATATATTGCTGTTTGGAAAGTAACGCCTCCTATTTTATGAAGCTGGCCAACAACATCAGAGGTGGATGTTGGTGGTATGGCAGTAGAGGGTGAACCTTCCCATCAATATTCCATTAAGTTTTATTGCCATGTGATGAATGGCAGCAGAGGGGCAGTCTGACAAAGCAGTGCTTGACATGAAAGTGTTTATGAAGAAAGGGGTGTCATTGAATTCCTCCATTAAGAAAAAAAGGCACCCATTGACATTCATCAGCATTTTCTGAATGTTTATGGACACCAATCAAGTAAAGTGAGATGGTAGGTACTGAGCTTCAGCAGTGGTGACAGCAACAGTGGATCACCTCCAAAGAAGCAGATGTAGAAGAGCATTGCATGCAGGCTCTTGTTTATCACTGGTGAAAATACACAGCTAATGGTGGTGACCATCTTGAAAAAAATAGTGTCTTGTAGCAGAGAATTTGCTGTTTTAAGTACCATTATTGTGCTCTTTGTATTTGTTTTGGTTTCCATGCAAATAATCAGAAGGCATAGCTTTCAGAGCAACTTTCACAGATATGGCACTGGAGAGCTCCTCTTCATTCACTGCGGTCCAGATAAGCCAAAATTTTCAACGTTCATGGTGTAATGCTTCACTTTATAGCAATCACTTTTTGGAGAAAATTTTAAAATGTATTAAAAAAAAAAAAAAAAAATCAACTGTATACCTTTAAAACAGTTTGATAGAAACACTAAATGTTTCATGTTGTGCACCTGCTAGAAAAGAACTGTTCTGTGGTATTTGTTTAGCCAGTGTCTTGTTTAAAAAAGTACATTAAAAAAATGCTTATCAAAGAATATCCACTAACAATTGTAACACTAATTCAAAATTGCTGTGAATGATTATCACTATTAATGGCTACATTAATTTAATTCAATAACAAGAGTCTTCAAAAGCTAAAAGATCAGGTCCTTAAATATTTGAATAATACATTTTCATCAGCTTTATGATAAGGAAAAAATGATTTTCCAGTCTCCACTTTCTAAACACTCTGCCTCCAACAATATGCTTTTCTTCAATTCACTATCACAATCACAAGATTTTAGGAAGTATTGCAGCCACAAGAAAAAATAAATAGATGTCCAGTGAATGTCTTATAACAGAATTCAGAAGGAATAGAAAGATCGTTAGAAGAAAAAAAAAGGTAAATAACCATTCCTTGTTTCATCTCATAGGAAAAATTACTCCAGCATCTGAATTAAGTACTAAATGCTAACAGCCGAGCACAAATCTGCCACCCGTACATCTTCCTCTTTAATATGAACAGTAAGACACTCAAGTGGACAATCTCGAAAAAAAAAATCGTCTTAGCAATCATAATCTGGAAACATGTGGCATTAATGTCATTGGAAACAGTGCAAAAAATTCTGAAAAGTAATTTACAAAGTTAGAATACTTAGAAGATTCAGAATGATTAGAACTATAATGCCTTTAACATTTTGGGGACAGACAATAAACCATAAGCGTTGTTGGAAGATTAAACTATGAACATTTATTTCTGCCTGCCAACTACACAGAAGTCACTCTCTGACCAGCTATTGCTCATTATAGACATGGCACTAAACAGGCTTCTGGTCCGTCCAGGCATGGCACTAGTTATCTACCTTTGTCTTATTGTCCTAAAGATAACAGTTCCGAAGAACAAATTGAAATAACATTTAAACTACTCATTCAAGTTAAACTTTACAAAATAGAGTACTGAACCTTTATACTAATCTATAATGATGTCAGTTTACTTACATCTTCAAAGTATATGCCAGCTTTTTATTTTTTTTTTTGCCCTTTTCAAGGGCTTGCTTCTTTTAACAGATATGTGATATGAAGTTCTGTCAATGTATCAAGCACAATAAGTCTATACAGAAAAAATGTGTTTGAGTGTTAGTTCTCTCTGGTCTACATTGTTTATAAGGAAAGACAGCTCATATATTGCTTGTTATTAATAACCAAGAGTGCTGAATAGCAAAGAAGAAAACTTTCCTCTCACAGAAACCTTTTATCTTGACTCAGCTGAAAGTTAATATACTATAGTCTCAGCTAATAGATGATCAAAGACAAAACCCAGTGTGAGGATTAAAGAGAGTTCTGCTGTGACCATCTTCATATATTCTGCACAGCAAGGTATTAATGAAAGCAAAGATAAGTCCAAAAAGCCAATATTGATTTAAAAAATGAAACCGTCTTTTCATCTGAAATAGGTGAATATGACAAAATGTCACCACGCACTTGAGAAACAACAATGAGAAGATAACAGCAGGAAATTAATTAGTTTACAGAAAAAGTGAGAATTTATTATATCAGGTACTGATTCAGGAAGCCAACCCTAGTCAGCAAAATACTTTACTGTATGTTTAACTAGAAACATATTCATAAGTTCCATGAACTTGTCGGGTTATATAACACTCATTAAGTTTAACATTAAAGAACTGATTAAAGCTTAATACTGTTCTTGCTCAACTCAATAGCTTCTGTTGTAAACTACAGAAGAACTAAACTGCTTGATCCTTGCTTGTAATTTCCCTTTAAAGCTAGTGCGCTAGCACTGTAGTCTTATCCAATTTTCTGTTGCTGCTTTTTGTTATCTGAATAATAAAGAATTATTGTAATATTTCATTCTTTTTATTTACATCTAAAAATTAAGTTTTCAAAGATAAGAGCTAGTGTACGTAATCTTCAATGTGGAATACATACATTGGCTTTGTAGAAGTCCCACGTATTTTAAAGAGTCCAGAAGTGTTCTTGTTTTAAGAATTATTTTTCCATTTCAGCTGTCTTATAAAGATTTCTGATTGCTTAATTCATAAAAACTGTTCTGTTTTTTCCTGGAGAAAAAAAGTATCAAATATTGTTCATGTACATATCAGGGATGAACACATATTTCAGACTAACTGTATTATGGAAATAATTTTTCTAGAGGAATAATACTGTCTACAAAAAGCACAGGCACCAGACTGAAACACCAAGGGGATGGTGCTGTGAAGAAGTTATCATGAGGCATTTAGATTGCATTTATGCTTTACAAGTAGCACTGGCTCTCACGGCAAATGAGACAAAATTTGAGGTTGGGAATTCCTCACTGTAAGTGCAAAAAATTGTTTTTCATTATCACAGAAGACAAGAATAGAGACAGACAACTGTTCTAAAGTAGTCGCTGCACTGGTAATTCTTATACATTGTAGTTTGGTTTTGATGACTTAGTTCACAAAACCAACTTGTATGTCGAAGATCTATACTCTCAGAAAAAAAGTCTTCTATTCACATGTAAATGGATAGCAAAAAATTATCCAGAAAAAATATATCTTAAATTTTCAATTATATTTTAAATACAGATTAAGCAAGAAGGAAAAATATAACAATTGCAGAAGGAACTATGAATGAATATATATGAATGGGCATATATGTGAATACATATGAATAGAATACATAAGCACGTTAGAATCAGTATTCACTAGCGATAGTTGTGAGATAGTCATCAAATATGAAAACTAATACCAGATGAGTACAACAAAGACCACAGTCATAAATTAGACAGCTATATCCTATACCATGCTTATTTTCAAAAGCCAGAGAAAGTCAAATTGGTTATAATAATAAACTTTTTTAAATTATGCCTTTTGTATGTTTTGAAAAAGCCGGTGATGTGTCAAGCCTTCAGGCAAGCATAAAACTCAAAAGTATTCTGCCAGAGAAAACCTACTACTTCCTACTGGAAAGAGTTTAATGTACACATTTTAATTCCTTTCTTCACAAGGCAGTACAGTTGCCAGAGACTTGAGAAAAGAAAGTAGTGTACAGAACATGCTTATGTTTTGTGCACCAGACCACTTACAGACCAACAATGGAACATATGCTGACAAGTAAAGCAAGGTAACTGTTAGTTCAATAGAAATTCCTACAGCTTGTAAATGTAAAGGTATTTAGTTCAATTTTTTGCCAAATTAATTCTTAACAAATAAGACTGATATTTCCTTTGATATTGCAAGTTGGTTTTGTCACTGAAATTTCCACTTATCAACCATTGTGATTTCTAGTTATTTCTTTTCAGGTTTTCATTTCCTTTTTTCTCTCACACACACTTTACAGAAATAATAACATCAATCAAAGGACTTTAGTATTCAGAGCAAGAAAAGTATTTGGAAGTATTTTATTTCTTTTGTTTCAATTTTGGATAAAGATTTGGAGCTATATAATAGAAGGCACCAGGGGTATTTAATCCTTTATTTCACATCTCTGATTTTTGTTGTCTTTTTTGTTTGTTTGTTTTTCTGTTGTTTGTTTTGAGACCTGCGTTCTACTCACAAAGAAGCAACAGGTTCTGTGTGATACCAGACAAAGCATTTACTGTAGGCCAGTCATCACATGCGGAAAGAAGAATCAAACACATTCAGGTCAAACTCACCCAGCTAGCAATGGGGTTCTCTAGCTATACAGCATTCCTTCTCAGGAAGTAGCCTAGGTTCCAGCAATGCTCTCCCCTTCAGCATCCGAACCTTTCACGAGCCTATGGAGACTCTGCTGTGGGTTCACCACTTCTGACCATCTGTTGAACACAAATGCAAATGCAAACAATTTGCTTGTGCTCTCTGGGCCAAACACACCCCTTCACCAGGTGCTCAATCACTGGTTTAAGACCAGACCTAACAGTTCCCCTTATAGAACTGTGAAGTAGAACAGTGAACTTTACATGAAATGTTTTGGTAAAATTGTAATAAACCTGACTTCTGTTGTCTATCTGTTGATAGACTTCCTAGTCTGCTCCACTAGCATAATACACATATTTTGGAAACTCAGATATACAATATAATAAGCCTATTATATTATAACTTGCATTGAATGTATTATATGTATATTATACACATGCTACCTGATTTTTCTCAGAAGCTACTGTTCATACAATCCCTCCTATTTGAAATTCTAGACAAGGAGATCCTTTCAGCATCCAAAGAGTTATATTCAATAAAGAGTTATATATCAGCAATGGAAGTCCTGAAGATAGCTTTTTCAGAAGCTAGGTACTTGCACATTTCATTCTGTTTCTGGAAATCACCAAAGCACAAGGAAATTCGTGTGAATTTTAATTCAACCCAAGTTATGCCAGATGCGAGTCTAATATTCTATATAACAATTCTACAATACAGTTCACAACTTCTGAGTAGAAGACACAGATTTCAAGCGCTCTTTAGACAGAAATGCAAAAAATTAGCTGACTGATTATATCAATACAAACATTCTGAGGCTATGCCCTTCTGTGCCACAAATTGTACCAAATACTATATAAAAGTGTTTTACAATAAAAGTCACAAAGCTATCAAATTCAAGGCAAGAAAAAGAACTATCTGTCATACTCCTTTAAAAATAGTATTTTTCTATGTAACTCTTATTTAATACAAACCTCAATGTGATTTCCATGAGAACAGCATATCAAAGATAATTTTATAGCTTTTTAGTTGAAATGTTTTTTCTAAAAATAATCACCTGAAATTACTCTTCTCTCATACCATGCTTATGAAAACTAAATTTTTACAAAACCGAATAAAATGTATCTACCTGTTATTTATGATATGATGAAATCACTGAATATTTTATATTGTGTGCTTCCTTTTCAAATTTATAGGTATTTCTAATTTTTACAGGGCTTTCCAGATATTTTGGATAGACTTCTCCATTGGCTTTGGAATAATGCAAATTAGAAGTAAAACATGAGCTCTTTGAATGATAGTGTTTCATAATCTGCCCTCTACTCTGAAAGAACTGACAAAATACACAGAATGAAACTGAAGAGTTTATGACTATCTGTGTCATCTTGTGAAGAACTCCTTTTTTTCCCCACATTGTTCTTTTATTCCTTTACCCTAAAAGACGGTTCTGAGTAACTATTTCCCCTTTGTATCTGTGAGAATAAAAGAAATATCATTGTGTGGTTGCATATGAGAATAGAATTTTTTTAAAAATCCCACAAATAGTGACAACGTAAGTAACTGATTTTCTGAATTCAAGAAGAGAAGAAATACCAGGTGAATATTTGCAAATACTTAAATCCTCGAATTATGGGAAATGTGAGCTCTAAATAAGAAACTATAGCTATGAAGCTTGAGAATTCAGCCTTAAATCCACCTCCCCAAGGTGGAACTAGCTATCCCTACACAATAAAAAGAGTATTTAGATATGATGTAATTTAAAATTCTAGTGATGAAGATGCAAGTACAGATTCCTTAGTTTAGTGCTTATTTGCCTATATTTAGAAATATTTCCCACTGCCCAGTCTAAATCTCTTTTCAGGAAGTTAAATTCATCATTTCAATTTCTTTCTATTCTGAATGAAAACAGAAGTCATATTTCACTTTCTTTTTGAAGACTGCTATCGAATCTATTCCCACACTTCTCTTCTAAAGTAATATAGCTACAGAAAAATGAAAGGAAATTTTGCAAAAATTAGTTTAGAAATAACTTGAGAAATTTGCCTTTTTCAACAACTAAAACTAAATCTTACAGAACTTCAGAACTCAAACCCAAGAATAAGCATAAAAGAACTTTGATAAAATAACATTTGAAAAAGTCCCTGTAGTGTACTTGAAATTAAGTAAAAGCACAGATGTTATTACATAAGATTACATAAACAGAGCAAGATGATGTTGAATTACATTGCATACACAGAAATTTCATAGCTGTCATCTGCACATTTTTTCTGAAACTACCGTTAAATTTATATTTTAGACACAAAATTGTTAGGAAGGCACATATATTGATGAATCTTAGGTATGATATTTTCTATTGTACCTTTTTTATGCTTGTATAATCTAGTGACAATAAAGAATGTTATCTTTCATTTAAAAAGCATCTGTTCCAAATCACTGTTTTTAGATAGTCATTCACAGAAACAAACTGAAAGGCACAGAAAGACACACACAAAAAGTAGATTTTTCTATTGTTTAAAATAACTTGCATGTGCTAACAATGCTTTTAGCTTGGACTATATCAACCTACACATCAAAAAGGAAATTTGTTTTTTATTGCCTCATACAGGATGGCGTGTAGGCCTTTACACAAGACAAGCTTTTCTAGTTCAAGAAATTATTTATTGATCGCATTGAACCCTGCATGATCATTATAAATCTGGTTGAGTCAGATCTGACCAGTATCTCTTGGAACCCTTGAGTTTCTAGTCAATTTGGAGCAGCATTTTTGCTGTAGCAACAAATAATTTAAAATAAGTCAACTTAAACCCTAAAATTTCCTAGACATGTAAACACAATGAACTTGATTCAAATAAGAATATGTAAACATCAACATGCTAAATGAAGAAATGGAAACTTATGTAAAAGCCACTGAAACTGAATGAGAATATTGACGTGAATTTGTTACTAATTTTATTACAATATTATGTAAGATCTTGCTGTTGAAATGAAAGGTCAGAGTCAAGAAGGTAAAAGGGACAATGTTGCTATCAAATTGAATAAAATTTTTCTACTTCTAAATATATACATTTCAGTCTTTTAGTTTAATTCATATTCATCAATATGCTTTTAAAATACGTCTTTAACATTAAATAGAATGTTGGCAAATAGTGCAAGCAGGGAACAAGAAAACAAGTAGGAAAAGCAGTTCTATAAGAATAGGCTACAAGTTATATCATGAAAAATATATTTTCTTTTTTACTACAAAATGAAAGTGGATTATCTCACTGAATTTGCCTTTTATAATTTGTTCAAACTTTGCAGTAAGACTACCTAAGTTTTCTACAAGACGGTTATTTTTCAGCCCCAGTCTTGCATCATGTTAAACGACTGTATTTACAATTATTTCAAACAAAAATAAATGTAAGTATTGATCTTGTTTATATTACAATTAACATTTGTTTTCCTTTCTTATTATGATAACAATGATTTGTGCCATCTGGTCAAGTACCACTTCATTCATCTTTGATGTTCCCCAGAATATCCTTCCCATTTTATTTTTTAATAAAATAAAACTTACTTAAAATCATACACCAAAATTTATTTAAAAGTTCTAAAATCAAAACAACCGAGGTAAAATGCTATAAAATATTCTTAACATGCAGTGGCAAAATTCTGACTTCAATTTGAAAAATTTGGGCTTAAAATACTTTATCTCCTTATTTGCCATCTAAATTCAATGCTGTAATATAGCTATTGGAAAATGATATTTTTAAATAAAGGCACAGATATGTTTTATATATTAGTCATTGCTCATACTTAATTAGCAAATTTTTATTATAATAACTGATAATTTTGTGGGTAGGAAAAAAAATTCTGGCACATACTAAACACTGACAAATATTGCCTCTTTGACAAGGTAATCACAAAAATAAATATTAGCGCACTTTTAAATTTGGCTGAAGATCATATTCGTATTATGGCCTATATTCAAAGCAGGAATTTATAACTTCTAAATCAGAAACCTTGAGATATTAAATATTTACTAAATGAAACATTTCTGTTGCAGTCTGTGTTGAATTGATAAGAGTTAAATCATTTTGAGTATTTTGGAGTTTATTTATTTTGTCAGTTGGAAGACATTATTGACTCAACTGGCTTTTGTCTATATTATCAAGACGCAGCTACCTACTTTGAGATTTTATTTGAAAGAGTCATCTACTTGACTGTAGTTGCTGATCATTTACAGAGCAGTCTGCTGTACTGACAAAAACTCTCAGTGAAGGAATTCAACTGAAGCATACCTGAAATTCCTGTTTTCTAGAGACTTAAGAAAAAAAGCCTACTATTTTCCATGTATTAATGCATATGAATTTAGAGATGAAAATGAAAAGAGAATTCAGAATATTCTTTTGCATTATCAACACCATTCCAAGATTATTGAGAGCCCAGGGTGGAGTCGCACTGACATGTGACTGATGAGGTGTAAGTAGGAGTATGAGAGCCACTGAACACCATGAAGTTTCATAATATATCATCATTATGAAAACACCTGTGCTGAAGAACATTGTGCTGACACAGAGAAAATCTCTTCTCTGTGCTTGACAGAATTTTCATTTTGCCCTGACAAGATTAGAGAGGAGGACAACAATGTCTGCCAGATAGAGTATATGGAAACTACATAAAAGACTTCTGTGCTGATAGCACATTGCAGATTCTTCTAGCAAAAGTGAGGCTGAAGGAAATTGTTCCCTTCTTTGAAGTCACTGAACTGGAAAAGAGCCATTTCAGCAGGTATTTTTTAAGGATTTTGCAGTTCTAATCTTCTGTCTGTCTGCAAGATGAAAGGACTGAAGGTATTAAAAAAAAAAAGTTATTAATGACCTCAATGGGACAAAGCACATCTTCAGAAAGTTTGTAGATGAAACAAAGCTGTGAAGGATGGTTGATGCACCACACGGTTGTGCTCGAAGAATTCAATAGGCTGGAAGTGAGCCAGCAGGAACCTCAAAAATTCAAGAAAGGGAAATATGAAGCCTTACACTAGTGGAAGAATAATGCCATATGCCAGTACAACTTAGGGGATTACTGGCTGTAAAACAGTATTTCAGAAAAAGACTTGCAGGTCATTGTGCCCTGGTGGACACAGAGTTAAATGTGAGCCAGCAAAAAAAAAAAAAAAAAAAAAAAGCACAACCAGAAGATTCTGTATTAGGCAATGAATCACCTTCAAATTGATCCTTCCCCTCTACTCATTCTCAGCCTTTCTTCACAAAGGAAGGTGCTTGAGACCTGATCATCTTCACAGCCTTCCTCTGGACTCAGTCTAACAGGTCTGTGTCTTCCTTGTGCTGAGACCCCAGACCTGGATCAGAACTCCAGCTGAAGTTCTGTAGGACAGACTAGAGGTGGAAATCATTCCCCTCACTCTACTAACCACTCCTTTTTGATGCAACTCAGGAAAAGATTGACTTTTACATGTATTTTACAAATGTATGTGAACATAAACAAATTTTATCTGCAACTGTATATATCAGTCATGCTGCCTTGAAAAGATTAAGTACTTTTTTATTATCTCCAAAGTACTTTCAACAAAAGATACACAGTGTATCAAACAAAGAAGAAAGATAGAAACCACAATATAAACAAGCACATCCATTCTTCCAATTCTTTTATAGCTGAAGGTACTAGACCTCCCCCTACTGGATAGTATGAAGATCACAAAACTACAAAAGCATCTTGGATATTTTGATATTTGTAATCTGGTATCTACACAGTGCACTGTCCTGAAGATATTCTATTGTTTTCACATCTGAATATGATTATGCTTTACATTAAAGTGTTATCTTTTGGCCTGAAAAAGTTTCTTCATAGATGTTGCATCTCCCTCATCTTTCCTCAGTAAAACTGACATACTTTAGAGATGTTCAGCAAATAATTGCCAAAAATATCTTCCAAAGAGTGTGAAATGTACACATATATAGAACATCCTTTCCTCAATATCATGATCTTATAGATCAGGAATAAGGTTCTCCCAAGTAAAGTATAAAAAGAACATTAATTCTGTTACTGTTCTATTTTATGTATCTACTATAGTCAAGCCATTTTGATTCATGGACTAATCAGAAAAACACCAAAGATTAAGCAAACAAACCCCCCCCCCCAAAATTTCATATTTCATCAACAACAGTAGTTATTTATGAAGGATGACTGTAAAACCAGACTGAGAAAAACTACTTTAACATTGCACATGTATGCTCGAAGTACAGTACTTACTGTGAGTTTAAAACATTATAGGTACTTACCAAAAGTATTAAAAGATTATGAAGTCTTTACAATCTAGAATTCATACACCAATCATTAACATGGATACAGATGACTGTAAATATCCTGTGCAGTCTAACATATAACTAGATATTTTCCTGTTTCATCAATTTTATGGAATGACTGATTCTAATTCAATTAATTCAATTCTTACCCTGTTTGTACCTTTTGCCATTTCATTCTTTCCACTAATCTTTCCAATTGTAACAGCATAATTTTACTACATTACATGTGAGCTACAGCCTTACCATAATGATGATTCTTTTTTCATTCAGTTTTGTTATGAAGACAGAATTATTTATTATTTTATAGTTTTTATTATCTCCATTACCAAAGTACCAAATATTTTTCAAAATTCCCACTAGCTTGTGAGCTAACTATCTAAAATTATGCAATACTTAACTGAAGCATAGATATTCTAATATTTTCTCTTAAACAAAAGCAGAGTCCTAGAATCCTGGTATGAAACGCCCTGGATATCATTCTGTATGGGTGGGAAGGTGTCATAAAGTGAGACATTATATGTGTGCAATATCACATAAGCACTTTCAACAAGGTTAGCAATTAATTTGTTTTCTACTAAGAATCACTAGGAGGAAGAGAAACCACCCCCATTCAGCTGGTTTGAGTTTGCTCATTTGTGACTTCTCGAAAGTCAGCCAGATGTATTTAATTCTTTTTGAGTTGAGCCTACAAACCAGGCCCTTTCCTTTCAGGGATACTGTTCTACTTAGCTGGTATTTGATGAACACAGATTCTAGACAGTATGAACTTGTATCCTAGGTGAAGAGAGGTGCTTACTTTTTAAGAAGAGTCACATGCTTGTGCTTCAGAGAGTGCTTCTAGATAGCTACCTGATTACTATGGATTTTTGAGGATCCTCATGTTGATTTGTAGAGTATATCTTTTAATACATTACAGAACACTTTCTGAAGGCACTTTTTTCCTTTTTTCACTGTTTAGGAAATTCATAGGCTTGACTGTTTTTTCTTCATGTGTTTTACTGACCATAAATTGTGACATAAATGAATTGGGTAGTTCCTTAACTATCACAGAATCACAGAAATACCAAGGTAGGAAAAGACCTACAAGATCATCCAGTCCATCCACCTATCACCAATAGTTCTCATTAAACCACATCCCTCAACACAAAATCCAAACATTCGTTGAACACCTCCAGGATCAGTGACTCCACCACCTCCCTGGGCAGCCCATTCCAGTGTCTAACCGCTATACTACACTTGTACTCAGAACTTCTCTGAAATCACTGTAACCAAGGGATTCTGCTGTAGCAGAAAAAAAAAACAAATAACATCAAATACCTTGAAATTTCAGCCAGGAGTGATTTTTATTTAAAAGAAGTAGCTTGTCAAGGTAACTGTATTTGGTACTTTTTTTTTTTTTTTTTTTTTTCTCCTGAAAGCATGCTGATTGATAGTTTTGTGACTGCATTTTCAGAATTTAAAAAACCTGTGCTACTCAGAATAGGTTTACAAGCTTAAGTGAAATTGTTGTTTTTCCTGTGACAGAGATCCAGCATATTTCACAACTGAGTCACAACAAAAGTTCAAAAAACAGCTCATCCACATGCCACGTTTCACATGGTGTTCACCTATTCAGTGACCAGTGAAGAAAGCCCAAAAGTCGATGCATTTTCAATATACTATTTTTCAGTAACTGGTATAACATGTAGAATTAACGTATGTTGATAATCAAAGTGCATCATTAATGGTTTCCCAACTTTTCCTTCATTGTTATCCTAATGAGCAAAATTCCAGGTTGCTATCTTCACCATCACACCAATTCCAGCATCACTACTTGTATGACAAACTGATTCTGCTGATAGGAAAGGAGAAGAATGATTAATCATGTAGAAAAAGATGTTGACAGAATCATTCCCACTTGGTAGGAAGGTTATTTGTAAAACAGAATTTTTATTTCTTGTCTGAGTCAACCCACCACTTCAGTTTGTCACAGTAACAGTCAAGGCAAGCCATGCTAAACACATGCTCTGCTTCCGTGAACATCAGTGCTCAGCACTTAATTAAACATAATTAAAAATTCAAAATAACAAAAAGTTCCCTTTCAAAATATATATATATACATATATTTTGGGCTTCCAGAAGGGAAGCCTTGTACCCTTTACTCATGCATTCATGCACTACTCCATCCTCATCTCTCAAATGTTGTAGTAATTTATGGACATATTAAAAAGTTGGAACACTGTCTGGGGAAAAAGTATGAGAACTGAGCAACTAAGTGAGTTTAGGGCTGTTCTATATGAAATCATGCCAGAACAGTCATGACTAGTCAACAAAAATGGTAACAAATCTCAAATACTATAAAGCCAGCAGAGAAAAGCATCTCTATATGTGACAGCACTAGCCATCTTATCCTTTAGTTTCAATATTTTCTAAATGCCTCAAATTTTCCTTTGCTCTTCTTTCCCATAAGAAAGAAGAAACATCTGAATATGACTCCAGTTTGATAAGCAACTCTTTCAATTTTGTCTTCAAAGGAGAATTTTTCAAATTAGGGATGCTATCTACAGATAACATTTAGTTTCATTAGATCTACATTTCAAATCAAAACCCAGTGATGGAGAGCGAGGAGAAAGTTCTCCTATGAACATTTGAGATATTTTCAAGTTAGTTCCATCTTCTTCAAAAATGTCTACTGTGAAACTTAACAGATTACACTCTCAGTGAACCCTTAATATGCTGAATTACGCTTATGGGGAGCATTGTGCAAACCAAATGCAAAAAGACTTTTGATTAAGACCAAAGCTTCAAGATTTTGTAGAAAAAAAGAAGGCATATAATTTGTAACTCATGTATTATATTTCCATTAGCATTAATTTGAGCATAGACGTATTTCAGTACCAATTTCTAGTGTTCTCTGAATTACTCAAAGTTTCTATTTGGATGAAAAATAACAGGATTACTTAAGTAATGCTGAAATATTAAAGAAATAAGTAGAAGCTTATTACATTAAGGCAAATTTAACAAATCGAGTGTTTATTTTTATTTTATAGACTTCTGAAGAGATTTTTTTCAAGGAAGCATCTTTTCTAATAAAAAACATTACTGAAATAGAAATGGCTCATTAGAGAAATAAGCTATCATTTTTATTTCAATTTTTGTTGCAATTTGTAGAATTAATAAATTTTAGCATTATTTAGAGCTCAGTCCATTTGTTCTTTTTTCAGTGCTTCCAGTGAGAGCAGCAGTCAAGTAATGAGTATCAGCCAAATAATGGTCATTCAAAGAATTTTTAAAAATACTTTAGTTACTTAAAAAAAATAATAATAATTATTAGTATTATTATTTTTTTTTTTTAAAGTGAAACATATCGCTTGTGTGTGCTGTTTTGGGAAATGCTTAAAATATTTGTACAGCTCTTCAGAGAGCATGTCATGGAAATCTGAAGACTTAACCACCTAAATAACTATACAGAGCATGGAAACTTTATAGAGAGCGTCAAAAATATACAGAAGTATTCTTTTGAAGTGGTTTTCACTCCAATGACTGGAGCATTTAGTTAAACAAAATTGCTGCTAAAAATCTGACTGTACATTTTCTATCAAAGGTTGTTTCTTTTTGGGAGAGATCAACAGTGAGAAGGTTTATTTTTTTTCCCTTTTTGATCAGACATTTCTTTCTATTTTATACTACTAAGCATGCTCAGTATTCCAAATACTAGGTAATTTAACATTCCTTATAAATGTAATATGTCAAAACATGTAATGCTCAACGTTTTCCCAATACCCTACTAATAGCACAGATGTTGAAAGGAATTTAGACACTGATAAAAATTGCTATTTTTTCTCTTATTACTTAGTATCATGAAATCTGTCTTCCATTTAGAAGTAAAAATTATGCGTCTTCATTTTGTAGACTGCATCTTAAGTCTATAAATTTGATTTGTTACCTATATTCCCCCCTGGTATAATCCCACAAATACTGAAGCTGATCTGGATAGAAATCACCTTTGCTTCAGAATTTGTGCTGATCCTAACACAGGCGCTATACTAGTAAAACTATGATAATAATGAAGAAAACATTTACAATGTCTGTTGCATCTTCAGCATTTTTTAAACAGATGGGATTGGGCATCTACATAATTCCTGCAAGATATACTTATACTTTTGTAGTTTCCTAAAACTCCCAATGGGTCCAGCCACAGAACTGGCTTCTTGTTAGCATCATTCTGTTGGAGGTCTGGTACTTGACATTTCTTTACCTATCTACCCACCTCCATAGCGTGTTTCATGGAAAGTGATGATGAACCACAAAAAAGGTAAATTTATCTGTACTTAAAAACACGATATTTCCACTATAACTGACTTGAAATCTCTCAGGTCTTTCAGTATGAACCATCAGCCTTGTAGAAAGGAGGAAAAACTTGTCTGGACATGCAAAATTATTATAGGCTTCTATGAAGGAATATGATGAATGTGCAGCATGCATGTAAGAAATTCCTTTGTTTCCTGCTACAATCAGATGCAGATGAACCAGGAAAAAGCACAAGTTCAGGCTAACGAGAAAATGTAATGGTCCAAGTTAGATTTCAGAACAGTATTTTTAAATCTAGAGTATTTGAAAATCTTAGTCATGCAAGGGGTTGATGCTGATGGAAATATGAGTAAATAAAACGCAAGTAATTGCACCGATGGAAGGGAGTGGCATTACTATATCCCTGCTAGACTTTACTCGTGTTTGGGTTCTCATCACTTACAACAGTTTATTTCCCAGTGTTACAAAACACGTACTAAACTAAATGCCTGCAGAAATCACAATTATTAAAAAAAAAAAAAAAAAAAAAAAAAAAAAAAAAAAAGTTAATGTTCACACAAGCAGTCCTGTCCAACTCGGTGGCTTGCAAGAAAGGTGAGTCTTTCGAATCCCGCTGCTCTCTAGGGGAACGACCCAGAGGAACAATACAGGACAATTTACTGAGCTTTCTAACAACAGCTAGCCAACTACTTCGAGGCAAAATTAAGGAACATTCTAACAAGTTAGTAAGCATAACAGATAAGGGTTACTCGGTATAGGTGTTATTTCTTTATCAACTACTTTAAGGCAAATTTAGGCATCAACTGCAGAAGATGATAAAATAAAAGAAGATCGAGAGTAAAGAAGCGAGACAGAGAGATTTAGAGGTAGATAAATTTCACCACTCCTCGATCCAGCGTTGTTTGAAGTCTGGGGTCTTTGTCTGCAGGTGGTGGGTCGACAACGGTAAACGTGCATTTTCACTTTTATATAGTCTAGTTGGTCCAAGCTCGCCTTCGGGTTGGCACACCACTTGCGTGCTTGGGGGCTTTCCAACGAGGGTCCCTGGTGGTCGTGCACCTCCTCCTCCCTTTTCTGCTGTTTATGAGCCGTGAGAAGCAGGGAAAGAAAGACAAACAGTCTATCCACTCTGCTTCCAACCTAAGTCGTTGAGGCTTCATTCTTTCATTCTCCACCAGTCGTTAAGGCTCCTTGTTTAAGACAAGATCCTTGTACAGACGTTAAGGCTTCATTCTGTAAGGCTCCGTTCTGTCTCAAACACAAGCCAACTTAGTTTTTTTAGAAGACGTGAAAGTACTGGAAGGAAGAGCAGGGTGGAATAAAGTAAAGAAAGATAAATGAATCTATAACTTATTTAGAAAATTTAACTATAATGCAACTGTTTTTGGAGCTTTGCAGAGCAGGAGTTAAAGAAGCATTTTGTCGTGATCAATAAAAATTATTAGTAGTTTGTATATGAAATGCTTGTTAAAGTCCAGTATCTTCATGTGGATTTTACTGATGGCTTTACTCTTTGGATAGTTATGAACCAATAGCAGCTTCACCCCAGTGTTCCAAAACTCCACTGCCTTTTCTGTGAAACTGGTGTACAAAACATAATATCCATTTGGCATACTAGTCTTATTAGGTAACGTCCAACTGCATTTCAGTAAATCACCCTATGAACGAATTGTCCTGGAATATTTGTGACCCTCCTGTTTAATAGACGTTAGTACTTGAAATAGAATAGCGCTAAGTTTCTACTGCAGCAATTGCTTCACATTATGTTTGCAGTATTAATGGTGCTGGTTATGATTGAAACTTAATTCAACTTATGTATTGTTTTAGTACGCAGTACATTAACAGTAGAATAATTAAAAAGTACTATGACCCTTCATAAATAAAGAGATAGCTATTAAGTAATAGGCTTATAACTGTGTATTAGTCTATACATTAAAAAGTGGAACGTATTATTACAAACTTACAAAATGACTTTGTGCTCTGAATAAAGCCAAAGGCAAAATAAAAAAATAACAACATAAAAAATATATATAAAAAGAACTCAATCATAATAGGTTTGTTCATTTTCTGAAAGCTGAGCAGACTTGGCAGACCTGCTCTCTAGTCCCAGTTGCCAGCTGTATAGCAAATTTTTAGCTGTTGGCTTTGCCTCAGGAAAAATGCTTTAGCAGATAAGTCTGTCTGAATGTTTGTATTTTTCAGCTACCACTGCCTCAGTGTTTTTATAATCATATAGGCAAGATCAAAACAGTGTTCAGAGATTTAATGATTATAAGTTATTTCACAGGTAATTTTTGAGCAGTAAATTACCAGGAAGGTTCTTAAACAGTCTTTACTCTGAAAAAAGTCCTGTAAAAGTGGAAAAATAAAAAAAAAATCCTGTTGAAAAGAAATTCACACTGGCATCTAGCTAGACAGCCTTACTATGCTTCTTGACTATAAAACCTTACAGTAAGTTTCTGGAGAGTCCTAATTAATTGTGATGAAACACAATCAATGTCAAACTTATAAGCTTTTCTTGTCTTGTTTTGTTTTTGTTTTTTGTTTTTTGTTTTTTTTTTTAATATATTTGTTTTCAAGAAGGGCAATTTTCTTCTTGAAGTATTTAGTTTTTTTCTGCCTGACTTATTTGCCCAAATAACATTTTCACATATGGAAAACACAATTCGTCCAGCCACACTGGAAAAGCCTTACTGATAATTGATTGTTTCACTTGATATTCATTCTCTCATAATTTCTCTCCCTTTGTTTGTTAGCTCTCATATGTTCAGACATAATCCAACTCACACACGACCCATCTTCCTTTTTGAATTCATGTAACCAGTATCATGGAGCCAGCATGACTGAAGCCCTTGAACAACACAAACAATACACATAACTGATGATCCCTCCTATGTGGTCACTTGATTACTTTCTCTTTTGATGGAAAGGCATCTTGGCAAATTCACTTCAACTTGTGTTTTTTTTTTAAGTCCTTATTTTTTTCAATGATATTAATAAATTGATTACATTTTAATTTGGGAACTTTTAAAACTATATAAAAGGAAACCTTTCTTTGAACTATTTTTCTCTATGCAGACTTATTTCCTAGACTGATTTTCACTGTTATCATTAACAATAAACACATGACTGAGTTTGGTCCAAGGAACACACGGGGTAGATCTCCTTGGGAAGATCATTTGTAAGCTGTACCAAAGATCTGCCTTCCTTTGGGTATGCATGCTCTTGACTGAATACAGGCTATACACTTTGAATTTTCCACTGGTGAAAATGTTTTCTTCAGACATAGAGTAACTTTGGCTGCAAGCAAATCTTATACTTTTATCTGCCCAAGAATCAATGATACATACAAAATTTTCTTTTCTTGACTTGGGAATAGTCCTACAGTTCTAACCTATAGCCAGAGGGTACAGCTGGCAGTTGTAAAATTGGCACAGAGCACTAATAATTTATTTGGTTGTCTTTTCTGACATCTTCATGTACGTATGTTTCTTCATTTTCAGGAAAAAATTACTTATTTTGTCTTCATCGACAAGAATAATATTTTGATTCAGATTATAGTAGTATATACCAAAAGAAAAACTGCAGCAATATAGTCAGTCCACTTGAATGAAATGCAGAGACATTCCTTTAGTTTATCTCTAGCACAGATGAGTATGTTCAAGGAAAGCCTGTGAGAATTCAAAACAAGAAGGATTCTTAGGGTTATGTTTTCTTTCTAGAGTTCCTGTAATTCTCAGTGACTGAGATAAAAATACTGTGTATATCGCTATGGGACAACATTTGCAACACAATTGACTAAGAAAGAGAGATGCTTTCTATTTATTGAAACTTTGTTTTTTATTCATATGGGAGAAGGTGAGGAATTATTTTTAAAATACAGAATATACATTAAAAAAAAAAAGGAAAAAAATTTCTATGCCCTCAAGTTATCTGTTGAATGTATATATGTATATAATGAAACATAATGACAACAGATCAGCAGATACTAAAAGGCACGGAGAGATGAAAAAAAAAAGAAATGAATGAAAGCAGAGGTGAGAACTGTCACTGACAAGTGAAGAAATTAAACACTTAGTGCAATAAAAAGGAAAACCTTAGCTGACTGAAAGTCAGAATTGATGTATGAAATAGAAAAAAAAAAAAAAAAAAAAAAAAAAAAAAACCACCCACCACTTTTAAATATGTCTGTTTAGATATCTCAATGGATATCTCAATAGAGCAGGGTGATTAAAATGCTGTGTCCCAAACAGACCCCCTACAATCACAGCTCAGCCTCTCCTTTTATTCTCTCTCTTATGCATCTAGTCACAAACTGGGAAGTTGTTTGTCTGTTCAAATTAAAGTAATTAAATAGCAGAGGCTACACTTTTATATCTCTTTGGCATTCAGAAAGTGGCAACAGGACAGAATGTGATGTTAATTGCGAGAAGGAAAAAGAGGTAGGAAACAGTCAGACAGTCATCATTAGAAAAAGGATTGAGATTATTCTAAAGGGTGGAACAGTTGCAAAATTACACTGGGGGAAAACAAACAAACAAAACACAATTCTTTGGCAATAAGACTATTAACGTCTGTTTGCCAGTGCAGCCATAGTCTATTTCTAAGTCTTATCAAGCAAAATTAAAAGAATAGTGAATTGTGCAACCTTTATCTTGCATCCAGATAAAAACTTATTTTACTCTTTTGATATAGTATGTATTATTCTGTCTCTAGTTATGCCAGGGAAACTGTATTCAAAGGCAAAGAGATGGATCATCACAGCCCTGACAGAGAAGATATAACAGCAAACCTGACCACCAATATACTCCCTATTTATTTGGTCTTGTTTTCTCACCAGATTCCTTTGAAAAGCCCATTTCATTTAGTGCAATAAAAACTTTACAGAGATGCACATCTATCTCACTTCATTACATGCTGCTGCGAGGACTTCATAATGACATGAATTGACTTTTTATATAAACATTTGAAGTTTTGCTTCAGAATGCATATTGCAGTCTATAGAATTGCACAGAAGTCTGAAAACACAATAAGAAGTGGTATAAAAAGAAATCCACATACAGGTATCAGAGCAATGTGTTTTCTTTCTAACAGTAGGCTAATACTGCAATTGTTTTATCTTCTTTACCTTCTCAAGAAGCCCAAGAAATGGGCTTTGAAATATGTTTTTTGAGGTTAAGAAGTCTGAGAGATGACAGAACATAAGAGATTACTTCAAAGTGAAGACCCCTTCTGAGAGCCCCCTGTTAGCATTCATTTCTCATTAAAATGATGGATGTAAATGGCTTGAAAACACTGCATGAAATTATGAAAAACCTAGTTCTGTTTATCTTTTCATATGTACTTCAAATTACACACACACACACTCAAATAAATAAATAAAAATAAAATCAAACAAAATGAAATCAAACTCACCACATCCTGTTTCAAAATCTGTAATGTGAAATTAAAAAAAAAACAACCTATATTCACATATCATAGAAGAAAAAAATTATATGACAATAAAGATCCCAAAGATCCTGGTGAAGGCATGAATCTGAGGGCATCTAGACTCTTTTCCACCCAGGATAAGCCATGTAACCATCAGGATTTCAGGGAAGCAAGAATTTTGAAGGCTTGCTAATAAAATTGTTACATATTGAGGAATTTCTTCTAAGCTTTGCTGAAAATGCCTTCAGACCCATGGATGTGTGCTCAGCACCTTTGTAACAGATTTGAATGGAATGGAAACCTGTTTTGCCATTAATTTCCTTCTCCAGTGTAAGTGGTAGAGAGAAAGGGGACCAAAAATCATTGCATTTCCAATTCACCCAAATGAATTCAATGTATCATATGAAATCCTATGGTTGTGAGCTCAAAGTATATTGAAGGTTTCTGCACATCTTGACTAATAACTTGACTAATAACAGTGATATAACTGAATTCATCTGTCTAGAACAGGACTTTTTGCATGTAGAAAGCCAATTGAAAAACACCATTGAATGCTACAGATCACAAAGGTTGCTGTTACATAGAATTAGGAAGAAAAACTGATGTTTATGTAATTTAGATTTGCTTTGATTTAATTAGATCTTTTTTAAGCCATTACAAGTATTTAAGTAAAAATTATTTATTAATTTAAAATGCTATGCATCTTAGTACAGATGTACATTATATCTGCATAACTGCAGGTTTTTCTCATAAAAACATGTCTATCCAGTGATAAAACACATTTAATGCACAGGTCCAAGTAGTTCACGGTATTCTTTGCCTTCTGAAATGTGTAGTCATGCTGAGACCTTCGGGAACTAAGAGACAGAAACCTCCAGGCATCTTCAGTTCAAAGCTTTTCAAATCTAACATACTCCAAGGTTATTCCAGCTACACTAAGAGAAATGAATTAACCCATTCTAAATATGTGCCTATAGCCCATACTAAATTTTTAAGCAGTACATACCATTCAGAAGAAAGAGTCTAAGCTGGTTTGTAAAACAAAAAATCCAGTGCTTCTCTTTGGCAAAGTAAATTTGAGATTCAGGTAATGTAGTTGGAATAAGCAATATGTTCAGGCACTGCCAATGATATCCCCATTGAATGGTTTCTTATTTGTCAATTTGTGTAATAATTTTCTTCTTTCCTACAATCATTCTTACTCAGTTAGCAAATTCATTTTTACATTTGTCAGAACTACAAACAAGTGCTGTATCTCAACTCCCTACTTTTTTTTCCCATGAAAGTATCAGTTTAGATCTGATTACTACAAATGTCACTTCTGAAATAAGATACAGTGCATTTATCTGTGTAGCTATATCACATACAAAATATAGAAACAACCTGCAAATCTGCTTATTTTACAGCTGCAGCTCTATCAAGCTTCTCTAACAAAACTTCAGCTTTCAATATATTTAGAGTTCACTAGGAAGATACAGATGGGGAGAATGTCCAGAAGTGTTGATCTGCCTGGGGCTAGGAAGGCCCTACAGAGAGATCTGGACAGGCTGGATCACTGGGCTGAAGCCAGTGAGATGAGGTTCAATCAAGTGTCGGTTCCTGCACTTTGGCCACAACAACTGCAGGCAACACTACAGGCTTGGGACAGAGTGGCTGGAAGACTGTGTAGAGGAAATGGACCTGAAGTTATTGGTCAATGGTCAGCTAAACAAGAGCCAGTAGTGTGCCCAGGTGGCCAAGAAGGCCAATGGCATCCTGGCTTGTATCAGATACAGCAGGAGCAGGGAAGTAATTGTATCTCTGTACTCAGCGCTGGTGAGGCCACACCTTGAGTACTGTGTTCAGTTTTTGGCCCCTCAGTGCAAGAAAGACATTGAGGCCTTGGGGCACGTCCAGAGAAGGGCAATGAAGCTGGTGAGGGGTCGGGAGCACAAGCCTTATGACGAGCAGCTGAGGAATCTGGGATTGTACAGTCTGGAGAAGAGGCGCCTCAGGGGAGAACTTACTGCTCTCTATAACTACCTGAAGGGAGGCTGTAGTGAGCTGGGGGTTGGCCTCTTCTCTTGTGCAACTAGTAACAGGACTAGAGGGAATGGCCTCAAGTTGCACCAGGGGAAATTCAGACTGGACATTAGGAAATGCTTCTTTTCTAAAACAGTGGTCAGACACTACAATGGGCTGCCCACGGAGGTGCCAGAATCATCAACCCTGGAGGTATTCAAGGAATGTTTAGACATTTAGTTGAAGGATATGGTTTAGTGAGAACTATTGGTGATAGGTGGATGGTTGGACTGGATGATCTTGTAGGTCTTTTCCAACTTTGGTGATTCTATGATTCCAGTGTATGTATCTGCTGTAGAAAATAAATGGACTACAAGACATGAATTAACAGTTCAGTAGGAAAGTATCTGAGAGCACCATTAGCAGTAGTGGATTGCACACGCAGTAACAGTCGTATTATAACAATAAAGAAATAATTAAAAAAACAAGTAAGGAATTCCAAATCTTTATATGTGTGAATATTGATATTTGAGATTACTTCAGAGATGAGATTTTGGCAAAAGTACACTGCAAAGTTCAGCCTTAGTTTAGAAAGATGTAGGCAGAAAAAAGAACACCAGAGAAGAATTTTAAAAAGGTAGTAGACCTTAGCAGAGTTCATTACAAAATATAGTTTTAAAAAGCAATTTCTTCCTTTGAAGGGCTGTAAACAATTATGGGCCTTTGGAACTCTGTATGCTATGAAACAGATCATTCAGAATTATTCAGAATAAAATCCTTTGATTTAAAACAAAAGGAATTTCATAATGGACAAAATAAACGATCCACCTGTTTTAATATCCATTCCTTGTCATTCACACACCCAATGGAAACACATTTCAAATTTAGCTCATTGTTGCCAGAGAGTTAGCAAAAATCATTAAAATGCTGTTATTTTTATTTTTAATTTAGTGCAACATTTATGATGCTTGACTTATATTTCATTGAGACAGACATCAGTGGAATACTGACAGTGATCCTGAAAGATCTCAAGAACTATTAATTGTAAATAGTAATGAATTACTTATTATTCAACCTAACTTACTGTTAATTAGACTAAAAGTTTTCTTTCTCTGATTTCCAGTTCAAATTTTAGCCCCAAGAACATCTTTTCTTTGCATTTTTTCATGGACTAAACTTGCACACAAATATATATTTTATCAAATATTTATATAAAGTAGGTCAGAACTTACTCATGTATTTAAACATTTGGTTTATTTTGGTTTAGTCTTTTTCAAATTTTGTTTGTATTATCTGAAACATTTAAATGTATGTATCATTCCTATTCCTTGTTACCACAAACTAATGATAACTCTCTGGTAATCAATATATATATTTTTTTTAATAACAGACATAATGGTTAAATATATACATGTGCACATAAAATGATCAAAATAATCATAAACACAGACAGTTCTGTATTCTTCATCATTCTGAAAATGGTAAGAATTGACACTTTTCATGTTTGAATTTACCAACATCTAATACAGTGGTAAAAAGTACATTAAGAAACACAAGGCATATTTAGGACATCCATATTTTGTTGCATAATTGCCCAAAGTTATCAAAAGATCAGGACAAAAGTCAGGTGTACAGCATAATGTGTTCTTTTCATTGCCATGAAGTCAGTTGTGACTTGTTTGAAGCCTGTTATACAAAGTTCATTCACACACACGCAGCAGTTCCCCCACATGTTTGGAAAATGTGCTCTTCCAACAAGGCTGCTGAAGCACTCATATTGATTCATGTTCTTTCCCTAAGTAATCATCTTGTGAAAACCTCTTTTTTTCCCTTACTTTTTAGACAAGTAGAAAGCTCAAAGGTAAAGAGGTAGTTCTCATAGCATGCATAGAAATGTGTACATGCTTGCAGCAAAGTGCAAACCAAAAGAATTTTCAAGCCAAAACAGTTCTGAAGAAATTTGTTTCTTTTGGTGATACACACTCCTAGTCCGTATTATAATAATAGAAATTACATAACACGTATATATTGGTGATCCTTAAATTGACAAGGAAATACAAAATCTGTACTCTTATTTTCATAATAAGGAGTAGATGCTATAGCTAAAATTCTACACTTGTCAGTTTTGCTAAGGTTGTCTGAGATAGGAATGAGAGCTGTAGAAATGGGTTTGACTCTTTTATATTTATGCTGATCCTTCAAGGAAAACTTCAAGAAAACAAAGTGATAAGAAATATAAAGTTTTCTGTTTTCTCCATAAGATTCAAGCAATAAGTCAAGCTGCAAAGTGTCAGCATGTTGACTATAACAGCTGCATATCAGTGCAAGTGAAGCTTGAAGCCAGAAGTAAACATTCAAGATGATAAACAGTATTCTGGTTCACTGGCAAGTACACAAACAGGCTACCTACCTATGAGAGTACTATTCTAACCCCTCAGCACAATTCCTTTCTGACATGCTGGATGCCTCCTTTGCATTTCTGAAAAGTTCCATGGAAGACCTCCTTTACTGAATGGATAGAAAAACACTGACTCATTCAAATGTATTAGAACTTTATGTAATGAAATAACGGGAATACAAAACAACAACAGAACAAAACAACAAGAAAAGAAACAGCTTTTTCATCTACTCAATTTTTGTTTATCAAATTTGAAGGCAACATCAATTTTTGCAATGTCTTTAATAAAAACATACTCTTTAATCTGTGCCAGGTTCTATAAATAGAAAGACCTGAAAAAAAAGATGAAGATACTTCTTGAAATTATGAGAGCTGATATATGAAAATAATTTGATATAGTACCACAGCAGTATAAGACCTTGTTCCATCTAAACTTATAATTACTTTTCTCCACAATATCATGAATTGAAAACTATATTCTGGCAGTAATGATATATTTGTTTCTATTTTAGTGAGGATTTTATCAGAGAAAGTTTTCCTTTCCAAACCTCACACCAGACAGAAATGCTGCCCAGACTTTCAGTTCCTTCCAGACTGATTTATTACATATTTAGTGAATAACAGGACCAATATATGTGTCCTAGCATAATGACTGAAGTCATTTTGATATGTTAAATCAGTGAAGTGGAGAGAGGAAAATGTCTGTTATTTAAACAATAAATTACTTTTTATAGTTCTTATTTAAGTAGGCACTGCAGGAGATGTGAGTTTGGGTTAAAAAATTCATACAGATATGTACCAGAACCTCTACAGTTTATTGTTGAGGCTGAGACAAAGATTTTGGATTTGATCCACATTTGCTCCTTAACTCCTAAATAATAAAAGATAAGAAAAATGGTTTACCGCCCTAAAACACCCAATATATAGAAACTATAAATGGGTTGTTTAAACAGAACGGAACACACTCCTTACTGGTATACTAACTAAAAACCATCAGTTTGTGAAAAAAAAAATATTTAGCATTTGTATCAGTTTAGTCTTAAAAAAGACATTTCAGTTTTTTTTAAAAATTATGTCTGGCAATTTGTGCATTTCCTTTCAAGAAGAGCTGTAATATAAAGCTTTCCTTTACCTTGACATAAAATATAAAATGTCATAGAAAGGAGAAAAAAAATTCTATAATGTTCTGACAGCTTCAAGTTTTAAACAGAGTAGTCTCAATATCTTTCCTACCATTTGCTGAAGTTATGAAAGAGAAAAAAGTAATTATTTAGAATATAATGACACAACGCCTGTGCCTTTAAAGAGTTTCTGTCTGCTTTAGATGGGACACAGCATTAAAGGCAACCTCCCTTTAATACAAGAAAGACTTAGACCTGTTGGAGTGTGTTCAGAGGAGATCCACAAGAATGATCAGAGATGGAACGCTTCCCCTGTGAGGTCAGGCTATGAGAGTTGGGGCTGTTCAGTGGCCTTTCAGTGTCTAAAGGGGGACTATAAGAAAGGACAGACTCTTTACAGGGTCTGTTGAGATAGGACAAGGGGAAGTGCTTTCAAACTAAAAGAGGGGAGATTTAGATTGGACATAAGGAAGAAGTTCTCTGCGATAAGGGTGGTGAGGCACAGGAACAGGTTGCTCAGAGAAGTCATCCTTGGGGACACTCAAGATCAGCCTGGACAGGGCTCTGAGCACCTGATCGAGCTGTGGATGTCCCTGTTCACTGCAGAGGAGTTGGACCAGATGGCTTTTAAAGGGTCCCTTCCAACTCAATTCTATGATTCTATGATTCTATCATAGCATCAAATGACATGTTTCCCACCTATAGCACAAATGCTACTTATTTTTTACAAGTCATATTTACAAAAATCCCTCACTGCCTTGCCACAAAGCGGAAGTAATAGTGAGTGAATTAAATATTGCTAGTGTCTGTTGTGTTCTTTTATTCCTCAGTCAATGATAGAACATAAAGTAAAGTATTCTCGGGAGATGCAGAACTTCTAAACTGCTGAAAATTGAAAGAGCTATCACTGACAACACATTACACATTGCTTTTTTCTCCTGTCTTTAATAAATGACTTGGTTGCTAAACATATGTTAAATTATATGTCTACAATATATTCTAGGCAGACAGAAAAGCATTTTTAGAATGAAATTCTCACGCGATATATTTGCCATATACAGAAAAAAAGCACCCAAAATATGGGTATATAAGACAGTAAAAAGCAGTAACCTCTGATGCAAGGTCTATGTTTAGAGTCTCTAGATAATAAAATATATCTGATCTGAACGGTTTTCAAGAAATTCGCATTGCTATGGCTGAGGGATACCAATTACCAATTCTTTAACTTAAAATATTGAAAAAAAAAAAATCTGTCTTAATATCAGATATTTACATCAGATAAAAATCAGTAAAGATGTATTTTTTCGTGTGAGAGTATTCAGCTATGAGACTATCAGTATCCCTCACAGATAATCATGAGCAGAAGTGCAGCAGAGTGACTTACACAAAACTATTCTGCATCTAATGACAACAAATACTGAAGTTGTAGTACATTTCCCATGAGGCTGGTGGAATCACATTTCAGTGATATCTTACAGTTTTTAATCTTTTTTATCCAGGAATATGTGATGAATCAACTTTTCAGATTTAGCTTCTATTATTTAAGCATGAAGTATAACAGGACATGAAAACTCAGACACGTTTGCCATTTACTTACCCATATCTTTTTGACCAAGCCAGAAGCATGTCTGTTTTTCAGGGAGGTCTGGATTTTAATAAAAATTCTTTTATCAATTTCACAACTGGGTTGGCTGAGCAACAGGGGGGTCAAACATCTTGTCAAAGCTTGCCTCCTTTATGGACCAGTTAGGATTAAAATTTGCTCTGGGCAATTGATGCCTGTGTGGTTTCACTAAACGTTAGATAACTGGCACCTAGATATTTTGAGAAGTCATTTTCATTTTCTGATTTGCTTTAGAAATCCCAGGAGCCAGGATTAAATGTACTAGCCATAATGGCTTTGACCAAAGTCTCATTTAGTTGAGAATCCTGCCTCTGATAAGTACATAAGAAGAGGCCTATGAGCAGAATGAGCTTGTAAGTGGTACTTTCCTGGGGGTATTCAGGAGCACTACTCTCAACAGCTTTCAGTTTGGGGGCTATCTGAGCCAAACATGGAGCCTTTGTGTATAAAAATTCCTCATGATTTCATGAGAACTACTAGCATCTTGGGGCAAGGAATTCTACACTTATAATTACATTGCTTATTAACAACTATCTAGTCTTGTTTGTTACCATCTAGCTTCACTCAGTTTGTTGTAGTTCTTCAATTTGAAGAAATCAATAACAACTCTCTTAACCCTTTCCACAGTGCTCATGAATGAACAGTACCGGTCAAGTTAGTCATTCCTGATACTCAGTTCCTTTCATCATTCTTCCCTCTCTCATCAGATTTTTATTTTTTTTTTTTTTCAATTTTATAGTAAGTTTTTTTGTGTGTGTATTTTTTTTCCTTTTTTTGAAAACCACAGGTATTTACAGTATGTAAGGTGTGGGGACTCTGTACATTTAAATGGAGGTTCTGTTTGCTATTTTCTAATTATTTCTAATTCCTAATATTCAATCGTTTTGTGAACTTTACTGGACATTCAGCTGTGGTTTTCATAGAATTATCCAGTAATTCTTTTTCATTCATGATAATGACCAATTCAGAGATTATTTACTAAAATAATTTTCATCTTTTTAAAGCACAGACACTCAATCCCAAGGACACTGGTCCTTAGAAACCACACTGATGATCTCTCCATTACGAAAATAAACTGCTTACTACTCTTCTTTAATTTTTGAATAAAGCACTTATCCATCCATTTATTTTTTTATGTCATAGATGCTTTACTTCTTCTGGAAAGGAACTTAGTTAAAAGTCCTAAATCAAAATAGATTGTATCAGTTTGGACTTTTCTTGTCTTTTTCAAAGACAACAGCAGAAAAAAAAATGCCTATCACATCTACTTTTTCATACAATCTTGAAGTTGGCACCAGAAGAATATTGAGGAGGTTCAGGAGAGAATTTATGCTCTCTACAACTCCTGAAAGGAGGCTGTAGTGAGGTGGAGGTAAGTATCTCTTCCCTGGTAACAGTGATAGGAAAAAAGTTGCCAAGAGAGATTCTGATTGGATATTAGGAAACTAGAATCAAAAAAGTGGTAAGAAACATGTTGTCAGGGAGGTGGTGGAGTCTCTCTCCCTTGAAGCTTTCAAGAAAAGGATAGACTGGTTGCACTGAGTGACATGATCTAGAGGGGTCACAGGCATGGATCAATGAGTGGTCTAGATGATTTTATTGGTCTTCTCAACATTAATGATTCAATGAAATGAAAGGAGGAAACTCAGTTGTGCTTTTACTAATTTTACTAATGCCTGTCCTCCAAACACAGTATCAGGACCGTGGGACACACAGGAGAAAATACCCCTTGGCAGCATAAATAAATAAATAAATAAAAATAAAAAAACCCTATAATCTAGAAACAGCCCCATTTGTTTCTACAGCCACAGTGCTACAGTGAAATGCTACATTTCCTTTTCTGTCAGGATTTTATTCTTATCCATAACTTAAATAGAAAAGTTTACATATATGTTCTAACAAAACTGATTTTTGAAAAGGAAAGGTAACATGAAAATACTATTTATCTTGATCAGTTGGAAATAAAGTCTGTATGACAGTTTGTGAAGCTTATAAATAGTTTAATTCCCTACAGATCCTACAGTGTTTATCAAAATACTATCATCTACCAGAAATACACTGCACAAACATTTTGATTAAATGCAGACACATTAAAAAACAAGAATCTCAATACAGAAGTTGTGTAAATTATCTGAATTCATCCTTTGCATGACTAAAAATCTTTGAAAGGATTAAAATTGAAAAGTTGCACAAGAGTGAATGTCTTCCTATTTATCCTAGGAACAGATATACACTTGTTGATGTTCAGTTAAGTCTTTCCTTGTTTTCTAATGCTTCACTAAATTCCTTATTTCTCCACGGGAAAAAGAATTGAGATTGGTAAACTAGATGACAGCCCAAACCACCCAAATATTTGAAAGAATTACCCTTGACTATATGTTTTTAGTTTCAGTGAATCTTTTTAACTTCACTTTCTGAAAACACTCAGTTGTTCAGAATTTACTAGACATGCTTTTGGCTTGATTGCTTGAGTATTTGCTGAACACAAATTTTAAACTGAACATCTGATTATCAAATTTGAAGTTTGACTTCATGCTGGGTTGGTTAGTTACCATGGATCACACAATACATGGATTTTGATTGCCTAGCATACATTTCTGACACCTATTACAATCAAACACAGTTGGAAATCTAAACTGGATTGCGTAAGTTAGTTAAATACATGTGCTATTGCACAAAAGTTGGATCCCAAAATGATGGTAATATTCATAATCCACAGTTGAAATAACACACCAAGACTTATTTGCTGAAGGAATTACAGAATAATGAATAAATTAAAGAAATGAATCTTCCAAAGGGAGGAAGGTGAGATTCATGAAATTATTTTTTCTGAATTACTTTTAATTTTCAACACATGATAATGTTTGAAGCCAATCAAGTAACAGGGAAAAATTGACTACACACTATGCAGATAATATTCTGAATACTCCAAAGTGCAAGAGCAGAAGGCAGAGATTGACAGCAGAACTACAGAAAATCATAATCATTTTTTGCCTCAAGCTACAATGTAGATGTTTTAGTAATTATCTACCCTGTAGAGTTACTTTTTAGTGGGGATGGAGAGCCTTTTCTAGTCCTATATACTCTCCAGAAATTTTTATCTGATGTGTAATTGGTTAGTAATATATGTATTTTGCAATTTCACTTGATGCTGTGTAATGAGTGTATAAATATTCCTTTCCCAGAATTGCCTCTTGTGGAACACAGATTGTAAGTACCGTAAATTCAGTTAACTATTTCTTGTCCCACATATTACAGTATGCATGTACTTCATATTATGCAAATAAGTTTGTTCCTCTGAAATAAAAGTATGAAATGGAAAATAAAAGTTCAGCTATGAATTGCATCATTCTTTCTCTGAATCAAGCAGAGTAACCTGTAGTTAACAAAATACGCAAGTTAGAGATGTAGTCAACGAAATACGTAAAGCGGGGGCTGTCAAGGTCACCAGGCGTAACCAGGCGTAATCTGTGTGGGCCCCCTTGCGTGGCTAGCGAATACGTGAAAGGGGGGCTGTAACAGTCATCAGGCTCTGCGGGGGCCCCTTGAGAGACCATGATGAGACATGGCAAGACAAGACATGCCACACGTCTATTGGGCACAGATAACCGTAGCAAGGGTGATTGGTAGCACTGTGATATAAGGGACAACTATAAGAAGAGTGTGTTGCTTGCAATAAGTGCCATTTGCCGCTCACCACATTGGTGTCATAAAAGCGTGTGATTTGGCCGGGGCTGTCTGAGCACTTCACGACGGGACATTAATCAGAGGTTGCCAAAGCAAAGGCAACATAACCTAAATTAGACTCATTCTACCCTCTACATAATACTCACCTAGAAATCACTAATCATACAAAAAACAATACATCTGTTGTTGTTCTCTTCAACAGAAGTAGGGTTTTCTGTTTGTTTGTTTGTTTTGTTTTCATCATAAAAATGCAACATTTTTTGAACAACTAGCACCTTGGTCAGAATCCATACAGACCCGTGGCTTTGTCTTTCAAGCTTACAGCTAAGGCCAGGATAATAAATGACATTTCATAGCCTGAATTGGACCAATTTTTAGCTGTAATTTTGATGACTAGTCAAAAACATTAAGCTTTAAAGTAATTCATGCCTATACAAGTTTACACTGAGCTTATAGAGATGGCAACTTCCTTATCCATAAAAATGATGTACAGCATCCTGTGGAGTTATTCAGTCAGCTGTTTCCAGAGATCACGTTTGCTACAGAGTATGGAGGATCTGGGAATCCTTTTCTAAGATAGGATGTCAGGTTTTACGGAGCAGCACCACCACATTTGAAAATACTCGGTATGAAGACTATATTCCTTCAAACACATCAGGGAGCATTTTCAGCACAGTGCACTGAGACTTAGCTTCATTCTCATTAATGTTAATAGAAGTTGCATGGCTATCCCAGTGGACTTAACTAAAACGTTGCTCCTTCCAGTTCACATCTGCATACCACCTGCTTATTCAATGCAGTTTGGTTACTAGTTCACAAAAGGTGTAATAACAGGAGCTTGCACTATGCTAAGTAACTGAATTGAGGCAGAGGTTTCAGGAAATTAAACTTTAAAAAGTCATTGAGAGTCATATGCCAGGAGTAATGCAGTGCACCAGAGAAGTTACAATACATGCACATGCTAGTGCCTTAAACACAAGTTATTATTTGAGGAAGTGATTAAAAATAGTGTCTGCGTATAGCAGCAGGCTAGGGAGATCTCCTGTTTATTCCTAGTTTTATGTGATTCTGGGTAAATTATTTCATTTTTCCCTGGCCTGTATTCCACAGTTGTGAAACAGAAATAGAAACATTTAATGTTAGCTGAAACTCAACTATTCTCAAGCCAAATTAAGATATGTTGGACACAGAGTAAAGAATAAAAAGGTAGACATATTCAGCATACAAAATTCATCCTTTTAGAGAATGTCAAATACTTTTAATTTTTGACATAGAAAGAATATGTCATTGAGAGTTGCAAATATTCCTTAATCAAACTTCTGAAGAAGCAGTAATGGTAAAGTGATTAAAAAGTTTATCTTGAGGTGGAACAATGTAGAGAAATCTAGAAATTACAGAATTTAGAAGAACCAGCAAGGACATACATGGTCTCAAATGTGACCATTTAAAATTTGAATTTTAGCCAGTTCAGAAATGCTATATCAAGAATGAGTACTACCACTACCTTCTGTTCTTTATGAAATATGAAACTGTTATCCAGCGTTACATTTTTTAGTACGTTACCTATAAGTTTGATTTAAGAAATACTTCTGCTGGGATTCCAGCCTTTAAGCTGCAAATCATTCCAATTCTTGTTGTCTCTAATAAGTCCTGAGCACCATGCAGAGTCTGATTCTTGAATATTAATAATTTTTCAGCTTCCTTTATTTCAGGGAAACTAAGTATTTAGAGTGCAATTGAGAATTGAATTTATGGTCTCACAGCAACCCCTTAGGCAGTAAGTACTGATTGTTAAAATATAGGCCTATTAAACAAACAATCATTAATCCAATCAATAATTCTAGAAAGTCCTTCATCCTCCCTTTCTCCGTTTTCTTAGAATGCATGTGAAATTTCGCTCAGTCTACCTTATATGATTTTGAAATAATTACAATATACTACCAAAAAAAAAAAAAAAGAAAAAAAAAAAGAAAAGAGCATCACTAAATTCATTGGAATCCGATGAAGAAAAAAATACACGTTCAAGCAGTTGTTACCAAGATCATTAAATCCTGGAAGTAACAGTTGAACTCGAACACAAACACAATGAACAAACACTGGGAATAGGGTATACTTCTGATTAATGATGATGAGAACATAATTTGCCAAAGAAATTTTATGCAGACTTATAAAACTTTTACAAAAAATGTAATGGTTTGAATAGGAATTTAACATCTCAGCTTTCTTTACTATTCCTCGGTTAAGCTTCTTAGACTGCTAAACTTCATTTACACAAATTCTGAAGTGCTTTTGAACTTGCATTGGTAGTAATTAATGATGCTGAAATAAGACAACTATTCAGCAAGCCCCCTATTTGGCAGATATTGTGGGGTTTTGTTGCTGTTTTTTCTTTTTTGTTGTTATTGTTTTCCAAAAATTGGATAGATTCAGAACTGAAATCTTATATGTATTGTGGTGTTGCTGATTCTTAGAGGAAGAGAACTAGAGTTGCTTAGATTTAGGATATAGAAGGTCGTCAAAGCACAAAGGTTTTGTGACAAAAATAACAGAGAGCTATGAAGAGAGCTTGAGAAAATGTAAACACTGAGTATTTCAATGCTGCTGCAGAATCCACGGCACATGTCAAGTGCTTAGAGTCTATATAAAATATTTACAAGATATATGGCCATACAGGATTTATCAACATCTCTGTGACAAATATAGAATCATAGAATGGATTGGGTTGGTAGGGACCTTAAAGACCATTCAGTTCCAACCCCTCTGCCATCTAGTCTAACTATTAGGAATACACTGGAAAGACATACATTAGCGACATATATTTAGTGTGCATTTTATAACATTCTGGACTTGCTGCTAGAATTCACTGATGAAGGTAAGCTACTATGAACTCTTTTTCAGGAACTCAAGTTTTCTCACATAACACCAGATTTTTTTTGCCTACATTCAGTTTTCTATTTGTATGTTCTTTTGAATCTGGTTTTTACTTATCACGGTACGGGACTGGAATAAGTAAGGGGCATTTAACCTTTCTTATCCCTTCTTAATCCTCACTGAAATAAAACAATCAATTTATATCTTTGATATTCAGCATCAAGTTTTTTTCATCGTGTTTACCCTTCAACTGTATATAGGACACGTTACATGACAAATCTTGAAATGGTGATATCTTAACAGCAATCTACTCATCAGAACCACTTTAACATATTGTGTTAAAATAAATTTTACACTTTCCTTGAAGAGATATTCAGGGCTTTTCCCATCATATTAGCCCAAAAATACAGTGAAGTAAATGTGAACTAAAAAAACTGGAATATAAAATCATGTGTCACTTAGTCATGTACTCACAGTTTTAGGCCTAGACTATTAAAAAAATTAATTTTCTACATCACCATTTTTATATAATAATTTATTATTATTTATTATTTTTATAACATGTAAATGACTTTAATATCTAGCTCCATCAAAAAGAAACTAACAAACAACAACAACAACAAAAAAAAAACACAGAAAATGAATTCCATGAAAGAGAAATAATAAAGGGGATCATAATGCCACTTCTGCTTTCATTTGAATGAGAATTGAGAACACAAGTTCCATAAGGAACATGTCGGAAAATAACAAAGTATGTATTTTGGCCGAGAGTCTGTACATGTTTTGCTCTGATGTCTGTATAGCATTTCCATACCTCATTCTCCACCCAGTTTAAAGATCTGATTATATTTTGAAGCAATGCCTTCATTTAAGGTCAAGAAAAACCTTGAACATGTTAATCAAAGTGAATACTTATTGTCATATCTCAATTCTGACATTTAAAAGAAAGTCTTCATGCAAATGAGATATGTGACTGAATTACTAGAGAAGGCTATCAAATAATAAACACAGTAACACTATGAGCCCCACTGTATTGACTGAAGTTCTTCATGTGCCTCCTCTAAAGTGCAAATTAGACTTAGATTTGTGAACTTTGAAGTTTAGGAACCCTTGGATGTGTGTTTCTTAGTGCATACTGATCTGTATAATAAAATAAAATTTAAACTATCCCATAAAACACAACATCCTGCTGTTGTTCCCTGAGTCTGTAGGCTCAGAATTGAAGAGTTGGTAAATTCAACAAAGTTGTCTGATTACTATTAAATTGCCTTTTAAAACAAAACAAAGAAAACATTATTTTGTGATTAATTTATTCTTAATATTTGGCTTTTCTACTTTCTTCTGATCTGATTTTATTTAAAATTAACATTTTATTTAATTCATGGGTCATTTTTTTTTCTATTATTGAAATATTTTATCAAATCTGGCAGCTAGCTTTTGCATTTCAGGAATGAAAATATACTGAGAACCTAAAGCGAAACAAAGGGTGTTATTAGCAAACAAATACATAGTGTTATGTACTGATTAAATAACTTGACAATTTTTTCTCATATTTAATCTCCAGAAAATTTAAGAGGGTGTTTAAATTGATGAAATTTGATTTTGAACCCATCTGCTGGATTTGTACAAATTCAGTCAATCGGTAGGTAAGGGGAGACCAGTGTGTATTGTCAATCTTGACTTCAATAAGGTTCTTAGCACTGTATTTCATAGATCTTCATAGAGAAGATGATGATGTACGGGCTGGACAGACAGACTGTTTGTGTTCACTGAAAACTGCAAGAAAGAGTAGTGATCAGTTGCTGGAGCCCAGCAACTAGTGGTGTATCCCAGGGGACAATACTGGCACCAGTCCTGTTTAACATCTTCATCACTAGTCTGGATGATGCAGCAAAGTGTACTCTCAGTAACTTGCAGAAGACACAAAAGCAGGAGCAGTTTGGGAGATAATAACATATTTATTTTGGCTGTCGTGCTGTCATTTGGAAGGACTCCACAGGGATGAAAAAATAAACAGAAAGGAACCTCACAAAATACAGGGAGGGGAACTGCACAGTCCTGAACCTGAGGAGGAATAATATCAGGCACCGGTACATACGGTTCCATCTACACATAAGGAAAAATACTTATACCTTTTTTTTTTTTTCTTTTCTTTTTTTTTTTTTTTAAACTGAGCACTGACAGGCTCCTCTGAGAGGTGGTGGAGCATACATCCTTGGAGATATTCAAAAGGCATCTACACAGAGTCCTGGGCAACTTGCCTTAAGTGACTTTGTTCGAGCAGGGGAGTTGGACCAAGTGACTTCCAGAGGTCCTTTCCAAACTCAACATGTTTGATTTTGTAATTCCAACCATTTACCTTTCTTTTGCATCAGAGCAAATAAAAGGAGAAGGATGTACTGGTAAAATATACTAAGATTCATTCAGTGAACTTACTGTAAAAGCCATATATAGACATGGTTCCAGATCCTCACTATAAACAATAAGTAAAGGAATATAAAACTTCATCTTCCAAGACTCAGGTGAATTCTTTAAGTATTTGACTTTAGGTAAAAAGGTAGTAGCTCTACTACATTTGTCACTTGCTAAGAGAAGACTGACCAAATTTTTTCTACTATAATTTTATGAACTCATGAATCTTCAGCAGGATTATTAATGATAATATCGCAGTATCTCCCTTTCTGTCACCTGATCTGGCAGAGTGCTGAAAACTTCCTGCTGAATGTTCTTGCTTCCCACAGCTGCCAGTGGTAGGTGATAGCATGCAGCATTTCACAGATACACTCAGCAGTATTACTACTTTGCAGGTCTGGCACCTAAGCTAATTTCAGACACAACTATTTTTTCTAGAAAATAGAAACCAAACACTTATAGTTAGGCACCTTCCAGGAGATTTCCATAAATAGAAGATCCTTCATGTTCCTAATTGCTCAGACCATTTATACTCAAGGATATAGCTTCCTTTGGTGCATAAGAATGTCTTGTTGGCGCTTACCACTAAAGAGAAGTGCTTACATACGGACCACAGAACAACACTGAAGAAGAATCTTATGGAAAACAGCTGGTTCAACTAAGAGCTAATACCTAAGATCTAGTTTTCTCCTAATGTTAACTCAAAGAGATTTATTATTTTTTATTTTTACCTTTTTATGAAGGCTCTATTAACAGGTAATAAAGAATGCCACTTTTTGCTCTAATTAAATTAAGCTTTAATATACTTCAATTTAAGCTGCTAACTATTATCATATTATCAGTAGTAAAATAATTAAAAAATTGCATGTTCAGACTAAGCATATTTAATGGCTGTTGCTTCTATACCAAAGGAACTTACTTCTGTTAAGATTTAATAAGAGGACTCTGCAGTCTATTACAAAAACTATTTTGCCAGTAAACACTCAAATCTTAACACATAAGAAATTATGATTAGCCCAAGAGGTAGTTAACAAAGTACTTTCTGGAAAGGCATTCATTGCATTTTCACATAAGCAATAGGAAAATAACCAGAAACAGAGCTCTAATATGATTAATATCAATTTTCTAGTAAAGCAAGCAAAAAAAAAAAAAAAAATCAGTATAGTTAAGAAAACACTAAAACAATCTCATTTTTACCAGTTTTTGTATAGTTATTGTAAATAGTATATTTTTGTAAAGTTATTGTAGCCCAAATTTATAAAGGAGAGAAGTTCATACAAGATGAGAGAGAAATGCCACAAAAAAAAAAAAGATAAACAACTTCACTGCTTCAGGAACGAATAGAATTTTCTTAATTGCAGCACAAGACATGATATTCACTTCAAAAATATTCCAAGATAATTAGGGAAACTTAGAGATGATTCAACTGTTTCAATGCAAATCCAATGAATTTAAAAAGTAAAAATGACAGACTTTATTAGATTTAGTTATGCATAATCTCTACTGTCGAGTCAAAATGTAGTTTTTGACAAGTTTTACTATGACATGATAGTGGCAGCACACCATCATCTAGATCAAGTGTTCCACACAGAAAAATAAAGAAAATATAACATTACAAAGTTACCTAAATGTTAAGACATTATTCTAGAAGGAACAAAATTGGGATGATTTTCACATTAATAATATGTGTAGGTATTTTGAAAAATATGCAGATTTTTAGTAATTAAGATTTTAATGAAAACAGAATTTTTCATGGAGGAAAATCCTAACTTTCTGACCAAAAAAAAAAAAAAAAAAAAAAAAAATCCAAACAGCTCCAGTGAGAACAACTTCAGTCTTGACTCCATAATCAATAGAGTACATGTTGTTTTACACACAAGGTAACATGCATTAATTAGCTGATGTAATATTATGACTAACAGATGGGATGCATTAAACAGTGCCAAAAACACTTCAGCAGCTCTTATTTAATACATTCACCTTTAGGAAAGTCATGAAGATTCAAGGATAATGTCATTACCTTTTGCTTTTATGTCTTCAAATGCCCTGCTTTGAAACTGATGTTTAACTGTGAAAAAGATTTTACTCAGAGCATTGCCTTCATTTACTAAGGCTATCTGGAAAATTGTGACGCTATATGAAAATATTGCTTATTCAGAACAAAAATGCATGCATTAATGTAACACCCTAGTTTGAATTTACATCTTTTTAAGAGCATCACTTTGCACTTCATTTCAATCATAAATGTTGGTATAGAGTTAAATGCAAAAGAAAGCCCAAACTGAAAAAACTTTATATGCCTATATTTACTCTATTGCCACTTGAAGAAATTTCTTACATTTTTTAAACAAAAGAACCTTATGTTTTTACTGGCAGTTATTACATGTGGTCAAGGACACATAACTGTGATTCAAGTAAACTTAAAAAAATGGAGCAAGAGCTGCAAGTAACTGCTTTTCTCAAAAGCTGTAGATAATAAGTAAACTCCATGGATGATTTCCAAACATGCCTAGAGCAGTAAAATATTTATAAAAATGGATGTTACAAACACTTAAATTTTAGAGAAGTGGAACTCTGAAGCAGGCTGCAAGAACATTTCAAATTATGATCTTACCTAATGACTACTAGGAAAATCAAAGATATAAAACCTGGAAGTAGAAATCAGATTTTTTCCTTCCAACCTGCAGCCTACAGACTAAATGCATGTCCTTCCTAAGTTCCATTTTTCCAGCCACTATTTGTACATTTCGTTGTTGGGATTTTTTTTTTTTTCTTTTTGGGAAATCGTAGTAGTCTCAGCAATCACTCACATCCAAATTCCAGAATAAGTTCCTTGAATAACTGATCCATAATTTGAAATCTGAATATCAACAAAAGTAACACATTGCATATACAAAGGCAGGAATTTAAGTCTAATTTAGGCCTTTGCATTTTAATTAAAGAGCCCTTATTTGTTCATTTACAACTATACTATACAAACACTGGTAATTTAAATTACAGAAATTTAAAATTATTCAAACACAAACTTCATTCTGACCACTCCTTCTTCTAGTGATACATTCTCTCTTTCTATGTCCTGTTGGGCTTTAGTGTAAATAACCTATCTAGGGGAAGAGAGAGTGTAACTAGTCATAAGCATCTCCATTCCACAAGATTATGTTATGCAAGATCAAATAATCCCTATTTGCTACCGGTGTGGTTTTTGTGCCTATACAATCTCTGGTGTAGCAATTTACAAAGGTTCAGGTCTGAGCTAGGCACCTGTAACTACTGTAGATACAAAAAACATCAAAGTTTGCTAGGCACAGAGAAGTTTTAAACAAGGACAAGAATATTATTAGCATATGCAGCTGAAAATTTCTTGGAGAAAATCCTGGAAAATTTACCTGTTGTGATTATTTATTAAATCCTGCTGTAGGAAACTCCAATTTTGTTGGATCAACTAACAAATACATTCCTGATGAAGGTATGGGTGTTAGATTCTGTATAACTGTTTACCTTATCCTGTATTTGAATACACACACCTACACAGAATCATAAAGATTTTCACAGAACGATAAAGCTTTTTTTTTTTTTTTGTATCAACGTGTATTCTATTCATTTCCCTGTGCTACTGCAATCCAAAGATAGCATCTGCTCTACAAAACTTTATATCTTATTTTACTCTGTTGTCTCTTTAACATGATAAAAATATAGATTAAAATTTTTATGTCCTTAAAAAACTGCTTTTTTGTTCAGATGTGCCACAGAAATGAATAAATTTAACCAATTAATTATTTTATGCTGATCTTTCTCATACAGTGATTTAAAAAAAAACACAACAAAGTGATCTCCTCAAATGCTGATTTCCTATAGTCCATAAATGTTCGTGAAATGCTTCGCTTTTTGTAAATAAGCTTTTTGAGAAATTCACTTTCTTTTTCAGACAGGCAGGTATTTTCACTTCCTTATAACTATGTCAGAATCAGTATTCAATTTGGCTGAACAGCCTCATTAAATGTTATTTAGAAATTTCAAATCAGGCAGAATCTAATGAAGTACATGATTTCTTTTGCAGTAAATAAATCCTTTATAAATAGTTTTGGGTTTCAATCCTTTGATGCTATATCCCATTAAGGAGGACAAAATAGAGAATTCTAAGTGAGAGAAAAAGGATATCATTTCTAGTTCTTAACGGTAAAGAATATATACATTTTAAACTATAAATTGCTTTGTGCAGTCTCAGCTTTTTATTAATGATTTAGATTGTCATGTGCATGATTAAAAAGGCAGATGATTATGACAATGATTTAAGGAATATCTTATGCCTTTTTCTTAATGAAAAAGAATGTATAAATGGCTTAGAATGGAAGGCAGTGCAAGTCAGCAGCTCTCATAAATTCAGAGAAATCCCCGTTTCAAGTTCCTGTTGTAAAGTAAATCTGTATTTTAAAATCCTGAGGTCACAGATCATTCAAATTATCCAGAATATGCAGGACATTTCACAGTTCTTGCTAAAGTTTGTTTCTGTTTGTGTAGATTATACTTCCAATGTTAGTGCATTAAGAGGCAGAAATTGTCCTGTTTTTCAGGATTTTATTGATTTCTGTGCAAAAAGTAGGTCTGCACTTTGTATACACACTGGAAGAAGACAGCTGGAGGTGGAGTAAACTAATGGAGTTTAAAACACGAACTTAAAAACAACAGATTTGATATCCCCTATGCTACTACTAGTGAATATTTCATCATCTGTAAGTTTAACTCATATTAAAAATGGTCCCTTCCCAGAATTTACTTTAATACAAGTTTTCTTGCAAGGATTTCTAGATTCTGGTTGCTGATTTCCTGTTTATTTTATGCATCTGGTTCCTTTCAATACTTATTATAGCTAAAAAAATAAGTATATCCTTCAGACACCAGAGACATGTAAGTCTGTTAATTTTATACATATAAGAATGATGCACAGAGAAATTAATGATATATCTAAAGACACATGGGAAGTATTTGCCTGATATCTTGAGCATCTCGTCACCAAAGTAGCATGATTACTAAAATTAGAACAGCCTAGGAGACATCACCTGTCAACCCAAAACTTGAAGTTTAATCATGAAAGCTTTAAGACTGTATATTTAGACTACATTGTTTGTAAAGCTCAGAAAGACAAGAATGTAGCTTTAAAAGCGAATTCAGTGTTTCTAAGTCATATTACCCCAAATCAAGATGCCAGAATTGAATACTCCTCTGCCTAAACCAGAGGAAAAGATTCATCTGAAGGAGTGTCAACAAATGTCAGCCCTTACAAACAAGGCAGCTTCCAGGATATGTCCCATCAGAAGAATGACCTGAGGGAATCCATTTTTTTTCTAAAACAACTCACACCCTCTTCATGAAATGCCTCTGGTTCTCTCTTGTTTGCCCAATGAGTCTTGATTTTATTTATTGGTAAAGAAGCCCTGCAGGAGGGAAGATATGAAGGCCTGGTCTGCCTGCCCAGTGTCATTATTAACCCAAGCTGGTGGAAAATACAGCCCTGTAATCTTCTCTATCTTCAGAGCACCAGTCACTGAGCTAGACACGGTATTTTGCTGTCACACATCTCTGTAATTCAAACAGCCTAACTAAAAAAATTGATTCTTTATGAGAGTTTTGTAACACTTAGCTGGCTGCCTTCTGCATCTTTTTCTCTGTGGACTCCTGGCATTCATCCTACAGGACAATCAAGTCCATAAAGATCAGCAGAGTCTAATTATAAGATTCACAAATGTATTTATTAGCAATAGAATGAGGTTAATTTCTTGAGTATGTAGGTTAACAACTGGTTAGCTCCCTTTGCTAATGGCTGCACAAACACACAATTACTCTTAGTAAGATTTAAGAATTCAGTTCTACAATGAAAATCAGGGATTGTCCAGGCAAAGCAGCAAGATAATAGAGACAGTATGAGCTTGGCTGCTCCCCATTGATGACTAATACAAGGCAGCTGGTTCATCATCTCACCTTACGGCAGAGTATCATGGCCAAAGCCAGTCAGACAGGACACTAAGATGGCCATAAGGCCAGTGAGAGGGGAGTAAGCCATATCTGAGGTTAATGCAAGAAACTCATGTGTCCATGGAAAGGATAAGGGCAGGGAGGACTGCAACATGTCTGGGGTACAGACCGAGGGACTCAGTTGGGCTGAAATGGGGTCCTGTAGGAAGGCCTTAATTACCTTGAAAGAAATTTTGCTAATCTTTAAAGTAAATTAATGCATTTCCTTTAAATCCACTTTTAACTTTTCCTATTTGTTTCAGTTATGTAACTACCTTGAAATATCTCTTTTAAAGGAAGTATTAACACAGACACCCAAAATGCTTTGTCATGAAATGTAGCAGGATAAAAGTGCTTACTCTCTTTATTTTCACTGATAGACATAATAAATTCACTGGGATTTAGATATGTAAACTTCACATCTACTTAATGTTTACTTTAGTTTAGAGATATAATGTAAATTTGAATCTTTCTAATCATCATAGAATTGCTCCTATTGGAAGAGACCTTTTAACCTGTAAAGTATATACTGTTGATTTAGTCATAGATAAGATGCATTTGGAAAAGTTATAGCCCATATATGAAGATGATTAAGTTATTATTAAATTATAATTATAATTAATTATAATTTAATAATATTAATAATAATAATAATAATAAAAATTATAATATTAAATTATATTATAATTAAAACAGTAAAATATTTGATCAAAATAAAAGCAGTGTATTTTATTGAACATAAGGACACAAGACCAGCAGTGACATGAGTCAGGGTTTAAATGGCAGACCTGCCTATCCTACAGCACAATGTAAAGCAGAAGGGATAAAATGTAGCTCTTAATTACCTCGTGCTCCTTTTGCAAATAAACATATCAGTCTTTCAGGGAATTACACAGGAATGATCATTATTGAGTGTGCTCTCAGAAGGGCTACCTCAGTATCTGTTGCCTCTCATGGTATGTGTTGCAGGGCTCCTGTTCCTGATTCATAGTTCCACTAAGACTCCAGAAGAAAGTAAGATGTACATTTCCTACAAAGTTCAAACTCCTGTTCTGACATCTAGTTCCTCTTGCAAACACCAAGTAAAGAAGTTTTCAAAGCAGGATTTGAGGAGAGAAGACAAGCTTCCTGTTAATGAAGCAGGCATGTCTTTAAATTCCATTGTCATGAGGGAATGTTTTAAATAAAAGAAACTGATATCACTGAATCTCAGAACATCACCTTCTCCCCACAGTCATATTTAAAATGAGAAGTGACTAACTGTATTTATTTTTCACAAGAAAAACCTTTAAGCATACGTATCAGAAGATATATATATATAATGAGTTTGAAAAATGAGTCACTAATTAGAATTACAGTATTAGGAGTTATTCAAATGCATTTTTTCTTAATTGCAATAGTGGTATTATTATAATTTCAATTATTAAATGAATGATCCGGATTAATAAACATCTCCTTCTGTGTTTGGTATATCCATAATTTATTTTATCATATTCTACTGTCCTTGTGTTATGCAATGCTTCCCTCTGTCTCTCTTTCATATAGCCTGAATCACAAAGGCTGAATCAATCATAATCAAACCATCCCATCCAGAAAATGGATAGCTGCTGAAGATTCTCTTTACATCTTTCAGATTTAAACTGAGACCCTAATCTGATACCACAGTAACAAAAACAACCAAAAAGCCTTATGCACCAGACTAGAAGGTACAGTCCCATCCATTAGTACTTAACGCTTTTCTTAAATTCCTTGTCTTTATCTCCCTAGCTTCATATGTGTATATTGACAGATTCTTTTTCTTCTGTGCCTGAGAATTTAGAACATTCTTAAATTCTTACTGTATGGCAATTGTCACATACAGTATGTGTATATAGTGGTAACTGTTAAAGTCTTTGTCACATTACAGTCTTCATTTCAGTGGCTTATTTTATATGTACTGTAGTGTGAAAAAGCTGAGGAAAGCAGATGACTTTTTATATGAATAAGTATCCTCTAATTGCTTTCAAAGAGGACAATTAATAAGCATGTAGCTAAGAAAAATAGGAAGCGTGACAGACAGAAATTAAGTTTATCAACATTCTCCATCAAAGGAATGAAAAATCTTCTCAGGCCTGACAAGGATTTTTCTGTTTGGTTTGGTTTATTTATTGTTGGTTGTTTTGTGTTGTTTTTTTGTTTGTTTGTTTGTTTGTTTAAATATTTTTAAGCAAAATTTAGACTGAGGGGATTTTTTAAAATACATCATTGAATAAGCACTTAGGAGGAAAAAGAACTATAGAAGAGAAGGCATATTGATGGCATGAAAGCCAACGTGTAAGCATGAACTAAAAATAAATTTTTGCTACCAATGAGAAAAAAGTCTCTAGTCATCAAGGAAGTGATCCTGTGCAATATTCCAGGAACAATACCTAGTGACCCAGACAACCACATCTCATCTTAGGTCTTCAGTTTTTGTATGTTTAGCATGTTGTGGACTGTGGCATGCCAACCCTACCAAACAGCTGTGGTTTCTTGCTACATTAGCTAAATGTCATTTCAAAGAGAGCAGAGGAATATAGAAGTAAAGAAATTCAAGCACTAGAAAAAGAAACAAATATTTTTAAAGCAGTGCTAAATCTGAAAACTTCGTTTGTATGGCTTTCTGACTACAGTTCTTCAAGATTTTAAAGTATTTTGACAATTTGTCAAATATAATGTTGTCCTTGAGGATTTCTCCTGCAGTTTTATAGCTACTAGCGTTCCTTATTTACAACTGCATTAAGCAGGTCACCTGGTAGTAGCACAAATAGGTTTGAAGCTGTGGTGCTGTTTAGTCATTCTTAATAAAAATGCTGGCTAGAAGATATGTGTTCCAAGGGGACAAGAGAATACAGGTGAATTTTGTACATTACAGAATATGAAGCATGGGAACCCCAAGCTATCAATTAAATTCTCATAATTTCTCAGGAAGAAAATGTAGATTATCAGCAAAATCCATCATTCTGAAATGCTGATTTTGAAATCTCTGGTAGTTGACTGTGCTACAAACAGATTTTCTGGGACAAGTGTGCTTCTGGGCCTGGGAGAGGCTTATCCCTATGTTAGCACTGGGTTTTGAAAGGTTTGTGCAGCAGTTTATACTGGTACATGCTACATTATTCCTATGTAGTTGACATGACAGCCTCCTCTTTCTAAAATAAAAGTATTTTTATTGTAATAAGTTATCTTTGATTGGTTTGGTCACTATTTTTTATTATGTAGAAGTATGCAACCAGGCCATAATAATAAGAGGACACTCAGTTTTTAACTTGTTGCTGAGGAACAGAAGACTGAAGACTGCCTGAGCTAAGTCAGCTGCAGAGGAAGGGTACTGCAGTGCCTCCATTGCTTCACTCCGTCTGTACAGGAAGGCACTCATGATTGAAAGTTACAGAGCAGCTCGATGGAAAACTACAACATCTCTCAATTCCTCACATAAACTGAGAAAGAAATAAGGCTGTGTGAAAGCACTTTTCTGTTACACCCACATACATTTCTGGCAAGAAGCCTCAAATGCATGTTAGCATTACAAGCTTGTTCTAATGCACAGCACCAGCAAACTCCCCTCCCTGGGGATCACTGCCTTAAATAATGGAGTTTCCCCACCCCCTCAATGTCTACTGGTCTTTTCGGATCTAGAAATGTGCAATAAGCACTGTACTTGCAATTCTTAACTTAATTGGCAGTCTTTCAAGTGCAATTATATCTAAAAGACTGGCCTTTAATCTTGCCACATTGCTACTTTAAACGCCTGATTTTTTTTTAATACACTGACCATATTCACTCATTTTAAAAATCACTCTGACAACAAAAATCACGGGGTTTGAGAAGTTCATTCAATAAATTGTTTTAACATTTAGAGTAATGTAAAGTGGATGTTTTCCCTGTAAAAACTGAAGTTGTTTGGTTCTTTCACCAAAATAGCATGAAGTCAAGGGAAATAAAGAATTGAAAATATACTTTGTCCATGATCTTGCACATTTTTGAAAGCAGTTATTTATTTTCAGCAAACTTTAATTTACACTAGCAAGAAGTGAGAGATAATTTATTTCAAAGAACACAGTTAGTGTAAAGGTCTCTTTTTTACTACTTGCGGGTAAGCCACATAAAAGTTGGCTGCTATTCCTGATCTTGCAGCTGCTGGTACTCTGTATCTGGGCCAGATTAAGCATAAATACAGCAGCCATCCTGCTTGAATCATGTTTGCATGAGACATTATTTACCTTAAGAAGAAAAATAAAAATATTTGTAGCCCTAGGCCTAGTTTTAGAAATATATATATATATAATAAATATAAATATAATAAATATATAAAAATAAATATATAAAAACACATACTTTTTTTTGTTTCATTCTCTCAATGGTCTGAAATTTTTAAAATGTTCTTGCTGACGCATCAGTAAATGTTGCATGTGAGATTATGTGATGCAAGTAGTACAACAATGTCTTAAAGGCTTTCAGTGTCCTTAGACTTCACAGGAATAGAAACAAAAGCTCAAATTTGTCAATTGGCAACTAGTTTAGAGAAAGTGTTATATTTTATTTCTCTGTAGTATGAAGAACAAGATATAAGATATAATGTCTTTATCTTACTTTAAAAACAAGCAATACACAAATGGTTTTGAACTGAAAATATAGTTTGTCAGTATGCTTGCTAGTTAGATCATGCTGCAGAGAATCTTTTTGAGAATGAGAATAAATGGACAATACTGCCAGACAAGGGTATTTTATTTTAATTTTCCCAATATTTAACATTTTAAATAAATGTTTAAGTGCTAGAATTACTGTTTTGAGAAGGTGTCTATATTTTAACTTTATTTATTGTAAAATAAACTCTGAAGATCTAGGAAGGTGAAAATAATTTTGAAAATGTTATGAGTATCATGAGCAATACAATATTTCTGAGTATATGAGGACTTGCCTCACCATGTTTAGCATGAACAGTTGAGTGACCTCTTGCTAAGTACCTATTATAAATGGATTCAATCTGATAAAGTTTTAGAAAAGAAAGCTGTCACAAACATCTGGATATTCAAATAATTTATCTCATATGAGAAATTCCTAATTTCCCTGTTTTCCTCTACTTGGAAGCTACCCTCAGCAGGTTCAGGAACAACTGAGAGGAAGAGGCTCTGGATAGCTCTTCACTGATCTTTCTCTATTTTATGGAACTTGGATGTCACAGTATCTCACAAGCTGCCCTAGAATGCTGAAGGTCCACCAGATTTGACAATATGGAAGACAGCAGCAAAATATAATTTACTGCTGCAGTGTTAATATTTATATATAAGTTAAACAGCTCGTAAGAATACCTACTAGAGTAAGCACCCCATTAGACCTGCTGTTTACAGAGAAGGACTGGTAGGAGATACATTGGCCAGAAGTCATCCTGGACATCGCAACCAATATATAATAGAGTTCACTATAGTGAAGTCAGGGATGAGGGGCAGTACAACTGTTTCCTTGGACTTATAAGGGTGGATTTTGAACTGTTCAGGATATTGGTTGTGAGAATCCCCTGGGATTTAGTTCTGAAAGGCAAACGGACTCAGGATGGCTGGATAATCTTCAAAAAGGAAATGTTAAAGGCACAAGAACAAGTTGTTTCTGCATGCCATGAGGTGAGCCAGTGGGGAAGACCAATAGTCTGGCTGAAAAGTGAGCTTTTGCTAAGACTCCAGGAAAGAAAATTACCGTCTTTGGAAGAAGGATCAGACAAGTTGAGAAGAGTACAAGGATGTGGCTAGAATATGCAAAGGGAAAATTAGAAAGGCAAAAGCATAACAAGAATTTAATCTAGCAGCAACTGTTGAAGACAATTAAAAATATTATTAGAAATATATTAAGAGCAAGAGAGTCAATTAGAATCTCCACTCTTCATTGCATGTGGTGGAGAACATTGTCACAAGGATGAAGAAAAAGCCAAGATTCTCTACTTCTGTCCGTAACAGTCAGGCCAGTTATCTTCAGGCTACTCAGCCACCTGAGATGGGAGACCGGGATGGGGAGCAGAGTAAGCCCTCCACAATCTGGGAGAAAACCATTAGTGACCTGCAGTAACCTCTGTACTTGGCACTAATGAGGCCACACCTTGAGTACTGTGTTCAGATTTGGGCCCCTCAGTACAAGAAAGACTTCAAGGCCCTAGAATACGTCCAGAGAAGGGCAATGAAGCTATGAAAAGTCTGGAACATAAGTCTTCAGGCGAGCTGCAGAAGGAACTGGGATTATTTAACCTGTTGTAGAGGAGACTGAGGAGAGACATTATCACTCTCTACAACTGCCTGCAAGGAGGTTGTAGCAAGGTGGATGTAGGTCACTTCTCCCAGGTAACAGTGATAGGACAAGAAGCAATGGATTAATGGATTGTGCCACGGGAGGTTCAGGTCAGATATTACAAAAAAATTCTCTGGATGAGTGGTGAGTTATTGGAACAGGCTGCCCAAGGAGCTCATGGAGCCACTGTTCCTGGAGATGTTCAAGAAATGTGTAGATGTAGCACTGAATGACATGGTTTAGTGGAGATGGATTTATAATTGGAAAAAACCTTTGAGATCATCTAGTCCAACCTTGATTATTCAATATTCTATGACTTCTTGCTTTGTAATTGTTAATTGTGTAACATCACATTTCATAGAGAATAGAAGATATTGAAATCACATATTATTTTATATTTCTAAAGAGTTTTGTTGACGTTGATGACAGGATACCTTTAAAATGAGCTTTCTACTTGGTATTATTTAGAAAATTTATTACATGGATAAGAAAGCAACTTGTATTAGCACATTCACCCTTAAGTAATAAAATGTAGTCAGCTTGGAAAATGTTTGAAAACTTTTGATTTAATGATGTATTTGAGAAAAAGAGAAGGTATCTCTGAATGTTTTTATTTTCAAAGCAAACAGACTATTCAAAAACATTCAGACTCCGGAGAGCATTTTACATATTCAGTATCTACTGTCACTGCCTCAGTAGCTATTCAATACTGTTTAATCAATAATCTTACATATTATCTAAAAGTGCCAGGCTAAAGGTTACCCATAAAGAAATACAAGAATATTTGCAGAGTAATTACTTAAAAATTTAAATGAAGAAAAGAAAATAATGTTTTAAAAACTTGAAAACTTCAGTGTAGTTTTAAATCCAAATCTACTAATGTATACCCAGTCTGTCTCTTTCAAGTACTGCTTCCAAAAAAATCACAGAAGCATATAACAGTACAATTAAAAAAAAAAAATTTAAAAATCACCTGACTATAATCATTCCTTTCCTGTCTTGGGAGATTCTTTTAATTAATAATGACAATAATCTATGCCTCTGTGTTACATTTTCTCTATGATTAATGAAGTGTTTCATAGGTTATTTCAGATATAATATATAGAAGAGAAGTTACGTATGGAAAAAGTTAAAGTTTACCTAGCACAATGTGAATACAGATAAATATTAAGACACGGGAGTAATTCCCAGTCTCAGTATTATGAGATGGGTCTAAAACTATGTGGTTTATGTCTCTTAATGGTATTTTTCACTTGCTTTTACTTCACTGGATTTTGGGCTTCAGTTCTTTTTCTAATAGTTCTTTTTAAAGATTCCTTTCCATGACCACAGAGTCTAGAGAACTTTTTTCTTAAGAGAAAAGCTAAAATACTCACATAAAAACTCATCCCCAGAGGCTTAAACTTCAAGCAGAGCAACAAATAATTTGAGATTGAAACAAAACAAAAAAAATGAAACAAACAAACAAAAATATCCAGTCCATGAGAACTGAAAACAATTTTTTCTTTTTTCCTGGTTACGACCTAAAAGCGACCTTTACAGTTATGGAAGATAGAAGATATGGAAGATAAAGTTATGGAAGATAGAAGATATGATACAGATATGGAAGATGGAAGATGTGACTACATCTATTTTACAAGCTAATTATGCACATCCTTTTTTCTTGAATTTTCCAGAATTTAATGAAAACTCAGAACAACTGAGCACCCACACCATTTTTTTGGGGTGTAATTAAAAGTTTCTGGACAAAATTTTACATTCCAGTTAGGTTCCAAACCTACATTTCTTCAGTTTTACTCTTTTGACTTACTAGTACATTTTTCTTCATCCACTGTTGTTTATATTGTACTCGTCACCATAGCAGAGTAGGGCAAATTAAATCCATAATAATTCACCCAAACTTTGAGTTCTATTTTAAGATTAATAGCAGTTAGATCATCACGATAAAGTATTTCCATGTTAAATTCATTGTCTAGGAAATGATTATAATATTTTTATAACAATATTAACACTTTTGATATATAATGCATAGAAATAATAAGTTAAAGGGAAGATAAATTTAAAAATATTCTTCCCAAAAGAAGCTTTGTAGCTTTGTGCGACCTTTTTTAAAGAAGGCTTTTTAACAGATTTATTTTTTCAGAGTGTTGTCTGCATAATTAAACTCATCTCTTTTGTAGTGTAAACAAAACACGTGTAAATTCAGCAGGTTCATAATAATATTTTTAGTGGAATTGCTCAGCTTGACAATGCCCTTTAGCTTCAATATTGTCTCTAGCCTTTCTATTATAAGTTCCCGCAAAATAAGCAGCAGATAGCTTAATATTTTGGCCACTAACTAAAGTTTGAATGGAAACTACACAAGAGATTAAGCACATCTAAACGCTATTATAATTGCCTTCAAATAATAGAAACAAATTGTCCTTCCTTCCATTGCAATACTTCTGTTTTATACTTCAGAGAAAGGCTAAAAAGGGGTAAGGAATGATTGCTTCAATGACCATATAGATCAAATATGAACTTCAGCATATAAGTATGTATCTAAAGGATTGTGCTCTTTGATTTACTCCTGGGCCCAGTACTGTCATAAATATAAGGTCGCTCTCTTTTTCAGTGTCTGAACAAGCCATTACTTTATACTTTATGAACTGTGTGCTCTGTCTCTATACTGTAGGGGATGAAACATCATCTTCCACAGTTTCCTAAATAATTGATACATTGCCATTATCACAACAAAACTCTTCCACAGTAGTGTTTCCACTGCGGCCTGTCCAGTACCACTGTCCACTACCAACCAGACCTGTGTTTGCAAAATAGTGAAGTAGTTTGTAATCTTCAGGCAATTTACCTTTTCAAACTAAAACTATTTAAAAACAACGTAGTCCAGATGGAAGCAGAATTGTCTGCTAAAAAAGGTTAAAAAAAATCTGTATATTATAAACATTTAGAATTTCTTGAAGTACATAGGTTTAACTTGATTTCACTTAGAAAAATATGTTGTATATACAACAGTACAAAACCACATTAAACTTCTTTGTTCAGTATTTTAGTGAACATCATTTAAGAATTTCACGATTATCAGAGAGTTGTTTGAGTTGGAAAGGACTGCTAAAGGTCATCCTGTTCAACCCTCCCCGCAATGAGTAGAGACAACTCGATCAGGGTATTCAGAACCCAGTCCAGCCCAACCTCAATTATTTTTTCTTCTGCATTTCAGAGTCTCTTCACAACTGGGGGATATTCCCAAGCCACCTATTTTTTCTTAAATATCTTTATCATAGTGGGTTGGAACATTCTGGGGTTGGGGGTTAGTTGATGGTGTTGTAGACTCTGCGGCAGTGAATAGGAAGTTATGTTTGTAAACTCAATTGAAAACAAATTATTTTCAACCATATATATAAAATGGGAAACAACAGTCTTAAAGGAGTGGCAAACACAGCACTTCATTCTCATCTGTCTACTCACACATATTGCATCCACTGACCGTTTTTTCCTCTTTTTTCTTCTTTCACCATTTCTTCCCCTCTTGTAGTTACCTTTTAAGTTACATATTTCTTCTTCTGCATCATTCTTTGCTTGTTCTTACATCTGCATTTGCTTAAATGTGTACTTTGTTTAAGCACAGTGGCTTACCAAGAGAAATGATAAAACATCATTGTACCTCAATTTTATAAATTGCCATTTCACTGCATAGGGTTCAAACAGGCCTTCCTTTAATTCTATACATATGGTATGAAATAGAGGTACACAGCTGCCTCTGACCAGTGTTTTGATAACCCAAGAACAGCATTACTCACAACCCCATAATAAGAAAGGAATATCTTATACTGCACTAAAAAAAAGTCTCACTAAAAAACTCCCCCAGAGGAGCCAATCTCCAAGTGGAGATGTTTCCCACTTAGATACCATACCTTAAATGACAACAGGGAGTGGTGGACCCAGGATCCACAGGTGAATTACTTGCATCTGTGCTGGCATGCCTCTTCACCAGGTGCTTAATCACTTGTTCAGGCTGTAACCTAATACTTCTCATACACTGTAATGTCATTATACAACTAGCAAAATCATCTGCTCTATTGCCCATGCATATGTGAACACATAATATCTTTCCAGGATACACGTTGTACATTCTGCATAATGACCTCAGGCTATAAGATTACACACAGTAACTTTAACCTCTGTGAATGGTACTTATAAGGGAAATTTTACAACTGAAATTATTTAGTGTGTTTAAAAGTGCATAAACTATGTTCTTACTGTCTATACAGATAAGAATTCAAATATACATTTAGCTTTTAACAATATATACATATATTTATTTTTCCTTTTTATGTTAAAGGTTCTGTAGCAATAAATAAATAAATAAATAAATAAATCTGTAGAAGGATAATGTATGTAGCAGCATCAATAACAATAATTCTTGAACTCCACTAATGGCCAAACCACTGTAAAAATGGGAATCCATATTATACTTCCATCTTCTTTCAGATAAAAACACATCAATTTAATTTGTCACACATTTATTATCACTTGTTATAGTCTGTTGCATGTACTACTTATGCTGTTTAAGCTTTATCTGTTACATAAGCAGGACTGACAATAAAGTACCCTTTGCCAGTGTGTGAAAATCTATTTTGGAATTACTGTGGATCTCTGAAAATGTCACCCAAACATGTAGCAATTGGTAAGAAATTTAAATAGAATGTTAGAACTGTAGTGACCATGACATAAAACATTGTAAGTACATGATACCTCCACGTGTAAAAGTCTTGTGCAGTTATGGAAATTCTACATTAAAGCAATACATTAGAATTTGAGAAAGACTAGATGAGCAGATAGAACTATTAAAGAACTGTTCTGATGGATTCAAGCAGCCCCCTCATTGACTGAAATTTGTGGGATCACAGTGAATTTTGTTTCTTGTGATTTTTCCACAGGCAACCACAGCCATCCACTGTCAGAATGGATACGAGCTCACAGAAAGCAAAATGTAAATAAAGCTTCTTTTAGAGTAGCTGACATATAGTTGAGTTTGTAGTTGCTCTTGCTAGGAAGGTAAGTCAGTTTCCTCAGCCTTTCCTTAGTCTAATCCAACAGTAATAGCTAAATCGTTTAGCTCATTTTCTGTAATATACATAGACAAATTTTACTCCAGAGTCTATCTTAGTAGACTTCTCTTAGTATATAATAGTCCTGTCTCCATTAATACATTCAGAAAGATTTTCTACGCTAACAAAATATAAATTGAGCTAAGTTGTTTCTATCCTTCATATAATATTATGAACCCAATTAACCTTCCTTGCGAAAAGGAGAAAAAAATTATGTCTGCACATTAAATATTGTTTTAATTTGTTTTTGACTGGACACAGTACTACTGCCAGGTTCAACAAGAAGGCAATACTTTATTTTAATTGCGTAGATGTCCAGCTCCACAAACAGCTGCTGTAGGACTGCTTGGAAAATTCAGTATTTTCATTTCAGACTTTTATAGGTATTCTAGTAATTCTCTTTATAAAATAATGATCCAGATGGCATCTTTCTCTAAAGAATGAAGCTTTTTCCTTTCAATCTCTATCTTGCTCATTTTTCTAATAATCACAGTCATATGTAATGTAATCTACTGCCAGATTCAGGAAAAAAAAAAAAGAAATGGGACAAATTTTTTGTTTAAATTATACCAGGAAATCTATGTTTATATTAATATATCCAATTATATACCTCCATAATAGAATAATTTTTAAAAATGGCATAACAATTATGATTTCCTAAACACCTGGAAACAAACTAACAAAAAATGTCCCCTGGCAGCTGTAATATAAATTATAAATTTATTTCTATAATTAAGGAATGGTGATAAGATTACAGTTGCTGGTCAGGTGGAAAACAGGTTCCTTTCATGTGTAGGAGAAAGGACTAGGCAAACAGTATGACTGTGAATTTCCTACCGCACAGCCTCTTCTCCGCTCGCTGCAGCTATTGACAGCTTGGAAGAAATAATGCTTCACCAGGAAGGAGAAAAAATCACCTTATTGTCTTCCCCAACAGAATACGCATGTATTTCTGCAGACATTTGATTTATGGTTTTAAAGTCACCGATCAAGTTTATGTTAAAATGTATTTTTTAAAAAGAGATAAAAGTAAAAGATAAAGATCATAAAAATTAGAAAAAGGAACGAACACAAAAAGAGTTCTAGAAAGACACTATTCTCTAGAATGGAAAAGATAGATTGGGAAATGGACACAAGACTGGTATATAGAAGACCCCAGATAAATTGCCATCGGTTTGACAGGTCCTGTTTCCTCTGTTTACTTAAATATACCCAGATATTTACATCATGCATGTTTGACTGGACTTAACAGACTGCATAAGGACCTGGTTTTACTTGCAAAATTGGGCAGAAGAATTTTCAATTCTTTAAAAGCCTGGGCTTTTCTGCTTATAAAAATCCATTTGTTTATTATCAGTGATCCAGACCTTCTGTATAACAACCGTTTCAGTTCAGTGAAACACCCAAATAAGTTGAAAAACTATGAATAGTTGCAGGGATTTCAGCAGATATGTACTTTACCAAAAAACTCAAAACATTTGCTGAGCTAAAACACAAGAGTTCAAAATCCCTTCAATTGAAGGCAAACAAACAAAATTTTTTTAAAATTATTTTTGCAATTACTGATTTTAATTTTCAGCGGAATACACCAACACTGAAAAGCACCATTCTCCTTAAAATCAAATTCACTGCTAAATGTACTGTAGCTGAGAATTGATGAAATTTCAAAATATAATTGGTGCTTTTTGTCAATTTACTTTCTTTTGACAGGTTTTTGGTTGACTTTCTTGGCTTACTTTCACTTAAAATACACTGCACCCAATAAAAAATTTTCTTGGGTAGAGAGGTAAACTACAGTTGTGCAGGCTGTACGTTATGTGACATATTCATAAATTAAATTAATTAAATAAAAAATGAATTGAGAAGTAAGTTTGTGTGGTTGTTCCACATTTGTAGCAAGCTGAGTTCCACCATGCCATTCTCTCATTCTCCATCCTTAAAATACTTAACAGAATAGAAAAGAATACAATGGAAAACCCTAGTGTGTTAAGATAATTAGGAGGTCGCTTGCTAATTTCAATTATGGGCAAAACAGATTCAAAGTAAGGGAGATTGTTGTAATTTGTTGCATGTGGCAAACAGATTAGAGCTGTGAGAACGAAGACTAAACTAAAATCAGCTCCCTCCACCCACCCTTTTCTACCTCTTCTCACCCAGCTGTGCAAGGGAATGGAGGCTGTTGTCAGACCATAATGCATTTTCTGATGTTCCTTCGCAGTCACTTTGCCCCTGCTACATTGTGGGGTCCTTCCATTGGGATGCTCTTGTTCGTCTCTCCCAGCTACCGTTGCACAGCAGTTTTCCCCTCCTTCATTCTGCTCTCCCAGGGTATACCCAGCATCACTCATGGCTCAGCTGTGACAGTAATGGGTCCCTTTCAGAACAGTGGGAGCCAGCTCTGATCTGACATGAGCCAGTGCCGAGCTCTGCTCATAGAGGCTACCCCTGATTACAATATTGCAGAACATGCAATATTGTTGAGTGACCTATCAGAAAATCCAAAGTTGATAAATGATGGATCTGTGAAAGAAACAGAGCCCCAGGTTTATATGTGTAAAATCATAGAATTGTTTAGGTTGGAAGGGACCTTGGGAGGTCTTTATTTCAAACTTATGCACAAAGCAAGACCAGAGGACAGCTACAAGAATAATATCTCTCTATCCAGATCGTCTGATGACTTTAGCTGTTTGTTAAGCTACTCAAAACAGGATTAATTGTCCTGATGTTCTTCTCAGAATTCTAGGATTGTGTTTCTTTTTTCAGTGTTGTGTTATTAAAAATTATCGTGTATGTTCTATTGCCAAAATGGTTTGACACAACATGGTAACTTTAAAGCAAGTATACTGAAACATTTTGAAATCCTACATAGGATGTGTAGAATTTCATGCCATCACTTTCACATTTCCATTTAGATAAGTATATTTGTATTCCTAAAATAAAATAAAATGAAATAAAATAAAATAAAATAAAATAAATCATCATGCACATCATGCATTGCATAGAACAGCATAAAGCATACATTTACTCCTGTTTTAGTTCAATGAAACACTGGCCATTAGTGCAAGCATTTCTTTTGGAAACACAAGAGCCAGTATGAATAATGTCTAAAATTCTTTTAGAACTTAAATGTTAAAGTATTTTTAGAAAATCTAACCAGCTGAAATATCTGTAACTCAAGATTCATTAAAACAGAAGAGCTGACAAAGAGCTTTGATATACCACAAAAAGTAACTTCGCTCACACCATTACTGCTTTCAGAAACATATTGTAGTTTCGAACTTCCTCAGTGCAATGTATGCCAATCAATGCCATTGCAAACTGCTTGTATTTATAATATAAAAGTTAAGGTCACCTCAGCCTGTATATGAAAATGAGAGATATATGTAAAATGTAATAAATAGTTCAAAATGTGGATGAAATGTTGCTTGGCAACAGAACACTTGTCTAATGCTGGTGTGTCTGTGAGAATTGTTAAAACAGTAACACTTAAAAGTAAGAGGGAAAGGATGGCAGAAACGATGATGAACATCTCACTGATCATTATTTAAACATCCCATTCCCAGCAGTTGCTACTTAAAAAACAATACTGGTGGAAATACAGCAGCTTTAAATCACAGTCTACATTTTATGATAGCAGCTGCACTCCTGCCATTTACTAAGGTGGACATTATTAGAATTTTATTCTTTTCTAACTTTAGATTCATTTGCTAATTCAGTTTATGAAAATAACCCACAAATACTTGCTTCATTCCAGTACAATGCATAGAATTCGTTTCTTATCCAAATGCTCTAAAGATAAGAGCACCACGCTATTTTTGTTGTTCAGCACTTTATGTTAGAGTGAAAAAGCACAAATTACATTTAATTTACAGTCAGGGAGTGAGAAATCACAGGTCATTTCTAAGGTGTCTGACTTACTGAAATATTTGTGTTAATAGGATAAGGTGTGAAATGACCCTTACTGGGAATAAACACTGGGAGAAGTTCTGCTACAGGTCCAAATCAGCCTAGTTAGTATCCAAAAGAAAATATCTTGAATGGACAGTTTAATTAATTCTAAACTGACTTACAGTAGAAAGACTTTGGTATACATTTCTGTAAGACATTTTATCTACCTTGCCATCTAGAATTTAAGATGTAATTCTAGCTCTAGGGCACTGGGATTACTGACTATGTAGAACTGCTAAAATTACAATAGTTTCCTAAGACATAAAATCTAAATATTCTTCCATAATATACTGTGTATTCCTAACAGCCTATCTTAAAATGACTATGATCCAATTTATGAAAATTCTGAACAATTTCTCTATTTAGAGCATTTTGATTTGCGTTTAAAAAAAATCAAAGTTACTTTTGAGATAGGAACTGTCTGTGGCTTTAGAGGAATGTTCAGCTATAGAGTCTTAAAAATTTCAGAAGATAATGCATTCCAGTAGATGGTAAAAATATGCTTTCTATACCATAACATAAATTTCAAGGTTGTTCATGCCTGTCACCGTTAATAGAATCAGGAGTGGTAACAGAAGTTCTCTCTTTATTTAAGGAAATTTGCTTTGCATTTCTTCATATTTCTTCAGTATTTCTTCATTTTGAATTAAGCATTTTGAATTAAGCAGTATTAATTAAGCAGAAAAAGCATTTAAATGCACTTCTGGAGAACTGAGCATTTCAGGACTGAAATGGAAAAGTCTGTCTTATCTTATGCTACAACATAAACTATTCTGGAACTACATTTATCTCAGATAAAGTATGGCAATACCTAGACACAGCAAGCTCACTGAAAACACAAATTTTGATTTCATCTCTGAGCTTCCTTCCTGTTATAGGTTCATATTCGCCAGTGTTCAGTATCATTTTGATGTATTGTAGGTACTTAGAGGCTTCAGTTGTTAAGTGGCCAGATGTTAGTGCATATATATACAGCAGAAATATCCAGTCACAGACTACACACATCAGTCACTCCAATAGCTTCCCTTCCAACATCAGTAGGGAAATGAAATCATCATGGGGAAAGGCAATAATCTGAGAGTACAGAAAATGTTCTACTCTAAATACAGAAGTTTCTTGTCATGTACACTGATCTCTTCTTTCACTGGAGGAACATTTGCCTAGGTGTGTTACCCTCCCTCTTGGAGTCATTTGTCAGTCATTCCTAGCCCTGCACAAAGAGCTTCTGCCAGCAAGATATATGCAGCTGAAAAGCAGAAAGCTGTTAGTTATTGGCTAATGCACGTGGGAATATCTAAGATTTTACAATCTATTAGACTAAGTACTAATATACTCGCTGGCATGACAAGACAGCCAAAGTCTGTGCTGGCCAGGCAGGCACCAGCCAGGCAGAGAAAGGCCAGCCTCCACTGCCCCTGAAACAGATCCTTTTTCACTGACTCTTTTTTTTTTTTTTCCTAGGATTTTGTACTATTCTATGCTGATGTTTTTCCTCTTGAAACCTTGAACTACTAATGATCTGGTCCCAACAATCCTACTCTGTCTGCAGTTTTACCTCTCTTATCTTGCATACATGTACTCTGCCGACTTCCTCCCAACTTAGCAGCTTCCCTGGAGGACTAAGGCAAGGTTATGAAGCTGAGCCATATCCAAGCCAGACCTTTACAGGTAGCTGCACCCTGTGGAGAGTGTGAAGGCGGTTACAGAAGGGATCACAGAGAGAGATGGGTACAGGCACATTTCAGTTCATGACCAAAGGAAGCAGCAAAAGCGGGCCTGACCTCACAAAGCTGTTAAAATAGCATTGCTTTCCAAAGCCTGCTGACTCTAGTTTTACGCCCTCCAAATCCTCAAACAATCAGTGCTAACAGCACTCCCCACAATGGTGTCATCTGCCCTTGCACACACACTGAATCCCTTTCAAATGTGAGGAAGCACCTCATCCAGAGGCACAAACACTAAGTTTCAGCGTAGCTGATCTCTTACTTGATTCCATTATACCTGTCTCAAATACTGTCATATGTGCTGCAGTACCAGAGATTAAAGTCTGGGAAAGCACTGTTTCATTCCTTTCTCTTCATAGCAGAGAAAGTATTTTTGTTCTCTATATGTGGCAAAGAAAGATAGTTGGAAGTAATGAGATATTTTGTTCATTCACCTCTTTTGCTTCAAATAAGAAATGGGAAAAGGAACAAATGTTTGTTCTCTTTTTTTTTTTTTTCTCTTTCTTTTGGCAGAGAGCCAATCACCTCTGGGATGGCTACACATCTAGAGCAGCTGCAAGCAACATAAACACAATCATATTTCTGATAGCTAGTGAAGGGGCAGCAGTTTGTTATCTCCTAGTTATTTCACAGTGTTCATCTTTGATATCTTATGAAAGTACGAGGAATTTCCTAGAGGGTAGTTGAGTGGATCATTCTCTCTAAAATATCAATGTAATACAAGCACATTGATACCGTTAGGTCATTTTCATGTTGATTCACTCTAGGCCAACACAGGTGAAAGATCTAATTCTATGTTCTAGCTATATGTACCTGTATGAGTTCTGGGAGTCAAAATGCAGTCCTGAGACTGAAGGAACTTTGTGTAACTATTGCATAGTTAAATTACATTCATTAGATAGGGAGCATTTTTGTTTGTCTGCAGGAGTATGAAATATCCTTCTGTACCTTATCACTTTTCATTTTCAGCAAATGCCAGATACTCCAGACAAAGACAGTTGTGTAGACAGTACTTTTCCAGAGGAAGACACAAACTTCAGTTCACATGTTCAGATATTCCTATAGACAATGAAATAATAATTGTATTACACATTATTTTATGTCCATCCAATTAGGGTTAGTTTGGACATGAGTAAGTGATTATTGACCAAATCAATAGCTTCAGCAATGCTACAGAGCACATAAAATAGTTAAGAGAATAAAATCAGTTGTTATATTAACCACTGGCAAAGAATGTTCAAGCTAAGCACCGAACTAACATTGCTTCATTAAGTTATATTCAGATTAAGAAGTAGACAGGAAGAAAAGGAAGTTTTTTTTTTTTTTTAATTAGCCTTCCATTTCCTTTCCACACTTTAGATTAATTAGAATTTACCACTAAAAGAGCCAGACAGTACAATTAAGTTTTACAGCAACCATATTAAATTCTTTAAAAACCGAGCTTCAACTTCCCCATAAATCCCAGGGGTAGATATAATGAAATTAGGTTTTGTCATTGGAATAACAGAATGAGATGCACAATCTGCCACATACTATCTGGTACAGGAACCTTGCTAATAGAGAGAGTGACCTAGTGTATTCCTACTTCAAAAGTAATGTATCAGTACAGCACTACAAATATATCTTGAAACACTTCTCTACAGAGTGCATGTAAAAGTTATTTTGTGTTTCTTCTCCCTGACACTAGTACTGAACTGGAGCTGAATCAACAAAGTGTTGTAGATAAATTATAGAATGGATTTCACCTCTTTTCTCCTTCCACTTTTGTCATGTTTGTGAAATGGTCATGTTCTTTCCACAGGTGTTAGCTGCTAAATAGTATCTTCTTAATTTCCTTTCTCTGATTTTCTATTTTGATCTCATTGCATAAAGCCTGTGTTGTACTTTTAGTTGACAACTCTTCTCTTTGTGAACACGACTGTTAGAATGTCACCATCATTTCACAGACCTTATCAAATTAATAACTTATTTTAAAAACCATTTTAGAAACTTTGTAGGTGATTATGGCTGGTTGTTTTTTTTTTTTTTTTTTGTTTTTGTTTTTGTTTTTGTTTTTGTTTTTCCTGAGGGCATCTTCTGGTTAAATGCTGGGCCACTGACCAAACTATATGAGACAAGCTAGTTTGCTTGCCTATTTTTACAAATAGTGGCCTGTGGTCTCCCTGAACTAAATTCATAAGGGCTCTGGAGCGTACCCTGGCATTGACAGCAGAAAAATAGTTGCAGGCAGGATCAAGTCAAAATGATGAGCCCAAGACAGCCACTAGAATGCACTCTAAGTTCACTTCAACTCCTACTTTCTTCTGTTAATTAGCTGACCAAGTGGTAGATCTTTGTGTTTTCTTTCATATACAAAGTGAGGAACCAGTATTTTCTTCCAAAATGTAACCAGAGAAAAAAAAAAATGGAGTTAGTGGAGACTCATCACTCATCATTTCCAAAGGTGAAAAGCTAGAGTTTTCTCTTTGTCTGATATTTCACACTTCACAAGAGAGTAACCTGCCATTTGACATAAATTTTTCAGAAGCAGGGAGGTTTGAGATGAGTACTCTTGTTATTCAATTAATGTTCAATTGATTAAGCTATTCAGTTAATATTAACTTAGGCACAGAAAGATTTGAATGAGATTTATGCATGAAATACCTTTGTGACCTGCTTATCACATGCAAGTCTGAGCTATATGTCACTATGCCCAGAAATAGAATTTGAAGCATCTGGATAAGGCACAGTGACTTCTTCAGTGACTTCTACAAGCCTGAAAAAAAAGCAATAATTTTCAATTTGAAAAATGTAATGAGGAGTTAGGAGAGACAATTTTAATCTTGAACAAACTCCAAGTATAATGTCAGGTACTGGAAGTGCTGTTCAGGTAGTATTTAAACATTTGCATTCTGATAAGTTTTGTAGTATTTTTGCTTGTGGGGTTTTTGTTTCATGGGTTTTGGGTTGTTTTCTTTTCTTTTCTTTTGCTTTCTGAATTACTAACATATATTCTTGTGACCTTGGAATGCTTCTGGCAAGTGCTTTCTAAGCTTATAGCGCTACGTAATTGTGAACACCTGAACATCCAATGCTAACAGAGCCCCCATTTAGCTGTCTTTCTGAACACCTTTCTTTTGTCTCCAGGTTATCAGAAAAAAAAAAACAAACACACTCAAATCCTCCATTTCCCGGTAACATCAGTTTGCTATGCATGTTTCAGAAACAAGATTTTCTTGGAGCTGCTTTTGCCACTAGTGCAAAATATTATCAAAGCACAGCAAAAGTAAGTTACTTGCCTAAGAGACGTTAATGTAAATTTCTCCAAAAGTGCTTACAAAAGGACATTTGCTTGCAATTGGATCATAAATATTTTAAAGACAGTCTCTTGCAAAGTAAGTTTTCCAGGCTGTCATTTTAGTGTGTGAAATGATAGCCAAATGCAGCACCAATTCAGTGTTTGTTTCCTCACAAAGACAATGCAGTCCAGATAGATGGAGATACCTGATTGCTGTCAGTGGAACAACGAGAGATTTTGTTGCTGCGTTACGTTATCTACTTCCATAATTTCAAGCACAAACAGTTCTGCTTAGGTAGCTTTACTTTCAATAAAACATCAGGATAAAGCACTGATCAGCGCTATAAAAATGTAAAGAAACATTGTATCTCAACTCCTGTTTTGAAATTCGATGATGAATACTTGACACTTCACAGATTATGGATTTTTATTTAAACAGTTGATATCTATTATTCGTGAAATTATATTTAGCTTATGGCATCTGACACATCTCTCATGCTCTGCAATAGCTTTTTTCATTTCTGTAGTCTCTACGATGGATGGCAATGGATGATCACCAGTACAGCAACTTCAAAAGTACCATAAACAGGCACTTAGGAATTTAATGAAAGATTATACAATTTTCTAGTGGACAGAGTGCTTAACTCCATTAGTGTCATGGGTTGATAAAATAATCCTACATCACGTTTCAAATGCACTGCAACCCATTAAGTCAGCCCATTGGTGCTCAATACATCTTTACTTTTCTGTGGTCGTAAAGATATATTCTGAATTTTTTTTTTTAAGTAGCCTGTAAGTGAAATGACTTATTGTGCTATAGTCATGCCTAACACACATTGTGGAAATAAAACGGATTAAAACATATTAGTTCAGATGTTTTTTGTATAAAAAATCACTGTAAAAGAACATCTTAACAACACACTTTGGATAGTTATTTCAAACAGGAAACTGGAGGGCTCTATGAAACAGACAACTGCAGCAGAGTAAGAAATAAGCTAAATCCAAATTGAGTCAGGACCCTATTGTGGTAATATCTTCTTGTAACTTTGATATTTCTCATGAATGATAACATCACCAAGAAAAGGATGAATTTGATCCCTAGTGTAACATCCATATAGATCCATCTAAGCCAGCACATTTCAGAAGCATTTCTGATTATTCGGTTATTCAGTTTATTTCCAAAATTCTAGCAGCACACAGAAGAACTGAATGCTTCCAGCAGTATCTCCAAGTTTCATCACATGTTTGCACTGAGTGTTATTTATCATGGATTCCTGACAGCAATAAAAAAGTTGGTCACATCTGTACTTGCCAGACAGCAAAGACAGGAAGTTTGGCAACAAAGCAATGTTAAGTTTACTCAAAAGACACAATTCTTACATACATTACTTGAATTTTCTGTGTAGTAAAAGTTATTAGTTCCTCAGCTGTCTCTCTGTTGCAATTTTGCAAGAATCAGTAAAGCATCAATTTCTAAAATACATCAGGACTCTGTATCTATTCTGCTCAAAACAGAAACAGAATAAATCCTCTTGCTTTGCCAGAATCAATTGCATTTTATTATCAACCTTCCACCATTATTCTGTTATTTTTTTATACCTTCTCAGTAGTATCACTGGAATATATTTTCATTCATAAAGTTCTTCTCACTGTGATAGAAACTGGATTTTGTGTTGGTTTAAACACCATTGCATAATTCACATAAACATATTTACTATCTTTGATTTTCATAAAAAAACTTTAATACTTGTGAAGTGTACTAGGTTTGGCTGGGATGGAGTTAATTGTTTTCAGAGCAAACCATACAGTGTTTCTTGCTTTTTCTTTTTCATTTATGACTAAAACAGTGTTAAAAATATACCATTGTTGTAGCTATTGCTGAGCAGTGGCTGCACAGCATCATGACCTTCTCCATTTCTCAGTCCCTGCAGCAAGGCTCGGAGTACACAAGAAGCTGGCAGGGGACACAGTTGAGGCAGCTGATCAAAAGTGGCCACAGACTGTCCATGCCATTCTCAGCAATAAAACTTGGGGCGGTGATCAAGCAGCCGATGGGTGTTAGCTGCTGGCCAACCCACCACAAGCAGCTTCAAGCTAGTGCACAGACCTTTGTACTATATTACATAGTCCCATATTTCAGTAGAGATGCTTGATAGAAATATGTTATGCTTGGATTACATTAAAACCTACCCAAAACCCTGAAATCCTCAATTATGATGTGGTTGATATATCATTTCACATATTAAGGTCAGAAATAAAAAAAAAGTAGAAAACAAAAAGGAAGATGAAGTAGGCACGGATTAGATACCTAATATTGTCAAAGTGAAATTTTACCATCCTTTATGTTAAGGATACCAGTCATATAAAGTTGAATGAAGCCAGTATTTAGCTATGATATTTTCCATCTCTAATTCTTATAATTCTATTCAAATACTAGAAGCAGACAATTCCCGCATCCTGAAACAGTGAGTACAAGTAACAATCTCAGTTTTCAGGACACATTGTAACCTTGGTGATATTGAATTTAGCAATAAATAGCTGAATGATATTGTCTGATACATGAGAGAACACAGAAAAGTTCCCGATTAACTCAGTAGTCAAAGCAGAACTAGTGTCAAAAAAGGTCATTTTCATGTTGTATTTAACTATAACTGTAAATAGTGTCTAAGGCAGCTGAGAATGCTGGAAAGTACTTTCTTTGACTGTGGAGGTTTCATTCTGCCTGCCCATTTCCCCTATGGCTTTTCTGGTTTTGTAACTGGAGGTGCACAAAATTAATGTGCTGCAAAGGTAGTGATGGTTTCAGGGAGACTTCTTTAGTTTATTATTTATAGTTCGCTCTGTGGGCCAGGAGAGGGAAGGAAAGAGAGAACTTGCATACTAAAATCAATACAAATAATAATAGCCTCTTACAAGAGAAGCCTCAGGGGCTGAATATCTCTGGGTTCCTTTTTTTACATAAATGATCTCGGTGGATTATTGTTTCAATGTTTTGTGCTGTCACTCACAGTCAGCTAGCAACTCTCTTTTTGTCCCATGGAAATCTTCTCACTTCTATGTACCAAAATAAAACAAAATTACACAGCAGCAGGTAGCCCATAGTGGCTTCACAGAATGTCTTCAACAGAACAGCATTACAGCAGAAACAGTAATCCGTGCTGTTCATAGGCTCTTTTTCGGATACACACCCTGTCAATCAATGCTGAATTGGCCAAATGTTTTCCTACATTATATTTGAACATTCTTATACCGGAGGAGCTTGGGGCTGTGGGTCAAATATTTGTTGTGTTTTATTTTCACTTATTTTTAGCAAGCAAAACACACTGAATAACAAAAATATTCATTTGGGCCATAGGAACATTCATATTTGATGATGTTACTGTCAATTTAATAGGAATATGCATCAGGATTATGCAGGATTCTGAATACCTAGATATTAGGTAAACCATAGACATTCAGATAGCTCTGAATGTATGCATATAATGTACGCATATAATAATATTTAGTGCCTATATTTTTCGATATACATTTTATTTTGCCTGAGGAGCCCACTTACTTGTATTATTCTAATTAATACTGTATGGTATACAGAGGAGAAATGACAGATTGTCAGAATTTTTGTTGCATTGGTGCCATAGATTCATTTTTTTATTTGTCATCTCTGGGTAGATAATCAATGACAATACATTCAAATTCTTTTTAAAATTTATAATTTTTACAGTTCTATAATACATTCAGAAGGTACAAAATTTTGCTTAAATTAATTTATATCACTTTTAAAAAAGTCCTTCATAGCACCAAAATACTAGCCTATTCACTTCCTATAGAAAACATACTACAGTCTCTGCATTTTCATATTTTTATGCTACTACTGTAGGATATTTTGTATTACTTTTTACTGAAACAATATTATTTGGCAATGAGCGGCATATTTTCATTGTGTCCCTTTAAGTTTGTTGTTCCCTCTCAAACCAATTTAGAAACATTTGAGGCAGGTTAATTGAGACGTCTGCATTTTCTGGATCTTAGAAAGAAGTTAAGCAGTTGGCATTTTTGAGAACTAATTTTGATTTTTGAGAACTAAAAGTTGTTTCCTTCCTGGGGATCTTTTCAAGTCAACTATTCAGCTCACCACAGAAGTTGTGGGCCATATGCAACAACAGCAGTTTTACAAAACTACCATAGGAGAAAATGAATGTAGAGGTTTCAACTCCAACAAGAAACTACTCTGACAGACCATTCAAACAACATCTTCCAGTATAAGCCACAAGTGTGTACTCACACAATGTTATTTCTTGGAGACTACAGCAGTTAGAGAAATGGAAGATGTTACCAGAATACCAAAAATATGTGGACAGTTTTCTAGATCCTTAAAGCTGTATTAAGGCCTAGCTTCCACTGCAAGCACCACCTTAAAAAAATAAACAGAAGTGTTAAAGCAGCAGAGGTCCTGAATCTCCTTCAACCACAAATGTTAGGACAGCAAGAACTCCAGCCCTTAATGTTTTAAAGATTTTAAAGATTTTTTTTTTTGTTATTTTCTTCCTTAAAAGAGTCCTTGCAACAAAACATGAGTATGCTGACTGATGTTTAGATGCTTTCATTCAACATGTGCCTTGGCAGAAGAGCACTTGACTTTTAAAACACAATTACACATTTTCTGCCTACATTGTTATCGTGGCTAATTATGCAATATCTATTTTTCCTTAATATTTGATGTATCTCCCATTTACTGGATTTTTTTTCTCTTTCAGTATATTCCATGATTGATTTAAGTCATGTTAGACATTCTATACTATTTATACTAATTACAATTAGTAATGTTGTCACAAACCTTTTCTCTCCACTGCAGTTTCTAATTTATGGCTATGTATTACATCAAGTTATTGATATTTATATATTTGCCTGCATTTATGAGAAATCCAATTCATCATATTCTGAATAATACTATGGAAGTTGTGTGGATAAAGCAATAAAAATTAATGCTGTTTTTCTCTGAAATAATGGCAATTTTGAAAGTGGAAAAAAATAGCACTAATCCTTGCAGAGATGCTTTCATACAAGCTGAAACTAATTACTATTACTGTAATTTAACTGGAGCACAAGCCAATTGCCCTTGTTCTCATTCAAAGCCTTGTTACATCTTTATAAATAATAAATATAGCTTTTTTTTAAGGATGATCTTTACTCTTAAAAAATTATACGAAGTCCCTTTACAGACTAAAGAATGGTCAAACCTTTTTTAATTCCAGAATATTGCTAATCACCAATAAGAAGCACTTAGTAAGCAGGATTATACAGCTAGTGTGAACCAGTGTCCAATTTATTACTTGCACACATGATCCGTGCAGAACACACGCACAGCAGGCAGGACCTGCAGTCTCTCAGCCCCATGGACAAGTGGGCCAGGACATTCCCTGTGCCTGGGTGTGGTGTCCAAGTCCTGGCTGGCACTCTGGCTTCACCTTCAGAACACCTTTGGATACTTGTGGGCACATCTCCCACTGCCCAGAGCTGTTGTTTTCATTATTTGTGGGCTCTGCCTTAGATGGTTAGCATAAGTTGCTGATGGCCATGTTTGCTGCATCAGCCCAGGATAGTCCATTTGATTTTTCCTATGTCTAAAGTTGATGAGCTGTTCTTACTCAGGCTAATAGCACCTCCTGGGTTTCTGTCTCAAGTGCCTTAAAGAGATGTAAAGCTTTCAAAAGTTCATCTGTCCATTTTTATTTTTTTATTTTTTATTTTTACTGTTTATACGTAAACCAATCTAAATGAGCAGACACTGCTGAGAACTTTTGGACAAGCCTTCCCAGTAACAACTACCTGTGCTTTCTTTGCTCTCTGATTGCATCCCAGAATCATCTAATGTGTGAAATGGGAAGATGTAGTCAAAGTATCACTTCCCTAACACTGCCTTCAGTTGAGTTAACTCCGCAATAAGGCCGTTGCCAACCTGGGGAATTATCTGAATAATCTGAACTTATAAAACTGTTGGTCTTGAAGTTTGACAATTATGCTGGTTCTCTCTGTAGAATCACAGAATTGCATGGGTCAAAAGGGACCTCAAGAGATCATCAAGTACAACTCCCCTGCTGAAGCAGGTACCCTACAACAGGTTGCACAATTAGGCATCCAGACGAGTCTCAAATACCTTTGTAGAGGGAGACTCCACAACTTCTCTGTGCAGCCTATATCTTTTCTATTACAATTGATTGTGCCCCAATCTGCATCTTTCACAAATTAAGGCCTTATTGATGTTCATGGATATAAGGAATATGCTGCCTATCTGTAAAAGAAATAGTTAAAAACATTGTGGTTTCCTGGCTGTGAATTTTGCAGTATAGATGCAAGCTGCATGACCTAGCAGCTTGCAACTGTAACGTTACTTCTCTTTCTTCGCCAGTGCTGTGTATAGGGTGAAGAAATAGCTGCTCACTCATATGATTTCAGTGGAGGTTTCTTGTACAGACTGTTTCCTTGTTTTCCCTGATTCTGAGACAACTAAAGATTGTCGGGTGGAGACTCATCTGCAGACACTGACTAGATATAACTATAAGGTAAAGATTCTTCTGAAGGCTCCCTTCAACATTTACAGTACATTTCATAATAGATTGTGCTTAGTATGCAATTCATTATTAATTTATTTTTCCCTGCACTCATCAAGTGGTCAGATACAGGTTGTGAAACATATAAAGTAAAATGGAAACAGGTTCCACACGTTACACTCACTGAAAGAGTCAGGCTCTTCTGAATTATCAGCTCTTTAGGATGCTGTCCTTCATGTGTAGGCTTCTCCTTCAGCCTGCATACACGGCACTGCTGGCACCTGGCTCTTCCAGGCCTGGAATCCACAAACACTGCCTAATGCTTAATGAACACATGAACATTTTTTGGTGAAAAAGAATTGCAATGCTTTTCTACATCAGCAAGCATCACTTTTCCATCTTCAGCACTCAATGAACGTAAAATATTTGTTGTTTAGGACATTTCATGCTCTTTTGCTGACAACACAAACCACATGGCAATTGACTCTATCAGAAGAAAAATGAGTAAATTTGCTCCCATAACTTCATAGAGAGTATATTTTAAGTAGGGTACAAAATAATTTCGTGTCTTATGTAAACAATTATCAAAATCTTTGAGATTTATGTCAGAGAGCTAAACAGAATGATTAGAATACGTCAAATGAGGTCACTCAGTAATGACATGCAGCCAGTTTTCTCTTGCAGGTTTTAGCTTCCACTTTTTCTGTGCAGTTTACATGTGAATGCAACTGAAGGTGTTAGCTGACCCCTCAGCCCTGACTTTTTCAGATATGTAAGAGATATTTAGCTCCTATCTATTAATAAAGTGAGCAGCATTTTCATTTAGTCAGTGTTACCTTTTTTAAAAAAAAAGAACAAATGTTAGACAATCTGGCTCTATTAACTTATGCTTCAAACCAGCCTGCCTCACAATCTCTACTTTCACTCTGTGGGTTATTTCAGATGAGACGATAAACTGATTCTTAAGTTACACAAAGCACCTAAGATGATGAACCTCTAATCTTAACTAAAAATGTTTATTATTACCTATAATTATTGCTATAATTTTAAACTGATATGTTCAGTTCAACCAATGACAGCTTAATACTCTATCTTTATATTCACTCATCATTCTTAATCCTTAAAACAGTTCATAACGCATGTGGGAGCAAAGAAATTGAATAAGTAATACAATATGGTTTTCTGAGCAGAATAATATAAAAAAACCAAAACACTTAGATATATGTTTATAAGGTGGATTGATTGGATGATTGTCCAAAGCATTCCAATAGCCTTGCTATTTTTGAGTTGAAGACAATTAGCATAATAAAAAAGCCTACTTTTGTTGCTGTCCCATCTTATCTCCCAAGTGTCAATAGTGTCCATATCTAATTTGAGCCAGACTATAAAGTTACACATTGAATTCTTTCTAAATGATGAAATGTCACTTATCATGACACTAGAAGGCTGCTAACAAAGAACCTGTATAATGGTCCTTTCTTATGCAGCTCTCATCTTTTATGTCACTGAATTCAGATGAAGTTGAGTTCTAGGAGGCTCTGGAATTTGCAGCATTAAAAAAAAACACAATAAGGTCAGCCATTCAGACAGTTTAGATTTGTATACAATCTGCTCGCTCAACCTTGCAAAGTTTGAAATTCACTTATGCTCCTAGAATGCTGCAGACAAACTGTTTAGAATCACTCTTTAAACCCTTACCAAGATTTCGTCTAAACATTTTTATCATATCCTATGTAACACGTTAAACTGAAGGAAGATAAATGACAGTTATGATCTACATTATTTATTGAATGATTTTTTTTTCAATGCTGTTGAGTGTACATTATGTAAGTAGTGCTACTCTTACCATTATATAAATTAATAACACCTTTTTAATGATACAAATATGAACTCATCCTTTTGTTTGAAAAGTGATTCAATTTATTAGCTACAGTAAAATTAAAATAGTTTAAAAACAATTATGTTCAAAAGTATTTCCATTTTAATTGAGAATGTAACACAAAGTGTGCAAAGCATTCTAATACTTGCCATTTAGCATTATTTTTACAGTTTCTTAAGCCACAAACAGTCTTAAGAGTAACAATCTTTATTGACTAATGATCACTTGTGAGTACTCTTTCTGTGATCCTTACCCTTTCAGAAGCTTTATGTAGTCAGAAGCAGTAGCTAAATAAGCCACCACATCCATACCTCTAAATTGGAGAGAGATGGATTTGAAGGGTGGGTTATTCACTGGATAAAGAATTGGTTAGAAGATCATAGCCAGAGGGTTGTGGTCAATGGCTTTATGTTCAGGGGGAGCCTGGTAATGAACAGTGTCCCACAGGGGTCTGTTTTGGGATTGTCTTTAACATCTTTATCAATAACAGAGATGATAGGATTGAGCACCCACAGCAACCTTTTTGATGACACCAAGCTGGGTGGTACAGTTGATAGAGAAGAAGGAAGAGATGCCATCCAGAGGGACCTTGATAAATTCAAAAGTGGTACTTATAACAGATTAAAAAAAAAAAAAAAATCTACTTATATCAATCAACAAAAAATATCTAGCTCCAAAGTGAAAGACAGCTGCTACCAATTCAGGATACCAACGTATGAGACTTTTAGATGAAGGAAAAAAATAAAAAGTAGCCAAATGAAAATAATGAAATTTTCTTATAAACCACAAATTATGTTAGAGAAGACTTCTCAATTGTGAAATTAATCGGGACCTTATGGCTAGAAATCCTAATTTTTAATAAATGTTTCAAGTAATTTTGTAGCAAGAAGTCATCTTAATTTCAACAAGATAATCAAGCAGAAATTGTCTTTAAGACTTCTCCTGTCCTAATGACATCTAAGCATAACAGAGATGTTATTTCTCATTGAACTCATTGAAATTTATTCCATTTCTTGAAACGCCATTCTCTCACCTGATTTCCCTTTGTTTTCCTACACTCTATAAAGATCAGTTTGTATTTCTTTCTTGAAGTTGCTAATTGTGGTACAAAAGCCTATGGGGCCAGATGGTATGCATCCCAGGGTTCTGAAGGAGCTGGCTGAGGTGGTTGCTGAGACGCTCTCCATCATATTTGAAAAGTCGTGGCTGTCAGGTGAGGTCCCCGATGACTGGGGGAAGGGTCACATCACTCCCATTCACAAGAAAGGGAGCAAGGAGGACCCAGGGAACTACAGACTGGTGAGTCTCACCTCTGTACCTGGGAAAATCATGGAACAGATCCTCCTGGACAACATGCTTGATCACATGAGGAATGAGCATGTGATCCAAGATAGCCAGCACGGCTTCACCAGGGGAAGGTCATGCTTAACCAATCTAGTGGCCTTCTGTGATGGAGTGATGGCATCAGTGGAGAAGGGAAAGGTGACTGATTTCATTTACCTGGACTTCAGCAAGACCTTTGACATGGACCCCCACCACATCCTTATTACCAAATTGGAGGAACATGGATTTGATGGGTGGACACTTGCTGGATAAGAAATTGGTTGAAAGGCTGCAGACACAGGGTGGTCATCAATGGTTCTATGTCCAGGTGGGGGCTGGTAATGAGCGGTGTCCCACAGGTGTCTGTCTTGGGACTGGTGCTCTTTAACATCTTTATCAATGACGGAATTGAGTGCACCCTCAGCAAGTTTGCTGATGACACCAAGCTGAGTGGTGCAGTTGTCACGGTGGAAGGAAGGGATGCCATTCAGAGGGACCTCAACAGGCTTGAAAGGTGGGCCCGGGTGAACCTAATGAGGTTCAACAAAGTGCAAAGTTTTGCACTTGGGCTGGAGGAATCCCAGGCATCTGTACAGACTGGAAGGAGCAGTCCTTGAGAGCAGCCCTGCAGAGAAGGACCTGGGGATCCTGATGGATGAAAAGTTCAACATGAGCCAAAAGTGTGCTATTGCAGCTCTGAAAGCAAATGGGATCCTGGACTCCATCAAAAGAAGGGTGGCCAGCAAGGACAGGGAGGCGATTGTCCCCCTCTACTCTGCTCTTGTGAGGCTCCCAGTACAAGAAAGACAGGGAGCTGTTGGAGATGGTCCAGAGGAGAGCAACTAAGATGATCAGGGGACTGGAGCACCTCCCCTATGAAGACAGGCTGAGGGAGCTGGGCTTGTTCAGCCCAGAGAAAAGAAAGCTGCAGGGTGACCTCATTGCAGCCTTTCAGTACCTAAAGGGAGCCTACAAACAGGAGGGGAATCAACTCTTTGAAAGGGTAGATAATGGCAGGACAAGGGGAAATGTTTTACGTTGAGGGAGGGGAGATTTAGGTTGGATATCAGAGGGAAGTTCTTTTCAGAGAGAATGGTGAGGTGCTGGAACAAGCTGTCCAGAGAGGTTGTGGATGCCCTGTCCCTGGAGGTGTTCAAAGCCAGATTGGATGGGACCCTGGGCAGCCTGGTCTAGTATTAAATGGGGAGGTTGGTGGCCCTGCATGTGGCCATGGGGCCAGGGGGGTTGGAGATTCATGATCCATGAGGTCCCTCCCAACCATGGCCATTCTGTGATTCCGTGAAAAGTCTTTACAAATGTTAGACTCTTCTATCCATTATACCATTTCAGCACATTACTCAAATAAGCTGACTGAAGATAAATTGTTCCCATCTCAAGATGGCATGAGATACAAGATGCGACCTTTCATTTTGGAACTAAGCTCCTGATCATTTATTATTAATAAAATTTTATAAACATTCTACAAATTATACATATGATCAATAAAACTTAACAGGTACTTGAGGAGACGAGGTGAGCTTGCTTTTATGAGTGTAAAGCTTTAGTAGATTACTTGTATTCTGTAAAGGTAGACAGTATAAGAGCCAGGGAGGATAAAGTGTTCTAGCTTGGAGCACTGATAAAGGAAGATTTTCAATAGTATTATTATTAAAAGTTAGTTTCTTAAAATGTTATGCCAAGTAAGATTGCTTAGCATATCAGGATACTGTATATTCTTAATGCATTCATGGAGGGGCTTCCTGAGGGGCACTTTTTTCAGTGTGTGGACCTGTATACAAAAAGCAGCTTTTTATTGTTCTAGTCTACAGCCCTGCGTATTTTTACAGTACATTATTTTTTAGAACCAATAAATTACTCATCTGAACTACCAAAGTATAAATATGATGACTTTTTGTCAGGCTTCACTATGATACTATTACAATGAATTATGGATTTAGTGGTTATCTGCTTTGTATGTGTTGCAATAAATCATGATCATTTATGATTGGTTCTGAACTTTATATTGGTTTTTCATATAGTCTGTCCTGCAAATGCTAGGTTCTTTGGAGTTATACTGTTCAAGATGTCAGAGTATTTCAAGATAGCATCAGACTGATCTAAAATTCTTTGAAAAGCAGAGGCAAGATAAATAAAAAGAAATTCAAACATACTTGCAGACCTCTTCTATTCTGTATACAATTATAAAATAACAACAACAAAATAGCCACGAGCTCGAAATTCATAAATTGTTGTTAAAAGACAGGAGACAGTAAGATTAGGGAAAAAAAAATCGTCCTACATACAAATTGTCATATAACAGCATCTAACAGCAGTGTCTGCTTTAAAAAAAAATATATATATATATACACATATATAGACACCTCCCCCCCCCCAAAAAAAAGAAACAGACAAGCCATCTTCAGGGCATATCTGAGTGCAGTTATCTTTCATATCACGAACATACCGCACAGAAAAAAAAAACAAAAAACAAATCTTACCTTAATCTTACCTTCTTTATGCCCAGTCTGTCATGTTTTCCTGTAGCCTCTGTATTATCCAGAAACGGCATCATTGGATTATGTGCTGAGCCAGTCCCCCAGTGAAACAAAGATTTTACCTTAATTCTATTTTATCCTGATTAATTATTCTGTTCTACTATCTACCTCTGAATGTTTGCATTTTTTTCTCCTGACCTTTCATATTATTTCTGTTTGGCAGGATGCATCTTTCTTTGCTTGCTTTTCTTCTCTCTCACTTGTCTACCTCTTCCTGTATTACACTGTGTTTTATTATTTATTACCATAGAGAAGGAAAAGCCCAGTCCCAGTAACATTGAAGTTAGACTTAAGGAACTTCTCTGGTCATTTCATTTAATGAAAGAGAATTTTTTTAAACTCTTAATCCGATAGTCAAATATTCATAGTAATAACTGTTGAGTAGCATTTGTTATGAACTGAAATAAGATAATTTTCACACAAGCACACATACACCCCAATAGAATAAATCTAGAATTTAAGTAAAAATTGAATTTACTTGAAGTTTCATAGGACCTGGGATGCAGAAGCGTCTTCTTTCCCCTTAGGGACGCATTTGCACAGGCAGAAAAGAAAACAGTTGTCTTCCCGTCTGTCATCTCAGCATTTGATAGAAAATTCACCATTTTTTGGCAGTAGTATCCATCTCAGGTGTTTCTTAATCCCCTTGTTTTCAGATGGTACTGAGTGAGTAAGTCACCACAACAGTCTTGTTGCATGAATCTGTGTTCAACACAGCTAACTGAACTGAATGCAGATTAGAAGTTTCTCAGTTGCAGTTTATCCCTGCTTTATTCCTACTATAATTAGCATCAGTTATCAATGGAAACATGCTACATGCAAGTTCTGCAAAGCAGGATTTTTTTAAGAAGGAAAAAGATGAGCTTTTTCCTCTTTTCCTTCATTCCTAACTGAGTACACCACTTTCCCACTTCCCAATTTCTTGTTAATATGCTGAAGTTTTTGTACTCAAGGAGTTGCTTGAGTAAAAGGGAGAGGTGGAAAGTAAAATTCTCATCAACTTTTCTAACACACATTCTGTTCTGTTTGTTTGTTTTCTGCAGATTAAAGTTTACCTCCAAGGTAATGGCTCAGAAATGGATGTTAAACAATAAATGCCCATTCTCCTTTCTTACACATTAACACGTCTTTGTTAATATTCCATTGTTACAATAGAAATGCTCCTATGCATTACCTCTTTCCTTAACTTTCCTTACTTGTATAAGCTAGAAATGCTGCTTTGCTCTGTTTTAGGGGGCAGGGGCTAAGGAGGACTCTGAAACAAGGAGAGGAGTAGCACCAATGCACCAGTTTTAGGTAGGAGTTAGAGACTGAGCAAAGAGAATAAGTATTTGCAGAGCTCATATACATTCTAGCTGCAAGCTATCAACTTAGACAACCGTTTTCCACCTGGAGATATTTTTCCTGGAGGGATCAAGCATAGGAAAAAAGGTACTAGTACAGTTAGGTGCATTTTCCATTTTAACTCATTCCACTGCCAGCTACTTAGGATAAAACCATTAAGAAAACAATCTATACTGAAAGGAAAACTTGTATAAGCAGACTCCAGTCTCAGCAAGACAGTCAATACAACTATTGCCTCCAACCTGCAACTGATATCCGACTGCACTGTTTGTTAAGCTAAACCATCTGGCTGCAGGGAATAAGCTCTGCTGAGAGATAGCTGAGGCTGGGAGCTTCTGCTTCCCATAGAGCTTGGGGTTGTTACTTCTCAGCTGGAACACAAGCTCGCCAGAGACCCAGCTGCTGTTTGTCAGACATAGGCTAAGAAGCCATGTCAAATGCTCAGTGGGAGTGGATGAATCTACTGTAATTATTGGCAAGCTATTCAACCTCTCACCTGTGCAGGCTTTAAGTCAGATAATAGTTCAAGGTCCCTAGTTTCAAGCCTGGGGTATGCAGTGCTTCTTTTAAAGAAGAGCCCAAAGTGTTATCAAGAAGTCTGGCTAACGTTTAGCTTATTCTACAATACTTTCTCACATGAATCTGCAAAGTCGTTTTTACCAGTTCGATTGGAAAAAGCAGGATCATTCTTCCACTTTCACAGTGTTTCCTTAATATGACTTTGTGTCTTCACACAATCTTTGGGATTTCACTCTTCATTGTCAGGCAGTATGTCAAGTAAGTGATTAGAAGCAGGTGATATTTACAAAGCATAATAAGCACTTATTTCTCTTCATGGGACTATCTGACTTACATCTATTTCGCTTGGTGAGCTGACTGATTTGTAAAGAGTTAGCTGTTTCATCAAAATCTGAAGCTAGAAGGGTTCTAAGTTTCATTAAAAAAAAATAAATCTTGTGTTATCATTTACAACATCCTTGTTTCTTCTGTATACAACAAACACTGCAACAATTTCCCCAAACATACGACTTGATTCATCTTGTAATTTTATTAGATTAATATTTAAAGCTGACAATAATCTCCTGTCAATAATCCTTAGTTAGTTGAGATTTTACAGTTCTGTTTGTATTACCAGGACCTCTGATTCCCAACCTGAGATTTTCCTAATGCATGTTGCCAAATGCACAGCATCTGTACCTCTAATGGCCTCCAACAAACATTACCATCAAAAATTGCTTGCAGCTGACATCTGAGATTTACCATGGGTAAAGAAAAGAGCTGAAAGACACTTTTTTGCATTCTGTTGGCACCTGCAAAATATAACACATCTAAATCATGATATTCCCTTTGGAAGAAAACATATATTGCTTCACAGTTTACAGAGGCTATTGCGGTACTTTGGATTAGATTTTAGAACTAGAAGAGCTTGTGGTCATGGGTATCCTCATTTCATGCAGTGCTAAAAGATGTTTGCTACTCCTAAATAAATAAGAATAATGAGATTTGTATAATACGCAACTTTAATATGCTACTCTATATTTTCATATACTCTATATTTGTTCATGTTTGCTATCAGGTAGCCTAAGGAATGCAAACATGCCAAATGTACTTCATCTCCAGCTACTGGCTGCTTTTACCAGCTTTCTTTTTCTCTGTCTGACTGGAAAATTAAATATATATATATATATATATATATATATATATATATATACGCACAACAGACAACTATAAAAACAAAAAACAAACAAACAAAAACATCTCAATCCCATATGAGGACACAGAATACATGATGATAATTATATAGTTAGCTGTGATACACATGGAAACAAAGGAAGTAATCCATGACAAAATGGATTTCTGAGTAAATGTATCTTAAGGCCTGTAGGGGCTCTCTGTGGCACTATAGCCTCACATTAAGAGACTGGGCCAAGATTTCATCTTTTTTTTTCCTGCAAAGCCAATGCATGTGGGAAAAGTTATTTTTCCTTCCTTTAAAAAAAGAGCTGCTCTTGCTTTTGGAAAAATGTCAAAACCTGAAAGCACACCTAAGCAGAGGAACATAAACATGAGCCAAACAGCAGCAGCCTTTTCTTCTAAGGATCTATTAGTTGTCAATTAAAGTCTGTAACGTATGGCCAGTTCTTCAAACGGCCCTGATGATTTCAGAGATGTGTATACGTTCCTAATCACACCTGATGTGGAAGCTTAATTTTGCAAAATGGTGTCTGAAGATAAGTTCATTTTATGTCTGCAATAAACAGATTATATCAAACACATCCAGGAAATCATAAAGTTAAAAATATACAATGAAATATAAACAGTAAATCTATTATTTCATGCTGCTTTTAAATATAAATATATATATAAAAAATGCAGAAGTGATATACTCTAAACCATATTCCTGTAATGTATACAAATGTTATTAAACTCTGAAGGGTTCAAAATAAGTTTGAAAAATGAAAGACTTTGCAGAATGCATTAATCTTAGTTGTCAAAGTAATAGTGTACAGGAGTTTCCTGGCAAAATCTTTCCAACTCACTAGTCAACATTTACCTCTACGCAAACAGCTTCTTGATTCAGGAGCACTAAAGCTAAGAAACATCCATGCTTTTTGCATACCCTCAGTGCTGAAAGCTTCTTGTTCAATTTGTACTCAGCACTTCTTCTGATCTCTTAGTTAGAAATTGTTCAAATAGGATGAGTAAAGACTAGGCAACGATTTCAGAGCAATTAATCTCTCGTAATACTGAATGGCAATGATACTTTATGAACAAGGCAACATGTTCCTTTTCCCTGAGTCCTTCAGGGAAATATGAAATAGAAGATGTTTTGTAAATGAACAGAGAATGATTAGTGCCAGGAGAAGAAGTATGAAGGAAGTGCTCCATTAGCAAGGTAGGGACAGGGCGCAGTAGCAACACTGCTTATTTTCTACACGCTACTAATACCATACTTTAGTAGAATAGGATTCCACCTCCAAGCTACTTTAAACAGAAAAGACTTCAAAACTCTTTAATGTTATGCCAGTGAGGACCCAAATCCTGGAGATACTGAGACACTGAATTTTCATGGATCAAATATCTGTCTAGCAGTACAGCACATTTAACAATTTGCAACCATGCACATACAGGCAAAACAAACAAACAAACAAACAAAAATGGCTTTCATATTTGTGACTGTTTTTCTTCAGAAAATGTAAACAGTAAATAATATACTACATAAGCTGCTAGTCATTTGGTGGTATTTTCTTAACTTGTCTTCCACTCCTGCACCACTATGCTACTAACCATACATTTTAGCTGACAGCTGTTATATTTAGTGAAGCCTACTTGTGATTCTTTATTCATGTTCTCAAGCACTGTTAGAGATAAATTCCAGTGAAACTAAAAGATTCATCTGAAGGGTTGCTAAAATGGCATTAGATAATTTATGAATGCGTTGTAAATGTCTAGATAAATCTGATGGCATGTTATTATAATGCCCTTACAAATCTTATAAGATACTATTTCGCTAGCAAGACTTCCAACAAATATAATTATCTTCAGAGGAAAAAGTAAAAGCCAAATTATGACAGGGGAAACTCAGTTGCTGGAAAATCTGACCAAAAATCTGTTGCCCTTGGAGGACTGGCAAGATATTCTAGAGCTCATAGCCACAAGAAACTGCTTTATCTAGCTGAATTAGTACATGAAGGGAAGAAAGTCACTCATATGAAACAAAACAAGCTGTTTAAATTCAGTGCTTACAGTGTGAAGTGGTGTGAAAAAGTTAATGTAACTTGCTTGTTTGCTTTATCTTTTTCAGAGCTTTTTTTCCCCATGAAATGTTTGTTTTTAGTCAATAAGTAGTACAGATAGGCTCTGTGAGAGTGTCATGTATGTGCAGAGTCCCATCTCATCTTCTTGTCAGTGGAAGCCTGAGTAGAAGTAGAGTACAATATTTTTCATATTCCCATGTTTCTCATGCTTAAGAGGCAGGTATATAAGATCTTGTTGAAGGACTGTAGAAAATTTTAACATTCATAGGGCCTAGGTTCATAATAACTTCAACGTCTTCAGTGCCTAGGATAATGTGTGCGTGTTCTTTCATAGATGTCAGACTTTGTTTGTACCGATATAGAGCTAATTTTCTGTCATCATCATAAATATGGATAAGAATATGACTCAGTTTACTCTTCAAACAAGTGTTATCACGATTACTTCCTGCATCTGTGAATGAATCACTGCCCTCAGTATTCCTTTACATTGGACGCTGAAGACTGGAGTAGCTTTTAGTGCGGTTAATGAACTCAGAATACAGAAACAAGACAGAAGTTCTGCAGAATCATGGATTTGGAATTTGCTGAATTGTGGTCCTGAACAAGGCAAGGAAACATAAGAGATAATAACGGCAGCCTCAGAGCTACAGCATAGGAAGTCACAATATGCATTTTATGCAGGTTTATTTCTGTATAAAAGTAGATTTGATATTATCACAAGATACATGTCAACAAAACAGTAACAATAAATTATGTAGTATATGCAGTTTTTAATGTTGGCGTGATACAGCCTTAAGACTCAAGAAGACATTCTTTTTAGCTATGTATTTCCATACATTCATACATGAAATTACTTACATTTTAGAAATTATTTTGAACATATTCTAAATTTGAAACTTTTAGAGAAATACTTATCTTAGGGTACACTCAGGTGGACTCAGTTTTCTTCTGAGAAATTTTATCTGCTATAACAGAACTATTTTTAGCACTTCATAAATCCATCCTCTATCAAGCATTTACATGGTAAACTATACAAAAAGTATTTGTATTTGTAATTTTTACTGGTATTTGCTCTGACTACTGCATCAGATCCCACCTTTTACTGCCAAATAAAAATAATGATCTATATGGTTCATGTGGAATCATGAATAAACCAATGTTGAATTACTTTGGAAATCATACTGTTTAAAATCAATTGAAAGTTTAATGTACAGAGCAATCCTGCCAAACCTCTCTCTCCAGGATCAATATGTAATCATTAATCAACACCAGATCACATGCTACAAAGGACAGACCATGTTTCAAATGGCACAAAGTCTGAAGAATAATAATGAAATTGTAGGTAGACAATACAAACTAGATATTTTGGAGCATCCCACCCATTTGTATTTTTTAAAAAATAAGTGTGCAATGGAGACATTCATCTACCCTAGTGATGGGGTCTTACTTGTTTCTTAACTAGAATATTTTTCATGTTTCAGAAGTATCTCTAATGCTACTTGTGACAATTCTTTTCGTATTTGCAGATAAATTATGAGCACACTGTAATAGCTCTAGCCAAAATAAAATCAATTAATAATTATTCAACATATTTACTTCTAGAGGAGCTCTATCTAAATTCAAAATTCAACATGCTGATGTAGGTAGGTATTTGGTGTAAAGTACTTTTGCTTAGTAGGGAAAGCAAATCCCTTGATTTCAAGCAAGATGGTCCCTTCAGCCAGGAATTACTTCAGAAATTACTCGTTTTCTTGTAGTGAACATACTGTTATATAACAAGAAGTTGTCAATAAAAGTGGTAGATTTTTAAAAGCTCAAGTAGACCTTTAAAAAACAAACAAACAAAAAAAAACCAAAAAAAGACTTGCAATTTCATCAGAAAAGCATGTGTCTTTCTGGTAAAAGAATGGAAAAGAGAAAAAATTGTAGATTACCTTTCGTCACACTATAAATTCAAACAGTATCCCTAACCCAAGGACATTATGTTCAAAATATTTTTGATCTTATGACACAGTATATGCTTACCATGCCTGGCAGAGTAGGATTATTTTAATTTTTTTTAGGCTTCAGCCAAAAGCATAATCTTTAAACTAAGGCAAACATGAGTTTCTACTGGCATAGAGGTATTTCAGGTGATTTTGGATGCACCAGCCCTGACGGTCCTCAAGGCCAGGTTGGATGTGATCCTGGCAGCCTGACCTAGAGGGTGGCAACCAGCCCACACCAGGGGGGTTGGAACCACGTGATTTTTAAGGTTCTTTCCAACCTATGCCATTCTATATTTCCATGATTTCTATGTGCCTGCTCATATCAGTTTCTATATCCATGAGAAATCTATTGCAAAGAGCATTGCTAGCCAAATAAATAATTTAGAAATTAGAATATCTGAAAAAGCTAAAGTGTAGCTCTGGCACACTGAACATATTTAATATTTCTAGAACCAGATAGATATGCATATATTATTTCTGTTCAGAAATTAAATTGCCTGAAAAACTTCCAGATGCTCTCTCGTGAATGATAAAGAGTGTTGTGTTCTTTTTGTTTTAATTCAAGCAAGTAAAAGTAGCTATCTGTAAACATTTGTGAAGAATATTGTTACTATTTGCTCTGGAGACAGCCTGAAAGTACAAGGATCAATTTTGTATTGATGTAGTCAGATGATGTCTAGTAACTACCATTTTTTTTCAATGGATACATAATCATCTGCTTCTACTGAGAGCAGTATTTCTGTTCATTTTATCATGGAACCCAGTCTAAGCATAAGGTTATAAACCTGGTTGATTTTGATTATGTTGTGTAAGTGAACTATAGGTCATTATAGTGTCTAACACAAATACATGAATGGAAAAAAATGATCTTAAGCTGAATGGATATTTCAGAGGCATTAAATGCTTGGCAGGGAAATGCCTTCTCCTGCTCTTTAGAATATGAGACTTAAAAAAAAATCTTCTGACTAAAAAAAAAGATGAAAAAGCAGTTGGAAAATATAGAATAAATGCATTTTATCTGCAATTTTTCTGCAATAAAACTCAAAATGTAAATATTTTTAGACAACGTTTTTGAAAATATTTAAGGTATATTTCATATTAATTATATTATAAAACTCACAACAGTTTCTTGATAACTCGTTCAAAAATGCTGCAGAACAACTTCATGATTCAAAAAGAATAGTGCAATTAAAAAACAGTTTTCAAAAGAGCAAAAACAACCCTTTCCCATTTAACGCTTTTTAAATTAATTTGTATCTTGATGTAATAAAATTGGGCACTGCATCAAAACAGGTAATGTATTGTAAAATTTAAAACATGAACTTGTTTCTAGATTCCTTTTTTAGAAAATAACTTGATTTTGTTTTGAACTTATAACTGGTTCACTAATGGTGGAATTAGAAAGCTATGGTAACTAATAATTGAGAATGAATTTAAAATTGAAAAGTTTCAGTCAAATAATAGTGCACCTAGTGATTGATAATGTGCTTGTTTTCTGAAAGATAAATCTCATTTTCTGAAAACACAGTGGCCTGAATGAGAGCGTTTATTCACAGATTCACAGATGACTAAGAGTGGATGGACCATCAGGAAGTCATCTGAGTAAACCTCCTTCCCCTGCATGTTTGAGCTCCACAGAGCACATTGTCCAGGACCATGCTCAAGAGGCTTTTGAAGATCTCCAAGGAATTGACATTATTTTTAGAAATTCTGCAGATTTCCTCAGAGAGTTGCTTATTTTAAAAAGTTGTCTAATCCCCAGTGGATTATAAAAAATATCTTTGTTCACTTCTGCCCTTTGAAGAGGAGTTGTGTTCTATTAGACCCTTTGTGTAAGAGTTATTTTGCATTCCTCTGATCATGTACTGTAATTTGAACTCATCTTTCTTGAACGTCAGTGATAACGATTGGATTGTAAATAGGCCAGAAATGGGAATGTTTGGATAACAAACTCTGAATTGAGCTTTTCACATAGATATAATAATAGATAAGTAACTCTGAAGAAAAAATCTGAGGAATTAGTTTTACAGATTGTGGACTACATATTACTAGCTGTTCTTTCTTTAGCTGTAGTGAGCGTAGGAATATCTGAGTAATTAGTGGAAGACAAATTAGATGGCAGAATGGTGTCATGGTTCTTTCCATTGGTTTAATAGTAGGTAAATGTATCACATGATCATAAGAATGGTGAAAGTATCAGCACAGGATGGAACAAAATCTGCCAATACCTCTAATGAGCTCAGCACAGGTGCTGTTAAGTTGCATATTGTTAAAGTAAAAAGGGATAGTTAAAACTATTTAACTTTTTGACATTCAAGCTGTTAAAGATGATTAAATGTAGTGTAGCAGTAGCTATAGGGCATGTAAAGATCATAAAAAGATGAAAGAGACATAGCGTGATAACCCAACAGTGCATCAGCAGTAATGGCAGAACAGTAATAGTCCACATATTCTTCATAGAGGTCTCTTGCTGCTCAAAATCCTCTCTGTCATGGACTAGATTAATGAAACTGAGAATTTTATAAAGGTAGCACTTTGCTGCTAAAAAACCATTAACTATCTAATCTTTCCATGACACTAATGCTACCTTTTCACACTGTAGATTTTTCCCTAGAATTCTTCATTTTCCGTGTACCAATCTTGATTGTTATAAATTACTTGCGCTGTACACATGGTAATTTCATTTAATCCTTGCTACTTATTCATTTGTCATTTGACATTCGGAAAAAAAAAGAAAAAAAAGGAAAAAAAAAAAAAAAGGAAAAAAGAAATAAGAAAACCCATCAAAGGAAAAGAAACATGGGGATAGATACAGACATCTTTCCCACTGTAACTAGGAGGTTACAGCCTGTTTCTGTGAATTTATTTGAATTTTCTGGATATCTATTTCTTCCTCATAATTTAAATTTAAACAAAACCAATATTATCCTGTTGGATTGCTTGAAAATTTTGATAGTAAAAATAGAAAGTTAGAAAAAACTTGTTCATCTTTATTTTTCACTACCGTGAACCCTTCTCCTTTCTCTCACCAGACCGTGGGCAAAAAAATCATAAACTGTAAGTAGAGAAAATACAACTGTCCATATCATACGGAATTGGTCATGTAGAATTTTGACAATGTGCATACTTTTAGTAGATCAACTGGATGCTGGAAGAAATAGCAATAAAATTCTGTATAATAGTAATGCTTGAAGTACCAATATGCAATACTCTACGGGTACTCTAATCCTTTTCAGGATATGTGGTTGTTAAAAATATAGGCAATTACTTGTGATGAAACTGCCTGTAGGGCACAGGCCACTGTTTAATCTTTAAAAACCCATGAGTGCTCCTAGAAATTTTGTCACACAGATGAAATCAACTGAAGTATACGTTGCCACATCCTAAGAGTTTCTGTTATCCAAACTATTAAATTTGCCCACACTTTGTGTAAAAGTGTTTTATTTACATTTTCTTACTGCATTTTTGAAATACCCAAGGAAATTATTTTCCGATATGAACCAAGGAAAATAAAATTAAAAAAAAAGAATCTCACTGAGTCCTGATTGATTTTATGGACTTGAGCTTCAATTAGGGGTGATGATATTAACCACAGTTCCCATTAACTACTGAATTCAAGTCCATAAATCACAAGAAGTTCCTACTAATAAATTGAGTTGATTATATAGTTAGAAGGGAAAAAAAGAACAACATATACTTTATAAAACAAAGAGAACAAACAAAGAGAAGAAACAAACAAAAATGGTGTTGGAGCAACAAAATTTTAGGGGATAGCATACTGGAATGTAATGGATTTATCCAGTACTAACAACATCTTTAAACATTATTAGTTCTAACATGTTGCTGTTGTTGTAAACACAAACTGAATTAATATGTTTGAAGTTCTGTAATACTTCCTCAAAATCTATGTCTGTTCATGGACTCCTATGCAATTAGTCCTTTTGACAATAGTGGAATTACTAGTATAAAGGAAGTGTAGAATCCACAATTTGCAATATAAGCCATAAACTTCTTTTATTATTAAATCTCACTAAATGTAGAATGCATTTCAGGGATTGACCTTTGGAATATAAATAGAGAACCAGAATTGTCTTCCATGAAGAACTGAATGTCAGTATTTTGGTTTCTCTTAATCTCCTCCTGGAGTCTGCAAATTCTCTTCCAATTTTTCTATTCAAATTGTACCTGTCAGAAACTTCTATACTTCCTGTGCTCTGTCCAACCTTCTCTACTTCAGTATTTGACTTTCTTTGGCTTTCTTATAAAAGCCCTGTTTGCATATCTATTTTCTTAGGAAAACAAGTCTCTTGATTCCTCATTGGGACCCAGCTATGTTGTAAATTGCTGCAGCTTTGGGAAAAGAGAGAGGAAGTATTGTGATTCAGAAGTGCACTGTTGAATCCCTGAAGGGACTGCCGTCTTCCTCTCATTTGTCCGAGCCCTTGTCACATCTCCTCTCCTCCATAATGCCACATTTTTTTAAGCATCCTACAACACTACCTACAAAATTGCTTCATTTTCTCAAGAAACTATAAGAATTGCACTGTATCAGTGCTACTTTATCAGGAGTTACCATCTTGTAGCTTCTGCATTATCACTCTATTTAGTTTAGCATAATAAACGTAAATTATTGAATTATTATTTTTTTCCCTTATTCTGGATACAATGAATACTGCTGGTTCACAAATGCATGGTAAATACATTCCCAAATGTGTTGGCAGAATTTATTTTATAAGGCAAGGGCTGCTAACAAAAATTCTTCACTGCAACACACTCTCTGCCTATAATTTTGAGTTTTGAGACTGACAGAAACATCCACAGAGAAAAAAGTGTTCAAGGAATATAGCATTGTAGGTACAAGGAAATCAGAATAGCTGTACAGTTATACACTCCACAGGGATAAAGAGATTCACAACAATAGACTATTTGTTTAGCCAATCATAAAGGAAAAATATAATTACAGGAAAATTAATGTTTCCATAATTTTAAATTCCATGAATTTACCACTATCAATTCTTCATCTAAAACTGAGGTTAGTTCTGAGAAATCAAGACATATGAAAGCACTGAAGGAACATGGTCAAAGCATTTAAGTGATGCTCCCCAAAGAGAGAATCACATCAACCAGTACTGATGTAACGGCTATGTTATCTGGAAATTAAAAAATTCAGTCTGAAGTCAGTGTGTACAAATAGCAAACATACTTTAGATTCCAGACCTAGCTGTGTACATAACCGCACCACTGTAAATATAAAAAATGTAGTTTCAAACTGAGAGCAGTTATTGATGTTTGCTTTTTATGAGAAATGAAATTTTCCACAAATGTTTAAATGTGTTTTGTACATATTAGATTAGGTGGTTTTCACAGCTCCTTGATGGAAATTTGGATGCATATAAGAAAGAGTAGCACAATAGCAGAGTAGCACAATAGCATCATGACTTAACACTTCAAGTACAAGAAATCCAAGTTTCATTCTTTGTTCCCAATCATGCAAACTGGGGACTTGAAGCAAACTCTCTCATACTGGAAAAAAGACCTTATCCCATTGGCTATTGCAGAATTCATTATGATTTTGGGGGGAGAAAGAGTATAAGGATTTTTGGAAAGATTTTGAGTTTCAGTTTGTATGAAAGTGACAAAATATAATTGCATGAAATGAAGCTCAGAAGAGATTTTTCACACACAAATAAAAAATTTGTTTTTTACTTTTTCTCCAGCCAATATTATTTCTAATTCAGACAAAATATAATAAAATGAGTCCCGTAAGTAATTCTAAGAATATATTAATCTTTATTTATGGATATAAATTTGTTGTAAGGACTTCCAGCTTTCATTACTGATCCTAGAAATCTATCTTTTGATATGTAAAAGGGTGGGAGGTAATTCATTTTTTGTCTATTCCTAATACTAATTTATTGGATTGCAATGGGTCTGACATAAGATCCTTTCTATGTGCCATGATTAAAATATTACTGAAGCACTATAGATGAGTAGTAGTATATTTAAGAGTGTGCTGAGTTTCACACTCAAGAAGGTGTATATGGACTTTTAAAAGTAAATAACAAATGCAGAATATCCTTCCAAAAATTTCAATTATTCTATCTGCACAACTATTTTTTAATGTTACAAAATACTTACTTTGTCTTAGTTAAAGATATTTAGTATTATCTTCATTTTTTTTTTTTTAATTATCTTAATAAATTTTCAGCTGCAAGTCTGTGCTATGGCAGCATCTCTGCCATTTTCCATCTCTCTGCATTTATATTACAGTTCCTGCTAATTCAGATTTTAGTCTGAAGAAGTGAAAATTTTCTGAAAGAATAGAGGGCAAACTGTCAAAAAAAAAAAAAAAAGATTTTGCATAATATTTCTAAGTCAGGATCAATAAAACAGAAGGTAAGTAATTCACAGAAATGCTTTCTTCCCTTCAGGGATAACTATTTACATATTGCATAATTGCAATCTGTTGGAAATCACGTAATGCTTTTTCAACCAAGAATGAAATCTGAAATTTTGGACTAATCAATATTTTACATCAGTTATTATTGCACACTGTTCTATACTCAATTTAATAAATTTCATTGTGAAGTAAACTGCAAAATGAACTTCCAGTTTAGTAAAAATCCGATCTGAGCTTGCCAAGGTAAACTGTATCAACCGTAAAACATGGAAGCTAGCCAGAATTAAACAGTGACTATCATTTTCATAAATGTTGCCAACTTCACAGCCAAGAATGTCACCCTCTTCTTTTACTGCACCAAAGTTAGCATTTTACCTAGTTTACTTTTCAGATTCACATTCTTGCTAACTTTTAACATAAAAATCGGTAGTTTATAGTCCTTTATACAGAAATGTAATCAGTAAGCTGATAAATAAGCAGACAAATAGCCTATTTGGTCTGTGAAATTTTTACTATTGTTGTTGTGCTAAATTTGCTTTATTGTATTTTAATGTTAGAAGGCTAACAACACAGATCCATTAGATAATGTCCTGCATTCCAAATATGTGTGTTGAGTGGTATGAATGTTGATAATGTTTAGAATTCAGGGCTCTAAGGCTGGACCCATTCCTAGGCCTTTTGTTTGAGAACAAACATGCATATCGTATGAAAAATTCAATATAAACAGTTACTATTTCATCAGCTGTCACAACAGTGTAGTATGATAGATGTTTCACGCAAGAGGACATGCTGCTGCTGTGTGCTAACTGCTGATTACAGTCAGTTCTCCATTAGTTTTGTTTAGACAGAAATACCGTTTTTGGAGTTAAAGTAGCTGGGTATGTGTTCACCTGAGGTGCTGGTGAAACATTGCCATGCAAGAGGAAAAAATACATTGTTATTGCAGATTGTGGGGGGGAAATTAAAATGCCATGAAATGACATAAAGAGCTTGAAGAATATGTGTTTCAGTTTCGTTTGACAAGGGAGATTTGTCAAGCTGTCAATTGTACTGATTAACCTAACGACCATGCAGTATCACTTTTTATCTCTCCTTTTGAAGAACTTATTTTACGAAGCATTTCAAACCACTGCTTAAAGCTTACGTGGAGGCAGCGGGAGGGAGGGGGGCTGGGGGAAAGCAAAAACATGTTATTCAAGATCAAAATTTTTACATAAATTTATTGGTGCTATTGTTATTTTTCTTCAAAATTAAGAACTTCATAAACTTGCAATTAAACTGCCCTCAAGCTGGTATACTACAGAATTTAAATATGAGAAATAGGTGGTGTTCTGAAAATGGAAAGCAGACACCACAGAACTTATTTATATTAGGCAATTATGTTTCTTATTACCTCTTCCTTTTGTTGCCAGATTGGCTGTTACTCCTCAGAGAATACATATAGGCACTGTATTTTCAGAATTGCCAGTTTGTTTCAGGGATAATGTCAAGGTACACAGACTTTGAGCAACTGATATTATAATTCAACTGCTCAGTAAACGAAATATTTTATCCACATTTGATCTCAACACATTTTTTGCAAAAAATAGCCCCTTGTTCCACTACTATGCCTCCCAATAGTCACCTCAGTGTTTAAGACTGCAGGAAAATTACAATTGCACTGAGCCAGTAGCAACCCAGAAGCTCTCTTATAAGAACCACCTGACACATATGTTAACACCTGCAGTAATCAGAAACAGACTAGTTGCTTTCGTGCTGGTGCACACACACATTTCTCACAGACAGGGAAATATGGGCAAATACAAATACTATAAATCTGACCAGTGGGTGATCACAGCTGTTACAGCTGCAGTGCACAGCCACTCTTTGGTTACCTATGCACCCTCCGGCAATTACAATAGTAATATTGACAATAAGCAGAAAAGATTCACTTTAGAAAAGTGCCCAAAGGTTTTCATTTGTGATGCCATTAAATCCCTTCTCAACAGGGAGCGGTCCCTAAAACACAAGGTCTGGGGTTGGCAAAGTATATAGGTGTCTACCTACTGCTCATTTCAAATGGAGTTAGTTCCCTAAAGTATTTTATGTCTGTGAAAACAAATGAATTTCTTTCTGTTAAGTGAGCTACTCCATCTGCACTCTTTCATGAGGGGTCATTCCTGAGAGGCAGACCAGTCTGCCGACTAGAGAAATGAGAATTAATAAAATTCTGTATCATTCCAGAATAGCATATCTCAAACTTTTTCCAGGTTTTCTGAGTATATTCTCATTCAGCAAGAAAACAATCATGAGATTACTTAAAAGATACCAGTTTTAAGGGGTCTCAGCCTCAAGATCCCTTTGTGTCAGAGGCAACAGTATGCCTTCTAGTAAACATTTTACTAGCACACAAAAAAAATTTATTTTTTGTCACGAACAAAGCACAACCTTAATTTCTCAGAAGAAATCCTAATTCTCTTGTTTACAATTCAGTCACTTAAAGAAAAGAAGTTTTGTCTTCTTGCTCTATTTTTATGTAACAAATTAAAATAACAAATACAGTTCCCTACTGATTTTTTCCCTCACTGTTTCCTCAATTCTTTTGTGCTTAACATGCCTGTCAATACTTTTAACAGTTCCTTCTATCTCCAACAAGACTGGCCTTAGGCTGTAGCTTGACAAAGACACCCAGGATACCTCCATCACTTCACAGGTAGCAGCTGTCACCTTCCCAACACTCCTTTTGTTAGGAAAAGCATGTTGCTATTTGGTCTTCCTCTATCTGTCATAAAGTCATATAACCAGAATGCTTCAACATGGTTGTGTTATCCACTTTCATGGCTTAGAAATAACATTGGGAGTTAGCCTTACAATCACGCAATCTTGTTACTTAGGTTTCTGGTACGTTTTCTATAACTGCTAAGTTTTAACTGCACAATCACTAACGTGGAACAAGATTATATGAAGTGTGCAAAATGCAAGGTCTAAAAGGAAATAGCAAATAGCACTGTTATAGTAGTGGAAATAGGACTTACACCAATGCTATGTCATTTTCCTCACAGCCACCATCACGTGGATATCTTCAACTTCACTTACTGATAATAATTCAGCATAGCCGCTTTATCCACCATTAAGAAGTGAAGAAAAAAGTCCAGAATCATGGCACTTTCACTGACACACAATCAATAATGTCTTGCCAAAGTTTTAAGGTAGGAATCTGAAAAATAAAATAAAATAAAATAAAATAAAATAAAATAAAATAAAATAAAATAAAAAAATAAAAATACATATATATAGGAAAATGTTATCTTTCTTATTAAAGCAGTTCCCTAAACTAAAATGAGGGAGGTCGTGTGAAAAACAGAATATAGCCTTACATTTTTTACCCCTACCTGCGTTACTATCAAAGCTAGTCATTGGAGACAGGATGTTGCCCTCAAAACAGCAGAAATCTTCTCTGTATTTTCTCATTCACGCTACAGCACTTAAATATGGTGATATTTAATAGAATAATTCTTTGGGATACACTTCAATCTTACAAGTATGATAGATCTTTAGACTCTTTTCCAAGCTGTTCCCTGGAAGATTCTGTTTTTTTTATACTTTCAGTATTAGAAGCAAATTTATGACAGTTTATGTTTCAATGCCATAGACTTTATTTTATTCTATTTTAATTTTTTCATTGAAGAAGTTCATATTTGTCAGAACAGATCCCGAAGGCAATTCTGTTATTGACAAAGACATGGGTCAATCTCCTTGAGTTTCCTTTCATCTCCTGAGTGATTATATCAACCAAATGACTGCTTAGCCCATGCTGTCCTAAAGTATCAAAACCTTTTATTATTTCAGTTTAACTTGGAGTTCCATATTCTAATAACTTCTGACCCAAATCTTATGTTAGCTGAAGACCAAAGCTGAAACCCAGAGTTCTGCAAATATGGGAGGAGACCGAGATGATCCTGCCTCTTGCCCAAGTCTTCTGCATTCAGGCTCAAGATACAGTCACAGTTTCCACAGCCTCTTTGTTTAGCAACATAAAAATTATTTGAGCTGTAGTGCAAGGAGGGTTTTATTAAACTCTTCCTACAGTAACTGGTGGAAGGAGGATATTTTTAAGAAAGGAGGAAGAGAGTAAGATTCCACACCTCAGAAAGTGAGAAAAGTTCAATGATGTAAAATGATATACACATACATGACTGTATGATAAATGACATGAATTTATTCTATCTTCTAATTCCTGCTCTTCAGCTGGAGTCCCAGTCCCTAGATGTTAAGTGTGGCCCATCAACAAAGGCACCTTCAGGGTCCAATTCTGGAAAGGGAGATGCTGAGCAGCAGCCCTCAGGCAGGGCAGCTGCTATAGGAACTATTTCCCATCAAGGGAAGGCAGAGGCAGCTTGTGGCAACAACCTGGGAATACAAGCATCAGTAGTGCTGCAGGGAGCAGTATTCAGCAGCTAAGTGAAGGAAGAGGGGTTGAGAAATCCATATCCATTTGGACTTGTGCATACAGACTTGTGTATACAAAGCTGAGTTAACTGGAGAGGCATCAGTGTGGACAGCATTAGTTCACATGCTTTATCCCCATTGACAATGGTAGGGGATAAAGTAAGCTTCAGAATTATGTGACATTCAGAATCGCTCTCCAGATCTCTCCTTGTTTATTCCTATGCTCAAACACATTGTGGAGTTGCCATTAAATGCCATATAAAGCACTGGACAAGCACATTGCTTTGACTGTCAGTCTGCTACCACTCTGCTACTATTTGTCCTCAATTCATTGCTTCGGCTTCATTTGTTAGTCACATGAATTTTAGAAATTAAAGCAATTAACCTCTACATCAGAATAGTATGCATCTAGCAATCAGCAATGAATAGTGGAATAAGAATTATATATGCATTCAGATAATATATACTCATATACCAGGTACAGGCATAACACAAGGTCAAAGCCTCTAAACCATCAGGGATCTCAAAAACAAAACAAAACAAAAACCAAAAAAACAACAAAAAAAAACAAAACCACACATTGAAAGGTGGCATACATTTAATGTTACTGAATTCATCATCACAGATTCAACTTAAAGAGGCAGCATAAAAATGTCCCAGCTGCAGAGCTCTGCTCTTACTGAGTATTTGATTACATCTTTCTTTCTTTGCAGAAAAATCCTTTACAACGCTTCTCATCTCTAAAAGTGATTTTAAATTTTGGTTCAGTGGCTTAGGGAAGTTTGTGCCCAGCTAGACATGTCTCCTCATGTTCTGGAAAATAGTCAAAGGACAGTGCATCAGACTCAGAGGATTGTCTCTCTGAAAAAAAAAAAACAACAACAGAGTAAATAAAATCCACAATTAGAAATCCATATTTGTACATCTGTGCATTCGGTAAGCGTAAAGCTAAACTTGCTGATTTGATACCATGGGGCATGAGTAAAATCAAAGGCTTGCCAATACAGTCTTTGTACATAACAGATTATACTAATTATCTTGTAGGACCAATTATAAATTCTAAGTATTAACTCTTGTTCATCCCAGGTGGGAAAGATAAAACAATTCATGAAGAAAGAAGCAAGAATAAGTAGGTTCCACATAGGAGAAGCACTGGTTTTGTGACAATTATTATGTGCCTACAGCTTGGCATCCTCAAGTGGAAAAAAAATGCCTAATGACATCATTCTGTAGCTGGTTTTCAACAGACAAACTGTATATGTATATGTCATTATGATGTGATTCCATCAGTACTGTGTGCTGCTGCAAAACCATCCCCTCAGTTGTTATAAACATCCTAGAAATTCACCCCATCACAACTTCAGATTCTTTTTCTTTTCCCCTTTCAAAATACACTGGGTTACAAATAGACTAAAAAAAAAAGATCAAATTCCCCTTACTCCATAGAACAGTCACCTATATTGTCACATGCAACATGCTACTGGCACTGTCTCTGCGCATACATGAGCAGAGGCACTATCTCTGGCCCAGACTCCTGGTCTTCAGCTTTACAGGTGAGTCATGAAACTCACACCAACCTGGAGCAGCCTGAGCATTGTTTCATTGTCTTTTTCAGAGTCAGGAAACAAAAAGCATGACTTGGTGCTTCTCTCCTCTGTCCCCAGATCCTGTGTTTGCCCAAGACATGGGTCACCTTCATTTACTATCCTGTTTCTGTTAGCTTCTGCTTTTAAACCTTTAATTATCTTTGGTCTTGAAACCTCAAGCTGAAAACTATCTAAAAGCCATGCTCTGAGACCTCCTTTTTAAGTGACTTAATAAAAAAACAAAAAAGAAACCTAGTTTGGTAGGCTAGTGAAGTGGCTTGAGTGACTGCATGGGTTTCTTTGCTGCAATATCAGTAGCATGGAAGGAAGAAAGAAGAGAATGAGAAAGGCGGGAAAAGGGAATATTCAGAAATGGAGAAAAAACAACAAAGTCATAGCAGTAAGACTGAGGAATTTTACATGGTGTAGAAAAAGGGAATATATCTTTATAGACTTGTAATATTACCATCTATATATTACCACACTACCACATTACCGCATTTACCATACTAGTCCTTTCAGTTGGCCTTGCTGACCTGCCCTATGGTTCTAATTTCTCATGCTGCCTGTATACTATAATGTCTTTAATTAGATACACTGAGGCTGAGGGCTAAGGCTTTTAAAGGATTAGACATTTATGTAGATAACGATAGCAACCAGAGTTGCATTAGATAAGATTAAACGCTTTTTTTTTTTCTGAGGAGACATAAGCTTCATATTTTATGGAACAAGAGAAGTTCAACTGACAGAAAGAAGAAAACTTCCCAAAAGGCAAATTATTTCATAATTGTTCACTAAGGGATTCTTTTGCCTTCTTTAAAGTGTGATGCTAGGCTGCATCACAGATAAAATACCACACTCCAAGGATTTGATCATGTATTCCAAACACGAACCAAAAGTATTTTAACTAATAGTAACTTATTTCAGTACTTGATCTCTCAAAACTTCATGACTCTTCTTTTTTTCTTCCCATGATACAGCTAATTAAGGCTGTAAGATCCAGTGCCCGAAGCCTATTACTCTTTCATTACCTAACGGTGTTACACAGTAATAATTAAAAAGTATAATTGTAATATTAAATCTCATAGATGGTAATTCTGCCCATAAACACAAGTGTATAATTTGAGTTTTAAATACATTTACATAATAAAAAGTATTAGTAATAATTGTAGTGCATTAAAAGTGTGATAAATGTACATGTTAATCATGTTTGTCATGTTAATTTTTGAAAAAATAGTAAAGGTCACCTCATTTTTCTCCTACTCCCTCTTCTTCCAGAAAATTTGTTTTTTGATGGCCTGTCACTCTCTGTTAAGTAGTTGCTTACTGCACTGTCCCAGACTTTATTCTTACATTGTGCTTATCCTTTTGTTTTTTTTTTATCCTAACATGTTTGGACTGGACTGATAACATAAAGCCTACGAGAAAAGGTCAGTTTCTGGATCTGTAATCTGGGCAGACCAGGGTCACAAGATGAACTATTTTTTACTTCCAAATATCTGGTATGTGGCTGTGAAAACCATAATGTGGCAATGTGTCGCTTGTATCTACCTTTGAACTGAGAAGCCAGATTTCTTACAAGAGGAAAAATAATATTCTATTGTCTTCAGCAAAGGAAAAGTATTTATCTCAGTGAGTAAGCACCTGTTGGCTATCTGGGCTATCGAATTTCTCCATTTTGAAGAATTCATGCTATTTTGCAATAAGAGAAATGTTGAAGACTATATCAACCCTAGAAGACCACTCTCAAAATTCATTTGGAAATATATTCACTGATAATCTATTAAATTGGATTTATTATGCTTTCTCTAATAACGTATTAAATTCAGGAGCAGAACTAATACTCAGATGGCCCAGTGCTCTAGAGATAGTGCAAGTGTCTGGATGAAAGTCCACCTTCCCTTGTACTGGCTTAAGAAGAGAGAGGTAACTATTAGAAGTGTACAGCAACAGAGTCTGAGCCAAGCCAGGCATCCTGAAGACCCAAAACCTGACCCAGCCCTTACACTTGACACAACCTCAATCTCATCACTATGAACCTCTCCAGCAACCTCATCTTTTGGTTGACCCTGGTCACTGTCCCTTGGACCTTCTCTTCTCACCTTGTTCAGGTAGCATCAGCTTTTCTGGTAAGGCCACTGCCATAACCTGTCTTGTTACTACTTTCAGCTCCTGGCACCTTGCCATTTGGAGCAGTGTGCCCTTGCTTCTTCCTGACATCTGAGCACACACAGAAAAATCCTGAGATTGCAGCTGGAAGTGTCTGGGGCACCTGCCGAATGGGGAAGCACTAGATTCCTCTCCAAACATAATCTAATGCTTAACTTAAAATCTGCAAACCTTAACTGAAGAGGGAATAAAACTTAGGTTCCCTGGTCATGAAATTGCATTTATCACAAGTTAGCAAACACCTCTTCCTCCTTATTTTCTGTACCAGGAAATCTTTAATTATTCTCTGAAAAGTGTAATGGTTGAAATAAGCAAAGTTAAGAACATCCTATCATCTTGTTATCATAAGAGTTAGAATTGGCATACATGATAAGATTAGCAAATTCAAAATACTTCAGGCAAATATAAGGAACTACAAATGAATCATCTAACTACCTCTAGCTAAAATGGGAAGGCATTTCTCCTGTATCTTGGGATTAGTCTACTAGATGTTCTTTAAAAATACCCACCAGATTTAAATTGGCAGGCAGAAAGCCCAAAGCTATACTTACATTCCCAGTAAGATTTATTTTAGTAAGTCTTGACAGTTTTTCAGGCTTAGGTAGACAAGCTCAGGACCAGTATTTCATTGATTGGGCAATTTCTTTCAATTAAAAAATAAATAAATAAATAAATATAAAACAAAACCAAAACAAAACAAGAAACAACGTAATAATAGTCTTTGAATCTCCAGGATGAGATAGCAAATGAGGAAGACTTGTGGACATTTCGATGTGGACTTAGGCATTTCTAGGGACAGACAGAAATTACTTAATGCACTTAATGGTACACTTCAAAAAAACTGCATAAAAAGCTTGCTGAGCTGTAAAAGAGTTCTGAAACATGTAACTTCTGCTGTTCATTTTTATTATTCTGTAGAGGTACCAAAAGAAGCAATTTACTTCAGCAAATGAAAACAGATTTTCACAGAACCACCTGATAAAGCTAACAATGCAAGAATTCTGATTTAAAAAAATCCTTAGAGTTGGAAATACAAAATTGTATTCATCAAAATTAAAATTTCTACAAAGTTTCTAGAATTATTTTTGGTGACTATGGTGAAGGGTAATACTACTGACAGAAACTGCAAGATGATATTTTAGGTAGTTAGAATTTTATTATGCAAGTTGAGGCTTTGTCAGTTAAGCATACTTAGTACTAGCATGGCTGTTACATTAAATAGCAAAGCTTCTTATCCTATTATGTTGCAGTGTACAACCCCACTTGCTCCTGCCAGAAGCTTTCTCGTGCTGCAGGGCATATGCTTCAAACAGCACCACCTATATATTTTTGTTCACAATGGGAAAAAGAGGTTTTAAAAAACTAAGGTTTTCTTTACAAGAGAAAAATAGAGGGATCTCTTTCCACATATACTGTTTTAAGGTCATGGGAACTCTGCAATCCTTGGATAGGTTCAGATGAATTTTGTCTTTAAATGTTATTCCTGTTCCATTTTCTTTCCTTGTAGTTTACAATCTGCATTCCCAGGCCAGCCACTTGTATAAGATTTTCTGCAACTACTAATGCTGGGTTTCTAATAGGAAGAAGAATGGTACAGAGTAGAAAGGTACATAAGTGCATTGAGTTTTGCTGAACATCAGTTTGCTTTGGAGTAAAAGGCTAGGCTTGAGGTTCAAAGAGATTACATACAGTCAATCTCAAATTAAGGCCATAAGGGTACTAGACAGCAAGCTGGAAGAAAGATTGGCAGGCTGAATGAAAGAGGGAATTAAAACGGCTTCTCAGTAAAAGTGAATTGCTACTTTGTGTTGAATAGTTAAGTAATAGAGAAGTGTGAAGGAAAATGAGAAAATGGTGAGCCCAGAGTTCAAAGATCAACCAAAGCTAGGATCCTTCTTTCTCTCAACTGATAGAAATACATTGTCTCCAGCAGGTAGAGACTTCAGGCTCCTACCAGCCAGGAATAGGGTCAAAATTGGGAAACAAAAGTTGACTTTTCACATAGCTCTGTCAGAGACAGCTTTCACAAAGAATTGACTTCCCCAGATGACAGAAAAAGGAAGTTTAGGAATCTTAAAGAGCAGCATCAAATTCCCAGGCAAAAATAATTTTCATCCTTTCCTGCTCTATACCATGCAATATGCTAGAGTTTCCTTGTGATAAAAGAATAGTGTCTCTTTTACATTTTTCCCACCAAAATATTTTTATGCTACATAGAATATTTTTCTGATTACATTTCTTACTTTCATAGTGATCACAACAATTATAAATAGAGAAAAAAAATTCTATTGCCACTTCTCTCTCAATCTTTTCTTTTGTCAGAAAATCCAGCCTGTTATTCAAACACACCAAAAAAGACAAGCCAATACCAAACCAAATTACAATGGACTCTGATAAGTACTGGGAATTATGTTCGTAATTTCAAATAAATCTAACACTTAGCAAATCTTTGCATGTTTGTCTGTCCAGTGATTTGGTATACAGTGCTTTCAAGAATGATTTGCACCAAGAATATACTCGGGGCAAGAATATACTAGAGAGCAAGCCAGCTGGGCTCACTGTGAGGACTTTAAACTAGAGCTGACAGTAGAAGGGTATGTACTACTGAGAGACAGAGAAGAGCCAGAGAATGCTGTCACTTTAGGAAGCACTTGGGGAAAACCTCAGATTTGTACAGGAGGTTTGTGGGAGCGCTCCTCTGGGAAGGTAATGTGTATGAAAGTCCAGCTGAAGTACCCCTGAAGCAAGAAAAATAAACAAGGGAAAATTAGAAACGGTGGTGTACTTGGAAAACTTTGATTTTATTGCTATCATGGAAACATGATGGGATGGTTCACATAACTGTAAGGCCACTGAGAACTACATGCTTTTTAGAAGGGATAGGCAAGGTAGGAGGGGCAGGGCAGTTGCCCTCTGTATTAAAGAGTGGATAAACTGCAAAGCGCTCCTTCTGGAAAACAGGAACAGGTGGAGAACCTGTCATCCACCTGGAATTGTGCAAGGCCTTTGACATGATCCCCTACCACATCCTTATCTATAAATCGGCCAGATTTGGATTTGAAGGGTGGATTATTCGGTGGATAAGGAATTGGTTGGAAGGTCGTAGCCAGAGGGTTGTGGTCAACAGCTCTATGTCCAGGTGGAGGCTAGTAATGACCAGTGTCCCATAGGAGTCTGTCTTTGGTCTGGTACTCTTCAGCATCTTTATCAATGGTATAGATGAGGGGATTGAGTGCACCCTCAGCATTCAAGTTTATTAATGATACCAAGCTGAGTGATGCAGTTGATAGAGAAGAAGGGAGAGATGCCATCCAGAGGAACCTTGATAAACTCAAAAGGTGGGCCCTTGTGAATCTAATGTTTCAACAAGGTTTTGCACTTGGGTTGAGGTAATCCCAGATATGTATGCAAACTAGGAGAATTAATCCTTGAGAGTAGCTCTGCTAAGAAGGACTCAGGGTTCATGGTTGACAAAAAACTTAACAATAGCCAGCAGTTTGTGCTTGCAGCCCAAAATGCCAATGATGTTCTGGGTTCCATTAGAAGAGTGGCCTGCAGGATGAGGGAGGTGATTGTCCCCCTCTGTTCTGCCCTTGTGAGGCCCCAGATGGAATACTGTGTCCAAGCCTGGGGCTCTCAACACAGGAAAGATGTGGAGCTTTTGAAGAGGTGTAGAAGATTATTTGTTTATATCACAGTCTCAAAGTTTGCTGGGGACATAGATGAACAAGTCCACCAAGTCCCGAGCAAGAGTTGTAAAATCCTTTGTCTGAGGGACACAGATGGAGAAGGACAGGGGCAGCTAGAGAGAGATAAGCTGCAGATTAACGGCCAGGAAGCAGTCTTTTCTGTGGGTTTATCTCGAGGAAGATGGCCATCTCAGGAGGTGCTATACATGACTCTTACCCAAGCACCCAGGAATGCCACGTTGGCAGAAGAAGAAGGATAAAAAGGGGATCTACAACCATGAGGTTAGGTTTTCTGGAAACAGATTCCTCATGAAGAAGAAGATGTTTCTGACATGAGAAGCCTCACAACCTGCCTCTCTCCCTCCTGGACTTGCTCTGCACTCTACCTGCATGCTGAAGAAGAACAAAGGTGTCTGCCATCAGATTCCTCACTACGGAATTCCTGCATTCTGACGGACTCTCCTGGGTCTGCTACCTGAGTCTTGCTGCTTCCTCCCGGACTGGCTTTGTGATTTCTTCCTGCTACCTGCTTGCTGTCCAAGGCCAGCCATGCTGCTGCTGCTCTCCCCCTGCGCTTTTGCCTTGAACCTTCAAAATGGTGTGCAATGGGACTGCTGCTGGATCTTGGTGGTGACTATCCCCGCTTCATGCAATTCTTGCTTATTTCCTATCTTTTCTATTTCCCTCCAAGGAGGGAATGATTTTAAACTAAAGGAAGTGAGATTTAGATTAGATGTTGGGGAAGTTTTTTACTGAGTGGGAGATAGGGCCCTGGCAAAGGCTGCCCAGAGGGGCTGTGGATGCTCTGTACCAGGAGGTGTTTAAGGCCAGGTTTGATTGGGCCCTGGACAATCTTATCTAGTACTTGATCCAATGGAAGGAAAGACATTCTATGATTCTGTCAAGTCAACGCTATATTCTGCAATTGCAAGAACTGCCTTAGAGAGCCTCTATCCAAGTAACAATCTGATCTGCCTCTTAAATATGCCTGAAATAGTAAAATAAACTGCATCAGCCAACAGTTCTACTCTTTTAACTAATAGCTAATCAATTCTGGATAACCAAACTTTCACAGTTCCATCTTTCTGAAGCTAGATACTGCCATGATCAGCAATGTTCTGTTTATTGACTACAAGTGATGCTCTACTTTATTTATGGAATGTCATTGAAGAAAACTGCACTGCAAAGTACTGACAGTGCTTACAGAAAGACATGTATGCTAGGATGTCCTTAAAATGAAGGAGTGACATAACCAAAGACAAAAGCATCAAACCACAGCCCATAACTTTTCAAGCAATATTTGACAGAGAAACTTCAAAAGATATCATATATGCAGATTAAAAAATACAAGGCTATTTTATGGTTAGTTTTAAATCTGGAAGTGTCTACTCTGAGTAAGCTGAATTTACTGGGCTACACTTGTGCTAAACTCAGAATGTTATAATTAGATTTTAAAATTTATCCCTGTGTGTGTATGATTGTGATATGTTTCTTTGTAAAAATGTGTATACTTATTTATAAACAACAAAAAAATGAGATGAAGTCCTCTTTTTCTTATACTGGCAAAAAGTAGACTGGCTAAGAAAAGAAATCAAAGCTGACTCCACTTAAATATTTATTAAAACACTTGTGCCTTTTAATTTTCCTCCTCCATTTTATAAGACCAACATCCTTCTGTCCAGAAAGAAAAGAGATTTGTGCTTGTTACCTGTGCTAGCCAAAATACATAACAAACCGAGATAACTGCTGTTTAAAGGAGATTAAGATAATTAATTTCAGACTTGAAGTCAGGAATTTTGCTGATAAAATTCTGGATCTTTGTCTTTGAGCCATCTGTCTGTCTCTGAATCTGTTTTTATTGGCAGGTTATTAGGGCTGTTCTGTGAGTTTTCCTACTCTTTAAGGAAATCAGTCTGGAAAGAACCTATAGTAGCCAATTATCTTCCATCTAACTTATATGTTATTACATTCAGAAAAGAAGAATTGGGATAAAAAGAAGAAAATTTGTAGAGTCGAGTCACAATAGTTACATGATCCCAAGGATTCAGGTTTTTGCTGATCTGTTTGTACCCATTCAGTGTATGCCATGTGACAATGTTCACACACCATTCTGTGCTGTCTGATGATTACGAAAAACCTGAAAAAACTGAAAAAACCTGAAAAACCTGAAAACCTGCTAGGAACACAGCATCAACACATAGCATATGCTTAACTATATATATACATATTTTTCTCCACAGCTTGGTGGGAAGATATTTTTCTACCTGCCTTTTCTGCTGCTAGTAATTTCCTTCCTCTTTAAGTGTCTAGATCATTTATAATCTGTTCCAAGTGCTGTTGTCATCCCTACTCCCAGTCCTGCCCTCTTATTTATCTTTTTTTATACATATATCATTCTTTTACCCACATATGTTCTTAACTTTCTTCATTTTCCTCCTCTCACATAGCAGGAAAACCCGTAAGAGCAGAACTGAACTATCTCATATATTACCACAATATTCTCCTAGTAGCAAGCAAAGGATATGTTTACTCCTTTCCACTTTCACTGCTTTCTTCTTGAGTGTGGAGCACCTTAATGGTTTGCATATAAGAGACATAAAGGGCAGATCTGTTTTGTACAGGGAACATCCTAATTGAATTTAGCTGTGAGAGGCCAGTGACTCTCCTTTGATGCACTGGTCATGTTTTCACAATGGTAAGAAAAGACACTTTTTTGGCCATATATGATACAAAACGTTTAGATAATAGAGATGACAAATTTTCATGACAAAAAAAGTTTTCAGATTTCATTACTACTAGTCAAATCAATATTTCTTTTCTGTTTTGTACCTGGAAGAGAAAGATGAGTCATTTCAGCACATGAGAATGACTTTTCACATCATTTCCCTTTCAGAGACCTTTGTTTTCATCTTTTGAATGTTTCAAATTAAACACATCAAGTACAGTAGATGTACAACCAAATGAAAATAAATTCTTGCAAAAAACATGTTGAGAAGCCACCTTGGAAGTAATGATAGAATAACAGAATCCATAGATTTGCTTACATTGGAGAGGACCTTAAGGATCACCCAGTTCCAGCCCTCCTGCCACAGACAGGGTTGCCAACCACTTGATCAGACTGCCCTGGTTCTATCTAACCTGGCCTCAAGCCATCTCCAGAGATGCAGCTTACACAACCTCTCTGGACAACAAGTTCCAGCACCTCAACATCCTCTGAGTAAAAAATTTCTTCTTAATATCTAACCTATATCTCCCCTTTTTTAATTTAAAGTCGTTCCCCTTTGTCCTATCACAATCAGACCGTGTAAAAAGTTGGTCTACCTCCTGCTTGTAAGCTCCCTTCAAATACTGGAAGATCGCAATGAGGTCTTGCCACAGACTTCTCCAGGATGAACAAGTCTAACTCTTTCAACCCTTCTTCATATGAGAGGTACTCCAGTCCTTTAACCATCTTTGTGGCCCTTCTCAAGATCTGCTCCAACAGCTCCAAACCCTTCTTGTACTTATGGTCCCAGGTTTGGACACAACTCCAGATGGGACATCACAGAGGCAGAATAGAGGACAATCACCTCCCTCTCCCTGCTGGCCACCCCTGTTTTAATTCAGTCCAGGACACAATTGGCCTTCAGTGTTGCACTGCTGGCTCATGTCCAGATTTTGGTCTACCAGAACCCACAAGTCCCTTTCCACAGGGCTACTCTCAATGAGCTCTTCTCCCAGTCTGCATTGGGACTGCATCGACACAAGTGCAACACCTTGCAATTGACCTTGTTAAACCTCAGTAGGTTCTCATGTGCCCACTTTTTGAGCCTTATTGAGCCTGTCCAAGTCTCTGTGGATAGTAATCCTCCTTTCTCTTGTGAACCACTCAGCTTGATGTCAAACTTGCTGAGTGCGCACTCAATTCCACTGTCTATGTAGATGATAAATATGTTAAAGAGAACCAGTTCCAAGACAATCCCTGGGAGATGCCACTTGTTACTGGCCTCCACCTGGACATGGAGCTATTGGCCATAACTCTGGCTGTAACTTTCCAATCAATATCTACTTAATAGTCCAGCCTTCATATCCATTTGTCTCCAAATCCATAAATGCTTCCTCCACTATGTTTGGCATCCTATATGTGCAGAGAATTTTCATGCAGAAAACAACTTTGATCATCTGCCCTGGTCTCCTCAAATCCGCCATCACTTTGCCACTTACATGTATCTTATGTATATCTAAAAATACTCTCTTTATACCAATAAAAGTCACAGACCACATCATAAGGGTTTACATATTGATACAGAGATTGATAATGATTGGCAGGCTTAAACACTTTCATTATAGAACTCCTTATTTCAGCCACAAACCTTTAACATTTTTTGTCCACTTGTCCAGTGTAAACTATTAAGCCTGAACAATTTTCTTTAGATTACTCTATTCATGAGCATGAAGAAACCTGAAACTGTCAGTGCCTTCACTTCTAGTGAAAATGATTTGCCATTCATGTGCAGAAGCCCACCAAAGAAAACAACTATGGGAAAAAAAATGAAGTTCTTTGGCTGAGTTAGTACCAACTACTTATTTTAACAGAATAGCTGAAATAGAACTAATGTTAAATTTTCAATAGGAGACTATTGGCCTTCCACAGTATTTGATCATGAGAATAAAAAAAATCCCTTCATCACCAATTACATATACCCTCAAAAGCAGAAAGTTATCTAATAGGAAAGCGTATTTTTTCAAGAAAATTTCTTGCCTGAACATCCTCAATTGCTCTTATTGGAATAAGCAGTTAGCTACTATTTTACTCAACTTGATCACACTATTTCACTTTTTGTAGCAGTCACTTTCACTTTCACAGATACTACGAAGAATGCAGAAAAATAAAATGAAATTATCTTATTTTTGCACTGATTAGATGTCTTTTTCTTTCCTTTTAACTTCCTCAGTAATTTCCAATAATTGTTCAATGAAATATGAAACAGGCATTGTGACATTTGTTGGTGAACCACTCAGAAATCATTAAGATGAGGCTTCTCTGGTTGTGTTGCAGAGTCCTCTGAAGTCAACAGTAAAACTTCTATTAATTTTGATGGGGGCAGAGCCTGATTCCAAGCTCAGTGACTTGTGTGAGAAAATTATCAAGATTATACCACAACACTGCTACCTTGTGGTATGACAGAGAGTAAAATCATTATTGCTTTTGTGACATGACTCTGATTCCAATAACGGGGATCCCATGTCACAAAATTCTAACACCTCAACTTACATTTAAATGTACAGCTCCCTTCCCAGTGTAAGTCTTTACATGATAATTAGTAGAAAGCTACTCAGGTTAAAACTACAAAGTATTAAAAGATGATGCCAAATTACTTTTCCGTTAAAGATTCAATTAATAAAGTATTCATTCTTAGAGATGCTAATTATCTTGTAAAATTTCGTAATGCTGATGTTAGGGAAATGGATATAGTTTTCCATTAATAACCTGAACGGGTTTGGAACTAGTTTGTATATCACAGATAAAAATACCCTTCTCACTTCCACTATATTTATGTCTCATTAGTTTATGGTCTTAAAGCCCTCCAGGGATTGTCACTCACAAATCCACCTAATGTTTATGAGGTCTAGATTTTGCATTTGGATCTCTAATTTAGCCAACAGATATGGAAAATCGTATAGATAGAAAACTCCCCAGTGACTACAAAGCTGTAGATTTTAATAGAGAGGGCAGAAATAGTAAAAGCATAATGTTTAATATAAGCATAATGCTTAGCACATTAATGGTAAGCTAAGTGTATCACCTAGGAGGAAAGACATTCACTGTATTTCAGATAAGTATAATACTATGCCTTCCAGAATGGTTGGCTTCTAATGATAGACAGTTTAATAGGGTTGTGTGTTAATGTCATCCAGTTTCTGTGGAAGAGGGTTTATTAATGAAGCATTTTCTACACAAGCATAGGCAAGTGAGGATCAGCTGTTTTCTGAAATGGCAACTCTAAACCTTGGGGACCTGTGGGCCAGAGTTCTCATAGGCTGCCACACACCCCAACTATACTCTGTATGTGGGGGGTTGGAATTAGATGATCTTTAAGGTCCCTTCCAATACAAACCATTCTATGACTCTATGATTTACAAACACCATAAAAACAGCTCTGTCATAAATACATAACAATGGCAGGGTTCAACAAGACAGTTCCCAAAATTACAGGCTGCATAGTGCTGTGAAAATACTGTGTAGCTAGTATTTTCCAAAGCTTATGTTAAATGTACATGGAATTAGCCTTTCTTTAAGTTTTCTACATCATTACACATCTGCAGTTGACAGATACTAAGACATAGAAAATTATTCATTTTCTTAACTGTTATATTGGGCATATAGCCTCAAAACAACTACTGAGATATCTGTTAAGCAAAAAAATATATATGCTTTTCATCCGAAAAGAGAGCTGTGGCTTAAAAGAATACAAGTGAATAAAGCAAAGGTCTGAAAAACTGAACTGGAAATATAGGATTTTTCTGAAAGTGAAGATTTAGGGAAGAATATGAAGATACAGGAGAGCTACCTAACCAGACTTTCTAAATAAATGAGTGTCAAGAGCAGCATCTTTACAGTGAAACCTAAATGAAAATTTCCAATAATCTCCTCAAATGCTGAAATTTGACTAAACAAATAATACATAATTCATGCCTATTTTGGCATTAAATGCATATATCATTTTTTGTATGAAAATAATATTCAAACTATAAGACCTCAGAAATTATTATATTCTTTTTTAACTGAGTGTTATAAACTTCATTTTACCTCCAAAGATATAACCGAACAGATATTTCCTGGATGTGTAAAAAATGTGTAAAGCACTTTTTTTTTTTTTTTTTTTTTTTTTTTTTTAAACAGGGATTCCAATGTTACTGGGATTGTTTTATTCACCTAGGAATTTTGAGGTGAAAATAATATGCCAGGTAAATAGCAATGTATAACTTACACTCACAGTTCAGCTCTGCGAACAGGAAGACAGATACTCACATTATTGTTCTGCCTGCTCTATGTTAAGATGAATTCAAATATAATATTACTGCCCTGATAAATATATTCTGAGTTACATAACATGCATAATATACACATCTGTACCATAATTCTTTGAAACTAATACTGAAGCCAGCGGATTAGGTATTTTATAAAAGTAATATTTGTAATAAAACTTGCTGGCACTAGCAACCTAAGAGCAGATGGGGTTTGCAGAGAGCATATAATGATGATTCATTGCAGTTAGTACACGCAGATCCCTCAGATCTTCCTTCAGTTTAGTTCTTTCTTTGGTTTAAACAATGATTACCTGGCAACATAATTATTTGAACAGCCAAGCAAAAGCAATGTCAGCCATCTGCTAAATGATTAGCAGATATAAGCAAGCTTTATCTTTCGAAAGCAGATTCTTTCCTGCAATGCCACTTACTGATGTGAAATTAAATACCCGTAGTTAAAATGTTTCACTTGATATGCTCTCTATTGTGAAGTTGGCAAGTGATCCTTGACTGATAAAACACATTTCAGAAATGTATCAGTGGGGAAGAGAGGGAGACGATTTGATGATTAAAATACTGAACTGAGCCTGAGAGCCTGGGACAGGCATTGACAACCCCCTGTGTACCCGAGAACAGCGTCTCCCTCTGTCTTGGCTGCTCTGATGTGGAATCAAGGAGCAGTAAAGAAAAAATTATGAATAATTGACAGTTGCTTTAAACTTTGATAAATTATACTTTGCAGTGTTGATCCCACTGTATCTCCTGATAAAAATAAATAGATCAGATCCCTTTAATTAACTGCAATTACTTTTCTAGATGGGAACAGAAGGAGCCATATTTCAAACTATGGCAGCAAGCAAGAGTAAAATCGCCCTGCATTCAGACCACTTCATTCTTGCGTCTTGCCTTTGGCTGCTGAAACAGGGGAAAGATTTCTGTTGAGCCTCAGCTCCATCCACCCACAAGCTGTCAGGGACTCTCCTCTAGCCCTCTCACCATAAGCAGCCTGCAAGAGATGCTGCCTGGTAGGTAAAACCAAAAGTAAACAGAAGCAAGGAGAACTTGGCATGTGTTATATTACCAGTGCAGCCCATGGTTTACACTGCCTCATCTTGATTGGTTTTCAACTCAATCACACTGTTGGTTCCCATTGCAATTTATGCATCTCTAATATCTAAAGAAGACATTTATGCAAAACAAACCACAACTAGAAGGAAAATATATTCTTTTTCTGAAAGAAAGGAAAGACACTAAAACTGGGGGCTCTGCAGATGCTCTGCAGATCTTAAGCAGATTTGTGTGCTACCTCTACTGGGGCAATGTTCATAGCATCTGCTGGCAGTGTGAAAGCTTTCATAATTTTTTTTTCCCCAGATTAAATACTGCTAACTTCTTTCCCCACTTCATTTTTACTAGCCAGTTCAACAGCAAGTTTGAATTTATTAAACAGTTCTTCAAGACTGAGCTTGTTTTATGTGTGAAAATAGAGTGGTATGAATACCACTTACCATTTTTCAGATTTTAGGCACAAGACAATAATAGTGCTAAATGAAAAGGACTAAACTAGTTATTAACACTGATTTTGTTAAATTTAGAGGAAAAAGGAGTTTGTTACCAAATTACTACCACATTACACTTTCCTGTTTCTGCTGGATTCCCCATGTCTCACTCTGTTTATTTTGGTGTATGAGCATACCCCTGAATTAAATGGGAAATCAATCACAGACAAGAGATTTTATCTGAAGATACAAGGAATGTTTGTGAATTTACTATGGTAGCAACATGTATAAGAAGGAAGATATCTACCTGGAGTCAAATGCAAGAGGCTTCATAGAATCATAGAATCATAGAATATCCTGAGATGGAAGGAATAGATAACAATTGTCAAGTCCAACTCCTGGCTCCACATAGGACCACCCAAAAATCAGACCACAAGACTGAGAGTGTTGTCCAGATGCTTCCTGAACTCTGGCAAGTTCAGTGCCATGACCACTGCCCTGGGAATCCTGTTCCAGTGCCTGACCAGCCTCTTGGTGAAGAACCATTTCCTGGTACCTATCCTGAACCTCCCCTGTCACAGCTTCATGCCATTCCCTTGGGTTCTATTATTGTGGTCAGCAGAGAAAGGAGATCAGCCCATACCCCTCTGCTCCCCACATGAGGAAGCTGTAGACTCTGATGAAGTCTCCCCTCATCCTCTTCTCCAGGCTGAACAAACCAAGGGACTTCTGCCTCTCCTCGTATGTCTTCTGCTCTAGAACTTTCACCATCTTTGTAGCCCTCTGTTGGAAACACTCTAAGAGTTTTATGTCCTTTTTTGCACCATGGTTCCCAAAACTGCACACAGTACTGAAGGTGAGGACGTACCAGCGCACTGTAGAAAAGGACTACCACTTCCCTCAGCCATCTAGCAATTGCCATGCTTCTAAATTATGTAAATTGAATTACAATATGAAAGTCACTGTCAAAATAAGATTTTTCAAATTATACTTTAATACCTGCTCAGTAAAATATTTTAAGAAATATGTTTTATTATTTGACTAACAAGAATTATGTTTAAGAAACATTATTTTATTATGAGCCAGCATGCTGCTGAGGTCGGTACAACTATTCATCTGAGCTGTACGAAAGAAAGGGTGTGAGATATGAAGCCAAAGTGGATCAGATTTGAGAGTTTAACATGTTCATTTTATCATTTAATTATTTAAAATCAGCAGAAACTCAGACATGAAAATAATTGAATTAAATCTCTTCTACTGCCATCATATCAAAAAGGCTTTTGATATTCATCAGAAAACCCTGAAAGGAAAGCTTTCACCAAGGAGGAAGTTTGAGAAAAGAAGCAAACAAAAATTCTGCCTGTACCAACTGTTATATTCCTCATAGTTCACCTACATTTACTAGCATTTTTTGTTTCTAAACATGGCTGGTAAACAAACATATTATGATTATATGTTTGTGTTATCAAAGTATTTGACACAAAAATTATGTGGTATCCCTATTTCATTTGATCCTTCACCTTCCAATATATTATTAATAACTCTATTATAACATAATTAATGTACTTAAGTGGGAAACGCTGCCATCTTTCCAAGGTGAAACAATCAAAGATACTGCCCATAATATCTATATCTCTAAGTACTTACAATTTGATATATTGGATGCCCATAAAATAATGCAATACAATTGATGGTAAAAGATGCTAAAGATTGTTACATATCAAAACTTCACAATCAAAACCATATATGGAATTAAGATAAAAACAGATTTCATAAATTCTAGCATAACAGTTGAATCATCATGTTAATATCATATTAACATTTCTGTGTATTGGTGTCCATCTTACACCTAATTTCTCAAGCAACTATCTCCCTACAATAACTTTTTTGATTGACAATAATTTACATTAATAATTTTTTGATTGACTTAATTAGTACCTGGCAGATACAAGGTCACAGAGAACTCAAGGCAGGGGTGGAATTTCTATTTTTTATGGCAATTCAAACCATCTCCAACATTAGGTTTTGAGTAGTTGCCTATAAAAACGGTGCACCCCTGTACTAATTAAAATGTGCATAAATCAAATCTGCCACGGTAAAGAAATTTTTGGAATAGCAGTTCTACAGAGAAAATCCACATCCTTGAACCTTTTTACATAGTTCCCTAGACATGTAAGGTCCTGCACATATGTCTGCAGAATAGCTTAGAAAATGAACATTAACAAAACACTATTGTGACTAATTTCTTTTAAGAGAAATCAACTACACTATCACCAGAAGGGAAGGGGCAGACCAGCACATCTAAGTCCACACACTCTACTGCACAAATCTGATGCCCATCCTCAGCAAGGCACTCCAAACTGAGTGAATGGGCAAAGCTGCTTACAGATTAAAGCTGAAAGATTGATATGGTGGAATTCTCCATGCGAATTCAGATCAATGCACATTTATGGCCTCTGAAACAGCTATGACTCCTTATAAACTCCCTCTATTACACTGTTTTATTCTCTGTTGTCATTGAACTTTTTTTTTTTGCCTACGAGTTCTCATTCTAATAAGCCTCATTTGCAAAATGTGAAATTATGCAGTTAAAACACATACCTACAGATAACCAGAAAAAAGTGGGATTTTGCTATAATGTAACAGCACCACCTTTGAAACTATTGTACTGCTGCAAAAATGTTTATTTCAGCATTCCCTTGAATTCTAGCAAAATAATGGGTAATTACTTAAATTATTTATTGCACATAGTGACTGTATATTTAAAGCTCTACCTTGTAAATTTCTACTTTTTTTTTTTTTTTTTTGGCATGGATTTCATTCTCTATCTTTCTAGAAGGCATTTCCATGGGGACAGTCCAGATGTACACTCTTATTTGTAGAAACACTCATTCTGACATAGGAAAAGATAACCCTAAGAGTATATCGATCCTGTTAATCAAAGAGTAAAAATACAAATTTCCTAAGTGTTAAAAAAGGGCACAATTGCTTTTAATTGATTGCCGTTTTCTTTCCAGGATATAAAATTGCCATTTTCTTGAGAATATAAAATGTAGTGTACATAGATTTTAGTTTTTATTCATAAAATAAAATCTGCAGAAACAAATACTCTGCTTGCAGAGAAATGTCTCTTTTATAGTAATAAACTTTAAAAAACCTCTTTGTTCAGTCTGCTTTGAGTATTTTTAGTAGTAAGCCTTTGTATTTACTAATAGGAAAATTTCCATACAAAAGCATCATAGAGCTGATCACAGCCCAACACAGATTAAAAGCTTTACATTCAAGTATTTCAGGGTGTAATAGCAATTTACTTAAAACGGCCTTTATATTTGGGTTTGATAACAATGGCCACATTTCTCGTTCTCTTTTACTTCATGATAAGAACCTGATGAGGCATTTTGGCTAATTGATTAGGACAATCCCTGAATGCTGAGCAAAATCCAACCTTGCAGAGAAATACTGGAGATTCTACATTCCTTTCAGAAACTGAGTTTTATGTTCTCTCCAGTAGCAATTGCAAACCTTTTACTCCACTGAGCTAATGGAGATGTGTTCTTTGCTGCATGTAATGGCTGAATTTAGAAACTGTAATATGAAATTTAGTTTCTGAGGAGATATGTTACAATTTCTGGCAGAAAAGTCAGCAGTAGCAAAAAGATACCATCCTATTTTAAAAAATTATGTGTGTGGTACATAAAAGTCCATTAGAATGTTTGATTCTTCCTTTTCTCCTTCTGACAGATGCAATTTTCATCAAGTAAATGATCCCCTCAAGAAAAGAGATGGAGATGAATCCAGTGATTCAAGAAGGTTTAGGAAATGTCTTGTGCAATGGGAGTAATTCATATAGATGGGTCCTGAAGGAGAAATCTTTAAAAACATCCATATGTTTAGAAAGACATTATAAACACCTGTTATAACCAAAGTTGGAGATGCAGGATTTTTTTAAAGTTACAGCTTATATTCTTGCCAAGAGAATTCCAGATAATTTCAGGTCACTCCTCATTGACACAAATTTATAGCATCCACTTTGCACCAGGCCTTTTGGGTAGGGAGATTTCCTTCTCAGTTGAAGGAGAAAGCCTGAACTTCACAGAAAGGAAGCAAGTGCACTTGTGCTTGTGCTTTTTTTCCTCTTTACATCTTCATTTGTAACCTTACTCACTACTCTGTGAAGCTTTAAGGTACTCTAGATCAATCCCAATCAATATACATGTACTAGTTCACTTATGTTAAAGCACTCAATAGCTGAGATACACAAGTGAGACAAAGTTTATATCTGCATGGAACCTTTCATACAGAAGGAGCTTAACTCTCACTGATCAGTAACTGAAGAATTTAAGTACCTTTTGCTTCAAGTCATATGAGTTAAATTCTGATTTTAGTGAAATCATATGGAATTTTACCAAAAATTCACTTCATCTAAGTAAAAATCCACTGAATTACCCAATATCTCCAACACTTTATCTTTCCTAAAATCATTTTACATCAGGACTTTTAATGTCAGTTTTTAAAGAAAATGAAATAAGAGATTAATTATACAGCTGAAAAACAAGTGAATAGTTTAGATAGACAAGGATGAACATGCTGACATCTCTTCAGCATATTATGATTTTGTATTTTATTTATATTTTCTTCTTACTCTTTCAAGGAATCATGTGAAGTAGACAGCATTCCTAACATTTTAATTTATTCAAAAAACAGCTAAGACAAACATCTAGCAGAAACTAATTAGGTGTGGTTGACCTTGATTTGGAGGATGAGAGATCTATTGACTGAATAGCCACTTAGTGCCCCTACTTGTTCAATTTTTCTATGATTGTATGGAAAAAAGTTGAGAAGCAAACTTTAAGCAAGTCCTTGCAGTCACAACATTACTTCTCTACATCTTCTGAAAAGCAGCTGTTCTAGTATCTGAATTACCATCATAAGGCACATGTTTTCAAGAAAATGTAATAAAAAAGTCATCAAAAGTCACCCATAATACAAAGGTTTTCTCTGGGAAAACCTGTTCCCATTACTTAAGATATATTACCCTTTAGTGTGTGCATATTAAGGTGTTTATATTCATTGAATGTGAAATCTGTTTCTAATTCTGTGCCCAAAATACATTAAGAGAATGCTAAGTTTGCAAATACAACTTTAACTCTGCTTTCTTGACTATCTGCACATAAATATAGAGTGAACTTTGAATAGCTTATAAAGTGGCATTCTTCTATTTTCCACAAGCAGGTGCTCCAGTAACTGTTGTTGTACCTCTTGTTATGTTCCACGTAGAGTAGAATAAAGTGATAAATAAATTACATCTTGAAATGTTTTAATGACTATTCATATTTAACAGTTTACCTGCCTGAATGTTCTATTCTATTTAAATAAAATGTTAGTAATAAATATATATAACCTGATATATAACCAGTTTTCTTAACCAAAGCCACTATTTAACAGCCAGTAGTGACCCTTGTGGACTGAAAGAGATTTTTTGAAAAGTACTGCTAATAGAAAAAGATATCCAGGTACTGAGGCTAATGTCAATTTCTTTATTAGCTGCTCCATTGCTAAAGCTACCCAGCCTAGAAGATGACATAAAATTCCAGCAAATGGTAAGAAGATTTAAATCTGTGACCTTATGGAATTTGGAGTCTTAGGTGGAAAACCTCTGTGCTCACAGTACCAGTTTCTGTCTTTGGATGATTCATAGGACATAAAGAAGAACGACCTCAGCAGCTCTGCTCTATGTGCCAATGACTTTCAGCATATGTTAAACTGTAAGCAAATAGGTTCTCTCATTACTAGCTTTTTCTTCCACAACTAGCAACAACCTGAGCAGATGCCACAAAAATAAAGTCACACATATAAGACAGGAAGGAAGGTGAAAGGGAAGTGATATTATTCATCTTACTGTGCAAAAAAACCTTTTTATTGTACAACATATTAGGAATCATTTATAATATTTTCATTTACAAATAGGTCCAAATAAAATATTTCACTTTGTCAATAGATAATGCAAGCATACTGCTGGTTCAGATGTAGTAAACAGTTTGTGTCACAGTGATCATAAAACCAACAAGAGGCTCCTCTGGTTTTGAATTTACTCCACAAAAACTTGATCTTCAATAATCCATTCTAGCTACTGACTATTCTAATAATAAAGAGGAAAAAAAAATAAAACAATGAACAGAGAAGTCATTTGTTGAGTTAATTGAAAACTTACCAATAAACAATGAAAAGAATTGTCCAGAAATTTTCCCTCATTCCCAGGATTTTTCAACATTATCTTGTATACTAGTAAGATCTGCAATACAAGCATATTAAGCAAACTGCCCCACAACTTGTCTTCCAAAACACCTGATACTTCCAGACTCCTGTTCATTGCAGTGAACATGAAACTCTCAATGTATCTTTAAGTAGGCCAAAATGCCTAGATTTTGTTAACAGTATTATTTAAGATCATATAAAAACAGCAAAGCATACATTTGCATTACTCTGTGCAGACCTGTTAATTTTCATTACAGACTCAGTTAAATGCACATTTACAAAATAATCACTTTGATTTTGTATACGAAATAAAACCTCTGGTATTTTACAAAACCACAAAAAGCATAGAACTGCTCAGTGAGGTTTACTATTTCAGATGTACCAGTTTTCTCTTCCAACTCCTATCGGCTTTGGACTATAAAAATTAACCTGCAAAAACTGTGTTCCACTATGAAAGGTATTTACCTTAATTTGAACTAGCAATAATCCAAACTGTTGTAACATGAAATGTCATCAGGGATAACAAACACCTTAATGCCTGGGTAAATAAGTGGCATGCCAAAAGCATTTCCAAAAATTAAATAGTAATTTAGGAAAATGATGAAATTGAAAGTAAGTTTTTGGGTGTTGAAGTGTTTCTGGGTCCAATTCACAATATAACTTTTAATTATATTAAAATTCTTATTGACTGAAATTAGACACTGTGGAATACTGCACGATAATGAAGGCAATGTGCTTTATTTTAGATATGTTGAATCAAATGACTTCTTTTTTGGTAAGGAAAAATCTGCATTCAGTAATGCATTGCTAATCTTCAGTAGCAATGATAAAGGAATAGTGAACCTGTGTGGTGTGGTTGACATGCCCGAGGGATGATATGCCATTCAGAGAGACATAGACAGGCTGAACAATTGGCCCAGGAGAACCTCATGAGGTTTAACAAAGCCAAGTGCAAGATCTTGCACCCGAGTACTGGCAACCCTTGCTATCAGTATGAGCAGGGGGATGTAAGAGTAGAGCACAGCCCTGCCAAAAAGGACCTGGGGGTACTGGTGGATGGCAAACTGGACATGAGAAGGCAATGTGTTCTCACAGCCCAAAAAGCCAGCTATACCCTGAGCTGCATCAACAGAAGTGTGGCCAGCAGGTCAAAGGAGGTGATCCTGCCCCACTGTTCTGTGCTGTGATACTTCACCTGAAGTACTGTGTCCAGATGTGGAGTCCTTAGTCCTGTTGGAGAGTGTCCAGAGAAGAGCCACAAAAATGATCCAAGACAACACCGCTCCTAAGAGGACAGGCTGACAGAGCTGGGGTTGTGCATCCTGGAGAAAAGAAGGCTCTGGGGAGAACTGGGAGTGTCCTTTCAGTATCTAAAGGGGGTTGTAAGAAGGAAAGGGACAGACTTTTTATCTGTGTCTGTTGTGGTAGGACAAGGGTGTTCAAATGAAAAGAGGGAAGGTTTAGAATGGACATAAGGAAAAACTGTTTACAGTAAGAACAGTGAGGCACTTGCCCAGAGAGGTGGTGGTTGCCCCATCCGTGGAGAAATTCAAGGTCTGGCTAGACCAGGCTCTCAGCAACATGATGGAGCTGGAGGTGTCCCTGTTCGTTGCAGAGGAGTTGGACTAGATGGCTTTTAAGAGTCTTTTTCAACTCAAACAATTATATTCTAAGAGGAAGTAATTGCACTGTAAAAGAGCCCATGTTTGTTCCGCTTTTGATTTCAAAAGAAATTTTCTTCCTAGATTGAGAGAAAGCATTTCCTGATTCCTCATCTAGTGAATTTTCCTTAGAGCTCGCCTGAAAAGTTTTGTCCTCAAGAAGGTAGCAAAGCCAACATTTTTCTTATTTAAAAAAAAATAAAAAATGAAAAAAAATTGAATTGTGCTCTCCAGCACTTTAGGTATCAGTGTTTTTTTGTATCATGTGAAAAAGCTCTTGTGGAAATTCTAATCCAGCTAGTACAATATCACATACAAAGAGTGTATAATCTACTAGTTTCTGCCAAAGAGTATTTTGATTCCACTAAATGATGTCAGTTGTCTTTTAAACATTTCTGGATATATTCTGCCACAAAATGTGGCTATAGATAAGCTTAAAAGTAGCACACAAAGGAAATGGCAAAAATACATTAAACTCTGTTGTATGATTTTGAGAATAATGGGAAAAACTAAAAGCTGTAATTGTGCTTATGTTTTTCACTGTCCAACAGGAAATAGCAAAAAGTCATACATTCTCATTGGAGATTAAGAATAAATGTGTCAAAATGGGGAGAAAGGCAATGACAAAATAATTTTGGAAGGTAAAAACACTCTAGATAACAGTCATCGTAAAGTTAGACAACTGTGAAGCCCCACTTCAGGTGTTAGAATTGAAAACAGCTATTGCTGTACCTGTAATAAAGGCATTTCCTCATATAGCCCCTTGATTAATGGTGATTATTAGGATGGTAGATGGAGGAAGAGAAAGAGTAGAAGGCTACCTGTCCTTCAGCTACTTGGCCTTTAACATGTCACTGGTTCTTCAGTGTACTGATAATCAGAATGGCATTGCAGGGGCATGTTCCCAGCACAACAGGGTGGTCTCCTCAAGAAAAAGAAGTAATCAGAAACTGATTTGACTTGATAGCCCAAATCCTTTCTTGTTCTTCCAAGACAGTGGTTTCTATAGAACAATGTGATACATTACAAATGCGCATTTCCTCTGTCAAAGTGAATGTGGTTTATTTGCAGACATTTCCAATGGTTATCACAAAAATAATGAAGTGTAAACCTCCTACCAAAAGAGTAGTTTTATTTTCCCAGAATAGAATCATAGCTGACTCTGTTTTTCCTGGTAAGAAGAAAGAAACCAATTTCAGTCTTGTTTAAGAAGATGAGAGATGAGGAAGGAAGTGTAGCAGATTGACCAGTAGTATCATGAAGGCAATACAACTTCACTATACTCAGACCAGAATATTGTTTAAACACATGAGGAAGACTGATGGCCTGTTGTGATGGAACTAAGTGCTTGTGATCTTGAACTTCTATTTTTACCTGCTAAATTGAATGTAGAAGTCTAATCCTTACATAACTGAAATAATAGAAAATTTGCAAATGACCAAACAAGAGTAACTTTTGACGTAACTTACAGTGCTTTGATTTGGGATGGATGTAACAACAGCTTGCATGTGAGCATACACTTCAGGGCCAACTGAAACAGAGACAGTATGAACTGATACACATTTACTGGAAGTTACCCGGAGTGGAATAATTCAGTGTGAGAAACAATTAATCCATCTACTGCTAGATAGTGCTAATGTTTTGCAATATGCCAAAATGCTTCATCTTTTATTTACAAAGCCCAGTGCAGTCACAAAGTAACCCAGTTGGTGCAGTGTACATGGAGCAAACCAGGAAGCCAGGTCTCCAAGTTCCTACACCAGGAACCTTTTAAACAGACAGATGAAATACTACACATTCTTCAGAATTATATCATATTTTAAAAATACTGAGTATAAACTTATCTTCTATTCATTTGTTCATGTGTTTAAAGTACATATCTCCTTTGTATACATATACCAGGATACATGTATAGGTAAGTAACTACAGCTCTGTATGTGTATGTATAAATATAATAATAGCATATAATTTTATAAATAAATTTATATATTTAAATATATATTTATATATATGTGTATAAATTTTTAATCTTCTGGCCATAAATGGCTTTTGCTTACTATTTCTTCTTACTCTAAGCTATTGATATTCTGCTCCGATTTAAAAACTAGTTTAATTTAATCACTTACAAGTGGCAGTGGTTGGAGAATTTGAGAACTGATTCATTTTTTCCCCTTAATAAGTGATCTGCTCACGATGAATACAAAAAGCAGTCAAAAGCATTAAATTAGAGAAATATACTGCTAAATATGTAAAATTTTAAATGATGGATCAAAGCTTATTTCAAACCATTGATCTACATTCAGATACTGTTCTGAATAGAAATGATTTAATTCAATGTTCAACCTGAAACTGAAAAATACTAGTGCATTCATGATCACCATCATATAGCAAATCACTCATAAAACAAGATGTGACCATAAATAACATGAAAATATAACAAATCTTGCTGTATAAAAAATATTTTATTCATAATGTACAAAAATATGCATTTGTATGCTGAAATATACTAGTAGATTGTATATACTGAAATATTCTAACACATTTATTATAAAAATTATTCAGCATACAAACATCATGTGGGGAAATGTATTCAAGCTGTTTACAAAAATTTCAGATTGATCTAGGCCATTGCAGTTTTCCAAGAAGATTGTCTTCATTTAAATATATACATATATATATGAATACTAGATTGCAAAACTGAATAATTCAATCATATATTAATATCCAGAGACAAATTTGGAGCCCTCTAAATTATATTATCAACTAACTGCTAACTATGAATGCATTCCATCCATGAGACAGCTTTGTTTTTGTGGTTAAATCATTTGTTAAACTTATGGGTATTAATATTTTTCATGAAATGGCTTTCTATTATACAATCTATCATGAAAAAGATCCTTATAATACAATGTATTTTAAAGCAAAAAAAAAAAAAAAAAAAAAAAAAAATCATTTTTAAAAACTTCCCAGATGGTTTTAAGGAGATTTACAAATAAGACAAATAAAGGTGAAATATTTGTTTCCATTTGTTTCCATTTGTTTCCATATTGGACTTTTCCTGTAAGGCTCCAGAACCAAAGATTTGAGTGACATAAAGTAAATTCATATCTATAGTATTCTCCAAAAATCTGAAAATGATACAGAGAAATAAAGCTTCTTCAAAACTTTTCCTCTCTTTTGTTTCAATACCTCTCCATGGGGGAGATAAAAATTGAAGCTTCTTGTTTTCTGAAGGAGAGGTGGACTGGGCTAGGAACAAATGCCCCTGTCAAATGTTAATTTCAGCTAACCATGTCTGTTAGCTGTAAAGTTATGAAGAGACCCTAAAATAGACATTTAATCTCACCATAGTTATTTAAAAGTAATATTGATTTCAATTCTATTTTGACTTTCAGAATTTAGATTACTAATAAGAACAAATCTATTTTTATTAAAGGTGTGAATTATATTTGACAGACTGGTTGATGATGTTGATAGTTACCGTTAACCAGTTCTCTTGCTCATGAACTATTTTCCACCTTCTTGTTTGTTTTCACAAGTCAGGATGATATGCAATTAAAGACTTACCTGCGATCTGCCTAGCTGAGTCGCTATTCAAGGTTTGTGGCTGGTCACTTCAGCTACAGTGATATGTTCTCCTTTCAGGATGTGTGATTTTTTTTTTATTTCAGTTTTTTTTTTTTTTTTTTTTTTAAGGAGACTAATGGGAAGGGAATAAAAAGAACAAAGTATGTGTGTTTACACAGGAATATTCTTCTTCAAGTTCATTTGGGTATACAGGCAAGAGACAAATCAGTGAAGATGAAGGGCACAAAAAACTGAGCTACTATGCTAGAAAGGCATCAATAATTTCTGTTCTCACACCTTTCTCTAGACTCTGTTAGAAACAGGAGACTAGAGTAAGTAATAGGTTGTGCTTTCACATTACAGATTTTATTTTATGTTTGTTCAATAACCTGTTCCTAATTCTCTATGTGAACAAATGCATATAAGATAAAAGTCTATATCCAAAAGTATTCTTGGATAGCAAATAATGAGTGAGCATAGCCAAATGAGCAATAGTTTAAAAATGAACAGTATTCAGCACAATTTCTCTATAATTTTAAGCAGTTTTATGTCCTTTGAATTCAAATAATTGTGGTACAAATAAAATAATGCCGTAATGTTCACAAGCTGATGGGAACTAGCCACAGAAGAAGTGGAAATTACACTGATTTCAAATTGTAAAAGATGTTTGCTTAATAAGCCAGAAAACAGAATTTTCATATTGCAAAGAGGTTTATCTTTTAGTTAGAGAAAATGTTCGTTATTATCCTCTGGGTGGTATTTCTGTAGCTTTTGTTTTGATATTAAAGTTATTAAACTTGCCTTTTCTATTCTCATTACCAGAATTTTTTATGGGTAAATCCAGTTAAGAAACCTATTGTGCTTTCTGATCAAAGTGGAAAATGAAGCCAGGTTATAATAAGCAATTTAATTTTTAATGAGCTGATCGAGGCCCAAGGTCATAACAGAGGGCATAAAACAACAACAACAAAAAACAAACAACAACAAAATTCCTAGCATGGGGCACTAATGATAGTACCTTGCACATGACCAGGGCAAGGTATTTGGCAGAGTATATCTAAAAGGTATCCCAGTTGTATTTATTTTTTATTTTCTTTCAGAACTCTACCTAGGTAAGGTGTAGCATATTAAATAATACAGAAGCACATAAAAATGCATGAGACTTGTTTTCTAAAGGAAACTTAGCTAGGATGTTTATTGAATTTAAATCTCCCAAGCTCAAATTTAAATGCTACAGCTACAAGCTGAGTGTTTAACCCTCTGATATCTCTAGTAAATACTTAAAAGTTAGTTAACTGTTATTCTGGACTACAATTCTGCCAGAATCCTGAATAAAAGTAACCACCACTGAAGTCCTTGGGATTTAGCCTTTCAGTCTTTGGAAATAATAAATCAAACATAAGTGGAATCTTCACATAAACGTGGTGTCCTTGCTTTCTTTGTAGTTTGTAAATTAAGTCATCAAACTTTATTACTTTTGAATACTGGCTTGTTTAATATCTTACTTAGCATATCCTTTGATTTTTACTAGTGGACTTTCTCACAGCTTTCTCTAGCAGTAGAAATGTTTATGATGCTAAGCCCCCAAGAAAGCACTTAGTGCCAAAGGCACACATCATTTTGCCCTGACAAAACTGCTATATGTATTGTCAGTAACGTCCTTATGAAACACGTTGTCTCATTAAGGGAATATAAAATTTGAAATTAAATTGCATATACCTTTACATCTAGTAGAACATAAGCAATAGAGAAGATACTGATTAGTTCCGCAGGTTCTACAGGTAGTCTATGGATCAAGCCCAGTCACAAGATGGTTTCAACTGCTTCACTAGCATTTCACTAGGGAATAGAAGCAACTGTTTGAACGGCTAATTGCTGCTGGCACAGTCAAACACTTCATCACTGCACTGTCACTGCCTCTGCTCTCCCAGTGAGCAGGGAGAGGAAGAAAGTAAAAAGAACAGACATCTTTTGTGTTCTGCCAACCACTTCTGGTTGAAATCTAATCGTTTTCAAAAAGGAGGAGAAAGTATCCCTGCAGAGCTCAAAAATAGCTGCCCTTTCTTAGTGAAAGCAGCATGAAACACAGGACACACACGCCTAGGCTCACATCATCCTATAGAGCCCCAAGCTGCAATTTTTTTCAAGTCTAAAGGTAACAACTGAGTTCTGAAGGCAAATACTGAGTTCTAGTTGCTGTGTTTGCTGTGATGACACTGACCCTGCTTAGAAAGGTCACACACTTCCTCAAAACAATTTTCTCAGTGAAACATATTCCAGTCCCTCCCCTTTAGCTGTTGACAGGAGGGAGGAAGGAAGGGGAGGAGAGAAAACAACGGAAAACATGAAGAGTATGTAGGCAGTACAGTTGAGAACCGGAATGTTTGGAGATAATACCGAGTTAACCAATGCATTTGCTATTTTAGTAGAAAGGAAAATGAACAAAATAGTGTTAGAATATGGCTAAGCCATGATGTGTGTATGTAGATTATTCAAAAATTCTGCTCAGTGCAATTTTATTTACTTTATTTTATCTACTATTATTTTTATAATGCATTAATCTATTGAATCTGGAAGGGGTATGGCTATCCATATCTCACCAGCAATCCAGTAATGAGATTGGAAGATCACTTCAATTTCCTTAATCTAAAGATGCACAGAGATAGACACATAGCTTCAAACCTTTTTGGGGAAAATAATCCAGATCAGACAGTTCTGATATAATGCATAAATGCATTTGTTTTGCTGAATATCTGTATTACAAAGGCTTTATAACTGCTATTTTAAAAGCTTTAAGAAAATTTAAAAGAATAAAAGTGAATCTTTTAATTGAATCACTTCTGAATCAATACTTCATTTAACATACATTAATCATATGTTTTTTCAAGTTTTAGTATACATATATTGCTTTCTTTTTTTTTTTTTTTTTGTTTTGATTGTTTCAGACTGAATTAAAATTAAGATTTTGTGTTGTTTTTGTGGGGAAGGATGAATTCAAAAGACAATTTCTGTTTCTCAGTCTTTTTCAGGTAGCCATATAACTGCAGCAAAAATACAGACTGACTCTTCAGTATAAAAATCTAAAAAGCAGCACACTGCTTGGTGTTATTTTTTTCATCTAATTCAATTCCTCTAACTTTTCCTGAGCTCTGTCAGTTTGCAGGGGCTATTCCTCTGTTTTCAAGCATGTCATGAATTTTGGATTGACAGCTGAAAACAAAAACAGAAAAACAGCAGATGCAGGTAAAAAAAAAAAAAAAGATAGCAGTATAATTACATGTGAGACAGTTGCCCAAGATAGTCTTGGACATGGTGAAAGTAGTTGTCCATTAACCTAGAATACAGTTGCACAAATGACATAGACAATCTTTACATGAATACATAATTGCCAAAAGAACTCTGGAATGGCAGTGAATACAGAGAAATCAATACTATTCACCAGAGAAAAGAAGCTCAAAAGTCAACCTGTATTCATAGTTATCAACCTACCCAGTGCAGTCCCTGTACCAAAATTATAAACTTCTTGAATGGCAAGAGAATTACACCTTGCATGCCCATTATGACATATAAAATCAACATCTATAGTCAATAAACTCAATAAATACTTTAGTAATGGAGGAGTAGAGAAAGTCCATAGTCTCAGTGCTGGCAGTGATGCTGATTTTTCATAGACTGAAACTTGTTGTCTCCCATATTCCAAATTCAAAGATAACTTGTTTAATTTTTCAGTCTAATATTCTTTTGCAACATCTTGACATTGAACCAAAATATTGCCTTGACTTGATGGTAAATTACATTTTAAAAAGCAACGTGAAATCTACGTGGTCTTTCCACATTATATGAGAGCAAGAATCAATTTCACAGCAATTCAAAGGAACCAATAACGTCTACGATCTACAAGTAAAGATGATGTAAACTGTGACAATTATTTTGGCATTTCTGTTCTCCGATGTTAGGAAAATCCTAGCATGTCCAAACTGAGCAACTCAATTTCTGCTTTTTTTTGTAATCTGCCTTCCCAAAACTTCAGTGTGGAGTTAGTAAGCCACACTACACACCTGACCTTTAGAGCCTTACTAATAGTATCAAGTGAAATTGCAGTCTTGGCTGGCTGACTGTTGACCTAACTAAAGGTTTTGACAATGTAAATTACAAGGGACTCTTAAAGCTTTTGCAGATATGCGAAAGCACTGCAGATTTTATCCCTGACAGATTTAAGTCTTTTGTGATAAGGATGGCTATGCAGGTGGAAAATGGCAAGATCTCTTCAATATCATAGTTTCCATACCATTTTCGATCTTGTTTCTGGTATGCAATTGGGAGCATTTCATGCCACTTGCAGAATGGTATTCTTTCCTTTTCTTTCAGATGCAAGTTCTTCAGTCTGCAGACATGTGGCTGATTTCTTCATTAGTGAGCCTCTTTTTGCTGATGACTGTGAGTTGGTAGCTCACTCAGTCAATAACATTCAATTTACTATTGATGACTTTCCTTATGTAACCCATCCCTCTATGTTTTCTGTGAACTTAAAAGGGAAGCACCACACCAACCAAACCAGTGGCACAACCGCCTGTGCTCACAGCTTTGCACTAAGCAAATTTCCTCAATTTTGTTGGATGCTTTTTTAGATAAACACCATTCAGATACAGACATAGTGCGAAACTGCTACCACGCTGTTAGTTTCAACATTTAATATATTTTCGTACTGCCCATGCAGTCATGTGAATCAGGACATGCTCTTCGGCCCCCCCTCCCCCCCCCCCCCCCCCCTTTTTTTTTTTTTTCCTTCCTGTCAGAAAAACGCAGCATTTTAGTGAGATGTGACAATTTATTCTGTCAGCATGGGAGACTCGGTTTCATATGCACTGCCTTTAGTATATCTGGAAAATTAAATGACCACATGCTTCTAAGAGTAGAATTGTTAAATAGAGGCAAATACTGACAACTGATGTCTTAATCTCCAGAATTTGGCTGTGATGATGATTACACAGAATGGCCAAACTCATAGATTTCTGTGATAATCTATTGATACCTTCTTACAAGAAAGTAAATGCAAACTGCAATAGCCTTTGAAATGTTAATGAGAGTATAATCTGATTTTAAGAAGACAGTTATGGGACAGATTTGAAACGTTCCAGCTAATTCCGATTAGCCCATCATACTTTCTAAAGTTTCATAATAACATTTTGTATCAAGATAGGATTGAATAAATGTTTCTGCCCTCACTGGAGTGAGGTGAGAAAAGATATTGCTGGCCTATCAGTCAGCCTGAAGTCCAGAACCTCCTCCAAAGGACAAGCACTGCACAGAAGCCTGGCCTGTGTACTACTCTTGCATGTGTTCTCTTCTGCTGTAATGACATCAACTCAACTTACAGACAAGGTGGTGGCAGTTTTTTTTTTGAAACAGCACTCCAAGGGCTCCTAGTGACCATCATCTGAGAAAGAAGCTCTCCATACAGAAATGCAACACGGTGTTCAGCATTTTCGTTGCAACTTTTCTCTCTCCGCAGTCCGGCCCCTAAGTACTAAACTTTTCTGCAAAGGACAACTTGAGCTAATGAGTTTTGCTACACCATATGCCCATCAGCTAGGCCTTAACTGTCTCTCCCACCTTCTGAAATTCGTGGCTACAAAGCAAGAAGAAACATTATAATTCTCTGAAAAATTAAATATTTTATTTCTCCCATATTAACTACAGATGCATACATTTTTTTTCTGAGGTCTGTGAGAAAACTTCTATATTCTAATTGCTTTATAAAGATCTTACCACTGATATTTTCTGAGGAAGATTTTTTTCCACATTTATTTCTTAACTCTTCTGTGTGATGCAATGTTATCTGATGACTGGAAATCTTTTTTTTTTCTTTTCTTTATTTTCTTTTTTTTTTTTTTTAAGAAACTTTAAATAAATTATCTTTTATTACGTGAGTTGTTACATGAACGTACTGGTTGAATGAAAACCTGCATTTGCAAGAGTCAAAGTCTGTGCTTCTAACTACAACTCAATCCATTGTTTTCAGTGGAGTGAAGCCATTCAGAAAAAAAGTAATTCTTCATAAAATTCCTATTGATGTGTTCATAATCTGAATATTAATACTTCCACATTTAATATTATATATCATATCAATGCCTATTTGTTCAGACTTTCAGTTCCAGTTCTTGCTGGACACTTGTCAAGTGTCATAATGGCTTTGAATACTGTTTTACAGCACTTGACAATTTGCAAAACAATACATAATAAAGTGAAATCCTATAGGTGACAGGTAAATTTTTTATAGCTTTCAAATTTAGACAGACTACAGCTTTTATTTCACATTCAATGATATGATCAGGTACATTGGAACAGTGTTGCACTCACTATAGAACATACATGCAAGGGCATGCTGGAAATCAATAGAAAATCCAGAAATAGAATTATTTGTTCATAGTTCCATGTGAGTTTTGAATGTTTTTTGGCATTACTTAGGAAAAAAAGATTGCTGTATTCCTTAGTTTATATCTATCATTGTTGACCACTTGTAGCAGACAAGGGAAAACACTTCCTCCACAGTTTGCCTGGAATTGTACTGAACACTTGCAAGACCATTACTGTGACAACAAGCTAAAGGCTGAAGTTGTGGTCACAGAACAGATCCTCATCGAGACAACTTCCACAGCAGACTTCCGTTTGCTGTGGAAGTTTTGACCACAGATTTGTTTATGGAGAACTTGATGACAAACTTACTGATGAACAAACTTTTTGATTGCAAACTTGTTGACGAGGAACCCCATAAATCTAGCATGCATAAAAGGATGCCTGAGAGAAACTTGGGAGGTCTTTGAACATGGATAGTTTGGAACTGCTGGGCAAGTGCTATCACAGTCTGAGAACCCCTTGTTAACTGGACCAGTGTTGGTATCTAAACTGATGATCTCTTTCTGTATCCATCCATCTCTTTCTCCCTTCACCGCACTCTATCTCTTTCTTTCTTTTTCCCTCATAAAACTGTTAAGTAACATGAAGCTTATTTTGATTTCTTATAAAATCACTTAATTTAGTTGCACAGATTAGATGGATATGATTGTAAGAGTGCCAATACTTTTAAGATACTTGTAGTACAGAGATTCTCAATAAAACAGATGATTGTTTTTGGATCTTGAGTGTCATTTTTACCTTAATTTAACCAGGGGGGATTTGTGAATTTGGTCACCCTCCCTCTCTTCATGGGAAACACAACACCACTTAATAAGTGGATTATAAAAATATGTCAAATGATGAGAAAATAATTAACAAAAAAATGCCCTCCTATAGAACAGATTACTTCACAAATAGCACAGTGAAAAGAAATGAATTCTTTAGTTATAATTTATGATATTTTTACATTTTTTAGGAAAGGAATTATGTACTTTAATAAGTCTATTCTGGTACATACTGATGAGCAATTCTTGTCAGATCAGACAGAAAAGTACAAATTTGAATCTGTGTGCTGATCATAATGTTATTTATAAAAATAAGTGGTTTTTTATTATAATACATATTTATATATTTCCTGTTCTGTAAAGTTCAAGTTCAACTGACTTCAAGTTGATGGAAAAATTGCTTTCTGAATGTGAAGATAGACTTTCAGAAAAATTAATTTCATGAATTGAAAGTGGTGATTTTCAAGTATATATGATCTTTGGAGAAAGTTTAATCTTCATTTTTCTGCATTACAGAGCATCACATAGACAATGAAAGATTATAAAATATTTACCAAAAAAGAAAAAAAGAACAACAACACAAACAACAAGAACAAAACACAGTATCTAAGGAAATAACCTTCATTTCCAGGCTCCAATCCTACTGCAAGCTAACTTAAATACATTCCCACTTGGAAACAGAAGATAAAAAGCAATGAAAATGATCTGATTTAATAAACGCAAATTAAAATCACCTAGAAGATTTCAGAACTATTTACTTGTAACTCAGATACATGTCTGGGGAAGCCACTACATTCAAAGAGATTTCTTTTATATATGTATTTTATATATTTTCTTTCTAATTTTCTTTGCCAGCTATACGTTCTAGGTTGGCGGTAAGTTTTCTTTTAGAAAATATTCCTTTTATTTTTCCCATTATTCTTGCAGGCAGGTAATGCTTCACTGAAGGAAGAATCAGATGAAAAAAAAAAAAAAGAAAAACAAGAAACTGGGGAAGAATCGATTCCATCCCAAATGTAAGCTCTCTTATTCCCTTTTACTGAAGACAGTTTCATTACACTGGAACTTGCAATACCCGTTTCTTTCTTGAGGACCTGTTTCTCTCTCCCTGGCCTATTCAGATTCTCTGAAGATTGTTGAAATTGCATTTAAATTAACAGCTGTCTATGAATTACAGTGTAGCTCAACATTTGTAAAGAAATAGGGATAAGCATGTAAGGAAAACTCAGGTAGAACAGAGTGTTTTGGAATGTTTTGATGTTGCCTAGGGATGTTCAGAAAAAAAATCCTTCCAACTCTTTGATGTTTTCTAGTAAGGAAGTAAGGGAATTAAATTGCCAGAGGAGAGGCATTTTAAAACACAGCCTTGATACTTAGGGACAAAAGAAATCATCCCCACAAATCAAGTACATAAATAAAAGAATCCTGCTAAAACAGAAAAATAGAACCTAATAAAATCTTATAATCTACGGCCATCAGATGCCATCAGAAAGCAGACAAGCAAACTAAACAAACATGATCTCGCATTTTAATAATTCTTCAAATCTAAGCACAGTTGTGTATTTTTTACAAAAGTTATTTCATAACATCTTTAATTTTCTTATGCAGCTTCTGTACAAGCTCCAAAGTTTGAACCATGAAAATGTTTTCTTTTTTTTCTCTGTTTTATATAGATCTGTTTAAAATTATCTTTTACTCTCAGTCCATAAGAAGTAGTAATGGTTAGCTGAAAATACTTCAGAAAGAGGAAATTTAAAAACAAAAAAAAGTTAATATAGGAATGATAAACTTCCTAATAAACTCACTTGAAGATCGATAGCTCCACCTAGAGAAAGAGCTAGGAGCAGAAAGAGAAGGAGGAGGAAAAGGTAGGAGGAAGAAAAAGGTGTCTTCATCCTTGCAAGTGCTGGTTCCAGCTCAACATATTTTTCTTCTAAAGTTGTGATACATTGCATAGTGTTCCCTGTTCTTTCAAAGAAGGAAGAACTACTCTGACAAACACCAATTCCAGTGGAAAACAAATCTTCCTCAGAAATCTCAAGTATGGTTACTAAATTCTAAACTGCTCTTAATGATGAGGTTCATTTTGAAAAGCAAGTACTGAAAAATAATATTGTAAAATATTTACAAATTAATTTTAAAGATTTTAGTCAATAGCACTTCATCTATTGATTTTGATTTTTATATGACTTTGCCCTTTAGCCACTTTTAAAATGGAAAATGTAGTATGTAAAATATAAACACTTCTTTTGACATAAAGATAAATTATCTGATTTCTGTAATCTATCTCAGCCTTGGACCAATGAAGGAAAATACCTGGGAGGCAGACAACAGGTCTTTGAGGCAACAAGCAACATTTTGAAAGTCAGAACACAAATAACCTTGATATGAGAAATAATGATTGTCTCTGCCAATTTATTAAATTGCATCTCCCTTCTACTTTTATAAGTTCATTGGCCTCAGTTAAGATTGGGCTAGTTCTTCCCTCAAGTTCTTATTTCTTTAGCACAGACAGTCAACTACTGACTATTTTGTCTCTTCTTTACACAAACTCAAACATCAATACACAGATTTAATACAAATCCCTCATTTTTGGCATTTGTAGAGATTTGTAGAGAATGTATTTTGGATTGGAAAATTCAGGTTCAGTCAGGTATTGAAAAGGATCAGAACTCCTGATTACAATCTTAAAAAACAAAATGAAGAATAAAGAATGAATACATGAAATATGTCAAAGGGCATTGAAAGGACCAGTATGTAAGACATCTAGCAGTAACCAGAGAATGTGATAGCTTTAAAATGAATGCACAGGTGATAATTTGGGGGGGGGGGGGGGGGGGGAACAACATAAGCATGATTCATTACACTCTACAACACCATCTGCAGTACTACTTTTTTCTTTTTTAAACATGTGCTTTGGAATACATTTAAGAATTGGGTTAACAATACCATACAGTATTTAGCACTGCAGTACTTCCTTTTGTCTTGGAGTACATCTTAGCTTTCCAATTTTAATTTTTTGTTCCTTTTGTTCATGACAGAATTTGTCAGACTTCAACTCAGAGAAAAGGTGGCAAGGACAGAAGGGGATAAAAGCAATTAACTTAGTGAAATAAAATAATCAACATAATGCCAAACAGCTAGGGATTTCTTATGTAGCCACATCAGTACCAATATCTGAGGGAGGAACTCCTATGCTATCTGTTGCTCCACTGCCTAAATTACTGACTGTATTAAAGATGTATCCCAGATGCTTTGTGCTCCATTGACACAAAGCACTCATTCAGAACAGAGTACAGCAATTGGGAGAGACACATGAAATTAGATCTCTTTGAATTTTTATATAAATTCCTGATCTGATTATAACAGTACGTGTAGAACAATCACAGTTGTAATTACCTCTAAATCTATACCATTATTTCTGTTACTAACACGAGTCTATTAACAAGCTTTCCCCTCACACTGTAAATAGGCATTACCATTGAGCCTGCTCTGTAGAACAGTGCAAGCCAACAGGAGGACCAGTGCACCAAAACTTTTCAATAGCTGATTCACAATGACTTATAAAAACATTAATATGACAGGAGCATACCAGTGCTGTGGATGAGATACAGACAACATTCTTGAAGCTTAAATATTATGTTTATCTGATGGATTTTGTAGCGACACAGGGAAACAAACTGGATTTGGAAATGTAACCCATTTATTTGAATGTTAGCATGCTTTATCTCATATGACTGTTCTCAACAGCAAATCTATGACATTGAATCAGCCAAAAGCTTTGGGCATATTTTAGATGAACTTTTGGCTTTGATATGTTAAAGTTCTTTGCAAAACAAAACAAAAATAACAACAACAAAAAGAAATTTAAATAGATAAAAATAAATAGGCATTTCAGAAAATCTTAAATCATTCTTATTCAAAGAAAGATCTTACTGCATGAATAATAGAACCAGAAAACATAAAATGATAGAATGGCTTGTGTTGGAAGGGGCTTTAAAGATCATTCTGTTCTAACCCCCTGCTGTGGGCAGGGTTGCCATAAGTACAACTTTTCCTGCAGTAAAATGATGACATGTGCCTAGAAAATGTCACTGGTATAAACAACTTATGAATTGCAAAATTCAGTACAATTAATTTATGCTTAAATAATATGCATAAACATTGACATCTTCTTGAACGTTTCTGTGACTATAGAATGCTTGCACTGGTCTGAAGGCACACACAGTTTTAGCAATTATTAATTCAGCTCAGTTTGATACAGTGAATGTTGAATTCCTTGATTCTAGGGAATATATCAAGTCTTAGATATTTCTCAAGGACAAGTCATAGCCCTTCAGAATGGATGACATTAAATCAACATTTTCCAGAACTAACATTATAATTACCAGAATTTCCACATTTACCTTAAGTTTTCTAAAATATTCTTTAATCCCTGTTCTCAGCACAAGATTATAAACAGACTAACAGAGTCTGGGGGGGAAAAAGAAATCATATTTACATGAGAAAAAGTTATGGATACCTGACTTACAGGTATTTTTTCGTCACCAATATGAGACTTGATTTAAATTTCACATATTATTGATAGTGCAAATATCTCATAGGACTTCTTATTTAATGGGCTTTTTTTTTTTTTTTTTTTTTTCAAGTCTTCTACTAAAGCTTAAAAATATCAGTCTATCTGTGGACATTGAGGGATTAGATTTGCACACAAAGTCTTAAGGTATCTCATGAATTTTACTACATGATATGGATAACATTACCTTCCTAATACATGTAAATATGAATTTACCACACTTTTAAATTTTCCCATTGGAAAATCCTGAAGAGAAGCTCTGGGAAAAACAAAACAAAACAAAACAGAATAGGCAACAAGAATTCTTCTGATATCTCTTGGAAAAGCAACAGTGAGGATGTTCCCCAGTTAGATCCAGCCCCTACATCATCCCACTTCATCTAAAGTAAACTTAGAAAATTATTGATTTTTTAAATGAGAATATCTTAAAATCACACGTAAACAAATACACCAATTCATATGATACAAGGGATAAATAATTTTCCTCCATCAGTGATAGACACAATCTGTCTGTGTTACTGAACCCATATTCCCTAGAAAACCTCAAGAGTTCTAGAAGGTAAAAATGTAAGATGTAAATCAGAAGGACCCCAAAGCAGACTATGCAAAGTAAATAGCCAAATACATGAACAAATAATGAAGAAGGGTGGAAAGATAAGAAAGAACTGGTGGTATGGTATGAATTTTTAAAATGCTAACATTACAAAAAGCAGGTAAATACTTTATTTTCTCACTTTTCTCCAGAAGATGGAGAAGTCGTGTACAAAGTTTCTAAACATTAGTAGTAAGAAAATGCTGGGAAAAAAACCTGTTCCACTGAAAAGCCATACTTCATTAGGCCTAAGTACAGTTATCCATGAGTTCTGCAGGAGCCCCGAAGTCATCTAGCTGAACTGTGAGTTTTATGCAGTAGTTAGCTGAAAATGAGAAAGGCTGCAGGGTAGCAAATCTGCTTATCCTATCCTACATACAACTCCAAAATCATGGATAACAGTTGTCAAAAACAATTACTTTGAAAGGGCATAATATAGGAAAATATTAAAAACTGGTTAAGATTTTGCTCTTGACAGTAAAACAAAGTACTCATGGGACAAGAGGAAAAGCTTTATCATGAATTAGGCCCTGGTTAATTGTAAAGGGAGGGAAAAGAAAAATTAAATCATCCATTTTCATTATCTCCAGAGGATAGCAAGTTAGTTAATGTGTTATTTACGATGTTTAGTCATGTAAAGGATCAAGAAGTCAGGAGCTGAAATTTGCAGAGGACATAGAATTATATGAGCTGTAATGTGAAGAGAAAACAAAATGGTATGTGAGTGCAGAAAACAAAAGAAATTCAATGTTAAAGCATGAAGTAACATATGTTAGGAGCGATATTTTAAGCTACCTGCAAACAATGGATAGTTGTAATGGTTGTAATTATCTATAGCGATTCAGCTGAGAAAAACAAATGTTACAGTTTATGGCTGATGGGATGTAAAGTTTTTCCAAAACCATGTAGCACACAAAAGAAAAGCCTAAACACTCAAAGAAGCAAAAAGCAAACCCACAAAAATCTTTTTTAAAAAGTTATGCAAAATAATATATCCATGTAAATAACTCCAAAAGGAACAACCCCTATTTATTTCCGTGGAAAATACAACAGATACAAAGAGCACAATAACTCTATTTGATAGAGCAAACTCTCAGCTACAAAACCTTATTTTTCAACACAGTCACCATTAGCTATGCATTTTTGCCTCTCCTCAAAATCTGCACCAGTGGAGGTGACTCTCTGTTTCACAGTGTTTAACCACCCAACACCTCACTGTTAACATCCATACTATTTTGTCAGACTGCCTCTTTGTTACCATCTATTACGCGGCAACAAAATTTACCACCAACATCTGCCTCGGATGGGCTGACATAATAACACTTCTGGAATAGCCCTCACATAATACGTATATATACAAACTTATAATGCTCTTACATGTCTTTCATTTCCCAGTATGTGAAATTCAGTTCTCATTATCCCTTCTTGAAAAAGGCAATTAGAACTGAAGGTTGCATAATGAAACATTTTTTCGTACGGAGACTCGACAATCATTATGAGTAAGAGGGCAGACAATGAAACCACACAGAATGACAGATATCACTACACAGAGCAGCACTTCCAAAAATACTTGTGTGACTTAAGCCTTCCAAGTTTCATTTTCAAAAACGTTTATGGAACTTTAAAGCAAGATTTAACACTGCTAATTATCTTTGGTGCTCTGGCAAATTATATGCAAGAAACCAGGCGCTTTTACTTAGAAAGGACTGAGAGGTCCAATAACATCTCAAGGCAACAAAACAGAAAAACAGAGAAATTTTTAAAAATGTATCTAATTTTACAGAAATGTATGTGTCTGATGAAAATGCATAATCAACCTATGTAATTCAGTGCCATAAAATGTTATGGTAGAAAAGTAGGAACATACATAATAGGATGAAAATAGTAAGATGTAGCTGTGGATAATGATATTGGTCACAGTTACCTTAACAAAGAAAAAATACTGCATGTCTACCTTGTAATCTAGTTAGTGGTGAGCTTGCACAAGCAAGCCAAATCCTCTGGCAAGTAAGAGTGGCAGCAACTCAGCAGACAACAAAGTCATGTAGGTTCAGGGAAGGGGCAGAGGCAGCTTCTTTTCTCCTCAGCAAACCAGCTTGTTTTCCCTCAGAGGTCACAACTAGAAATTCTTTCTTCCAACTGATACACTATTTTACATGGACTAAATTGGTCCAGAAAGGCGTTAGCACAACTCCCTCACAACATGACATTAAACACAGCAGGGATTTTTTTTCTTTTCTTAGCAAGACTTCTGGCTGCTAAGGCTTGCGAAAAATACAAATGGCAAATTAATGTTTGAGGGCTGGGAATTCACCGATCATGATGGATTAGAAAACATATAAATAACCAAAGCATTATAGGCTGGCCATGAAAGCTTGATGTGAGATTGTATTCGGCTCAGTCAAAAGGACTGTCTGGGTAGGCAGACTGACAGACTGACTGAGACAGATACACTGTTTAGATGGCTGGTGTGAAGAACAGAAATGTATAGAATGTCAGGAAAAGATATACTGATGATAAAAAGAAAGAAATCCAAGTGTGGCAACACAAACCATGATTATATATATGGCTAACAGGCATCCTTAGCTGTAGCAGCAGTATAAGTATCCTCCTTCATGGTGAATTTTCTATGAAACTTTCCAATGTGACATTTCTTACTGTTGGAAAATGAGAGTGAAAAAATTCTTATGATCTGGTCTAATACTTTAATTTTTACTTTCATAATATTAAAAGGGAAATTGTAATCCTATGAATCCTTTCTCTAAAATTCCAAAATGTAATAAAGTACTGCTCAATTTAAAACTTTAACATATCCATAAAATAATTTAGTATCTGATTTAATATTAGAATATTTAGTATCTATTTTAATTTAATAGAAGAATATATGGAGATAACTTTGACCGGTTTTATATGTATCAATGGTTTAGAATCTTCTAGAATCCTCAGCAATTAACTAAGGGAATACTAGGTGAAAGGGGAGTGTGAAGTGAAAATACAAGTGCTATGTGTATCGGTACATGGAAAGTGTGTTACATGCAAATTTGGAATTAACACCTTATCCAGAAACCTGATTCATATCAACTTATTTTGAATAATTACAATTGTACACTTAAAACTGACATTGATCAGAATATTCAAGGACAGAAAGAACTAGATAGATCAAAGGCTCTTCCATTTGCCTCATACTTAAATTTAAATGTTTTATTTGGTTAAAACATAAACTGCACATGATGAAAAGATAGATAGGATTTTATTTGAGTACCTGAAGAATGCAGAATAGGTCATTATTTTTGGTAGTTTCCTCTAGTAGCTGATCTCACCATGAATAATACACATGACATTAACACTTTAAAGAGTTCTGGTGGTAATGTCCAGAAGGAAGGATTATTAAATCTTTCGCTGTTAGATTAAAAATTTCACTCATCTGAATTTTCCTTCCTTATCAGCTAACTCTTTACTTACTCCATATTAGACAATTTCCCCAATTTACAAAGCACTCGGGACTCTTCTCCATAGGTTATCTGGTTTTTCATTATCATCTGCATAAAAAAGTTGATATAGCATTCTTCTGTCCACTTTATCTACACATGTGAACAATTAAGTCACTCTTTTCTCCTTACCACTACTCATCTCTATGTATACCAAACAAACAAACAAAATCCTCTAAATGCAATATAGGAATGATCCTCTAAGTGCAACATAGGAATGTGTGGTGGTGGTTGTGGTACTGCTTTATCTAATCATTGATTTTACAAATCACTTTTACAAATTCTTAGAAAAATAATTATTCACGGGGGTAAAATCCCAGTTTTGAAAGTGGGGTTTATCTACCTCATTTCTAAGCATACAGCTATCTGCCCAGACATACAAAAGCATTTAGTTCTATCATCCAAACTCCTAACATTCTCAAGGAAAGAATTCACATTTGTTTGACAAGACCTTATTTTACAAAATCCTTCTGCCTCGAATTCTAACAGTAATTCAAAGCTTTTGAGCCATTGCATTTTGAATCCCATCTAGCCATTCTATTAGCTTTTCCTTTATTACATGGATCCTGTTGCATGGGATTATTTTAATTTTATTTTAATTTTAGTTTTAGTTTTAATAAGACATTGACTATTCCCAGAAGTTTATAGAATATTCCAAGAAAGTATACATCTACATTTGAATTCAGTTCATCTGAATCAGCTGTATTACAAAATATTCAGTATAAAAATACTGCTTAATGATTCCTTAGAAGCTAACTGCTTGGAAAATACTTCACAATCACTATGGAATACTAGTACATTCTCCTACTTCTTTCCAGGAACATTGTTAGCAATTTGATTTTCTTGAACTTTGAATGGTTCCATTTTTATGTATGAGATATTCTTTTTTCCTAATACAAAACTACATAAATATATATAGATGTTTTTAGCTGAGCCATGGCTTGTTCCTTCACCTCACTTCCGTTCTGTTTTACAGATTCTAATTCATAACAATTATATTTGCTTCAGACTTTTTACATGTTAAATGCAGATTTTTTTGACTTCTTCATATTGTCACCAAATCAAGATGGGCTTTTAGAAGTTGCTTCTCTTAGTCAGGGTGCAGTGACTATTTGGCTAGTTACTACGATGCTGCTTCTTTAATTTACTTCTCAGTCACAACCATGCACCTACTTGCTCATTTATCTCCAAAGAATATGATTCACAACATGTTTAACTTTGAAAGATTATCTTCCTTGACCTATCAGCTATCCGCAGCATTGCTAAGGACTTTCCTCTGTTAACCAGCACTTAGTACAATCAACTTAAAATCTCTAGTCCCTAACCTATTGTGAAGTTCCATTGCAATGATTAATTGCTTACAATTAATGTTTGCTTACAGAAAGTTGAAAACAGGTCAGACTGAAATCCTGAACAGCTATCGGATGGGCTAAGGTCAAGGCATCACTTTGCTTAGTGAGTCTGAAGTGGGGAGACTTCCTACCTTGTCTTGCCTTTGAAAAGCTCACAGTAGGAAATTTTTCCAAATCCTGTCTGGCTGAAAGAGCTATTCACCAAATCTTCATATAATTAGATGAGACTACACAGTATATCGTTATGCACTTTAACATGCACTTGTATAGAACTCTTGATTCTTTATAACATACACCAACATACAATTTCTGACACAATTTTCAAACTCAAACTGTTCAATATATATTCTTGCTAGTTTACCAGAGCTTTGCCTGACATATTTATAAATTGTGATCAAAAGCACTTCAGCTACCTGAAAAGAAATTGAAAAATGAAGTGGAAGCCTGTGTGTTCAGCTGTGGAAAAAAATCCATCTTTTTCTTTTATTATTTATTTGTAGAAAGCCTCCTCCAACACAGATAAAATGGCTGGGGATGACAAACAATATTCGTTCTGGAGAAACTTCTTCCTGGCGAGCTGTGTCTCTTAGTATTTAAACAGAACTTTCTCAGATTTGACTGATTAGAGCCAACATTTGAAAATACTAATGCCTACATTTCATTTTCTGCTGACATTATTAGATTCATTTCTGAAGTACAACATATTGCAGAGGATGTGCATCAGCAGCTACATGTAACATTACTACCTCTTTAAAACCCTCAGAAGTAGGCTATTAAGAGTCCAGACAGAACTCAGGGAGTGAAAAGACAGTAGAAGAAAGCAGTTTTAAAGTTGTATTGGTGTTGGACGGTGACAGTGGGGGCTGTTATTTTTTCACTTAGTGATCTCAATTTGAAACACCTTAAGAAACCAAAATGCCAAACATAAGATCACAGGGATGTAAATGATGAAAGAGGCCAAATGAAAGCAAGTAAACAACACACGATGAAGTTTAAAGAAACATTATGGCTTTGCCTTTTCTTTCTTTTTCCTTTCACTTTGCATTTTTATGCCTTTTTTTTCCCCTTGGTTTTCTTTATTGTTGCTATTTATTCTTTGCCTTCTTGCAAATTTCTCAGCTGTGACTCCTGAACATTGAATAATACTCATAACTCAGGTAAGCAGCCAATATACTCAGTAGCCACCTAATTCCTCAATAGCTTGACCTCATCAAAGTCCTGCTGAGTTAGATCCTCTGGCCTACTGAATTCATTTTGATATAAGCAGATAGAATATGTAGATCATATACACGTGATGTCAGTCTGTGGAGGGGCTTTGCTGTTTTTAGATAGTGCTTTCTATCCTTACTATTCACATAAAAGTAGTAGAGTCTCAAATCAATTGTAAATAAATTGCTTTTAAAGGTACTTGAAGCTGTTGAAATTTCAAGCGGTCATCTACAATATAAGTGTCAAACTGAATTTAACTGAAATCGTTTGGGCTTTTTTCACTGATTTTGACAGGTGTTGAAAATGGCCACCATTAGTAAAGCAGCAGCTTCAGTAATCTTCCCTATTTGAAAATACAGTAGTTTATTCCAGTTAAGGACACACTGTGCTCTTCTGAACCCTAACATTTTATGGATTAAAACAACACTCAGGCAGCCAACTATGTATGTATTGCTTAAATAACGTTACACAAAATTGGTGGCTTTCTTTCAGGCACAGACGACATCTGTCATTTCTGTTTAGTTGACCTTGAAGCTCACTGGTTAGAGATGAAACTCACCTATTCAAAGAAAGCCCTTTAAAACACTCAAATAGAGAGTTTTTTAAAGTGCATTTTACTTTTTAATTTCCCACTGTACTTCTTCCATTGAGAATGCACTGTCTGAACCCAAAGGGATTTCTACATCTAACTTTCATGCTTTTTGTTGCTACATGACAGTGACCGCTAGATTGGCAAATAGAATAATTGCCTCTGAGAGACTTCTTTAAGGATGTTAAGAGCATGAACCTCATTCTTTTTAAGTAGCTTCTTAAATAAATGCTTCAAAACAAAGTCAACTATTGATCCAATTCTTTGAATAAAAAGTTCTCCCAGTTTGACAATACGATTTACTACTGAAGACAAAACGTACATTAATCTTTCTAGTTTATTGTCTTCAGTTGACAAAGGTAGAATTACAGAGTTGCTGCACAAAGAAAGATTTGTACCCTCTGTTTGAAATGGCAAATCTACATAAATTCATTGACTGATTTGGGATAAAAGCAACCTGTACATTTCTACATCTTGTCACCTGAAGAGAAATGGGGATACAATTTATGTTTTACTGCATAGTAATATTGCCAAATAACTATTTATTCTCTAAGCACCTTTGCAATTTCCTTGTTTCTCACTAGTGCTGTAAATGTTTGGATTTTTTTCTTCCCTGGAAGTGAAAAAGAATAAGCAGAGTGTTTATCTACTGCCAGGGAAGAAGAGGGGGGTGGGAATTCTATTCAGGAAAACAAAAACTGAACAAAAACCCAAATCAGATCATCTAGGGGAGTTTGTACCAACTTCGGGGATCACATATTTCTGTCTTCTGCCACTGGGAATTCTCATTTGAACCTTAAATTCCAAAGGGGAGGGATGGGAATGGGGATCATAATGTTCGATATCCACCCGTCACGTGTGTGACAGCGGGATAAAAACAGCCACTGTGGGACAGGAACGTTTGTTCCCCGCTGACAGCTGCAGAAAAAAACGATGCTCGGACGGATGCTGCAGGAGCGCTGAAGGGAATCCTTCCTTCATGCAGCCGTCGCCGCAGCCCTCGTTTATAGTCCCTTCCCTTACAATAATCGCGGGGTATGCATGGCTCTAAGGAGCCGACAGGTGAGACCCGCTGTGCCGCTGGATTTGGGGGACGGGAGTAATGGGCAGTTAATCAGAGAGTCGGTACAAAGGGTCAGACGCCCATAAAAGGTGACATGAAGCTTGATCCACACCAGTCACACACAAGCTGCAGCGAAGCGACGCGCACCAAGCACACTGCGGCTGGCGAGTCTGGAATCTCCTTGAAAGCCAGCGCGTCGCCGCGCTCCCCAGGAGCACGTAGACAGAGGCACGCAGGGGCAGGGATAGGCCATGCCCTGCCGTGCCCGCTCCCCGCTACCGCACCGCATACCGGCCCGCTCCCCGGCACCCCTCATCCAGCCTCCCCGCCCGGCTCCCCTGCCGAGCCCAGGCTCCGCGCCCTGCCGCGTGGCGACCGGCGGCGCCGCGCGCCCGCTCTCGCCCGTGGCCCGGCCACGGCCCCGCTCCTGCCCGCCCTCGCTCCCGCCCCCGCGCCCGCCTCCCCGCGGCGCGCCCGCCCCTCGTAGCCGGGTGCGGAGCTGTGGCGGGTGCGCTGCGCTGTGCGGAGCTGGCTCGGCTGCGGGCGGGGAGAGAAAGGCCGGGGAGGGAGGGGAGAAGTGAGGAAGAGGAAGGAAGGCGCGTGTGCGTGTGCGTGCAGGGGGAGGGTGGGGGGAAAAATCAAATAAATAAATAACCTCCTCACCAATAAGAGAAGCAGCAGCTGCCGAGCAGGCTGGGATCGGATGGGAGAGGTCTTTTCTTGGCCGTATTTGTTTGTTTGTGACCGGAGCCGCAAAGTTCGGAGCCGAACGTGTTGCTCGCCACCAGCCACCCCACTCCACCTGCTCTGCTGAGGGGCTGCCGGCCTCTGCCCCTTCCCGCCCGCCGTGGGGCGGGGGGAACGTGGGGCCGCGGCTCCGGCCGCCTGCCTGCTTTTCCCCCGCCAGCGCCGGAGCGGCGACGGCAGGTGAGTGAGTGCCTCGTCCGCACGTGTGCCCGCTCGGCTCGGGGCTGGCTCCGTGCTCGGCAGGAGCCGCTCGCGTGTCAAACTTTGTCTCCCGCAGCCCGGCTCGCCTCGGGGCTCGTTGGTTCTACGCGGCGGGCCAGGCGGCGGGTGGCGAGGTCCTGCTCCCTGCTAAGCCCTATTGGGCGCGGGGGCGAGCACGAGCGCTGCCTCGCGCCGCTGCCCGGCTCAGACAAGTTTCGCCTCGCGGCGAGCCGCGCGGCCGCGCAACAGGCGGGGTCCTGAGGGGGCATTGGCGGGTCCCCACGTCGTCGGGCGTACAACGCTTTCGGGGTAATGCCGCATTTATTTCGCCCTGGCCGCGGAATCGCGCTTCAGGAAGCAAGGAGAGAAACTTACGTCTCACGCGGGACTGGACGGGAGGTTTGTAACGGGGGAGATGCGCGGGGCGACCATGGGGCGGGAGCCCGGCAGGTGGAGCCGTGCGGGGCGCTGTGAGGGGCTCTGAGTACAGCCCCATGCGGGGGCTGCGGCTGTGCGGGGCTGCGGCTGCCCGCCGTCGCGCGGCTTTCCCTCGCGGCGACTGTTAGCGCGGTGCCCGCTACGTGTGGGGAAAGGCGGGATTCTGGGGGGAGTCCGTCTTCGTTACCTCTGAACGTACAAAAACGCGGTTGCTAAAATGATTCGATAGCAGCTAACAACTGAAAGATTAGCGCGGTACTCTGTAGCTAGCAAGGAGCAGACTGTACTAATTGGATAGTTAATGACATTTAAATAGGTTGGCTTTCTGAAAATGTAGTAAGCTGCACTCTTCCAGGGAAGTGAATAGGGGGGTGAGAGTACTTAATAATTTATTGTGGCGATGGTAAGGCTTCTAAAAGGGCTGCAGCGGTGAAGTTGTCAGCGTGGCCGGCAGCATTGGGACGCACCTTGCGCACCGGGAAGGAAGGCTTTATGGCTCTCGTGTCTCTGCGCTGCGTGCGCGCTGCTGAGCGCCTCGGGGGCTGTGTGTAGACAGAGCTGATGGGAGACAAACGTGGTACGTTTTGTCCAGCGGAACGCTCTTGCATCTTGTATTGGCATCTTGTGTTTGGCTGAACTGGTAAGTGAACCTCAGTTTCATGGCACTTACCGCTTAGGGCTGGAGTTTTATGTCACTTTCTGCCTCTTATGCTGATTAGAAATTCGCTGCTTAGTGTGGGCGTGCTAAGGCTGGATCAGAAGTGGTAGAGAAGCACTTCTCTTGTCAGTCTCCACAAACTAAGCAGGGAATGTAGTATTTTTCTATAGCAATTGCATACTGGTTTAAACACTGCTCAGTACAGTGATAAATCAATTTCTGCATGGTTAGACTTTATTTTCCAAGCTCTTTGTTCTCAAATCTCTCGTATTTCTTCCTAACTTGAAAATGTGCTGTGAGAAACTTGAGCGATAGCTGTATGAACTTGTTGCATTTCATCTGAAAGTTTTCTCGGTACAATGTGGAATAAAGCTGGTGTAATAAGAAGCAACACAGTGTAATCTGATGGCCGCATTTTCCAGAGAAATAATTCCCACTGTCTGCAGCAAAGACATGTATTGAAGGGAAGTGCCAGACATTTAAATATAAGATTAAATGTAACAAGTCCAATAGGTTATGATATTTGCAGAACTCATGTCAAGATTGACACATTAGTAAAATTCTTAGGTACCTGTGGGCTCTTACATCTCTATACTTCTTCCCTCAGCTTTAGGTTTTGTTTTTTTTTCAAATAAAAAAAGTAAATAAATGAAGTCCCAAAACACCAGTCCAACTATGGAAAGTGCTTGGAGTGTGTGCCTACTAAGTCAGTGGGAATGCTGAGTATCACACAAGTTATATTCGTAACTGTAAAACAAGCCCGTTTCCATCTCACATCAGATGCTGCGGCTTTCACTGGGGAGTCTTTTTGTGTTGTATCCCAACCTTCCTCTTTTTACTATTACTGATGCATTTCTCACATACTTTATTCTTGTGTGTCAAAGTATTCAGATGCTTCTTCTGAACCTGAAATCAATTCTATGCTTTCCCAAATGAGGATTTATAAAACTCAGAAATAATGGGGCTTTCTTTCATCTTTTTTTTTTTTTCCTCCTTAGTTCCCATAAAAGTGTTAGCTTGAATGAGATGGAGTTTAATGTTAAGGCTGGATTTCCTCCAAAACGAGCGTATGACTTTCCGTGTAGCTGATAAAGGTATAGCTGAATGTGTTATTGAAGATTTACAAAATATTGGTGTCTTGACATCTGTATTTGTGGAGTGTCTCTGGTACAATGTGGAATATAAGGAGGTATCAAAGAGTGTTTTTCTGGAAGGGGGGGAAAAAAGACACAGTGCATCCTTGTGTAAAGCTGCTTTGGAAAGTTGCATTTGTGTATTTTCTATATATTTTATTATATGTATTTCCAAGACAGGTTTTATAAGAGGATGAACTACTTGAAAAACCCTCCTAGTGAAACTCAGATGCCTATCTTCTGTAATATCTGCGTGTTTTTCCAAGTCTGCTTCCTCGCTTTTATTTGTAAATCTACACAGGAAGATTCCCCATCTTTACTGAGCATGTTCTTCTGCATTGCTTCCAGATTTGACAAGTTGATGTGCTTCCTCCAAATACTTGCAGTACTGATGTTAAACTTTCTAGACTGATTGTCCTTACTAGATTGATTGTACTTTCTGCTGAAGATAGGTACCATTTTTATATGTAGTTGTACTTTAGACATACTATAGCTAGAAATGCAGTGTCTAATCACAGCGCAATATGGAAGTGTAAACTTTAACCTTAGAAAACCCTGAAGTTTCCCTACTTGTGGCAGAGGAAGGAAAGAAGTTCTAATTCCTGTGTAATTACTTTATCCATACTGCTTGTTAGATGAGAGAATGTCAACTTCTGGACAGTTGCCTCTGTCCTAACTAATGTAGAGTATTGTTGCCTTTGAAGCTACAGGGTACATTAAGGTTCATTACAATTAATAGAGATATTTAGGAAACAGAGATGCAACATATTTTTTAAAGCAATGAAGGTAAGAGGCTGCAAAATTCTGTGTCTGAAAACATTTATTGTGTAGCTGATAAAGTAATGATTAATACTAGTTGGAATCTGGCTTCTGGAAACCAGTACTTCTGCTCTAAAAAGAAGAATAACAGTATGTTGGCTTCACAGATAGTGAAGGTTTTTTTTTTTTTTTTTTAATTGTAATAACATGTTACTGTATCGATAGCAATTGAAGTTACAAATTAATACATCCTATGGATTTAGCGGAGTCGTGGTTTGGAGGTTATCAGAATGGCAAAAGCATTACATTTCACTTGCATTTGCACGATGGAGATGTTTTCCTACAAGATGACTTGCAGCTCTGTTACATTGCAAATATGTTTGTACTTCTGAAATTGTGTTTTTTGAACAGTTTCAAAATTGTCATTCAGGTCTGTAAATAAGCTTAGTATTACGTGTCAATCTGTTAGTTTTGGGCGATTATTTTAGCAGTTCCATGATGAATTCTGTAGGACTAGTTTTCTTGTTGAGTTAGTCACATGGAGAAGTCTGATTGCAGTTTAGCACACACATGTGCACTGATACATATATAAACACTTGACTCTACAGGCTGTATGAATATCTCTATTTTTTATTAAATCAGTCTTAGTAAGTGAAACAGTGCGTCTGCTTTGTATGAAAGAAAAAATTTGTTGACAGTCTCTTTTGAGCATAAGAAGTAGCAAATGGAGACACCATGGAGTATTTGCAAATACTTTTCCTCTAGAAACTCAAGCGAGTCAAAGAGGGTGTCAACTTTATTATTTCAAATGGCATCTCTAATCTTAAACTATTGCAGTACTGTACCTAAAGGCAGTCTGCCTGTGAGCACTGCTGAAATCTAGAACTCTTGAGAATGTCTCTTATAATAGCTGCTAAATGTTGCAGTGTTAATTAAGAGGTAATGTAAATGGAATCGAATGTTATGACAGCATAATGGTCTCCTGTTGAATATAAGTTCCATGGCTTAGCAGACACACTTTCAGAAAACAGGCATATTTCAGTACTGCCTGTTCAATAGGAACTGTTTCCACGAAAGCCTTAAGTAATCCCCATAGAGATATTTTTTTCTTTGGGGTTCTATTACACTACTCTAATGAGAGCAGCATCTCTTTGCCTTGATTTGTTGAATGTGGGGTCAGTTTCTAGAAATCTGTAGGGTCACATATGGTGGTTCTCTGCTTCAGTCATTGCACTGATATGTGGGACTACTATTGCTAGCTCCTTTTCCACACCCTGCAGAGAAGAAATAGCTAGAATATGCTGTCATTGTGTTTTGGTGATGTAGAGTGCAGGGGGCAGACTTCCTGCTGTCCCAGTGCATGTGATTTTGACCCATGTGCAGTATTTGGAGTGAGAGCATTTTGAATGTGGGGGAAAAAAAAAAAAAGGAGATGGTCAAGATGGATTTCCCTTTTGATAGACATCTTTGTGATTATAGTTCTTTTGTTTTTCACAAATCATTTTGTCATTAAAGCTATGTTAATTTCATCTTTGAAGAATGTTTTGGGTGAAGTTGTTACTTCCACATTAGTCTACCTTTTTATTTTAAATTTTTAAAATCTTTTCTCACTTGGGACAGGGTAACATTGAGCTGTAGCCCTAATGATGTTCAAAAGAACATCAGCCATTTTCAAGGGCAGACAGCAGGGCATAATGAGGGAAGGCGGGCAGCCAGCAAGGACTCAGCCCAGATTTATGTGCTTCCTGAGCAAGTGGGGTGAGGAAGAAACAGGGATGAGGCATGTGCTAATTGACAGTGTTCTGTGGCCCCTAGGTCACAGCAGGAGTGAAGGTTGTTCAAGTTTGGTCTGAGCCATTTCCATTATCTTCACAGCTAATTCTGCTTTATGGGAGACTGACCACTGTATGTTTGATTTCAGATGAAAAGGTGTTTAAACTGCTAACAACATTATCTGAAATTGCACTGATTTATGCAGTAACAACCATCAAACATTATAACTGATAAAACCCATTTTAGGCCCCATTCTTGCAGGCTTTACATACATGTTTAATCTCATGATGAGTTCTGCTTGTATTTTTAGGTCTACAACCTGATATAACGAGAGATATAAAATGTAATTTTTTTATTAGAAGTAAAGCCTGTTTAATGCTTTCTGGAAACTAGCAATCTTAATTTTAATTTTGGTGGCTTTGTTTCTGGCAATGAGTCACCTCAGCAACAGTGTATAATACACTTTTGGTTGTGCACTAACCCCTTCAAATCATTGGGGCAGACTTTGTTCCTGGACAGCAGAGATTACTAAACCTAATCTTACGTTATACTGAAATAAAAGAGCACATTCAAGGAATACACAAATCCTATCAAGGTAATTTTAAAATATTTCTATTTGCTGCAGTGAAGGGGGTGAGATTGAGGGATGAGAATCCAAATAGGTGAGCTGGTGGTCTAAGGGGAAATCAAGCTTTGGAGAAAATATACAATATCTGATACAGAGTAATCCTTTATTTGGTGTTTCAGCAAATCTGCTAATTTAGGGTGTGGGAAGAGTGAATTAGATACAGTGGGTAAGAAGGTACTGTCCATTCACTTAAGAACTACTGTTAATGTAATTGGATTTTTAGCTGCCTTTTAGATTAAACTGCGTATGTGTTCCTGGTCTATTGCAGTAGGAAGTAAAATGTGCTCATTTGCAACTGCAAGACTAAACTAATTAATTTTACTTCATTTTGCAAAAGATTTATTATGGCTTATGTGTCCCAGGGAAAAAAGAATAGTAGGTAGTTGTAAAATGTGTAGAACAAGGAATTTTTTTTTTTTATTTAATAAAGATGGTAGGCTTTATTTCCTCAATAGCTAGGATTAGCAACACTGAAGTGCAAGTGGGATAAAGGTTAGGTTTTCCACTCTTCTTTAGATTCATTGGTAAACACTTACATGGCTTAGTGTGTATTCACTCTGAGATGCTCTTTTATTTATTTATTTATTTATTTATTTATTTTTTCTTGCAAAAACTGAGGAAGAAACCACAGGGAAGGAATGAGAGGAGATTGCATGGGACTGACTCGCAAACTAGCAACAGCTGTTAGAGCAATCAAGGGGGATGGCAAGGAGTCCTTCAGTAGCAACTGAAGGAGTGTGGACTGGATTTGGCATAAGAAAGAGAAAGGTGGAACAATGAGAAGAGGGAAAGTGGTTAAAGAAAGATTTAAAATACTACCTTGTTCTTCGTAGAAATGATTAGTCAACAGGGGGCAGAAAATTATTAATAAATAAATAAACAACCTCTTCTGAGTAAGAAATTTTTGTGTATGTGATGTTTTTCTCTTGAGGACCTTGTGATGTACAGTTGTGGGGGTATTTGTATCTCAGACAGTATGTGGACTCTTTGGGTTTGAGCCCAGTAGGGGGAACCTACTCTCTGTATGTACACGGCATACTTTGTGCTGCCTGGACATGCCTGTCTTCTGCAGGACAGGAAGAACTTTTAGCAATTTCTGAAATCTCTCTGCACTTGCTTCCTATTTACAGACTTTCATCCTACTGTCTTTAGCTTTGTTTTCTTTAATTCTGTGCTTCAGGAGCATGAGGATCTGAAGATAAAATTGACCTAAACTGAAAACTCCCTGAACCAGTAGAATTGACTGGGGCTGTGATCACACTCAATTTCACACTGCTGCTAGTGTTGTGCAGAGTAATATTGTGAAGGATTCTGTCAATTTTTGGTTCAGCTGCTAGTAGTTATAGTGAAGAATCACAGGGAGGTTCACTGTCTTCAGTCAATCATTGAGAAACTTTATTAGAGGAAAGAAAACTGGTATTTTCTCCAAAGATTTCTTTTTTGTCCTCATTATAGCGCTTTCACGTAGAAACTTTTCATTTATTGGCTGAATAGCTGCAGCTGATTTTCAGAAACTGTACATGACATTTGAAGTCCTGGTTCCATACATATTTTTCTTGATGGAAAAGTTGAATTGTTCCAGCTCTTTGGCTATTTGTTTCTACTCTTAGAACTTTTTCAGTTCAATGATACAGAGCACTATACAACCAACTGTCATGTCCTGCTTATGTCTGAATCATACCAACCATGTCCCCAGAAGTGTTTTTTTTCACTGGTCCTTTACACCAATCTAAACTGGGTAATTCTGTGGGGAAAATGAATAAATAAATAAAATCTCTTAAACCATGTTGAATCACTTTATTGCTCCAGAATAGTTTTGCTGGTGATACTGAGGATGTGGAGTAAGGGCAGCATTGAACCTTTTGAGAGGGAAGAGGAGGCAAGATCTGTTTTAGCCAGCTTTAATGCCAGAAGAAAGATGGAGAACTTCAGCCTCGTACTTTGTATCATCTACACTCTGTAATTGGGAGGCTTAGTGATATATTCATTACTAGCATTAATCTTTTTTATTCTGCTGTAACAGCTAAAGACTTGGTTAGAGAGAAGGATAGGACTCTCTTGTGCTAGGTGGCATGTGCATTTGATGTACAGATTGTTTTATCCTTGTAAAGGACATAGAATTCCACTGGTATGCACTTGCATATGCATTACATCTAATAAAGTATGTAAGAATATATTTTCGTGTTTATAGCTTTGGAAAATGTAGTTTAAAAAAAAAGCGAGATAAAGATGGATAAAATTAAACATTCACTCACCCATCTACCATTCAACCAACTATTCTTTTCAAGGAATTTCACAGCCTTCATATCATATAATGAAGTTTTCATATTGCTACTTACATACTGGAATTATTGGAATTAATTCTTTGCTAAGGGAGTTTTCTGTTGCTATCCTTATTTGCTCAGATCAACAATCACTTCTCCCATGTCTTCTCTCCTGCTTTTCTACTTCGGTCCCATCTGTTTCTCAGGTGCTACTGTATTTCTGCTATTGCTGTATTTAGCTGTGTTTACAGTGATTGACTTCATCGTCAGTCCTGACTGCATCCTCCAGAGCTTTGTGTGTAACTACCTTTTTCACTATTGGTCTGTCTCCTTGCTCTGCATCTGTCCACAGAAAATCACCTCAGTTGGTATTGTGAGAGCCAAATCTGAGTCTCAAAAATGTTTTTTGTGAATGACTTGTAGCCAGGAAAAAAGATATATTGTTGAATCTGTGTTGCAGCACATCTGAAGTTTTGAGTAGGAAGAGGAAAACACGAGGAAGAGATGCAGTAACTATATAGCATTTTAATCTTAAGAGTGCAATTTATTGTCTAAAATTGTTTCTTCATTAGTGCACAAACCTATCTGCTTAAGAGTTGTCATACTTGCTCAGAAGAAGTGTATTACTTGTATTTGTTTTTTGTTTCTTTGCTTGTTTGTTTGAAGCCAGTGAAAGAAGTGTTAGCTGCATGGAAACTTTGTCAACTTACCCAGAGAACAGATGTACACATGATGCATAGGTATAAGGCTCTATTTCATCATTGCCATGGTAGTCCATATCAATCATACTTCTGTGAGGCTACTTCTAAGTTTAATGACAGTTTACATTTCAGGGAATACCTTGTTTTTTATTTCTTCTCTGTGGTGAAGATATTCTTACTTATTAGAAGACAGCAGTTTTGAAATGTCTATCATGTTTGTAACATATCTACAGTGACAAAACATACGCAGGAAAGCATAAGCTGTAGAAAATAATGCATATTGAGCAAGTGAATATTTCAGCCCTAATAAAACAAACAAACAAAAACCCTTGGAAGTTACCCTGTTTTCCCAAACACTCCTTTGATGCCCCTAGGTTATGAATGACTGAGCACCTCTACACGTGTAAAGCTTGCTGAGAATGAACTTTGAGGGGACCCACTGTAGAAGCTAGCTGTCATTAGAAAATGCTTTGTTTAAAGGCACTTCATAATCACAGCAGAAATACTTGTTAATAAAGAGAAAATGTGTGTCATAGACAAAACGTTTCAGGACTTAGAATTCAAATTGCTGCCATGAGCTTCATGTAAAAAACAAAACCCCCCAAATTGTCATCATTTAGTGAAGCCAGTATTCCATCTTCATGGAACAATGTCAAACTTAGATGCCTGAATCCCAGATTGCCTCTATCTCCTGAAAGTCTGAAGATGTTATATCACGTAACACTTTTGTTAAATGGAGAATCAGTCTATTATCTAATATAATCATTTCTGCAAAGAAATATGAGGACAGCATGTGACACTGAAAGTAAAACATTTTCTCCGCTCTGCTTTCTGTGATTTGGAACTTTAAATTGTTCTCTGTTCCTCAAAACATTTTCTTTGGAAAATTACTGCAAGATACTTTTTATGTTGTAGAACATAGATCCTCTAAAAACCTCCACATTTTTTTTGGGCACTGCTGTGAAGACAGTTAAATGGAAGTAACTTCTTATGAGATTTGATTTGAGAGCTGTTAATGCATACTGTACGTTGGATATGCTGCCTGCTGATGCAAAACTGTTGAAGACATCCTTTTCCTACTTGGCATACATCCTATGCCTTCTCTCTTTCTTCGTCTCAAGACTTGTCTTTGTTAATCTCTAGTTTTCTTCTAATAGTCTCTCATAATTTAATACGAAGCAAAGTGAATTAAAAAAAATCTTCCAAATCTAAGTCCCTATTTGTCTCTTTTTGTTTATTAGTAGGTAAACATATATTTCATTCACATTTTGGACCAGAAATCCACTGTTAGAATTATAAATACTAAACTACATGGGGGTTGATGCTAAAAACTCTGGTTATCTGCTAGAGCACCGTGTTTTCTTTGTTATTTTAGCCCTGTGAACTATTATTTTTTTTTCCAACTTTTCTCTGAAGGTATTAAAATGTAAGTAAATGAAAGAAAGATGTAACTGGGGTTATACATTTTCCAGCACAATGTGCTCTACTCGACCATTCTGAAATATTTTAAATAAATTCTTTGAGTGAGCTGGTGTGAAACTGAAGAAAACTTACAATGGTGACTGCCCTTCAGATTAGTGATTGCATTTTCATTGTTTTAAGGGTGCATTTCAGCTAATTTGTATCAGTGCTTTTGCTTTGAGCTTTCTCAGCTCATAGTTTTTCTTTTATATTTAGGTCCATTTGGGCTAGATGTTTTAATTTATGTTAATTTCAAATGAGTTCTTGTATTTTTTTTTTTTTCTGGATCTTAAAGCACGATTAGGCAAATTGGAGGAAGAAACTGAATGCATTTCTTGCTTCAAATAATCTGAATGTTTGACAAATGTTTATCCTTTTATTCTGGGTAGAGGTGGGACGAAACACTTTCTCTTGCACTGAACTTTCCTGTAAATTTTGATAACCTTTAAAGCTGAACTCCAAGTTGTAGCAAATGTAGTTCAATACAACCCAAACTTGTAAATGAGAGTAAACATTAAAAAAATTAAAGTTCAACATTAACTACCATATTAGTCTAAAAATGTGTTATTTTCAGAAGTGTGGTAAAATGTGTTTTTAAAAGGTAAATTTTGTTTTCTTTTACATCTGTTCATTTTCACCTCCTTACATAGTACATCTGGTTTTGCTGTTAAAGCTATGATTATTGTGTGGATCTTTTTAGTACTGCTTATTTCTTATGGCATATTTGAATAAATTTAATTTTAGATCCTTTCGATTCATTTGCTCTTTGCGCAAGCAAATGTTTTGACTTTTGAGAATACTTGCTGGCTTTTCACTAGAAAAAGTGAAAGTCATTCAACTTGAAGATGGAAACTTGGCAAATAGTAGTGCTGTAGTTTTCCACTGAACAGGGGCTGTAAGGTGTGCACTTTTTTAGAACGTAATACAACTTGTATAGAATAGAATTATAGAATCACAGAATCACCGAAGTTGGGAAAGGCCTCTGAGATCATCCAGTCCAACTGTCCACCTATCACCAATATTTTCCTCTAAACCACGTCCCTCAGTACAACATCTAAATGGTTTTTGAACACCTCTAGGAACAGTGCTTTCACCACCTCCCTGGAGAGCCTGTTCCAGTGCATCACCAGTCTGTCAGAGAAGACTAATTGATTATTCTATCTCCATTTCTTCTAATTAGGGGAAAAAACAAAAAACAAACAAAAAAAAAAACCAACAAAACACTATACAATTTGATGTGAGAACTTACAGTGTAGCTGGTACAACCTGAATGTTGCTGAATGTAGCTGTTTGCTGGCATGTTTGTTCTTAAATGCTGAAAAGACTGCTGTTCTTTTATAAGGGGACTATGACACCTTAGTGTTGGTTGGGTGTGTGTGAATGATGGATATAATTTGCTACTACTAATTTGGTTTTAAATTCAAAGCCTTTGTATGATTTCAAGATGACAAGTACCTTGAATTCTATTCTTACATTCAGTTAGCTGATTCTGTTATTGTCCAGTTTATCCTCCATATTTTATTTTCCTGTAGTACACTGGTAAAAAAAAGAAAAGAAAAAAAAAAAGTAATTCATAACGACCTTTAAATTGGTGGATAAGATCTCCTTTTTATTTTAGTTTTATCTATAAGATTTTCATCTCTGATTCATTTTTACAGTTAAATGCAGAAAGTAGAGTATTAATTTCTTATTACTTCAGTGATTTTGGAGTCTTTACTGCTACTAAATCTTCACACTTTAAATGTGTAGCTGGTGAGAAAAGTTATACTGTCTGTGAATTTCACATTACACGCTCATTTTCTTTCTGTACACTTCTCGGGTAAATTACTATTTGGACAGTATATAAAAAGCTATGGAAAGAGTTTTACCATTGCTTAGTTTCCTTCCCATTGTTTGATGATTTGATATACAGAGGTCCAGTGGAAGCCTTGTTCTTTTTTACTGTGTGTTAAGAGAGCTAAATTTAACCTTTGTCACTGGCTCTGGAGAGCTCTTATACAGAGTAATTTTCTTCTAAATTGAAGGCTTCTCATAGTCAATAATCACTTTGTGATAGACATATATCTTATCTCGTAGCTCAGTTATCATACAAAGGTGCTTCATTGTGAGAAATTCTCTTTGGTAGGCCAGTTGTTTGGTTGAAATCCAGCAATGTAGTGAATCAAAAGTGTGATACCCTCATAAAACCGTACAGTTTGTAGCCAAGTAATGACTGGTTCTGTAGCCTCTGCAGTTTGTCAGTGATGCACACGGTATGTGTTAGTGGTAAGAGAGCTACTGTGTTGACTTGGAAAGCTAATTTAATCTACTTTACAATCTGAATGGCTTCATCTCTCATTTACTGTTTGCTCTTTGTAGTGTCACTCTTAATACTGCTTTACAAGACATTTTTCTTCCTGTCCTTCCTTGCTTTCCTTATCTAATGTTGTGCTAAAGCTAGTGTGTGCCAGAGCTTGTGCTGAAGATGCTCATTCCTTGTATTTATGTTTTGGTGATAGCTGCCTGTGTTGGTCTGAATTTTTCTGGATTTGCCAGGGGTGGTCAGGCACGCATTTGAATTCAGTGCAATTGTGCAGAACAATCCAGTCTGCCCATTTAGAGCACTCCAACTCTCCATGCTTTATGAAGAGACTGTTTTCTGAGTTATGATAGAGCACTACATGTTCATTGGAAGATTTCACAGAGCTGGTCAGTAGAAAATGATGCACAGTGTACAGCGTCTTGCCCAAAATCTCACATCTCTTCTGCGTTTGAAATACTGCGTCAGGAGAAATCGCTCAATTTAGGAGCTATAAATTTGACATTATTTTTCTAGGAGTAAACATGAAAGTGAAAGGAACTTACTGTCTCTATAAGGGCAGTGATAGTGATTGCAGAGGGTGCTTGGTGCTTGGGGTACCTACATGGCTAGCAGAAATGCCAGTATTTCAGTCTGCTATCTTCTGAAGGGACAGCAGTTAATGACTTCTGTGTCTCATAGAAACAGCAGGTTACATCATTGTAACCATTGTAACATACATCACTTTGTGATAAATGAGAGAGAAACAGAAATAAAGATTGTTACTCTGTGATGTAGTGAATATGGGAGGAGTTCTTGGATGTGTCACCAGTTCACTTCTGCTTTACTTTTTTTTTTTTTTTTTTTTTTTTTTTTCCTCCCCACTGGAAAAAAAAAATAAATGGGGGAACATCATTGGACAAACAGATTTCAGTCCCGTGAGTAGAAACTAGACTGTGGGTCTCAGCTCAGGAAATCAAAGCTGTTGATTGTTAGTCTAGGCATACAGATGCTCAGTGTCAGAACCAGATATAAAGAATCTGGCATTTAGTTGTTATTACTAAATGTCAGCTATTGTATATGAAGTATAGCTTCAGAAAAAAGTTTACTGAAGTATTTGAGCTGTCTTTTTATTATCACAACATTTTACACACTTTATACATGGGTCACTCTGAAAGAAATGCCTCCTATTTATTACTGTGGAAACTATGGCAGATACGACGAGCACAGTAAGACTGTTGAGAAAATTCTCAGATACAAATACTATTTTTGAACTGTCACAACCTTTAGCTGTGCATTTTCATCAACAATGAAGAAGAGCTTGCATTCCATCAGTCCCATCAGTCTGTTCTATATTATAAAAGAATTTATGGGTAGGGAGAAAATATATTTGCTGTCAAGTTGTTCACAGTCATGGCACATACAGCAGATCAGAAGCAAGAATAACTTGCATATTTAATATGACCAATTGCTCAATTACCACTAATATATTTTTATTAAACTGTAAGCTCCTTGGCTTTCTGCATCAGACTTTTTTTTTTTTTTTTTTTTTTTTTTTTTTTTTTTTTTTTTTTTTTTTTCCTTCCTCTCATGGTGCTAACATATTTGTTGTCAATGTTATCCCAGTGAGGAAAAGAGTAAATAGCCAGCTGTCTTTTTCTGTACATTTTTCCTTATTAAATATCCTTGTGAATATTTATAAAATTATTAAGAATCATTCTTTTTCCTACTGTTTAACCTGAAAATGCAGACTGGTTTTTTTTTTTTTTTTTTTTTTTTTTTTTTTTTTTTTTTTTTTCCTTTAGTTAATGAAAAATGTACTTATTTGTAAAGGAAAGTGGCATGGCAAAAGACTGGAATGCTAATTGTGCTGTGTTTCTGTATGATATAAAAAATAAAATTCTGGACATTTTATGTGCTCAAGCTTCAAATGGAAAGCAAGATGATGATTTTGTCTAATTACCAAAACTAGAAGGAAGTATAGCTCATAACCAATAACAAAAACGCTAAGTACTGTCTATTTCTCTGTATAACAATAATGGGCTGAACTGTGCTTTTAAGATGAATGAGCATAGTCTTCATAAAATTCATTTGTCTCACTACAGCTGTACTGGTGGAAAGTAAAATGATGATTTGCATTTGTGTACAGGTATTAAAGAAGGGTTGTGAGGCATCGTTGTGCTGTAACCAGAATTAGGAATATTCATAAGGCTAGAGGAAGAGAACTTTAAAAAATCCAAGTTAGAAGTTTGGAAAAAGGTTTCTTTGTAGTGTTTCAGATTATGCACTTCTCTTACGAGGATATTACCTTTTGCAGGAGGGCAAACTATTAACTATTAAACTATTAACATCATAAGTGTGTCAGCCAGTTCACTAGAAACTTGTGTGCATTTCCCAAGTGATGAGGGAGAATTGAAGATACTGTGATCATTTCTTACAATCAGTAGAAGGATGAAATGCAAAGTGTTCTGAGGTGGCTTTTTTTTTTCAGGGGCATTTTAAAAGCAATCCCAATCTCTGCCACATGTTAACTGGGATTTAATAAATGGAGAATGTAAGTTCAGTTGCAATGAGTAAGAAAGTATCAGTGAGTTTGTTGTGGGATAACTGAACTAGAATTTTAGGAAATTCTTTTGTATTTGTAGGTATGTGCTGTTTTGAGATTTGTGATTTTGAGAAAGTGTGCTTTGGGGTAGAATAGAAACACTATTGTCTTTTTAGAATCACCTTTGCCATCACACTTCACATAGTGTGATAGCATTTCACAGTATTTCATCAGTACATACATCTCAGTGTATTTCATCAGTAAATACACTGAAGACGTAAGGATTCAGAGCAATAATGTTTCTTGTTTCAATTGCAAAATACAATTATTTTATAGCATTGCTTCTATTGTCTACAAGTATAATATTAACAGCATTGGTAACAGTATTATGTATTATCTAATTGGCAATTTGCATTTAGATCCATAATACTAATGGAAGTTATTTTGGATTTGTAAGTTATTAGCAGAATCCACGGTGGTTTCAGTATATTCCTATAATTTACTGTTTGATGGCAAGCTACTTTGACTAAATCTCTATATTTGTACTTGCAAATATTTGTATCAACCATCATCATGCATATTGCTCTGGAAAGCTATTCAGTACTGGGGTGTACAGCTAAAGAAATTTCAAGGATGCTGCAGACTAGGTGCAACAGAGGGAAGCATCTTTTAAGGTTATGGAACAGGAAGTCTGCATTCCACTTTGTGCACCAGTAGTAAGCTTGAGTGCTTTTGGCAAGACTTCAAGATGAGACAAATAGTTACTACAAATGTGTACAAACTTGCTAGTACAGGTCTACTCAATACCACATATGAGTGGATCTAGTGGTATTAAAAGGTCAAGAAAACTAAAAACAATGAAAAATCTTCTGGATAATACTGACTCCACTTACTGGCAAAGTTGCCTTTTATGTTTAATTTGTCTTGATGGGCTGGGAAAAGGAGTTGACTGAAAACTTTGTGGTACTTGAGAGACTACAATAAGAGAAAAGGCCAGGGAATGATACTGTTTCAACAGTTTCAGAACTCAACATTTGCAGACAGTGTTGCTGGAATGTATATATTTTTTTCCAGCCTAGGAGAGTGGCTCATATCCCAACAAAAGGGAGATAGACATAATTATCCAATAAGTAAAAAGTATTTATAGAGGAAATGGAGGTGCTCTCCTCATAATGATATGCTGTGACAGAACAAGGAAAACAGAAGCCTGGTATTTCAGGGGAAGTTATGTCTGAGACCATGAGAATGAACTGTAGCTTGCCCAGAGAACTGGTGGCATTCCTTTACTGGACACGAGCAATTAGTTTCACAGGACCATGGATAATTTGCTTTTAGCAGAATGTTGGATCTGGACCAGAGATCCCTTTCAACACCAGCTTTTTTTATTGCAGCATTGCAGTATGAAATTCACGTGTTCCTTCATGTTGCTGCCTAAAGGAATTGGAGGAAGCTGACCCTTTCATATAAAAATGGGAAAATGCTGAATAGTAGATAAGTTTCTTTTATTTGCCTTTCAGTAATTCATCTTTATCACTGGCAGGTCATTGACATCACTGGCACAATTTTTGATCATACACATTCAAAAATAAATGCTGGATGTAGGCAACAGTTATGCAGTATATGTTGACAACCTGTCATGCATGCTTCTACCATTATCATTATTTGGGTACTCTTTATATGACTGGGGATGGAAGGTGACATTTTTGATCATGTCAAATATGAGTTGCAGGAGTGGAAGCAGAGGTAGCAGATAGGTTTTTATAACCATGTATTTTCTTCTCTGCAGGGAAAAAAAAACAAAACACTGTATATTTTCATCAGATAATGAATCAAGTGCATATGCAGTCTCTTCAGCCTTTGGTTTAAGCCTGATTTGTAACTTTGAGCTTGCAACTACACAGAACGCATAACTTGGAAAGACCACTGTTTACACTGTGGGGTACTGTAAGGAAAGAACAAGGTTGTTGAGCAAATTTGTGTGAACTGAAATTTCTGTGACAACTGTAATGTGTTGTCGGGTTTTTTGTCTTGTTTTGACTAGTTCTGAGGTGTGACTTTGTAGGTGTTTTTCTGTAATGTTTATTTTTGTGGAAAAACTGTGAGAGTATTTGAAGGTGAAAGGAATGCACTGGCTCTCTAGGCTGGTGCATTAGTTGTTGTGGTGAGCAACTGCACTCTCTGTCTATGATAGGCTTTGGAAAAACTCTTGGTAATGGTGTCTGAATTTCTTCTTAGAAGTAAATATATAGCTCATATTAGAAGGGAAGCCACAAGTGAAGTAACAGCATTAAGCAATTGAGCAGGAAGTTTGAGCAGGCAAAAGAATAGGGAGTGAGCTAACCTGACTGTGCAAATAGGATTACTTAAGGGTGTTAGCACCTGTCCTTTTGTTTAGTCATATTCAACCTGGTGTGTAGAGACTACAAGCAAAATATATATAAATAAAAAGCAAGGTAATTGTGATGGCATTCACAAAGGTAGGTAGGGTTAAACAAGCTACTAGGCTAAATGTTGTTATGCTCACCATGCTTGGTAAGCACCTCACAAGTCCCTCTAGCAGGTGCAGCACAATTAGAAGATCACGCTTAACAGCTACCTAGAATTTCCTCAATATTGACGAACTGCATTTTTCCATGGACTCCTTTGAAACCAATCACATTGACAGTCCTTCTGTCAAATCTCCCAATGATTCAAGGACTCCCACCTAGATTAGCTGTTGTTTTCCATTAAGATTTCTTTTGTCTTGAATCCTTGAACTCCTAACAATTCCATCTCAGCAATTCTACCATTGTAATTTTGTTGTATATTTCTGTAGGCTTCCTCACAGCGCCTTGTTTAAACTTTGCAGTTTCAATCCTTAGAATACAGACAGCTGAGCGCTGGGGTCAGAGAGGTGTGTGGGGTGAGGAGGTTACAGATGGGGCTACAGAGAGAGGGCTATAGGGAGCACCTGAGATATGGAGTGATTAAAAATTACTGCAAGAATAATCTCACTATTTGAATTCAAATTAGAACTAAATGTAGTAATGAAATTATATGAACGTGAAGGTCGTTCTACCACAACTTATCAGCAGAGCAGACCTTTTCTTTGACACCTGAAATATCAAATGTTCTAAAATGTAATAGATGTGTTGCACACTTTGGAAGCAAACTTGGAAATAGCATTGGTGTCTGAGTGGTATGCAGCAGTTACATCAATTCTATATTTAATCTAATAAATTGTTCTATTGAATTAGACCACTTGAATTATTTTTGTTTTCTAACTGGTGAAATCTGATTTATTCATTATTGAATGCATTCACTTAGAATATAATTATGTATGATAGTGTTTGGATATAATACATGAACAGGCATGATCCTTTCATTTCTTTGCTATAAAATTATTATTGAGTGATTGACTGAAATTCATGCTTCTGCTGGTTATTTCTTATATATAAGAAATATATATATATATATATATATTTTCTAGGTCATCTCGTATTAAGAAAGGCTTGTTCACTACCATCCATATTAAATAATTGTTCAGAACTGCAGTTTCAGGTGGCAGAAGATTGGAGGGGGGGGTATCTTCCCCCTTTCCTCTGCCCTGGTGAGGCTGTATCTGGGGTAATGTGTCCCCCTCATGAAGAGCCCATGCCCTTCAGTTCAAAAAAGGCAAGGAACTGCTTGGAAGAGTCCAACAGAGGGCCACAAAGTTGATTAGGAGCTTGGAGCATCTCCCTGTGTGAGGAAAGACTGAGAGACCTGGGACTGTTCAGCCTGGAAGAGACTATGAGAAGGGATCTAATCAATGCTTACAAATATCTGACAGGTATGACCCAAGTGGATGGGGGCCAGGCTTTTTTCTTTGGTGCCCAGCAGCGGAACAAGGGACAGCGGGCACAAACTAACACAAAGTTCTGTACTAATGCAAAAAATAACTTTACTGTCAGAGTGATGCAGTCCAGAACAGGCTGCCCAGAGAAGTCGTGGAATTTCCTTCTCAGGAGATATTCAAGATTCCTCTGGATGCTTTCCTGTTTGACCTACTGTGGGGAACCTGCTCTAGCAGGTTCTCTCTAGCAGGACTCAATTTCCAGAGGTCCCTTCCAATCCCTACAGTTCTGTGATTCTGCATAATGGCATACAGATTATACAAAGTTAGTGCAATGTAGTAATCTGTTATATATGTGCCACTACATATGTATGCTGGTGAGCATACAAAAATATCTGTACGTGCTTAAAGTGAAACTGCAGTATACCGTTTTACATAATCTGTCATTATTCCTAAGAGATGTCAACAGTTTCTGCAAGCAGTCAAAACTAGTAAAATCACGCCATATGCTTTTACCAGCCTGTTCATAAATTCTGACACTCAGACCCTTTAGTCAGTAATGAGTTACATACTTCATGAGCATATAATCAATGACTACTGAGTGGTTCTCACATAAAGCCAGCTTGAGTGATTCCCATGATAGACTGTCACTGTCTACGCCTTCATCAGAACTCAGTTTTCTTTTGCTGCCTCCAACAACTTAGAATCATAAATCTGTGAAGCAGAGTGGAGTGATCTAATGTCTTCTGCTTCTGCCACACATTTTTGACCAAGTTCAGATACTATAGTTTCTTTTTGGCAGAAACATCCTGAGGATGCATGCTTAATCCATTGCATTGAGAAAATGTATTGAGAGTTTGTAGTCGGTACGGACTGCGTTAATGTCCCTCAATACCTGCTTCTCTGTATCTTCAGGAACTCAGATGTCAAATTTTCAAGAGAGCTGTGTCTTACAGTCATTGAAGGAAAGCCTGAAAAAGACAGGCTGTTCATCGTATCTTCGTAAACTCAACACTTAAGAGAAAAAAAAACTGATCTCAAGCAACTTTGCTAAAAGATTAGCTCAGATGAGACTCAAATTAATAATAGTATCTCTGCTAGTTATGGAAAAGTAAGTGACTGACTTCTGCTATTTAATACCTAATACTGCTGTATGTTGCAGAGGAGTTAGTTTTATAGGAAAGAATGACTGAAGAGATACGATAGGAAAATAATAGAAGTTAATAATGAATTAAAATGGCTCTTGAAAATAACTGTGGAATCCAAGAGAACAGTTTGAAAATATGATTCTGAGATATGTACTTCGTATTTCTGAAGAAAAAGTCATCAGGTGAAGAGAGAAAGTAATTTGACCCAATTAAATATGGACATGCATTGATTTCATTTTAGTGCTGGAAGTATTTTTTATATAATACTCTTTGGAGTAAGAGCACAGTTTTACAGATATATGTGCGACTTGCCCCAGAAACTTTATTGATTTTATTTGGAAATCTGTAGAAATCAGAGAAAGTGGTGATAGTTTTGTTTTGTTTTTCCTTTTTGCTTTCTATGAATAAATCAGGAGCAAAGTAGACCAGCAAGCAGATCTGAAGAACTACTTAAAAGTCGAATTAAACACTATGTTCTCAAAAAGGTTACAGATAATAAAACCATCCGAAGGCTTGAAAAGCTAATGACTTTTTGGGTAATTCTCTATTTAAGTATAGGAAAGCTGTGTAGGAAACTTGAAAAGTGTAGTTTTGCAATAGTACTGAAGCAAATAATCAATACATCACTGAACATAATCATTTTTTAGTATTGCTAATGAACTTGATGTTTCCATTTAACTTTGTCTGAATTACAGCTTGATGAATTTAGCCTCAGAGAATGTGAGTTTAGCTCCTGCAATTTAATAGTGGCTTCTAGCATTACAGATGTAAGTGGAACAAGAATAATTATAGAATAATTAGATGCTTGTGTAAAACTTTTTTGATCATTAGCTTTCTTTCATGCAAGGAAGTTCTTTGAGAACTTTGCAGCTTGCATAGCAGTTAACCTGCAGAGATGTCAGGTAATACACACTTCAGCTTGAACTGTTGCTTATGCTTCACTAACTCTGAAATTGCCAGGGCTGTACTGACTTACTGACTTAGTATATCAGTCCAGTCTTTAGAAGCAGCTAATACTTGGTGTTTTTTTTTTTTTTTTTTTTTTTTTTTTTTTTTTTTTTTTGCTATTCTTGCTTCAACCCTGTGTGAGGGTTTCAGAAAAAAACCGTTAAGTGTGTAGACCCGAAGAAGTCCACAGGAAGGTTCATAACATCATTGAAGTTTGACTCATGTATAGATTTTTTTTTTCTCATATGAGGTGTGCTTTCATAAAAAAAAAAACAACTTAGAAAAATATCAAGATAGTAAGTGCTGTACAGTTACATAATGGACTTAGTATGAGGCACAGCTGGACTGTTTTGATCTATTCATATCAAAGTTACAATGGACACAGCTCAACTGGAAGATGTTTGATTGTGGTAATCTAAGTGGTATTTTCAGTAAGGAATGTGCCTCTACCCTCGACTTATTTCCCTTCATCCTCTCCAATTCTTCCTTCCCTTCCTTCTTCTTTCTTTACCAGAATGTTAGCTTGCTCAAAAAAAATGACAATGAAGTTAGGACAAATAAGAGGAAAAATAATATTGTCTGTTCATTTGATAATGTCAATCCAGACATCTGGGATTATTTTTCATGCATTCAGTCAGAGAGATCAATCAGCAGTTGCCAGTTTTTGCTGCCACGGTGCTTCATTTCTACTGCAGACTCTATTCTGCTTATAACACAAATGCATATTATTGCTTTATTTCTATTGTTTATAAGAAAGTAATAAAGTGCATGGAATATCAGTTTGAGTTTCCTGGGAGCTTGGAAACTATTTTTTTTTTCTTTACAGAAAAGTTCTTACCTATTTTTTTAATATAGCAATTAACTGAGTAGGAAGAAGTCTTACTGGTTTATCCATTGAAGGAGAAGAGATGACACTTATGACAAGTGATGGATACTTTTGTCTATTGAAAGTGTTTAGGAGGCATATGGAAGGCTTTTTTTTTGTATACCCTTATAGGAGTAAAACTTCTCATTAAAGAAGAAAGACAGGTGACAAATTTGATCAGTCTTTTGTAGCCTTATATGCTGTAGAAAAGAATGGGAGGTGCCTAATATTTTCAGACTTCTTGATCTGAGGAGATATGTTTGAGCTGTGAATTGACATCACTCTGCAAGTATTCTTTCTAGAGCTGTCAGATGCAAAATCAAGATTTAAATCCTATGAAAGGCCAGTGCTGTTCAAAGAAAGAAAACTGAAAAGTGCAAAAATATATAGAAGACAACAATAGAAAGCTTAACAATTTTGTGAAAAGCTTCCCCAGAAAACAATGTTTGTGCCTCTGTTGAATGTAAGTTTTGCTTTCCAGCTGTATCATGGTCTATAGCCAAAATCACACTTGCTGGGGTGGTGGAATCCTCATCACGTACCAGAAAAACTACTACAATTTTGTGCTCCTGGCTTTTGATCTTTTCTGCACCTCTCTTCCCTGCCCACCCCCACTCTACAGATGAATTTGGGAAATGGGAAGGAAAGTTAAAACTTCATAGAGCAAATCTTTCTGTGATAAAGGCTTTAAGCAAAATAGGCAGGGAAGAAAACCTCATCTTTCTAACAGCAAAGGTGAAATTGATTTGAGACTCAAACAATATATTTTAAAGTCATAGATATATTTAATTAGTTGACGTTTCCAGCGTTAGGAATGGAACATGGCTGATATGATAGTTAGTCCTGCTGGGAGGATATATATTTTCTGAACTCTGAAGTCTGAATTACTTCTAGACAGCTTTGTTTTTTACCTGTTTTGTTCTAAATGTATTGCCCATAATTTTGATGCATTTCTTAGTGGTCTGGGTTTCTTTCGCCTATTAATTGTACACAAAGGAACTTTGCTTAGTAGTCACGGTAATCTATAATACAAGATAATGTTGCTAATAAATGCAATCTTGTCTCTGTAGCACATATTTTTTAAAAATCCTGTGTCACTTTGGAAGTTCTGTTCTGGCCTTTGGGACTAAATTGGAAAGATCTGCCAGCAGAGCTTACTTTTTCAGAGGGCATAACGGGCACTGATAATGTACTGTAAACTGTAATTCTGTAGTGCCATCAGGCTGCAGACTGACAGGAATCTCTAGGGATCTAGTGACAAGGTTGTAATATTTTCTCAATGAAGTCACTGATGTCTTTAGAAGGTGCCTTTGATTTCAGGGGGCATTTTATTTTTCTTTAAAGATGAATTTTTTCTTTAAAGATGAATTTTTAGACTTTTCTAATGCAAACTGACCACATAATAATAGTAGATAAAATTTCCAATTTTTGTGACAGATTAACAATTTCAGTATAGTGAAGTCCATCTTGGTCTCCAACAAACAACCACACAATTAAATTGGGTTTTCCTAAATAGAGCAGGCGGCCTGTTTTATATACACATATGAATTGTGAGGAGGGTTAGAGTAATTTCACTCGAAATTTTATTTCTTTATTTGGATTTATTTATATGCTTGAGTAGAGTATCCTCTATGTAGTCTAGGTGAAAATTTCACTTAATGTTTTGTCTTAATTACTCTCTTAAGGTGTTTGGACTTGGTGGTTAAAAAAAAAAAAAAAAAAAAAAAAAAGAAGCTTTCTTTTAGGCACAAATAATATTTGAATTTGTTATAATACACACCTGTTTATTAAAAGTGGCATAGTTGAAAACATAAAACTAATACATAAATTAATACTTTCTTAAGTCTGTTTATTGTGTATTAAAAAAGTTGGGACTCTTAGAAACTATGTGATCAAATCTTAATATTGGAGAAAACAGGTCACACTTTTGTTTTGCCCTCCAGTAACTTAGACAAAGCTAAGCAGAGCAACAATCGACTGATCAAAGCAGTTTACATTAAACTTCACAAGAGCTGCTTTGATCTTTGGTGCCATAGTTCATGTTAACTCAGTATAATATCGTTCTCTTAGGACCTGTTTATAGAATGTTTATCAACAGGATTTTTTTTTTTTTTTTTCAAGTTCTCTATTCCATTATCACTTTTTCTTAGAAAATATTCTACTTCCTGAGTAATATGGTGGCATTGCTAGTGGGTTTGTCTCTCTTCATGGCATCAAGCTTTCTGCCAGATCTGAGCATCTTTTTGTGGGCTTTGCTGGATTTGAAGCATTATATTTAAGATGTTTCAGAAAGCTGTTTTTATGTGTTCTTTTTTCTTTGGAATCTTTCTTTTTTCATATGTACTCTTCTCTATGAAGCTAAAAAAGTTTTTAAATGGAGAACTGCTGGAGTGCAGTAATCCCAATTCTCTATAATCTTTCTCAACTTTTTTTTGACATTCAACATCAAGCTGAAGACAAAGCTTCTGTGTATTTTGCAGTATTTTGCCCTACTCTGAAAAAAAATAATTTGAGAAAAGCGATCTGCACTGGCTTGGTTTGTGCAAAGCTTGCTCATAAACTAATAATATTTATAATATTTTATGTTAAATTTCTAGATGGAAACTGCTCAAATAATGATCAGCAAAGTTTAACAGGAAAGCTTATGAAGTGAGTAACTGCAGCATTTATTGAATAAACTTTCATCAAAAGAAATAGGCAAATGAAGTAGTACTAGTTGTACTAGTAGTGCTACTGGTTGTAATGTAAGCAGAATCTAATAAATACTGAGAGTAAGTAACTTATTTTCTGATATTTAAAAGAAAACACAGAATTGTAGGGCTTGTAAGGGACGTATGGAGATCATCTAATTCAACTTTTGTTCTAGTCTTCCAGAACCGGCTAGTCAATTAGTGGATTTTTTGTTTTTACTACACTTAAAAAGGAAAAATTCTGTGTGACAATTTTGTCAAGCTTTTCTGCTGCTTTGTGTGTAAATCTTAAATTGAATACTAATAGTATCCCTGTGTAAAATGTTTCACTTCAAAAAGAGATCTGTAGAAGCAGAGATACACATTTTCTCTCTTGGTTTAATGGTCTTTTAAAAGATCTATTTTCTCTTGAAAGTCCATTTTCCTTAACACTTAAGCCAAACAAGAGTGTGTACTACGTCTCAAGCAAGAAGAAAGCATTCTAGTCTTAATTTAAAAGTGAAAACACTGGAAAAAAGAAGTATGCTCAAGACAATTAGGTTGACTAATTTTCATGGTACAGATTGCTCTGATACGCTAGAATAAGTCTGAATGTCAGTAGTTACTAATACAATTGTTTATTGTTTTTTCTTAATTAAAGGTAGTTTTTCTTTTGTTGTTCCTCCCACTTGTTGCTAAATTGACTTCTCTCTACAAGAGTAGAATATTGTGCTTAATCTTCAAGTTGTTTGATTGTAGTTTCTTTGACTGATTTTCAATCCATCCATTGAAGTCATCTGTTTTGAAGTAGAAGGCCGCTCTTTCTCTAGGAGTTATGTGCACATTAATAGCAGGAGTTCTGACTGGACTGCTTTTCAGATGTCAGTGGTTGTGCTAATGGAGTTAACATTTCTGTAAAGGTAATAGCCAGTCGAGCACTCCTGGAAGTCTTGACTGCAGTATACTGCTTCCTTAATGGAAAATACTGTAGCTAGGTAATATGAGCCTTCCTATCAAGTATGCTTCAGCTTTGTTTTCTATCTCCAAGAAGTGACTTAAGAGAAGTTTCACTAGAGTGAAAATCATGACATGGAAAAGGAAAGGAGCTTGCTGATATTTCTGTGCAACAGTACTTGTAATAAATTATTAGTATGGTTTATAGGTGTATTAGCAGGAAACTTCCTATTTGCATGTGATAATTCATGCACTCTCCTGCTCTGCAATTATAAAGAAGTTGGAACAATATTTTCTTTTGTTCCCAGAGATTTGTTATCTCTAGTCATCCATGTTGGTATTTATATATGTCTTACACTCCCTGAACAATATTCCGCATTCTTTGATTTTAAAGATGTAGAGGTCCTTCTGCTTCAGTTTTCATTTGCCTCACTGTCTTGAAATCATTTATCTTTTTGAGTTCATATAGATAACGTCCGCACTAGTCATTTCCAGGAGATTTGTACTGCAGCATAATAAATATCTGAAAGTACGATCATCTTCATATAATTTGTTGTACATGTTTTTTTTTTCCTTCAGTTACTATTCTCAGAAGTGTACTTTTAGTTTCAGTAGAGCTAACATTTTTCAGAGAGAGGAGAGAAACTGTAACAGTGCCTATTTGACATTGAATACACTACTGCTGAATTGTAGTCATACACTTTGGAATTATTAAGGAAGAGAGCATGAAATCCAAAACAGACTCAAAAACTTTAATGGTAAAAAAGCAAACAAAAACCATCCAAGCAAATGACAATGAAACAAACTTATACTGGTAAGGATACAGGAAATACTTATAGAAAATAGAAAAAATAAGAAGTTAAGTGTAAGGCTTATGGGGATTGTGTTATCTTTGTAAGACTTGTACATCTTCACTACATTTCAAAATGCTAAGGTGTTTAATATATAGGTAGTTAGGATATTAATTGTAGTCACAATGTATTAATAAGCTGCCATATCTAGGTATTTTTCTTACAGGTAAATGAGAATTCAGTTGAATATTTTTATATCATTCCGTGAAAGAGTAGAGTACTCTATCAAGTCAATACGCACTGCTTGTTGCTTAACTTGACAGTAATTAGGATGATAAAGTAAAAATATCTTTGTGTTCTGCCAGTGATTATTAAATCATCTCACTTTTTTTAACTTGAGAAGATTTAGGTTTGTTTACAACTGTATAATAAACATGATATAAAATGCAAGCAATTTATATTGAGATGGCAATTGGGCAGCTTGAAACTGTCTGTAATTTTTAATAAGCAGCATGCTTAAAACCTCTTTTGAACAAAAAGAATATATAAGAGTTTGCAGAGCTAAGATGGAAAAGCCACAGTGTATTTTCTACTAGTATCTTATTTGTTTCCTGAAGACTGAAATAATTTTTTTATCCCCCCCAAAACCTTTATTTGAGGCTAGGGTTAAGATTTTGAAGAGTCTAATATTTCCCATCTCGTTTAAATAGTTTAATATTTTCATGCTGCAGTAAAGGAAGTTTTCAGAAACCACTTTTCAATTAAAACCTTTATTGCTGGCTGAGACAGGTGCAGACAGACAGATGTAAGCTTGTTTGCAAGCTCTGAAGAAGCTGGCTGCAAACTTGGTGTAGGCCCAAATGTGTAAAGCTACAGCAGCTGGGATGTCTGGCCACATATAAATATGGTGCGACCTCTGAAGGACTCCTGAGGAGGGCTCTGTACCTGAAAACAGGGCCTGCCTCTGCGGACTGCTCAAATGAGAAGGGCAGCCTGGAAGGCCAGAGTAACTTGTCAGTGTGTAACTCAAATTGTCCATATAAAGAAGTATGGGTTGATTATGAAAATGAAGTTTCTGTTGGATGCACTAATGAACCTGGCCAGAATGCTGAGGGGATAAAGCGTAATCATATGCAGAACAATAAAGAGGAGATTAGAGAGTTTTAAAGAGGAGTGAATTTCCAAGAAAAGTTCGTCAGTAAATTTGAAGGAACGTAATGCTAAAGAAATATGGAGGTTGAGTAATGGATTTTTTTTTTCTCTGTGGAGATCATAATAAACAACAGAAAATGGGAAAGTAGACCTCTTCTGGATCCCATTGTATGCCCCAGGACTACTTTGTATGTGATGGGCAATCTTTTTTATCAAAATTTTGATACATTTCCTGGTCTGCAGTCACTATTCACATCTGGAATGAGTAAGTGATTGATTAAACGAAGCCATATATGAGAAAATGAGCTTCCCCGGGGGAAAAAAAAATCACAAGATTGTATGAGTTCCTGTAACAAGATTGCACAAGGTTACACAGATACTTGCATACATCACAGGTCTGTCATAAGGGAGACTGGGATGTGAAATGGCTGTCTTTTAGGTATGTAAAAGCAGTGGAGATCAGGCTAAGCAATTCTTCAGGGTTACAAAATGCCTGTTGAAGCTGAATAGGGACAAACCTAAAGTGAAAGGTAGTTTTTGAATGACAAATCTTACGGAAAATACAAATGAATGCTGAGAGTAATTACTGAGTATTTGCTAGCAGTTATCATTAATGGAGGAAATCTGATATCCACAACTTGATTTCACTAAGACTGCAGTGCTTAATCTTTAAAATTGAAAGCTACTCTGTTAGTGTTAATGTACATTAATATTGCCTCCATTTCTAGAAAACAAATAAAACAATGAACTTCATTCACAGTTGCTGAAAGGCCTCTGAAATTTCAAGAAAGAAAGCTTTACTCCCAGGGAAATCTGTTAGGTTTGTTTTTTTCTTAGTTTTAGATTCCTGTACTTGGAAGGATAAGGTATATTTTGGAAGCATAGAACAGTGAGCATGAATGAGTCTTTAATTATTTTATGTCCAAAAGGCTGACTTTGAGTAGAAGATGTTTTCCTGAGACTTGAAGTGAGTCCTTCCTTACTAAAGTCCAGGAAACAGTTCTATAACTTGTCACTTCCATTATGTATTTAGAAATCTAAGATGTTTTCGTAAGACAGTTGATGTACATATCATAGGAATATCACTTAGTATGTTTGCATTAATACATTTTCTCATAAATATGTTGAATAATGTATGATATTACAGGTGTGATATTATCGATTTTACACACAATGAGAGAAAAAGTGTACTGTAAACAGCCTGAAATGTACAAATTTAGCTGAAAGCTATTCTTGATTAAATGCTTGAGGGAACATTCATTTTCTCTGCATGCTTCTGTAAAATTGTGTTTTTCACTGGCACTTTGAGCTACTATCTCTACCCCCTCTCCCTGGCTCTTTTGGCTTTGGCAAGTATAAACAAACATATTGGACTGAAACACTTATGAGTTCCTAGGAAAGGAATAGATTAGTATTGGTTCAACCTATGTAACGTTAGGTTGAACGAAGGAAAACCAAGGAATATGTATCTTACATATCTGATTTAGTTGAAAGGAATTAAAATATGAAAGCAATCAATTTTGATTCATTTTCTGACAAGAAGTGAATGTCAGCTGTTATATGATTCTGGGGGAGATAGTGCTCTTCTACAGTTCATTTAGAGAAAAACTAGAAGAATTTAATTAACATCTGTGACTGGGAAAAGGCAAATAAGTTTTTGTCCTACCATGACTTCCTGTTTTTGAGTACAATATTAATTCTGAAGAAGTCTGGCTGTGTTACAGTGCTGTTGAATAGATGAGTTCTTTGCTGATTTTATATTGCTTGTAGGTGATGAATCATATTTGATTGGTATCTGTCCGTACTCTCCATTGTGCCCACTATGCTTAAAACAAAATTATTTTTGAGCAAAAAAATATCCCTTTTAGGGAGAGTGGAAAAAAGTGAAACAATGGAAACTCTCGCCATTCTAATACAGTAGGATATAGAATGATTTTAAACCAGAGTTTCTGGGCAGTGTAAAACTGTATTCACGATTTGATATTTCTTGAAGGTATAATAAATTATTATTTTTTTAAAATTATGACTTAGTCAAGTGAGTGATATTTTATAATGTGTGATGAGTAGCAGTGTCTTTCTTTATCATGTAAGGCTTATTCTTGTTTGTTTTCTGCAGAGGATGGGAGGCAGATTTTATACAGGATGATATTTTTTTATCGCATGATGATGTGCTTCAATACTTCAAATTTTACTGATGTTTTAGATTGTGCTAATCAGTTTTTTAAATCTTTTAATAATCTGTAATCTTTCAATGCCTTGGCTCAGAGAAGAAGACACTGGTTGTTGACACTGTTAAATCAGTCACAGAAATGCAAGGGCTGCTCTGAAAGGAATGCCTCCAATTTTGTTATGTTGGCCCACATACAGCAGTAGAGATTGTACCTTCCCACAAATATTCCATGACACTGTTGCCGTGTGACAGATGACAACAGAGGGGCAATCTGACAAAATGGTGTCTGAGATGGAAGTGTGTTTGAAGAAAGTGATGTCACTGAATTCCTAAATGCAGAAAAAATTGCCCCCACTGACATTAGTCAATATTTGCTGAAGGATTATGGAGACTAACCAGTAGATGTGATCTCAGTGAGTCAGTGGGTGGTGCTTTTCAGCAGTGGTTCACATCCACTGATGCAGATTTACATGGATGTGTCATGCAGGCCCTTGTTCATCATGGTGAAAATGCCCTGCTAATGGTGGTAACTATGTTGAAAGAAGTGTTTTGTTCAATTAAGTAGTCTTTTGTGCTCTTTGTGTGTGTTGTGGTTTCTGTAGAAATAATTAGTAGGATGCTTTACTTTTGGAGTCAGTTATTGTAAGTGACACAATTATTGACTGTGTAAAAAGTGATAAAAAATTGTCAAGGTAATTTTTTTTCTTTCACAACTGAAGCTTATTTTAGGCTTATTTTATTCTTATTTATTTTAGATTTCTTGTTCTAAGCACTAATCTTTAGTATGCTTTTGTAGGGAATTATACTCAAGAAGTGCCCAAGCAATTAAGATTGTCATGGAATGGCCCAAACAGTATAGAAAGAATTTTGTAAATTTCTGAAAGCAATTGGGTTCCTTGATGACTTGCATTTCAAAAATAATCTGTAAAGTTATTAACACGTAAGGAAATGGAATTAGTAGGGAAATGAAATTGTTGATAGAATCACCTACTGTGCTGTGTTTAAGTATCTATTTCTATTAAATGGAGAACTCTGAACGTTTCTAAAAATCTTCATGCTTTTTTGATTTCCTGAACTTGTTTGTTGTATTTGTGTACAGAAAGGGAATGTAATATTTTGTAGTAGTAAAGTTGAGAGTGAGTTGAGGGGAGGAAATTACCTATATAAGTGTGCTTCATATTCAGAAAAAAAATAAGATTTGACTGAAAATATTCCGACAAAGAAATTTAGACTTTCTAGTCTGTTTTTATAGGTGGGATAATCCTTAGGGCAGTGTAGTAGCACTGAAATCTCTACAGTTTTTTACATATGAAGATTTTCATAATGGCTAGAAAACAATTCAGAATGAAAGTGTGACCTGGAAATAAGGCAAGGGAACATACATTGTGTTAGGGGTTGAAATCCAATGATCTTCCTTCTCATGCTTAATATTATTGCAACTACCTGGGTTTTGGGAATACTTTTGTAATATTGCTGTGTCAAATTGCAGAATCCAAAAGCCTTTTAATTTTTAACCATTGTCTCTGTTCCCCTGTAATAAAAACTGTAGGAGAGAGGAACACTTAAGTGGCAGACTTATGTCAGCCTTATCTTAAAAAAAAAAAAAAAAAAAAAAAAAAAAAAAAAAAAAAAAAGTGGTAATAGATACCTGCACAAGTTCACCATATTTTATACCGCTCAGAAACAAGAAAAGCCAACAGAATTGAGGTTTACTGGTCCGATCTTCCAAGACATCAGTTTTCAGCAAAACTGACAGTTCACATAATATAAAAGTCAGTGAATGACCCTGCAGCACTCATTCTCCTGTCTGAGAATAAGACTTATTGCACACAAAATACAGCTCTAGTTGTCTTCAGTCTGTGCAGAATAGAAGTAACATACAATTGATGCATTGTCAAATTATAGGCTGCTAAATTTCATAACTAGTATGTTGTGTACTGTGTACATTTCTGTATGGTTAGTGTCATCCAAAATTATTCATGTATTTTTTGATACAGTAAATATGCCTCTCTTTGTTACATACAACACAGTGTTGAAAGGAGGCAAGAATATTTTGGTATTCTTGAAGTACAGTTAAATCTATCCAGTGATCAGGTTTATAGGAATCTGGTGAAAGTACTGAACGAACTTAAACAGCTTTGTCTGTCAGACTTTGTAATGCAAGCTTTATGAAGCTGCTCCTGCTAGTCTTCCATTGTGTATTTCAAGGATATTGTTTTCTGTTTCTTAAAAAGAACTACCATTGTAAGCCCAAATTTCAGGAGGTTGAGCTCTTTGCATTTCTGGCTTCCTTATATCTGAGTATAAACTGACATTTTACTGAAGTTAACAAAACTTTTACCAAATTCAACATTGCTAGGAACATAATGGAATTCTGAGAAAACGTAAGTTCATGGGGGGTTTTGTTATTTTGAATTGGTGGTTATGAAGGATTGAATGCTTCTGTGTGGATTTCTGTCTGCTGTCATGTATCTGTGCGAATTATGTTTGGTTCTTGCAAACACTATAAGTAAAATGGGAACCAGAAGAGTACATATCAACTAATAAAGTAGCAGTATCTAGAAAAATTAAATCATCAAAGACATTCCATAAAAATTGTAAATGTAAATGGGAAAGGTACCATTGTTCCCAGTGAATCAAAATTGTAATATTTGATAAATAGTTTCCATGTCATAATAAAAATTCTGGGGTACTACGCTGATACTGTACAAAGTAATTATCTCATTGGTATTTTTTAACACTTTTGAGAATTTGTATTTTCAATCATTTCTTTTATCTCTCAGTATTTTCGAAGGTTGCTTGCTCAGTTTTAATGGAATTTTTTTATATACATTGAGCCTAAGTCTTTGTTCAAGAAAACATGCATAGTTATAAGCAGCAGTAATATTCTGACCCTGTTGGTTCTTCCAAATATAAGTTCTATTGCATTTAATTCAGTGAGAGCTAATTTTAGTGAATAAACTTTAATGTCTTTCTGTACTGTAGAGTGACCATACTTTTAGTGTAATTAACATTAAGTGCGTTACTGAATTTTTTTAAGAGCTAGCTATGCTGTAACAGTGATAAATTTTGATGTTATTACTTATTGTCTAAAAAAGTCTAGCCAATCTATTTGATGCATAAATACCTACATACTGCAATAAATGGACCAAAATGGCAATATACTTTCTGCTATACGTCATATTGAAAAACAAAGCAAAAATATATCTGTCATCTACTTATAAAATTTGCAGTTTATCTATTTCATTGAATTTTTGAAACATACTAAAGAATAAGCCAGGGAGATAATTGGTGGGAAAAGAAATATTTTGGACAGAATATGTAAAACTCCATAATGATTTTTAGGCCTAGGGGAGTGATCAGGAGTCCAGGAAAGTACATCAGTGTAGAAAGAAAAAACTGTTAGGGCATGGAAAGCAATTAGGAACTTGGATACAAATGTTGCAGCCTGGGGAAGAACATTTGTCTTTCATGGTGGATTAAAACAGCTTCAGCCATTCACATAGCTCTATGAGCTGCCTGTGAATGTGGAAACTAATTGCATATCACAAACAAAATATACTGTGTACTGAAACAAAATATATAGAGTACTTAGAAACCAAAATAATAACACAAGATATAATGTAAAACATGAGGTTTCTTAGAATCTTTTTGAGTATCTCTTTTTCTCCTGTATCTGCACTGTGAGAGTACATTCCCTTTTCCTACATTTATTCTGCAAGTAAAATAGATCTGTATCTTTTTACTATATATCGTTAATTGTGAAAGCAAAGTTTAAATGTGTGTTGTCTATCTTACTTTTTTGACCTGTTGTAAAATGTTCTGGAAATATTGGCAAGTGAATTGTGAGTAATTGTGAGCATACCAATTGGCATGCTGTGCAGAATTTATTCAACTTAAATATATATGTTTATTAAAAAAAAGATCAGGAATGTTTTTTTAAATCAATAAAACCTGCATAAAGCTCTCTTCTACAGTTGAAAAGAAAGCATGGATTTTCCTTCTAGAAGTAGCAATAAGTTGTTTTAAAGAATGTACTTTCAACTATATTTCTAGATATCCTGTGTTATTTCAGAAAGATTATCCAGTCAAACAAAACAGATTTCAAAAGATATTTCCTGATTATTGGGCAATGAACACAATTGAAATAACTCAAATAAGGCGTTTGCTGTATTTTTTTAAGTATTATCATGAAGAATCTAAAAAAATTGCTATTAATAAAAAATTATAGTATTCTAAACTGATTTGCAGTGCAGAACTCTTACAGTCTGTTTCCTGAAAATCTGTCCTGTGTTATTTCATCTTGAAACAACAAAATCAATAATCAGGTCTTGAAACCACAGCCTTGTTTAAAATAAGAAAAACAGATTTTAGACTTCATAGTTTGTAATACAATTGAAGTTTAAGATTAATTTTTCAGTGTCTGATATCTTGCTCAATTTTAGTAATGCTTCTATAATTTGGAATTAAATATATATTCTAAATTAAAATGAGAACATGGTCCTAAAGTGAATCTATTTCTTAAATTTATTGTAGCATTTTGATTAAGTAGATGCAGAATTGAGTCTAAACATAGCTGAAGTAATTTGTAAACAATATTGTTTTTACATTATGAGAATAAGAACTTTTAAATTATTGTATGAACTTAAATATAGGCTGATGAAGGGAATGTGAGATTATAGATCACTTTCATTTACATTCTGTTGTCATTTTATTTTGACTTTTGCCATTGGAATATGTTAGTATGTAATTAATTGAGAAGAGTGCATTTTGTAGTGAGTGGCCGTTTCTTTAAATTTAGGAATAATAAGACTGGACTTGTTCTTGCAGTATTTCTCAGTTGTTTTTGTAAACTAGGGAAAATATTCAAAAATAGGAAAAGTTACAAATACTGTAGTTCTTGATAATAACTTAATAAACACACTTTGAAAAACACTATCTTTCTAGGAAGTAAATTCTATAATGTACTGGTGGATCAGTGCTTGGTATGGTGCTACTTAGTTCAAGATTCCTCTTTGCTACCATCAGTCATGTGAGGCTTACAAGTCTAATTGGAGTTATTTCATGGAAAGAACCAGTTCTGGAAGGCTATTTGCCTCACCTTTGAGAAACATATGAAGGAATTGTGAAGCTGTTGATGGTCTGATGTGGGAACAGTTGTTAGGACTCCTAGTGGTCCTCTGGTTCTGCACTCTCCTGCCTATATGCCTTGTGAACAAGTGCTCAGGGTAGAGCTGTTAATGAATTGGCACAGCTGATTTGGACTAGACAGGGTGAAAATAGCTGCACTGGGAGAGAACTTTGAGGAGCTTTGTTGGGCATTGCTTTTGCTCATAAACTGTGTTTCCTCTGGGCTACGGTACAGGCAGGACTGTGCTTAGCCTTTATTTTGCTGATCCCAACCTCATCTTGCTGACTTGACTTGAGATGTACTTCCTCAGGAGTGGCCAGTAGGTTGAAGGACGTGGTTGTCTCTTTCTCTGCCCCCATGAGGCCTCATCTGGAGTACCACATTTGGGCCCAGAGTATATGTGTGCATAGAAAATATGAGTGGGTCCAGAAGAGGGGCAAGAGGCTGTAGCACCTCTCCAAAGGTTGAGGGAGTTGAGCTTGTTTAGCTTGTAGAAGAGAAGGCTCTGGGGAGACCTCATTGCAGCTTTCTAGTATTTGAAGGGAACTTACAAGCAGGAGGGGAACTGATTTTCTGATTATTTATTATTTACTTTTTTATTTTACACAATTTAATCATTATAGGAGAAGGGAGAATGGCTTTAAACCAGATATGTTCAAACCACAGGCCACATGCAGTTCAATACAGTTCACAATGTGCTTACACTGTCTGGGCTGAAACAGGGCATGGGGAGGGTGTAATGCAGTGTCAAATCAAGTTATTGCAAATAGTTTTATGTATTTTGGTATGTTGGCTAAGCATAGTTCTGTGAACAGTGAAAAATATTCAGCCATGCTTTCCATTCTGAAACAGGAATTTGAGAACAGGTTTCAAGATTATTAAAAAAAAATAATCTTTTTTTTTTATATATATATTTGTAATTCCATTTTCAATCGATGTAAGTACATCACCTGCATTTTTTTCAAATGGAATGTGTAGAGTTGCAATCATATATTCAACTCAAATGTTTGGTTTTGTCTGTTTACTTTTATCAGCCCTCTCAAACTAGAGAAAAACATTTCTCGTTTCACAGTCACACCTTATTCATGTCATAGCTTTTTGGCAGTGTGTACATTTGTGAACTGCTGTTTTCAAGGATGATGTACAGGAAGAGTGCAATTTCATCAAAAAATCGCTGATGAACACCTTGAGAGATCACTAAGAATTGCAGCCATTGCCACTGAACCTGGGATTGAAACATTAGTTTCACAAGACCAGGGTCAAATATCCCACTAGTTTCATGTTTTCATTGTTCTCTTTTACATTTTTTATCAAAACCAAAGAAGATAAAAAATAAGTGTTATTGCTTATATACGTTAACTGTATTATACATTTTATGTGGACTGCTCTGAAAGTAATGTCTCCTGTTTTATGATGTTGGCCCATGACACCAGAGATGGATGTTGGTGGTATGGCAGTGTAGGTTTAGCTTATGAAGAAAGGTGTCATTGAATTCCCCTATGTGGAAAAAATTATTCCTGCTGACATACACTGAAGCTTGCTGAATGTTTATGGAGACCGAACGGTAGATGAGAGCACAGTGAAGTGGTACATGACAATAGGCATGTACCTCTGGTGCAGTTTTGGAGTGGGGCATGCAGGCTCTTGTTCATCCCTGGCAAAAATACATAGCTAATGGTAGTGACCATCCTGAAAAATAATGTCTTGTAGCTGAGAATTTATCGTATCAAGTAGTGTTATTGGGCTCTTTATATTGATTCTAGTTTCCATGGAAATAAATAGGAGGCATTATTTTAAGAGCTACCTTTGCGAATGTGGCCCAAGTCAATACTTGTTCATTGGGTGTGGCCCAGGCAAGCCAAAATAATGGACACCCATGCTTTAAATTAGAAGAGTGGAAATCTAAGTTAGATATTAGGAAGAAATTATTTACTTGGAGAGTGGTTAGGCAATGATTGCCTGCAGAAGTTGAGGTTGCCCTGTCCCTGGAGGTGTTCGAGGCCATGTTGAATGGGGCCCTGGGCAGCCTGACTAATGGGTAGCAAGTCTCCCCATGATGGGGGAGTTGGAAACAAATGATCTTTAAGGTCCCTTTCCAACCTAAGCTATTCTGTGATTCTATTCGAATTTAATTGGGTGTCCTGTCCTTCTAACAGGGCTATATGGTAACACTAAATAACCTTTTCAGTAAAGATAGCCTAGTATTAGTTACATCAAAAGTTCAAATGTTTTTTTGGGATTTACAACATACTGATCTCTATTTCAAGTTCACCTGCAATTTTCTGGTTCTGAAGGAATCAATCAATTAAGTAATGCTTCCTGAAACTTAAACATTGCCATGCAATTTCATTATGTAGCCGAGGAAAGCTAGAAACTGTGGCTCCTTTATATATATATTTGCATTCGCAATTGCAGTGAATATATATATATTTCATATAAATATATATATATTTCATTCACTGAAATTGTTCTCTCTCTCACTGTAGGATAAAGGATGACTGGTTAATATGGCCATCTTCTCTTTCGACAGTGCTGTATAGTGGGGTGCTTATCTTTCTATTGTGTATTTATCTAAGGGAGGAGGAGGCCAGTTCCATTTAATTAGAAAGAACAGATAATGCTTCCTACATATCAAAACTTCAGAACAGAAAAGGCAGCATCCATTTTGGATGAATGTAGTTTTTTAAAGTATTTCAGCTACTTTCAGCTATGTCAGGGCCTCTTCCAAAGTTGCTATAGAAGCTTTGAAGTGCTCTAAGAATTCTAATACTGCTTTGAATAAATGAAAATAGCTATCCATAATACATTAGTGCATTATAGAACTCTCAAATTACTGCACCCAGAGTATGAGAAATCACAGTATGAAGTGATGATAAATGTGTTCAAAAACACAGTGAGAGAACACTTGCCATGTTACCTTCAACTGAAAATAGCGGTACGGAGACAGAAACTCTTGCTTTAATTTTCAGGATACAGTGCTGAAACTGGGGCTCTAAGTCACTTCATCTAAAGCTTCACTGTAATGAGCAATCATGTCCTCTGATACCATTCAGACATTGAATAATCCTGGAACCTATGTAAAATGTATGCATGCTTAAGAATCTTTCTGGCTATGTATCAGCTTTTATATACTACAAATTATGGTCAGAGTAAGGCAGTGAGGGTTTTGAGAATTAATAGCAATCAGCAAAGGGGAAAGCTAGAGAAGGGGATGCTTCCTTGTTCATGCTGGCATCCCAATGTGTACCTAATTCAAGGCAAACTCCATAGAAAGAAAGCTGTGATGTATTGATATATTCTCTATAATTCTAAGACTCTCATCAAAGGTGATTTTACTGATGCTGGTTTGCATATTTTCATATGGACAGCAAGCATTCTCATATGGAAAGCGCTCTTGATTTTGGACACATGGGAAAAGAACACACTGAACCTTAATAAAAACTGATTTTTCTGGTATCAGAAGCATGGTTAACTACTTTAGAATATAGTAGTAATTAAGGGTAAAGATTGATAAATGACCAAGTAGCATTGCATTGTTTGTTGCTATTTCATGCTAGAGTACAGAAACATTTGTATTGATTTCATTGTGTCATGTCAGATCCTAAAAACTGAAAGCAAGTTGTTCTGTATACAACAGCTAATGAAAATCACAAATTCACAGTGGAATGTTTTTCCTATATTCTTGAGTATAGCCAATTGCCTTCCTGCATTATTGATTACTTAACAGAGGAAAACCATTTACTGAATTCACTGAAATCATTTATTAAAAGCAGGTAAACTGTACTTTTATAGGTATGCTGCCTCAGTAATAATGTGGAGAGACTGGAGCTGAGTCTAAGAATTTATTCATGAAGCAAAATGTTCTGTATTGAATTTGTAAAACTGACTTGATGTTGTAGTTTAACTTGGACAAATTTTATATTTGGTGAACAATTCTTTCTGAACATATAAAGTTAATAGAATGCTTTTTTTTTGCCAAGAAGCATTAAAAGCACTTGTATCATTCTTGCCTTAAGAATTATTGTTTATACAAAAATTAATGACAAGAAAGAAAAATAAGACCAGTGTAGAAATTACTAAACCTTAAATTAACAGAATCAGAGAGACATACACATCCTTCTAAATTCAAAAGCAAAAAAAAAAAAAAAAAAAAACCACCCAAAAAACCGAAACCAAACCAACCAACCAACCAAACAAAAAAACACAGATGAATTAAGAATGAGACCCTGTAAGAAACAACAGCTCTTTTAAACTAATTTTTATCTCCCTATTTCTAAAGATTTTAGGGGGAGAAAGAAGTCCCAAAACAGTCCTGTCTCTGAAAAAATTATAACAACACATTAATATAAAAATCCCTGAGAAATGTGGTAGTATACTTTTTTTTCCCAAAACCATGCATTGCATTTCCATCAGAAAAATTGGACATCTGGTGTGCAAAATGTTCTTTCCTATTTAACCTGCCAACTGTGGCAGACACTGTAGAAACTGCTTGATTATGATGTCAAAGCGAAAGCACTTCGATATAAAGAGCATCCCATTTATGATCTCCTTTTACATTTTGCAGGATCTCCTGCCAACTCTTAAAAAAAATAATAAATTTGCCTCTTTCATAAAGACTTGTCAATAGAAATATCAAATCTTGGAGTAACTCTTTTTCTCTGATAATATAAATCACATCTCTTCCTAAGATGTTTATGATGCCATTCATAGTTTGATGTTGGTTTGACCAAAAGTACACTAGCTGTTACAGGGCTGAAAGGGGGACTAAGGGCAGAGGGATATACTGTAAGTTCAAAGGTAGAAGCCCAGAAAGCAACTTCAGAATATTTGAAGTACATTCTGAGAACAGCCAGTTTTCTTGTTTCAAACATCAATTAGAGATTTAATATTTTCCCTAGAGACTTAACTACTTTTAATGTGAATACATGATCTACTGTAACTGTGTATGATTAACTAATATATGATATGTATAGGTGTCTTTTAAAATTTGTCCTAAATTCAACAAGTGAATAGGAAAAATGAGTAAACATTCTGTTAATGTTTAGGTGAAGTGGCATAGCATAAAAATTAAACTAATCTCTAGATTTGGATGATAAATACACATTTCTTTTTTTCATAATTTAGTTACGGTGAAGTATACTGGAACAAAAATAATCACATCAAAATGTGGGATCAAAAGTCATTAACATATTTTGATCAGTTGCTCATTTTATGAAAGCTATAACTTTGAAGATTATGAATGTCATAGAATATTAAGATTTGTTAGACAAAATCTTGATTTCTGCCATGTGTGGATCTTTTGTTTGTAACCTAGAAATAAAATTCACACAGGTTTCATTTAGCATGTTAGAACTGATGGAAGAATCTGTTTATAAGGCAGTAATTTTTCTGTAGCCATTCATGCTTGTAACTAAAAATTTATTACATTTTATATATCGAGATGAAAGATTTGTGGTAAATGTATGTTTTCCTTTGTCAATCTACTAATATGCATTCATGTTTTACATAATATAAATGAAATTCTCCAATACAATACGTGTATGAATGTGCATACTCACTCTGAAACCATGGTTTCTTCAAAATATAAAGAAAATTACTGGTTTATTTGGCTTCATAGTTCTACATTACTTAGAAGGAAGCTGTTAGCGTATGTTTAGGTTTTTTAGTCTATATGTTCTTACTAGTCATGTGTATAGTTGATGACTAAAGTGATTTTAATTATGACGTTATTTTACATAAGTGAAATAAAAAAAAAATGCTAGAAGCATTTTTCACCTTCTTAATCAAATGTCTTCAAATGTTAAATAAGAATTTATTATAATGAGTGACTCACTTTGGAACTGCGGTGCAATGAGAAAATACTTGCAGTATGCTTTATTTGGTGTAAGGAAAAAATATAATTTCAGTCTGAACTTGTCACTGTACTTTGACTTTTTGACATTTGGAAAATGTAATTGTTTTAAGAGGAAGCTCTAGTATTTTTATTCAAAACTCATGAGTATAGTCAAACATAGACATTTTAGGACTGAGCTGTATCTGTGATCTGTAAGTGTGCTATTATGATATATCCTGTATAACTTTTGTGGTATTTGTTGTTTAATATGTTGATTGCTTTATGAATCATATTCACATACAGGACAATAAGCTAAATTGTCAGTTATTTTAGATGTCTTTGAAATGCATGAGCTATCTATGATTTCATCACAAAATATATTTAACTCTGGGCAGGCATAATCAATCTGGGGGAACATCCAGAGTAGCTATGGTGACTTCTGTGATCTACGCATACTGTGAAGCTGTATGTACTACTGCAAGCATTTTAAGTAATTTAAAAGGTAATCGGTATTGCAGGAAAAGAAACCCAAAACGTGAAGTATGCTATTGAGTACTGTTAGTACATGCCTGTCTTTTCTATCCTGTGATAAAATCTATCCATTATAAATTAAAAGCTAGAATCCTGAATAGCATCCCTATTTTATTTTTTTTAAATGAACCCATTGTAAGATCGCTGTTGGTAAAGGAATATGGTATTGAATGTTCAGTGTTATGTGTAAGTTGCCTACTTAAAATACGTTTAGGTACATCGTCAGTTGGGAATAATCACAACTGTTTGACTTATTAGAAACATATAGGAGATGCTTGAAAACATATGACATGGTTTCATAGAACATCTTTGTTGTTTGGAGATGCATGAATTTGATGGATGAACTATTTAGTGGATACGAGGAAAAGCTGAGAGAATTGGAGTAATTTAGTTTAGAGAAGGCTCTGCAAAGAACTTATTGCAGCCTTTCAATATTTCAAAGGGGCCTATGGGAAAAATGGAGAGAGAATTTTTATCAGAGAATAGTGACAGGACAAGAGATAATGGTTTTAAACTAAAGGAGAGTAGATTTAGATTATCAGGAAATTTTAGATTTAGGAGGACTTCTTAAAAGCGGTGAAGCACTGGAACAGATTGCCCAGACAGTTTGCATTCTCCATCCCTGGAAGTATTCAAGTCAGACTGGATGGGACTTTAAGCAACCTGGTCTAATAGATGGTGCCCCTGCTTGTGGCAGAACAGTCGGACTAGGTCTCTTTCAATTCAAGACATTCTATGGTTCTGTGTTAATACTGGGATATTTGAGATCAATGCTAATAAATACAAATTGTTTATTTAGCTCTTTTGGACAATTTATTTTTCCTCTGGGAATGAAGGTTTTTTTTTTTTTTTTTTTTTTTTTTTTTTCTCCATACTAAGACTGAATCTTTTTTCTCCCCAGAGTATTTCAATTTAGTTGGCCTTCAAAATTTTTAGTAATCTGAACACAGTTTCTTTTGAACTATTCTCTCAGTTTTCTTATAGACATTCTGTGCACGAGTCAATTGATCCTCTAGTGTAAAATTAACTGAACATAGATACATTTACCTAGTGAAAAAAATTAGAAAGTATTTTGATGAATTTTTTAAAAATACTTTTGAAAGCCTGTTATCTGCAGATAAATTTAGTTTTGTTGTGATTTGCATTTTCTATTCAGTGTTTATGTACAAGTATTCCTACTCATATTAAGGTAAAATCAAGATACTAACTCAAAAAATGTAATATTATGAGTCAATAAATGGTAATATTTTAGGCACGAATGTAGTACTGTGAGTGATGATAGGGATTTTCTCATAGTTAAATCACTAATTACCAAAGCATCTTTTTATTTTTAGTGTTTGTGCTGAATCAGAGTTTCTTTGCATCTATACATAGCCCACTGTACATGCATTTCCTGCAAAATCCCAAACAGGCAAGTGTACTTGAATGACCAAAATTCTATGTTCTAAAAGAAAATTCTACCTCCTGTCACTGAGACAACTAACTTTGTAGCTAGTGTAAAAACTTGATAGGAATAGATGATAAAAGGAATAAAGATTCTTGTGATGACAGAGCATTGCACTAATCTATCACACCTGGAACTAGTGATTAACTCCATACTTTATTGGATAACACTAATGAATTTTAGTATAGCTTCAAGACATAACACATAGTCATTTTCAGATTTCTCATTTTTATAGCCATCAGCAGACTATATCTTAATGGCATTTTGAAGAAGAATGATAAAGGAGTTTTAAGAGTGGCTAAAATGGATTTCTTCACCCACATAGAAATCTGGAGTCTATAGAATTTATTTAAGTACATGATAGAAGAGCCAAATGGCCATGAGTTCGTAAAGCCCTATGTGATACAAAAAGTTATGATAAGGTAGAGTGCTGCACAAGTGCATCATTTTTGCCCTGTAAAGCAAATTAACCTCAAAGCTAAATTGGCTTGAAGAGAAAATGTGATAGAGTACTTTCTTACATTTCTGGAGACAATATGGATCTTCAGAGCATCGGCTCCAGTGCATACGCAGACCCATTCAGATTAATCAGCTTGACTTATCTTTTACTTTTCTCACCATAATATTTACTTATCAAGATTGTTTAGGTTTCCATTTTATGATCTCCTTCTCAGCATAGCTCTGAGCACAAATAATCTATTCTTTTCAGCAAGTGAATTCTAGGTTTTGGAGAAAAATAATACCTATCTCCTTCCCATTCTCATTGATGCAGTATTAGCCTTCTTACTTGTCCCAGTGACAAATTTTAGTCGTGATTGAAATAGACCAAAGCCTTTCATGTGTATATTGAGCATTAAGATAGATATCTAGTGTGAACAGCTATTTAAATACCACCAAAACACTGATCTAGTTATCCAAAATTATCTATGTTGATAATTTTTAAGATAGATAAATCTTTGTGTTATGTCCATATGGAGTAATGTTGTTTATTGCTCGGGAACAGAACATAAGATACAATATCTTTGCTTTATTTTCTAGTTTCAGTTAAAGCAGGGGAGTTTGAAGAGGTTAAAAGCTGTGTATCTGTTAGCCACCGAAACACTGTCTTTTGTTATTGAATAAGTTTTTTATATATCAATAAATTAAAAAAATATATATTAGTGGAGAAGTATACCAACAATTAGAAGAAAGTCTGTTAGATTATTACTGACTGATCCTTTGAACAGAATAAACAAGTCAGTGGAAACATTTCATGTGAAGTTCATGTTGTGAGTGACAAAGTGTGATTGCATGAATCAATGCTGCAGTTTAAAACGATTTGTGGCAAAGTATTTTATATTCAGATTGCTATATGACACATCAATTTATGTATTATTCAAATAGTGGAGCTGCTAACTCAAATACTTCTATCCTTCTCTCCAGAAGCTTGCGTATTCTTTTAAGTTTATACAAAAAGTACCTAGATTTCATCTTCCAACATTTGGAGGAGTATTGAACATAGTACTTTGTTTCATTGTACTGGTCCATAAAGTCTCACTTTTTTTATTATATTTTTTTCAAATAAAGCTTAGTGAAGTGTCAGCTAGCATTGACAGCGATCCTGAACATTCAGGAAAATATATTAAATCTAAAAATAGCGAGAGGATGAGAGGCAGTGGCCTCAAGTTTCACCAGGGAAGGGTTCAGATTGGAAATTTGGAGAAATTTCTTCTTTGAAAGAGTGATGAGGCATTGGAACAGGCTGCTCAGGGAAGGGAGGTGGTGGAGTCAACACCCCTGGAGATGTTCAAGCAATATAGAGATGCGGCACTTAGGGACATGGTTTATTGGCATGGTGGTGGTGAGTTGACCATTAGACTAGATGATCTTAGAGATCTTTTCCAACATTAGTGATTATATTTGTAAGGAATCCAAGTGCCTGTGGCAACTTTATAAAGCAATCACCAAAATTGGAGACCAACACCCTCCTAGCTGTAGCCTCCTTTCAGATAGTAGTAGAGAGCAATAGCATCTCCCTTGAGCCTTCTCCAGACTGAACAGTCACAATTCCCTTGGCTGCTCTTCATAAGACTTGTGCTTCAAAACCTTCACAGCTCCATTGACCTTCTTTGGATGTGGTCCAGCACCTGAAATAGTATATTTATTAAAAAATTGAATAATTTTTATGTTTCTTAGACGTCTAAGCTGGGTATAGGTAGGAAAAAAACACATGCCAGTAACCAAGTAATCCTACCTCCTGACATTCCTGTTGTTTCAATTGTCTAAAGGGAGATTTTTCCTTTAGGTCTCATTTTGTAACTTCAAAATGGGCACATTCAACTGATAGAAAAATGTAATTACTGTCCTTAAGATAATTTATCACCAAACTACATTTGTGACATCAGTCATTATGAGGTCTAATGCATGTAATTGGCAAATGTGTTTGCATCTCATACTTTATTCTAATTGACATCCACCATATTGCCGCTGACAGCTTTTCAGCCCAGATTAATGCTGTTTGCCAAGAGCTATTACTACTTTGCTGAGATAGTCATACATGGGTACTCTATAGTAATGTAAAATTTTGCTATGTTTTTTACTGCTCAGGTGTCTAGGTTCACTACTTATGAATAGCAAGGCTTTGACGTGCATCAGGTAGATTCTTGATGGTTTGATGATATGCCACTTTTGAAGGCTTATACAGTACTTGAAGAGAGCACTGCTGAAATAGTGAAAGGTTTCTATGTGCTTTCAAGCACTGAATATAGTTCATGCAAGACGAAACTTTATAAATTACATCTCTGAAGAAAAATGTTTTACTAAAGAAGCTACCATTAGGCATTTTCTCTCTTGTAATAATAAGATTCAATTTTGTCTTCAGTATTCTTGCAAGAGGACAATGAAATTTAATTTTATGAGTTAGTGAAGGCCATAAGAGAGTGTCTAGAGACTTTGAATAGTCAGCATACCTGCTGCAGTGACATCCTGTCAAGGTGCAAATACTGGTCCGTCAATCTGTGTGGACTAAATCATGATGTACTGCTGTTCCCCATACATAAAGGTTTTGAGTAATAAAGGTGGAATTACTGTAGCTCTAGAGATATCAGAATGTTTGCCTTCAGTATCTTGGATATTATTAATTCATCCAAAAATCTTTAGAGGAAATGAAGCTTTTGTTTTACTGTATTAAAGTAGTTACATAGTTCAGTTATGTTATAAAAATACATTGAAGATATAAATGAATATTAAAACATAAAAGTTACACATTTTATCCAGTTTATGTACACATTTGAACCTGAACTATTATTGAAGTTCCTTGAACTCTAAAGACTGCCCATGACAAAAATCAGACCAAATTTTAAAGTAAGATAAAAAAAAAAAAAGCTATATTTCATAGTTTAGAACTATGGTGTTAGAAGATCCAAAGATGTTTTAAGTTGCTGCTTACTAATTTTATCGTTCTTTGCAACTACCAGTAACCTAGAACTTCCCTGTTTAAAAAAGAGAAAGAATGGGTTTTGTTCAAATAAATCTTACAAATTCAATAGCTAAAAGACAAAATACCATATGTGTAATACCCTCCAGAGTACTACCTTGTGTTCAGCCAGTAACCACTAAGAAAGCTACAGTCCACAAGGGAAAGCAGAGACTAGAAACATTCTTCCTTTACTTGTAATAAAAAAAAAAAAAAAAAAAAAAAAAAATTGTAAGAAAAATATTTTTAGCTTTGGTAAGCTGGAAGTGATCTCAAGTAAACATTGTCTAAATGTCGTCAGTTGCTAGGCAGCAACTTTTGTTATGTTTTTTGCTCATACTATGCTTATACAAAGGTTGCTCCAAAAGTAATGCCTCCTATTTATTCCATGGAAAATACAATAGCTACAAAAAGCACAATGACAATATATTTAGAGCAAATTCTCAGCTAGAAAACACTATTTTTTCAGCTTAGTCACCACTATTAGCCAATTTGTTTGGATGAGCTGATCAAGACACTCTTTATTTTGAGGTGTGATAGCTGTTCATTACTCACTGTACTAACAATCCACTGTTTGGTTTCCATAAACATTCCACATGAGATAATGAATGTCAGTGGATGCTGTTTTTTATGCTTAGAGGAATTCAATTCCACAACTTTGTTTCTTTTGCACTTCAGTGTCAAATGCCATTTTGTCAGACTGCCTGTTTGCTGCCGTCTGTCACATAGTAACAAAATGTAATGGAACACTGGTGGGAAGATTCAACCTCATTTACCATCCCACCAATATCAGCCTCTGACATTGTGAATTAACATCATAAAACAGGAGGCATTACTCTCATAGCAGCCCTCATAATGAGATACTGATTAAATTGCTGTTGATCTAACTCTCTTCTTAGGCAGTATGAATTACATTATGAACTTGATATTTTCTTAGTATCTAAGTATGATATACATGGGCTTCCACAGGCAGTGTGTAAAAGTAACTTAAGCATGACATCTGGTTCACTTTCTTCTACCTATTTCAGAGTCAAAATTTTAAACCTTGCTATCAAAGCCACAATTTCAGAAAAAGTAACTTTTGGTTATGTTCTGATAAAGATTTATTGTTTTATTCTTTGTAAATCAAATGCCTAGATGTCATCAAGCATACACACTACTTTTCATGTTAAGAGGACCATTTTTGTAGTTTCATTCACAGTAGTGTAGTTGTAGTGTGGTTTTGTAGCTTCTTCACAGTCACTTTCTCAGAAATTTTATTGGGAATGAGCTTCATATTTTTAATACAGTAAGTGGACATCATTTTTCTACAGAGGCCATATTTTCTAAACATACGCTATACAAGAGAACTGTTTCTATACTTGTCTAAAATGTAAGAAAATAAGATAAAAACAATAAATATGATAATCTCATTATTTGAAACTCAAAATGTGTTACTTACATGTAGATGATATATGTATTAATCAAATGCATCTCATATTCATCTTAATTATCTACATGGAAAATAATTGAAACAGTTGAGAGAAACAGAGAGAGAGAAACTCTTAAAGTAGATATTTCTAAGAAATTTAAACAAAATTTTTTATTATGCTAGGCAGTCTATAGCAACTATGCTCAAACTTGAAAATGACTCAAAGTTTCTTGTACTTTGTATTCATTTTTTTCTAAAAACACCATTCAATCATTCATCGATTCCCTGCATGTGCCTTCTACAAGTTGCAGTATCTATTTGAAAAGAAATTTAGTTTTACATATATTTAAATATATGATGAATACCCATATGCAAATGACATAATGTTATGCCATTTCCTTTTTTTTCACATTTTCAAAAGTCCTTTAAGTAGACATAAGACTTGTACAGTTTACACAGAAAAGGACTTCCAGAGACCATCTAGTCCAACATTTTGTTCCAAACAGACATGATCTGAGGATGCTCAGTTATGTGTTCCATTGAGTCTTAAACATTTATCTGCAAAACAGAAATTTCACAACCTCTCAGGGCAATCTATTCCAGTACTTAACCACAGTCACTGTATTCTTACTTATCCTACCTCAGGCCCCGTTACCTGTCTTGTCTGGAATTTGTGACTGTTAGATTTCACAGTGCACCACAATATGACTCCAGCACCATCTTCTCAGTGTCTTCTTGCCCAGCAGTTATACACAGAAATTAGCTTCCTTTCCTGCAAGCTGAACAGGCCTTGTTCTCTTAGCCTCTCCTGACACTTCATACTTTCTAGTCCATTGATCATCTTGTTGATAATCTTGCAGAAACACTTAGTATATCAGTACCTTTCATGTGCTAGGAGTTCCAGAATTGATCATAATAGTCTGTAAGCTGCTCAAGGAGCATTTGGACAACTCTCTCAGGCACACGGTTAGGATTTTGGATTGTCCTATTTGGAGCCAGGCATTGGATTTGGTGCTCCTTGTGGATCATGTCCAACTTGTGATATCTTATAAGTTATCTTGCAGGTACCAAATGAACGGATAGGGTCATCTTAGTAATGCAGACCTGGATGCAGTTGGCCTATGCTACACTGTTACGGCTAGTGGCTTGTGTTCAACTTGTTCACTGGGAGTCCTGGAGCCTTTTCTGCAGAGCTGCTTTCCTGACACTTGGCTCCCAGCTTCTCCCCTCATTGCTTGATGTGTTTCCACCCCAGATGTACATCATTGTGGTTGCTCTTGTTAAACTCCAAGAAGTCAGTGCATTTCTCTGTTCTGTTCAGGTTCCTCTGAATAGCAGTCCTGCCATCCAGTGTGCTGACTGCTCCTCCAATTTGGTGCCATCTGCAAACTTGCTGAGTACATTCTGTCATCCGGATTGGTAATGAAGACCTTAAAGTACTGGCTGCCAGCCAGAATTTGCACCACTGACCACTAGTCTTTGAGCCTGGCAGCCTAGCTAATTTTCTCTTCGTCTGTTCATCTACTTGTCCAGCTTATTTCTTGCTAGTTAGGTGATAAGGAGAGTATGGGAGGGTGTGCCAAAGGACATATTTGAATGAAGATACACCACATCTGCTGCCTTCCCCATCTCATCTATGCCTGTCACCTCATCACGGAGAGCAAAATAGTTTGTCAGCTACTGTCAGTGAAAACAGAGGGGAAAAAATACATGGAGTACCTCAACTTTTTTGCCTATCTTTTGCCACTGGAACCCATAGTGACAGTACCCCATCCTCGCTGTAGCTGTGCAATGTGGCCTAGCTCCAAGGGGCAGGCAGGAAGACCAGGAGCATTAGTGGGAGAGGCTTGTAAGAGCTCATGTGTGGCCTGCAGGAAAAGGAGCCAGGCTGAGGAAAAAAATGCATACATGGGAGAAGTGCAAGGTGAGTCTTTAGCTTCTCAATGAGATGGTTTAGGGAATAGTAAAGGATAGGCAGATAAAAAAGTAGCTGGACATTTTTATGTGGATAGGAAAGTAAAAGAGAGTTTTAAAAAGCTTGAGTTCAGGAAGAGAAGAATTTTTTTCCCCCTGAAGTTCTTCTTTATTTATTTATTTAAGTGTGACTTTGAGAGGGGTATTGAGTAGAAACTCAAGTATATGCTACTGGAAGATAAGAAAAATAAAGCAAAAAGGAAGACCAGAATGAATGGATAATTTTCTGACAGAATTTTGATAGATATATCTTATCTATTATGCTATTATTATGAAAGTAATAGAATTACAGGGCTGAACTACTTTTCTTAGGATCATTCATATTACATATGCTATGGATGGGGTATAACAAAGTAGAGATGGCAATAAAAGTCTTAAGAAAAAAAAAAATCTACGCATGTTAACACAGTCTTCTTGTCAGGCTTTTTCTCATTGGCTTTATATCCCAAAGAAAGTACTATACCAAGACCTTTTTTTAAGCAGAAGACTTTGTGGGGGACAAATGGACTTCTTTGCATTTGTTTTAGGCTTATCTTCTTGTAGTAAACTTCCCTTGTGCAGTAAACTGTAATTTTACTCCTAATCCTCTTGCTAGAAATATTCTTGCTAGTAGAATTCTACCACTTGCTACAAGTGTGTGATATACACTAAGTATACAATCTTTGGTAAACTGTAGTCCCTAACTTTCATTCTAATATTAAAAAAAGCAAATTAAACGGATAAACGAAAGAGTAACAAGAAGAAAAATAGATCAAAGCTGAGCTGGAGTACCAAACTAGCTGGAAGAATAAAGAAGATTAAGGCATGCAAAATCATTTGTTACTGCAGACAATTTAATTCATTTACTGATAAGAGGTAGCCAAATTATTCCTATATGCTCTGCCAGTTTCTGTGGCTAGGTTAAGAAACATCAATCAACATTATACTAGGAAGCTCAGTGTAAGTGATCGAGTGAGGGAGGCCTTTGCACACATATACGCACATACACTTCTTGTTAATTGGAACCTGTTTCAGTCATCTCCCCAGTGACGTGGCACAGCTGAATCTTGGCAAATGTGACACTTCGACAGTGTGGTCTTAGATTCATCTGGTTTTGCTTACTGTGTTCTTATCTCCTAACAGAAAATTTCCAGCAATGGGAAATTGCACCTTACCTCTCTGTTGAAACATCTTAGCCCAGTAACTGTTGACAGATTTCCCAAAACAGGAGCAATTTTTGAGGAGCAATTATTTGAAAATAATCTGTGTTTAAAACAACAAATCATCAACAACAACAACAAAAAGCAGACAGCATTTTCTTTTTTAGGCATACTGAAAAAATCAGAGAACACACTCTTGCATGAAAATTACTGCAAGCTAAAGAACTATGGATATTTTTACTCATAGAAGAAATTTTAACTGAAAGGTCAGAAGGAATGATGGGTCAAATCCATGTGCAGTTTCATCAGATCTTAAAAATAAAACATAACAGTTATTAACCTATTCCATGTTCCTTTAATCTTTCTTGAATGAATACTTTATAGAAAGCAATAGAAAATGTAGATCCTGATTCTGGAATCGAGGGTGATCAATCGATAAGAACTTTCCTCAATAACTTTAGCTATCAAAACTAATTATTCAGAAAATCACACACACACACACACACACACACACACATATATAAATTAGTACAATTCTCAAACTGCAAGGATACATCAACAAGAAACAAAGAATAGTCATTGTTCAGATCTTGATTTTGTGCAGAGATGATTGTCTCTATGAATTATGAAGCCAGAAGATATGCACTCATGGAAAAAAGCAAACAACATAAATCTTTACAAGATATATAGTAACAACTATGAGAGCTTAAGGGTGGTGAAATTTCAAAAGCTTAGAAAGGGATTGACAGCATGCTGTGGAGAAATATTCAGAGAACTATACATATTTGTCTTTACTGAATTTCCATGAGGGACCTTAAACTATCAGGCTGTTCTTTCTAAGTCCCTATAAGAGATGATGAACAACAAACATAGATTTTAAAGGAACAAAAAAAATTCACTCTATCTCTGTCAAAAATATTGCAGCAAGCCTGAAGATATAGAAAAGGGATGATATAACTTGAATTTAGTAAACTTCATTTTTTATAATCTAGGAGAATTTATTTTAGGTAGGCTAGGAAATTGTGGTCTACATAAGACTGGTTTAAACTTAGCATACAAGTTCTGAGGAAAAATACGTTCTCATTATTTACTCATAGAATCACAAAACCACTGTGGTTGGAAGGGACCCCTGGAAGCTGTCAAGTCCAACCCCTTGCTGAAATAGGTTCTCTAGAGTAGATTACACAGGAAAGCGTCCAGGTGGGTTTTGCATATTTCCAGAGGAGACTCCATAGTCTCACTGGACAGACTGTTCCAGTGCTTTGTCACCCTCACAGTAATGAAGTATTTATCTCATGTTCAAATGGAATGTCCCATGTTCCAGTTTATCCATCATGGTCACTATTTTTACTCTTTTTCCAGTAGCTGTGTGTCAGGGTTTGATGGTTTTTCATTGGTATTCCACATCATAACAAAATGCAGTGCACTGGGAGTTGAAGACAATGCTGTAGTTCCATGGATTGTCAGTATTTCCTGTTTCCTAGTCTCAAAAGAGAAGAATGAATTACAACTCCCAGAAGGCTTCATTTCCATATCTTGTAATGACAAAAGGCCATACCATGACACTGGGCAAAAAATAAAGTGGAATTCCATAATAGTCTATACAATATTTTCATCAGTATTTTATACAACAGAATAGACAATACTCTTGCTGCAATCAGAAGACATTATTCAAGTTGAAAATGATTATAGTTAATTCTAGATACAGTGGAAAATATTAGACATATAATAGAGATATAAATGAGCACAAGCACTACGCAGGAGTACTCAGCCATGAGGAATCACCTCTAACACTTCAGCAAAGAATATGGGGACAATATATTTGCCATGCCATACTGTTACACATGTAGCCAGTTCCAGACTTTTTGGTATCTTACATAAATGTTTGCCCTTCTTTCATATGAGATGCAGTAGTGCTCAAGAGGTGTTAAAATGCCTGGCAGACATCCTTTGGCAAATCAGAAAACATTTCATGCCTCTGTCATTCTTAATGAATTGAGGCATAGCATATTAATTTCTACCTAACCAATTACAGGGTTGACAATCTGTAGCAGATACACAAAGGGAACTGTCTGAAACTACTGAACCTATATCCACCTATCTTTAGAAACCTGGTATAAGCATCCAGTTACCCAGCTTATAGATCTGTCCATTTTATTTTTTTTTTTAACAAACAAAGCAGCAAAAAAAAAAAAACAACCAAACAACAATACCACAACACAACAGAATGTACATACATTTTGATAGTTCATAAAATTATTAAAAGCATAGATAGAAGTCATGTAACCAGATTTGTTTAGCCTGTAAAATCAGAATTATGATAGTGTTACCAAGGAGATCAGCATAAATGTTTACCTCCGATTTATATATGACAAGAAGTAGTGGGTTTAATTTGCAGCAAAGCTTGAATGCAAGAGATGAGAAAAAGAAAAGTAAGAATGATTAACAACTCAGTGCTGGAGTTAATCTGAAATTTATTTCAGCTTTGAAACCTCAAGCTTTGACTACATGTTTTGAAAGAGGGGTTGAACAGGCATTTGTCATACTGGTTTAGGTCTGAAGCAAGTTCCTGCTGAAACCTGCTTGCTGTAAGAAATGTTAGGAGGTGTAAACATGCTCTTTTTATACCTTACTCCTATTACTTCTTAAGTTGTTTTCTGTAGAATTCTGCCAACTATGTGAATAGTAACCAGAAGAAGGAATACAAGGTTCTTCTGTTTCTACTGAAAAAAAACCATGTAGGAATTATGAATGAGCTTTGCTGTTAAAATATAGATGACTGTTGATTTTACACGTTCTATGTATTACAGTTTTTCTTCATGTTGAATGAAAATCCAGTTGCACTCATTTTGAAGGCTGTGTCATTTCACTTTCTGGTCATTATGTTCCTCTTCTTAGGCCACCAGATGGCTGTTTAGATGTAATAAACCCAAAATGCTCTACTTGCCAGCTGTAAGATTGAAGGACTCTGGGGTCATTTGAGTGCTATATGAGGACAAAGTTTCAACTTTTGTCTTTTGTAATAATAATTGCATATGGATAATGGTGTGAACTTTGTAATACATTACTCAATACTTTTTTGTTTGTTTTTTCTTTTTAATTTTACTGTTTGTAATGACTTGGATTATAGTGTTTTCCACATATGATTGTACTTATTCTGTACTGGTTATTTCCTAGGTTTATGTCCAGAAAAGGAGAACATTCATCATAGGATCAGAATAGACTCTGGATTTTTTTCCCATGTGAAGACTACACCAAATGAAGTCTTAAATCCACTTACAACAACATCTTTTTGTAAGTAGATTCTATCAGTGTGTAAGTAGACTATCAGTGTGTTATTCAGTTCTCAATGAAGAAAAATTGGCCTATGTAATTGATCTAAGAAAAACTGCCATATATTTATATGTGCACAAAATATTGAAAAAAATAGAAGGATAAAGGCAGACAGATCTTCTGACAGATCTTTCCCCACTGCCTTTTCTTAAATTCAGATTGAGAAGTGAAAATTGAGAGTCAAATACTGTTAGTTATTTTTCAGAAATGATAACTCCGTACGCTATATATAGGAGCTGTGTATCAATGAAATCACAAGGCAACAAAAGCAAAAGTAGAATTATGACAATGAGGGGCTATACGGAGAACAATATTGTCCTTATGCATACTATGTCTTTATGATACTCTCTTCATTTTCCCAGAAATAGAATAACAACCAGTTATAATCTCTTCCATGTTTTATATTCTTACTACTAGAAAGCACAGCTTAAAAGATGTAGGAAACCCCTTGTTATCAATTATTACTCTTAGTTATATTCCTGGCAGTTGTATCAAGGGATATAGAAAGAAATAGAATTCAGTGATGGTCGGATGTACAGTCAGAGAATTGGTTGTGACTGGTAAAGTAACTATTAAGTATTTTTAAAATTGAACTTCATCACACTAGTACAAGCTGAGACATAAACCTCATTATTATTATGAAATAAATGGATATTTTTAAATACTTTGAATTCACAAAGCATCCAGGCATATAATTTTGAGCTTTGAGTTATTTGTAAGAGGTATTTGAGTTGATGTACCTAATTTTCTGGTTTCAGAGTTATAAATTTCACGTATAAAAAAACATCATGGAAGTTTTATGATTTATTGACTAAAAAACATTTTTACTTGTTTATTTGTTTGAATGTCATTTTTGTGTGGTTGAAATATGTAGAGGTACAAATTGGTTATGGGACAATATACCTATGTTCTTCAGGAGTTTGACTTCTTGAAATCATTACAGAGTAGACATTGATGTTAACTGGAATATTCACTACCAAGTAACTAAAATATGGATTGATAAGAAAGAAGAATTCTTATTATATTGAGCACTTGAAATTTAGAGTCAAATAGATGTGTTATTTTTGCACTTTATTTTCTGCTATGTAGTAAGTATGCATCTACTGAAAAAGCTTTTAAAAATGCCTTTAGTCTTTTTGGGTTTTTTTTGTTTTGTTTTTTTGTTTTGTTTTGTTTTGTTTTGTTTAAAGTCGACTTTTCAGCGGAATCTAGGGATTTCTGTTTGCCATCTGTTGTTTAACTCTCCATTCACTGGATAGACTTTTCATCTCAGCTTCACAATTTGAAACTAGAAAGCAATGCTTATATATGAGATTAGACATTGTAAGGATATATATCAGTGTTAATTTTTTGAATCTGCACTTGTTTATTTGAACTCTGTGGAAGAAGGGAGATTTTGAAATAAAAAGGAAGTTCTCTGTAGTACATTTCTACAGCTTTTATGAAAATGAATGGTTGGATGGAGGAGAGTGACAATCTTGCATGGTCGACATGTAATGTCTACCAGTGTAAGTTCAAGCTATATTAGACAGTGGAGAATGCACAGGGGAGTAAAACGTTTCATTTGCCTCTACTGTGCAAAAACCTTGTGATATCTTAATACTTTCTTACATACTAAAAACATTCAAACACCAACTGTATATTTATTGGAAACAAAGTATCACACTTTGTAAAAATTGCTGCTTCTAGAGGCTAGTGTGAGTGTTTGGATAAACACTGCTTTCATACTCTTTCACCTTAGATAGTAAAAAAACTGATGACCCGGCTGAATGCTGATACTTTTTATAAATATGTGGAGATGTAGAGGGAGGAACTTCATATAAGAACAGAGTGCAGTCAAGTGAACAAAGTGTTTACCTCTTTCATTCCCAACTTTCTGTTTATTGTCCTAGATATGTTTGTAATACTTTAGCATGCAATAGGTTTTAATGGCAAAGATATTTTTAGCAGTATCCATTTGTGTATATGAAATAATTGAAATTCACTCAATAAAGCATAGTTCAATGTACATGAACATGTGAACTGGCTCATTTATGAGTCACTTCTGCATGACTGGTACAGCAGTATTCCACATAAGTTAGGGAACTTACTGTAACTGGCATATAATAATATTGAAACAAATTGTCCAATACATTTATTTCTTTGACAAAAAGTGATCAATTTTATTTTGTCAAATTCTATGCTGTTCTCTCGTTGTACTGAAAGTACACGTATTAAAACAGTGATGACTGGGAAGCCTGGTGTTAAAATTTGATCTTTTGTCAGAGAAACAAATCGTGAGATTAACTGAGGAGTCACTGTTAAACTTAAAGTGCAAGGTAGCGAGAACAAAAAAAAAAGCTTTACGATGAGTTTTGTCAATCTATAATTTTTCAGTTAAGCAGTCATAAATCAAGGAATATTGTATTTTTTGAGGCTCATTAAAGAGACATTATACATTAGAACAGTGAGGCAGTCAGCATAATGAAATGATGAATGCCTATAACTATTTGTATGTAAATGATGTGAGACAGATTTGCTGGTGCTACAGAGGAGAATAACAATCTATTTGACAGTTCCCTGTAGGTGCTACTTCTGGATACAAGTGACAGATGTTAAACGAAAACCTCTTCAACTGCAAGTGCTTAGTAGCACTCAGTGGGGAAAAAATGGCAATATAGAATAAGACAAATAGCAGATAATACTATTTAAATAACTTTGTTCTTGCAAAGCTTTATTGTCAATGTGAGGTTGGTTTTCTTGTTTGTTTTCATTGACAAAGATTAGGTATGTAGGAGTGCCTTTTGGAATGTAGAAAATTGTCATTTGAAACATTAAAGAAAATTCAGTTGCTATGACGGGAACACTTGATAGAAAACAAACATATGTCTCATGAAGAAACATTTTAAAAAAACATTTGGTGAATATTCATCAAATTATGATTATTTTTGATATATCAGGATTGTGTTTATTTGCTGTCTGTACGTAATTTATTAAAATTAGTTTCAATTTTTGTTTCAATTTTTAATTTTTTTTCTATGATACTGTAGAAGACTGTTGCCCTTCAGATCTATAATTTTTGTTCTAAAAGGGCAGAAGAAATTAATGAGTCCAAGCATAAAATGGCAAATAATTTTTAGGCTGTCTTATGTTTTTATTGCTAGTCTGTTTGTCTCAGGCCTATCCTGAGATGCTACTCCTAGAAGGAGAAAATAGAACTATGTGTGAGATTCACATGTAAAAATAATAAAACTCTTCTTCAGAGATGAGCTTTCAGTAGTTCAGAAGGCTACCAAAGACACTTGATTTATCTCTTATCTTACTCTGTAACAAATTTGCTTAAGGGTTTATATTCTTTAAATCATGAATTGAGACACAAGAATTGATTTTTTTCAATTTGTCAAAGCTTACTTTAAACTTTTTTTTTTTTTAAAGTAGCCTGTCTATAATGATTTTTTTTTCCCCATCTGCCAGCCAAACTACTGCTGGAAAGGGTAGAGATTAAGCAGCTAAAAGTTGCTTTATGTCTATCTACATGGTTAGTTTCCATACTGCTTCATGTCTTTTAGTATTCTAAAATCTGTGACACTATTTGTGCTTTCTCTTTGTTATATTCTGTCATCTGTTAAGGCTACCTTGTGTTGCTTGCACTAAATCTCTTAGGAGCTTTGAATTTCACTGCACCACTGCAGTTTGTAATCTCCTTTCATGGTGTTAAATTATCAGCCACATATGCACTGTGTCTGACTTACTGGACGTATTTATTGTTCCCCTGGCTATTGTGCTTACTAATTTGTTTCTTTATTGCTTTGCCTAGAGTTAGGGAATATTCACCCCTGGTTCTCTGAATTCTTAAAAGAATAGCTAAAGTTTGTTCCTCTGTACTTTTTGCCATAACTTCTCACTGTTCCAATTCAAGTGTACTACCAGTTTAGCAATCTATTTTATTGAGAGGTTACTTTTCCATAGTTCTTGATTAATGTTCACATGGAACAGCAGCAGGTTCAAGAATCTGGAATGTGAATAAAAAATCAGTAGTGGAAGGAGAATACTGACAAATTTTAAGTGAGTATGTAAGAAATATTCCATGATCTTAGCAACCTTTTCATAAAGATAGACGTTGTTTGGATGTAATAAGGGGTTCATAAGTCCAGGAAATGTATTAGGATACTGTTAACTAAGCCTCCCTAAATGAAGAGAAGGCTTAAAACTATTGCACAATTTTATCTCCTTCACTCTGCAGCACAATAGAATTGCAAACAAGAGGGAAGTAGTTACAGAAGAAAGAACAATTTCGTTGCTTCATCTTCTGTTCTCAGATGCTCCACTGTCCCTCTTACACCAGATTCCACAAGCTTTTTAAAAATTGCCTTGCATATCTGGTTGACCTGAAATGTTTTGAAGAATATGAGAACACCTAAAATTGTGTTGACACTAAAAAGAGAGGGAAAGAAGGAAGAAGAAAGCTTTGTCTTTACTGTATGTGCAAAGTAGTAAAGAATTATCCAGGCGATATTAGGGTGTTCACAAAGGGTAATGAATAGGCTACTATTTGTGAACTGGGAAGAGTTTCAAAGAGTTCCCAAAGAAAAAAGCTGTGATGGAGATGGATCCTTAGGCTTAGAATACCAGACAGTGGAAAAGCATTTTCCTTTACTATTTTATATTTCCATTATAACAAAATAGAGTGCCTTTCCTGGAAGGTCTTATGGTGTTGTATCAGCACAACCAGTGCTCAGTAGACTTCTTTTCATTTCCTCTAAGGTCATTGCAATTTTGCAAAGTACAATATCTGCTTAAAGTTGGATTTTAGAGCAGTTAAGGAAGTTCATGAAGAAGTAATTCTACCTCTTCACAGAATGCAATTGGGGAAAAAAAAGGAAAAAAAAAAAAAAAGGTTTCTAAGACAGGATAGCAATATAATGCTTTGTCACCATATTCTATTCGTCAGATTCCTACCATGATTTCAGGAAGGTGATTTGCTGTTTCAATGACAGATGGAAAAAAATTGGTTTGTGCTGTATGTTAAAAAATAGTAACAATATCTTCCTTGTGTTCTATATAAACCTCCTAAAAATATATCTTTACTGGATATTTGTATTCCACACAATTTGAGAACCAGACCGGCTTGTTCCCTTCAACCTTAGAGCTTCTATGATGCAAAGCACAGTTACTGAGATGACTGGATCAGGAATTAAATTGAATCTGTTCTTCTGAGGTCATTTCTGTAAGATGATCCTGTATGTTCCAATGCAATGCTCCAAAAAATTACTGGAAACCAGACTTTTAATTGTGTCCTTATTTGTATGATTATAAGTCATAATCCTACAAAGAACTGAATTAGAAATCAGAATTGGCTTCAGTTTTATTTCAGATTTTTTTCTTTAATGTACATTTTTAAAGCACAAAGACCGTGATTTTTTTTAAAAGAAGATAACTATATGAAAATTTCTGAAGTGGAATAAATCTGCATTCAGGTAGTGCATTTAATTGTGTAGTTAGAAGGCACTGAGCCACACCTCCCAGAACAAAGATAAAAATTATATTGCATAATTATTCTATGATATTGTCTGAACAGACAATAAGTAATATGACTCTGAGCTGGAATGATGTGTGTCTTCTTTAGGATTATAAGTTAATGAGAAAAAAAAGGGAAAGTTAGAAATTTACTATTTTTTATGCTTAATTCATTACAACTTTAGTAGAATTTTCAGATTACAAGGCCTATTTTGGAAATAAGGAATACAGTTCATATTTCAGATTTAAATACAAGTGCATTCTGTTTTATTTATATTTTAGAAGACTAAATTTACAACATGCTTTAATGCTTACAAGTTACTCTCTTAGATTCTAAGTCTACATTTATAAACTTATATTATTATACATGGTATTAGGTACAATACTATATATTGTACCTAAATAGGCAGTAAGTATATACTATATATATATGTTTATAAATACTGACTAAGCATACAGATATAAATAAGCACTTAATAATTTTTATTTGTATGAAAACAATTAAGCACAGGTTAATAATTTACAATGTAAGGTAATTGCCTTTAGTACTTTGAAGAAATTCCTTTGAAATAATTTACTGAGCTTCTTTGTCTCATCAGAACACCTACTTAAATATAAATATTTCATTCCCTCATTACCTCTACTTAGTGTAAATAATAAATTAAGTACACTGACATCTCTGTAAACAATTCAGAAATAATTTCTTTCAAATTTTTTAAGTCAAATCATCAAATAAATGTCATACTAAAGACAATTAAAATGGCAATGCCTGTACATGCTAGGTTGAGAGTTTTATTGTACTGTTATTATGTTTTAAAATCATCTCATTGCTTGGTTTTACTAGAATATTTGAGTAATTTCTTTTAGAGCATAACATTATCCATCATTGGCTTTCTTTTTTTTTGCATTTATTTTTGACTTAAAGCTGACTACAGATACTTAGAATTCTGATTTTGTGCCTCTAACTTAATTTATAATATCATCAATCGCACAAAAAAAAGTTAAGAGCTCTTGAATGTTATTTATTTTTCATTTAAAAATCTATTTGCATAATGCAATAAGGAAGTACTATAGAACTCATCTATTTCAGTTTTTTTTTTTGTTTGTTTGTTTTTTTAATAAGATCTTCATACCTTCTTTAAACAGTATTTCATGATGGTAGTTTGAGCTGAGTTCTGCTGTGCAAATGTTCCAGGAGAGTATATAATTAATATGGTAATACTTTATCACATATAGTACTGTTTTACAATTATAGAATAAAGTTTCCAGTTTATTTCCAGTAATCAAATTTTGAAAAAAGTTGTGATTTCCTACTTATTGCAGAGACAAAATTTTACACAAATAATAATTTGTATTGACCAAACTGTTAAACAAGACCAAAGTGCTTATAGATTTTTTTCAAGTATAAAAATTTAGAGAACTCTTACAAGCCAGTTCCAGGAGAATTGGCCTCTCTCCGTCTTTTACAAAAAAAATGTAGAGAATTTTACTTCAACCAAAGCATTCAGACTGAACCAAAAACCCAGTCTTCATAATTTATGTCAAAATATAAAATGGACAAAAAGATGGAGATAGGAAAACTGTATATTTAAGCCACCTGTTAAAAAAAGTTATTGGATAACATACTTAATTGGTTATTTGCATTAAGTATTGCTTGGATCCATGAGTACAAATCTATGGTTGTGCATAGTGTGAGTGTGGTTTTTAAAATCTGATTTTAGATCTTATTTTTAGATTAAAATTAAGAAGAAAACATACAGAATCAGCAAAAGATCCCATCAATGCATTGCTTTTGCAGCTGAAGATGTCATAAAATTTACACACTGGTGTAGAAGAGAGCTGTCCTTGAACAGAAGGCTGAAAATTGTACTTCAGTCCTTTCGATACACAAGTATAATTTTATGATAGCAGTGAAAGGAGACTCGTAAAGATTGTTACTCCACTGATCCTTTCACAAATTGATAGCATCAGGAGCTAGCACTGGTTTTCATTCTCACCCATTCATCAGTCTGTGCTTTGTCATTTTCAGAAGAGGGCTACAATTTTAGAACTTCTGATAAGGAGTGAAAGCCAAGGCAAGACTATGGAAAATATAGATATGGAAATAAGTGATAACATTATCATAAGATTTTAGAGATGACAGGATATATAAATTTATGTATAATTAGTAGTCTCAAACAATCTTTTGTTTTCCATTTTGAGGTATGGCAGAATTTTTGACAGAATGTCTTTCTGGATGTGAAAATAGACAAAAACAGATTTATGACTGATACTGAAAACGTTGTGGACTGAACAGTAAGACTGCCCTGTATTCTAAGTTTCCTCCTCTGCCATAGTAAAATTTTTATATTCAAAATGGAAGCTGGATTGTAGAGAAGATGGGAAGTAAGTATGGTACTAAATACAGGAATGCAGAAGAAAAGAAAAAACAATGGAAAAATATGATAATAGATACCACTGAATAAAGTGAGATGAAAGAATACTTGAAAGAATGAAAGACAATTAGAAGGGTTTCTTTTTTTTCATCTTAACTTTAGAGACTGCCATAACCTGAGGCAAACTGTTTGACATTGCAAAGCAGAAGCAATTATCTATTTTACTGAAACGATTTCCACCTGAAGGAGATGGAAATTAGAAAATGGAAAGATGAAAAATCTGACTTAGAAATACCGTATTATAGAGTATAATATACTAGCCTGTTTACAGTCTTGTACATCCACAGGATGCATCATTTTGTAGAGTTGTACAAATAACATAATTAAACATATAGATGTATGTATTTTTGTGTCCATTTATATGTATTTCTGTATGAATTTATTTCTGTAAATTAGTATATCAGTTATTGTACACATCACTGAAAACTGAGGTCCATTACCTGAAATGCCCAAAATTTTTATAAAGTAACAATTGCAGTTTGACATTACATTCAAGCAGTAAGCCTATAATAGTCCCTTTGCAGCGTAAGTGTGTTGCCTAGAATAGCTCACCTTTTTTCCCCTTTTATCTACTGCATGAGGTAAAGCTATGTTGAAGAAAAATGTAAGGTTTCTTTTTTTTTTTTTTTTTAAGTTGACTTTGGAAGTATGAAAGAATAAAAAAATAGCTTAGATTAAAATGAGAAATATAGCCTTTAAGTTCTGAAAAGAATAAATTTAACCCTTTTGTAGTCTAATAAGTTATATTTTTCTTGTTACAATTGATACGGTTTGTACAAATTCTTTTAAGAATTGTGGTTTTAGCTTTACAAGATTCTGGAATAGTTCATTTACCTGATATCCCTGATAGCCAGTTTCTATTTTAGTAGACTTATTTCTATAGCAAGTGGCTGAGGAGAACAAGCTTGCTTTTCCTGTCTCAGTGAATTTGAGTCTACATTTTCCTCAAGAGTAATGATGAGGCCACACATTTTTCTGAACAGGTGAATGTTGTAAATTTCTCCTAAATCCTGTATTTTCCTATTGCTTTGGGAAACAGATTAGAAACCTTAATTATGTATTAATACCAACATTAGTGTTTGTGTAATATATATCACCAGTTTTAATATGTCTATTTTTGAAAGTGAAGACACAAACCTGGGAATGAAAAGGCTCTGACATAACTTTCCTAACTTTCCTGGGATTACCACTGCCTTAAATGAAAGGCTCATTTCTGACCCTCTCTGGATTGACTGCTGGGCATGTAAGAATTTATGGATTGTTCTCCCTTTGCTCTGAAGAGCAAAACAAAACAGAATGAAGGACCCAATCAGCATCATAAGTAACTAGAAAGAAAAGACTGAAAGAATGTAATTTCCTTTCAGTCTTGTGAACTCTGTGTCATCCTTTCAAGTTCTTGAAAATTGACTCACCTGTTTACTGATGGCCCTCCAGGGGTGACGATAATCCTAGATGAAATTTCTTTCCATGATGTTCTTTATCAGTGTTACTGTTATCTTATCTTTATCAGTGTTATTACTGTCACTGTGTCACATTTTTATTGATGAACTGACAATATGTAAGACCTGCTGAATGGAAACACAGAAATGGGTGTTTCTAGATATGACAAAAGATCATCAGTCCTTCCTTATAGACAGGTTTTAACCATTTGTACTTGCTCAATTTCTCAAGTTTTTTTGTAAATCTTGCTTTCTTAAAAGTTCTTTTCTTGCTCCTAAATATATTTGCTTATAGGAAAACTAGTAGAAAATAGAAATCCTAATCTCTGCTTCATGGTCAAATCCTGGACTTAATGGCTTGTACAGCTATCTGTCAAAAATTGCTACAATCAACAGTCTGCTGTAAAAAGATTGTAAAGAAGATTTCAGTATAATGGTAGTGTGTGACAGCTCTGATGATGTCTGTCACCCGGATTCCAATAAAGACTTCATAGTATTGAAAGTCTGGAAGGGAAGAGTGAAAAGGCAGTTAATATGAATAACATATTTTTGTGACCCATTTTAAGAGCAAATTTACATTTTAACTGAGTTGGATACATATTTTCTATTCTATTCTGAAGCTTACTGAAGAAATTAAGGAAGTTTTATCCAAATAATTTTATTTACCATTTGTGAATACTGTATGCAATTTGAACAAGAAATGCATCATTCACTCAAAACAAACAATAATATTTAAATTAATAAATTAAATTATTTATATTTATAATAGTATTTAATATAAGAGCAGAAGTTAAGTCTACTCTTGAACATAAACATAAAACCTGATTAAAAAAATTCTAAAAATTAAAGTGGCATTTTAATCTAATGTCAGGAGTGAGTATCTCAGTTCCTTACAATAGTCTTGAGAAAATAGTGAGTAAATGGGAGGGAATAAGAACAGAAGTTCAAACTCAGTGCTGACCAACAAGTCTTCATGCACTTAGTAATGGCTCTTGGCGCAGTCTCCCCCAAGACAAAATCTTCCAATTTATTTTTTTTTCTTAATTAGATTTTGTAAATTAAATTCTCATTTCTTCAGAGTATTTCTGGAGTGCACTCTGAAAGTTTCTGTCTTTCTTCTCCTTCTCTCTCTCTGATTTCCAATTAAGGAATTATATAATTAGTGTATATAAATGGTCAGTTTTTATAGGCCATGGATTTTAATTCAAAATTCAGAGGATCTTTAGTTCAAAATTTAGTTCTTCAAACTTCCTCTTTTTTCCTTTCTCCTCTTCTTTGATTTTATGGCATTTAGAATTATTTTTTAGATTTTTTTTGCTTAGATATTGAAATTATTAAAATGTTTTTAAATTTCACCTATTTCAAATAATGACAGAAGACTTTAAATATAGAATATAGAAATAATAATCACACTTATTTAATGAAAAAACAGACTAAATGATCAGTACTGCAAAATTCTTGGGCTGACATATGGGAATGTAATACATAACTTACTTTTCTGCCTGACAATTGTCAAGGTAGGAGAATGGACCAAATTAATTACTCAGATTCCCCTAGGCCTATTTTCTGTGGTTCATTTTCATGTTCTTTTCAAGTGAGAGTATAACATTATGTTTTAGATTTCTGCAACTAATTGGGACTTTCTGACTATAAAATTGAATTAATTTAATGTAAGTAGATCGGGCATTTGCATTTTATTATTTTTCTATTTGAACTACAGTCGTTAAATTTGTTTTGTACAGTATGTATTGCTGCACATACTACATTAACTAACTCAAAGTAACAAATATTAGGAACAGGTTAATATTTTTTTTCCTAATAAGTTATTTGGAAGTCTCAGTGAAGTAAAGGATAATAGAGAGTTTGTAAGTGACAGGCTGGTGGTAAGATGACATCAGCAGCAGCTGTTTTGATGGTTTATCAGTTATATACAAACAACAAGTGGCTCTGTGTCCAGGTGGAGACTGGTAATAAGTGATGTCCCAGGGGTCTGTCTTGTGTAACATCTTTATCAGTGACATAGATGGTGGGATTGAGCAGCAACCTTGCTGATGGCACCACGCTGACTGTTGCAGTAGACACAGCAGAAAGAAGGGATGCCATCCAGAGGAACTTTGATAAACTCACAAGGCAGGCCCTTGTGAACCTAATGAAGTTCAACAAAGCAAAGTGCAAGATTTCATGCTTGGGTTGACGTAATCCTGGATATGTATACAATCTGAGAAAAAAACTCTTTGCGAGTAGCCCTGCTTAGAAGGACTCAGGGGTTGTGGCTGATGAAAAACTTTATGTGAGCCAGTAGTGTGTTCTTGCAGCCCAAAAGATCGGTGGTGTCCTGGGATCCATCAGAAGAGGGCTCGTGAGGCCTCATCTGGAATACTGGATCCGGGTCTGGGGCCCTCAAAACAGGAAAGATGCAGAGCTTTTGAAGAGAGTCCAGAGGAGGTCCATGAAGGTGATTGAAGGGGTCGAGCACTTCTTGTGAAGTAAAGATAGGGTGAAAGAAGTCTGCTTGTTCAGCCTGGAAAAGAGAAGGCTGTGGGGAGACCACATTATGTCCTGCCAATATCTAAAGGGAGTTTATAAACATAAGAGAAACTACCTTTTTACACTGGTAAATGTAAAGTAGTGATAAGACTAGGGCGAATGGTTTTAAACTAAAAGAAGAGAGGTTTAGATTGGATGTGAGGTGAAGTTTTTTACTGAGTGGTGAGGTGCTGAAACTGGTTGCCCAGAGATGTTGTCTATGCTCCGTACCTGGAGGTGCTCAAGGTGAGGTTGGATGGACCCTGGGCAATCTGATCTAGTACTTGATCTAGGAGCTGGCAACGCAGCCTGTTGCAAGGGGGTGGAATTTGATAATCCTTGAGATCCCTTCCAGCCAAAGCTATTCTATGATTCTATGAATAATCTGAAGTTTTCAATCACTTCTTTCCATTTGAGGATAAATTGTTTCTTACAATAGCAATTATTATATATTCATTTGCCAGCAGTCATTATTAATCTGGTAGTATGTATGTATAACATTTGCAATTGGGAAGTTAGAAAGGCTGTATGTAATTCTAATGTACACACAATCTTTTCTTACCTATTTAATATGTTTGAGATATTTGCTTTTTTTCTCCCCATATTTTGACAAAATAAGCCAAGCACAACCTCATCCACATTCAGAACTACTCTATACAGAAATGTAGAGTATTGCTGTACAAATTTAAATACACATTCTCTGTGGTTGTAACACTTACAAAACTGAGGGGGAAAGATGGTTATCAGCCACTTACAGTGATTTTGACATATTTATAAATCACCTCTCTCAAAATGTGTTTGTATAAGGCACTGAGAGCATAATTCATTTTCATGGTATCTTGAAGATTCAGATCAATCTAAAAAACCAGCAGACTAAAACATCACAGTGTGTGTGGTGTCAAATGTTAAGAATTAATAACCAGATGAATTTACTCTGCAAAACCAAAAGTATGATAATGAAAGTTGTTGACTTATTACTTTTTGTTTACTTGCTGTTCATAGAAATAAAATCTAATTTTGTTGACCAGATATACATTTTTACTTTTTTCATGAGCTATTCATGAAAGTTCAGCTTAGTTTTCATTTCTGATTTCTTCAAATATTTATTTTCTATTTCTTCCTCAAATGATATTTTCTTGGAAATGAATGTTTAAATAAAGCTTAAACTCTGTTTTTTTGTTTAAATTTTGCAAGTAAATATTTTATGAATAGAAATAAAATTTGAGTGAGTAGGACTGACATAATCAGATTTCCAGTACTAAAACAATTCCATAAAATAAAGTAAATTGACATTTTATTTAGCCTTCTGTAATACTAACTTCGATAATCTAGTGGGCTGAAATGTACTGAGATTTCTAATTAGTCATAATTGAGTCATTAGTCTATGCTTTGGAGAATGTTGACAGAATTAAGCAGAAAAAAAAGACTTGAATGCATAGTGTAAACAAAGGAGTTCGTTTTTGTCCTTTTCAAGTACTCTGCTGTCTGGAATCTATTCTGAGAAAGTGTAGAATTTCCATAATTTCGCAATACTAATTTACTGCAGTGATAGCACCAGTACATTTGGTAAAAGTTACTGGAAGAGAGAGTAGTTGAAATCAATCTGAACTCTTCCAGTTTCATTACAAAGAATCCACACGGCTGATTTCAAAGTTAGAATCATATTTGTTTTGGACCTGTACGATGCTGCTGTCAAAGCTGGGATTGCCTTCTGCTTAAATGTAGAAATAGTTTTTAACAGCTCTACTATATATAACATTTCCCAAACTGATACTTTATTTTCACGTTGCGTATCAGGTAGGATTAGTGGCCTAGTTTCCAGTACATGGAGTAATGAGCAACAAAGCAAAGTTACCCTCATTGACAAATTCAGTAGGCTTTTTAAATTTCTGCCCATCTTTGAAAAGAAGCTCCTGTTACCTGATTGATCAAAATTTTTTTTGTAGCTGAAGCACAGTACATGTCTGTGTCTTTGTGTATGAGGTTGGGTAGCTGGCTTTTTAAGGAGCTTCTTCCTGCAGAATGGAGTTTTGAACATACCTACAAAGGAAATGCAGATTTTCTGTTGAGTGATTGCATCTTTAGGTTGTCCTTCATTATTTGTCACTTCCTTGTCATTTTGTGTTGAGTGATGACAAAATTTAGTTGCAGGGCTGTTACTCTGTTACAAGGCTGTTACAAGGAGTTTGTTGGGGAGCATGTTTGATATTTAAATAATCAAAGAAATATACCGCAGAACCTTTTCCTAAGAGATCGTGATTTTCTTGCAAGATCACCCCATCTTTGATACTATTGGATCAAAATATGTAACTCTTCTGATCTTGAAGATGAAAAAAGGGAATCTTATTTTGTTCTTGATAAGTTCTTGTTTTGAACTTCCTTTGTATTTACATAATACCTTAAATAAACCTTGGTTATGCTTATTTACAATTTGATAATTCTGAGGAGAAAAATGATGTGAGATGTTTGCAACTGTTCATCTGTTTTTATTTGTAGTTCAGGGAGCTGTTAGGTTCATCTTGAACTGTTGATTGAACACCTGGTGAAGGGTTGTGGCTGGTCCAGGGAACACAAACGCATTGTTTGCTTGTACAAGTGTTTTCCGCCACTGCAGTGAGAGTATCGCTGGGACGTGGCCTGCTCTGTGAGGAGTGTTGCATAACTAGAGAGCTGATTCACCAGTTGTGTGAGTCCAACTCTACTTTGTGTATATGACTATCAGCTTATCATGAATGCTTTTTATTGTCAAGAATTTGTCAGAAGGAATTTTGCTTCTTTGTGGTCAGAGTAGTAATATTTGAGGTAAATTAAATGAGAGATAATAGAGCAGTATCTAACACTTAGAAACTAGACCAACTATTTTCTTTATGATGTTTTAATCATGGAAAGCTCTTCATATTTCTATATGGTTTGTATGTGCAAGTTGTATAATGTGAAATGTCTGCTGTTTTTCACAAGTGGGATTATATATGTAATTTGTGAAAACTAGACACTGCTTGTTTAAAAACAGAACAGTAGTTGACCTGTCTGTGTGCAACTAATTAGGATGTTAGCTGGTGAAAGATCTTTCAGATATAGTAGCTTATGTACATTCACCTTTAGTTTATCTCACTTGATCAGAGGTCAAACTCATCCTTGTCTCTGAAGAAGTTGCTTATATTTTTATTTGCTTTTCTGAAAATGTAAGTTTTCATGGAAATATATTATTTCTTTGAGTATTTTGCTTGTGCAATGTACCCAAGATTAATCATCACATGTAGAGTCTTAAGGAGTGAGAAGTTAAATCCCTATTGTTAATTCTCTACTCACGCATGAGAGGTTGAAGCATCACATGAACTACAGAACACCTGGCTCTTTTCAGTGCTTCTAGGATTGTTGCTGCATCCTGCTTGTACAACACTGATACATGTTTATATGTTAAATATCAGTTCAGCTTTTCTTCTTTCAGCAAATGTCAATAGCTCACATATCAGAACAGTACTTTCTTAAGAAAAATATATGAAAATGAAAATCCACAAATATAATGCTCATATTGTAGTCTTGAAAAAAGTCTTCTAATCATATTTAACTGTCAAAGAAATTGAATCTGCTTTCAACAGAACCAGAGATCTAAAACAGTGAAATAAATCCTGGGTTGTGTAATATGTATTTAGTGTACTTCTGAAGCACGTTGTCATGTTTTATTATATTTTGTCTTTTAAGTGATAAATCTTTTTGGTCTTATTTCATTAAAATGTAGTATTTTCATGGAAAACTATTTTTTTCCATTATGTAGACCACTAGCAGAGAACAGTTACCATGTGAGTGAAAGAACTATGTGTAGAATCTGTATCCTTTAATTTGAAGAATGCTAAAATTGTCAGGTTTTTCCTCCTAGTATATGTGTAGAGTAGGAAAAACATCATGATCATCTTACCAGGTTGTAAGAAGCAGACTGCTAGAAAGTACTGCACAATGCATTGAACTGCCTTGAAATATATGATATTAATGATACAATATGAGTATTCATGGAAAACTATTCATTATATTTTTGCAATTTCTTTGACATAGTATGTGAGCATAGTTCAGTGTTCTTTAAATGTATTCTTAGGGGTTTTTTCCCCCTTTCTTTTCATGAGACTTCTGCTAGAAACAAGAAGTTTACAGTCTACCTCAATCTTTCTGAATATATTTTAGGTTACATTGTAGCTAGGAAACCAGATATGCTAAACTATTATGGTGATATAAACTTTTATTTTTTCTGCTAGCTAAAGTGGTACATAAACATAAACTGAACCTCACCAAATGCATTAGGTCCTGTATTTGTAGAACTAGAATAGATTAGATAATGTTGAACAAAAACTAAAAACAAATCTGTTGAAAGAGTTTTAGAAATAACCCAGTGCAAAGCTACAGGCTTGGGAAAGAGTGGCTGTAAACCTTCTGAATGTATTAACCAACAACCCGTTGAACATAAGCAGCAGTGTGTTCAGATGGCTAAGACTAATGGATGGCATCCTGGCTTGTATCGGAAATAGCATAGCCAGGAGGAGCAGGGAGGTGATTGTCCCTTTGTGCTTGGCACTAGTGAGACTGCACCTCGAGTTCTGTGTTCAGTTTTGGGCCCCTCACTGCAAGAAAGATGTCAAGGCTCTAGAGCATATCCAAAGAAGGGTAATGAAGCTGTGAAAGGACTGGAGAAGAGTGTCTGAAGGACTGGGGATTGTTCCTCCTAGAGAACAGAAAGCTCAGGAAAACCTTATTGCTCTCTACAAGTGCCTGAAAGGAGCTTGTGTTGAACTGGGGTTTGGCCTCTGCTCACGGGTTATAGTGGTAGAATGAGAGAAATGGTCTCAAATGGTGCAAGGAGAGGTTCAGTTTGGATGGTAGGAAAAATTTATTCTGCGAAAGAATGGTCAAGCACTGGTAAGTGTTGCCCAAGGAAATATTGGAGTTGCCATACTTGAAGGTGTTCAAGAAATGTGTGGACATGGCACTTAGGGATGTGGTTTAGTGGGACAATATTGATGGTAGGTGAATGGTCGGACTAGATGATCTTAAATATCTTTTCCAATCTTAATGATTGTATGTTGTTTAAAATGTCAGATAAAATCTGCTTTCTTACCAGCTATTCAAGAAACTTCTGTTATCCCTTCTTTAACTAAGTATTGTTTCCTTTGAGTTCTTTAGTACAAGGTATTTAGCAGATTAACATAAGAAAATTTGATAAGTGAAGTCTCACCTTTGGAGCATTCATACAGGCATCATTCACAAGGTTCTTCAGGTGATGACTCTGAGATAGTGTTGTGGTTTAACTCTGGTGGACAGCTAAGCACCACACTAACTGCTTGCTCATTATCCTGCTGTGGGTAGGGAAGAGAATCAGCAAGCTTAAAGCAATAAAACTTATGAATTGAGATGAAAACATTTTTATACATAAAGTAAAAGCTGCACATGCAAGAAAAATCAAAGTAGGAAAGTAGGTTTCATCACAAATAATGATTACTGGGAAAGACAAATACTACGGTTCCAAATGTCCTCCCTTCTTTTTTCTACCAGATTTTGTTACTATGCCTCAGGTCATGTAGTATAGAATATCCCTTTCGTCTGCTGGGGTCAGTTGTCCTGGCTGTGTTTCTCCTAACTTCCCTTGCAGTCAGGAAGTGCAAAGAACAGGAAAACTTTGATCCTGCATGAAATCTTCTCATCAACAACAAAAACAACATTGTGGCATCAACACTATTTTCATTACAAATATAAACACAACACCAGTATTATCTGCTAGATGATTTTTAGATGGAATGTCTTGTTTGAAGACATATTTATGTTACAGGTTCAAGATGGAAGAGTATCTAAACTATCATCTTTCTTTTTTTCATCTGTCAATCAACATGCACATAGTTGTGACCAATGAACTCTTGGAATGACTGCCAATGGTTTTGGCATCAGAACAAGTGAGGGACATAACACTGATAGTGTGTGAGGAGACAAAGGGAGGGAGAAGAAACAAACATTATGCCAGTAGGTTAAAGGGGCTACTAAAGGATAGATTTATAACATTGAGGGAAGGTGTGAGAAGACAGAATGCAAATCAAGAAATAACTAGTTTCTTATGGTTCACTTCTCTGTAATGCTCTTAGATGCTTTTTTGTTTTGTTTTTTTTTAAAGTCTTACATCTTGGTCAGAAAAAAAATAAATTGGATTAAAGCAGTATCTTTCTCACTAAAACTTGATCAGATTAAAGTGTAAATTCCCTGACTTTGAAATTTAGCAGAAGCTTGTTTGTTCTGGTGGACCACTTTTAAGATTCCACAAGATTGGGCAGTCTTAATTTGGTTTATAGAAACTTCAGTAAGTAGGATTCCTTTTGTGAAAGTGTCACTGTTTCACATTGTCTCTTAAATCTCTGACTGTTCTTGTCCACATAAACGAATTGTAAGAAAGCTTTTCTTGATCCTTCTTGTAATATAAGTTATGGAGAAAACGTGTTCATCCAAAAGACAACCATAAATGCCAGAAAATAAATAATATCAACAACCCAAAACGAAGAATGGAGTAAAAGGAAGAAAAGAACAAGAAGGAAAACCCACAAAAACTGATGGATTCACAGATTACTGTGTATATCAGTTACTTACCTCAATAGCTCTATAATCCTATACTGTTAGGAACACAGATCTATTAAGTAAGACAGATTGATTTAAAACAGAGGGAATCTGAGATCTGCTCAGTCATTTTGCCTGTAGTAATTCCAATTCACTCAAGTTTCTTTTTCTTTTTTTTTTCTTTTTTTTTTTTTCTTTTTTAACAGAATAAAACTATTTTGCAATGATTAATGAAGTTCTGATTTAAAAATTATTTTGAAGAGTACACATGTCCCTTAGCTCCAAGGATAAACAGCAAACAATAATGAGGTAATTCAAATCCCAGCTGGGTAATAATCTGTTGGCAGAAACTTTTAAAATATGTATCTATCATCTGTGAGTATTAACATGAACCAATTTATTTGAGGGCTCAGTGGATATTTATTCTTGGTACTCATGTTAGGGAGTTTAGAATAACTCATAATATTTTAGTTGTATTCTAGAGCATTTTTAGTTGATCTGAATAAAGTACTTAAGCCAGTACATTTCCTTATGTAATTTGATGAGGAAGCAGTATGTCTTTAATATGGAGCTGATCTCCATTTTCTTATAAATGCTTTCTTGGCTTTTTAGATGAGTTCCAGATGTTTTTGTTTGATACTAAAATGTGGGAGTTTATGCTAAAATAATTACAGAAAGGATTTTTATTATTTTTTTTTTTAATTATAATTTGTCGTTTGAAGCTTCCAAATCATTCTGGTTCTTCTGTTGGTTTTGAATACTTGAATACCTCTGAGCTCATATAATGGTCAGCCATTGAAGGGAGAGCATCTCTGGGACTTGGGCTGCTTCCTGTGAAGTGCTGTACAGCCGGAAATTCCTTCCACTGAGGGTAAGCTTGACTATTTTTTCTGTATGTGACGATTGGCTTATTGTGAATATTTTACTTGGTGTCATCAAGAACTTGTCAGAAGAAATTTTGCTTCATTGTGAGCAGAACATGTGCTAAAGGAGTTTCTATGCTCTATGGCTTTTCTGGGTAAGGAATTCAAATGTAGTAAGTAGCTGTGATTAGGAAATGCATTAGTGCTCAAAATTTAAATGCCAATATAAATGTATCTTGAAGATATTAGATACCTTTGAGGCAATTTATGTGTGCATAAAAAAAAATTGAAGGATCAGTGAAAAGGAGGAAACACGTTATAAGTCATAGCTGATAGATTCTGGGGTTACTGGGGTCATCTGGAGGACCTCTGAGTGTATTGTGTGTCTCCTGAAGGAGAGAGGGGAGTATTAAGATAGAAGGAAAGAGCTCGAAATGCAGTATACATAAATTTATGAAGCAAGCAATGAAAAGTGATCTTCAAAGAGAAGCTGTCATGATGTTTTCCTTCATACTTTTTTCAGTTATATGTAACTTTTCTTAACTCATCTGTATGCAGTCTGTTTTTCCAAGCAGCTTCTTGCTCATTTGCAGCTATACTCACTGCTATCCTGAGTGTCCCTGCTTTTTCTTTTTCTTTAGACACATTCGTTCTACCTTAGTCTGTATTTCTTTCTTAGCGTTTGGTCTATTGCAGTCAGGCTGATACTTCCATCTCCTTACCATTGTGAGGTAGGAGGTAAATCTTCTGTGGCCTTTTCTTGTCATAGCGGGTATGCCATGGCAACTTCGCAGAAGTGGTAACTGCAGAAGTTTTTCTTTCCCAATTAGTTTTATTTGTAGACAGTGCTACAAAATTGGCAGTTTCTATTTTGGTAAACATAGATTAAACTGAACTGTTTTCTAGTTGATTTATTTTTAAACTGGTAATGCATGATAAACCTGAAGTTTCCAAGTTAAGATTGCGTAATAGGTAAGCAGTTTAAGAAATACATACATGTTTCCTGATGTTAATTTCTTGTTTGTGCATGTTCAAGTTGTGGTTGTATTTGTCTTAATTGTGTATTGTTTCAGTCAGGCAATCCACAGCAGTATTAACCAGCAGGACTAGAAAAGAAGTAAATCTGTGAATGTATGGTGCTTTCAGTATTTTTTTTTTTCATGTGGCTTCATATCTGTGTTTATTTAGAAATACAAGCATAAATGATTACATAGGCTATCAGCTATTGTGTAAGATGTTGTTTCTAATAAACCTTTCAAAAGAGATTTTAACTCCTTCAAATAAAGCCTGTGACTTTCCAAGCCCATAACTTTTTTTGACTGTGGGTTTATTGATTACAGAATTAAGATGGTATCATTTCAGATTGTTGGCATCAGGGAATATTGCCACTGATTTTAAGAGTAGGTTTTACGATAGTTGAGTAGTAGGTGAATTCTTCATTTTTGTAACAATATTGAGTTATTGTCAAGAGTGACTAATACACCAGTGTTCTTTTCCAGGAATGGTGACTTTTGTTTCTTGTTGTGTCATATCAGAAGATATTTTCTTAATTGATGGGATTCTCATTTTTCTTTCCCATAAGAGTTGTGAGTATTTTCTGACATGTGTTCAGCACAAATTTTCCCGTTTGTTTTATTCAGACAAGAATGTTTCCATGGAGACAACGCTGGAGTTTGTTTCCGCCGTAGTTCTAGCCAGTCATTTATCTGTAATTCGACACTACCACAAATCAACTTTTCTGCCTGTTGTGACAGTCCTAAGGTGATTCATTCACGGGCTCTCTCTAGAGTTCATTTCTGTGTTTGCACTTAAATGCACAGGAATAGCTTGCTGTTCCTTGATGAATAGCACTGAAACACCATTTGATTATAGGCTGAGATAATCTGTTTTGAGTATATCAATATAAAGAAATGTCAAAGTACTTCTGGGGAATAATCCTGAACCTATGTTGTCATGGGAATCCCAGGACACACCATTTCCTATTCCTTTCTCCTTTCCTGACATCACAGCAAAAAATAACAGCAATGTTCTTAGTCAGTGCCATGCTGTGAGCCAGTATTTTGGGGTGCTACAGAGAGAACTTGGCCTCTGGCTGTAGGTACAGTGCTTAAGATTTTCAGCACTGATTTGTCACTCTGCAGTAAAGCAGTAGAAAGTTACTGTGCACTGGCAAGAGCTTGCCTTCTCAAGAACATATTGAACATGTACTGTTGCGTTGTTGGTTATCAATATCCTGCTTTGTCATGTGCTACCAGGAATGTGTGGAGGCTGTTTCAGGAGATAAAGCCTGCTGAAGTAATGTTTTCTATTTGTTATTGGCAAATATTATCAATAGTAATAGTAACCTTTTACTTCTAATAGTAATAATTAACAGTAATTATTGTTACTATATTTGAATTGTAGCTACAGTGTTTTGACTAACATAATTTGACTATTATTAACAGTACCCAATACATTTTACTGGCTCTGTTGCTTAATAAATACATTACAAATCGAAGGTAGTTGCTCGCCTCTTCCCCTTCCCCCCCAAAAAAAATTAAAAAAAAAAAAAAGAAAAGACAGGTAATAAAAACCCAGATGGGAAATTTAAATCAGTTACAAAACAAAAATGAAAGATTTAATAAGATTATGACACCACCTATTGCCACTGTTATTGCATCCAAATGCATTCTATTTATGGCTGTAGAACAACCCTTTTACGCGGATTTTAGTGGAAGTTCTGTGTACTGCTCAGGAATAAAGTTTTTTCCTCTAAAGGTCTCTCTAACTCCTCCGTGATTTTTATCTAGAATGTACTTGCTAGCTACTTTGAAGGAGTGCGTGTTACGCATCACAGAAAATAAACAGAAAGTTGTAGGAAAAATAGTTGAATAGCTTGGTCTACTTTGAAAATACCGTTTGTAAATAAGTAGTAAAGTAGCTGCTAAGTTCTATGCTTACATTTTATTTTCCTGATTATTATTATTATTTTTTTTCCTGAATATGTGTGAGTTACTTCTTGAAAGTTGTGGTATTTCATATCCGGATAAAAATACTGTATTTTGATTTCTTTAAGGTGTCTCAGTGAGCTTAGTTTGGAGATCTTATCACCTTCCTTTAGTTCTTAGGCATTTTTAACTGAGAATGTCTCAGGTTATTTTTCCCTCCAGTTTAAATGTTGAAAAGAAACTAAAAGGGTTTGCAATCCATCTGTCTGTATAATTATACTATGATTTAAATTGCTTGATAATAGCAGTATTAGTAGTCTGCATTCCTTGAGGCACTGATGTAAAGCATAACCCGTTTTCCTTGTGTAAAATTGACCATATGTCATGGTAATACACGGCCCATTTTCATTATAGTCTTTGGGAAATTGTTTAGGAAAAAGGATAGACATTTGTGTTGCATTCTTTCAGGGTTTAAATGAATAATCAAGTGTAGAATACAATGTTTTTAATACAGGTTTCAGATACTTTCTGCTTCTCTTAAAGTATACTAAGTAAATTCCGTGCTTATGATAATTTTCTGCTTTCTTTTCTAACAATAATGTCAGCACTTGTTTAAATGCAATATGGCATATTTTTGTTTTAGAACTAGGGGAAGAAAACCTTTTATTGATTAATATGAGTTTCATGTGATATTCCTAAGATCTTGTTTTTTTAAGTGATTGGACAGTCTTGAGCTATTTGTAAATGTGGTTCCTGCTTTACTTTGAACTCTTTGATGGAAAAGTAGCCTTGCTTTGAAGAGTGTAGTCTTTGTTCCCTCAAAGGCAGAAGATGGAAAAAAATTATACTAGACCAGTCTGAATGAAAGAAATGTTTAGTAGTGTTTGCCAAACATTGCATCCTGAGAACTGTAACTAGGAAAGATAGTTGGGAAACACTAAGTTGAAAATACATTTGAATCAGTTCTGCAAATTTACGTAGTTTTATCTTTTTGTAACTCATGTACATAATCTTAACAGAACTACGGAGAACTTACGATCTTTAGAATAGCTTTGAATTATGCAGCCTGCTTTAGGAAGAACCTATGGGCTCTGAGATGTTTAAATTGATTAGTAGAATTTACAGATCAAATAGCAGTTGTATGTATATAAGTTCTGCAGAATGCCTTTTTGCGTGTTTGCTTGAGTTAGTACAAAAGCCTTGCTTCTTGCACTAAAAGTCAGTATCTTATTAGTCTTTATTGGAAGGAATACAAGTTATTGAAAATATGGAATACTTTTTCCACACGTATTTGATATGAAAGGAAGAGGTGTTTGGGAAGTGAAATGTAACACTGAAAGGCTCCAATGACACTGAATTCATATAATGGCATCTTTTGAATTTGCCAGATTCTGAAGTTCATTCGTCCACATAAAACTAGTCATGAGAAACAAAACTTTTCCAATAAGCAGCGTTTTATGCCTCTGTGATTCTTGATGTAATACATGAGTAGTTTCATTCCTATAAAATTTGAAAGAGATGATTGTGTGTGATAGTATATTTTTGGTACATTCAATTCTATGGAAGATGATATATCAAATACATAATAATATCAATATATATATCAATATATATATAGGTATATCAAAAATCTAAAAATACTGAGGCTAAATGACAAATTGTATTAGAAAAGGTCAATATTATAATAATTTTCTCACTTGGTGTGCTAATTTTTCCAAAAACTTGTAATGAAAGTAAATATTCATTTATGTTCATGATTATCTAGAGTATATTTTTTTTACTAGTATAATGCAAGTATGTTTAAGCAATCTAGTATAGCAATTTAAGGGAGCTAATGTGAATATTGCAAATGCGATGACAGGTGACTAGGACAGGGGCCTCTTGGTAGATACTTCATTGTCCCTTTTTTGCTTTTCTTTGCCTACTTCACATGAGTTTTACCCATCTCCGAGCCTGCCTGAGACTTCTCACTTCAAAATTTTACTTCATAATTTTTTAATTTTTTTTTTCAAATATTAACAAAGCAATCCAAATAATCATTTTTCAATAAGCAGTGTTTCTATATAGGTTATCTCAGTAGTTTTCTGATTGGTGCCAAATATTACTTATTAAAATTTGTGCATTAGTTTTGCCATTTAATATAGATTGTATCAACATATCCTACTTAGTACAATTACTACTTCTCCTTTGGGAAGAATAAAACACGTTAATTCATTAAATGCTTATAGAAGAAAAATAGCACTTAACAGTGAAGATATGGTACTGTCAAAAATTTCAGAATATGCTTTTAAGATTCTGTATTTTGTGGAGTTTAATAAAAGACTAGAACAGATTGAATTCCTTATACACACTCAAGACATTTCTTCAAGAATACTGAACATCAAGCAGGAGATCAAACTTACAATGAAGTGCTTCGTAAGAATTACTTAACAGATGTCTCATTTGGTCTAGTCACTTCTGTAGGTGGATGTGGTATAAGTTTTCCAAAAAAAAACAGATTGTGCTGTTACTACTGGACTAAACAAGTCTGAATTCCTAATGTTTGTAGGAATTACACGATGCTTTCATCACAAAAACAGACACAAACTGTGAAGCTATGCCTACTGACAACTCAGCTTGAAATTTCTCGCTGAAGTAAAAGAGACAGAAGATAGAGGTAACAGTGGGGGAGTGATGAAACTTTTTCCTATTTGAAGCATTCTATCAGAGTGAATTGCATCTGTGACAACAAAGCGAATATTTGAACCTCACATCTCATAGGCAAACTCACTTTCATTTGCTTTGTGAGTTTTGGAAATGCATACATATCTCATGGATAATACCATCAAAAAAGTTAAGAAAGGGAAAATAGTGTTGTTTTTTTGTTTGTTTTGTTTTGTTCTGAAAAAACATTGGTTATTGAGTGTCTGGGGAAGTAAAGTATATTTATTTATTTATTTTGAGGTTGGGAACAGTGCATTTGTTTTTGTAACAGAGACAGAACTGAATGACAGTTCCAGAGAGGTCTGTTACCTGCTCTTTTAGCTAGTGGGAATCTGTATAACTGCTTGTCTCTTGGGAATGGCCAGGGAATAATAGAAAAGAATGACTTTTCGATATCACTGATGCTGATGGTCAGCAGTGTGGGACAACAATTACAATTCAACCCCTGCTCTGTAGGGCTAACCTTACACAAGGGGAATCCCAGAGTGGAGAAAAAAAAAAAAAAAAAAAAAAGCCAGTTTCTGAATTGTCTTGCAAAGTAAGAACAGTTTAAAACACTTAGAGCATGGGATTTAATTGCACTTTCCATTTCATTACATGCATGTATAAGCAACAAATTACTAATGTTGAAATGCTAATGATAGCCATGTGTGTATTCTGCTGACACAAGCGCATTAAATAGGATCAATTCATTGAGCCAATCAAGGGGTCCAAGTCACATTTTTAGTGTACCTTGTAGCGTACTGAAAATGGGGTTTACTTTGCATCAAACCTTTTCCTGTCTGTATCAGGAAATGTCTTAGTGGAAAGGGTACTAATTCTATACTGTTTGCTTGTGAAAACAAAGACAGATTATCCAATTACTAAACACATACTTAGAGACAATACAAAGGAACATGCTGATTAATCTAACTATGTAGGCAGAAATCTTTCTCTCTTCAAAAAAGATCCTGAAACCAGCAGCATGGAGATGAGTATAGAAGTGAGGTAAATAAGTAATAACGTACAGATTGAACACTTAGTATCTATATAAAATGAATATTTTTCTAGTCGATTTATAATGATCATGTTCCAAACTACCAAACTTCTTAATTATTTTTACCTGGGACATGCTCCTTTGTGGATGTATTTTTTTTCTATTTGTTAAACTGATTGTAATACCCAACTCAGATACTTTTAGACAAAGTAATGTTTATCAGTATTCCTCAGTAAGACTTCAAATTCAGACACTAGTCTTGGGCTAATTCTGTAATGAAAGATTTGAAGGATTTTTCCTCCTTTGGCTGTTCTGAGAAAAGATGACTGAATACCAGTTCTAAGGTACAGTTTTCTTAAGCTAGCAATGCATTAAAGAAAGTTATCTCCTAAGAGCTAAGTTATCTCAACTAGCTGATATGCATCCAGTTTTAATTAAGCATAAGAAATGCATGTTACACTCACATAGCCATTTTTAATGCAGAATTCTTAGTGTTTCCAGTATGCTTGTCTAATACATGTATGGTAGATACATACACGGTTTTTGATAAACAGAAATAAGGGGGAATATATTATGTAAAGATATAGTGTTATCTAGCACCAGAAACTTTTGAAAGTTTGTGTTGAGTGTGCAATGTTCCCAGTGTTTGGGAACTGGTAAATGTGTCCATCCTCCTGAAGGGCCACAAGGAGGATACTCCTGGTAGATGTTTCCAGATCTGTAAAGACAAGAACATGTCTGGAAATAGCTAACAAGGGCAAATTATGCTTCACCAATTTGATAGTTTTGTGATGAGATGATTTCCTGGTGGGTAATGAGGAATTGATGGATTTCACTTACTTTGACTTAGCAGGGCTTTTGACTTGATATCCTATAGCTGTGATGTCCTTTTGGTGTAATGGGACAGAGAAGGACTGGATGATCAACTACTCAGGGTGTTGCCACAGAGTTTGTCACAAGTAACTGGTTGTTTTCTAGTGGTGTTGCTTTGAGCTTGTTACTGCAACCAGTGTTATTAAATATCTTTGTAAATACCCAAAGAATGAGATGAGTTGCAACCTCAGCAATGGTGTCAACAAACTGGAGGATTTCCATTTGAACCGGTATTCAGTAAGCTAGAGAAGTGAGCTGCTAAAATATCTTTGAAGTCTGCTAATGACAAATGGGGAATCAATCACATGGAAATAAATAGCTCTGTGAAACCGCACTAGCTAGGGCTGGACTGACAGGTTTGCAAAAACAGACCTTGAGTATCCTGGTGGACATGTGAACATAAGTCAGCAGGGCTCATTTGCAGTTAGCTGCACACTGATTTGCTTTTGGAGAGTGTATCCATCAGTTTGAAAGTGAATTATTCCCACCAATTCTGCATTTCTGAGGTTGTACCTGGAGGAATGTGTCTAGATTTGGTCTCCCAAATTTCCAAAGGTGAATCTTGGTGTGCTCACTCCAACTACTAAGAGATCATATTCCATGATATAGATAATTTATTAAAAATTATAGCAATTAAAGCTTGCAATAAAAAATATATTATTGATGCAGTGACTTAAATGAAAATCCTATACATTTTTATACACTTATTTCTTGGAATTTAAATGCAGGAAAAAACACGTAGCTTTTAAAACAATTACATAATTTTTTTCTCACAATTATCTGATAAATTATTTCAGAAAAAAAATAAAATGGAATTCAATTAAATTGAAATAATTTTATATTAAAATATACTTGCTTTGGAATACATTATAATTAATTTCTAATAAATATGAATCCATAATCATGTTTCATAATGCCTCGCAGAAGTATCATGTAGCTAAAAATGGAAAGAAATTAATCTTTGTTAGGTGACAGTAATAAAAGATGACTCTTTTAGAAAGATCTGAAAATCAAAGTTCTCACATCCCTGGGCAATCTCAGATTGAGGAGTAGAGAGAAATGCCACAAGCAGGTGGGGGATATGGTCATAAAAAAAATGCCAGATTTTAGTTTGCTCTTGGACTTGCTCTCCTGAACTTTGCTCAGAGATCTGAGGCCATACAGAACACAAGAACTTCAAGAACATCTCAAGATGTGGTTAGGTGTCCATACTAGTAAATAAGCTTGCAGTGTGTCTGAAGCTCAGTTACGTTCCTAAGTGTAATGTGCTATATTTTAGTGTTGCTACATCTTTTGTTGTCATTCTGTAATTTTCTATATGACTGAGTTGTATGAGGTAAAAAATAGTGTTTAATTGTTGTAAACAAACCAGACTTCTATTTCTCAGGACTTTTAATTTTTCTTCTTTTAAATTAAATCATATCTGATTGGCATTTGCTCTTGGCAGTTATAGTGGTATGAAGATGAATGCTTCAATGTTGCTGGTAATCTCTTTTCTCCTCAAAGATGCTTCTGATCAGAGCATTTTGGTAGGAGAGATTTCAGAACTAAATAGTTCTTATATTTTACGAAGTGGGGGACTAAATGATGTATGATGAAAAAGACGCGAGAAACTGTCCAGAACTGGAAGAACATACTTTAGACAATATACTTTGTACTTTTAAAAATATATGTTAGAAAAATAGAATAGAGAGAAAACTTCCTTATGCAAAATAACACTTCTAAGAGTAATAACTTTCATATTAGTTGCACTATTCATAAAATTGTTTAAATCTAGATCACAGTAAGACTGTCCTTCTTTGGAGTGATCTGATGATGGGGCAGCATTTTTTAAATATATATGTGTATTAGGATATGTCACAGGAATGTTAAATGCTTATTCATGCTGAATGGGTTATTTAATCTGGGGGTATTGTCTTTCCTTGCTATTATTAGTGAGCTCTGATGTGAAGTTGTCACTTGGTTATCATTTCATTGTAGTTCTGCTTTCAGTCATTGAGAGTTGGCCTCTTTCCTTATGCAGCATCAGCACATTCTCTGTATGCTCTTTGGAAAAATGCCTGCAGATAAGTTAGCTAAAAGAATCTAAACTGCAAAGATATAGAGGAAAAACTAAGAAATAATATTATATCTGTGGTGTTTAGCGTAGGTTCTTGGGCTTCTGTAAATGTAGCTACCAATAAATTCAAAAAGTGAAGTTTGTATGAATTCTGTACAAATGTTTGCACAGTGTATTAAGAGTGGAGTTTTCTGTGATAATGTATCACAAATACTTTTCCAGTTATTCTGTTAGTATATGAAAACAAAACAAATATTTTTCTGCTTGCATATTAATATTTATGAAATACGTAGAGAATTTTCATAGATATACAGTCAGTTTTGTGCTTTCCACATGTAGATGTCTTCACTATATCAAAAGTGTTATTCTATGGTTTTAGAGACCACAAAAAAGGAAATTAAAGGGAAGAGAATGGTGACCTGTTTATCCAAGAAAAATATTGTAGAAGGAGCCCCTACTTGAGCAGTTGGAGGAAGGCATATGTGTTTTGTGCTGTAAGCCTATTATAATTCCAGTGACTGTTTATTGCCATATTAGAGGACTTTTCTTTGTAACTTTTAGTCTTCAGTATGAGTCTTCAAAATGGTGCACAGTTTCACTTGAAAAATGCCTAGGCTAATGTTTCTGTATCATTTAAATTTTGGAAACTGTTTATCACTTGGAATTTTTGGGTGACTTGCTCTTTGTTTAATTGTTAAATTCTAAAAGTAAAATGTTAGAAATCATTGAGGGAGGGAATAGAGAACACACCAGAAATCCACAGTAGACAGTGGTGGTGCCATATTTACTTGACTGCAAAGTTCCAATCACTGGTTTTGAGCATTAAGCCTGTTCCTAGATTAATTAATCATGAGGACTGTTCAGAATTGGTGCTTAGCACAGTCATAGTGTGTATCTAGACAGTAGAATAGCTGTTCGCTCCCTTCTAGGAAGTTTTAGACTGAGGGAGATAGGGAAAAGCAGTAACTGTCACTGAAGTAAGTACTGTTCAAGAGAGGATAAATGATCCTGTGACACTTTCAATGCTGAAAGTCATTTAAAGAGTAAAAAAAAAAAAGAAAAAAAAAGAACACAGTAGCTTTAATTGTTTAGAGAAAATTATTGCTGCTTAACTAAGAAAAGAAAAAAAGCACGCTTTAATAAATGATAATGACCTCAGTTGGGTGCAAACAGTAGTGCGTTCTAAAGTCTGCCACTTCCATCAATCTATGAGGCAATTTATTTCTAAGAGCATTAACTCTAGTATGTATAAAGCGTAATAAGCGCTATAAACTTTTTTAGCATTGTGAGATTCCATTTGCTTCTATGCAACTGGAATCATTCCACTGTCACTGGGTTATCTAATATGCTAGAGAAAAGCCATTGCAGAAGTCTTTAGCAGTAAAATATTTCTTTATATTTTTTTACTTACTGAGAAGTCAAAAATTATTTCATGGAACATTTACTGAAATTGTGGTTTTGCTCCATTATTCTCAAATGATCTTAGTGAGGTTCTGTTATCTTGAAAAAACTTGAATAGATAAGGAAGTATGACATTGAAAAAGAGCACCAAACATCCGAACTTGAGTAATGTAGTTACATTGAAATTAAGGTTTCCTGTTATGTTTTTAAAATCATGACACATTTAAGTCCTGCACAGTCTCAACATTTTACTCTTTCACAAAATGTTGAATATATTATGGAGAAAAATTCTGATGTACTGAGAAAACAATTTTCCTAAGTACAATCCTGAGAGGTTTTGAAGACATTACACAGTAATGTACATTTTGTACCTGATGAAGTATTTAAGATATACCATAATAATATACATGGAGAATCTTATGCTTTCTAAATGACATTCAGTAAAAAAAAAAAATTGTTACCAATTTTGTTCACATAGGCAAAGTATTGGAACTTGGTGCTAGAGGAAGCAGGAAGTCTTGACAGTCCTTTTCGATGCATTCAATACAATTTCAGAATACCGTTATTTTTCTTTCACACCATAGCATATCCTTAGGAAAAAATTCTGAGGGGGAGTTGAAATGTTTATGTTCCTCACTTTGTTACGTACAGAGATTACTGTTTTAACAGGAATATCAAAATAGACAGGCACAGTAAAGATTTAAAGGAAGTGAAGTCTTTCACACAATGGTGGCTGTTGTTCCTTGTTGCCACAAATGTTTTTAATTCATAGTACATTCCATTCCAGAACAGTCTATAAACTGTATGAAAATTGTAAAAAACAAAATGAGATTGCTGTATTAGGTATTTCTCTTCTGTTTCGGTGTACACTGAAACAGTCTGTCTATTTACATAATGTGTAGAACTTGCAGAGAAGAGTTTTACTGGTACACAAGAAAAACAAGCTATATAAGTGATGGTGGAGGTCCACAGCACAAACTCACAAAATGCCATAACCCTGAGTGGTGTCTCAAACAGCTGTGTCCAGGTATTTGGAACAAGGGTTTTGTCTAGACATCGTTGTTCTTGTGCACTTATATCATATGCTGATGGAAATCTCAGGTTAGGTTTTGAGAATCTCTGTAGCTACAAATTGTGTGGATTGTTTTGCAGTCTTTCCATGACATAATTGAACTTCATGTTTTTTTTTTCAGTATAGGCAACATTATAAAAGCATGTAGTATGTTACTTACTCTTGTTTGTTTGATACCGAAATTAAATCAGAAATATGTACTAAATCTGAAAAATCATCTATTATCTGAGTTCATTATTTGTTTTAGGAACTCAATTATATTTCCAGTTCTCAAACAGTTTTCATCTCAACATCATGTCTTTGCATTACAGAACCAGTTCAAAGTTTTTTTTTCTTAAGTATTAACAAGTTTTTCCCATTCAGACCAAGTTCTTACATATGCAGACTCTATGAAGAACTTGATGTGATTGTTTAGGGCTTAATCCAAATTGCATTGAGGTAACGTTATTTGTTGATAGCTGGTTTAGCCAAAGAATTTGCAACTAAATTAGAAAAATAGTGCTTTTGAATGCTTTTGCACATGGAAGGTATATTTTCAGAACAGAATAATGTAAATATCTGTGTTTTCTCACCAGATTAAAATTGTATTAGTATTTGCAGTTTAAGCCAGTTCATCATCCTTAGCCAATGAGATCAATTACCAGCTTATACTTTAGAGGAATGTTATAATATAAAGAACAAGTCTTGACTGTAATCTTCTTTGTGATATATTTCTTGGCAATTATAATAAGGTTTGCATTAACTGTGGATAAAAAATAAATAGCAAGTTGAAGATATACAAAAAAAATTTACATGCCTGTTTTACTTCCTTTTGTAAGTGTTGATGGAAACATTTGACCAGAGGATTTGTATTTACTTTGCGTGCTCTCTGCTGTTGAACTGAAATGACCTTTTGAAATCACAGGCAATTTAATATACCATACATATTTTTGTAGTGAAGAAGGTGCCCATAGCTTTTTGTTACTTATTTAAGCTATGGAGACCATCGTGCAGCTCTTCTTATGTATCTTATTTGTGTTTTTTTTTAATATCAGCAAAATGAAAACTGCAAACTGACCTTTCTATCCATACATCTTCCCTCTAATTTGCACATTTAGTTTTCTTTTCTGATGTTAATTCAGTGTTTTGATAGAATTCGGTTAATTTTGATTTAAAAAATAAAAGAACATATCCTATGGCTCCAAGCATTTAGTTAATCTGGTTTAGAACTACTATTCTCAAGGACATAGATCAAGTAAGAATAGAAATACTTATTTCTTCTTGAAATAATTTTTTGTCTTATGCTGTATTAAAACACTGCTCAAAATTATATAGTTGTATTTTTCTTTTAGCTGCAATTCTGTTGTATACAGTCTTATTTTTATTCCTTCTGTGGTTAAAAAGTTTGTTCAATTTTACATAATATGCATAAGCAGTTCAGCTTGGTGCAGTGATCTCTTCTGGTCTTGAAGTTGACCACTGAGCTATGAGGATTTATGGTTGATTCAGATATTAGAGGATACAGTACAGTTTTATCTTGCTTCTAATAACATGGAATGGAACAGAGCAGTTCAAAATACAGAATCATGGAATCCTTAGCGTTAGAAGGGACCTTTGAAGGTCATATGGTCCAGCTTCCCTGCAATGAACTGAGGCACGCTCAGCTTATCGGGTTGCCTGGGGCCTGATTCAGCCGGGCCTTGTTGAAAGTCTCTAGGGATGGGATATCAACCACATGCCTTGGCAACCTGTTCCAATGCCTCACCACCCTCACTGTCAAAGACTCTTTCCTTGTATCCAACCTAAATCAACCTAAATCTATCCTCTTTGATCTTGAAGCCATTTCCCCTTTTCCTATTACTGCAGACCCTACTAAAAAAATCTATCCCCTTTCTTCCTATAGCTTCTCTTTAGGTTTTGAAAGGCTGCTGTGAGGTCACCGTGGAGCTCTCTCTTTTCCAAACTGAGCAGCTCCAGCTCTTTCTTCCTGTACTTGTACAAGAGGTGTTCCACCCTGGGATCATCTCTGTGACCCTCCTTCGGATGGGTTCCAACAGGTTTATGTCTCCACACAAGGGAGTACTCCACATCTGGACACAGTACTTTGGGTAAGGTCCTCCCAGCACAGAGTAGAGGGGCACGATCACCTCCCTTGATCTGCTGGCCATGCTTCTTTTGATGCAGCCCAGGGTTTGGCTGGCTTTCTGGGCTGCAAGGGTACATCGCTGGCTCATGTTCAGTTTCCTATCCCCAGCTCTTTTTTAGGAGGACTGAGCTCAATCCTTTCATCCCTCAGCCTGTCTAGGTCCTTCTGAATGGCATCCTGTCCCCCTCAGATCTTCCAGGAAGATCTGCTCTGTGATCTTTCCCAGCACAGAGGTGAAATTAATATTTCCTGGAGTCATCCTTTTTACCCTTATTAAAAATGGGTATGATGTTGCCTGTTTTCCTATCACCAGGAATTTCACTTGCTTGCCTCATCAGCAGGCTCTACTTGATCAGATGGCCTGTCATGGACACCAGTCGCAAGGCTCTCCTTGCTCCCTCAATTCTTAACTGTCACCCATAGGTTTTTGACTTGCTCATGACTGTTCTTTAGGGACAGCTCTTTAAATTCTATTCCTTTCATGGTGTGGATATCAACATCCCCTCCCCTCCTTCCTTGCCTGTCCCTTCTGAACAGCGTGTAGGCATTGATAGCCATGCTCCAGTATGGGAATCATCCCACCAGGTTTCAGAGTTTGCAACTATATTGTGGTTTTCTAGTAGTACAGTGCCTTCCAGCTTTTTCCCAAGCTGCATGTATTGGTGTAGAGGCACTGCAGCTGGTCTTGTCACCTCCTTAAAGGATAACTCCTTAATTCCTTTTAAGTATTTCCCTTGATTATTTATTTATTTATTTATTTTTCTCTGTTGCTTTCTTCTATTGCCCCAGCAGTCACTGCCTCATCATTTTAGGAGTTCGTATATGCTACATTGCTGCCAGCAATGCATGCTCTCAGTGAAGCTAATTTCTCTAATAAAGCTGTGCCATCTGACACCTTATCATCATGGGAAGGCTCACTGTTGCCCCTGTCCCTTGTGTAAAAGCAGAGGGTGTGTAAAGTCTGGCATGATGGTGGAGCACAGATACTTGCTTTTATAAACTCAAAAACTCAATTCTCTGTCTCTTAGTGAATTTAAAGGGAATTTAAGGTGAATTTATCTACTCAATTTCTTTGTTTATGCACATCCCATTGATTCATTTTTATTTTATTTATTTATTTTTATTTTTTTATCCATATATTATCTGATACTAAATATAGGGAGAAAACAACTACAGTTAATCATTACTTTTTATTACTTCCAATTCCTTATTTCAATCTCCAGAAAAAACAAAAGGGAGAAAATATTGTACAGTCAACAGTGAAATACATTTCCTACATACTGAATTGCATCTCTTTCCTTAAATTTTCCTCTTATTCAGTTGGAGAGAAATGTAGCTTCGGATTTGACTGCTTGGACTGTAGTACTTTGCAATACACAATTACAGAAATAGTAAGTTTTAGTTTGCTATTTTGGTTGCTGTTCTTCCTCTTTGCAAGTTCTTTTGCTGGTTTGTTAGCTTGATCTTTGATTTTCAAACATTTGTGGTAACACTGAAATTATATCAGTCTTTTGGAAGTTTATTTCTTGATTTTTGAAGTAATAAAGTATTTCTTTTACTGAAAGAATTCTAGTGTTAAACTCTTTACTTTTTTGCCAAAAGTGCAGTTAGTGTTGCTGGCATCGATATATTAGGAAAAGTATTAAAGACAGGAATTATTACTTTACCTTTGTAGCTAAGTTCATCAAACAACTTAATTATTGCAGGTTTTTTTTTTTTTTAAGGAAACAAATTGATTTTGTAAAAACTTCTGGATGTAGCAGAATTCCTGTGGAAGAAATGAACTGTCTTTGCTCTTTGTGGTATAGATCTCCAAGTATAGAGGATTTTTGTGCCACAGAGAGTAGGACATATGTAGTATTAGCATTCTGTCAGGACAACTAAGTCTATGCAGTTATGCTTGAGTTCTTTTATGTTGTTGGTTGTATATACAGAATACTTTGCTCTTAAGTCAGGAAGTACTGAAATAAAAATTTTTGTAAATATTCTATTTTATTCCAAGACAAGCCAGAACTTGTATTATGAATAGATTTTGAAAACTGTTAGGTGGAACGTGTTTTTAAAACCAATTTATGAGGCAAATAGCAAACAACTTCACATTTTACATTGAAGGACATGTGCTTTTGTATCACCTGAATGCAGATATATAAGACTTCTGTACTGAAAATTACACTATGGAGTTATTCAGAATTTGCTGACATTAAAGCTGGCATGGAAGGAAGAACAGTAATTAGATCTGTTACCCTCCAGAGAAGGGTAAGAGGCATGGTGTATATAATCCTTTTATTGTGTATGGAATGGAGAAAAAGATTAGTGAGTGAATGGTGAGTAAATGGAATAACTGAAAGCATCAGCTACTGTACTACAAATGTTATTTGAATTTTTGATCAGAAACTACGTTTGCATTTTGATGTTGAACTTGCAACTCTTACAAGAACTTTTTTTTTTGAGTATTCACACAGATGGAACTTAGAAAAAACCAAACTTTTTCACGTAGGAAGGTATTGTTCCAGTTCTAACCATAATTTATATTTGCTAATTCATCATTGTATTATTAATTTGTGTATTTAAACATGAAAATTTTCATTCACAGAATTTTTTTAATTGCTATGTTTATCATGCTCTTTTTTGAAAAGTGTATTTTTGCTTAAAGAAAGACTTCCTGGTTTTGTTCATAAACCAAAATAGCTTATGTAGCTTTATGGCTTGTTATTTAAACTATTCACCTTTTTATCTGAGCACAAATAGGGAATGTAATATTAGACTTGGCAAGTAATTTGGTGTAATTTGGTGACACTAGACTTGATGATATTGATGTCAAAATTTTTGAAGAAGTTCTTAAAAGTTGCACCTCTTTTAAGAGAGAAACTGTAGGTTCAGACTTGTTTTAACAGAAAAGGAAATATGTCTTAAAACCTCTTCTACACAGCTATTATATATGTACAGTTTAAGTCATTGAATAATTATTTTTGAGAGTCTGTTTCAGTAAAAATTGCAGCAAGCTAATTTTGTGTATCAGTGGCTCAGCTTAATCTTTGTAAGCAATGAGATTTCCTTTACAGGAAAACTGCTAGTGAGAAGAGTTACCTGAGGTTTCCCTGTGCATGAATGTATATAAGATGTGTACCTGCTGTTTTCTGGCTGGTGGATCAGGTTGTAACTGGATTGTGCTTATGTGCTAAAGCAGGTTTTTAGAATCTGGTGGGTTTTGTCTTGCTTCAGGAATGGGTATTAAGATGGCACATGGTAAACAAAACATACTTGGCTTTTGTACCTATTTCTTAAAAATGCTGTTTAACTCACTCTGGAGAGCAGTGAGTGTTAGTTATTATGCATGATTTACTGAAACTATACTTACAGGTCAGGTTGATTTGATGGTGTCTTAAGTCTTTGCTCTGAGACACTCCAGAAGATCTTTCCTAACTGCCATACTGTGAGATGGTGTTGTATGGCTGCAAGTACTTTTTCTTATCAAGTTTAATAACATAAAATGTTTATTTTGAGTTCTGTGTATGGTACCAAGCTTACTTTATAGGAATGCTAGTGCTGGCACTTAATGTTTGTAATGATGTTTTTCTCCAATTTATGGAGTGGATGCCCTCCTTATTCTAAACCTTAATGCATATGAAGTAAAGTGTTTTGTTTTTGTTTTTTTTTTTTTAATTTTTTTTTTTTTTTAGCCAAAAATATTACCGTTCTAAATTTTTCTCCTTGAAGAAAAATTCTGCTTGTATAGTTAATTGCATCATGATTTCTATAATCTTCTATTTACCTGGGTAACTTAATTACATAAAGTTGCTTCCTTATCACACTTCATAAAGATCTTTTCCTGTGTTTAACTGATGTTTAATTAACAATATTGCCACCACTTTGCTTTGCACAAATAGTGTTTTCTACCTATTTTCCCTGGCTCTTTATGTCCTTCAGATGTGCAGGTGGGCAGTATTCTCTTGAATACCTGTGTATCACATAAGTCACTTTTTTTACTCTGATATCTTTCAACTCTATTTGTTAATCACTTTTGTGCACTTTTTTGTTGTTTTCTTGCACAAGATAAATACAGCTGTTGAAAACTTCTTTGGTCTTCAGGCATACAATATTCTCTGGATAGTCTATTTTTTTCTAATGCTGATTATCTATAATGATCTTTTCATTGAATTTGGTTTCCTATGAATCATTTCTTCAGAATGCGCCCTCATTTGTGAGTTACTCACAGTTGGATATGCACAGCTTATATCCTCCACTTGTCAATAGTTAGGTCTTGGTTTTCTCCCACAAGAACCAGCTTGTTTCCGTGTTTTTAGATCATTTACTTCACCCAGTTTAATTTGCTGTTCTTTTTATTCCAGTCTATTGGTGCTGTATGTTTAAACAAAAACAGCACTTCATAGTTTGTTTATCCTGTTAGATAAATCCTGCTTTGTGGGTGATTTCAGTGAGCAAAGATCTACATAAAACACAGGCAGTTAAACAAGTTCAGGTATTTGCAGACTTCAAAAGCAAACATGATTCTCAGCAATGTGGCTCAGTACACATGCTTACATGGATTCACAGAAAGCAGTTTGTGTGCTTCAGTTACCCCTGCTATCTCTATTTGGAAACCAGTGTTGCATCCTTCACTGTGATGCAAAATCTGTAACAAAATGATTGTGAGCTGTCTTTTTAGATGAGGATAGAGAGAAGCTTTTTTTTCCCTTTGATCAACTAGTTCTGTCTGTTCTTTGTCTCTAACCCAAGCTTTTCTCCTAGGAGGAGGAGAAGAAAATAAATAACATCAGAGTAGAGCAGCTTCTGAAATGAGGTCTGAGCTAGGTCAGCTATTTCCCTGAATCATTGTTATGGTGTAGTATTCACTTTTTCCTGCATTCGTGTTAGGAACACTGGTGGGCATTTTATCATAGTTCTAAACTTTTCAAGTTACTGAAGTGAGGAACTTAGGTTCTTCAGCTGTCACACTTCTGGAAGATTACACAAATTTGATAAATTTCTCATAACTGAAAGGAGACATCATCTCCTCTAAGTTTACTTGAACTGATGGCCAATTGTTTTATTGCTGCTACACATCTATATTTACATTATTTGATTCCCATACGTTTCACTACTCAGATAAGGCTGCATCAAAAGACAGCATTGTAAGGTCCAGGTGATGTGAAGGGTGGACTAAGAACAGCTGGATGGCAAAAAACTGCAATCAAAAGCAGGTTTTCTGTTGTAGCATGGAAATGGGAATAATGTGTAGCCAAAGTCAGATTGTATCCATGAGAACAGGCAGAAATATGAACAGAAGTAATCAAGTTGTCTTATGTAGATGTTTTCATGAGCTGTGATGCATATTATTTTTTTAAAATACAATTTTCTTAATCTGAGTTAATTTTGGTGTTTTCAAAAATCCATTGTTTTGAGAACCTTTAGAAGTTTGTTATTGTTCATATAAAGAAGTGTTTCTGCAGAAATAATTTAATGTAGCTTTATTTTGTGAGGTGAAACTATATGTTTTTATATCTTTTTAATCATATTTGAGAATACACAGGCACAGATTTGTGGTTTGTACTGTAATATACAACTGGATTGTGTTGCTGAAATAAAATCTGAATTCTGCTGTGAAAAACGGATCAGATGTTTAACAGATTACGTTTAAATGTAAAACCTTGATCTATAATTAATATATATAGTTTATGAAACAAAGATTTTACAGAAATGACAGTACATGAATATAACTTTCTATAAAGAAGAATAGACTTGCTGCTTTCTGCTATAGAGTTTGCATAACTTAAATATTCATGAAGTGCAGTAGTTTCACAACAAATCAAATTTAATTAAATGATGCATTTCCACCACTTACAAAAGGTTTATTAAAGGTTTATTTGTTCATGCAAATTAAAGTGTTAGAGTAAAAATCCACATGAAACTTGGCACTAACAATTAAAAAAAAATTACTGGAAGATTTCTCACCTCACTGTAATACCTTGCCATGTTTAAGCTGCTCAGCTTGTCATTTAGAATCTTTAATGAAACCAGGGAGGAGGCTATTTATTTGCATAATAGGACATAATTTGCTGTGGTGAGGTTTTAATTATTTATAGACTGTCTAAAATATTTAAAATGGCATCACTAAGGAGCATGAAATGTTGGATAATGCCTTCATTTCAGGTTTCCTGCCGATTTCTTTATGGGTCAAGCATTTTATTTCTAATTAGCATATAAGCATAGGAGCTTTGGAAACACACTGAAACAAATTTGTTTTCTTTATATTTGCAACTTGAGCAATTCAGAACTACCAGAGGTCATTGGGAACTATCAAAGGTGCAGAATGTGCCAGAATGTACAGCAAAAAGGAGAAGGATAAAGCAGAGGTGTAGGAAATCTACCTTGTGTGTAGTTTTACTCAAGTCCATCTTTATCATTTTTCCTGTCCCTTCTTTGAATATAATTTCCCACACTGTTTGGCTGCATTTCCTCATTATTAAAATGAATTATGTTATTCCTGCAGTGAATAGAGCAAAGGAATACTGTTGGAAAAATAACAAGTTATTTATTATTAGTGTTTGTACCTTGTTTTAAATCACTCTGTAATATTGCTATGTTTTGAGAGGTTTCACTTGCACAAGTACAGCAGACTGCCTGCTGTTGGAACCCTCATTATTGTGTGTTGACAGCAAGAACAAGAAGGACAAATAGGACTTCTTGCTTTCAAAGAAATTAAATGTTTATTTTCCTAGTGATTTGAACTTTGATACAGATTTATATAGACTATCAGGTGAAATTTAATCAATTGGGGAAGAAAGTAACTATCTGTTGAGTATTATATCATACAGTACAGTCCAAAATTATTTGCAAAGCAATCACATAGATGTTATATTATAAATTAGGGTGTTTTTTCTCTCATACATCCACACTTATTGACTCCAAAGTTATGTGCATTCTATATGTCGTGTTAAAAAAGTAAAGTTCTGTGTATGAGAGTTTTAAGGAAACGTCCTTTGTGCATCAGAAAAGTCTAGAGGGTCATGAAATCAGATTGTAGCAAAACATTGCATGGCTCAGTATGGTTCAGAATATTCTGCATGAAAGTTCTGTAATATGTAATGTTGCAGTTGGATCTTCATAGTAGCCTGTGTAGATTCCCCTGCAGGGCTGCTGTGCCCTCAAGCTAGGCTGGTTTGGTTGCAAGCCTTCAGAGCAGGCACCCTCCTCCAGATCATTAACACGGATGGTAGGCAGCACAAGGCCTACAGTAACACAAGCAAAATGCTGTATACTAGTATTTTAATGACCTGGTTTTCCAGGTTGTAGTGCTGTAGTTTGGATAGGGGACTAAAAACAACGTACTGCAGGGAACTTGTTTTAGCAGGAGGGTTGAACACAACAAACTCTTGAGGTTGTACCAGCCCCTTCAATTTTCTGATTCTTTGAACTTAATCCTACATAATTTAACCTAACTTTATTATTCTACTTACTAAACTAAGTCTGTAGGAAATTCTAACTACAATTTAATAATAATTGCCCCCCAGATAAGTTTCTTTCTCTTAAAACAAAAACAAAAACAAAAAAACAACAACAAAAAACCCAAAACCTAGAAAAAATACTCAATACTTTCAATCTAGTATATGGCAATATAGGATGAAAAAATTGTAAGCACAGATATTCATTGTATGAAACTGCTGAGAATTTGGTGTAATCCACAAATTTTAGTTTACAGAAAGATCATAGAAGCCACTTAAAGAATATCTATTATTAAAATAGATATTAAAATAGAATATCTATTATTAAAACATCAACTTCAAAGACAACTTTGTCCTTCCACCACAAAAGTCTTTCAGCTATAACTGAAGGGGGTATTGATTGATGCTCGGCTGAACATGAGCCGACAGTGTGCCCAGGTGGCCAAGAAGGCCAATGGCATCCTGGCTTGCATCAGAAACAGTGTTGCAAGCAGGAGCAGAGAGGTGATTGTTCCCCTATATTCAGCACTCGTCAGGCCGCACCTCGAGTACTGTGTCCAGTTTTGGGCCCCTCACTGCAAGAAAGATATTGAGGCCCTGGAACGTGTTCAAAGAAGGGCAACGAAGCTGGTGAGGGGTCTGGAGCACAGGCCATATGAGGAGAGGCTGAAGGAGCTGGGAATGTTCAGCCTGGAGAAGAGGAGGCTCAGGGGAGACCTTATTGCTCTCTATAACTTCCTGAAGGGAGGTTGTAGTGAGCTGGGGGTCGGCCTCTTCTCTCGTGTCATTAGTGATAGGACCAGGGGGAATGGTTTCAAGCTACGCCAGGGGAAATTCAGGCTGGACATGAGGAAGTATTACTTTTCAGAAAGGGTGGTCAGGCACTGGAATGGCCTGCCCAGGGAGGTGGTGGAATCACCGACCCTGGGGGTGTTCAAGGAAAGACTGGATGTTGCGTTGAGGGACATGGTTTAGTAGGAGCTATTGGGAATAGGTGAACGGTTGGACTGGGTGATCTTCTAGGTCTTTTCCAACCTTAGTGATTCTATGATTCTATGATTCTATGATTCTATCTCCAAATTTTAAAAAGTGTAAAAACAGAACAAACAACAACAACAACAAAAAAAACAAAACAAAAAACCCCCATCTCTACAGATGTTTTCTGCCTTTATCTCTGAAGCCTTGTAGTGCAGCTTCCTGAGCGTGACAGTTGATCTTTACTGTTTTCACATGGAACTCTTTTTTTCTGTTCTTCCTGGCTTGCTTTCTTCAGTTTTCTAATGACTTAAATTAGGCCTATGCAGTCTTCAGTAATTCATTATGTTTTACTGTTATTTAGCTTCAAATGAAAGTTTTAAAACACTTTATATTTAAAGGCTGTGCTCTTAACTTTCTCTCCTGTTATCAGCTACCAGCTTCTAGCTGCTTTCTGATGTTTCTTTGATCTTATTTGTCTAAGCAGAGCAGAAAAACATCCTTGATATGTCAGTTAGCATCAATTTTATGTGAAGCTTTTCAAGGTTCAGTTAAACTTATTACATATTTAACAGATACCTCAGCAATTCTTGTAAGGTCTTCTAAACTTTCTTGAATTGCAGTCTTGTCCTCTGGATTTCACCTCCTTGTGTAGTTTAAGGTATCAAAATTTTTGAGAATGAATGAGTCTGAATTTGTCTTTTTTTTCTATAGAAAAATTTCAGCTTACTTTCCTGTTTTGTTTGCCCTTGAAAAGTAAAGTTATTGTTGAAGTAACTTAGAGTTCACTTTGACTGCATTTGCATAGGATACTCCAGTGAGATTCCTGGAAACAGGTGAACATTCTATTTGTTTCCAGTTTAAAGCCATAAAATTTCATTCTTAATAACAAGCTTTTCAAAGGAATTTCACACATTTATTCTTAACACGTTGATTCCTCTGAAGTGAGATTTTAGAATTATAGTGCCTAGTGTCATGTAGTTTTGACTGTCTTGATTTTACTTGCTTGTTTCAATACAAAAGAGTAGTAAGTTTTGTCTGGAGTAGTTCTAAGAAAATGTATTTCTGTGATAATTTCAGCATCTAAACAGTTTGCCAAGTTAATGGTTTTTATTGTTGTCATCGTTTAGCCAAGAGGAATTTGCCTGAACAAAATGTCTATTTACAAGAGACAAAAGCAACTATTCATTGTAGTTAGACAGTTGACCCATGTTTCCTAGTCTGTAATAGTCTATAACAATGGGGGCCAATTATATTCTTAGTGTAATCACTGCAATAGATATGACTAACAAATTACACAAATTTAAGAAAAAATGCATATCAGGCAATCATTTATTATTCTTCATTCTTATTCTCTTTTGTGATACATATAGACATACATAGTCCAACCATTTGAATGGCATTTTAAATCTAGTTGTTAATAAGTCAGTTGTTATTTCCTTCTTTAAATAACAGATTTCTTTTAAACTTCAACTTGGCAGTTTCTTTTTAATATTTATTCCTTGATAACAAATGTCATTATTTAAGTAGACTCCTCCATCAGAAGAGGGATGGCCAGCAGGAACAGGGAGGTGACTGTCCCTCTCTACTCAGCTCTTTTGAGGCGCCATCTGGAGTACTGCGTCCAGATCTGGAGCCCCCGGCACAAGAAAGACAGAGCTGTTGGAGAGAGTCCAGAGGAGAGCCACAAAGATGATCAGGGGGCTGAAGCACCTCCTCTGTACAGACAGGCTGAGGGAGCTGGGCTTGTTCAGCCTGGAGAATAGAAGGCTGTGGGGTGACCCCACTGCATCCTTCCAATACCTAAAGGGAGCCTACAAACGGGAGGGGAATCAACTCTTTGAAAGGGTTGATAACTGCAGGAGAAGGGGAAGTGGTTGTAAGTTGAGGGAGAGAAGATTTAGGTTGGATGCTGGGGAAGTTCTTTGCAGAGAGAGTGGTGAGGTGCTAGAACAGGCTGCCCGGAGAGGCTGTGGATGCCTTGTCCTTGCAGATGTTCAAGGCCAGACTGAATGGGGGCCCTGGGCAGCATGGTCTAGTATTAAATGGAGAGTTTGGTGGCAGAGGGAGTTGGAGATTCATGATCTTTGAGGTCCCTTCCAACCATGGCCATTGTGTAATTCTGCGATAGAACTCTGTCTAGACCACTGTTCTTGTTTTTCCTGCCAGAGGTACTTCTCTGCTGCGTATCTCTTACCTGAATATGTTCTTTGGCACAGAGACTACCTCTTTCTCTTACACAGAAACTGGAGTATAATATCTGAGGTGATTTTGACATTACTCAGAAATGAGTCTGCTAGTTTTGTAGTATGTTTGTGATAAACAAGCAAGTTTGGAGACAGAATAAAATCATTTTCATTTCAATGTTCATGTTTGTTGTTTTTTTTAATATTGTCATGTAGAAAATATTATTGCTTTATTTGATGCCACTATAAAAAATCTGGATGTTGCTTAGTAGTCAAAATTTGTCAAATTGTTATTGGAGCTACACTTTCTTCCAAAAAACTCATCATTGTTCATGTGAATTTCTTCTTGTTGTTATCCTTTTGCATTAGCCTGCATTGGCTTGTCTTTTTTTTTGTTTGTTTGTTTGCATTCCCTATAAACGTACACAGAACTCTGAAATTTGTAGCATTAGTATGTAAATCTGTCCATTTGTCTCTTCCTCCACCCATTTTTCTCCTTGTTCAGTGGAATTTTTTCTTGGGGTAGAAAAAGATCTTCTCTTGAAATTGGGATCTCAGTGAGTAACTGTTTTTTGCCAGCTTTGCAAAGGGATACAAAATCTTGGAGTTGCAGCTTACTAACCATTTACAAACCTTCTATTCAATAAAAGCATTTCTATACCAATAATTTTGTTATTTTATAGTTATTTAAAGTTATTCATCTTTTCAGCTATCAGTCAAGTATTGAGATTAGTTTTGATCAACAGTAGAAGTGAATTTATGTGAAATAGGTTGGATAACTTAAAGGAATAATGTAGTTTCATTCAATTTAGTCTCAGTTTAGTTCCAAATTACTTGATTTTACTGAACTTGAAAATAATTCTTTAGTCATGTAGGAAATGGAGCAAGAATTTCAATTGTACTATTATGCTTTTGGGTTCATGTTTAGGAAATCAGAGAGCCAGGATGCTGAAGTTGATATTATTAATATTCGGTGTGATTGTATTGTGTTTTTGCCTGCCTGGATTACTGTGCCAGCATTTCTCATTTATTTTCTGTTCATGTGATTTTTTTTCATCTGTTCTTTATAGATTTAGGGATTTATTAACATAAATTAAAGTGCCACTATAAATAGTACTTGATTAGGTGAATGAAAATCAAGCGCTTTTGGCAATTATAGTTATCTTAAACATTGGAGAACATTGCACAAACAAGATCATGATGACAAAAACTAATGCTATGGCTATTTAGAAAGGCTTTAGAATATCAACAGTAGATAGTTATATATAACTGAGACACACTTTGGATATTTCTGCCGTTTCATAAATGGGAAGGTACTGTACTACATCTGACAACATGGTTTGATATTCAGAGGATTGTAAATCTTATTCTATTTTCTTTATATAGTTTAATTCTTATTCCAAAAGAAAGTTACTAGTGTTTTCTTTATCACCTTGATAGTTCACAAGCACTATGCTGCTTTCCATTTGAGCCTTTGGAATGGGATTCATATTCTTTTTTTTATTAATATAGCTTCATTTATAGCAATTACTTCTGCTAGAGCAGGTTAAAAAAATAAAAAAAGTTGACATTTTGGCATTGCTCTCCTTTTAACTGGTTTATTTCAAAGATAAATTACTGCACCCCCTTAAAATCAAGTCTTAATCTTCCTCCAAATGCATTTGGGTTTTCATGAAAGACTCAAAATTCTTATGTTAAAATTGTTTTTCTCAGATCACATTCTAAGATTGAAAAGCTTTGGCAAGTGTAGGATTTTGTTTTATCTGAGCAGAACCATTAAAAAATCTGTCCTGTGTGAAAGTCCAAAAACAGGGATGAACTACATCCTGAATTGCTTTGTTTTGAGGAATTGTGATTTGCTGCATGTGAGGGGATTGTAGAATAAAAGCTTTCTCTGACCAGAACTGCTTCTGTCAGTTGGTGAAGAAATGGCATACAGAAGCAAAACCAATATGCCATTACTTTGCATTCAGATCCATTGAACATTGCAAAGGGGCATAGAAACATAGCAGATGAACTTATTTGGATCATATTTTGTGAGCAAGCTGCCTTTTGAGTTATATATGTGCCACTTTCAAGAGCTTTTTGCTGTTATTTCCACTTGCAATCTTTACTACTTGCATCAGTCACTTGTAATCTGGAAACTCTAGAAGTTGTACTCATTTTTAAATTGTTCCATTTATCCCACCGACTCAAAAATTGCCTTTTCCCCTTCAAGGAAGAGAAGCAGATAAGGCTCGTCACAAAAGATTCACAAGCCTATACTTATACCATTAAATAATGTTTGATTGATTACAGAAAATATTTTATTAGAAAACAGACAAGGAAATTTACTAGAGCAGCATTTTTTTCTCACAACAAAGCACAGTTGTCAAGATAATACACTTGGAAGAAGTAAAGTGATCTATACCTACTGTCCATCTCCAGAGCAGTTTCAATACGCTCATCAAAATGTTATGAACTATTTAACCACAATTTTCTAAATAGCTGTTGCGTAAATTTGTTTCCCTAAAGTATTTAAAATAAGTTTTCCACTTAAGGCTCTTTAAAAAGTTATATATTTTCTTAATCTTCTATCAGTCATATTTGTTATATTGGTCTAAAACTTGGATCTGGTAGTATTAATGCTATTTTGTACTCTTTTCCCTACCTCTTCAATTTTATATTTCTAACATTTTGATTCGTAGATATCTCTCTGTTCAAGAATTACTTTAGCTCTGATATTCTGTGCTTAGAAAAATACCTTATATACACTCATCTTCTAAAGATACCTTTCTGGCCTTCATATTATAGGCAGATTTTGTGCAGCAAAACTTATCTTCTGTAATTTCATAAATATTGAAAAGCTGTGATGAGTAATAAAGAATCACATGAAGAAGAGAAATTACGGATACTCTCAGTGGATTTCCTCTTAGCAAGCTGTTTTGAGAGAAGGGCGGCACCTGAAATAATTGTGCCTCCTGAATAAATCGTCAAAACTAGCTGTAAATAACATGAAAAATAATGCAGTGTTGCTATTACGAGGCACTCAAAAGTCACCAGTCCACCCTAAAATTATTTTAATCTTGAAATTTACTGTAATATATAGATGTTTTTCTCTCTATTTATGTATTTGTGTTTATGCAGGAGACAGAGTATCTTGAGGTTATGTTAATTGTAATTTGCACTCTGCTTTTGAGAATAGGCATGCTGATGCCATGGTAGTGAAGTATTTGTAGTGAAAGATAATTTTTGATAGTGCTATGTCCCTAAGGGTTTAGCCTTAGAACAACCACCACTGTGTAGCTATACTGCTGTCATAGTTCCAGGAAGGAGAGCTTATTTTCTCATGTCTGTGAAGATGGGACTTTGAGTGCTCTCTCAGAATCCAAATTGTGTATCATGGTAAAGTTTCTTGAGCAGAGAAACTACTTACCAGTTTATTTCTGAAAGCTGATTCACATGATTCTGCTTCAATGACAGACTTAAAGTACCAGTATCAATTGTCTACATCAAGATTTTATAAAAAAATAATTTTATAAAAAAAGTTTGTGTTTGGAACTGGTGGCTTTGAGAGTTGGAACAATTTTAGAGTTCATTACAATTAGAGGCTAAGGGGCTACTCCAGGTAGAGTGTGTGTGCATAGTGAATGTGGTTACTAACATGTCACGTCTTTCCATTTTTTGCTACCAGATAGCATGTTGTTCTCTGCAGTGGATAAGCTTCCTCTTCATAGAAAGCACATAGCATCTGTCTGGCTTTCACATGCCATCCTGATTCTGGCAAGCTGCATCATAAGTGTAGACAGGCATCAACTGATAGTCAGCAATGATGGAAGATAAGCTGGCTGTGTATCCCCAGAGGGACACACATGGCACAGTTTCACTATATCCTTGTGGGTCTCCTGCCTTTAATTCCTATCATGGCTCAACCTGGCCTCAGGGTAGAGAAGCTTGCCTCCATTGAAGCATCCTTGCTTTAAGTTTGTGCTTGCTTGTGCTTCAGCAGTTGATAGCTACAGATGTTAAAAACAAACAAACAAACAAACAAAAAACCATGTTGTCAACTGGTGAGATATGTACTGCTAACTTATCCCAGCAGGGAGGCATGATTCTGCAGGCATATTAGATTTTTTTTATGGATATCTGTGAAACAAAGAAATCATGTGATTTCAGAATTCTGAATTAAGACATCTGATGTCATGTTCGGCACCCTGAAATGCCTGTGAATCCCTGTGGCGTTGGCACAAGTGATATGGATTCGTGGCATATCAGTCAATTTCCATGATGATGATGAAATACGAATTTGACAGAGTATAGTCAATTTTACAATAGAATTTCAATTGGTTTTCAGTTTTAACCTCTCAGAAATTGCTTACTTTCCCTTGCCTTCCTTTAGTAAATTATATAAGTAAAAACTTAAGTTAGACTCATATTTAAGTGTTTTGGAGAAGCACCAGCTTTCCTAAACCCATGCTGATAGGTAAAAACTGATATTTTTTATTCCTAACTTACACATATATACATGTATAGCTTATTTCTGTTCCGTAACCCCCCTTTGCCCCTGGCTGCCTCCAGCTATTTTTGAGTGCCTGTCCTTTACTCCTATCTCTTAGATCATGTGCTATATATTCTGTACAACATTGCAAGGTTTTTGTTTATATGGAATACCTCACAAAAGCAAGAGATATAACTGTTTCATTAAACTAGATTTCCAGAATAATTTTTTAAGCAGTTTTTCTCATCTCATGATTTTATTTCATTGCGAGTAACAATATTTTGTCAATATGTTAGTGCATTGCATCTTTTCAGTTACATATCTTACTATGAATTATTATTATTTGTTTCTACTGAGAAAGGACTTTAATTTTTTAATTCCATTAGGTTACATTATATGGGTCAAAATAGTTCACAGGTGAAAGCAAATAAAAATCTTCTCACATACAAATTTAGATTTGTATTCTTTATGATCTGCAGTGCTGTGTAAGTGATGGCATGAAAACATAAAATGGTGCTCAGATTACTTGAAAAATGTGATAAACATTAGAACTACTGAAAGAATGTAAGTTTATCTCAAACCAATGTACGTGTGTATATGAAACAATAGATGCAATGTTTCAATTTTATTTTATGCTTTTTAAAACATTATTGAATTCTGAATCTGTAAGTCTAAAGAGGCATGGATACAATGATATGAGAGAAGGTCAAAATTATCTTTTCGTTGAAGTGATTGAAGTCATTTTATACTAAATTAATTTGTATTATTCTGTATCTTTTAAACATAATTTGTTCTTAATATTAGCTGATAATGTTCTTGCCCTGTGCTTAGAGGATAATGACTCAAGGAAGTTTATTCAGAGTTCACTGACTGATTTTGAGAATCGTGGCTTGTGTGCGTCTTATTAAGGAAGGCTTAGGTAAACAGATCATAAGTGACTTGTAGCACTTGTTTAATATAAAGCTTTTTGCCAATGGAAGTTCTTAGTGTGATCATTCTTAAGAGAAAAACAAGGAAATTTTTTAATAATAATGAAAAGAAAATGTAGATTTATATTTGGTATTGCTTCAAAAAACAACAGCAACAACAAAAAAATTCACTGGAAGATAGAAAACTACATGCTTAATTTTGCTCTGTAACTTCTTATGTGTTTAATCCTTTTGTCACTTTTTAGTGGTATAAGTATATATTTAATTTGTATAATCTAGAAATAATATTTTGATGCAATACCCTAACCTTATTCTTACTGTGAAGGGAATACACAGGGGAGTCCTTTTAAGTAAAAAATATCAGAAGTTCTTCTGAGAAGAAATGCCAGATTTATTTTATTTTATTTTATTTTATTTTATTTTATTTTATTTTATTTTATTTTTTTCAAGAGAAAATTGCAGAGTCAAACAAGGAGATATAAATAGATATTTTATGTTTCCCAGGGGTAGAAGTAAATTTAGTTTTGGATAAGTTTCTGTTTTTCAGTGTCACATAAGTTTTAAACTTACTTGCTTACAGAGCTCACTCAAGTCCTCGTTAGTGATTGGATGGAACTGTAAAACCAACTGTGTCATAGCCTTAATAAGTCAATCCCACAGGAGATTCTGCACAGAATGAGGAGTCATAAGAAGTCTGACTCTGAAATAAATTGAGTATGTAGACTGTAGGACAAAGTCATGAGCCTTAGAAGATGCTCAGTATCTTATCTTTGTTTTAGATTAAGGGTGGTTCAGTTCCTTCACCCTTGAACCATGTTTAGGGATCTGATATATCAAAATGCTCCACTTTTTCAAGGGCAGTCTTTTTTCCATTCTTAATTTTTTTCTACAAATATTGTTTTGACAATAATATTTCAAGTTCTACAATGAGAATATAGAAAGACCACCTATGGCAATAAAATACAGTGGAAGAAGCAATTAATGAGCAACATAATAATTTATAAGCCAAAGATAGAAAACTTGCATTTTTATTTCCTCTAAAGAATTTCATATTTCTAGACTGTTTATCTCTGGAGACTACAACAGCTATGGAAGAGAGCTGTATCCATTAATAAATTTGTAAAGATTTTCCATTATGCTTTGCAATCAAGAACTCCCTCTATAAACAGGTGAAAAATTATTTCATACAATAATGTTGGCATTGTTAGTAATACTTGCACTGCTCTTCATGATGATTACTGTTAAGGGAAGTAGTAATTATTAATTATTACCATTAAGTGGTACATTAGATGCTTTCCAGAAATTTCTGGAACTACTAAATGACAACCATGATTATACGTTTTGCACAAAGAAGTTCTTTATTTACATGGACGATATTATGCAGAGTAAGAAGGCAGAAAGCTTTGTTAGTGTACTTACTTAATCTAGAACAGTTTTCGCCAAGATTTACTGATGCATATTAACATAGTTAAAATGTGTTGGTCCATTATTGAAGTTGCTTTCAGAAACATTACTATCCTCACTACAAACAGCTTCATTAAAGTAACATGGCTGGACTGATAAATTACTAGAAATAAACTCAGAAATAATTACAAATACAATCTTATTTCAACTCCCTTGTGCAAATAGGACAGTTTTTTAAATACAATCATGCTTTTTTCTTTTGTGTTCTTTTGGTTCTTTTTTAAGATAGTATAAAAATTGATTTCTATCTAAAATTGCGATTCTTACTTCAGGAAAAAGTATTCAGTATTCAATTTTTGCTTTCTCTAACTGCTTATTCCATTGCAACATTTCATATTTACTGTACATAATATAAAGAATGTTCTGAATACAAAATACTTATTCCTTAATAGGATAAGCATGGCAGTTATCATTTAAGGGCTGGAATACTTCATGAATGTTGCTTACTCTGTAATAAAAATTAATAAACACATCATCTTAAAACAGTGTTCTATTCTACAAATAAGTGGAGAAAAGGGAGATAAAATGCAGAACTGTTCTCCAAGTCAAATAATTAATTTGAATTTAAGGTTTTTTCTTGTTTGTTTGTTTGTTTGTTTTTTTACATTGCCTAACATTATACGGTTTTATTTGTTCATAGTGAAGCTTCTGTTGACTATGTTTGCCTTCCTCTTGTGTTGCTGTTTCTCAAAACTCAAAATCCCATGTATGAAGTGTGCTGTATGTGCCCTGATGACAGGAAGTAATAACAAAAAAAAAAAAAGATACTAAATGTTCACAAATACAAACTGTGCTCATGATGAGATAGATGGCTGTAGACCTCATTGCTAATTATTTTCCAGTCATGGACCTCTATTGACAAGACTCATAACATCAGCTGAACATTCATTTTTCAGATAGCTAATGCCGTGATAGGATTTAAAACAACATTTCTGTCTTATTCTAATCGATACTGTATTTGTCCATTTGGCACAGGGCTTGAACTACTATTAATTGCTCTGGTATAACAAGCAATTTATTAAGTAATAGTTTTAAAAGTTCAATACTTGTACCTGAGGACTCTTTCAAAATTGAGTACAAATGACAGTTATGAACTGTGCATCTTGAAACAGTGTGCAATGGCCTTTCTGCGTTCTCCTGGAAACAAATTTTGGAAAGTCTTGGGATGATACAGGCAGCTCAGATTTAATCTTGCTGTTCTCATCATAAACTGTCCCAGAAACAGAATTCTTAGAATGTCTTATGCCTTCTCTAAAGTGAGAATTCTTAAATATTATTTCTTCCTACACCCGGCAGTGTATCATAAAGGGGTCACTAGACTTCAGCTTTTGTTAAGCACTAATCTGTAGATTAAATTTTGAGCTAAGATAATGACTTGAATTAAAAATATTGAACTATGTTTTCTATCTTAGCTTAGAAATGAAATGTTCCCTTTTTAGCATTGTGTTAAAAATATGGTGTTTGCTGTTTTTTATATTCCCATGTATATGACTATTGGTGTTTCTCTTTAATGGAGAATAAGTATGCTAACAAATTTTATTAAATTTGTTTTAATAACTGTATAGAAAAATAATATCCATAAGATGCCGGTAGAATGCTTTGAGCATAAACATAACAATTTACCACAGGTGAATAGGATGTTTTTTCTTCCTGAAATATAAAATTAAAAATGAAAACCACAAAAAGAACCAAGAAAAACCCATATATAAATAAAACCAAGAAGTTACATGGTCTACATATGTTTTAGTAAGGATATTGCAGGATGTTGGGTTGGGTTTTGTTGTGTTCACTAGAGAGCCTTAGGACTTATTAAACTTAATTTTTCTCCCTTTATTGATGCAAATTTTTTAATGTGCTGTAAAACATCATAGGGTCATGGCATGAAGGATTCTCCAAGTTGTACTTTAATGTGTACTTTATTCCAGCTCGATATTTTTTTCTTACTTGTCTGGGGTAGTTATACATTATCTGTTCTGACTCTGAAGTATTCATAGTGCTATAGAGAAAAGCCAAGCAAGATGAAACCACTCTGTAATGGTGCTTAAATTCTGTATTACTTAGGGAGGTATGCAAATTCCTTGACAGCTGAATTGCATTGTAAATGTAGATTAATGCTAGTTACTTTAAAGTGTGGAAGGTACAGTGGAAAGAATCATATTCTTCATGTGTGACTTTTATTTGTAGTAATTCTACTTCAATCCAGACATGGATTGCATGAAGTAAGCTACAGCAGAGAAACCAAGCCACAGGTTTTAACAATGCAGCTAAGAGGATAAAATTTCACACTACAGTATTAGGCAAACAGTACAAAGATCTGTGTGATTTTTAAAATCTGTAATTGGGTAACATAATAGATGTTTCCTCCGGTAGTTCAGCAAAACTGCCTACTGCTTTTACTGATCGTCAAATAAATACGTTTAATCTACGTCCATTTTTATAATTATGTTTAGTTTACTATAGACATTCCTGAAAATCAGTCCATTATATATAAAATTTACAGCAATTGGAACAAGGATAATTTGATACTTTTGTCTTTTGCATGAATCACTAGACTGCTCTCGCAAAGCGTATTCTCTTAATTGTGTAGTATCATTAATGTAGTTGATGCTAGATTGTGTTTATCAGTAGATTATACCACTCCAGACTAGACTGTTTTGTCCATCTCCAGACTTGTTGATGCCAATTGTTCTTCCTGAAAACTGACTAAAATTTTTTGTGGGGACCATATCAGCCGTACATCACATCGTTCTAAAAGACTCAGTGAACAACGGCGTCCAGGTTGACAGCTTGCAAGTCATCAGTAGACTATAAAAGGAAAAATATACTAACGGAAGCAGGGATGAAGCATGACAGCTCTGATTTGCTCTTAAAGTTGTCAAAAAAAACACACTTCTTATAGTAACTGGCATGATGAGTGGTAACAGGTTATTTCAATCTAATGGCATTCTATAATGCACATATATCTTCAAGTGTGTTTATGTGCTATAGGGAGTTACCATTCTGCATTTCAAGACTGTTTTCAACTGCTTAGAGCTTTGGTTTTCAGCTTTCCTAAAAGAAATTAGAAAGCACTGGTACTATTCACAAATTTTAGTTCATACATAGAAAGATAATGTTGTTCTCTAATGTCCAGAAACAAAAAAGAATTACTTTAATTTGAGAAGGCCTAGTGCTATGGTGCATCTATTTATTGCACTGACACAGTTTACAGATGTTCCACTTAACAGCTGTAGTTAGGCTTCTCTTGGCATCTACATTCTTCAATGATTTTGTCTACACAGTCCAACTGTGGATGAAATACACATTCTTTCTAGATGAAAAAGATAGGTGCGCCATTTCCCACATGTATACAGGATGAGCTAGCTTTTTTTGACACATCTTGTGACTTTTAAAATACAGTCAAGATATCAAGTTCTGAATGTTATGGTACCTAAACAGCAAATCACAAAATGGATAAGGAAAGGCAAAAAATCCCAGAGCAGTGATATGATGAAGTTTGACTGGAATCATAGGATTTGTGGGATCAATATCTGACAGGCTTGTCAGAGTACAAACACCAAAGAGCAGAGATGGATGGAATGAACTAGCACTGAGGAGGAAGAATGGAATCTATACAAGTGCATCAAAAATATTTTTGGATTGTGAATTGATTATATTTTCTGACTTTTCACAACTACAACCTAAGCAGTGCTTTGTTTAAGTAGTTCTATAAAAATAGGAATAACTCTAAGAAGTAATGTCCTAATTCTCTAGAGAGCCTCCAAATTTAATGAATACTTTGTAATCTTCACTGCTATGCCTATAAGATTCACATGTAATTTGGAAATAATATTACCACTGTAAAATTAATTAATGGAATCTCAATCATTCAGATAATAGAGACATCTTAAAATGGTCTATTTTAAAATTAAAGTTTTTTTTATTAAAAAAAAAACATATCTTCACATTTGAATTACAGAAAGCCTGAAACTTTGCGTTGCCTGAGGGTCTAAAAGATATGTTGAAAAATTAAGTGAATATCAACGTTTATTTCCATCAAAGGCCTTGCTCAAGTCCAGGTAAATGATGTCGTTCACCTTCATTTTGTCCACCACTGCCAGCACTCCATTATAGGAGGCCACCAGATTGGTTAGGTATGACCTTAGTAACTTACTGAATTAGTAATTTTCAAGTTCAGAATCAACCACTACTACTACTGAGTGCTCCAAAATCTGACAAATTATTTTTTGTGTATCCTAAGCTGTTAGTGCCCCTTTCTGACAAAACAACAACAACAACAACAAAAAAAAAAAACAAAAAACAAACAAAAAAAAAAACACAAAAAAAAAACCAGAAACAAACAAACAAAAAAAAAATACCCATCCTCTTTTTGTACTTTCTCTTACCTTTCTCATTCATTCATTATTAAATTACATGTAATACAACAAGTCACATTTTGAGGAAAAAGAGAGTACCGTTTCTTGAATTGAGGCTGTTAGGAGTTCAAAGGAATCCCTTTATTATTAGTGCATAAACTTAAGCTTTTCCTTCACTGAGGATGAGCAAGCTCTTTGTGTCAGATGCCTGGATTTAGTTTTGGCTGAAACTTCTGTAAGTTCTGTAACTTCTGCTTAACGTTTTTTTTTTTCCTGATTTAGATTGAAGTGTCTGAGAGAAGCTTGTTCATTTTTTGCCCTTCACGCTTATCAGAGCGTATTTATTTCCGAAGTATGTGTACACCTTGGATTTATTCAAAGCATACATGCCACTCAGTCCCCCGCCCCAGTTTCTCTCCTCACCATCTGTATCTCCTGTGTTGTACCTTCTGCCTGGATCTTAAGCCTATTAAGCCACACTATTTTCCATTTTCTATGTTAGCAAGAAATTCCAGCTCCCCTCACAGAAAACAAAAGTTGCATATAGATTTCTTTTCAAGGTAGTATATAATAGGCCACAATGCCTGCTGCAGCATGCAGCTGTGCACAGATAAGCAGCTGTAGGTCACAGTATGTCTCAGAATAAAGTGGTTTGCAAGGCACTTAGGTACAGGGAAAGTATTACTGTCTGGCTTTTGAAATTGTCACACATCTATTCATAAATAAATACCTTCCAGAACATCTTAAATCCAGATGTCTTTTTGGTGTTTGCTCTGAAAATAACACAGTTGTGTTATCTAGTTTGTCAAACTGTTTCTAACCATTTCAGACAAATTTATTATTTATGTTGAATTCTTAGTTTCATGCTTCTATTATGAGTCATTATGGGAAAGCAAATTTCTTAATGTTGATACTAGCTCATATGTATACATAGAAATCTACATATGGTTGTGAAAATGAAAAATGGTTGCAATTAAACTGGGAAAGCAGTGAAATTAATTCTGAATTCGTACAGTGCTGTGGTATAGAAAGAGATTTGAGTATTAGTGTACATATCTCAACAACTTAAAATCAGTGATATAAAGTCGTTTGCCATTTGGAATACTATTCAGTGGAGAGATTAAGTGGACTTGATGTAGCTCTGTTACCTGAAAATAGTTTTAGACCTTAATTTCTAAGGGGTGAGCATGGTCTTCTTGAATGTGTATGCATGTACGAATGTATTGCTTGCTCACTTTGATATGTGTGTACTAGTATTAAGTTTTTAAACTGTGAATGTGACACAGAAACATAACAAATTTCCTGTAATGCTGGCTTAATTATTTATGGACTCAGTTAAGGTGATAAACTGCCTAGATGAAACAATTACATAATATGGAAAATAAAATGCAAACAAAATGCAGTATTTTAATTCTATGGAAGGGAGACCTATGGAATTCTTTAAGCTATGAAACTGAGGAGAGAACACAGTGCTTCTAGGGAAGTATTGCCTCACCTTTCAAGTTGTCTGTTGTACAAACCCTAGCTATAACCAGATTCTTTCTTTTCTGAATTCCATGTTAAGCACCGTTGCTTCTGGCTGTGCTATGTACAGTGGATAAATGGAGCCTATCCTAACTGGGACCTATGAATTGTTTTAAACTACAGCTTTGGTCTTGAAATGTTTGTAATATTTTGGTATTTGGTATGAATTGGATTTTATTTAAGATCTTTTAGGCTTGCGTTTATACATACACTGTAAGCCTGAATCAGAAGTTATGTTCTGTTTTCACCGGACTACTTCTCATTAATAAAGCAACTTTGATCCCCATTTGAGCTTGAACAGTTTTCTCCTGCAAAAGTTACCATTTTTCTTTTGGCACCTAAATTACCTCCTGGCTGCTCTTGCAAGACAGTTCGCACAGTTTACATGGGTCAAATAACTGAACCTTTATATCTGACACCAAGAGTTTTTTTGCCTAATTACAATCTTAGCAGTCTAATCAGAGTATTATTAATCTAGTTATATAGTGATGTTAACACAGTATGAATTACTCATTTTTTAGAGCTTATTTCTGATAATGCTGAATAGTAATTAAAGCTACTAATTTTCTAGTATCTGCTTCTTAATCTTTCTTGTGCTTGGCCTTTCAATGCTCCTCTAAATCCCAAAGTCAGTGGCCTGTGAAAGTGGAGAGGGAAGGCATCCTGTATCTTCCATTATGATTGCTGTTGATAAAGTTCACATCTTCTGCCTTTTCACTCTTGGATATGCTTGGAGGCTTTTTTTTTATACTTTCTTGTTGAGGAATGGCTCCGGGCACAAGGAGGCCATGAGGAGATGTACGAGCACAGCCTGTATGGCAGTACAGATTGTATACCCATGGAAAAATACTTTAGGCTAGCAGAAGGTCACAATATTATTGTGAGCAGGAGGGAGTAGCCTGAGGAGGAACTTGGTTTAAGGGAGTTGACAAAAACAGATAGCACGTAGTTAGATTCTTCTCTGCCTAGAAACGACTGTTGTCCACCAATAGCAAGGCAACATGATAGCTAAAGCCAACTATAAAAAACTCTGTGTAATCATTAATAAACTGAAGCTGGATCACTCATATTGAGTCTTGTTGTGCTTCCCATTCGGGTGGCGATTGCATTACTGTTTCAGTTCCGCGGCACTTTCTAACAGCAATTCCATACTTACTCTTTCAACACATATGTTCTTCCTGATTATTTGCAGATTCATTGTGTGTTATATGCTTTATCCAAGCAGGATATTTGTTTTTTGTTGTTGTTGACCTTAACTCAGCTCCTGAAGTTATACTCCTCACAAGTAAGTGATTATTGAATAGCTGCTTGTAGTCTTGGGGCCTCTGGTATGGGGTCATCCTGTGCCTATACTCTTCTGTGCTGCATTTTTTGCTATCATCATAGATCATTCATTCAACAGAGCAACTGCTTGTTGCTTGCTATTTGTTGGAATAAAATATGTAATACGGTATTGCAACACAGATCTATTAACAAACTAAAAGTAAATCTACTAATCTACTAAAGTGAACAAACTACAACAAATCTTTATCAAAGCCAAGACAAGTTCGAAATTGTTGAAGCTTCAGTTGTTCTTGTATTGCAAAGCCTTTGATCTGTCACAAGCAGTGGTAACAGAATATTTACTGTGTGATAAGGCACTGTGGAGAGACTGAACAGAAAACCTCCCTTGTCTTGAGTGATTAACTTGGTTTCACTTAGTGAGAGTAAGATGGAGCTTTGCAGGATACTTTGATTCCCAAATTTTTAAACTGCTATTCTTAGCTTTGTCTGAAACTTTATCCATGCAACATTTTTTCTTTTGAAACATCTTTATAACATCTATAACAATAACATCTTTTCTTTTTGAACAAGAAACACTAACGTATTTAGATGTCTTGTCGTAAGTTGATGTTAATAAACGGGGATCTAAATTTGATTATTTGTATTTTTTTAGCACTGGTTAAATAATTTTGATATCTATTCCACAAAACCATTAGAGTAAAATTAAGCTTTCTTGGGAAAACAAAACACCACAAAACACCATAAAAACAAAAACAAAAACAACAACAACAAAAAAGTTTTAGTGTAATAATCACCAGTGTAGCCAGCAAAAGATAAATTTTTATATATCAACTACTTAATATTCTCAGAAAGTGTTGTGTCTGGGTGGCCAGGATAATAATAACAGTTCCTTAAGCATGCACACCAGTCTTTTCTCAAGCTTTTGCGTTTGAATGTAGTAACATCGCACGTTTCAAGATGAACATTCTTTAATATAATTTTTTCTCTCTATCTTGTTTAGTCTACTTTACTTCTCTTGTAGACCACTTGAATATGACTGGAATTAGATCACACAGCAGTATTAAGTAAAACATACTATTCTAGTTATTTTTTAGCATCAAAAGTCTTCTTTGAGCATCTTCATCTTTATATTACTGTTTCAGAGAGTCTGAGCTATGCCAAGGTCTGTAGCTGCTCTTGTTCTCAATTTTATTGCTTTTTCCTGTGCTCCCTAGTTCATATAACGGTTTAGTTAGAAGGGACCCTAAATGCCATTTGGTCCAACTTCCCTGCACTGAACAGGGGCACATACAGCTCCATCAAGTGCTCAGAGCCTTGAATATCTCCTAGGACAGGGTATCCACCGCCTCGCTGGGTGACCTGTGCCAGTTCCTCACCATCTTTGTTGTCAAAAACTCCTTCCTTATATACAATCTAAATCTCCCATTGTCTAGTCTGAAACCATGTCCCCCTATCTAACCATGGACTCATGAAGAGTCTGTCCCCTTCTTTCCTATAGCCTCCATGTAGATACTGAAAGGCCGCTCCCCGGAGCGTTCTCTTCTCCAGGCTGCACACCCCAGCTCTCTCAGCCTGTCCTCGTATGGAGGTGTTCCTTCCCTTGAGTCATTTTTGTGGCCCTCTTCTGGATGTCCTCCAACAGGTCCATGGCTCTACTGAGGACTCCATATCTGGACACAGTACTCCAAATTGGTGCTCTTCTGGCTTTGCTTCCACATCTGATATTGTGAAATATTTTGGGAGATATGTAATGATAATTCTAGAGAGGTACAAAAAAAGATGTTTTTTTTTAATCTAACAATTGGTTAAGAAAGGAAAGTTTAAAAAACAAAACAAAACAAAAAATAACCAAAGAAAAAAACATGGATCTCTGAGCTGTTAATATCAATTTAATCTCATAATAGAGCAGTCACAAAACCAGAATGTTTTTGATAATATTTCAACTGAACAGTACTCAAGGACAACTATCCTTTAAACCTCAATTTAAACTGATTGCAATAAACTGCTTCAAAATCACCTTCTCACAGTGTGCATAAATCCATCCTCATAAATGTTAATCTTCATAAGGAATTTGGAAATGTTTGGTAATATTTTCTTGACATTTTCTGAAATAGTTTGCTATGGTTTTCATGCTTTTTGTGTTTTTAGAATTATCCAGAATTAAATAGATGAGTCTAGCATTAAAACGGATAATATATACATGACATACTGAAAAAGGCAAAATATGAAACAATATGAAACAAAAGTCAAGTGTTATTTGTTAGTATATATAGCTTCAGATAGTTCCATCTTATAAAACAAAGTGAATAAAAGACCTCTAAAGGGAGAACTTTCTCTGGAGTCTCTGCCATGTTTTTTTTCCCAAATCATTCTAAGAAATGTATGTGCTTTTCCTTGGAGTTTTTGCTGAACACGCAAGCAAAATATGAAATTATATTTCAAGCTTCCTAGTTTCTTTCAAGGAAACAGCAATTTGTATGGGTAGAGTTACAGGGGAAAAGGATTACATATTATTTCTTTGTCTCATTCATCAATATCCTGTTAAGTTGAATCCTAAAACTTTTCAAGAGGAAAAACTTCCACTATTTAGTGCTCTCTTTCCTGCCTAAAAATTATTAAATAGTTCCTTGCACTAATAAAAGCATATAAATAAGTATATAACATTAACATATCTCTCATTACAAAAAATTGAAATCTGTATAGCATGAAAGTGCAGCCAATTCATTTATTTCTAAAGTAATTAAACTAATAACAATTAGCAAGAGTGGTAAGCAGTTATGTTAGTATGAGGATGAATGTAAGAGGTAGAGGTAGTCTTAGATTGTATGTAGCAGTGGAAGTAACAGTTTCCAGATCTAGTAGTCACTGAGCCAATTAATTCTCTGGCTTTATAAGGTAGTGGATAATCTTCATCAACATAGCAATGATACAGTATATATTCAGTCTGAAGTGATGTGAACTTCAGCTGGTTGAAGAAATCTAAGTACAAGGTTTTGAAAGACAGTGTTGATTATTCATTCCTAGTATATAAACTCCTGTAGATAAAGTTTAACCGCCTACATGGTTTGTTTTCATTTTGTTGTTAATACCCCATAGATTAGGTAAGTCTCTTATCTCACATCGTATATTTCTTTTTTGATTAGTTTAGCTTTGCTGGGTTATATTTGTTTCATGAACATAGCATCTGAACAAAGTCTGATGTGTTCAACTCATCCTTTCAGATTCAAACACACACCTGGGGGGCATTAAAAAGAGCATAGCCAGCAGATGGAGAGAAGTGCTTCTCACCCTTCTCCTCTGCCCTGGTGAGGCCACATTTAGACTACTCTGTCCACTTTCGGGCTCCCCAATTAAAAAAATACAGGAGTCCTGTGGAGGGCCACGAAGATGATTAGGGGTCTTGAGCATCATCTGTATGAGGAAAGGCTGAGTAACCTGGGTCTGTTCAGCCTGGAGAAAAAAGACTGAGATGGATCTGATTAATGTTTATAAATATCTAAAGGGAGCTGGGAGGCAAAAGGATGAGGCTAGCTCTTCTTGGTGGTGCATAGCAATAGAACAGGGAGTAATGGCAAAAACTTGAACGCACAAAGTTCCATACATACACATAAGGACTTCTCTATGGTAAGGATGGCAGAGCACTGGAACAGTTTGCGCAGAGGGGTTGTGGAGTCTCCTTTGTTGAGATACTCACAACCCTTCTATACTCATTCCTATCTGACCTATAATAGGGAACCTGCTCTAGCAGAGGAGTTGGACTTGATAATCTTTTGAGGTCCTTTTCAATCCCTGATTCTAAACCACAATCCTATGTGGTTTAGAAACATTTTTTTTCAGAGCAATACTTGGGAGAGAGAAGATGAAAGCAGAAATGAAATCACTGAAGTTAAAAGGGCCCTCTGGGTCCTTCTGATCCAATGCTCTGCTCAAGCGGGAACACTTGAATCTGCTTGCCCAGACCCATATCCAGGTGGCTTTTGAAGATCTCCAAGTAGATTCCACAGTCTCTTTGGGCAGCCTGTGTTCCATCACCTGCATTGCACAGAAGTGCTGCCTGGTGTTCAGAAGGAACCTTCTTGCTCCAGTTTGTGCCTGTTGCCTTTTATCCTAGCACTGAGCAGGACTGAGAAGAGCCTGGCTCTGTTCACTTTGTAATCTCCCTTCATGTGCTCATGGATATTGGTGAGACCCCCTCCCGAGACTCCTCTTCTTCAGGCTGCACAGTCCTGTCTTATCTTCTGCTCAGAGAAGGAATAGTCCAATACCTTCATCATCTTGATGGCCATATGCTGGACTATTTATAGTTTGTTTTGTACTGAGGAGCATAGAACTGGATCCAGCATTCCAGATGTGGCCTCAGTAGAAGCAAAGGATCACCTTTCTTGACAGTCTGGCACTACTTTGCCCAATGCAACTGTTAACTTACTGTTAACCTTCTTAGTGATAAGGGCATACTGCTGATAAGTGTTCAACTAATTCAGAAATATTTATATTTGACTATTCAGAAATAGTTGGACATCAGGTATTTTTTTTTTTTTTATTTAGGTCGGATCTTATCTTAATGGTTTGGATTATATTCATTTAAGTTGCTCAGTCTTCTGTTTCTTAAATTCATTCAGTTCCCTCTGTTTCACTTTTTCCCTTGAGCTTACATTGAGAGAAGCTGCCACTGTCTGGGATAATGCCTACACACACATTATCAAGTTCACTTGGCTAAGGCTTCAGGCACAGAGAAGTTCATTCTGCTTGTGCATTGAGCCGTGAAGCCACATGGCTGCAATTAACTTAGCAGTAAAATGAAGTATGATATCTTAGCTATCTTTGACTCTGCAATGTGGTAACACCATGTGATGTCTGTTGGCTCAGTGTATACACAACAGAGACTATAAAAACATTCCCATTGGTGAACTGTGCTGTGTAAGGAACAGCAATCTTCTTACAACTACTGACCATGCTGAAGGGAGTTCACCCAAGGGATTTCTTTTTTTTTTTTTAAATAAATATGCAGAACTGAAAACATACATAGCTATTCTGGATGCAGATTAAACTGAACTAAACTGAACAAACAGGAGGGATGAGCCTTGAATCCATCTGCCTTTGTGAAGGAAGAAATAGGTGAATGGTATAGCAAATAAATTTCTTTTGAACTTACTGGTACCATGCAGTCTCTTTGCTCTTTCTTGTTCTTTATATTCAGGATTTTGAAATAAATTGTTTGGCTGTTCAGTATTGAAGCTAGTCATCTTTCATGCACTAATTATTTTTAGAAGCTTTCCAAACATTTCGTGTGATCTTTATTTGATTATGTTGTTTTTTTTTTTTTTTTTTTTTTTCAATATGAAATGAAAAGGCTAACTTTGTCCCTTACTGGCTCTAATTAGGTTTGTGATAAGAAAGGTTTTTATCAGTAAGTAAGCAAGAATAAACATTCATTATTTCTAGCATGTGCATCTGTGCTCTGTGTGCCCTCTTTTGGTAGCAGAAATTGCTATCCTGAAGGCAACAATTGATTTAAAAATGCATCTGGGATTTTGTTTTTAATTACTGATTTAAAAAACCCACCTAATAAAAGTGTTGCACACAAAAAAAGAAAACAAAAACAAAAACAAACCGTTTGCTGGCTACAGTACTGGGATGTTTTCTAAACTAAGTCTCTTAGAGATCAAACAGACAAATGTGATACGATATCTGATGGACGATTGCATTCAGGTATCTTAATTAGTTACCCACCCTGTTTCAAGTTCTTATGACTACACAAAACATGAGGATCCTCGGTGTTGTTTTATATAAGAGATTAAATAGAGCCATAGTTGATTACGGTTTATAAATTGACCACACTCCAATTACACTGAAGGTTTGCAAATGGTAATGAATAGCTCATTGACTGTGTCTGTTTACTGTGCACTCTGCATTGATTTCTGGTTTGTTAGGACATTTCACGCATCAGCACTGGGACCACTAGACCTAGTGTTCTCAGAGGAATCTGAAAGTGCTGTGGGTCAATAACTGAACCGTATACCACACATTCACTACTTAGTTCAAATTAATCACTGTGGACCAATTTCAGTCCTAGTATAAGTGGATAGAACAGCAGGACTTCTTTTTGATAAAGTTTTATCGACAGACTGGAATATATTTTTAGAAATTTGTCTCATATTTCAGTTAAGAGTTTCTGAAAAAATATCTCTTCTTGTACTCTTTACATTGCAGTAGTAGATAGGTCCTTCAATTAATAATTTGATAGTTGAGCTTTCATTTTGGATAAGGATGTGGAAATAAGTTTGATGTGTGGAAAGCTTCCCAGAGACTTTTCCACAGTAAGGTCCAGAAAAATCTCTCATAATCTGGTGTTTAAGTGTTATAAGCTGAACTGATGATACTGACCCAACTGGATGTTGGAATTGGACAAAACAAAGTCAGCTTTGCATCTTTGATATTCGTTAATTCTTTGCATGGATAATTTTCGTATAGGATTTCTTAGTATTGAGCCTCAATATTTTCGGTTGTTTGTTATAACTGTTTTAAGAGAGAGCATTCTCTAATGGTGCAAATATGTAAAATGTCCATTTGCTGCCTCTTAGATAAAGTGTATACTGTGATCATTCTAATTACTGATCAAATTACTCAGTTTCATCATGCATGATCAGCAGCAAACATAGTATTCAAGGCAAAGTCTTGAAAGGATTATTGTATTAATAAATTTATATGAATATTAATGAATTAATAAAATGGTTTTCTGCTTATGGGAGTATTTATTAACTTTTATGACTGAGAAAAACTGAGCATTTGTACAAGAATTAAGAACATTTCAAAGTGTGTAAAGAGAAGATAGTGCAAGAACTGTGTAATGAATGTAAGCTCCTGTTTGATTTAGCTTAGTCCCAAACTCTTTATCTTAGATTGTGCCCAAAAATATAGTCACTTGTACTTATCTCAAGCTCATAACAAACAATTTCTTTGTTGTGTTCTCTTTGGCTTTCAGCTCATGGTAATGAGTGATTTCCAGAACTGGATCTTGAACGGCAGCATGCTAAGTAATGTGCAGTTTCCAGTGAGATGTGAGGCTTATTAGTTTCAAAAAATAGTCCAGGCAAAGATTTGACATAGCTGAAAAAGCACGTTACCAGGACCAAGACAGGGTACCAGTCATATGAACAGCTGCTGCAAAGAAACTATTTTCTTGTGTCAGATGGCTTCTTTTTTTTTTATTATTTTTTTTATTTTTTGTGCTGCCCTCTTGTATTATTGCAAAAGTCATGTCATATTTTTCATTTTGTTCATTTCTCTCCTATGTTTCTTCAGCTATTGGAAGCATTATTTCTTTAGTCTTTCCAGTGAGAGCCTGTATGTGGGTTTACCTTTACTTATACTGTATTTTGTAAACTATTTCTGTGTTCTCATCATGTCTGTAGATGCAGTCTAAGTTCATATTTTCTTGTCATTACCCAGCTTTGTCACCTCAGTAGCTCATTCCTTTCCTTACATCATTTGAAAAATTAAACGTGTCAAACATGTAGGTATCAATACAGCTTTCTAATAAATTCCATTGGAAACTCCCTTCCATTAGAAGGTATATTTTTTACTTTGGCACATAACATTGAAAGTAAGTAATGGAATATAAAGAATATAAGGGAAGAAATTGTTACTGTCAAGAGAGAAAAATGAAGGAAGGATATGCATCTTACCAAAAAAAGGCTAGAAATACCTAGAAAATATAGGAATAGAAATGAAAAGTGCTGAAAAATCCTGAAGCAATAAAAAAAATGTTGAGGAGAGACAGAGAAACGTGTAGTTAATAGAATTCATGTTGGCTATAAAGAAGTCACGGCAGTTATATGGTTTATAAATTGTGACATACCTCTATTTTACTGTGTTGCATCTATGAGAGGTGTTCAAACTCCAGTACAAATGAGGTGAATATAACAAATGACCAAAATACCTTCTGTCATACTATTAACAGAAGAATATAAATTTATGACTAATGCAGGAAAGAAATCTAACAAACAGAGATGCGAAGGTTACTTTTTCTAAAAAAATAATTGCACTTAACAATTCTTACTTAGTAATTAAGTTCGTAATTAATTATTAGTTCCTTTGAGACTTTACTAAAAGTATTCAATTACTAGAAATATTCCTCTGTCATGTTTTTCTCACTGGCTGTGTTGGCAATATACTCACCATTTCCTATCTGCAAATCACCCTTATTTTGTTGCTTTTCTCATTTATTTAGTCAGGTGCAAAATTGCTGAGGGAGTGTCACATGCTAACCCCCTATCTCTATAACACCCTTCTATTTTCATGAGAATTGCATCCATCTCCACTACTGGTAGGCTTTTGAATACTTCCTTAATAGCAATGTGTGTGTGTATACATACCTGTGTATGTATATAAGTCTTTTACTGAATTCTTTTGAAAATCTTTCAATATGTTTTTCACTAGCCTGATTTGCAATAATATTTTTATTATTAATGTCACGATCCAGAAGGAAAGAAAGTTACCTTTAAAAAAAGGTTTTACTTCTCACATCAAGTCCCATTTTCTCATATAGTAAATTGTTCCTACCTTTTTTGTTTTGTTCATATCAATGGGAAAGATTTTATCACCAACTTTAAAAAAAAAAAAGCCCAAATTAGTTAAGTGTTCTAAAGTTTTTTTGCAAAATGAGGTATGTCAGGAGGTATTCCTTATCCAGGTGACAAGCCAATCAACAAATTAGATCTTCCAGCCTTTAAATTTTAGGAGATGAAAGATAAGGGTTGAGTAGTTTGTCATTCTTCCTTCCGTTCCAGTTTTTTTGATGTTGAAAATGTCTGAATGATTTTTGTTTCTGCCATTTATTTTTATGAGGCACTGTCATAATCTTCATTCAGTTCAGAGTTTATACTGGAAGCCTTCTGCTAGCATGTGGAGTTATTCCTGTTGATGCTACTTCTTTCATGCAGATTCCATTTGAATTTTTTACCGAGGTGCAAGAGAATCACTATGAAAAGACTGCCATCATTTGCTGATGAGTCAGCTCTCGCTGGCAGGGGTACACTTCCAAGTGACTCACCAGATTGTTCTTAAAGGAGAATTCGTTCTGGATTGCCTTAGTACAAAAGATGTACAGAATGAGACATCATGTCACATCAAATAAGACTTCAATACAAATTCAATCAACAAGTTTTACAAAAAGGCAAAATGGTGATTAAGTGCAATTTGAACAGATTTTCTGCTTATCTATAGGAGAGTCCTTCCATCATTCACCTGGTGGCCTCAGATGCTGATGCTATTCCTTAATGTTATATTCTTCCCTGATGATATTAGTTCACCTTCTTTTCTGGTGTGTTTGTTTGTTTTTCTTCTATTTCCTTATTCTCTCAAACACTCTTATAATCTTAAGTGCTCAGAACAGAATTAATTTCTTCTGTTCAGCTTGGGTCTCTGTGACATCTGTGAGACAGACCTACATTTCACATTCCCTCCAACCTGTAGATTTCCAGTGGCCAAATTTTTTTTTTTTTTTTTTTCTACCATGCTAAGCTGACTGCTGATATCAAAGTCATAAACATAGACTTTTCTCAGTTTCTAATTTTACAGTTTACTAGATCAAATGACAATTGGGCATTGTACCACTACCCAGATAACAGTGACCCCTGTAGACTATTCAAAACGGATTTGTAATTTACAGTGTACTGCAAAACAAACAAGCAAACAAACAAAAAAAACCTGAAGGGAATCTGCACCTACAATGTAAAGTTAATCTAGTTATGAATTTGAATTATTGTTTTGCTGTTTTCTTAGATACTAATTGTACATTTAAATTAAGACTGTCAATATGGAATGTAAAGAAAAATAGACCGTTGGAAGATCTTCCAGGAATTTGAATTGAGAAGTTTCTACTCTTAGGCATCATATGGAAAGCATGCGTGAAATACAGACTATTTTTCTGCTTTTTTTTACACGTGTCCCTTTCTTTTACTTGTAGGTAGTTTTTCATCAGATTTTCCTTTATTGTTATTTCTGATCCCCAGACTGTCAAGCTTATATTATAGCAGACTACCCCTTCCACAAAAATTAAAATGGCGACAAATGAGAGATGAGTATTTCCACTGTATTTTGTAGTTCTGAAATATGGTCTTGATTTAACGCTGTATGGTTCTTGCCTTAGCTTCTTAAACCTGCATGCAGTAAAGGACACTGCTTTTACAGTCTGCCAATGTTCCCTTATTAATCAAAGGCTTCATTTCTTTTTTCAGACCTTTTGGTTTCTGCATCTTGATCTTTTTGTATTTGTGTAGGTCACTTAGCTAAAATTAATAATTAAAATTTAATGTGATAGACAACACTTTGGAAAATACCAGTCTAAATTAATCAGAGTGTGTCTGATTTTTGTCATCTTTCCTTATCAAATCATTTTAAGAAATACTCAAAAGTTAGAAGAACAATGAGATAATTTTCCCTACTCGTTAATTTAGAAATAGCTTTTATGATTCTGGAAACACCTTGACCAAATGGTTGAAGTTCTTCACTGTAGCTACTCCTTTGGAGAAAAAGTTGCACATCGTTGTATGCTTAGATTTGATCTCCCAAATTCATTATAGTACAGTGAAAACATTAGCATTTCATTCATTATGTACACTTCTTTCTTTAAAAATATATCTTTCATGAATTTCCTCGGTGGCAGGGCAGCAGAAGAATGCTTTTCTAAAATGGCACATACGAAAATGTGTGTAATGTGGTATCACTTCAATGAATGATGAATGCTGCTGCATTTTCTTTACTGGAACTTAAGAGTGAATCCAGGTACATTTTCTTTGAATATTGCAATAAAATTAGGTAGTGCAATATAAAAATTAAATAATTTCCCATTTGGTTATTAATTGGGTATTTCTTTTACTGTCAAGCCATTCTCATTTGTTGAAATGCCAGTTTTTAATATATCTCATAATGTCTGCTGGAGGATGAAATTATTCACAAGAGAAGGCCCTCAGAGAAGGATCAATGTATTTATATTAATATAAATTACCACTGATTAATGACAGATGTGTCCAGAAAGGAATTAAATACTTGCTGTTTCCTTTTTTGGAACCTAACCTTCTGCAAGCTAATAGTAAGAATATTATGGCAAGTAAAGAAAGTAGCAATAGTAAGTAGTAATAGTCTAATCAATAGTTGTGGTTTTTTCTTGTTGTTATTGTTTGTTTGTTTATTTGTTTTTGTTTTTTCCAAATAAAAGAAATACTATTTTGGAGATGATATTAAAATCAAGATTAAGCTGTACTGGTTTTCTTACTGAATTACTTATATGATAGTGCTTCATAGTATAGTGGGTTACAATGACTTGGATTGGAAAGGACCTTCAAGACCATCTAGTTCCAATCCCCGTTTTATGGGCAGGGTTGCCATCCATTAGACAAGGCTGCCCGGGTCCCATTTCAATCTGACCTTCAACAGTTCAAGAGCTGGGACATCCACAACTTCTCCAGTGACTCATCACTCTTAGAGTGAGAAATTTCTTGGGGGTACTAGTGGATGAAAAACTTAACATGAGCCAGCAGTGAGCTATTGCAGGTCAGAAAGCAAATGGTATCCTGGGCATCAGGAGAGGGGTGGCCAGCAAGAACAGGGAGGTGACTGTCCCTCTCTACTCAGCTTTTGTGAGGCCCCATCTGGAGTACTGCATCCAGGCCTGGGACCCTCAATACAAGAAAGACAGAGCTGTTGGAGAGGGTACAGAGGAGAGCCACAAAGACGATCAGAGGGCTGGAGCACCTCCCCTGTGAAGACAGGCTGAGGGAGCTGGGCTTGTTCAGCCTGGAGAATAGAAGGCTGTGGGGTGACCTCACTGCAGCCTTCCAGTATCAAAAAGGGAGCCTATAAATAGGAGGGGAGTCAACTCTTTGAAAGGGTAGATTGTGGCAGGACAAGAGGAAATGGTTTTAGGTTGAGGGAGGGAAGATCTAGGTGAGATATCAGGGTGAAGGGCTTTACAGAGAGTGGTGAGGTGCTGGAACAAGCTGCCCAGAGAGGCTGTGGATGCCTCATCCCTGGAGGTGTTCAAGGCCAGGTTGGATAGGGGTCCCGGGCATCCTGTGTACAGTTAAATGCGAATGTTGGTTGCCCTGCCTGTGGTAGAGGGGTTTGAGCTTGATAATCCTTGAAGTCCCTTCCACCTTAAGCCATTCTATGATTCTTCCTTCGATCTGTTCTAAATCTACCATCTTTTGGTTTAAAACCATATCCCCCTTGTGTCCTCTCTAAGGTAAATAACCCCAATTCCCACAGACTGTTCTGGACATAATAATAAAAGAAATCTCTTATGTAGCTAGCTCTGTGTCAGTTTGATTTTCATCGTTATTCATGAAGTGTACAAAATACACTGTTGTTTGTTATAACTATACATACATATCTCTGCACTGACAAATGTAACTGACACTTGTCTACTTGAATTGAAAGCAGGTGAAAACTGAGCAAGAATATATACTTAAGGAAGAACAAAAACTAAGGAAACAAGTTTCAAAATAATGAAAAAACAGAGAACAAAGGCATGCTGTGTCCATCGTGCCAGGAATAGTTTGACAACCACTTTTTAGCTCTCAGACTAGGGACGATGTCCAGAAGCTCTGAAGTGGAAATCCTCCTATATGCAGTGCATATTCCTTAGGGTATATTTCTGGGCAAAATATAATGTTATTCTGAAACTCTCATGATCCAGATAACTATTGTTTTATCTAATGTCTTTTCTTGATTAAAGGTTGAGGGACAGAAATGCGGTCTGTGTTGATGAAAGTGTGATTATATGAATGAATGTCTGCATTTGATAGTTCAAAAAACTATATCCTTGGAGGGTCAGATATGTACTCCATAGCATATATTCATCCATTTTCACTAAAAAATTATTTTTGTCTTAATATTAAATTGATAGGAGTCATGAGATATAGATAGCTGAAAATTACTTATTACTGTGCTGCATAGTATGGTATATGTGATAGAGTACCTTGTGGGACATGTTGCTTAATTCATCAATGGACAGGTTTTCCAGTTTACTAGTTTGGGAAGTGATACCTATTCATTCAGAAGTACTCTGAGCAGACTTTTTTTTTTTTATTATTTATACATTATTTTACATGAAATTACTCACAAGAGAAGGTCCTAAGAGAAGGATCAATGTATTTATATTAATATAAGTTACCACTGATTAATGACTGCTGTAATCAGTAAGAAATTAAATACTTCACAGAATTGTAGAATCACAGAATCACAGAATTGTAGGGGTTGGAAGGGACCTCCAGAGATCATCGAGTCCAACCCCCCACACAAAAGAAAACTTACTGTTTTCTTTTTTGGAACTGTATAATTAAGGAAGCAAACTGCCTAATTTAGTGATAAGTCTTTCTTTTTTTCTTTCTGTGGTGTTTTGCATCTTCTTCTACCTGATTGTTGGTTTTATCTGTGGTTAAAATCAAAAGTGGTAACTCAGTCCTGTGATGGCCTTTGTTTTGTAATCCATGACAAAACCTGGTTTGGCATGATTTCTGTGGCAAGGACAGTTTTGCTGTGGATTACATGCATTGCACAAGTCAAGAAATTAAGGAAATCTGTATAGAGGTTTCCCAAATAGGTGTTGGAATTTTCTACCTTCAATGTATTCAGAAGCCATCTGCATTTGGGCCTGAACAATCTGCTCTGCATGGCCCTGCCGGACAATATGGTCTGTGGAAGTCTCTTCAATATCATCTATTCTGTGATAAGTATCTGATTAGCACTAGTGTTTTTCCATACATTTATGGATAACTTTTCCCACCAGTGTGTTATTGCTTGTTTTCAAAATCCTGCACAGGTTTTTGATCTCCTTCAATATTTAGCACTTGATCTCTTTTGTTGTTTCATTGCCTTTTCTCAGTGGTTACAGTCTCTAAGCATTTCATACCAAAAGGACCAAAATTTGTAGGAAAAAGATGAGAAATTCTGCCAATTGAAGGATTTGTTTGTGAAGATTGCGGTATTATGCAAATATTTGACTGCTGTATGCACCATGGTCCTGGCCTGGTTTTAGGTCAGTACCGTAGGAGGCAGTGCAACACAAGCTTCAGATGGAGTCTTTGAGACCGTGATTGACTGGGGATAATTTAAAAGTTTACATAAGCTGACTGCAGATGAGGCCTAAAATTAAAATATTTACTTTATCGTAGACGTATACATTTTTATTATTATCTTTTATGTTGTATAACATTTGCAGGCTAATCAAGAAGATCTCACTACACAGATGCTGCTAGAAATACACACCTGGCCCATATCCCAAATGGCTTCCTGAGGCTAGGCAGAGATACCGCCAAAAGTTAAATTTTATAGAAAACATTTTAGAAGTATCCCTTTAATTTATATGAGCTATGTGACCTAGATCTGGGCTCTGAACAACCTGTTTTTCAACATAGTAAGTCATTCAGACTTACTCCTGAATGTATGTTTGTAAGCAATTAGACTTGATAAAGTTTTAAGTCAGTTCTTTTACCTATATGCCAAACTTTCTGAGATTGTACAAGTCTGCTTTTCCTATGCAAATCAGTATTTCAGAGCAAGAAGAGCTGGCACATTCCTTCAGTCATGGATGCGTGTTGGCTCTCACCTCAGGGAAACAGCTGTTTCTACTACTGAAGAGTACAGTTGCTGCTGAGAAACCAGTCTATGTAAATATTGTTCTAGCAATTATTTAATACCTGCAGTGATAAATACTTAGAGACACCCTAAGCAGTGTCTTACCATGAAGAGTACTTACAATTTGAGGTTCTATTGCAGCAATTACAAATAAATAACTTATGGGACTCCGTGGAGCAACACACCAAATCTCTGTCATTCAGTATTGTGAGGATCTTCAAATATTCAAATTTTTTTTATGACGTAAAGTCTAAGTGCTTAGTGGTACGACACAAGTGTGACTCGAGTCTGTGGTAGCCCCTGGTAAAACAAACATAATAAGCAGCTTAGTAGAGACAGAAAGTTGATATGAATGGCCTGAAAGTTTTCTACAGACCTTGAGACCTTTGGGACTTGCATATTGAAGGCTACATTTTGTTCTGAATTGGAAGCATAAAAAAGCATAAAGATTGTGTGTTATTTTACACTTTTGTGCAATTTCTATTAAGGTGATGTTTCAATCAGCAAAAAAAGTAGTTTTGCCTGCCATTCATCCCACTAATACAATAATTGTTATTGCCACATAGTAAGGTCTAAAAGATGACTAACATAAATTGGTTTTGGAATCTGAGCTAGTGAATGTAGTTTTATTAGATTTTAAATTTTTTGGCAAGATGTTGGACTGATAAGAAAAGTGAAAACAGTGAAAATCCTGATTGAGTAACAGTAAATTGCTGTTTCAATGCATTATAAGTGTCACTAGTGGTTTTCTGTGTGAAGAATTTTCAGATACTATTGAGAAATCCTGTTCTGGGGAGTTGGACTAGATGACCTTCAAAGGTCCCTTCCAACTCTAAGGATTCTATCATGTATGATTTTCTACTGCTACTATTACTAAGTAAATCTGTTCTTCCTTTGTTGAAAGTAATTTACCTTTTGTACAACTCTTTATAATAATTCATTTTGCTGACATCAAACCGATTTTATTCAAGATTTCAAGATTCTAATATTACTGGCATTGCTTCTCATTAAAAGAACCCTAGATATTCATAATTTAATTTCTTGATTTTGTTTTTCCTTTGAGATTTCTTGTCAGGTTATGCAGAAATCCTGAACACCTTCCTTTTTGCCTCATATTGGTGGATCAAATTGGTTGGCTTTTCACTGAATACTGAATCATGAAGGGAAAAAAAAGTAGTAATACAAAAGACTGTATGTTTTTGTAGAGAGTGTAAACTTTGTATATGAGGACTGCCCTGAAAGTAATGCTTCTTACATTATTATGTTGACCATACCATCAAAGGCAGATGTTGTTAGTATGGCAGCTAAGCTTGAACCTTTCTGGCCAGTATTCCATTGTGTGTTGTTGCCATGTGACAGATGGCAATAGAAGGGCAATCTGACAGAATGGTGTCAGACATGAAAGTGCATGTGAAGCAAGGGTGTCGTTGAATTCCACCATGAGGAAACAATGGCACCCACTGACATTTTTTGATGCTTGCTGAACATTCCTGGTGATCAAACAGTGGGTGTGAGTGCAGTGATGTGGTGGATGGTATGTTTCATCAGTGGTGATAGCAGTATGAAAGATGAGCCACATTCCAGATGATGGGTATGGTTTTCACATCAATAAATGAATCATAGAATGGCTTGTGTTGGCAGGGAACTCAATGATTGTCAAGTTCCAACCCTTCTGCCACAGGCAGGGCTGCTAGCCACTAGGTAAAGTACTAGATCAGATCACCGAGTGAAGAGTGTCTTGATCAGTCCATCCATGCACTTCGGCAGATCACAACCAGGGAATTGTGTGTGGAGCTGAATACTGGCTTCAGCGGTGGCAATGTTGGAATATCACAACCCAGGAGGGTTCCACGAATGCTCACACAGAAACAGAAAGAACACCATATGCAAGTCTGTCAGGACCTAATGAACAAACAGGGAGCTGAAAGTGACAGTTTCTGGGATTGCATAATTACCAGTGATGAGATGTGGTAACACCCAATATGAGTTGAAGTCAAAACTGTCTAAGGAGTGGTGACATGAATTCTTCATCGTAGAAAAAATCCAAGCTGCAGCCCTCAGCAGGTAAAGTGATTGTACACTTTTGTTTTGGTGTGGAAGGAGTGGTCCTTCTTTAGTTCATGGAAAATCACTGACAAACCATCACCTCTGATCACTACATGTAGGCTTGAACTTCTAGAGTCAGGCCAGAGAAGAAGATAACTTTTCTCTTGCAACACGATAACACCTGGTTCCATGCCAGTTTGAAGACCATGGAGCATGTTCCCAATCTCAGTTGGACTCTACTATTGTCCCCACTGTATAGTCCAGATTTGACTTATTCTGATGTCCATCTGTTCAGGCCAATGAGAGACATTGTCCTTGCAATGGCATTGTTGTAGCATCTATGAAATGGTGGGTTACATTCACTGGTGTAGTCTTTGACGAGCGTGGCATGCAGGTTCTTGCTCATTGCTGCTGAAAATGCATAGCTAATGGTGGTGACTTCTTTGAAAAATTTTGTTTTGTAGCTGTGAATAGTAGTTCCATCAAATAGTGCACTGTTCTCTTTGTATTAGTTGTAGTATACAAGGAAATAAAAAGGAGGCATTATTTTCAGAGTGACCTATGTAGCTTTATGGTGTAGAAATCCATATCTCCTTTAGGCTATGAAATGAACAAAAAGTATTTAAGATTAAAAAGATAATAGTTAACATTATTCTTCAATAAATACTGAAATGTTCAAGTTCAATCATAAGTAGCTTGTGATATATTAATAAAAAAGATATTTAATCTGGACTGTTAATTATATTGCTGCATGTAATGGTACACATTTATTCTTATGTAATTCTCAAATTCAATTGTCCAGAAGAAATGGCTGGTAACTATCAGCATGTTACTAATAAATGTACTATCAACATGATACTCTCAATTACCAAACTTGGCCATAAATCTGTTTCCTATTGCAAAATGAAGACTGTTACTAAGAAAGCAATGAGTATAGACTGTTTAAACTGTGGAAGCCGTTGTGCCAATGGACATTTTTTCAATCTTCTAGGTACACATAAGTCCTAAGATGAGTAACATTATATTTTTGAATGACACATTTATAGCACACTAATTAAAATACCCATTAATACAATTTTTAATTACCAGAAAGTCAGTTAATGTAGATCTACCCAGATACCTCCAGATTTCAGAACTGAATTTGAAAATGCTTTTCAGTGTGTGTAGATTTTTAAAGAAATATCTTTCCCTAAAATATAAATAGAATGCATTTATTGTGTGTCTCTGTTAAAACAGTGCTTTAATTACCATGCAGAAGTTAATAAACAAACCTACCAGATGCTGCCAAATTAGTCAAATGCCAGGAAAAGCTAAATAAAAACAAGGAGGCAAACTTTTAATTACACTCTCTGTAAACCTTTGGCAGTAAGTAATATTCTTTACTTGACATTCTTCTTTAGTGTGATAGGGCAGAAAATATGACCAAGCTAATCTATTAAGTGGCAATAAGGGAACTTTCTAATACAGAAAGAAAGAAAACACTGAGATAAAAAAATATTGGAGAATAGAGTAGTATTTTTATTTATTTATGCTTACTTAAGCATATAAATATCCAGGTACCTGCAAGTAGTTAGATTTTCTTTGACTACTGTTTACTGAGAAGATACTAATTCAAAACTTAAGTGAAGTTTTAAAATAAGTTTTTAATAAATCCGTGAAACAAACAAACAAAAACCCTGCAATTAAACTGATTTTTTTTAAAAAAAGTATTCTAAAATAATTTGAACTAGAACACAGCAGCACCTAAAAATACATAGATAAACCACTTTTGAAGAATACACTTACTTAATGCATAATCAGTCCTGAAAATTCTAATTATATTCCAACATTAATACTAGTATTATGGAACACTCAGCAGTGTCAATACTTGTTTGAAAAGAACACGTGAAAAAAAGAAACTACTTTCTTAGTGTGATTTCTTCTCTCTTTTAACAACAGGAGATACTCATACATAAAATAGCATGATTGAGGTGATGAGGTCTGCCACAAACCTATTGCCAACTTTCTGAATCTGATTCCACAGGAAAGATAGAAAAGTATTCCACAATATTGCTAGACCTGTAATTAAGGTGGTCTCATAGGTGACACTGACCCAGGTCCTTCCAGCAAATGACAGAAGTGGATTCCCACAAATGCTAGGCTTTTGGATGGTTTTAACCAACAATGGGGAAAAACAGCTCACGTAATATGATTAGAAGGTAACTGCTACATGTAGACTGTCTGTTGGGAATGCTTTTGAGCCTCTGCTTCTCTGGTTATTCTAGAGATTGCTGGAGAAGAGTGCCTCTGGTTGGTTCAGAGTTCCAGCACCTATGAAAGTTTACAAGTATAGCTTATGAGTTCGTGGTTTTAAGTGCTGATTACTGTATTAAACTGAAACTTTCTTTCTTGAGGAATTTTCATCAATGACATAAGTGTTGTTGATGCCAATGAAGAACATTTTTCAGAGCATGGAGGGAAGCAGACAAAATTCTGTCATTCTGTCATCTGACAGAACAGATTAATACAGCTGCATGTATTGTCTTAGAAATATTCTTTTGTACAAGTGTGCAAGTTGCCTATCAACAAAATATGTGAAGAGCTAATACCTTTCTTTGAAAGTTTCTCTTGTGTAGAGATAACTTCAACTATAAATTCTTAGAACTTTATAATATTAAAAGGCAAATTTTGCAAAACTTTGAATAGTCTTTCACCAAGAACAAGGCAACTCACCAGAAGTTCTTGTAGTTTGGTAGCTGAACTTTTTCCATAAAGTCCCAAATCCAGTGGTTGTTGTAACTTCTTGTTTTTCAGACTGATTCACAATGAAATAAGCACTTAGTCTAGTCCTGGTTACACTAAGTCAATGGAAACAAAGGCTCAGTTAAAGCTGTGCAATCCTACCTTGTAAATGCAATTGGGTTATTCCACATAGATAAGACTAAGCTCTCAAATAATGGAAAAAGTATGTTTAAAGCAGGTAAATGTCACTAATATTTTTTAACGTTCTTTTCTGGAACAAACAAGTGGAATGTAGTCATTGTAATCAAATAGTGATGTAAAGAATGAATAATAGGGGTTGTTATTTTCATGAATACTCTTCAGTTGTTTCTATGTTACTTTGTTTGAAATGGAACAAAATTAATGCTCTTTCATTACTGCCTAAAAAACATAAAGATTATAAACAATACTGCAGCTGACTGAGCTGTTATCTTAATAGTGTATTCATCAAAGTCTTTGCAGATTCAGAGTGCAGTGTTTCTCAAACTGAAACCATACTATTATTATGTAAAATTTTAATTTGATTCATGTTATATAAGGACTATGTTGAAAGCACAGAAGTATTACTTTGATTTTTATTTTTTTTTAATTGCTTTGTCTGGATAATGGCTCAGAGAGACACATCGTATAGTGCATATGTGCACTATATCCTTTTCCAGTCTGTGATTCTGCTTACACTTTGAAATTATTGTGTATTTGCTCAAAAAAAAAAAAAAAAAAAAAAGGATTTTTTTCATATAACTTTAATGTCTGTGAGTTTGTAGTTGCTATATATCCAAAGTTTTCTCTGCTGAACTGTTATACTGTTATTACTGATTACATTGGATTTACACTTAACTTTCTATATGGACTCTAAGGAGATATCCTAAAATTATTTGCTGATTGAAAATGTGAGAAGGTAAAATAATTTTTTATTTCCTAAGTATGCTAGATTTTAGAAAAGAGGCTGAAGTGCTTCATCTCCTAAGTAGTCAAGTGAGATGCATCAGTTGAATTTATGTGTAAAATTACTCTGCTAGACATAAGCATGTGATTCTTACTGATTTCCATGATAGTGGTCTGGATGAGCGGAATGATTATTTACACATTGAGAAGACTACCCTGAACCTGGATTTCTCATAACTTTTTTTTTGATTATTTATCAGTGAAAATAATTTTTCAGAACGCATCAAGTGCTTCTGGATGGAAATATCACAGATATCTCAGAAAAGCTGAATTTCATGATTATTATTATTAATTTTTTCCACTGATATCTTTTGTCTTTGCTGTTACACACAGAATATATTTATGCAATAGTGATGCATTTTACAGAAGGTATTTTTGATATCAAATAGTAATAGTCACTATGAAAGAACATGGGCATAGTTTAGGCCTGTTTGAAACTGAAGTCAGAATCAAATCAGTGAATTTCATTTTTCAGGTAAGTATGTATGTTTTCCTGTAGTTTAGCAGTCTGTGGCTACAGTGTCTTGTGTACAGCAGCTGTATCTATCTAAATTTATTTTAAATTCTGGCTTCAAATACAGTTTAACGTACAATAAGAATGTTTGCTATAATTCTTGGCTTTACATACAGACTTTGTATCAGTGATGGTTTGATACAATTGTTACAATCCTCCTTTTACTCCATGTGCTTAGAGCGTTTGATATTCTGGAAATCAGAATTCTACAATTGTTATTAAGGGATAATGTTTCACCAAGCCTACATTACATATAACTTAATATAACCTATTTATATTTTGATATTATCAATTTGGATGTGTGTAAACAGCTGTTTTTAAATGTGTATTAGCTTTTCATTTTTTATTAGATAATTCAGAAAGTGTATTACTAAGCAACTGCACTCAGTCTCTATTGAGTGTCACACTGTGCTGTGGCATTAGCTGAGAACCCTGCAGTGTGTGAGAATGGAACGAGGATCATAAAGACAAGTATATTCTGTAGCTATATTGGCTAGTCACTGTTAGAAAGACATTTCCTAGACTCAATATGATTGTGCATTTTCTCAATATGTTAGTATAAAAACAGAGTTGTCAGTTTTGCCAGCAACTCTCTGTTATGATGATTAACAATTCTCACATCACTTTTTTTTTTGGAAAACATAGGATAATCTTGAGCCAAAAAAAATCATATTCTGAAATTTAAAGCTAATTACACTTACTCTTACATAATCAAATCTCACACACATAGCTAAATAATTAGTTACTTTACAAGAAATGACAATATCCCACTGTGCTTATCACAGAATCACAGAATCATAGAATTGTAGGGGTTGGAAGGGACCTCCAGAGATCATCGAGTCCAACCCCCCTGCCAAAGCAGGTTCCCTACAGCAGGTCGCACAGGTAGGCATCCAGGCAGGTCTTGAACATCTCCAGAGAAGGAGACTCCACCACCTCCCTGGGCAGCCTGTTCCAGTGCTCCGTCACCCTCACTGTAAAGAAGTTCTTGCGCATGTTTGTGTGGAACTTCCTATGCTGCAGTTTCCAGCCGTTTCCCCTTGTCCTGTCTCCACTCACCACTGAAAACAGTGTGGCCTCGCCATTCTGCCCCCCACACCTTAGATATTTATAGACCTGGATCAGGTCCCCTCTCAATCTTCTCTTCTCAAGGCTGAACAGACCCAGTTCACTCAGCCTTTCCTCATAGGAGAGATGCTCCAGGCCCTTCACCATCTCTGTGGCCCTCCGCTGGACTCTTTCCAAGAGATCCTTGTCTTTTTTGTACTGGGGAGCCCAGAACTGGACGCAGTACTCCAGATGAGGCCTCACCAGGGCAGAGTAGAGGGGGAGGATCACCTCCCTCGACCTGCTGGACACACTCTTTTTAATGCACCCCAGTAAGCCATTGGCCTTTTTGGCTACAAGGGCACACTGCTGGCTCATGGCCAACTTGTCATCCACCAGGACACCCAGGTCCCTTTCCGCAGAGCTCCCCTCCAGCAGGTCATCCCCCAACCTGTACCGGTGCATGCAATTATTCCTCCCCAGATGCAAGACTCTACACTTGCTTTTGTTAAACCTCATCCGGTTTTTTTCTGCCCAGCTCTCCAGCCTATCCAGGTCTTGCTGAATGGCAGCACAGCCTTCAGGCGTGTCAGCCAATCCTCCCAACTTCGTATCATCGGCAAACTTGCTGAGGGTGGCCATTATCCCCTCATCAAGGTCATTGATGAAGATGTTGAACAAGACCGGACCCAGCACAGACCCCTGAGGAACACCGCTGGTTACAGGCCTCCAACCGGACTCTGCACCACCAACAACGACCCTCTGCACTCTGCCAGTCAGCCAGTTCTTAACCCACTATGTGTCAGTATAAGGAATATAGTTTAGTATGTAGTATTGAAAAACTACAAAACCTCTTGCAGATAATTTACTGGTTGCTTAAGTGTGAAACAGCAATTTAGGACGGAAAACAAATTAGTTTCGGTCCTTCATAACTCTTCAGCATAAAGTAAAATGCAAAGTAAACAGACACAAAAAGACTGCTGAGCCATGCACTTATTTAAGATATGTAACAGTTTTTGGAGTATATACAAAAGTTTGAATACAGGATTTTAGCAGTGGGAGACTGCTTTCAAGTGTGAAAACAGTGGTATCTATTTCAGGAGAACTGCTTTATCCACTTAGCTGAAATTTTTTATGTTAGTGAGATTAACACAACTTCAAAAAATTCTCCTTTTGACTTCTTTACCCAGGAATAATGTGTCAAAAGAAACCTTTCCCCAGTAAATAACAGTAATGTATCAAGCTTACTGCAGATACGTAATAGTTCGTGAGAGTGTGACATTGTAATTTTTAAGATTTTGCCTCTTTTAGTTTTTTTTAGTTTACCGTCCCTGTGACAGTGATAAAGTTTGGACTTGCAGTGCTCAGTTGTTTTATTGTCTAGGAAGCTGTGAATTGCTGCCATAAAAATGTGCTTTTAAATGTATGATATAGACTGACTTGTGAATCAATATTTACTAACCAGAAATCACCTATCTCGACTTACAGCACATACAGCCATCTGTTTCTTGACTATACTTAGAGGTGCACCATGCAAATGTGTAAAATAAGACCAATTTCTATAGGAGTGATTTTAAAAACAAGTATATTCTGTATTCTCCAGGGGATAAATTTTGAATCTTAATATTATCTAGCCAGACTCACCTTGATATCTTCCATTACCCCTTAATGAAAGGAAGCTGGTTTGCTTTTTCCTGTGATGCACAAAAGAAAATTATTTTCTCTTCATATTAATATAAGCAAAAACTGTTTGAATTTTGTCATGCAACTTCATTCATATTTCTATCCCACTGCATCATTGCAATAAGAAATTAAAAATGCATGTATTTATATAATTGGGATAAAAATAAGCAAATGAGAAGAATTATATATTACAGAATATCCAATTATTATTTGCTTCAGTATTAGCTAAATTGCAAAATAAACTAATCTCATTAGCAATTATTTAATGCAGAATAAGGTCAATGAGCTTCTTGTATTTCTGGAGAACGTCAAGAATCATATGTTAAAAAATCACTAAATAGCTTCTCTGACTTGTAATTGCAGGGATAAATGATTTACTCAAAGCAGGAAAATATATGTATTATTCATCAGCATTCTAACTCTCCATCTGTGTTGAGATGTGTTTGTGAGCTACCCTCATCAGGAGACTGGAATTAAAATTAATTTACTTACACTGATTCCTCTGTATTTTTCTTTTGTGAAACTGTGATACTGGCGTAGACATAGACTTCTTTTAGTTTAGATTGTAAGAAGTAGAGACTTCCCAATCTGGATATGGTACTATACAGGTCTTCTAAATACTTTTATACTTCTAAATTTACTTTTATAAAATTACTGGTTGCATTTTGTATGATTTTTACAAGAGATCATGAGATCAGACTGAAAGGTTAGATTTTCTGTCATGTCTCTTCTTACACTTACACTTCTTCTTACACTTTTTCCTCATATATTTTGTTAAATCTTACTCTAAGCTTCATTCTCATCAATATCTCTTTTCTAAGAAACATTCTTGCTTCAGCATAGGTTTAAATATTAAATATTTCTTTCTAATCTGAAGTATCTCTCTTTTGCCTGATGCATGGCACTATTTATTCTTAAATTATGCTTTGACTGTTTCTGGAGCAGAGCACTGCTTAGGTTTCTTCAGAATTTTTGTTGGTGCAGTTAGTAGAATTGCAGAAATATGCATACAGTTTTGTTATCCCCTTCAAACTTTTTGAAAAATGATTTTAAACCTTTATGAAATAGGTGTGTGACTGTGTTTCTCTTTTCTTTAACGTATTTTCTTGCCGGGATTCCCCGACAGTATTCTTCACTTACTCTCATGAGCTGTTGTCTGGAAGAGCATGGAGAAATCTGTTTCAGTAGAAAGAAACTGGAAGGCAAGCAGCATCTCTTGGAATGAGAGAACGCATGCACGGTCTGTCTAGAAACTGTGTATCGTTGAGCTTCAGGAGATGTTGTTGCTGGGCCTGCCTTTTGGTGTAGGGACACAGAAGTGTGTGTGTATGTGTGTGTTGGGGAGGGGGGTTGTTTGTTTTTTTTGTCTTTCTAGTGGCCACTGATGCCAATTCTGAAACTGCCTTTTGCAGCCACTGTCATCCACAAACTTCTTTAAAGCTTCTTTCCACAATTTAACTGCAAGGACAGTTTAGGGCTGTGAAATTAACACAAGTACATTATAACTGTTGCTCTGACATGAAATGCAAATACATTTATTCCAGTAGAATTAAAACGAAAACTTCAAAGTCACAGAACTAAATGGAGTGCTATAAAGATGTTACAGACTTTAAACATAGCTGACCTGCTCTTAGTCCTATCTGTTGCTTAACGGATAATTCTTACAGCATACTGTTACTCAAGCAACCAAAGGTTAGACTTCCTTAAAGAATGAAATCCTGAAAGGGCAAAGGTGATCCCCTTTTTTTTTTCTAACAAGACATGAAGATCATCAGAATCTGTCTACACATATTTAATCTTTAAAACCGAACCTATTTTTTTTTTGGAACTTTCTTTGTAACTGGATTTATATTAACTTTTCAGTTCATTGAGCCAGTACTGAGAGTTACAGAATCACAGAATCACAGAATTGTAGGGGTTGGAAGGGACCTCCAGAGATCATCGAGTCCAACCCCCATACTGCAGAATAGCACACTCTCAAGAGTTTAAAGGCTTTTCACAGCAGTGTCTTTCCCTTCTATTTTTTTCTGTCTTGACTTGTATGATTTATATAATTTGCACCATTAGCTCTGATTTTGTAATCTTAGAAGTTTAATAAACAGATAAGTATTTTTTTCTGCAGGCCATGCTAGAAATAAGATAGTCTTCCCTTTCTAAACCAAGAGAGAGTAATGGATTGGATATCCTCTACAAGTTCTGAATTACTTCAGTCTTACATGCATGTAAAATGAGTTTGGTAACGAGACTATTTTTAGGTTTTTGTTTCGTGGGTAAAAATTAGACAAAAAGATATATGTTAAAGGAAGAAATTAGGAATACTTATTTTTTCTACATGTGTGATCTGTTTGATATTTCCAAAATCATTTCTGTAGTGAACAGTTACCAAAGAATATGATTGTTGTTGTAAGCTTTAAATACTCACTGTTGAACAGATACCTATTTTATGCAGAACTGGACTGACAAAATATGTCAGTTTTGAAGAGGACACATCAAAGTTACTTTACTGTGGAATACTTAACAGTTAAACCTGTAAAAGTAATTTTATATGTATGTCAAATAATGCCCCCAAAAATGCATCAGTAATGATTTCTGACAGACATCAAGAGGGTTTTCTGTTCATTGCCAGATGCTGTGTGCCAACTTTTTTTTTTCTGGACTGCATTTCTGCAGTTTTCCTTTTGCTGACTTCCTTTGCACAATACAGACTTCTGCCAAGAACTCTGTGCCTGAAACAGCTTTTCTGATTTCTCTGTGAAAGATATGGATAAATATCACAGTTCTGACAATAGCACCATGTAGCTGCAGTCATGAAAGTGCAACAGGTTTGATAATGACAGCTGCATGAGTGTATACAGTGATGTACTACAGCTATTTCTGAGTTTTGGGGAGGGTATATCTGTTAATACCCCTCACGTTCTGGCAATTCTTTGACAGCTTCTGCTGTCTCTGAAGCACACCTATTTTTGCTTTTTTGAATCTGATCAATATTACATTACTGAGTCATGCCAAGTAACCAAGTTTGGGGATGTTGTGGTTGGTATAGATTTTCTGAGAGGAGTGGGTGGAAAAAGATTATTTACTATTACAAGATTTAATGTAAAATACTTTGCCAGACAAGAGAATGGAGAGGTTATGGAAGAGGACTTTTTCAAATAGTTGAGCAGCATGTTCAGAGGGCAACATTTCTTATTCTTGTAAATGTTAGCTTGCTAATTCTTGAAGAAGCTGTTTTTTGCCAAGAGAGGTTGTGGATGCACCATGTCCATGGAGGTTTTCAAGAGCAGGTTGGATGGGGCCCTGGGCAGCCTGATCTAACATTAAGAGGTTGGTGGTTCTGCCTGCAACAGGGAAGTTGGAGCTTGGTGATCCTTAAGTTCCTTTCAAATCCAAGCCTTTCTATGATTCTGTGCAGTAAAATTGTAACATAAGAACTAAGAAATGACTCTGAATAGTTCTGCTGTCTAGGCACTATCTTCCTGTTCTTCCTAATCAATGCATGGAGTCTGAATATCAGAGAAATAAATCTAGGACTCATAATTAAGTCCACATGTTTAGCAATTTTTTTTTTTTTTTTTTTTGGTTCATATTTAAGCCAAATTTATTTATTTTACAATTTATTTATTTATTTATATTTTATGTAGGTTTATTAACAAAATAAAATTTATTAGGATGAAGTTTTATGAATAGCAAAATAGGCACCAGAAGAAAGGTGGTGATTTCTGAGACCTTATGTGAATATGGAAAGAATATATTTGTATTGTTATGGTTGTAGAACATTTGTTCTTGCTAGCATTCCAGGAAGGAGTCTTAGCTTGCAGTCAGTGTCAAAATAATTGTCATTTTGACTGTAACAGCTATTTTGCCTGGTTTGCTAGGTATTAGGTTTATTTTTATGTTGACTATATTCACATCACTGTTTTCAATGTTTGTTTTTGATGATGCATCCTATAATATAGTACACAACAAGAAAAATCTTGGTGTATTTTGATCCAGTTCTTCTTTAGCTTTGGGTTTCTGATATTTTTTGTGTACTTTATGGTTATAGAGGAGGCCTTTTCAATTTGTGACAAAATAGTTCTGCCCTACTTGTTTTAACTTTGTTGATTTAAAAACCTGGTTAGCTACAGAAAACTCTGCATGTAGTAAATAAAACCTTCAGACACAGACTCTTAAACAAACAGATGTTTACTTGTGTCATTTTCAATGAACATTTGTGGAATCTCATATATGAATTTCTTCTTTTCAGTGTTGACAGTGTGGTGGATTGCTGACAGCCTCATGTCCCATTAACATTCTCTTTCAAATTTCTTGTAAATACTGGACTTGAGAAAGACGTAAAAGCTGATTTACTGTTTATCATGCTTTTAATCTGATGGGGGGAAATTGTGCCACTTGGAATATTTATCACAAAGCAATTACCATACAGAAGATGTCAAGCTGCTCAATACTAATCAGTTAGTATTTAGTAATTTAGTATTTAGTAATTCAGCACTAAAATATTGCATGACTGACTGTGAATTAGAATTTGATGTTTAATACAGAACGTTAGCAGGAATCTCTTCTTACCAGGATACTCATTTTGCTTTTCCCATGGAAACACATTCATCAATAGACTAGTTAGAATGTGTAGAAGATCACTTGAAGGTTTAACCTCCTTTATTCCCTGAGCAGTTAATAAAGTGAGGAAAAAATGACTTTTGTTGACCTGTTGTTCAACAGTAATAACAGTGTTAATTTTTTGGCTCTTCTGTGATGAAATTTTACACCCATAGGAGATAGGCAAGTAGAAAATGTATGTACTTTTGGTGAATGACTGGCAAATATCTTCAGTACCCCTGCTCTGCTTTCACATGTTACTGATGATTTTGGGAATAGGATATTTTGGGGGAAAAAGGAAACAAAACAAAACTGAACAAAACAGAAAACAAAACAAAAAAAACCCCACTACACTGCAGAAGCAATGCCACTGTTTCCAGAGAGAAAATCTGCTCATGTAAATTACAGTAGACAATAGCACACTGCTAAATTGATGAAGTTCTTCTAATTAAAGCTTTTATAGAACAGTATAACCAAGCCACACAAAGCTAATAAAATAGTTCTGTCTCCTCTTAAACTGTTCTTGTGTTTCTTTTGAAGTAGAATCACAGCATCCTCTTTTACTCAAAACCTGCAATTGTAATATAGTCAACAGAACACCACCTTAACTACTTCTTCTACCATGAATTAATATTTACCTCTTATTTCTTGAAGAATCTGCTTTGTCATAATATAAAGAAATAGGTAAATTAGTCAGTAGGTTGTTGAGCAGCAGTGGCAGACAAAATGACAAATAGAAATACTGCCAAACAACTATCTTATTACAGTTGTATTTTGTTATAGCAGGCTTGGTTGGTATAGCTTCCAGGTAAACAAGACGTGTGCATGAACATTACATTCTACCTCCTATTTGATTTCCTTCTCTTTTACTTTAACTATTTTTTTCTGAATGCAAGTTTGTTTTAAGTATTTTTTTTTGGTAACAGTAGTTTATAGCTGTTGTGTTTATGTAATGGTTACTTTGCACTGCACATAAAGATCGTATTCAGTATACTGAGTTGGTCAGAGAACTTCAGAAATGGTTCATTTATTTGTATTCCGCCTGCACTTCATCTTAGAAGCGTAACTGGAATATTGTTGGAATAGAGACTTGTTTTCTCAATTTAAATATTTTAAGTAGAAAAATAACATTTAGATCAGGGACAAAACCAGTTTATAAACATACAGTTCATTTTTGTACAGTCCTTGAAGCACACTATATCATACTGTTAATAATATTTTTGGATAATATTGTTTTTAAACTTTCTGTAATCTGTGAACTTGAAATAAGATTTAATTCTCACCTTATGTATGAGCTAAAAATTGTTATTTACTTATTTTCAAAAATTAAGTAGATGTGATTTTGTTGTTCCTTAGTAAGTTATGTGACAGTGTAATCAAGTAAAATTAGGATATGTCATGTCATATTTGAGCTACGGTTTCTATTTTGTAAAGTTCTGTTCTCTAAATGTATTCTGTGATATTTTTTTTTTTTTCTCTTTCCATTATCTGTTTTGATCTAGCCCTTAAATTTAAGGGCGGTAAGATCCAAGGAGCACTACCTGCAGAAAATAAAACAAAGATAAGGAATAGTTAAAAGCAAAGTGGCAATTCACTGAATAAAGACAACAAGAAATAGTTTGAGTTGTAAATAAACAAAAGAAATGTGTGAAAATCAGTGGAATGGAACAAGTGAATTGCAAAAATAAAATTAAAAAGTAAGGACTATAAAACGATTTTTGCCTACACAGTGTACATCAAGAGCAGCTTACAATCTAGAGCAGAAAAATGAAATTAAGCTGACAGTATTCAAATTATAATTTCTGTCATGACAGAAATGAAAAAGGATGACAAGGCTGTCAGAGAATGAAATACAGAGTAAACCTTGTGCATCTCCAATTTGGCCCGTAGGTTAAGAGCAATCTGAAGGACTTAAAGGGTGAAATTGATTATTTGCATATGACCTTAAGTCTAACTTAGGAAAGCCTAATCCATTTGAATCCTGATTTTATTTTCCCTTGTTCCTCCCTTACTAGTAACTTTTCCTCCAAAATTGCCTAATTCTTTTTATCTTTAGAAGTTGGAAGTAGTTAGAAGTCCTCTGCACAAAATGTTTCATACCTTTTCCAGTGACATTCTTCAGAACTGTTTCCTTAAGGGCTGTTAATTTTGTACCTTTATCTGTTATCTTTCTTAGTTATTAATTTTGTCGGTTTTGGGGTTTTTTCTTGCTGTTGTTAAACTGTGCCAATACATTCACACATAAATATTCTAGTAACTACTTTATGAGATTTATAAATCACAGCACAGGTAAAATATATCAGAAGAGGTGGTTTTTGGTGTTGTTTTTTTTTTTTTTTTTCCCATTAAAAATAAGGTACTTAATCATTACAAAATAAGCCTTTATCCTAGTATTTAATCATTGGGATAAGGCAGAAATTTTTCAAAGCTGTCTGAAGTTTTTGATTGGCTTTTCTCTGGGGCCAGCTTCTGAAAAATAGCAAACATACACAGTCGTAACTGATGCAACATAAATTCTGAAAAATGATGTTACTAATTACCATACCAGGAAATCTCAAAACAAGTTACAGAGAAATGTTCGAATTGTTCCTTTAAGTGTTTTTATTAATGGTATAATACATCGTATATATTTAAATTTCAAAAAGTCTGCAAGTTTGAAACTATTATTACTACTACTGCCATACTGAGTCTGGAAGTTATCTGCTTTGGTAAGAGCTTGTAGGAAATAATTGGTCATTCAGGAGCTATTCTTTGAAGATTTTTAAATAAAATCAACTGTTTTTTCCCTAAGATTAGGAAATCAGTTGTGGGTAAATCCTATCCACATTAACTACTTAGTGCAAAATGGTTCTGTGTCTGTAATGTATATTGAGCTGTTTTGGAGTTATTGATGTCAAACCCAATCTGTTTTTTTGCCAATCTGTTGCAAATAATTTTCCTTCTGTCTAGCATTCCCTTAAATTGTTCTGGTGTGTTTTAATATTTTGTCCATTGTAGTTGCTGTGTTATCTTGACAGTAGCACTGGTTTTATTCCCTGAGAGCTAGTCTCTGAGAGAAAACACCTGTGTCACCTTCTAGTGTGTGACTAGCCACTGTTAGATTCCAAAAGAAATTAGTGTAGAACTTCTCATTTTCTTCTGAGCAGATGATTCAGATAACCTTACTTTGCCACAGTGTCTTACAGAATCTTCCAAGTTGAAAAATGTGGAAAGGAAGCATGCAGTACTTAAGTCTCGTATTACCTGATCTTCTTACTGTGAATTCTGTAGGGATGACTGAAGCAATCTGTCTTCTTATAATATACTTCAGCTAAGATTCTTAAAAAGTTGAGGATCATTTGTTGTAGTCATTTGGTTCCGGTTCACGCTGCAGGTTCCCATAACAAGCCTAATGGGATAGAACTGGGGTCCTGTGAAGTTGCTATGGGACACAGGCCTTTGGCCTGGTACTAATAATAGTGACAGTTCTGTTCTTGCTAGGTCACTGCTTATAATATACTTCTTTGGGTGTTCAGAACAGGTAAGAAGTGTGTTGTTCTTGATGTCCGTCTTTTTTTAGGGGTGCAACAACTTGTAGAATGAAAGCTCAAATATGAAAGTAGTGCCAAAGCGAGTGGTATAAATTGTTACAAGAATAAAAATGAGAAGAGTAAGTGTTGACTTCAAGACAGATACATAAGAAGGGTGGAGTTCCATTCCTCTGATCTGGATATGTACTACAGCCACTGAAGGTGGTGAAGCTAGCCATCAACAATACAGATTGTGATTGTTTATTGCTGGACTTAAGTGGAGATGTAAATTTTTGTTTTTCTGAGCAATTCATTTGTAATTTTTTCAATATCAATTCTTGCTGCTGTAAGCATCATCTCTAGAGATCTAACCATGGTACTAATCTCCTCTCTGAACATTTCAGAGGCATTCAAAGATGCGCATGAATATGAGGGCAGCTTGGCAGCTATCTTTGATTTGTAAAAATTGTGTACACGAGAGACAATATGAAGTTTGGAGTTGAGATTAATGTGGCCAGCTGGAGGAGATCAGTAGAGCCAGGTTTGATACAGGCTGTCCCCTTCCTGTGCATTGCATTCTAGGGCACTCCTGGATTCTACATAAAATACTTACTTTAATTACTCCAGAGAAAATTCTTCATCATATTAATATTCTTTTAGTTACAGGATTAGGATTGTTGTCAATGAGCAGACAGAGCAACAAGAATCATGTTGCCTTAATCTAGTACTTTATTCATTTATCCTTCCTAATTCAACATCTGGATATATAATAATTACTGAATATGATCCTTAACTAAAAGTAGAATTTAGTAACTAGAGAAAAAAGAGTGTGTAATATTGCCTATGGACGTGTAATTTACAAAGGAACTACATTTACATCACCAGGACATATACTACAGAAATTTCTAAATGAGCCTTTAAAAATGAGAATGCCACTGATGTATCATTGTTAAATAACTCTACTGGAAGTGAAGGTGAACACTGTATCAGAATAAAGTTCAGTAGTTTCTATTCTAGTCATTAAGAAAGGGAAAAAGTATTTATCTATGAAAGATTAATCACCGTAACTTCCATTTGGTATAACATTCTAAGTAGATGTGTCATAAATAAGCAATAAATTACAAGTTAAATGACAGTATTAGAACCAAGTAGTACTGAGATGTCTACGCTCTCACCTTAATATATAGTTCTTTGCTATTTGACATTTAATTTTTTTGTAACTTTACTCTCAAGTATAATACATTATGGCCATTCTCATTAAAACCAGCTTTTCTTATGGCACTTACAATATTGGACTCCTACAGATAACATAATGAGGGTAGAATGCATTTTGATTGAGTTACCACTAGGGATAAATTTAATTTAATTAAACTGATCTTCATTAAAGTATTACATTGAAGTAAAGTAATTATAAAGACATGTACAGTATTAGTAAAATCTTGCTGTTCAAAAGGCAGGAAAGTCTCCTTTAGGATGATCATAATTTAAAAAAAAAAAAAAAAAAAAAAAAAAAAAAAAAAAAAAAAAAGCTTAATTCCAGTAATTATCTCAAGATTTCTAAAGCATTCATACCTTGTAAAATAAGATGATACATATGTACCACTTAAAGCTAGTGTTAATCAATTTATTTGCAATGTTAGCCAATTTTCCATAGAAAACAAAGTTCTGTAGCTCCATTCTGATTTGTACAAACCTACTAAAACTTCACCGTAAAAATGTGAGTACTGAATATACTTGCATTTTGAAGTAGATAAAAGCTCAAAGAAATCAGTTTCTGGAAGCTAAATTCCTGTAGTGTTTTAAAATATATTGCAACACAAGTTCTCTTAAGACAAATTTTCTCTTATGCTTTCATTTTGCAACTACAAAGACAGTACATCTGTTTCAGTGAGTCCATGAGAAGGTTAAGGCAGTTTTCAGATACTTTATTAGTATTCTGTTTATTTGTCATCTGCCATCACCACTGTTCGTTTTTGTTTCAGGATTAACTTTCTCATTTTCTCATGCTTGACTTTCCTTATTTTTGGCATTCTGCATATTAATTTCCTTGGGCAACAGCGTTGCCTGAATTTTGGACAAAACACCAGTTCTGAGAGAGAGCAATGACAGTCCCAAGTAGTCGTCATGGCTCCTTGTTATTATGAAGGTGAAGGTTGTGAGGTGTAATTCTGGTTGCTGGTGAAAATGTTTTTGCACACAGGTCTAAAATATTAATTCTCATGCATTTCAGCCTGGTATCCAGTTACCAATACCACCTTTGAATGGTTACTTTTGCAGAACGAAGGTTGAATATGGTCCATTGGAAATTGATTGGAATTAACTTAGGAAGTATTAGCTCTGGCCTTGCTAGCCTTACAGTGCCTAACCTTATGAATTATTGGCATCACAGTCTTTATTTGCCCTTTCTGTTTATGTCAATACTTCAGCTTTTAAATTAATGATCACCTAATGTTTTTATTCTATTAAATTCAAACTTCTACAATCTAGAGTGTTATATGTGTGAATATATGAATATTCAATTCATATTGTGACTAACTTCACACTTATTTTTCCCTTAGTCTTAGAAGCAATTTTGCTAGTTAGAAGATAGTTGTCTTTGTAGGCTATTTTCAGACAAAGATGGAACCTTTTTCTTTCTCTGGTCACAACGATGACTGTTGCATTTTCAGCAGAACTGGTCAGTAGGTGCCAAGGTGGTTACAAATTTTAAAAACATGTACATATGCATGTTCATTTGTACATATCTCTGCACTTCTTAGAAAAATTATTTTTAGGACCTTTACTTGCTTTTTGCCACTTAAGAACTTCCACTCTTGGCTTTTCATTCTCTTACAATTTTCTGAAAATATGATTTCAGTGCAATTTACAAAAATGAAAACCTCTGAAAAACTGCAAAAAAATTTTGCAACATTCAACTTTGTACCCTTTGGTGTTAATTCAATAATAATATTTATTCAGGAATATATAAGCGATTTTATACTGAGCTGTATTTGTTGTCAGATCTTGATTCAGATATTCTGTTTGCCCCAAGAAGGTGAAAAACTTAACCCATAACCAGACAATCCTGATTTTAATTTAACGAGTTGTAACCAAACTAAACAACTTCACTTATCTGAAATACAGGCAGATCTTAGACTTGTTTCTTAGTTACACTAAATTGCTGTTGAACTATGTTTGCAGAGTAGGGGCATGAAGGTAGATAGAGAGTGGACCCCTCAGGACACAATGAATGCTCATTTCAGTGTTCTGTGGTTTATTCTGCTTGAGGGGCCTGGAAAGCAGAGATAGAAGTTAGAAAAATCTGAGGGGGATAGCTAGAACATTGGAATATAAAGTTGTCTTCAGACTGCAATTTATTGCACTTCTATTCAAACATTTTTCCATACAAACACGTAGAAGAGATTCTTTACAGTAACAATGACATAACAATGGATCAGGCTGCCCAGAGAGGTTGTGGAGTCACCTTCTCTGGAGATATTCAAGACCCGTCTGGATGCCCACCTGTGTGACCTATTGTAGGGAACCTGCTTTAGCAGAGGGTTTGGACTCTATGAGGTCCTTTTCAACCCCTCTGATTCTGTGAAACCCAGTGTGGGGACAAGTATGACTCTGGAGATAGGTTCCAGTCTTTCTCATGGTATACATAGCTTACCTGTTTTATATGCTTTCAAAGTGGGGCCTTTAAATAAAAATAGGGATTTAAATATGCAGCAGTAAGTCTTTCCCGTGAGATAGTTTTAATAAAAGAGCTCAGTATTAATTTATTCCATCCTTTTTCCAATATAACATATGTTTATTCCTACCTGTTGTGTTTAGGTCTGAAGATTTTTTTTTTTTTCCTGTTGTAATGGCTTCTGATTTTAGCAGAGCTTAAATATAATCCAAACTTCACAAAATTAAAGAGAGAATTGGTTCTACTGAGCCTTTTGCTAACTGCATCTTATCAATCCAATTTCTGTCACATATTTGACCTTCCTGCTTAGTCTAATAGGATGGAGCTGGAGATTGTATAATAGTCTCATCAAGCAGCAATCATTCAAAACAGCATATTTTTTCCTTTGCCAGATTTATTACCTTGAAACATGTTTCTTATATTTTATATTCTATATGACTCTCCAACTGCCCAAAGGATTTACTACATTCCATAAATAAGGTAGTTTAAAAATATTTCCTGATTGTAGAGTCTGATTCTTTCTTCATCATCATCCAGTCTCTGTAGTAATATTGCAAGTCCAGTTAATTTTGTGAAGACAGACTTGGTATATAAAGTTATCTAATAGTATGACTTTAAAGCACTGGCAGAGAGAACATGTCATTGTCTAGCTGCTAAATTATGACAACTGGGAGGGTGTGGCTGAACTGATACAGGGCTTATCACAGTGATGGCTACTGCATCTTTGAAATTTCTTATGTGTAATTTGTGGACACCTGCACATACAAGCCCAGAGCCAAACCTTGCTACACTGGTTGGTTCATGCTTGGGCACAGGGTACCTCTGGGGTTGGCACTTGGTGTCACTCACTCAGTCCTCCCTGGTCAACAGCGCCTTGTGCTCCTGTTCTCTTCTAGGATTGCAGAGATGGGCTTTGGGTGGGCTGATGGGCCTGGGAGGAGTCCTATAGGTAGTTATTTGAGGTTCCCCCACTTCCTCCCTGCCCTCCCCCCTCTCCCCTCCACCAACCCCTTGGTGTCGTCTCTCCATCATGGGAGAGCAGATCAGCTTTGTCACATAACCTAACAATATTTCTTGAACAAGACATAGCTTTGTTGTATAAATTGCATTGCAGAGGTATGTGTTTGCAGTATAAAATAGGGTGAAGAGACTCAAATGAATATGAGCTTCTCATAAATATGACAGAGTAACTTGATTTTGAATTAATGTGATCTAATTTGTCAGTTTTCTTTATTAAATTTTGTCATACAAATGTCTGATGGCTTTACTAGATCCAAAATATAACTGTTGCATGTTGTGGACTTTTCTACTGAAAACAGAAAAAGTCTTTCTGACCCCAGAACTAACACAGTTTACAAACCTTCATGTTACACTTATGGCAGTACAGGGTTCATACTGGTGATTTTGTTTGAGTCTGAAAGTCTTACATCTGAAATAGATATCCTAATGAGCTGTTTTTATTAAGATCAGAGAAAAAATATTATCTTGTACATACCAGTTCACACAAACATTCATTCTCTCTGACAAATTACAACTAGAAATTCCATCTGAACTTCAAAAACTTTTCCACATCTTTATTTTTTCCTACAAGATTTTCTGGCAGTTTTACTTCTAGAATGTATTTCCTGGTATCTCTGCTGATCAGTATGAGTTGTATTTATGCTGACAAAATGTAATTACATAGGACAACACATAGTGTGGAAATCAGTGTTAAAGCCATGAAAACTAATAGAAAGCTCTCATACAAGTTATTTTAATGTTCTGAGTTTGAACAAATGTCAGCTCAGAAGATAAAACTTCTTAATGGAAAGCAAAACAGTGTTGATGTGATCATCCTCTGGAGAAGTGTATTAACAGCCTATTCCAGACTGAGGTACCTGTGTATGGTTGCCTTAGTATATTTTTCCCTTCTTCAGAAATTTCAGACATATCTTCTCATCTTTGATTTAGGCAATCCAAAGAATTTTTATGACCTTTAGACCAAAAAATCTTTTTGGTCTAGTTTTAAAGCACTGACCCTTTGTCAATTGCAATAGACACATATGTCTGGCAATGTCCTGTTACTTGCGTTTTCTTTTCTTTTCTTTTCTTTTCTTTTCTTTTCTTTTCTTTTCTTTTCTTTTCTTTTCTTTTCTTTTCTTTTCTTTTCTTTTCTTTTCTTTTCTTTTCTTTTCTTTTCTTTTCTTTTCTTTTCTTTTCTTTTCTTTTCTTTTCTTTTCTTTTCTTTTCTTTTCTTTTCTTTTTTTCTTTTTTTCTTTTTTCTCTCCTCTCCTCTCCTCTCCTCTCCTCTCCTCTCCTCTCCTCTCCTCTCCTCTCCTCTCCTCTCCTCTCCTCTCCTCTCCTCTCCTCTCCTCTCCTCTCCTCTCCTCTCCTCTCCTCTCCTCTCCTCTCCTCTCCTCTCCTCTCCTCTCCTCTCCTCTCCTCTCCTCTCCTCTCCTCTCCTCTCCTCTCCTCTCCTCTCCTCTCCTCTCCTCTCCTCTCCTCTCCTCTCCTCTCCTCTCCTCCTCTTCTTTCTCTCCTCTCTTCTTTCCCTCTTTCTCTCTTCCTCTTCCTCTTCCTCCCTTCCTCCCTTCCTTCCTCTCTTTCTTTCTTTTAACTATTTTTACTTCCTTCTTAGTGACATCACATTTTTTCTTGGCGGTTTCAACGACTGCTTGTTTTCTCTTCTACGTTGATGCAATCTGCCTTGTATGCCTCACAGCTTCTTGCTTCAATTAATTTTTCAATGGACCCCCTGGCAGCTTGCATTGTTTCCCACTGCTGTTTCCTATCTCCCTGCTGTTTTTTATCACTTTGCTTGTATTCTGGTGATCACTAACTGGCTGCTTGGACTCGTTTGGAGCTCTGATGATTCCCTGCTGATTTTGTCTCTTATTCCCTACAGATCTTTTCTTAAACTTGAATTTTGTTCTCCACCCAGTTTTTATAGAAGATTTCTGACTGTGGAACTCTAAACCAAATTCAAGGTACTTTGCCACAAATTTTCAATTTATACGACAGAACTATTTCTTTTATAATTTTAAGTACTAAAAGTGGTTCTGTGGGACAAAAAGAAAATCAAAACAAATAGCCAAATAACCAACTAATTTTTAATCTTAATTTTTAAGTCTGTATTTTTTTCCCATGGTTCTTTTGTTTCTTTTGTTTGTTACCAGTAATTTTTAATTTATATGATGTAAACTAAATAAATAGTGTTGTAAATAGTATACCACTTCTCTGTTTCTCTTTCATGCCTCATTAAGCTCCTGTCCTTGCTTGCAACCTTGCATCATAAAACATTGTAGCATTTAGGATTTTTCAGATCTTTATAGGGAAACTTAGGGTCTCAAGGGAAAGTCAGAATAGAAGTAGGCATAAGTCAAAGAACAAAAGTGATTTATATGTGCAACAAGTATTTAAAATTACTTATAACTTAAGTTTTGCCATTCTTCTTCATCATGATTTAGTGCACGTTTCAGAAACACCTTCATAACTCCAAATAGGCATTGTTCAGACAAGCAGAATAGTACCTGCAAAAATCTGTTAATTGAGCCATTTGAGGCCCTCTTCTTTCACATGTTTAAGATTCAGCTTCTAAACAACACTGATATTTTCTTGGTGGGCCTTATTTATAGATTCTTTTTCAAAACCTACAGTCTGTTAAATAACCTCTACTCTTGTTATGAGCTTAGCTGCTAATTAGAGTGGTTTAAGAACCAGTTGATCTCTTGCTTATTTTAAATTTGGCTGCTTGCATTTCCAATGTCCTCATTTAGTGTCTGATCAAAATAATGTATTTACAAAAAAAGTTTATTCCAAATTTTTTAGTATCATATGCATAATTTGTACATGGAGGGGACACCCAGAATAGCTTTTCTGTTATGATACAACAGCCATCATTAGACACTATATTCAGTGTTGAAGAATTTTACTGTGTCATCATTTTTGTAATAATTTGTGTTAATTAACCACTATTTTTTTCATTGAAGCCATTGAAGAGAAGTTTTAACATTTTAAGGCTGTTAATTGAGACATTGCTGAGTGTGCGTGCTTCTCTCAGTTTTTATTTTAAATACTGTTATTTATTTTTGAAAGGTAAAAAAGTACTTTTTATAAAATATTTTTTTCACAGAAATTGAACACTTTCCCAAATATATACCTGAATACCCCATTGTGCTAAATGCATTGAGAAATAAGCTAAAACTAGGTCAAAGGTTTGGTTAACTGTGTTGGACTCGATGAGCAAACTTTTGTGTGAAATCTTCTGATACTTGTATTGCATACCTGTTATCTCAGTAGCTATTTGATTAGTGAGTAAAATCAAAAGAAAATAACGTTGCCACCCTTTTGTCGTAGCACTTCTGAATATTATACATTAACAGTGTGAATTGCATTGGTTCTGTAAAACACAACAGATGATGTTTACTTCACTGGCTATTACTTGCAAGCCTTGTAATTGATGATCTCTATCTAGAGGACAGAAGTCCTTTAGTAGTTTTTTACCCACATGCAGGTATTGCAAGAGCTCACCATCTTCATGCTTTGCGGTAATCTAGTTTGAGATCAAGCATAATTCACATTTTCATTGATGAAAAGGTGCTTCATAATTCCACCAGAAGCTGCTCTCTCCCTGCTACAGATGAAAGGGAAGGGAAGGCAAGGCAAGGAAAGGCAAGGAAAGGAATAAGAATTGGGAACATGATTTAGTATGCATAATGACCACAGAAACATGCACAGTGATTAACGATGGACTCCATTCGTATACAGATGGAGGCATGCAGAATTGTACAGTCTGCTTTAGCATTCCTTCTAGGAAAAGCAATTTAGAGTCTATTTCTCTCAGTACGTGGCAGCATACACTACACAAGAGCCTGCTCTGTTTATTACCAAAACATTTAGAATGAACAAGTGGAATCTCACAGGAAATAGTTTGAGAGGTATGAACTTCAAGACTGCACCTCGAGACAGTTTAAAAGACTTCATTTGACAATATAATATACTTGTAACGTGCTGAGAGTATGTAACACTATGATATTTTTATTGCTGAGACATTGGGGACTGCTAAGGTGTGTTGTTTTTTCAGCTGTGTGAATCTAGATTGTCAGATCAGATTTAAATAAATAGCAGGTGATGGTTGTAGATTTTTATGCTGGGTATTAATGTTGTATCAATACCAATACTGAGATGCTTTGGAATGTTACAGTGTTGCTGTAACCTTCTATCAGAGCAGTAATAAGTCCTCTAGTGCACTTCATTGTAAATATTGTGAGAATTAAATCTTGAATCAGTCAGGTATAACAATGGATTTTTCCGCTGTTCTTGTTCCCCATGCATCTGGAATGACTACAATTTGAGTCTGAAAATCTTTGGTGAATGCAAATGGAAGGAATATAGAAATGTAATAGTAGATTCTGTAGTTTTCAGTCTCCTGCCTCCTCAGATTGCTCCAAAAATGTGAATTAGCCAGTTTGCAGAGTTCCATATTGTAGATCAGATTTGCTAGTCTATCAAAAACTTCATTTGGAGTTTATTGATCCACTGGCAGCTAGCATTTACAGAAATGCTTCTGAATTTCCGGATTATGATGTGGGAGGGTAAGTGTTGTGGTTTACTCTGAGCAGGCAGCTCAGCACAACTCTGCCCACCTCTCTCTGCCCCAGTGGGTTGGGAGACAGAATCAGAGAGGTCAGGTCCTGTATTTTGGTCACAACATCCCCAGGCAACCCTACAGGCTTGAGGAGGAGTGGCTGGAAAGCTGCCTGATGGAAAGGGAGTTTGGTGTACTGATGGACAGCTGGCTGAATATGACCCAACAGTGTGCCTGGGTGGCCAAGAAAACCAATGGCATTCTGGATTGTATCAGGAATGGTGTGGTGAGCAGGACTAGGGAAGTAATCCTGCCCCTGTGCTTATCATTGGTGAGGCTTCACCTTGAATACTGCGTTCAGTTTTGGGCACCTCAGTACAGAAAGGACATTGGGGTGCTGGAGCAGATCCTAAGAAGGGCAACAAGGCTTGTGAAGGGCTCAGAGAATATGCCCTACAAGGAAAAAATGAAGGATCTGGGGCTGTTCAATCTAGGGAAAAGGAGGCTGAGGGGAGATCTTATTGCTCTCTTCTAATATCTGAAAGGTGCTTACAGCAAGAGCAGGGTTGGTCTACTCTCACTGGTGATAGTTACAGGACAAGGGGAAATGGCCTCAAATTGTGCTGGGGTAAGTTTAGGTTGGATGTCAGGAAACACTTTACACAAAGGATTGTTAAGCACTGAAATAGGCTCTCCGGGAAGTGGTTGAGTCACCATACCTGGATGTGCTTAAAAAACATTTGGATGTAGTGCTAAGGGACATGATTTAGCAGAGGGATGTTAGGATAGTATGGTTAGGTTGTGGTTGGAGTTGATGATCTTTACGGTCTTTTCCAACCTGAGCAATTCTATGATTCTATGAGGGTTTTTCCTGCCTGTGTCCCATCTCTATTACTGAGATATACTGAAATTAGTGCTCCCTCATATTGGAGTGATTCCTGCTAGTATTTGTTCTTGTTATCCCTTTCTAAACTTCTTTTAGCATCCATTTTTCTATTGGATTTTAAAAGAGGAGACAGAACTTAACTTAAGCAGAAGCCTCCCTCTGCTTTGGAGACCAAAAAGGCAACACATAGATTGAGCTTTGCTCAATGTGTAGTTAAGATTTTATTGTAAAGTTGCTTACCTTTTTTTTTCCTTGGAGCTATAAAAGTCAGATACTGGCAGATTAGATTTAGTGTGAACATCAGCTTGGGCTTTGATGTTCTTCTGAGCGTTAACAAAGTTATGATGCTAATTGTTCAGATTTTGCTTTAACAGTAGCTAATAATAAATCTGGAGTTAATCCACTGAAATAGGTGTTGTTATTATAGATGTACACCACTGCTGAATCTGAAGTTAGCATTCTAATTGTAATAGCTAATTATGTTGGGCTGGAAATTAAATAAGGGAGACCATGGAAAGGGAGAATTACTGATTTTCTTCAAACAGTGTCAAAAGATATGTGATAAGACTTTCTTACCAATTACACAGATGCTACTGAAGCAGCTTACACTGTCTTTTCTGCAACAAATTCCTAAATTTCTGTATTTTTTTTTTTGTAGATTTGCCGTTTTCAGCTGTAGCTTACAGAATTAATATCAATATTGAAATATTCTGGTTGTGTGCTTAATTTCACTAATCACAAATAAAAATCAAGGTTTAGTAGAGTCCCAATACATAAAATAGGTTACAATTTGAACCTCAAATTATACAATTTATTTTTACGTTACAGATTGTAATTAGCTGTGAACAGGGTAGGATTTTAATACATACCTGTTTCAGCACAGATCCAATAAATTTAAAGGTTTATTGTGCTAAATATATATTCTGTTTTATATATTGAATGAAATTAGAGAGTCATAAAGCAGTTTTTAATATCAGACTTAGAAGAACAGATCTCTTTATTCACTTTCTTACACTTAAGCATAACAATGATTTGAGAAAGTGGTAATCACGTAGATAAACCTTACTGTCTGGGCATGAAAGCAAAACTTGAAAACAAAAGGTATTTATTAACAAATAGAAAAAAAATGTTTAGAAATGGATATAAATGCAGAAATAATTTTTTACTTAAAAGTAGGAGAGTTTCAATTTGGAAGGAGCACAGCTGTATTCAGACTTTAAGTGTTGGTATAATTGCATGAATGTTGCAGAACTCCTGCTGGGATTGCTATGTTTTATCATGGCTCTTCTGTCCAACAAGCATGCTGTTGTCAAATAATAGCCACTCCAGAATTTCAGTCTTTTTCCCATGGCTGCAGAATAAAGAACTAAACTTCTTGTTCTGTTTTCCATTATTTTGCTTTTATTTTGTGGAGCAGCTGCTGAGATGTAGCCCTTACACTGCTGGAACAGAAGTTGCAGGCAGGTCCCACTTCTCTCAAGGAAAATAAAGCTAAGTCCTAAACTAGCAAGGAATATCATTAAAAAAAAAAAAAAAAAAAAAAAAAAAAAAAAAAAAACACTTTTATATTTTTTCCATGTAGAATAAATGAAAATTGAAACTTGAAAAACAAAGGCATGACACTCAAGTTGTTATTTTGCTACAACAAGAGCAGATGTTCAGATAACCTTAAGGAAAGATCAACTTAGTCACTTAAGAATTCTTTTCTCTGTGAAAGAGAACATGCAGAGAAATTTCTCATTCTTTTTTAGAGCTTCTGCTTCTTCCTATATCCTACTTCCCTACATATTCTGAGGTAAAACTCAATTCTCAACCAAGTAGGAAACTTTTCTAACTCAACAGTTAGGATTTTCCCTTTCTTTATTGAAAAGTGTTTTCTTGAGCACCATCTGCTTTCTCCAGGAGTCTCATTACGGTGGGAAAAGGCTTCACTCACTGAAGATGGTACAAGTGCTTCATCAGGTCTAAGCTGAGCTGAAGGTAGGCATACAGCCTACAAGAGCCAAGTTCTTTGTATATATGTGATGTATGTTTTTCTGGCGGATAATGTAGCTGGAAAAGAGGATGTAGAAAAAATAAGTATCGAGTTATGTATTCTCAGAGTTTGAGTCATGGTGGATGCTACAGTAAAATCACAGAGTTTTATCTGAACAAATTCAATTTAATGTATTTCATCCACACAAATTACTATTTTCATGATTATAATTCTGAGGAACGGTATCATTCTTGTAAGTATATGATTACACAGTTTTTTATAAGCTTAATTAAGTGATTTTAATAGAATTCCCATTCCCTTTCAGTTTGATATGTAGTAATGATGAAATTGCAGAAACATCAGTATTTTTTCCACAAAGTTACTTAAGTATGCATATGAGATCTTTTTTTTTTTTTTCATTCAAATAACTATGTAGAAAGATACTTCTTATTCCTAAAACCTATTACTATAGATAGGCAAAAATAATCTTACAATCCTATACCTTAAATAATGAATGGAGTATAATTGATGTTCTCTTAAATTTAGTTTTAATGTTGGAATTTCCAAAGACAGAATGTTATAGCTGCCATTAGAAACCGATGCAGGCAACTCCTCTTATACTAGTAGCAATAGAAATAATTAACAAGAAACTTTTTCAAGTGCTAAAATATGTGAAGAACTAAGCAGCCTGCTGTGCAGTCCTAGTGCAGATTTTTGCAGTTCTGGTATGTAAAAAAATGAATGGTGTCAGGAACAGTGGAATATAATTAGGATATGAGGGGAAACAAGAACTTTGACATGCATGTTTATAGTCATATTTAACATCCTCTGGGAGTATATTTTACTATTTCGTTCCAGATTTGTCTTTTGCCATTGTCAGCTCGGTTCATCTTCCAAGTACAGAGCTAAGTTTATATAGCTGAAGAAGGTGCTCACGTATTCAGGAATTCTAAATTCTATCTTAAAATGCTTGTGGATTACAACTGAGAAAACTGATGTGTTGATGTCTCTCTTCTAGCCATACATATTTGAGAGCAGAGTAACAAAATAAAATAAAATAAAATAAAAATCCAATAGCAAGGTATGTGGGACAAAAATATCTCAGGAAGTTTCATCTTATCAGTTTTTATCAAAACCATATTTTTCCAGCTCTTTGAATTTTATTCTCATGTACCAGCTTCTGTGGGTGCAGCTATATGTAGTGCCTATCAAAGGAAATACTCTGTGTATATGAGGTCAGTAAATTGTTTTCTTTTAGTTTTACTAGCAAGCTGTTAAGATGATAGCAATCTGGATAATATTTCACAACAGATAAATTGAATACCCAGGGAGATTTTCCTAAGACATCCAGCATCCTGAACAGTTAGACCATGAGTTTGTGAAAAAAAAAAACAACCACCTTTTCCTTTTTTTTATTTTTGACATGTGATATGTGAAATGCTTTGCCATTTTCTGGTAGAAATTATCCTCCTTTTGTTATAATCATTATAGCTGTGGTTTTTAGTCGTGGTTCATTTTTTAATGCAATTAACTGATGATGAGAACCAATATATGATTGACAGTCTGATTTAAGAAAACAACAAAGGCAACCTGTGTTTTTGACCAAGCAATGTTTTTCCATGGTAGTAAGCTAATGAGATGCTCTAAATGTGGAGCCTAAACAAATTCTAAGCTCTAGGGAAGTGTAAGTGCAGTAATGTATTAATGTTTATGATTTGCTTTAGCCAGTAACTATTTTGTAGACATTTGTCTCTTTTAATACATTTTTTTTCAAATCTGGCACAAGGCAGTGTTTTTTCTTGTGAGGTACAGTGGCTGGATGATTTCACGTCCTGTACAGGAAGGATAAAAGCCAGGATAACTACAAGAAGAGGGGGAGTTCTGCATCAGGAAATAATAAGGAGCAGAGCTGAGGTCCACCCTAAGTTCTGAAAGGCTAGAGCAGTTTATTTCCAGAAGCTTGGTCCCAACACAAAAAATTATCTTTCTTTGAAGAGAATCTTAGGCACAGTGAACATGAATCATACATGTTATGTTTATGTGTGAAAATTTCACTGCAGTCACTAAGCCTATGGCCAAGTGGAGAGCCCAATCTCTCTTAAATGACTGGGAATTGAAAGATTAAAAAAAAGTATGTCTAATATATCTCATAAAACCACTCCTGTCCTACTGTAGTGTAAAAATGGCATGGTTGATAATAGCTAAATTGAAATGTGGCCCTTCTAACAGAAGTGGAATGAATATCTCTTTTTAAGAATTGTGAAAAATGTCACGAGTGTGCAGATGTAATAGAAGGAAAAGACTGAGAGAGAGCATCAAAAGGTCATTGTAAATGGAATCTGTCACCTGGCCTTCATTATTGTAAATGTGAACACCACATTAATTCTTTTATAATTTTATGAGCATAATATAATCCCAGTTACTAGTTTAATATATTCTTTAAAGCTTCCGGCAGCTTGTTGCTCTGATAAACAAAAATGTAAGTCATCTTTATTTAAACAATCCATGAATAATAGTAAGTGAAATTAGTATTTATCACAAATAAATACTGTGTTTATCACTAGATAGCCTCAAAATCATTGCAAATCATATAGCTGTCTCTTTTTGCAACCTACTGATATTATTATGAGTTTGTTTGGCATGGAGGCCTTTCCTGTGATTCTGAATACAGATCCAGTGTGTATTTTATTAGGAACTTTGTAGAAGAGTTAATGAATGAGAAGGAGTTCTTACTTTAATACCTGCTGTTTGCAGTAGCAAGTTATGAACTTTAAAGAACAAAAAAGACAATTAAGCATCTGCTGCATCCGTGTGTCCAAGTACTAGTCAATTTATAACTTCACAGGCACTTTGAATTTTGTTGCAGTTGTTGCCTTATTTGCTGGAGTTTTATTTTTACCCTGCATAGGGACAGAATAAAAAAAATCAATAAGCCATTACTGATCACAGAAAAAGCAGGTCACTGCCTGGTGGGGAGAGGTGGAGGAGGAGCTGGGTAGTCCAGGAGCTGGTGTCCTCCTTGCACAGGTCTCTGCTTTCCTTGAGGAAGATGGTCGCTATTTCCTGCCTCCTAGTCCACCATCAGTGGACAGATTAGGTTGTCCTTCCCACTGGGTCATTCAGACCCATTTTCTGGCCCAACTCACTTCCTTACCAGTTTGCAGATGTGCCTGAATTAGGAGCCGTGGCAGGAGGAGCATGCTGAGGGAGGAGCAAAAAAAAAAAAAAAAAAGTGTTGGTTTTGTGAGGACAGGGAGAAATGATGGAAGAAAAGTAGATACTGTGGAGTCTCTCAGTCTTCCAACATCTACTATTGTAGTTACAGTTAGGGGTGCAGTGCTTGATAAGTTCTCACTCAGTTCCCCAGTTCCTTTTCTTCTCTTCCTATGTTTCTCATTCACATTCATCCCCAGATCCTCAGCATCCTGCTTGTGGCTGCTGTCAGCACAGCTTCATCATGCTCATCATGCCTTTCAGCATCTTTCTCTTTCTTCCTTTACTCCTACTACATATCCTAATGTATTGAATTCTGATTGCATGGGAACAGAGATCAACTTGGAGGCCTTTCTGGATCTGGCTGTCTCCTAAGTGTAGTTTCAGAAAAGAAATATTGAAAGCATTGATCTTATTTTCCCCTGTGACCTCCCAGAGGCATACTTGGATGTGGTTTCTTTTTCCTTTGTTTTAATGAGAGTTTGTATCCACGGGGTAATGTGGTCAATAATCTGATTAGGTTAAAAATTAACTTTAAACAAAAAGGTAGAATCAGCCTCTCCTGATCAACGTCTCAGACAGGAGTAGAAGTGTCTATTGTGGGTGCAAATGGAAATTTGTAGTGAAAGAAAGAAGGAAGTCTTTTTTGAAGTCAACTAAATTGAAGTTTTAGCCTTGATGTTCCATTGTGTGAAATTATGCATAATAAAATGAAGAAACTGTAAATCCCACGGGGCTGATAGCAAAAGTATTTGGTAAATGAAGTCCTCCCCTCAGCTTTAAAAGAACATGCACAGTAATATAATAACATTTGTAAATTACAGAGGTATAACTATTGCTAATTTCTTTTTCAAAGGACAAATTTGGAAACAGATACCACTAGATACTGTTATACCACTAGAAATGATAGTTTTACTGAATTTTAGAAGAAATTTTAATGTTACTTTAAGTAATCTTTTTTTTGATGCCTGTTCAGAAATACAACCAAGTTCAGAAAAGTTGAACTTACCTAGATTTGCAAGAGAACGCTAAAACCACTTTTATAGCAATATGGTAACTGACTCCAGAAAAAATACTTTTCTGGTGTTGTGTAATCCATTCAGGATCAAAGCAAATGCTTATGAGACAGATGTGTTAATGATGTACATACCAGCATACCCTTGAGTATGTCATATCTTGAAAAATAACAGAATGCATGTCAACAGGGGAGACTGCTTTAAAAAATAGTGATCTAAGTAATGCATAGTGTTGTGCTGCTATCAACTGAAAACAGTGCAGGGAAACATGCTTATGACAAATTTGGCTACATTTTGTGCTTAGAATAATGATATTTCTTTAACTGTGAAAAAAATACCATGTAGTTAGATGTGATAACAGAGCTCTAAGTGATCTAAACAATTATATTGTCTGTGTAATTATGTTTTTATACATGTGACAAGACCTAGACTGAAAAGTAAGGCAGAAAACAAATTTGCATATTTTTCTTAAGCATTTTACGTTATTGAAATTTATATTAAGATTCTTAATCTACTTTGCTGTTATGGTAGTTGAAATGTCTTTATGTCACTGCAGTTATAACAATGCAGTTGAAAGTATAAAGGTACTTTATCTGTCACTTGCAATGTAGATTTGAGTTGGAAGACACTTTTTCTAGTTTGAAGTTCTCCCCGTAAATGCACTCTGCCTATTTCTAGTCTTATTTGAAGCTTTTAAACTTTGAAGCTGCACAACCCCACTTCCGATACCAATACTCTTATTCTCTAAATTCCAATTTTTTTCTGAAATTACATTCAAGTCTTTGAAGAATAATGCTTTCCTCTGTTTGTGAAGAAGACAGATTCTCTCTGGTCTTGACATGCTTTTTTCAAAAAAGCATGTCAAGCTATTTTGTCAACCTTTCCAAAGCCATCACCTCTTCTAGTTCTATACTTTCAGCTGCTGTTTGTGTTGTACACTTTGTCTTCAAACATGTATCTGAGAGAGTCACTTCCAATGTTATTTGGATGGTCGTAACAGCAAAAATGAATTTACTTTTGTGTTGCTGTACATAACACAGTGGGATCTTAGTATAATTTTGTTAGAGTGCAGAAGAGAGAAGCAGCAACCTCTGCCATTTGCCTGAGCAGTGGAGTCAGGGGCAGACTCCATACTTTGCACAGGAACCATGGCAACTGCATAATCCCACTGATATTTATGCTGTGATGGGTAAGTGAAGGTTTTGTGGAACTGGAAAGGGGTGATGTAAAACTCAAGAGAAAATGTAAAGATGTTGAAGAAATATTAGAAATTACCACTGGAATAATATATTTTAAATCTTAAAAAAAAAAAAAAAAAAAAAAAAAAAAAAAGGAGATACATTTACATTGATTGGATATAAGAAAATGATAATTGTCTTTAGGTGATCTGTGTCCAGAAATGCTGTTTATGAACAGAATTAGAATGTCTTGATTATGTAAAAGCTATTTTTGTAGTCTGATAATGAAATTTCAAATGCATTACATGCATCAGGATGATTCTTACAATTCTCATATCCATTCTATTTGACGCAGACATTATCAGACTGCTTAATCAGATCCATTAGTTTCGAATTGAAATATGAATCAGCAGTTTTTATCAGTATGTCAAACTTTATTATTGAGACTGATAATTATATCTTGCCAATGTCCATCATATCACTTCTTAATACTCTTATGAAGTCATCCCTCCTAAATTTGTCTCATGAATCTTTTTTTTTTTTTTCTCCAGCCTCAGTAATTCAATAAATTACCCTCTCATGATATATGATTCAGATCATATATCAGTTAACATTTTCTGTCCTTGCCTACAAAATTATGCTGTGTACAATAGCAATATATAAAAATCTGTCTGGCTTGTTTGTGCACTGTGAAACTAGATATATATACTGTAGAGCGCAGTCTGTGAAGCACCTAAACATTTGTACTTTGTCTTGTTCCTTTCTTTACTGAGGTGATATTTCATAGAATTCTAGGTGGCTGACATGCACTGAGCACTTTATCTTTTTGCTTGTTTATGCAGTTTACGTTTTCTTAAGCATACTGATTTCTTTCCAGTAATTGCATGTACAGAAAGAAAGTACAGAATTAACATTGCAAGTTTTAAGAAAAACAAAAATGTGTTGTTTCACATTTGTACATGTTTATCATACTACTGTAGTCTACTTTTTTTTTTTCAAACTGCTGCAGAGCTGCATAATTCTGTATCATTCCCAGACCATTGTCTCAGCATGCACTAATTGTCAAGACCAAAAAATCTACTTCAATTTTTAATAACGGTCTTATATTCAATAAGGGTAGAAGCTCTGACAGTACCAGGAAAGGAGAGTGGATGTTCTCATGGAGTTTGATATCTTCTTTTAGCTAGATCTGTTGGATTCTGCTTTTCTAAATGCTCTGTACAAACCAACATCATAGTAAACATGTTCGTCAAAAATATAAATTGGCTGCTGTTTTTTTCCTCAAACACTTCAGACATAATAGAAAGCACAAAGTCAAAATGCAAAAAATTACCTCATTAGATCTATGCAAATATTTTGTATAAGGTTTTGTTTGTTTTCAAGAATGCTCACGGTGTGATTGTTTTTACAGTTACACATTTGTAAAGTTACTATTTTCACTTTTTTGGTTTTTGGAGATTCAATTTAGTCATATATTTGAAATGTTTAATTAACCGATTACAGACATTTTTAGACTTGCCAAGGGTAGTTTTGGATGGAGAAGAAATTGTTTCTGCTTAAACATAAATTTCTCATCAGATATTTTTAATGATTCTGTAAAAACTGTGTTAGTGCAAACGTGACACAAGAATGGAAAAGTAGGCATGTGAACACGAGAGCTTTAATCTTTTACAAAACACATTTGACATAATGTCTTTGTATATTTTTTTCAATCATCAATCCACTGTTGATTGTATCCTTTCCTTGTATGTCCCAGAAGTAGAACTGTGTATCTACTTGCTAGTTACAACTCCATTGATTTAAATGTTATCTTTTGTTCATAGGATTTGTAATGCTACATCTGGAACTAGGAGGTTTCGTGCTATTATCAACTGCTTAGTATTACAGTGATAACTGAAATTCCAGAGCTCTACTTTCTATTAATAATGCGCAGGATATTTTATATGTTTGTCTCACAGGTAAAGCATTCTTAAAAGATACAGCTACTCTGAAATTTACCTTTTTATTTTCTTTCTTTTTTTCTTTTAAAATCAACTATTTTATTTTGCAGTCCACAGGTGGAACAAGGGATTCCTGGTTCAGTAATTCTTCAGAAGCTCCATGCCATATTTGCATCCCTTGGTCTTCTTGCAGGTCTGGTCTTACTTGTTCTGAGATACTTTATAATAAGTCCTGCACTTGAGACCTTCACATTTGAAAGCCTTGCTGAAGTCATTTTCACTTCATTTCTTTGATTGACTCACGTAGTTTTTTGCTCTTTAACATCAGCATTGTCCAGCTGGGTCTGCATATATTCACACTGGAAGCTAGCTAAATTAATTCCCTTATATGAGATTCCACTAGGGCAGTAGTTCCTGCCCTGTCAAAACCTCATATTTATCTATGAATTTTCTGAACTTCAGAAACATGAATAGACTTGATGATGGCATTTTGTATTTCTTATGAGTTCTAAAGATTGAGTGAGAGAAATCAATTTAGCAAGACATTTCAATTTTTTAATCTATATTTATTCTTCCTGAACACTCTGGGGAGTTTTTTTAAACATAATTCTGAGTTTTCTGTGAGATATATTTTCTGTGAAATACCTATACAGGGAGATGTTGGGTATCTAATGTTTTCCTAATGTCTATTTAGAGATGGGAATAGATTTCAATTTGCACTCAGTTTTGTGGCTTCAAACAAGAGAGGATATCTTCTGTGTATTTGTTATTTGACACTCCATCAAACCCAAACCATCCTCTCGAATAATTTCCAGAGAACATCTTCTGCTTTTTAAATAGCTTTGGTTCAGTCAACATGCATCAGAAGACAGTTTTCCTCAAGCACATCCTTTCCTTGGCAGCACAATGAAAGGAGGCAAAAGGAGTTCTTTCTTCATCTTTGTAATTGTCCATCTATTACTCTGAAGTCACCCAAACTTACAGCAAATGGCCACAGGCGGGTGTGAATGGCCAAAGAGTGTGATTAAACTAGGAATTCTTCACAAAAACATCATCTTCCTTTCTAGCTTATTTTGAAAGTGTCAGCAAAGAAAAAAAAAAGATTTTAATAAACAGAAAAAAAAAGCTTTTAAATGTGCATTAGAAATTTAAATTTTTGCAGTTGTTACTCAGAGCAACTTAGTAAAATGACAAATATTTGACATCTTCATCAATGACATAGACGATGGCATCAAGTGCATCCTCAGCAAGTTTGCACATGACACCACGCTGAGCAGTGCAGTCAGCAGTGCAGTTGGAAGGAAGGGAAGCCCTCCAGAGGGATCTGGACAGGCTGAAGAAGTGGGCCCATGAGAATCTAATGAGGTTCAACCAGGCCAAGTGTTGCACTTGGGCCAAGGCAATGCCAGGTATTTATACAAACTGGGGGAAGAACCACTAGAGAGCAGCCCTGCAGAGAAAGGACTTGGTGTCCTGGTAGATGAGAAGCTGGGCATGAGCCAGCAGTGTGCGCTTGTAGCCTGGAAGGCCAACTGTGTTCTGCGTTGCATTAAAAAAGTGGTGGCCAGCGGGGAAAGGAAGGTGATTACCTCCCTCTACTCAGCTCTTGTAAAGCCCCAGCTGGAATACTGCGTCCAGGCCTTGGACCTCAAGCACAAGAAAGACGCAGAGCTCTTGGAGCAGGTCCAGAGGAGGACCGCTAAGATGGTCAGAGGGCTGGAGCACCTCTCCTACGAAGAAAGGTTGAGGGAACTGGGTTTGTTCAGCTTGGAAAAGAGAAGGCTTTGGAAGACCTCATTGTGGCCTTCCAATCTTTGAAAGGAGCATATAAATAGGAGGGAGAATGACTGTTTAGGAGGGTGGATAGTGACAGAACAAGGGAGAATGGTTTTAAACCAAGACAGGGGAGGTTTAGCTTTGATATTAGGAGGAAGTTTTTCACTCAGAGAGTGGTGACACTCAAACAGATTGCCCAAGGAGGTTGTGGATGACCCATCCTTAGAGGCATTCGAGGCCAGGCTGGATGTCTATCTGGGCAGCATGGTATAGTGACTGGTGATCCTGCCTGTGAGAGGGGGTTGAAACTAGATGATCATTATGGTCCTTTTCAACGTAGGACATCCTATTCTGTATTTTTAATCTTCCACATCTTATATCTGAATGTTTGATGACAGCTAAAAATGATATGGCTATCATTTAGCCATATATGCACTGCAGATATCTAAAATAGTTTTGCTCAGAGAGAATTGCCTAGCAGGAAAGAGGTTGGATTTTTTTCTGTGGCTGGTCTGTGAGGCAGCTACAGTGCTACAAAGTTGAGAGGGAGCAGGTAGCTCCAACTTGGAAGGGAAACTCCTTTGGAGCATAAAAGTGCTTCTGGAAATGAGAATGGCAATTCTGGCCCTAAATCAGTATGACACTTGGGGTAGCAGCATCCAAGCTTATGCTTACAATTAGGCATTCATTGAGTTAGGGCTTCAGCAGGTGGCACTGTTCTTTCAGGATAATTCAGTAGGAATTGGCAGTTTTGAACTTTTTCTTTTCTTCCTTTGAAAAAAACATACAGGTTTGATGGAGATTCTCAGCTGGTAAAGCTGGCAGAGCATCCCCAGCTATGACACCAGGCTAACTGGCTATGAGTCTGCTTTTCTTGTCTATGTTTGGAAACTGGCTGAATTCCACACTAAAAAGCTGCTGAATTCTGTACTGCCCTGATAGTGAAAAACCCTACTCTGTTAGTGAAGTAGAAAAAATAGCACTTTAAAAAGAGAGAGAGCAAAATTGTTCTTAATTGTGTACAGAATAGTTAAATCTATTTCAAAGGAATTAGTTCATTCATTATAGAGTTTCCCACTCAAAATTCTGTGAAATCCAAATGTTTTCTATTTGTTTATATGTAGACAGTAAGTTTGAAGAGTGTTTATACACAACCAATCCTCATTTGACAAAAATAAATGAAATTGTAAAAATGCACCAGAATATAACAAAGAAGCACTAAAATGAAAAAGGCCTTTGCTTCATAGAAAATGTTTTAATTTTTTTATTTATTTTAAATGTAGATGAGGGGTTTTGCTGTGCACTGTCACACTCTCTCCATTTTTGCTTTTATTTTTTTTAATTATAATAATCTCTGCATATATTTAGTAGCCTGTTTGAAGAAGCCTAAAATATATTTCTTCATTTGAGCTTACACAACATGGATCAGAATAGAGGTGTTTAGTATATTGACCTAGTATTGAAATTTTGTGAGTACTTTGCAAGTCTGTAATTGCGATCTCTTTGTAAAGCATATGGCGCTGTATTGATTTGGAGGCCATCCCTAGCATCTAGTGAGGCATCTGAACCTACCGATAACATCGACATTTGCAGCAGGAAAAAAGTATTACAGAATGCATGCTTTCTGTCATGCTCCTCACTTGTTGTTCACTAGTTTATCTGTGTACTTCTCTGCCGTGTCTCACGACACTCAGGAATGTGCCAGGGACAAAGCAGTTTGTTAAAACCTGCCCATTTACTTGCAGAAATCTGTTAGGCTGAAATGATACTAAATGCAAATGATATTTTGTTAAAGATACAGTATAGAGAACATCTGTAGAAGTGTGTTTAATGCTTGAAATGAAATACTACAGCGTGAAAAGTAAATAGCCCAAAGATATTCATGTATTTTACGCATATGGGTTAGCATTGCAATTAATTATATAAGAAGAAATAATGCACATTTACTAGTATTTTAAATGCTTTTCAGCATTTCTATGAATTCCTTTGTACAATTGCTTAATGTTATCGTACTCGTGTTAATTTATATTTAATGGTGCCTAGTATATAGTACTATGAAAAATGACCCAACTTCTCTGTAGTACAGGATTTTGCTATTTTCAGCAAGTATTATTGCTCTTTATTTTCTACATGAATTTCTATAACCGAAAGTCAAATGAAAATTGAAATAAATTGATTATTCAGAATATATTTTAGAAAATATAATTGTACTATACAAATATATACTATATAAATAGGAGGCATCCCCAAACTCCTAGAATGCAGTTCCTGTTCTTTATTTCCATTTTCTGAGTGTTCAGAAAAGTAAGATTCCTTCTGCTGTGCTAGATCCCTCCATTAGCCACTCTCTTCTTAGGTGATGCAAAAAAAGCAGATTTTCTGTATTTTCCTCTGTGCTATCAATATCCCTGCCTTTGTTTGAAATTCTTCTTCTAAATTGGGTTCTTTGGAAGGGCTTTTGAAGCAAATAAGTTTTCTGTCCTCTGTAAGAAATTGCCAAATCTACTTCACTGAGAAGATTTTTTTATTTTTTTCTGAGTCTTGATGGTACTTCAGCTTCAAAGTGGAAGTGTGACATTATGTAACTGATTGCCTATTCACCATTCTTTCACCTATATACATAATAGAGCTTATGTAAGGATAACTGAAAAGTCAAAGTGGAAGCAAGATGGGAGGAATAGAGTCTCAGCTATCTTTCACGGTCTACTGTGTGCCTCTAACTTTCACCATATCAATCCTCTCTTCCCTCTTAGTCTTCTCAACACTCTGTGTTCTGTCCAATTTCTCTAGTCTTCCTTTTTCCCCCCCCAAAGCTGGGAAAAAAAGTTCTGTCCTATCTATGTACTACTTTGTTCCCTACTGAGCGTTACCCAGGGTAAGGTAGAATGTTGTTTCTTCACTTGATGCAGTCAAAATCCACGCGTCTGGATTTCCATGAAATCTAGGAATCTAGGCATTTAGAAATTTCTTTGAAAAAGATATATTGAATACACCCGGGTGAATCTGGGTCCGTTTCTTACATCAGCTGGAAAAACAAATGGTACATTCAGCTCTGTGGTACTGCAGTTTTGAGAACTTTGTTGTGTATGTGTGGATAGAACGAAAAAGGATTAAAATAACGGGGAAAACATAAGAAGCAGCAGAGCACTGTACAGACAGGAGCCAATTATTGTGCCATAATGGGCAGTATATGCATTTCAGTATTTAAAAGAACCACTCAGGGTAATCCAACAGACATGCAGGTTCTCCTGATTTACTTACACTTTCATGACATAAAGGGCTAACTAAGAAAATCCATATTTACACTTTACACTTGCATATGTGTTCAATTCATCCTTCAGCTTTCTTGAAATATTTATCTTATCTAAAAGCTTTCATCTGAAAATGTATTTATTAAGGATTTCTATAGTAAACACATTGGGTTGACTTCCACTGTTACTGTTTCAAAAGTCAGCTTGTCTTACAGTATTTGGAACAAGTATTATTCCATATGTAAGGATTTATGTACGTGGTTCATATTCTGAACAAGTTTCTTGAAATTTTTTGATAAATGCACTGAAATTTTACACTGTGTCAAGTCCTGTAGGAGCCAGTTTTTTACCTGGAGAACATAAAAAGTGACGACCAGTAAAAAAACAGATGTAGGTATATACTGGATTGTACATTTTGCATGCTGTCAAAAGCCAAATCTTTCATGCAATAATTCGTGTTATATCAAAGCATTGCAGCATTATTATCATTTTAAAAAATACAGTATTTAAAAAAGCATCACAATCTAAACTGGAGAGAGAAACTGCTTTGCTGCAAAACTTGATTTTTTTTCCCTACTTCCTTGTTTTATTAATTAGGAAAAGTATAAGTGGAACAAAGTCGGGGATCAGTTTAATAACTCACATCTTTAGTTACACTGGTGTTCTTCCTCATCTGTATACCTTGGAGATGATAGTACAGTTTTGTTAAGGGATTCTCCCTGTGTTACCTAATCAATTAAAAAAAAAAAGTTGCCTTGTACTATCCCTGAAATTCGGCTCACTAGTTAAGCTTCACTATTTTAAAAAGCCCCAAGTGATCTTAGTGCCAGTCAACCAGTGAAAGAGGCAGCTGACCGACTCTATTGCTCCCTAATCCGAGATATGAATAGAAGATCTGAGGGGAGGAGGAGGATTTATCCTTTATGTGGTTTCTGATGTGTTCGTTGCTGAGGATTCCTCAGCTCCAATGTGTATAACAGAAGAGATGTCCGTGACATTCTCTGCTATCAATAAATCTATATAATATCATGCATGCTAATTGGTATTAGAATCTTATTCTAACCCAGCAGTGAATGGAAGGAGAAATGGGACAATGCTCATGACACATTAAGCTTAGTGTTCAACATGTAGAAGTATGCTAAGCTTAAAGTGTTTTTCTTAGCCCTACTGCTTATTCTTTCTGACTAAAATAAATAATGCAATAAAACATCAGGATATAAATATTATTTAACCCAATCACTCACCTTTTCTCCTTGTATACATATTTTATCATGTTTAATTGATTTTGCTTTTAAAGCAGACAGATGCTGAAAATACTAGAGCAGTGGATTGGGGGTTTTTTTGTTTGTTTGTTTTCTGTTTATTTTCTTTTTAGTGATATGATTCTGATTAGGAGCTGTAGAATTACTAAATCTCTGCAATTTACTCTCTTTCCAATTGTGTTGTGCACTACTTTTACAATAGCTATATTTGTATGAAAGAAACAAGGTTTCTAATTAATTAATTACCTACACTAAAATATGTCCAAAAAAGTATGTGCATATTCTACACAGACCTATAATCCCATAAGTATATTTTCCAGAAATCTTTACTAAAGCTTCTGGTTTGCTGATAGGAGAAACTTCTAGTAATTAACAGCTTGGGGAAAAAAAAAACAAAAACACCAATGCAATCTGTTTCCATTTCTTACAGCCCGGGACTGTAAGCCAGCAAACTGGACTTTTTCTTAAATGCTTTTTTGATATTCACATTGTGCTATGGAAGACTTCTCTTTATTATACCATTAAATTAAAATAAAGGTGATTCAGATGGATTTAACTATCTGGAAACTTTAATTCATTTTGGAATTGCATTGAGTTATAAAAATAATGCAAGTCACCCACTCTTTCCTCGGTCACTGCAATTTTAGGGAAAGTGACTCTCTTGCCTCCCATCCTGCCCCAGATTATTAATGGAACTTCTGAGACTTATGCCTTGTTGTGCAAGTTGCACAAGGTAAAAAATTGTGACAGAATTTGTAAACATTTTCCTTTTGTGTAAAACTTAAGCAGATACTAGCAAAGGGAGTCATCTTCACTATCAGCTGGCAGAAAACCCACAAATTATTCCCAGCTTTCTTCAGAGCCTTCCCTTTCCTCCATTTGTAACCACAAACTATTAAGGAACTGGTTTCTGTGGGAAAAGTACTAGCAATGAACACCTGCCAAAGGGACAATCCCAAATTACCTTGTTAGACTCTAATCTAAACCTAAAATTAATTTAGATCTTAGACACTTAATAAATCTCTGCTTCAAACCATCTGGTTGTTGCTCCCAAACACCTAGGGTATGCCTGCACTGCAAAAATAAAGGTCCCAAACTGTTTAACCTAGCACAGCTTTCGTGAGGAAGGTTTAGACCAGCTATTTAGTTCTTTCCCTCAATGTGCAGGAGAAGAATTTACTGAAAACTGCAGCTTGCTCTTCTCAGCCCTGAAACCAGTTGGTTGTAAGTACTAACAATAACCTGTGTTTTCAGACAGTTCAAGTCTCCTGTAATTCCTACTTACCCTTCCTCCACCTCTTCCCCCTGTCATTCACAAGCTCATTTTTAGATACTGCCATAACAGCTCCAGACTGCCCAGCAAAATTTCCCTTCTTGTGCTGGTTTTAAAAAATGTTGTGTGTTGGAAACCCCAATAATTTTCCAAACCTTTACCCACTGCGAAGTCTCACTATGAAGTAACTCATGTTGTAACCCTGAGGCCAGTGTTTCAGAGTCCACACTCCTTAACCCTGCCTTTGACAGGAATATTCCACTGATTATTTCCCATGTATATTGATTGATGAACTTTTACATATGCATGTAAATCTTAAAAATAAAAGTGTCTGGGTAACAGCATATCTTCAAATTGTTTATCCATATATACTGTCTTCTTACTCTTGTCCCTGTTGAGAGGTAATTTATTCTAGTGACCTGGCCTCATTATTTAACTATGGAGAGAAGAAACCTCAGCCAGAGAGTACCCTGTCATTAATCTCATGTGAGAGCTCAGTTCTGCTCAGCAGAAGAGAACAATACATAATGTGGAATTCAACAGCCTCAGGGGCCCCTGACGTTTGTCCCAAGAGCTGGCTTTCTCTATGACCCAGTAGTGCCCAGAACACAGACTCAGCATTCTTTCTGCAGCCAGATGCATAGATTTAGAATAAGATGTTTCTTTGCCATTCATACAGAATTGTTTAAAATTTGGAACTTGCCTGTGAGAATAATAGAAAAATACGATTGATTTTGAATAGGTTGTGCCCTATGTAACTGTTGTATCTTACTATAGCCATAGTCTTTTTTTTTTTTTTTTTTTTTTTTTTTTTTTTTTTTTACAACTTATGTTTTTTTCCACCTGTAGTTCAAGTGTAAGCATATATTTTCTTTTTACTTAGTTGTTTACAGCTTAGCACCATGTCTAACCCGTGTCTTAATCCTGACAATACTTGTTACTATCCTAGCTTAACATGCAGGAGTTAACTCAAAACCAGTTTTACTACTGAGCAACTACAGTGATCTTTATGTCAGGATCACTTCACAGAAGAAAACAGATTTATCACAGCTTACATAACTGAGGTTGTGGTTCAAAATTAGCACATAAGTACTGATTAGTAAAACTTTGTCTAGGAAATAATTCACAAATGTCAAGTTGGGAATGAAGCTGAAATGGCAGTAGTGAAATTTCTTTCACTATTACTTTGAAAAATGCCTGCATGTTCTCTTGAAACAAGAATTTCAAAACTTTGCTATAATGCTCTTTGTTGTCTAATTGACAAAGTTGCAAGTTAACTATAGTCAAATAATATGTTGTCTTTAGTGTAGCAAAAGCTGAAAAATGAAAACCTGTCTCTGAAAGGAATGGTTCCCATAAAAGCAGTTTGTTATGTAATTAGTTTATGAATTCAGAGAGCACAAGCCCAGCCATTGCTGTTGCTGTTTCAGCTCATGCTGTGTGCTTCGTATCAACAGGAGTGGTTTCAAACTCAACATTTCCACATGTGGCTTGTGTTTGGCTAAAGTCTGAATATATTTCAGTAGGAATTAAATGAACATTTAAAATCTGTTTATAGCTATGTCTTTGGCAAGATGAATTATTTGCTTTTGGTACTTCTTATGAGGAAAGTAAGTAACTTAAAAGTGACAGAAGAGATTTTAGTATTAGAAACAACTGTTTGGAAGAAATAAATATGTTTTCCTGTAAACAAGAGGTGATCGTTAGTTAATTAGATAAACAGTTTAGACATAAATAATTTCACTTATGTTGTATTTGAAATGAATGTTTTAGGAGCAAGATAGTGACAACTACAACCAATTAAAAAAAGTAAATGCAATCTTGCAACAATTCATTTGAATCTGACTTGTACTCTAGGTTAGATTGGACTTTCTTTAGCCACTCTTGTAAAGTTGTTTTTTTCTTTTCTCAAAATGTATTAAAATATAGATATTATCAATAGTTACATCCATGGTCACCATGTCTATTTGACATGGAAGACTTAACTAAAAAGAAAAATAACCCATGACTAGAACATGTAAGTTGTCATTGCTTTTCATTGTGGAAAGGGGACTTTTTATTAGAATAAGATTACACAGCTTGAACTTGATTTTAAGTTGACAATTGTTCTAATGCTTCTCAGATGTTTTGTCATTCATCAGCTTGTGATTTCTTTGCTTAGGATACAGTGACAAGTTGCCCAGTGTTAGAAATGTCCACACAGCAGTTTATTTGGTCAAATCAGTGGCTAAATCACAAAGAAATTGTATGTCATACACGAGTAAAATGAATTTTGGTAGATTGTTTGATAGATCATTTGGAATTAGAATATCAAACATTCCATAGAAATTTGATAAAGCGAGGAGACAAGATCTATGTGTAACAATCTGAATTGGTTTGGATCTGAAATTCTTAGCTACTGAAAAATTCCATTAGTCATCCTTTCTTAAATGTGAGTTTCCACTGTTTTCAGAATATACATGTTTAGTACGCAGAATTATTATTACCCAGGTTTGGAAGTTGAATAAAATTTTGGTAGCTCTTTTTTATCATAGTACATTTATTGTGTGCATTAACTACATTTATATTATATTAATGTTTCACTTGTACTTTTTGACAGCTTGAAAATTTTTGCCAGCAGTTTGACATTTCATTAGAATAAGTCTTCAGGATACAGAATGATACTCTTAAATAGGAGGGCCATATCATTCTGACCTTATCAGGCTGCTGTGGACAAATTTTCTCCTACCAGCAATATGTGATACTTTTAATCTTTTATATTAAAATTCTGGTTATCTACTGGAAAAAGCAAAGCTGTCTAGAAATAAGAAACATTATACTAAATAAAAGTTTCCTTTTATTGTATAGCAAGTGTTGAAGGGCTAGCAAGATAACAGTTGTGATATCCTGAGCTGTCTTGTAGGTGCTCTTAAACATTTTTGAATTACTGATATGCCTCTTTACTCTTAAAACCAAGTCTGAGATCTGCATTAGATATGAGTCCTTTTCACTGAGTTGGAGGATGATAGCGCAAAAAGAGGAAGTGCAGGAAACACAGCGCAGGTCCTTGAATAGAAGAAAAATTGCACATCTGTGACTGTTAACCTGAGGCGCTTAATTGCAAGAGCATAGTCTCAAATTAATTGTTTTGTTTTACTTGAAATGATCATTATATTGTATTGATTTGATTTTAGTGTAGTTTGGAAAAAAACATACGTGTAAGATTTTTCAAGCTAATTTAAAGAAATATTAGTGTTACATGTTTCTTTATTTTCATAATTCACAGTTTATTCCATTACATTCACCAAAATCAAAACAATTTCTGAGTATTTTTTCAACTATTATTATTCCTGTTTTTTTCAAATGTAAAATAGTTTAAAGGCAGCATTGATTCTAGTCATTTTATTAACACTCTTGATTTAAGATACCTGTGTAAAAAACATTGATATTTCAGATTTAATTGAATAAGAAGCATCAACACATCTAAACAACTTTTTTTGCATAATTTTTTTCTTTATTTTTCATCCCTATTTCCCTTCTTCCTATTGATATCAAGAAATTGTTGTTAAACTTTTCTAATTCAGAATCTAGGCAGAGGGAATGAGAAATACATTGCTGTTGTTTGCTGTAGTGTTAATCTGTAGTTGCAGCCAAAAGTTAAGTAAAGTTTTCTGTGACTGGGCAAAACTTAGTGTAAATGAGAACCTTGAAAACAGATTTTACCTTCAGTGTCATGCTACTGATGTCAGTTGTGCTATAATAGTATGAAACACAGATCTAAACATTTCTTCCAAAAAAAAAACAGATTTCAACTTTGTTTAGGTTACACCCAAGTCAGTGTCAAAATACTTAACAAAATACTTGATTCCTCTTAACCAGTCCAAAGTACTATGTCCATTTACTGAAATTTTATTCAAGCTGGATTCAATTAAATTCCTGAAATATGCAAATAAAACTATGCATCAATTCTAGAATTGAACTGACTTATTTTCCAGGATTCAGGCCATGGTTTCCTAGGACAATATCAAACATTATAATTCTTAGGCATTGCAGAAACAGTGCTGGGCATAGTCTAATTTGTTAGAATACTGTGGATTCCGTTCTTCATATCCATACTGAGTGAACTTCATCAGATTACGTAATGTGTCACTGTTAGTTGGTGAAATTAAAATATTTTTAAAAGCAAAATGTGTAATAATCCTTTTAATAGTTTGATTTTTGTGCTAGGCATTGTTTACAATTAAATGAAAATCTGAAGTGGAAAATCACAAAATGAGATTATATAAATGTAATTTTTTAATAAATGTTTTCCAGAGTAGAAACTAATTTCTTTTCTTTATATTTATCAGAAGTACTACAGTCTTAAGTGAAAATTCAGAAAAGAAGGTAAAATTGGTTCATGTATTATTAAACAGACAACACAGAAATGTATATTCAGGAACATTCAAAACAAAATTGTAAACATAAAACTCTAAAATAAAACTGATAATGTACAAAAATTAATGCAATGTGACATTTCCAAAATACTTTTATTTCTCCATAATTAGAAGAAGAATTATCTTTGTAATTTTAATAAGGATTTTTTAATAATATTTACTTTCTTGCTTTTGGCAAGCTACCTATATGCAATATAGGTCATATGCTTGCTGGTTATTTCACTCCTGAATCTCTCATATAGTTCTGAGGTTCTAAATTTCTTATTAGGCAAATAATATTCAGTTGTACAAAACTGAAACTTAGCAGAATTATCTCAGTTTGATTGAGATTTTTGTCACATACTGATTTTTACATCAAGAAGTTGATGTCAGGCCAAGAAATACTGTAGTTTTTTGGTTTTGTTTTTCATTTTAAATTACCATTAATGAAAAATCTGTGAACCTTTTACGTGTAATTATAACAATCAGAGTCATAAAGTGATCTTTGAAATATACATGATTATTTGGTAGTTTATTTTCCTGAGTAAAATTTTTACTTTTATATCATAGTTACTATCTTGGAATATTATGCAGGAGAAAGTGTGGCACTGCAGTAAGACAAGTGCTGCAATTCCATGCAGAAAATAGGAAACCATCCTACAGCAGCATATAATGAACCACGAGGACAGCTGTGTTTACCATAGTATATACTATGCTATCTTGAATGATTCTGTTAAATTAAGGAACTTCTGTGTCATTGAATGTTGAATGAAATTTTATCAAAGCAATTATTCCAGCCTCCAGTATGATGGTATTAACCTAAAAAAACAAAGCCCATCTTACCTGCCTTTTATTAACAAAACCCTCATATTTCTGCTGGATATTTTTTCCAAATTTTGTTCCCCGCTTTCCTATTTCAACATCTTCTCTTACCTCACTTTCTTTCCTGTACTCATTGTAAATCTTATCATTTCTCCATTCTCTGTGGCTCCAAATTCTCCATCCAGCAATACTCCAACTATCTGGGAACCCAGTGTACCTGAAGAGCCACTCAGACAGGCAATCCTTAGGGATCATGAGTGATGCTGTGGTTCTGCAGATAAATGCTTCTACACTGGTGTCTTCTGCAGCCATCTGCACTAGGGCTGTAACAGAAGGAGCAATAATTCCAACAGTGGAGAGCAGCAGGAATCTCTAACCAGTGGTCCTCACTCCAAAATTTTGCACATTTTGCACAGATTGTGTTTCAAAAGTTCTGCATTTGCGAGAGCTAGCTGCTAGATTTAAGCTTTGTAGAAAACACTCGTAGGGAAAAATGCAAACTTCATTTTTCATGCAGATAATAAATACAGCTTGTCGAGCACATTCTTTTTGAATGTTTTTTTATCAGTCTCCACCTGATTCCAGTTAATTCAACCTGATCAGCACTATCAAAACATGCATCTGAATTTTCAGGAGATAAAGACTTTTGTATGTAGGAGCTGTAACTCCGGATCATCTCTGCAATTTTAGACAGCCTCAGGTGCAATATTGCCAATTCTTGGGTACTTTTTATGATATTTGAAGATGCACAGAAAAAATTACACTCAAGAATATCCATAGATATTTTCCCATATAATTGCTTTTGGATAGTTTTCATCAGTTTCATGAGGTGATTTAAGACTTATGCATAGAATAACTGCACAGAATGCAAAATAGCAGTTTAATAGCAATGAGATTATGAAGCAAATGTTGTTTTTAGAGTAATAGACTGCTCTTTCAATCAGTTATGAGTGAAATGCAGAGACCATCCACCTCCTAGACAAACCCTATGAATAGGAAGGTTATGTTAATGATTGTGGAAGGTGCAATATTCTTTCATGAATCTCTGGATGAGGAAGATTATTTGTGGCATTACAGTGGCAGCACAAGTCAGTCATTTTGAAAATACAATTTTAGAAGCACTTGAAACATCCAAAGCAACTGGGCTCTGAGCTTTTTTAGTTGTTGATTCCTTGTTGTTATTGTTACTGAAAACATGTTAAATACTGGACTTATTAATGAGTAATTTAGGCTGAAATAGTAAGCTATAGTAAAGGTGCTGACCCTGGCCTGCAGCTAACCACTCACCAAATGCTTGTTCACCCCAGCAAGTAAGAGGAGAGAATTGGAAGGGTAAAGCACAGAAAAACTTATGGGTGAAGATTAAAACAACTTAGTATGTAAAGGAAGAAGAAAAAGAAAAAAGCGATGCATAGGCAATTGCTCACCACTTCTAACTAGCAAACTGATGCCTAGAAAGTCTCCATATAATGGCTACCTTGGGAGAGAATGCCACTACCATTTTATGAGACAAGCCTCGATTCCTTGATAAACATTTGATTCCCAAGTCCAGTGAACTGCAGGGTACTCTTGATTATCTCACTGTTTCTGGCTGAGGTACTCAGACCACACAGTTATGTAACCACTACAAATATGTAGGTTGCTCCAAAAGTAATGCTTCTTATTTATTTCCATGGAAACTATAGCAGACACAAGGAATACAATAACACCTTTTTTTTTTTTTTTTTTTTTTTTTTTTTTCTCTCTTTTTGATAGAGCAAATTGTCAGCTACAGAACAGTATTTTCAACACAGTCAACACCATTACCTGTGCATTTTTTGCCAGAAATAAACAAGAATGTGCATGCTCTGCTAGTAAAAATCTGCACCAGTGGAGGTGACCCATTGTCTCTGTCGCCACTGCTGAAACACACCACCCACTACCTCACTGCACTCACATTCACTGTTTGTTCTCCATATTCAGCAAGCATTGATGAATGCCAGTGAGTGTTACTTTTTCTGCATAAAGAAATTCAGCTACACACCTTTGCTTCATACACACTTGCATGTCAGACAGCATTTTTTCAGAGTGCCCCTCTGCTTCGTTGCACAACAGTAAAATTTAAAGGAATATTGGTGGGAAGGTTCAACCTCTGCTGCAATGCCATCTACATGTGCCTCTGAGTTTGCCAGCCAACATAACAAAATAGGAGGTGTTACTTTTGGAATAGTCCTCTTATACAGTCTATATAGAAGATGTTGCATAGACTCCCATTCTCCGTTTGTACTCTCCCTTAAATATAATGCTGTTTAATTAGTTTAGCGTATTAGATATTAGTAAATTTCCATCAATGAATCTGACCATTTTTTCATTTCAGCTCAAGTGCAAGCTCAAAGCAAATAGCTGCCAATATGGAAATCCTATCTGCTAACTGAAAAGCATTAAGATTCTTTCCATTTCTGAAAAAGGTTATAATAGGTGACTTCAGTACAATATCTTCACTTTTTTTTTTTTTTTTTGACTCAAGAGATTGAATTTCTGCAGATTTATTTGTACATAATCATTTTTCCTTTTTTTGTAAAGAGAGAAAATCTTACAATCTGAACAAATGAATTAATAGGTATAACATTTACTGAATTGTCTTTGCTGCTCTGGTTGTTATTCTTTTATGTTAACATGCAATGAATATTGTGAAATAGAGGTTAGATCATTTGGACTTACTTTGCTTTGCCTTCTATAGCCATTCGAACAATGTCAGTGAACACTGTGAAGATTACATGGAGCTGTAAGAAAGACTGTGAAATCAAATTTTGATTCAAATTAATCGCAGTATTAATAGAGTGAGACTAATTACTTTTATACCCTAGCTCTATTTCCAGAATCATATTAAAACTGATATACACTACTACACCACACCTTTCCAGAGAGGAACTGTGCTGGGTACAAAAAATTATTTGTGGAATAACACAGTGTGCTACCTCTTAAATCTCCTGAAACCAGGCTTATAAGCAAGAATGAAGGATGCTAGATTGAATGAAGGATGCTAGATCATCTACTTAGGTTTGAGATCATTATATAAGGTATTTCTAAAGCTACTTTACAAACTCATTTAGACTTCTCTTGTATTTATTTAGAATCCTACACAACAATTTCAAGTTCACAAATTTAATCAGATAGACCAATCCATTTCTTTATAACCCAGTAGACATAGCAAAGGTCATCCAGAGACATCCCAGCCATAGGAGAGATTCTGTCATTGTTGTCTTGTCTCAAAATACAGCTTAGGAGTCATTTTTTGACCACCATAAACTGATGAAAAGAGTAATGTAAGAGGGTTTCCTGTTTTGCTTTTGAGACATCTAATCAAGAATAACATTTAAATCAAGAATATTGTATGTGTCAAGATGCAGAATGGTTTTTAGGCTGAACTAGTTCACTATGCTATAATTTCTTTTGGATAAATCATTTCAAATTTTACTGTAAGGAAGAACTTTCCATTGACAAATACTGTAAAACAGAAAAGCTTAACATTTAGTCTTAGTCAGGTTTGGTTTTTTGAAGATCAAGTTCATGCAGCAGGGTAAATAGTGAAAAGCTATCTACTGCTATCTTACAATTCACAGGGCAGCAGAAAGCATGCAGTGACATGTGTATTATTTTTGTAGAGAAGTACAATCACAGGTACCTATATGAAGATGTCTGGAAATTTCCATACTTAAAACTTGCAGAAAATTTCTATTCTTAGAAACCTGCAGAAAAGGATAGCGACCTAATATTTAGAAAGCTAATTCTAGCCAAAAACATTTTTGATTCTCATAAACCTGATATATTTTACTCTGTGCTGAAATGTAATTGGAGAGAAGTGAGGTGATCTCAAAGGCATGATGTATCTGCGAATCTCCCAAGATTCCTCCCAGCTTTTAAGTCATGGTGACAGCTTTCTAAACTGGGTGAAACTCAGAATTTCTCCATTTCCGGAGCACATTCTTATCCATAATTCTCAGCTCAAGTGTCTTGTTTTCCATAGGAGAGAAACTCACATAGATGATCTTGATAAAAACTGCTAGGTTTTAAAGGTCATGGGGTAGGGTCCTTGCTATACAGTTATTATTATTCAGCCATATCTAATATTTCCAGAAAGTGGAAAGTGTTCATTTCACTATTGTAATCACTTTTACAAACTCTCAGTATGGAACCGTAAAATAGAACTTATTCTGTTTCCTTTACTTCTTCCTTTTAGTGTAAGGCAGTGCATTTTAGAATTTAATCCTTAATATTTTTTTTCACAAGTTTCTACTTGAAATAAGTATTTTATGCTCACTCATTTCATTTGTTAGTAGCCTTATTGATTGAAATCTGTAATTGTAATTCCTCGGCACAGGTATATGCATCAGCTTTCAGAAAGCTCACTTTCTAATCAGGCAGATCATCTGCAGGCTGTTGACCTACATGATCTTTGTGAGTTCCAATATGAGCAACATGGAATGAGTAATCATAATATATTTTAAGTGGAGCTTTTTAATATTTTTTCCCCATTTGCTCTATCAAAATCTCATTACATTTTAGTCATACCCTTCCCATGTCCTCTTCTGAAATGTAGGAGATGAGGCAGTCAACATATTCAGGAATAGAAGTGGAGGGATATTAATTCTTTCATTGCTTGGCAGCTGTGTCTACATTGTCTGTGAGGGTCCCTGGAAAAAAAGTCTGATGTGCTTTCTCATCTGTGCCACTGGATATTTATTCCCAGTGAGAAAACATTCTTGTGTTGGCTGACCTAATCTAGTGCTTGATCCTCTTAGAAAGCACCCAGTTTGCCCACCGCAAGCGTGTGATGCTACATCATCTCTAGCCTTAGTGTTGGCCAAAGGGTGAATTTCAGTCCAAGATGTTTGAGTATAAGCAGCTTAATGCTTCAACAGTGACTTGGGCTGCAATTAAAATTCCTTACATATCTATATAGAGGGCCCTTATGTCTACAAAAAGGTAGCAAAGAGCTACCTTCCAAAACAAATAGAAGCTAATTCTTGGAACATTTAAAGGGAAGTGTATTCATGTCAGTTCAAAGCCTTGAAGGAAGCTCATTGTTGTTGTATGGTTTTTTTTGTTCTTTTTTGATGTTCTTGTTCTTCTTGTTGTTGTTGTTTTTCCCCTGGATTTTTCTGAATTTCAGATAATTTTGTATGTGTTTGGGTTCTTCGGCAACTTAGATTGTTAAAATCCAGTTACAAGGCAGGTGGCTTTAATACAGATGTATTAGGCTGTATCTGCCCAGTTGTGAATGGAATATCTTGAAATCTTTGCCCTGCCCATGCTTTTAACGTATCAATTCAGCAGAATCCTTTAGTCTCATGCTTCCATGGTCATGTTTGGCTTAGCCTCAGAAAAAAATTCTATCAGCACTGCATCTATTCCTCTAGCTTTAGTATGATCCACATCAGGTTTTCTTTCACACTGCTGAAACTATATGTTAGTTGTCAGACTTGGGAATGTATAGATCTGAATTTTATCGTATCTTTAATGTACTTTCAGATCACTGGATTAATGCTTAGAAACCACCACCTGAAAGATCTTGTGACAGTGAAGCTTAACTGAAGGCAAGATACCCCTGCTGAGAGGCCCTTAAGGGTTCTTGCTTAAGATTGGCTTTGGTGTTAGCTTTTGACAAAGGTTAAGCAGCTCCCTGCTAAGAGTATTGGCTGTTACATTCCACACTGTTTAGGAATTTTTTCTTTCCTTGCTAATGCAACTGCAGAAGAGAACCCAGCTGTCTGACTTGAACATAAGCACATTGCCAGAGTGAGAGATAACACAGCAGACAGTAGGCTGATCATCTAGTCAACCAGTGAACAGACATGAGAGCCAAAGATGGAAGGTTTTGATCAGCAGAGATTTTTCAGCACTTTTAACAAGCTGCAGAGAACTTTCTAGTGATTCGTGTGACTGATATTTTAATTAACTTTATGTATAACTCTATTTTCAAATACAGCAGATGATGTTTAAGCTACACAATTAGCAAGAAGAATGCTGCTCACTTTTTGAAGCAGTGTAAAAAAAGCCTTAAAAACAGCTATCGATAATGATGAATTTAGATGCATCCCTAATGAGTTAAAGTGACAGTAAAGTTTAAATTTTAGTAATTTATAAGTAATAATTCTGCTGCTGTCAATGAGATGAAAGCATTTGGGTAGATTTTTAGCATCTTACCTAGATGCCCAGTGGACATGGCAAGAGAAATTAAGCCTAAGTAATTAATACTAACAGAAAAAAAAAAAAAAATTGTTAAAAGCAATAATTGCCATCTGTTCTTGTCAGTATTATTAATGTGCATAGGATGGCCTTTATTACAAAATAGCTTACAACTGTAGCATTAACAAAATTTGTTTATTTCAAAGTAGCTGGACTTGCATTAAAGAAGTGAAAGTGGGCAAACACATTCAGAATGTTAACACAGCCTAATAGGGTTGGTGTATCAGCCAATTTATAATTAGTTTGCAGATTGCAAGAGATGCAGATCTCCCAGGATTCGAATCACAATATCTTAATACTTGTGGATAGCATTATGAACCATTCTGCATCATACTTTGATGTCCTTTAACCGGTATAATTGAGCTGGCAATGTAAATTTCATTTTCTACTTTTTCAGGAAAAATTATATCTCATTTCAGTTTCCATAGTTACTGTCCTTCAGTTCATTTATTTGCTATGCCAAAGTAAGTTTTTTATCAATTTTGTAAATTTAGTGCTCTCTATATTGCAAGATTTTTGTCTCATCTTTCTAGATCTGGAAGGAACAATTTAATGCTGGTTACCAAAAAGATCCTTTAGTTACTCCCAATTTCTTTTTTTTTTTTTCTTTTTTTTCTTTTTTTTTAATGTACTTTCCTCATTTGTACTCTCAAGTTATCATTAGATCCCTTCATTGTCCTCAGTCACTTACAAATGTAGTAGCTACTTTATGCAAACCTTAGAGGTGAGCAGCGCACTGAAAACCATTAGGTTTTTCCAAGGTTAATGACAAATACTGCTTAGGTAAATCAATCAATCAATCAACCAATCAATCAATAGGAATTTTATTCATTATTCTCTTTAAGACCAAGAAAAAAGAGAATGTGTTCTGTGATCTGGTTTGACAGTAGAGAGATAGCCAGGTACTGGTGGCCGACACTTGTAGCTCACCAAATATCTATCACCTGTATAGCCACAGAAAAATGAACATTTGTAGTTCTGTGGATAATATGTTCTGGAACATTTTTATTGTCACAAGATTTATATTAAAATTGCTCCTAGTTTGTGGAGAAATTAAATATACATGACGATTCAGGATAGTATTTAAGCAAATGCATAGCTTTAGGCAAATATGTACACTGAGGTTCGCTGGAAAATGATTGAAAACTTTCTGAACTGGGGCAATAGAAATTTGTGTCTTGAAGAATTTTTATCAAATTCAGATGGAAGTTCAGGAAACTATTTATTTTAATGCCAATGGCTCAAAAGAAATGCTTTTAAACAGCTGGGTCCATCACAGACTACCAAGTGCATCTTGAAAGAAACTGCACTTAAACTCTCTTATATGCTTTCCTATTTTAAATGTTTGGTATTCACCTAGTACCCTGAAGCCTTAATCTTTAAAATTATTTGGCAAAGGGAGATTACTTCCTGTTTCAATATAAGGATACCAGGTTATGTATGTTTTTATTTTCTATGATGATTCTCATAGGCTATTCAATTGAATTTCATAGGGAGTAGTTTGAGGAAGACTAAGATGAAGTATGAGGTTTTATTAGGTTTAAGGCATCTGAAAGTAACTTCAGATTGTGAGATGTACAATCTAATATACAGAGTCCAATATGCAGAGAGGCCGATGAGCACAGATGCTCAGTGTTTCTATAAATACTTTCTATTTATGTAATAATTTCCGTCAAACGTAGAAGGGCAAATTTCATGGAGAAGTAGTGAAAATTCTCAGCTTAGCTCTCAGAATCAGTGGATGTAAATACTTTCCTAATGATGGCAAGGAATAAATATATTCCTTTTGTATTTGTCAGCTTGAAAAACAGCGGTAATCACTGATAGCTGAGTTCATTACTCTTCAAGCGCTAACCTTAAAGCTGTAGCCAAGATCATTTCTGTGAAGAAAAATATGTGAAAGTACCTTCATTCTTTAACTTCAGCTTATTAAATTGTTCTGTACTCTGGATATCTTCTTACACCTGAATAAGGCTTTTCTTTATTTGCAGTGCTGAAATAGCAACTTTAGTGATTTGGTGTGGCTCTGATGTGATTCCCATCTGACACAGTGCTGTGAAAACAAAGCAGGTGCCTCTTGGTCCAATCTGTGAATTGTTAGATTTTGCTTCCTGTTGCCAGGCATGAGATTTCATGTGTGGTTTTTTTTGTTTTTTGGTTGGTTTTTTTTTTGACAATATTGGCTTCCACAAGGATTCCAAGTCTTCATATTGGTTTCTCCGAACCCCTTGAAGATTGTTGCACTTTGGGGTAGATAAATTCACAGTAGAGTTTACCTTCAGTGCAACGTTAATGTTCTTATTGTCATCCCTCGTATACAAACAGTAAACAGGAGTTGGGAAACAGCCACTAGCAAAGATGTTTCCAGCACTCATATTTGAATAGGAATATTTAGTTACATATCAAGTTTTAAACAAATTAATTGCTGGGAAACCTAGAACAAAAGCACAGATTTATAATGCTGCTGTACACCTCAATGTCTCATTTACCACAAGAAAATTGTTTTAAATTATTTTAAAATATTCAGAAACAATGCTTTATGTCAACTATAAACACCATCTCTACACCACATTTTTGTAAGTATGCTTACTCAGATGAACTCGTAGTTCTTACCTTGAAAAAACTGATAAAAGCCAGAAGAACAGAGATGTGTTTTAAGGTAGTAATCACAAGAACATAATAAATTTAACATAGGTGCATAGTAAGAACATGATCTTTTCAGGGTTTATTAGCATCAGATATCAAGGGATGAAACAAGTTATTATATTTTGCTTTTATTAACGGTGTTTCGCACCTGGAAAGTATTAAAGCCCAGAAGCAGAGGATTAGTAGTAGTTCTTGCCTATAAAAGCTGGCCAAGTAGTCTTCATTATCACTTGTGATTACAATCATATTCACTTACATAAATCAATAAGATAAAAAAATACTGAAACAGGCAAGAAAGGTTGAAAAAGTACAAATACATTGTTTTCATCACCAGGGAGTTACTGATGAATTATTTTTGTGCAGTGCAGATGTCAATCTAGGCTGATGGTTTTATTGATGCTAATTACAATAGTATTCATACAGGCTTTCCCCTTTAACATAGGATAATGCTCACCTCCATAAATACCTGCCATAATTCTGTAATATGATGCTACACTGTTAAAACAAACAAACAAACAAACAAAAAAACCAACAAAGCAGAAAAACAACCATTGATGGCACTTGTAAGTACTTGTACTTTGTGAGCTCATAAATCCATGTATTGAAAGACAGCATGACCAAAAAGTCCTTTAAGCTATGCCTTAGGTAGGGTCTTCCAAATAGCTGTATATAAAGGGAAGTGCCTAAGCTTGCTACTTGGGATTCTGTTATGAAGTTATTTCTCTGTTAACACATAAAGTGTGTCAGACGTAAAGCTGTGGCATTTTTAAATTGATTCTCTGGTTCTGTTTGGAGGACCAGACATATCATGAGATTGCTTTACAACAATGCATGTCTGAAACTGATGCTTTTGTCACTTGGCTAAACTCAAAATCAGGAGACAATTCTTGAATATTTTACCTTCTTAAATGAATGCTAAGCCTGAATGCACCAGATTAACAAAATATACTATGCCATTAATTATCATACTGTTTGTTTCTTGTACTTAGCGTAAGCACGCAAAGGCTAAAAAGACTTGCTTTCATTATTTAGGCACTCTCTGCAAAGCTGCCTAGTTGTTGGATGTCACTAACAAAAGTGAAGGAAAAACGATCAATTTTTTTTCTATTTACTAGAGCATAAAAATCTAATTGAAAGTTTCTATTTGGGCTCTTTTGCTCCTGCTGTTCTGAACTGTCAATGGGGAAAATCCCCATGAGGAGTCATCTCAGAAGACCACAGCAATTTTGTGTGTTGTCAGCTCATGCAGCTGTTCATTTTACATTAATTTTCTCTGTTATTCAAGAAGCTTTCAAATTAATGTAATCAATAACATTAATGACCTTTAAAAAACAAAGCAAGTACTAACAATGGAATGTTAAATATAGAAACCATCTGTATTAGATATCTAGCTGCCTATCAAACTAAAAGCATTTCTAAAATGGTGGGCTGTAAGAGAGATATATTAAATTCATTATCCAAACAGTGAAAAACTGGGTGAATGGCAATAAAACAGAATGACTGGTAATTTCCGTCTTTCTTTCTCTTTACTTCTCCTTATATATAAATATATCCCCCCTTATTATCTGCTTTTTATTCTGATACAGACATCCCCTGATGTTGATCTCGTATGTGCTGTGTATGAAAATATTTTGCAAGAGCTGAACTTAAAATTATCACTTGAATTTTATCATTCAAACAGACATAGAAATGCAATTTTATCTACACTATAGACCCTCATGCTTCCATTGTCTTTATGCAGCTGTCTTGATGACCGTATGTACCGTATGTAATTATAAATCTGCATTGCACATAAGAAATAAAGCTTAGAGCAATTCTTCATCCCAATTTCTTTCTTTTATTCTTTTGAGTGTTGCCATTTCTGTCTCAGTCACTATTCTATGCAAAGTACTACCAAATAATACAACTTCTCGAGGGAAAACTGGATGGGGGCAGCATAGGATGCCAAATCCAAGACTAGAATATCAATACAGAAAAGATAAAATAAAATGAATTAAGTGTATGTTTAGATTTTTCAAATTGACATTTTCTTCATTGTCTTTTATTTTTATTATATGCTCATATACATATGTTAATATTACATATAAAATATAATAACATCCAAAAGGGCAGTTTTTCACTTCATGGAGTAATGTGCGCTTTCTTTTTTCCTCCTTTTTTCCATTGCAGCTAAATGGTTTTTACACTTTACTTGAGTTAAAAAAAATTAGGAGATAGGAAAAATAGCAAAAAAAAAAAAAACTTCAACAGAAACTTTTTAGTTTTCTATTATGCTTTTGATAGTGTTAGTTTAAGAAAGACTTGCTTTGTTGTATTTTCTCCACTTTGAAACTCCTGCAGGTAGTACTGACTAATGGTTACTATTGTAGAACAGTGATGTGACTGCTGGTGGTATGATCATAAGGTTTTTCTGAATTGCAATTTTTTTTTCTGCTGTTGGAGTACAATACACAGAAAATGCTTCCCATTCTCTCAGTTTCTTCAGTAAGGTGAATAGATTTGGATAGTTTCCCTGAAATGTGTACATTGTAGTATTTACAAGCATGTTTCTTGTACTTCTGTAATGAAAACTAGGGAATGCTTTATATGTTTTACTTTTGTTTTCCATTTTATATGTAAACCAATATCCAGGGGGAATTATCATTTAATTCTTTTGCTTTCCACTTCCTACTTCATTTGAGTTGTAAGTCATCAGTGCACTTGGCAATTCTACAACTAGTTTCTCAATCTTGGTAATTTATGTAGATTAGAAGCAATAAAGATCTGAGAACTGACTCCCCTGTGACCCTTTTCAACACTTTACTTTCTAATCACTTTACTTTAATCAGGTCTTTATCTGTTCCCATGTTTAACCTGAATCCTTCTTGCTTTCTGTTTAAGATGAAGACTATCATTTGAGACATTATCAAAGGCTTTATGGAAATCCAAATTATGGTGTTTGTACTATTATTATCAATTTTATTCCTAATCTTCTCAAAAATACAGAGTGGTTGGTTGTCAAGATCATAGTTTCTTTAAATTTCTTACAGTGGTAAATGATATTTGTTTGAAATTTTTGACAGTTGTTTCAGGTTCATTAGCTTTAAATGTGTTGTATGCCATGTTGTAAGGCATAGAAGTCCAACTTTTTGGCTTGTCTGGGCCATGTTGACTGAAGAAGAATTGTCTTGAGCTGCATATAAAATATATTATATAGCTAATGCATATAAGTAGCGAAACATCTTATATTTCAATTTTTTAATTAAGACATATAAAAAGACAGCAACAGAAACATGAAACTGGTGGGATGATTGACCTGGTTTTTGTGAAAGTAATGTATCAGTCTGGTTTGATGGAAACCTACTTCATTCTTAGTAAGCTCAAGGTGTTTGTCAGAGATTTCTGATAAAATATTACTCTTCCTGTGCTTTGTCCTTGACAATAGTTCTTCACAAATGTACATACTGCCAAAAAGTGATGATATGAATAAAGCATGACTATGAAGCAAGGGATATTTTTCGTTGGTGTTGTGGTTTAACCCAGCAGGTGGCTCAGCACCACAGAGTTGTTTGCTCACTCCCCAACTTCCCAGTGGGATGGAGGAGAGAATAATAATAATAAAAAAAATACTAGGCTGAGAGAAAACTTATTACTAAGAGAAAAGGAAAATATAACATATAAATATATATATATATATATAATAATATAACATATATAATAATATATAATAGTAATAACATATTTATATTTATATTTATATTTATATTTATATTTATATTTATATTTACATTTACATTTACATTTATATTTATATTTATATTTATATTTATATTTATATTTATTTTTTATATTTATATTTATATTTATGTATGTATATAACAAGTGATGCACAAGCAATTGGTCATGACCTGCCAACTGATGCCCAGTTAGCCACTGAGTAGCAGAAATGGAGCATGATGACTCCAACTCTTTTCAAAACTTTCCTTCTGCACAATGTCATATGCTTTGGAATATCTTTTTGGCCAGTGTAAGCCAATTGTCCCTGTTCTGTCCCCTCCCAGCTCCCTGGGCACCCCTCCTTGGTAGGACAGTGTGAGAAACTGGGAAAACTAAAATGTCCTTGGCTCTGTACAGCACTGCTCAGCAACAACTAGAAATGTATATGCATGTATTATCAACATTGTTTTTCTCCTACAACAAAAACACAACATCACACCAGACAATATGAAGAAAAACAACTCCATCCCAGTTGAAACACAGCTATCTGGTAACCTAGGTCTTATACAACACTAGTAAAGAGGTGTGGACACATTCTTGACTTAATATCTGATTGCAACTCTGGGCATTCCATTTGAGAATTCACAGGTAATTTATTTGTGTCAACTGAAAATGGAGGTGCAAATACATCAAAAAATATGTGTTTTTTGACAATCTTGAAACTAATTCTTAAATTCTATTATAAGAAAGGAAAGCACTGCTGCTTATTTTTCTCTGTTCACAGAACTATGTTCAGCCAATGCATCAAAACGTGTAAAGTTTTTTGCCATAACTGGATTTGGCACTGCACTGCACTCTCCCCACGTCCTGGTCTCAGCCCAGACAGTGCCAATCATACACCAATGTTTGGTTGTTTCTGAGCAGTAAGTGCTTGTCTGGGGCTGGGCCAGGCCTCTCAGCAAGTCAGAGCTATTGCCGTGATGGAGCAGGAGCCTCAGAAAATGCTGAGCCAGGCCACATGTAGCCTTCAAGACACAAGTTGTACATGGCTACTGTAAACTATGAATTTTTAAGGCCAGTTCTCTCCTCTTGTTTTGTTGTTAATCCACATTGTGTCATTCAGTGTGTGAGTGTACATTGACACGTATAAACTGGGTGTAGTGGGGCAGGCAAAGCAGTAAGTAGTGATTGCTTTGCAATTTCAGCATGCACAATGCCAATTACCACCTTCTTAAGGATTACAAGAGAATTGTGTGCCTTTGGTCCTAACAGTTCTGATGAAATTGATTATTGAGAGTTAGAGAAAAGAGCTGCAAAGCTTTTATTTCTTGTGCTCACTGCATTTAAGGAAATGTGATAAGTAAGAAAGTTAGGCTTTATAGAAAACTTACTTACAGTAACTGAAGTAGACAAAGAGTAAAAAATATAATTGGAGTGAATTGGCTGCTCTAATGTTTGTAAGAACAGTTTCATTTTCCTTTTCCTTTTTCTTCCCTTCCCTCCCCTTCCCCTTTCCTTTCTCTTCCCCTTTCCCTTCCCCTTTCATTTTTCCTTCCTTTTTGTTTTCGTCTGTTTTTCCTCTCCTCCCCTCCCTTCTCTTCCTCTCTCCTTCTCTGTAGGAAGGTAATATATATAGACTTTTTATTTAGTTTTACAGGTATTATTTTCTGATTTTAAAATTCATTTGGCAACTACCTTTATATTCTTTGCCATTCTTCATTATATAGAGAGAATAAGATCATTCCAGACATTCAATATTTTGATTTTTTTTTTTAATACAAAAATCAGTACTTAACTGAACATCAGATGTTTGTTATCTTCTGCTAAGTCTAAAACTTGCCAAAAGACATTAACGTAACAAAATGAGCTACCGCTATTTATTATGTTTTTCATTTCCAAAACTTTCTAAACATAATCCTATTTAGAATCATGTCTGATGGAATACATGTCAGTTTTCATTTATAACAGAAAATGTTAGACAAAAATTTGGAAAGCTTATGCAAAAAAAGGAAGACTTAAAGTGAGAGGTAAAATTAAAAATATATTCAGGCTTTTCAGTTTATTAGTAGTTTCTGATCTCTCACAAAATGATCCTTCCGTTGGCAGCTGCTGAAGCAGGTTGACTCTCATTAGTTCTGACTGAGTCGCTCAGGCAGATTTGCCTATTAATTTCCCCATAAATATAACAGAACTAGAACTGACATTGATAAAACTGATATATATATATATATTTTTTTTTTCTTCAGAGAAGATAAGTATAAAGTTGAAGATTATGGTTATGTTTTTTCTTATTCCAATTACAAATAAAAATTAACACAAGAACAAACATGCTAACATTAAGATATGTGTGGAAATCTGTATTTGGTGCCAGTTGCAGAAATTATTTTGATAATTCTAAGTTAAATTAACTTTAAAATGCAAATGAATGCAAGATTCAAGATACAATCTCTAGGTATCACTGGCAAAATGTTAGAATGTTGTCTATACAATTAAAAAGTCCATACAATTTAATAAGTGCTAAATTAAGAAAACTACCAGCATTCTCCTTCTGGTGTTGCACATCACATACCTACAGCTTTCTGTTTCTCAGTTCTCTTTTTGAATGGAGAAAAGACAGACCCTATGATGCCCTATAAAGACAAACAATAAACTGTAAATTTTAAGAAGCTGTGGTTCAGAATCTTACACCGAACAAATCTTTCACCTGCAGACACCTAAGTTCCTGGATATCTGTTGGGAACTGTCAGAAAGTGCATTCTGATCTGTGCTGGTAGACATTGCATTTTACTGTAAATAGAATGAATGCAGTTAGGAAAAGTAATACAGAATTAACAGATTCTGAAATAATGCTTAAAAAAAACTCATCAAAAAGATAGGAGAATTTAGTAATGTTTTGGAAACATCTTTTTGTCCACTCTGCTCTGAGACAGTTTACAGTGAACGGCTACCATGGTAACATATTTAATTCAGCAGCCTTCAGATCTACACTGGTCCTCAATTCTATGAACATCTATTTCAGTAGAGCAATGCTGGAATAGGATGCTTGCTACCCATAATTATAGCTATTAATCACTTTAGATAATACAAGGATATGTCAAGTAAATCTCCATTTACCTATCGGTACCTCCTTGTGTAATACATGTACTGGTTTGGAACAGTCACGTTTCTTTACAGTGAGAAAGGTAAAAGATTAGTCAGTATTTACAATAAAAATATCCTTTCAGTCTACTATAAAAATAAACTCTGGTACTCCAGAATGGAAGAACATGAATGAGAATACCAAATAGTCAGTAAAAGACACAGCAGGCAGAAAGTCAAAAAGAGAAATGGACTTTACAGTGGTTTCAGTACAGTATTGACATAAATGAGCAGTAGCCCTGTGAAATATTTGCTCTTTTTTTTGTTTGTTTGTTTTGTTTACTAAAAGAAACTTCTATACTGAACAAGAATTGCTAGAATGTGTGAAAACGAGAAAGAAACAAGATGATCCAGAATTTTTCCTTCAAATGCCTCTTCTCTTTTGAATTGGTCATTTTGGGAAAAACTAAAGCTATCATCACAATAGCGACTTATGGGAAAGGCTTCTCATCTATTTGAGAAGGTGGCAAAAAAGATAAGGTAGCTTTTATTAAAAAATAATACTGAATAAGAAAATAGCCAAAAAGGGTGAATTTCCCAGACTGTTTACTAGCATATGTTTACATTCTATATATTACCCTTTAGATTACCATACTTTGTGTTATCCCTCACTCTTTCAACAAACTATCTTTGTTTACAGCTGAGTATGCATGTAGCTACCTATCCTGCAGTCCACTTATTTGCTACTCAGAAGCCACTGCAGATGATCATTGCTTACACAAGAAGAATTTGTAAGGCTGACTGATTTTAGTCAATATACAAATGCATAGTATTTTAAATACTAAATGTTGAAACTTTAGAAAATATGCATTATCTGTAGATTTCTACATTTATGTCTATGCAGTCATTTACATTTCAGGGCTTGTAGGCAAAAAAACACATATATGTGGTAGTTTATTTAAAATTACTTGCATGGTTGGATCTTTGTTAGTTGGTCAGCTTGGGGTAAATATGAAAACTTCCTTGGTGTAATTCTCCTACACTGAACAAATAGTAACATTCACTCTGCTCTGGCGTTTGTACATTTTTGAGGAATCAACTCAGTATCTCCTTGTTATTCTGGAGCATTCAGTAACTGTGAAGTATGTTATTAAATTGAAAAAATCTAGAAACTCCAAATCGGGAATACTTCCAAAATAAGGAAGAAAAGTTATTTTGAGCAATGAACAGCTTGTAATGCTGAATGTCTTGCTGAAAAGTGACTTCTTGAGCTTTTTGAACAGGGGTGGGGATCTGGAGCAACTCTTCCCATGACTTATCAGTCAGTGAAAATAAAAATCTGTTATTTCATATTTTTCTTATGTTTCTTTGTATTTCACAATAAGGCTGACAGAGCAACACAGAGCAGTTTTGCAAATCTACTCTATTTGTACTGCAACCTAATACCTTTGTTAGAAAGTCACTTTTCATTTTCATGATTTTTTGTTAATTTATTTTCAGAAGAAGTTTTTAAATTAAAATCAATTGAACTGAAACATATTTGTTTTATAGCGAAGCATCAAAGCCTTTACAAACAAGATCGTTTTAAATAACGTAGGAAAGAGTGAAAAACTTCTGCCCTTCCCTTATCTTTATAAATAAGGCACTTGTATTTTCTCTCTCATCTACTTCATTTTTTTCTGCAGTGAAACTCTGGGAGCACTGTCAGTAAAACTTCTTTAGTAGCAGCAATAAAAGCAGCATACTTTTTGCCAGCAGACTCTTGTTGAAAATTATGCTTCAAGGACAGAGTGAAACATTGTTATCATACGCATATGCGATCTTGGGGGTATTATTTCATGTTTTCCCATCAAAGACAAAAGGAAAGTTTCAGTTATCATTCCTATAGTTTTGCAGTGATGAAAATAAATGAGAAACAATGGAAGCACTGACGTGAGACAGTAAATTCAATGCGCTCTTCTCAAAAAGCTGCATTTATGGGACTTCTTCTTTATCAGAATATACTGCCAGAAGCTAAAAATTAACTGGAAGCAAGGAAAAATTTCTAAAAAATATGTAGTGTGTGATTATTATAGTCAAGAAAAGAATGAGAAATAAATTCTCTTGATCTCATCTGGAAACAATGGAAATCTTCACCATATGTAATGAAGAAATGAACTCTTATTTACTAGAAAACTAAATGCAAACATGAATGATTAGTACAAGTCTTTAACTGTTTCTGTGTAAGCATGATGGCATACTGTCAAGCTCGTATGCAGCATTTTTATGTATGTATTGCCATAATGCTTCTGAGTCTGTTCTGTAAGTCATTGTTCAGTCTGAAAAGATGAAGTGTCCCCTGCTGGTGAGAACTTAAAATATGAGCACTTAACAATAGTGGATGAATACAAAAGGGCTAAAATATTGGAAAATGCTGGACAATGAAAATCTATGTAAGTGTAGTCACTCAGATTCCAGAGACTGCAGAAAATTCTATAGGTACCTCATAAAACAAGTACTGATATATGCTTAGACTGCTAAAGGAGTTTTGCCCATGAATGTAAAAACAAGTGGGAGACCAGCAGATAGGATCTATCTGAATCACAAGGGCATAACTTCTTGTATATTCTTTTGCAGTTTAAGAGCATACCACATTTCCCAAACTTTGCAATTTCCTTGATGCAAATCATAGAAATATGCAGACAGGAATGTAATAAACACTAATGTATATATGTACATTTAATTAAGTAATGAAGGTGATTTACCCTGGCCGTCCATTCTGAGATATCACTAATAATATTTTATCTTCTTTCTAACAGGTAAATATTCCATTTCAATAGACTGCCAGAAAGAACTGCAGAGCATTTCAAAGGTAAGGATGTCCTTAAAAATAAGGCTTCAAATGATCATTCCTTCTGGTTCTTGAGGTAGAAAAGAAAATGGAGAACATTAATTCTGCCTGACTACTGGTTGATATCATTGGAGACTGTGTACTTTGTAGTCAAAGTATCGATGACATTAGTCAACACAGAGTTGGACTTCTTGTTTGGGAAGCTGTGTTTACAATTAGAAGGAAAATTTTCACTTTTGTCTTCCTATGATAAATAGAATTAATCTGATATCTGCAGAAAAAAAGGCTTCAAGTATGAAAGTAAAATATTAAAAGCTTGTTATGTTTTGATCATGCTTCTTTCTACTTGTACAAAATTAGAAGGATACAGTTAAACTATGAGAAATTTTCAAATGTTTAGCATAGGGTAAATTTTTATTTAGAATTTGACAACTTATTTATTTATTTTTTTTACTGATACAGCCTTAATTCTAAGAAACGTAATTTTGATTTCATTTTGAAGCATTTAATTAATTTTGTAAAACATTTTTTTAATTGAATCACACAGCATAACTGAGTGCATATTGTTTTTTGTGGTTCTTCACTGTTCTTTAAGTACCTCTTCTGTAGCATGAATAACTGTTAAAATGTGCCATGATATCCACCCTAAAGAGAATATTGCTGTGTTAGCAAATAGAATTCAAGGATAAACTAAAATTGTTATTTGTAAGCCATCAATTTAGAGCAGATATTATAAACATTGTGATCTAGGTTTGGATTTACCAATATAGGTAAATCCAAATATAGGTAGGGGGATAGGTGTTTTTTTCTGTATGTTCGTGTAGAAGAAGGAGAAGGTCTGGGGATTCTGCCAAATGCGGTCTGAGTACAGGATTCCTTATAGAACAAAACTGTATGGGTGGGGATTCTCTTGAGAGAAAATTCTAGTCATCAGTATGGATTACCTGTTCTGAGTGAGAAAGTCAGAGGTTCAACTCAGAAGACAGTGAGACCCAGAACGGGGTAAGGACTTCAAACCTGGTACAGTGTCCCAAAAGAATGCCTGTAATGTTCAGTCTTTCACTATTCTGGCTCCAGTGGGATAATTAATTATTTATACTTGTAAGATTTTCATTTCAAAAACTCTTCTAGAAATCTCTTTTTTTCTTCTTGATTGAAATCCCAGAAACTGTTGTCACTGTGCTTCCTAACTCTGTATTTTTTCACCTGTGATGCTTATATTCTTCAGAAAACTCCAAATATTCAGTAGCCTACTGTATTTCATAAATTACGATGGAAATCATAATGCTACAAAAAGGCTGCTTGTGTGTGTTTGTGTGTGTTTGTGTATGGCAGACTTGTGTACCAACTTTGGTCCTTTTTCACTCTTTCTTTTCATGCCTTGCATATATAGAAATATAATTGATGACGTAATTTGTAACTTTCCCAGGTACCTCTGATACACTTTGGTCTTGCCAACGTTCACTGAGTGAAAATCTTTCAATGAAAGTACAAAAAAGAATGTTAAAAGTAAAAATATAAGCTAATAATTAAAAAAAAAAAAAGAAAAAAAAAAAAAAAAAGGAGGAAGGAGAAAGAGGGATAAATGAGAATGACATACTCCTAGGTCCTATTTGAATGCTACTGAGGATGGCCAGGAAAAACATCACTGAAGGACATAAGGTATCAGAAGGAGAAAATACATGCCACATTTCTGACAGGTACAGCTAACTATAGAAAAAAGCCCTATTCAGCAAAGAAGGTGAAGGGAAGAATAAAAATAATGACATTACAATCCTCTTGAGAGGTCTTGTTTTGTTTATTAAGTAAGCCACTCTAGTAAGATAAATAATAAGAACTGCTTAGTCTGGCAGTGTTAATTGATGCTGTCCTGGGAGTTTATTGTTATGTATTAGTCTTTTTGTCCTTTCATGTAAAGATGACAGCACATTGTACCTGACAGGATGCATTGTATATTATAAATTATTCCAATTGGGATAGAAAAATTGCTATCAATTCTTGCTACAGAGTATATCTCAAGCATGACTGTAATTTATACATTATATAAATTCTCAAGTATCAGATTTTTGCTTTAGGGTGTATTTTTTAAATTAATATTGTTTCTGTGAAGTAGTCGAATGAAAAGAACTGACAAAAAGTATATTTATTCTATGCAGTTATGTTTTGATAATACGGATGTATTTCTTCATACAAATACTAATGAATACATGCATACGATACATAAGTGACAGGAAGCAAGGACAAGAGGTAAAAGGAATAGAACCTTTCAAGAATGTCATACAAGGTGCTTAAAACAGAGTTAAGCACAGTCTTGCGCTCCTTCTTGAACAAGACTAGTATTGACAGCAGTGCTATAAAGCAAAGACAGGGACAGGAAAGAGCAAGTGTCTCTCTATCTTTCATTTTATCAAGTGAGTACATAAAATAAAAGGATGGGCATATCTAGTAAAAGCGGTTATATCAACCTGTATTTTCTTCTTCTGCAGTTCTGGGGAATGCAGAGTCTTACAGAAAGTGTAAGGCAAAAGGAACAAATTTCAATGCAATGAGTTATTTCACTGATGCTATTTTAATCCTGAGAACAATTATTTTGAAAGAAGATAGCTGCCTATCTGTCTGAATGCCATTAGCATAGTGAGGAACTTTGTAGCTATTTCAATGTATAAGACAATTTGAGAAACATTTTTATTTTACATGTTCAAAATATACTGCTGGATTTTTCTTCTGAAGTTCAGTAAAAAAAATTGTAAGATAAAGATAATTTTTTTTTTATTATTTTTTTTTTAAATATATAGCTCAATTGAGTAATCAAGTGTGTTTTGTTTATGGCCAAACTTTCTACTTTCTACATGGAACACTTCAAATATTGTTTTTACTGGCAAAACGTGGTGGAAGTTTCTTAAGCATATATATACTAAATACTTTTTTATGATGCAGCTTATTGCCTAAGTTTTTTCTCCATAAAGACACATCTATTAACTATTAGAACATTAAAGTTATTGGCTAATTACTATTTGTGTATTAGAAAGAATTAGGAATTCAGGTATGTCCCATACTTGTTTAAAACCTTACTTGCCAAGCAGACGTGATTTGCCAAAAAAAAAATTCTGTTCCCACCACTGCCATTTTCAGTTACGTGACTAATTCTGTCTCTTTCCTTAAGACAGAAATAGCTGTTGTGATGGAAAAAGATAAAGGATCTGTGGTTGAACAAATTAGAATCTCTTGACAGAGTTATGTAGTGGTTTTCAAAGACCAAACTGAGTTGGGAGGCCAGTTGCAGAAAAATCAATGTAAGTTAGGAGATGATGTCATTTAGTAGACAAAAAGACTTGGGCAAGATCCATAAATGCACTTAGCCTTTACAATACCTAGTATTCAGAACTAGCTGTAAGCACCTACGTTCTTCAGATAGTACATGAAAAGAGTTAAGCTCTTAAGAACGAGATCCACAGTCAAAAACACATGGAACAGAGAGTTACATATAGTTAGTCTTCAGGAAATCCTAGGTTAAGAGAAAATGAGTCTAGTGACAGGATTTATAATCCTCTCGGGGCTTAAACTTCATGCTACCAATTGATTCAAGTGACTAAACCTTCTTCTTTCTTCCTGTAGGAAATAGTACTAAAGTTACCTTTTTAAAAATTTGAAAAGTGATTTTGCACTGAAGGGCACAATTAATAGGCATTCTACCCATTATACACACAAATCCTATAACTGACTGTATTAGAACCACTGCAGGGTGTGTTAGTAACTTCTCACATGTTTTAGAATTATTACAAGATACCATTTTATATATTCTTTCATGAGCAGAATGATATATAATGAAGGATGTTGGCGCATTCAAGCTTTATTCCCTTTCTGTGCCTAAGAAAACTGATATTCTCACATTCCATCAGGTGAAGACCATGATTATTGGAAATGAGTTAACTGAACAACAGAACTTCTCTCCATGCTGCTGAGTCTGACTCACAGAGACAAAAGAGAATCAGTTCTGGTTTTGTGGTTCAACATGGAAAATAAGAGTATAGGTCTGCTGTTATGTATGGGGATTTAATATGTGTTTTACACAAAATGGCACTTATTCACTGATTAGAAGAGTGATATGGGACTTCCTCTGATCTATTTTTGGACACTCGATCCTATTTAAATAATCTAGATTTACAAATAATTCATTACTTTCTATTCTTGGCATACTTAGATGAAGACTATAGGTTCAGCACCATAACTCCAAAATATTTACAATTAAATTGTTTCTTGATTCATTCAGAAAGCAGATATATTCAGTTTTTGGTTGCTCCTGTTTTCTGAATTTTATATGGTCTAGCAGTCAGAACTGTATAATTTTTTTTTAAATGTCATCTCATTCCTTGTCCTTGGAATGAGGACATTTAGTATGAAAGTGACTTATTTATTCAATATTTTAAAAAGTGGGAGTAAATCCCGAATCTATTGATGTTTTTTCTTTTGAGGTCTTTGGGTTGTTTTTTGTTGTTGTTTGTTTGTTTGTTTATATTAGCAGCTGGATTTACATAAAGCCTCTACTGAGAAACAGAGCTTAGCCATAGAAAGTATCTTGCTGACCTCACTTGCCCAACAGCAAGATAAGACAGGAATCGTCTTTTTCCTTTCCATGTTGGCATTTGGCATGATAACTCAGAGACCAAAATTTAAATTTCTATAGTGCATCCAGGGGGAACAAGTAGCAGTTTCTGTCAGTAAGCACAGTATTTTGTCTTCTGTTCTTGGAGTTTTGCTTATTTTGTCTCTCCGTCTCTGAATATTTATTTCACAGTTTAACTGTCTGGTTACACAATTTTAAGATGCCATATAATAGTTGCTAGCACAAAAGGCTTGAGAAAATGTCTGTCAAATGTTTCATATTGTTACACGATTTGTGGACTGTAGCTGTCAGTAATCCCAGAACACATTCAACGTTATATCAGGAATAAATGACAAGTAATTCTGATTTAATGGGACATAATTTAACAATTTAAGTGTGAACTCATTTAAAGGTATTGCGTTCTACTGTAAACAAAACAAACAAACAAAAACAATCAAACAAGCAAATATTTGTATTATTCTTACCAAGTATTGTAATACACTCAAAGTGATTTAAGTGGACATAATACACCGAAGTGATGATGTTTACTTCTGTCACTCTCAAGATGGAGTTCAGAATTGTACTGCCAAAGTAACACTATACATACATACATAATACTTATTAATAGAGGTAATGAGGCATCTGAAATACGCATAGCTGCATTTTAAAACCTCTACATTTTCCAGTTTATTTCTTTAACTTCTTTTTACAGAACTGAATTCTTCTGTGCAGCCCCAGTTTTGAGTGGATAAAAACAGCCAAAGGAGGGTTAATATGCATGGCTGCACATTTTTGTTATTGACATTTCATTCTTGTGCTATCTTTCCTTATTTATTCTATCATGCACTTCAATTCAACAAAACAAATTAAACCTGAAAACATGTTTGTTCTTCTCTCTCCTTTTATTAGTACCTGAGGTCTTATTTTCAGAGTTGTGCACAGAAGTTTCAGAAACTGTATGACTCTAGCTCACTGGCTGTAGTAGGAATGACTCAAGATTTTGCATATGTGCTATATAAGTTGTCAGGAGAGCCTGTTGGGAGGAAATGGAGCCATAGTGCATACCTGAAAGGGAAATAAAACCCAAAATAAAGCAAAAGTATTTCCCTCTGATGGGATTTGCTTATTACATACTCAGGATGGGATGAATATCCTCATTGCATTGCTCAAATACGAGCAGTAAGAGGCTGGGCCTATCATGTCCTCTTCCTCATTTAAGATTCTGCCTCTCTAACAACCCCACCACCACACACATGCAAAAAATTGTAGTATCAGTCATTCTAGCTTCTGACACAATCTTTCTTACTTTCAGTTATCCTAGCTATATTGTGTTGAATAAATATTGGGACTTAAGATTTGATCATCAAAGTGTCTATACAATTTCTCATTTCATTATAGTTCAGCTAAGAACTGTTTTATGTTAATGTATTACATTGTCTTTCCTTCTAGTAACTAAAGATCTCCAAGGAGAAGACACCACAGCCATTCTGGGTGGACTGTGCCAGTACTCAGTCACCCTCATAGCATAGAAGTGCTTCCTGATATTCAGAGGGAACCTCCTGTGCTCCACTTGGTTCCCGTTACCTCTTTTCCTGGCACTAAGCACTTCTCAACAGAGCCTGGCTCTGTCCTCTTTGCATCTGCCCTTCAGGTGTTTATATGCACTGATGAGATCCCCCTGAACCTCCTCATATTGAGACTGAACAGGCCCAGTTTTCTCAGCCGTTCTCCCTCTAGAAATCCTCCAGCCCCTTCTTCATCTTTGTGGTCTTTCATGGGATTCTCTCCATGCTCTACTGGAGTGTCCATAACTAGAATCAACATAGAATCATAGAATCACCAAGGTTGGAAAAGACCTCTAACGTCATCCATTCCAACTGTCTACCTAACACCAATATTTCCCACTGCACCATGTCCCTCAGTACAGCATAGAAATGAGAAACAGCACTCCAGGTGTGGCCACAGTGACCTTCATTGATGCTGAGTAGAGAGGAAGGATCACTTTTCTTCTGCCTTCTAGTAACACTTTACCTAATACAGCCAATACCCTTAGCCTTCTTAGCAGAAAAGACACACAGCTGGTTTATGTTCTAATAAGTTTCTACCAGGATGCCCTGGTGCTTTTCTATGGATCTGTTTTCCAGCAGAATGGCCCCCAGCACATACTGGTGCAGAACTGTGCAATTCCCCTTGTTTTACCTTCCCAAATTTCTCATGGCCAATAAGGTTTTTCAAGGATTCTTTTCATTGATGCAGTCTGATTATATCATGCACATTATAGGCACATTATGAAAATTATTTCCTAGCAGTCTAAATAGCAAAGAGATCATTCACTCATTTTTGTGACTGATTTCAGTCGGATTTTGCATCATTTATGTTTTCATAATGATTTTCATCTTTAACATTAAAACCATGAGCCTCTCACAGCTGACACAACTTTACAGTCAGACTGACAGTTCTTCTCTTGCTTTTATACCAAGGCTTTGTATACAAGCTGATACTTTTTCTCTATAAGATTTTTCCCTGACAACACCACAATCAATTGGTTGTCTCCCAAGACAAGTTTATGTGAGTTCTCCATCAGACTTTTGTACTAAGACCTGTGCAGCTGTATTGGAAGCCAAAGGAACACACCCTGCATGTAAAACAGGGAATATATTATGCCAGGTTCTTAAAAAATTGATCAGAGAGTTATTATTACTCCAGTTATATATTTTTATTTATATGTTATATAGTAACACTTTTAGTTCAAATTACACGTTTAAGACTAATAACCAAATCTTTTCAGTATCTAGTCCTTTCTCAGGTGCTATATTCACTTTTCTAGGGTGCCTGTGGCTCCTGAGATCTGTGACTTTGTTCTGAAGGGTAGGGGTTATTGCCATGCCAGTCATGTGCCTGAAATTTGAAGTTCATAGCATGGAAGTGTCTTCTTCTCCTTGCCAGAACAAATTATAGTGTTTATGATTACGACTTTTTCTCTTTGAGATCTATGTTGGGGGCATTATGTTTTTGTTAAGTCTGCATTTTAATCACAGGTCAAAGCTCTACAAGTACTTAGTTAAAAATATTTTTAACAACGGGCCTGACACCACACAACTGCACTAAACTAAGCAAAAGCTAAATCAAGGTAGATAACAGTAATTAGGTCACTCATAATTTTGATTACAGCTAAACAAGCTAACATAAGGCTCTTGGCTGGCTAAATGAAGTCCAGACCAGGCCTGACAAGGTTCCTGTGCTCAGCATATCCCAAAGCCTTCACCTTGCTGTGGGAGCACTGTGCTGAGAATCTACAGTTACTTCATGCTCTGGTTGATGAGGATTTAATATACTGACCATAAGGTGTTTTCCTGTGATTTTATTACATGTTGTAATCTGGTTTTCATTAGAGGAGTTAAAACTTTTTCAAGGCATGATAACACAATTTTCCTACTGCAGAATCAATGCAGTTCTGCTGTGGCAAGATTTGATAGGCTTCATAAATCTATAATCGTCTCTGACCCTTTATTTATACAACTTTGGCTTAAGTGGCATTTTTTGCACATTTATGTTATCAGTTCTGTGAAACATGTTCCAGAGAAATGCAATCAAAGAAAATCTGGTCATCCTTGTTTGGAAAATTCTTGTGATCATAAAAAATTTGAATTCCATGGTATCAAAGTAATAATCTTCCCAATTAAAAGTGTATGCAAGTTTAGCAGGGCAGCACTGCTGGGATGAGAACACATTTTTTTTTGCACTGTGGTAATTGCACAGTGAGTCTTGGATTATGCACTCATTTAAAAAGAACGGATGCTTAAAAGTAAACTCCTACATTTATATTTGTGTGCCAGAATACCTACAGTAGCATTTAGAAGTGCTAAGTACTTAATATCTTCCAGTGAAATCAGTGAAAATTGCAGAATCTATCCTGCTAACAATAGTAGTATTATTGTGATATGGAAGAGTAACACAGTGCAGTGGTCTGTGTTTTAATTATCATCCAGACAACCAGAAGTAGTATTTACTACTCCAAGCTTTATGTATGATGTCTGGTGGAAAAAAAAAAGAAGAGCTGCACTTTAACAAGGAAATTTATGCTGTGTATTTGGCTTCAGAACTCAAAAAGAATAAATTCTTATTTTTCACAAATTTTAACGAAATTCTTTATATGATCAGGATGGTTGGTTATGATTCATTTTAATCCTTCTGCTTTTCCTTGCTCTCTTTCATTCATGCCCATAAATACCTCTTTAATGGACCACAGTTGAATTACACTGGAAGTTCAGCTCATTCTGTTGAGTGGAAGCTCTTTTCACTCTGCTTGGACAGAAACTGTAATGATTTGACTGTTTAACTGGAGAAAAAAGTTGCTTGCATCTGAATGCTGATTATAAAGAAGTTAAGAAAAAGAAGCTTGTTAGAAAAAAAGAAGTCATAAGGAAAGTGTTGATGATAAAAAAGCCACTTTGGTTTCTGTGGATTTTTTAAAATTGTAAACTTTTCTCTGAAAATTTAGCATAGAATATTGATTCACTGATGTTTGTCAAAATGCTATAATTTAAGATTCTGTCTTCATTGGCATTGTTTACAACTATAATGTGCAGCATGGATTTTACTTTTAACCTTTTATCTTCAATATCTTTCTTGTTTTTCCCAGAGTTTTCACTAACATTGCATGCTGCCCAGTTTTTTTTTTTAAATATATATATATATATTGCCTCATTTATTTTTAAATACAGAACATCAGAAAAAAAAATGCATCATAGCCAACTCTGAAGTATGGCATTTTTTAAATTTCACAATAGCAGTTGAAATCAGCAGCATATTACAGTATGTACTGTATGGAGAAAGGGTCAAGAACTTGCTATGTCTAGTTGAATGCCCTCAATAGCGGGTTAAAGAACCATGCCATTTTGTGTGTTCTTTATCTGGCCTGTCATGAATTGAAAAATGCACAACTTCAGAACTATAGGTATGCAAGATCATAGAATCATAGAATCATAGAATAATAGAATCATCAAGGTTGCCTATTACCAATAGCTCCCACTAAACCATGTCCCTCAACACAACATCCAGTCTTTCCTTGAACACCCCCAGGGTCGGTGACTCTACCACCTCCCTGGGCAGGCCATTCCAGTGCCTGACCACCCTTTCTGAAAAGTAATACTTCCTAATGTCCAGCTTGAATCTCCCCTGCCGTAGCTTGAAACCATTCCCTCTGGTCCTTAAAATGATAATCCTTAAAAAGCGCCATGTACTGATTTAGGAAGAGGTACAGTTGTTTTCTGGACTTCCACAACACTTCTACATATATTAGAATCATATCATATTAAAGTCACCTCCTGGATTGGTGACTAAACTACCTTTCTGGACAGCCTGCCTCACTGCCTATTAGCTCTCTCAGAGAAGAAACTAATATCCAACCTGGAACTCCCCTGGTGCAACTTGAGGCCATTCCCTGTTGTCCTGTCACTGTTACGTGGCAGAAGAGGCCAACACCCCCTTGCCACAGCCTCCTGTCAGGGAATTGTAGAGGGCAAAAGCATCTTCATTTAACCTCATCTTCTCCAGACTAAACAGTCCCAGTTCCCTCAGCTGCTCCTCCTAAGGCCTCTGCTCCACACCCCATACCAGCTTCATTGCCCTTCTCTGGATAAGCTCCATGGTCTCAATGTCTTTCTTATAGTGAGGGGCACAAAACTGAACACAGTTCTCGATGTGCAGCCTCAACAGAGCTGAATACTCGGGGACGATCACCTCCTTCTCCTGCTGGCTGCACTATTTCTGTTACAAGCCAGAATGCTATTGGCCTTCTTGGCCACCTGGGCACACTGCTGTCTCATGTTTAGCTGAGCATCAGCCAACACCTTCGCACAGTCTTCAAGCCTGTAGTTTGCTTGAGATTGTTGTGGCCAAAATGCAGGACCCAGCACTTGGTCTTGTTGAACTTCATCCCCATGCCTCCTAAGTGAGCCCCAGCCCTGTTCTGACCCCTGAGGTGCACCACTAGTTACTGGCCTCCAGCTTTTTTCTGTGTTGTTGACTGCAACACTTTGTAATCAGTTACCAGTTCACTTCACTGTCTACTTCTACACTGCTACTGGTCACCTGTCATTTCCTCCACCTCTTGTATGTTTTGTTTTCATGTATAAATTTCATGTGTAAATTCATCTATGCAGGCCTCCTGTCTCCTTTGTTTTTCTGCTCATCAGACCACTCTTAAGCCTGGAGATAGTGATACCTAAAACAACTCTCCTGGAGTATATCTCATGAGCTTCTCCCATGCAGGTCCCTGAACGGGCAGAAGTAACTTGGAGTCCTAGTCTTCTTCTTTCAGGGAGCTCCACCATCTATTGGTCACTGAAGCCACAGCTGCACCCAACTTTCTCATTCCTGACCAAGGAATGCGAAGCCCAGCAAAGTGTCTCTGGTATGTGATATATGGGCCCAAACTGAAATAGAGCATTCTGTACCTTGCAAAGGTCTAAAATTCCACGTTCTAGTCTTAATTCTTGAAAAATAAATTTATAGGGTACTTGTAAGTCCTATTTATTGGACAGGAGGTACATATGTGCATTTTGTGGGAACTATTCATGCACATAAAAATGCATTTTGAGCATGCACCTCTAAGACCAAAGTACAGATTTTTGGGTGTAGCATATTCATATTTAGATAGTTAAAAAATGAGTATGCATTTTAAGTGAATATGTATCTGAATACAATAAATTTTCACACTACATAAAATCAATGTCGCGATTGTGGAATGTACCAAAATCTTTTTGTTTTGCCTAAAGTCATATTTTAAAATGATGAATGGTCTTTAGACTAAAGTTGTTTTTATAGTTGAAGTCTGCCAGATTCTAAATACCTTTTTTTTTCAATCCATCACTCCACCTCCAGTAATTTTCTTCAAAATAACAGACAAACAAAGCCATAAGTTTTTCAGACACTAAGAGAATACACAATGCTTGGTGTTCCTTGTGTTGGCTTTGCAGCAGCAGCTAATTAACAAATGCTATTCCCATAGCTAGTCTGCTATGTTTGATCTCCGTGTGCTGAGATATTTGACAAGATAGGTGCTATATCTAGCTTGATTTTTTTTTTAATCAAAAACATCAATTCTAATGTCAGCTTACTCAAAACACAAAGGCTGAGGAGAGTCTAATATTTGCTAACTGGAAAAAGACAAAGAGAGTATTGGGAAAATGATTATTCTCAAGCTTCCAGTTACATACTACAATCAATGAAGGTTTAAAAATAAATAAACAAGAGAGCTGGTGAGACATCTGTGTCGAAATACACTAATGCTCCAAATTGGTATGGATTTCACTGGGAAAAATCATAACGCTATTTCATGCTCCAGGTATACTGAGTAAACTAGATCTACTCTTACCCATTCCCCCAACAGAAGCATAAATATTCACTGATGTGAGAGAATATTAGGCATAGAAAGAAAATATATCCATATATTTTCTCTCTTTTCAAATGGACAATTTGGTCATATTCTATTCTTTAGAAACTATATCATATCTCATCATTGATTGGTACATAATACTTATTGTCTATTTTCAGGGTACAACTTTTTGACTAATACTCTAGTTAAACTAAACCTGAAACATTCTGAGGAAACAGGTGTCTTCTTTCTATTTTCTAAAAGGTTTTGGAAATTTTGCCATTATCTTTAGCAGCAAATATTGTTGATGAGGATATTACCTCTCAGTTTAACTTTGATATTTGCACTTAATATGATGGGAAGTGTTAGATCTGTTTCAGGAATTCTGCTTTATTAGGATTATCCACAACTGTACTAAAACATTTTGAACTTGGAAATGACATAGAAAGCAAATTCATTCCCACTGTTTCTGAATTCCTACTTCACACTCCATAATTTATTGTTACACTAGCAATTTATGGATCTCTGCTACCTGTGAAGAACTTATTGTTTAGAGTAACAAAATATATAATTATTATTAGTATTATTTCTTTTTGTAGGAACTATATATGTAGGACTTGGGACTATTTTCAGTTGCTCTGAGATGGTTTTGTTTTTTAAATTCCAATACTTGGACAACAAATCTTAAGGGCAAGGTTCTTCAAACCTCGTTCCAGTAAGGTAGTAATTTATATGTCAGTCAAGAAACAAAACACTGACTTTTTTTTAATTCACCAAAAGAGCTCTGCTTATTCTGTAGGTCTGCTTATGGATAGAAAATTGTCATGGACTTAGTCAGAATAAAAAGATCAGAAAGGTGATATAGAATCATCTGATCCACAATCTATAATATATAATTTGTATTTTCAAAGATGCACAACACAATTCTTCCTCCATGGCCATGCAAATTAGGAGACCAACGGTCACCACTCCCCCTTCCCTTGCACCATTGTTTTCTCTTATAATACCAGTCAGGGACACAGCAATTCTGTAGCATACATATCATAAGCACTGTGTAACTTGAGCATGCTTGGCTGACAGTGATTGTACAGCAGCAGTTGTCTGCAAACTAGTATGGCAAATTTTTTCATGTAGCATTGTTAAATATATATGCATATGGAACTTCTTTGATGTTACAGCATATCTTCTGTACTAGCAAGTCATTTTCCAAGGACCTATCTCTTCTACAAACTGCAATCTCTAACATTTTTACTGTTGATGTTTTTCAAGGTTTATGTCACATTTTGCAAAATTTTTACCTGGGTCCTTCATTTTTCTTTATTTTTTTTTATGCCTAATACTCTAAGACAGGTCGATTATAACCATGCGAAATGCAAATTATCAAAAGAAGTTCAAATTGGTTCAACAACAACAAAAAAAAAAAACAAAAAACAAAACCAAAACAACAACAAAAAAAACCAACCCACCAAAATAGATATTCCTTACATTATCCTGTGTATGTGTCTGTATTCCTATAAGCTATTGAGAATTTCTGGAAGTAAGGCCGAGGGCACAAGGGATTTTATGGACTAGTCTAAGAAGCTTGATCTGTTAAGTAGTATGGTTTATCAAATTTACAATGTATATCATAGAGTAGTATATTGCTAAGGCCTTCAATCTATGTTTTCTGAACAGAATGCCCTTATTTTATTGATTGAGCCAAAACCAAGTGAACAGAAGATAACTGCCCAACTGCCCATTTACCTCTACTACATACTGATCAGCAAAATAAGTAAATGTATTATAAAACTGTGAAAAGGAAATATGCAAGAGAGACCTGGTCTTTTTAACTTCAAAATTTAAATGGAGCTGCAGGCTTGTCAGCCTTTGAAAAGTTGTTTTGTGTGAGCTGGATGCCACAGTTAAGTGTCTCACATCTGTAATCCTTCATACAAGATACTCAGGTGAGTGAAAGCAATTGGGAACATGTGCATCTGTGAACTCTACTTCCTATTTAGATGCATGTGATTTTGCTAAGCAATTCATTTGTACACATCTGCTATGCTAAGTTTTAAAAATACTTAGCTTGGAATAGTTTTAACTACTGGAGAATTGGGAACAGATTATTCTTACTTATCATCTGCTTTAATCTAGGTTATTCATCAGGTAGCCTTTATTCTTATTCACATTCTTACTTCTGTGTTTTTATATGCTAACTTTCTTGCAGAAAGAGATTACTGTGCATAAGGAGTTCACCTTTGAAAGTGTCAGTAGTGTGCTAGTATGACAGGTAATGAAGCAATTTGGCAGAACATCAGAAACTAATTGAGATCAGCTCACATCAATGCAGCTTTTTCAGCTGAGGCTCCCTTATAAAACAACCGGTAGAATTACATTAGACAATATGACATGTACAATTTTAATTGGAAGTTCTAATTTAAAACATTTAAAGCATGTTTAGAATAATTTGTGAATCTACACAGACACATCCTTATCTAATTAATTAAGTCTGTTCAGTGGATCGTATAATGACTGTCAAAAATACACAGTGTTAAAGTCTCTGCACATATAAATATTCAAGTAACAGTCAAAGAGAAGGGATTTAGCTATAGTAGAAAGAAGGTCACACCTGCATAATGGTAGGTAATATTAACATGGAATTTTATTTGTTAGTTGTTAAAATACTTTAGAACTGTTAAAATACTATGGAATTTAGAAAGTAGGATTTTGAATAGAACTTCAAAACATTTTAAAGTGCATTAAATTAATTTTTAGATATTTAATATTAATCTTTGACAATACAGTATGATGTTAGTAAAGCAAAAGAAAAAACAAGAAAAAAAGCATGCTTTGGATAAATGTGTTTGTATAGCATTCAAATTTACTTTGCAAATCATTTGAATATTTGTCACATGTAATGTTTGCGTTTAACACTGGAATTGTAATTGCAAATATGTTAAATTTTCTATAATAAAACTCTCCTATAAAAAGAATACAAATGAAGTTTGTAAATCTACATAGCTAGCTGCTGTTTGATTCATATCCTTTGCATTGCTTTCTTGTTATGATTCACTCCTACTATTTTTATTTTCCATATCCATTGAGTTACTTTTTGCGTAATACCCATATAATGATATTTCCTGCCAAATCATTCAAATCACAAATGAAAACACGGATATACTCAGAAATAAATTGTGTCATATTATAGAAAGACTCTTTAGAAAGAAGAAGAAATATTCTCTCTGTTTTCATGTGTACCAAAGCTGTTGCTCATGGGTCTGGATTGATTTTACCTCAAAGTCATCAGTGACATCAGTGGTAACACAGAGCAGGGCCAGGACTTCCTGAGTTACAGCAATGCATCCTCCTTACTGGCTTACATTCTGTCTCATGTTCTTCCTTTTTCTTTTTTTTTTTTTAATTGCCTTATTGAGAAATAAATCACACAACATAATTTGTTCAACTTTGCAAGTCTGAAGCAGTAAGATTTCTTGTGAAAAGCAAACAATGTTGCCTTAATCAAAATTAAATCTTCTTGGTAGGTTTTTTTATTTTTATTTTTATTTTTTATTTCCTGACTATTTCCAGTTTTAACACAATGTGGTTTTGGTTGGGATACAGTTAATTTTCTTTGTAGAGGCCTGCATGATGCCGAGCTTTGGATTTTTGATTAAAGTAATTGCCATAGCATGCTGTGAGGATAGTTGCTGCAGAGCAGTGCTGCACAGAGCCGAGGACATTCCTTGTGCTGTCCTGCCAGGGAGGGGCTGGGTGAGCAGAAGGAGCCAGGAGGGGACAGAACCAGGATAGCTGACCTGAACCAGGCAGAGGGATGTCCCACACTATGTGGTGTAATGTAGGTTTAAAGGAAAGAGAGTCTTGATAGGAGTCTTGTTAGGAGTCTTGTTAGGAGTCTTGATAAATATCTTCCCAATAAACTGTTATACATGATGAGCCCTCCTTTCCTGGGAATGGCTGAACTGCTGTTCAGGAGTGGCAAATGAATTCACTTTGCTTGTATGTACAGATTTTCCTTTACTTCGTCAACTCTTTTCTTCAACCCATGAGTTCTCACAGGTCCACCTTTCTGATAAATAATTCTGCAGATGAAATAGTCTTGTCTCAAAACCACAAAGCATTTGGAAAATGTGGAAACTACTAATCACAAATGCTAGACAGAGTGAAGGCTGAATTTAACTGAGAGTTGTCAGATATTCCTAACATTTTTGTATTCCTCTTCATAAAACAGAGAACTGCATTCTTACTTAAGGCTGGATGTGATATTACTGACTATTTTCTCCCCAGACTCAGGATATGTAAAATAAATTCATGAGCACTTATTAGCAGGACAGACAAATGTGCTACACTTGTTTTTAATAGCTTCCTTTATATTTTGATAACTGTTTAGTAGTGATGGCAACTATGAATATCAATACTTTTTTCAAGAGCTGTCTCCATCCAATTTCCATGATTGACTTTCAGGGCTTGAATGACATGAGCACTAAAAAGCTACCATTGAATTGGAATTTTTTGCTGCACAAAGGCTAACATTGGATTGCAATGATTATCTTCATCTTTCATGGTAACTCTGTCAGGTTGTCTGAGAATAATTGTGAAAGGAACGCAGGTCATTATTGAAATGAATGTGATGTGTCCATAATGGTTCCCTTGAAGCTGCTGAAGTTTATTTGGTCAATAATCTGTCATGAAAAAAAAAGGAATTCAATTGATTTTACTGTAAGACTGAACAAATCAAATCTACTGTATTTCAGTATTCTTTCACAAACAACATCTACTTTCCTCTTCAATTTTTAAAATAAGTATGCCAAAAAAAACAAATAAAATAATGAAATTTTGAGGGGATATTAGTATTCCTCTGATTTACCTTTTATCTTACGAGGCCTTACAATGATATATTAGATATTTATCATAACATTTTGGGATAAAATAAAATGTAGGCCTTTCTGGTATGATATTTTTCCTAGTATAGAACATCAGTTGTTACAATAAATTTTATATACTTTTCCAGTATTATTTATCTTTTTTCTGCTTTTAATAAGTAGATATTACTTATTAAGTTTTGATAACTATTTTGATAACTATTTGGAAGACTTCTTCATGGTTTAGATGTAGTGTTTGTAAACTTTTATTTTAATGCTCTTTTTACGTTATAAGTAATTTTAAGTAAAGGAAATATATATTTTTTTTCAACTGTTTAGCTTCACCTGATGTTTTAGACATACAAAATGATCACTGTAGTCTTCTAGGCTTGTATTCTACGAAATATAAATGTGGGAAAGACTTGTTATTGTTGAATTATTTAATACTCAGTAGATTTATCCATTTCACCAATTAATCTGAAAAGTTCTGTTTAAGTTTTTGTATTTGACTGTAGTAAGGGCAAAATTAAAAATTCTATCTCAATAATGTAATCAAAATTGCATTCTAATACAATGCACAGATCACAAAGTAACAACTAAGATTTACTGAAGTGTTAAGTCTTAGAGTCCTAGTAATTCTGATGTGATTTTGTAGTTTTCACTAAAGCATTTCAACTACATTGGTTCAATCTTGTAACGAATGCTTATACCATGTAGACCAGTACTGCAGATTAATGATAGATGTAATATGGGTACACTGGCTTTGCTTTGCAGCTAAGTCATTTTATGTTATAAAGCATAAAGTGTGTCCAGTGAAGGATGACTTGTGTCAGCTAAATCTCTAGCCTGAAGCAACACTTGGTGGGTTATTAGGTTATTACTTTAATCTAGTTATTGCAGCCTTGAAGCATGCATTCACAAGTTGAGGGTAAAGAAAGTCAAAAGCACAGTTGAGACTGATCACTAACAATTTCTAGGAACAACAGAAGTGTGCCCCATGTAGTTTCTTCTGAAGTTGTTGAACTGAAATTGGAGTCATATTGACTGTGTGTTACTCTAATAATATTGTTATCTCTTAAAAATTTGTGGTACCTTCTTTAACTAGGTATTTACACACACACAAATTTCATTGTCTTTCAAGAAATTAAAATCATGAAAATTTTCTTTTAATTTGCTTTCGCCATTTGTTCATTAAATGAATACCAATGTACTGTGTTTACAGGCCAATCTTACAGCATATGATTAATTCTTTAGTACTCTGCTAACCAGTACTGGATTGGAGTGATACTCCAATTCCTTCATTATCTTTGTGGCCCTTTGCTGGACTTCCTCCAGCATGTCCACATCTCTCTTGTTGGAACTGAACATAGCACTCCACACGCAAACTCATCACTGCTGATTACAATAGTAGACAAGGGGTTAACAAGAGTACCTGAATTTCTGAGACACTAAATACTGCTGCCCTTTCCTGGGGACAGATACATCATGGGACTATCTGCCCTGCTGCAGATGGGAATGACCAACCTCTGAATAAGTGGAACAGACTTGAAAATAATTCTGAAGTTAATGCCTTTTAACTTCTATTCAGAAACATAGTTCTATACACATCTTCAAAGTTACATTAATGAATAGAATCAGAAATTGCTTTATGAAATTTGTGTTATACAAGGCTTATCATTTAAAATATATTACTGGTGAAATCATAAAAAATACTGGAAAAAAGAGCAAATAGTGAAGGAGTTACATCTGAAAGTAGTGTAATAGAGTTGTTTTTGGTAATATCTTCATTTTCATTTTAGGAAAACTGAAAGAAAGTAGACAGTGGGCTGACTTTATGTTGGCAAAATTTAAAGACCTGCTATTGACGTATGTGTATGTTTATTTCTTAAATAGTATTTTTAAGTCCCCACTGCAGTGCCATTACAGAGGTTTTGTGAAAGGGTGATTATTACTGGCTTTTAATAGCCATTCTGTCTAATAGTACTTATGAACAGATAACAATGTGAAAGTTTTAACTACAAAGTACTATAATAAAATACTGGCTTTAATGTGTTTTATAGGCTGGAATAATTCTATGTCATTCATGTTATAAAATAATTATGTTAGTCTGTGTAAATATGTGCTTATTCGTGACATATGGGTTTATTCTCAACATGCAATAATTATTCTAAATAAATTTTCAATCTGTAGCTACATTCAAAATTCATAACTACCTACAAAATTATTTCATGATGTGCTTTTTATTATCAGCATTTTCAGTATTTATCACACGTGCAGATTACAGTATTTTCTTACTTATCATTTAAAAGCAAAAAAGGTTTTATGATTGCCTTGAACCATTAGCGTCTCTTCTCCTTTTCCATGTGTGAAATCTGCATCCCATATCTTACTCCCTTCCTCAGATGAAGTCTGTTGTTCTCAGAGAAATGGACACCTACCTGATCTGAGTCTTTCACTGATAAACTTTTGGAGCTGTAACAGAAGCTGAAAAATATTACACTGGCATACTTCTTTAAAAATATGAGGTAGAACCGTGAATCCATTACATTTCATAATAACTACCTGTTAATTGCCATGGGTGTCATTTTGCTGCACAAACCGCTGAACTGACTGATGAAGGACAGAAGCTTTGTGAACACAACCTGAAAACACATAAACAGCAAATCACCAACTATCCAGTGGTTTTTCAGAACCTTATTTGATGCTGGAAAATGGCACACTCTTCATTATCTATCTTCTTCTCTGCCCCAAACACTGACCCTTATTTCCTACACAGTTGTACAATTTATTTTATTTGTTCCATAAATGAAAGAGTTCTTTATTATAAAGGCTGTGAGATAACTTGTCTTGCAATCTAGAAGCTAGTGATTGTGATATCAAAGAAAAGTGAAAGTCTCCTTTATTCATGGTACAAACTGTATGCCTTCTACAGGCACGCAGAAACACCTGGATAAGATTTGATATTGTTGTTGTAAAATCTTCTGGCAACAGACCAGTACTGGTTAGAAGTACAGTGACTGCAAAATAAAAGTCTTACTGTATGCCAAGTTTTAACATGACAAACAGAATATATGTGTACCATACAATGATTCCACACACACTCCTTCACATAATTTTATACAAGTGCTTACATACAGTTTCATAATATGTATTCATTTACATGCAGTCTTAGTATGTATAAGCAAGCGTTTTCCTGGGCTTTGTATTCCTAAAAAGAAAGCTGTTTTAAGCAAGTGAGATTTGTAAATACTTGCTATTCAACTGCTTTTAACATGACTTAGATTTTTTATCAGGTTTGTAGTACAAGTTCTTTGTTATTAGCACTTCCTTCAGGTTCATTCAGTTCTTAGTTCAAATAATTGCACAGAAAAATGAAATCTGATATGTTACCTTGTAGCCAGGATTTCAAAATCTGCTATAAATTTATGGAATTTTCAGGAATTATAGTGAAGCTTTAGCAACCACTAAATTGAAAATAGAAAATGAAGCTCAGGAAGCCTGTATGAATGGGTAAATGTAATGGAAGTGAGAAGGTTCCAAAATCCGTAGATGTAAACTGAAAGATTTTTATTGATTCCTTGGGACTTAATTAATATTCCTCTTCTTTATCAAGGTTGCCTTTTCATATTTATACTGTTACAATTCCTCAATCTAATCTCTTTCTGTACTATGTACATATAACAGGTACAGTCTCAGCTGGGAAGTTGCTTTATATACTAGCTTTTTTAAAAAGGTATTATTACAGCACTAGCAATTTACCTTTCTGATTGTAATATAGTTATGTCTTCTCCCAGAGTACGGTTTTTCTCATATGCCATTCTTTTTCCTTTGGACTACATAAATCTATATAGTCCTACAGTGTTTCTTTTCCTAATGCTCAGGAGAAAATTTGAGCCTTAATATGAGGACATGTCAGGCTTGGAATAGAGTGGGCTTTTGTCTTTGACCAGTACTCAGATATTGAGTTGTGTAATAAAAGATTTAATTCTATTTTTTTAATCTATATGAGGGGAAATATGAGAGCAGAATAGACACTGTTTAAAATTGTCTTTTATTTGCTATTTCTAACACAGGGGATCTTTGTGCATTTGTCATGTTTTGATAATGGTCTGGAACTAGTCATCATTTCAGCATTTCAGTTACAAAATTTGGAAACAGACCAGGATTCAGATGTAGTTCAAAGCAACCCCATCTGTGATATATGTGCAATTGGGAAAGATTATTGTTACAAAATACCAGTAGGAAACATTTCTGTCAGTGCATTAAAAAAAAAAAAAAAGTAAATGAACAAATGAAATGCATATATTTCAGAATGGCACTCTGATATTTGTACCAGCTTTTAGTAGAAGAATTAAGTTATGAAGCATTAATGGATACTAAGACATGAGGGAAATATACTCTTACCATAATATGAACAAGATCATATGAAGGTCACCCAGAAATGAAAAAACAGCATGCACTTTAATGAAGTGCAGTAGAAACTGCCCACAGCTTTATTAACTGTAGCAAAACAAATTAAATAATTTAATGTCTCTCTGAGATTCTGGTAACTAGTTTTTGTGATTTGAGTTCATCTAAGTGTCACCCTGGCCCAATCTTATTTTCATCACCACATTTACCTCCATGAAATCTCATCATGCCAGTTACTGCTCAACTGGGAATTTCCAGTTTCAGCTGAAAAGCAGACAAAGCCTCCTGTACATGGATATTTCTTCTTAAATATGTTTCACAGTCCATTCTGCAGCTACAGTGTAAATAGCTTCATTTTGAAACATGAAGAACAGTATTAGACACAGTCAACACTGTCATTGATCTATGGCTCATCCAGGCTGAGCAGTAAAACAGTCAAGTACTCATTTAAAGAGTTATGACTTTCAAAGTAGCTGTGAAGTTGACATAGCATTGCTAGTTGGAGGCTGGAAACAGCAAGATGAGAATGAAAAGATTCATCCTCAGGATGTATTCTTTTATACCCTGTTTAACACAGTGATTATAGCTTAACTTCCACTTGCTCTTCTTTCTTGTTGGAAATAGGGACTTTCATCCAAGAGTGAGAATGACTTTTCTGTGTAATAAGTGAAGGTAAACTGACCATTCATGTTCCTTCTCAAGCATAATCAGAACGCTAATGCAATATATTGGGAATATATATTTTAAAGGTCTGAGATTAACAGAAAATCACTGTTTTTTGTTGTTTGTTTACCTTGCAATGAAGCCGTTATAAATGTGAAGTTCAAGATAATCCTATTAAAGTATTCCCAAGATTTAAAATAAAGATTATTTAAAGAAGTTTTTGTTTGTTTGTTTGTTTGTTTTTTTTAAAGTTTTTTAAATTTCCACAAAAGTGATTGATTTGATCATCAAATCCTAACCCCTGCCTATGGAATCCTTTATTGCAAGGAGTGTGTGATTCCTATGGAAGAGTTTTAGAGATAGCAATGTAGCTTCTTATGTGTAGTAAATCGCAGATAAACAGTCTTTCAACATTGGCTTCTAAAAAATAGAGAGTCAAAAGGTTATTCGATAATTCTGTTAGGGGGATTTTGTTTATGATTGTGTTTGTGATGCAGGGAACAACTGAAAATAAAATTGTTTTGCCTGTTTTTTGGGAGATTATGTCCACAGAAATCCTGATTAAGAAACAGAGTAAAGATTAAAGGTTCAGAGTTCCAGTGTAAATTAAATCTTAAGCAAACCTTAAGAACTTGAGATATTTGACTTTATCCTAACATTTATCACTTCTCAGGATGCATTATGACAGAAGATTTGAATTTATTTTGCAGTTCCAGCTCTTCAGAATCTGAATAATCCAATAATCAAACTTGGAAAAGATCTTTAAAGCAAGCATCTACGTGCATTTGCATGTAGCAACTATTCAGCATTTGTGCTGCAGTAAACCTCCAGGTTCTGAGAGAAAGAAAGGTGTCATTACAATAGGAATGTTTCCAACACGTGACGATGAAAAGCCACTGTAAATTCTAGTGTTTTAGTTTTTTATGTTTTAAAACACGTCACCAAAAATAATTATTTGGGATTGCAGTTTAAGTTTATTGAAATGTTGGTTACTTCCATAACAACTTCAATAGTTCTTTTTTTGTTTGTTTGTTTTTAAATATATTTCAAAAGAAGAAAAAATGTTTAGTCTATATTTGCACAGCCCACCTTCAAATGCAGAAAGATCTTTATCCTCAAATGTTGGGAAGAATCTTGGTCTTCCAAAAAAGAATGAAATTGAAAGCAACAAGAGCAAGCTACAGCTCAGGCAACTCTCATGAAGAGACAGTTTTATTACTCTGTTTAGGATGTGATGGTTTCAAAAGGGAGACAGGATTTCAAATGAAGAAGTCACCAGTTTATGTAAACAAACTATTCCCTCAATTTTTTACTTCCTTGTCCACATTCATGATTAACTCAGCTCCCAAACTCATTTATAGGTCTCTGATGATATTCTTCTTGGTCTGTATGACTGTTGGCAGTATTTTCCTTTTTATTTCACAAATTTTAAATTATGTGCATAACTAAAAGGAATGCTTACTTCAGTGAGACGTAGTTTGGAGATTAGTGGTACATTCAGTATAATTACTATTTGTCAAGTATGTAATAGTAAAATGCTGTTAATATTCATACTGTTATACAGATGTGTACACACTGTTGCACAGATATTTAACTATTAGTCCTTTTGAGTATTAAACCTCAATAACTGTTTAGTGATAGCATTGGAAATCATTAGATATATGTGGATAATCAGCTTCTGAAAATCATCTTTCAGTTCACTATGATTTTGAATTACTTATCTTTTATAGATATCCAGTTTTCATTTAAAAGTTATTGTTACCAAAAACCGTTTTATGTATAAATACACGTTATTAATTGGCCTTCCTAAACCATAGAGAAAACAAAACAAAAAAAAAGAAAAAAGAGGAAAAGGAAAAAATAAGGAAATGCTGCACTGTCAGGAATGCACTTGGAATGATAATTGTGGCAGTCTGAGCAAAGTACAATCCCAAAAGCTCTTGTAAAGCACAGCAGCTGAGCTCTCCCTTAAGAAGCCAAGCTGAGGAAGCCCAGCACAGGCTTCTCTTAGTGAGCATTAGAACCCTAACAGCAGTGGTTGGATCCAGGATGTATTTTGAGACTTGGTACTGTCCAATGCAAAGAACAAGTTGCAGAAGTGCCACATGATTTGTGAACTACATTTGGAAGAGTGCCGACAACTGCTATGCAGAAAGTAAAATATCTGAAATATTTATCTGAATTATAATCAGTCAAAGGCAGAACAAGACTGTTTACAACTGTAGCTTGCATTCAACCAAATTACATTTGCAAATTAGTGTTTTGAAGCTTTAGACCTAAAAATAAAATAACTTAATGGGTTGAAATCATTTTTTCTAAGGAAAAATGTATCTATGCCAGCAGCTTGTATATGAAGTTACAGCCTGTTACAGCCCAATGCATTTTGAAATGACCGAGATATTAAACTCACAAACAAGGTTGTCAGACAACAAATCAAGCTGCAAATTAGCCTTCTAATCTTATAAGCTGGTTATGGCTGCCAAAATACAACTGACAATTGATTTGCTGTTTGCAGTCCAGCACAAAATGTCATATATTCTTTCTGATGAGAGTCAATGAGTGCATTAAGTATATAGCAGCCCATGTCCTCCTGACTCCACTGCAAATAATCCTAAATTACTAGGATCATTATCTGTATGAATAAACCTACTAGTAGCAAAGTACAATGCAGAATTTATATGTGACTCTCCTTCATTTATTCACTTGGAAGAAATGTGTATTCTAGTTTCAGTAGGTGTATGAAGTAGAGTTGCATAAGGTCATCCATCTTGCTTGCTTTCATGATTTGTAAAAAGAAACATTTTCGGGTAACTGCTCAGATGGAATGTCATGAATTATTAGTAGGTGGTGTGTTTGTTTGTAGCATTGCCCTTCGTTGTTAACCTTAATTTTCTATCCAGTGCTTCTGATATGAGTTAAATTAACTTTTCATACAATGTATATGATTTTTCACTTGTTGCATACTTATTGTGTGCTGAGAAGATTCAGGGAATTTTCCTGTAGTTGCATAGCTCAGTGGTTTTAAAGAAAACAAGGAAAAGAAATCTATGCAAGGAAAACATTTGCTGGACTAATGATTGAAATGGAAGCATAGCACTAAAAATCTTAGTAATTCTTTAATTACTGATGTGTGTGGGGTAATATGTGTTATCTGTCATGGAAAAAAAGGCTATTAGGAAAATATTGCTTGGAAAGACTATGATAAACCTCTATCTTGCTCACAAAAGGAAAGTTCTTAGGTGATGACAGTACAAATGTAGGAAAATATTCATTTTTTGTACTGTTTGAGAGAAACTGAATAATTATCTCTAGGAAGAGTAGGCAGAAAACTGGGAAAGCTCAGCTCCTCCTTGAATTTCTACCTCACTGAATTTCCCATGAAATTTTACTGAATTTTCCAGTGGCAAAATTCTAAACAGACATCTGTTAGATGTTTGGTAAGAAGAAGCTGAAGCTGAGTTGCAGATATTTGTATGATGTATCAAGGCAAGTTATAAGTAGAAAAAATGTTGTGAGGATAAATCACTCTAAAAATAATGAATTGGGTTTTTTTTACCAATGTTCTAAGAATAAATCAACACTATCAAACTGAATTCCTACACTCTGCATTGCTAGTTTCACCTTTGCAATCCTTTTGGTTTTGGCAAAAGTTCTGAAATCTTAAAGATATTGGTTTATGAAAAGAATCTTGACATAATCTGTAGCATAAACACTGTAATGGTACTAATTTGTCACAGAATGAGCATTTGAGCAGAGAGACATGGTAAGAATTGCACAGTATCTGATATAGAATAGGAATGAAAACACATCCTGTTCACATAAATATTTGTCTTTTTCTGCACATTTTCAATTTTAGTATACAAACTTGTAATTTTTATGTAATTTCAGCCTTTTTTAGTAATTTTGATTTATATATTTAAACTATATTTGTATATATAATTTCAATGAAAAATGAAGTTTGAATGCATCAGTGTCTTTAAAATTTATTTGTCACTACTGTTCTCCCAATATTGTTGAAGAATGAATATATTCTATTGTTATGTGTGACTACCTGCATCACTATTTGGACACACAGAAGGGGAATATCTATTAGTCTTAGAATAATTAAGGCAAGTTTGAAAACGTCAGTTTAGTAGGTACATAGATTGCTTGGCAGACAATTTTACATGAATTTACATGAATTTCATGAAGAATATGACAACAGAAAAACGATACTAGTAATCTGAGGATTCTAGATTTCATGCATCCTTATACACAGATATTTGGTGACAAAAACTTGAGCTCAGGAGAAAACCTTCCAGAATTCTAGAAGACAACATGGATGAGAATAAGAGACTATGCTGCAGACATCAAAAGCAAATAACTGGAATGTGGTGAGATAATAGAACAGAGATCATGTCATTGAAATGTACAAGAAATAGCAATGTTAGGACTCAGTAAGTGCCAGAAAAAGGTGCTATGTTTCTTTGTAGAAACTTAATGCAACTACCTCCTGCTTCAGTGTGCAATAAACAAAAGATTAGGCAATGAGGAAAATCGTATTTACCCTTGAAATTTACAGGTCAGGGATATCTCTGTACAGTATTCACCAATACTGTTTTTTAATAACATTGATTTAGGATTTTTTCTTCGTATACTGTAGATCTGGTAAAAACTCTTGTGGTAGATAGGAAAAATGTTTAAACTGTTAAGAACAGCAGCTTGATTCTGAAATATGTTACTATCTGGTTTTGTTTGCAGAATGGTGTGTAAAGAGTATTTTATCAAAGTTTGTCTGAAGTCCTGAGTCCCTTGTGAATTTCTGTTCACATGAAGCATTCCCTCTACATTCACCTTTCCCTCAGTAGGATTCTCATGGTGGTTTTTTTTTTGGTTTTTTTTTTTTGAGCAACACAGAAAGCCCAGTGGGCTCCTGTCTTCCCAGAGCTATCCTGTAAGTCTGGCCTGCTGCACTGCAGAATACCACAGTGTTTAAAAAGTCATTTTCGTGTGTTTTCTCCTCTCATTTATTTTGCTCAAAGCACAATAAAAACAATTGTTCATTGGTTTGAATTCTGACTCTCAGTCCTTAATTTAGACCTTGGTTCTGCAAGCTACTCTGCATGAGCATATGTATTTTGCCTCCATATTGCACTTGTATTATCTTAGACATAAAGAAAATAGTGCTTTCTTTATTATTTTGTCACTAGCTGCTGCAAAGACTTTATTGAGCTCCCCTATAAGCTAGTGAGCCCACTGAGAATAGAAAAATATGTATTTGACAAACTAAGATTACGAAATAATTTGATATCTTTACAGTCATAGCACAACCATACTTAATCCATATGGTCATGCAATGCATTTTTTAACAAATCATTAAATATTTACATGGCTATACAATAAATACAAAAGGGGACCATACTGGGTTGCTGATGTACACAGCAGGTTGTGTGAATAGAGGCCTGAAATGACAACTGGTGGACCAGGGCTGAGGGCTGCCCGGAGGCACAGGCCGGGCTGGATACACGCTCTCCCACAGCTTCCCTAAGCAGGGTCTGGCAGTACAAAGCAAGACCAAAACACAGTCCTGTGCCATAGGCAGGTACCGGTGCAAGCACAGTGAGACCTGGTGCTTCTTGACTAACTGCAGACCACCCACCCATTATCAGAAACAGGTGAACTCACTAGACTTTCTGGCTTAAGCTTTTCCTCTGTATTTTCTAAGATAGAAATACTTTGCAACGGAACAAGGTCTCCTTCCTTTCCTTCTCCAGTGCACAGCCTGTTCTCCAGTTGTTAGTAAGTGAATGTTTCCTTTTCCTGCCTCTGTCTGCCACCAAGGGCTCATAATAGCCACCCTGGGTTTTACTGATTGTTTTATTGCTAAAAGAAGAATGCACCTGAAGTTGATTTTAAAGTGCGTTAATCAAAACCCATGTATTACAGTTTTAGGGAGTGTAGCAGTTTTCTGTGGAGGCGAAGAATTGCAGTAGAATATGGGGGAGACTTTCAGTCTCTTGTCAGTTTTAGAAGATTGATTTTGCATGTTTTCAGTAGAGAGGGCTGATCAAAAGTCAAGACATTACAAAAATATGAGCAAGCTTGAAAAGGGGGAAGCATAGGAGTGAAAAATAGAGTGAAAATAAAATTGCATGCTCTGTTATTTTTATCATTCTCTAGTGGATGTTTTCTTTTGTACGATCATCTACTACACAGAAAAATCGTGATACATTTTTTACTAAGTAAATCTGTCTAAAACAATGAAAGAAAAATGGCTTTGTTTTTGTGGGGCAAAATAAGTGTTTGATTAAATGTGGTATGTGATGTCAATAGTGGATGTGATGGCAATGTTTTGACTTACTTCAGCAAGCCTAGTATTTCACTAAAAGCATTACATTCCTTTGTAGTAAAAAAATCTGCCAATTACTAAATATTTAATATAAATATGAAAACAAAACTGTTTTGGATGATGAGAGTGACAAGCGTTTATGTAGCATTTCTGTGTTCAAAATGAATGACTAGAGCTCAGAAAATATGTTTTATGAGAAAAGACATGAAAGAAAACCCTGTTGTAGATAAGAAAAGATGAAAGGGTGCCAAAAAAAAAAAAAAAAAAAAGTAGTTTTCAGATAAGTAAAGAGTTTCTGCAAAGAAGGTAATAAATTCTGTTTGTATTGGGAGTGAGATGATACACAATGGTCGAGAATTGCAATACTGTTTTATCTAGGTAGCAGAGAAAGCTTTCTTGTGTTGAGGACAGATAATGGTTTAGAATCTCCGCTATTGGATATTTGTATGAAAATTCAGTAGAATATTCCTCTGAAATATATCATTTAGTCAAATGTTGTGGCGATATTAAGAAACAAAATAAAAATCAATATATGTTTGAGAGAAGTCCAAATTTTGATTCTCTTACTTTAGAAACTTTTCAGTATCAGTGATAAATAGATGCTTAAAAAGAAATGGTAGCAGGAATGATTAGGATATGATTAACCATCTACTGTCACAGAGCAGATGGCTGAGAAGCTACATCATATCCATATCACAGGAATTTTCCCTTGTAGAAGAGTCATGTCTCATGTACCTTTGTGTAAACGTAGTTCTCATGTCACTTTGTTAATTCATCTAACTGTTCTGCACCCAGTGGCACTATTTGATAGAGAGAGGCTGCATCTTGCAGCTTTTTAATATAAGCACACTTGATCTGACCTAGAAAGCAGCTTGGTAACCTCCAGTTTAAGAGCAGTGACACAATGAGGAATAGCATCCTATAAAATGTGTATTGTTCATAATACTTCATGTGTTTCAAGAAACAATGCACTAGAGCTGAAAAACAATGGATGTGGGCTCCTTTTATGTTTGATGTTTTATTAGAGACTTTACAACTCAGGCTCAGAAGAAAGGCAGAGTATTTAAAATTTACAGTAACAAGAAAAATAGGGCCAAACATAAAATTTAGGGGTAAAGAAATCTTCCTACAATAGATCTAAATTGGATATTAATTTCTATAATAAATTATTTTTATAAAGTAAAATGTTTATTTGAACTTAAAACTTGATAGAATTAAAATTGCATTAAAAATGTTTCTTGAAAACACCTTGCGACGCAAAATTATGTAGTTATGTGAAGTAAGTAAGTAATGACAAATATTTGCACTATGTATATTCTTTCCTATTAAAATAGGACTAAACAGTAGAATTCAAAGAGTATCTTTTCAATAACAGTTTCTAAATCTTCGACCTTCACGGATCAAAATTACAAATTTCCCAATATGATGATCCTCTTCATCTTTTCATTACTGCTTACAATAGAGAGCAGTGCATAAAAAGAATTGTGATTAGGTGAATTTTGTAGTTGTGGCATAATCAGGAAAGCGCCAGCTGCTCTTGAACTTTACGTGCTTCTCTGATTGCTCAGCTTTTTGTCTTGAAGACAGGTTTTGAGTGTTCGTTCCAGTCCATGCTGTTGTGTTATTTTTCTTTTTCTGTTGCTTTTTCATTACTCACATCTGTAACTGTAATTGAATTTTTGTTTGAACCAATACTTGTGTTATAATAACAACCTTATTCTGGTAGTAACTAGAAATAGCAAAGTACAAAAATGTTTTTTCTAAGATAATATGCGTGCAAGAAGTTTGTCTTTTTGAGAATTAGTAAAGAAACATTGCATGTAGGCCAGAGAAAATGTCCAGTAAAGAAACTCAAGCTGCCTTTGAAAAGTTAATCTATAAAACATTTTTTGCCATTTCTGTCTTTTAGTCTTGCTCCATATTTTCTAGTCTAAAATGAAACAAGAAAATGATGTGATTTGTCAACTCCATTTTGTAGACTGTGGTTCAGTTATGTTATAGTGTCTGTCTTGGAGCAGGATGAAATCAAGTTTTAAATATATACACACATACATTCATATTCCAGGATCATTAACTTGATAGCTTGTAAAAGCTGAAGAAGGTATAGGCATGTAAACCAAAGTGCATCTTCACTGAAAATGTAACATTTTAAATCAAATTGCATGATAATTTCGGTGGGAAAATTGTAGGGAAGGTGCTCTTAAACAATTGCCTTCCCTCTTACGTGTTGTTAATCAAGACAAAGTTTGTTGAGACCAGACAAGTGATAGCTGTTCCTCTCTTTTTCAGAGGGAAAAGAGGAGGAAAGACTTTTCTCAGATGTACAAACTTAATCTTCTCTTTGTAAAGGAATATGTAATTGAAGATAGAAGACAACCCTCTCTGATTCTATACCAAGCTTCAAAGACAGAAATACGTACTTTAAATGCTTCTGCATCCTTTTTCCCATGCTGAAAAAATCCAGAATACATACCAAAAGATTTATAACAGTTTTCCTCATTGCTTTCCTGACAAGTGCTTGTTTTGATAACCAGCGAAATACTTCAAAATTTTGTGCTATATTACTTATTTAGTTAAAACTTTGGAATAAGAAAAATTTTAGAGTAAAGAATGTGATGAAGTTGAGCAAAGAGTTCTCATCTAGTTTCTGATTTATTGAATGAAGACTGTGTGGTTATTTTTGTTTGAATTTTTATTCAACATTTTAAACCAGATTTACCTTCTTTAAGTTAGATAATATTATCTCAGGAATAGGTATATTCCCTCAAGAAAGAATGTTAGTTGTTAGTTAGTGGAAGAGTCTCAATCTCCAGAGTAAGTCAGACTCAAATGGCTGATAAAGTTCTACTTATCTTAAAAGTTGGTACTTACCTGTGATGACTATTTTATAAAATAAAGATCCTTGTAACTTCCCATAAGTAAAGGAACCTTCAGAACTAAACAATATATTCTTAAGTCAGTCTCCCGATAATAATTCTAATTCATACTGTGAATAACGGCTGTATTTTTTAGTTAAGCTTGGTGTTGTGTCTTAGTTTTGTCATTATTAAGAAAGTCTTCATTACTCAATTTTAAACTATTTTTATGTACATATACAAATGAAAACAATATTGACAAAATCGCAAGCAATCTATTTCATTTATTATCTTACTGCACTTCCTACAATTTGTAATGTGTTTGAATAATTGTAATCTAGTGTAATGTGTGAGTGGTTAATGTGAGAAATGCACAGTGTTTTATGGAAAATGCTTTAAGTCTGTGCTATGATAGGTTATCTGCTTTTGCTCTCTCTTGCTTGTGCTTTGTCATACGACCATAAATTTTGTGCTGGAGGAATAAAACAAACTTAATATTAGGAATGGGAAATAATGTGACCTGAATCACCATCATTGGAAGACATGCTTTGGTATGGAATGCAGTATTAAAAGGAAAAGATTGTGAATTTCAAAAATTGTGTTAATAATCAACAGCAGTAACTAAAGAGTATGTATCTTCCCATTATTAAAATATATTTTATAAACATAAAATTAAAAGGAAAGCAACCATACCTATTATTAACCCTTTAGTTAATTTTTTTGTCAAGCTTCTTAACTCCTTATAAAAATGTCCTTTTAAAAATACTGCGCTTATCCAAAATCTTTCATCAATCTTTTGAAAACTCTACAAATCTCACTTTCAGGACAATTGCTTTTACCAATTCTTTGTTCTGTTCAGTCAGTGTTTAAATGCAGAGTACATATACACTCCTGTACATATTTTTATACAGAAATAATGTAACTGATAACAGCATTTAGCAAAAACATGCAAATATGTATTTCTTTTGTGGCTGAACCAGTAGTTAAACTGGTTTTCTGCTACATTTGTTTCTTGTTTCAACCTGTTTTTGAACCCTGCCCAGAAGTAAGGAGGTAGAACATTCGTGTTACATTCATTAAGATTTATCGGTTCTGTATCTGTAGTTATTGTACTCTATACCAAAAAATGGGTGATTATTCGTGTCAAAGGCATATGCTTGTGCTGTAATATTTTGTTTTATTCTTCTGTGGCAGATTTTTTCAGTTGATTTTAGCTTCTGCCTAGCTCTTTTCACAGTTATGTGTCAGATAAATAGATTTTTTTTTTTAACTACTTACTTTCTATGATGGACAAGAATTCTATCTCAAAGCAACTTTCTAGAAAAAAAAGTAGTGTTGTCATTCACAAATGAATACACTCACAATCTTTTTTCTGATATGCATGGACAGACATAAGCTGTATGGGAGACAAAAAAGGAGAAACCAACCTCCTCTCTCATATGCAAGAACTCTCTCATCTTCAATTCAGCATCAATCCATAGCATATCACAATTCAGCTCTTCACCTTTTGGTCCTACAAACCAACCCGCTTCTTGTTTCTACTGCAGCCTTTCTAGATTTCTAGAGCTAAATTTCATTTTCTAGCTTTATAAAAGAATCATCTTCATATGTCAGCTTCCTGAGAATATATATCTTCTCCAGGGAAGTAAAACTGGTGTGTCTTAAGCCATTTCACTTTGCTTTCTATGAAGATTTCCTGGTCTCCTTATTTTAGTCTGTCAGCTGTAAGCATGTATATTGCTCTTCTTAAGTTTCTCTTCTGATCCTGATGAACTTTCTTATCCAACCCTTAGAATCTGGCTTTCAGTGAGGCTTTGAAAAAAGCTTGCCTTCTTGTTTAAAGCAATATTGATGTGCTGCCTGAAATCCAGGCAAAACTTACTGCTCTTGCTACATTGTGGTAGTGTGCTTGAATGACGGATGGAAAGGTAGGGCATCTACTTTCACTAAGTGGTAGTCTTTCACATTACATTTTTGAATCTAGAAATGTATTAGTTAAATTATGAACAGCATCCATTATTAAATACTATTTCTTTCAGGGTCAGATTACCAGAGCTAGTAAGTTGTGGATGCATATTTTTCATATTGCCTGTGCTCTTTCTTAATGTAAAGTCATTGGTGCTCATTATTTACTTTTGCTAGTGAGTGAAATGCAATGATTTGCTTACGGAAGTGTTTCATTACTGAATCCGGATGCTTTTCCTCTTCAACTTTTGTTATAACTGGCTGCTAAACCTTACAATGTTTTAAGGTGAAATTTATTTAGTCCTTAAATACGAAATTATTACACAAGAAGACCTTATGATTCCAGGAAAGGGGACAGTGCTGATGAATTGCAGAAATTTATACTGTCTTGCTACTAGTAGAGCTCTGTTTTAGTGGTCTTTTAAAGATGGCCTTACAAAAATATTACTGAACCAGGAACCAGAAGTTTGACAGAGCTGATCCATCAGAAGTGACAATGAAATCCAAAGGAACTGGCATTTCATTTGCCTGCCCAAACCAGTCTGAACTGTACTTATATATCAGAGTCTGTACACTGTATTACTATCAATACAGGTATTTTTCACCAGCAGCAAGCATAACATTATCATGCAGTTTCCAGATGTTGTTTATTATAAGGAAAATCCCCTATAGTCATGTAAGGGCTCAGGATCAGCCCATATCCAGGCCAGGAAGCCCTAATTTGTTCCGTGTTGGTTTTGTCATGTTCCCAATTCTTAGTTTCCTGTTTAGTGAGACTAGACTGGAATATGAAAGGCTGTACTCAAGTAGACCTATGTATGTTGCAGTCAGATCTGACCAACCACTAGAAAAACTCTTGTGCATTAAGAAATTCGGGCAAAAAAACAAAACAAAACAAAACAAAAAAAAAACCTTGTGTTGCTCTTTTTGTTTTCTGTGGAATCTAAATGAATACAGAGCTGGAAAGCAGAGTAAGAAAGGTGTTCTTGACTTCACTGATGACTTTGTTGTTTTCTGTCTAATCATTTTGTGCGCAGAGGTCAGGTTCATATCTATGGACAGCCCTAATTGTACTAGGGAAGTACCTAGTGATTCTGACAGCTGAAGAAGTAAGAATTAATAGGTTTGAGGACAATTAAACTAAGCTAATTCTTCATATTCTATGTCTAGTTTGAATTGGCCATGGAGTAAAACTGCTCTCATAAATTTCAGCTTCATACCAAATACTGAACTGACCATAATTGCTTTTTTTTTTTTTTTTTTTTTTTTTTTAATTTTATCCAGTGATCAAATATTTCTACTCTAAAGTTCATGCCTTACATCTGGCTCTGGTTAGACATTTTGGTAAAAACTATTTCCACTCAAGCCTGAAAAGCTTTATTATTATAGGCATATGGCCAGATAACTATAGTTGTGTTGCTTCTTAAGCCAACTTTGAATAAAATCCAAAGAAATTGAATTAGTGGACAGCCAGGAGAGCAACATGCCAGCAGTTTTGCATTTGATTAGATTTGCATACAATATTGCTGTATGTGTCACAGTTTTTTCACATAATGATTGTCTAAACACATCCCCTTTTTATATATTTTTTTAAAATGCACTTTTTTGCCACAGTTTGACATACACTGATTTGCCTAAATATGAATTAGACAATTACTGCTTTCCAGGGCACAAGCACTTACGCTTTCATATGCATTTTTTGTAGATTGAGTTTTCTGACTGCCTTGCTAATTGCTTATTTCTCAAAATTCATTTTCATCCTTCTTTATTCTGTTCTTCTCTATTCTATTCTGTTTCAAATGTACTTTCCAACAAATTATTGTTGAAAATGACAAATAGCATTGCCTAGGTCTAGTGGTTTAATTATGGTCTATTCCCACAACCCTGTGCTAAAGATGGAGCTCTCAGTGATGACATCTGATTTGACATCTGTCAGTTCTGAATTCATTCCATGCTCAGTGTTGGTTTGTTTTCCTAGTATTAAGCTGTAACTCTACAAAGAGCTCTTGTATAGTAGTTGGATATAGTTGGATTTATTATGAAGATCTGTAATTTTATTTTAAAAAAAACAACAACAAAAAAACTTTAGATCAGATATAGTAACCTAATCTAATTAAGGATTATCTAGAGAAAGCTTTCTCCTGGCCCTGTAGGACTCTGTATAATACATATTCAATTTATTAAATAGAGCCTAGAAGAGCATGGTTGTAGCTTATCTGCCTTTTATTTTATTACTTGTATTGGTTTAAGAGAAACCTCAGCCTAAATTTAAAGAAAAGATACACAATTCAGCTGTTTGGGTGGTTTAATTTGATGTTCTACTTGTGTTTTGCTTTTATCCTTAGTATACAGTGAAGCATTGATTTTTTTTTTTTTTCCCAAGACAAAGTTCACAGAATTTGAACTACTAAATTATTTCAATTAAAATGTATTAAAAAAAAAAACAATTGAAGTCCACATAAATACTTTTGCTAGAAATACGTTGGCACTTATCCATCAATGAAGAAGTTACTTGAGAGAAAAAACAGGTTCTATTTGGAGGGCTTGAAGAGATGCTTCCACAATCAATATTTGTTTACAAGCATCATCATGTGCAAAAATTTAGCAAGAGGTTTCAGCAAATGCATAAACGAATGACTTACTTTTGTATATTGTCAAAATAGAAAAAGCTGTTCAATTTACTCCATAAATTATTCAGTGCAAGTTAGTCATTCATCACTACCAAAATGCTGTCTTCATATATTTTTTATATTTGATGTCTGCAGGACTGAAGTTCTTTTATAATCTCTGTAATTGTTTCAGCTGTATTAGAGAAAAACTTTAAAGAGAATTACTTATTTTCACAGGAAAAAGAAGCCTCTAATTCTTCCATCACCAGAAATTAAGAAAAATCATTCTAAATATACCATTTTCTTGAGGAAAATTAGGGAGTGAAGAACTTATGTCCACCAAGGCATGTTTATTTAGCACCATGCATCTCTTCACATGACTTTTAAGTAGGGACTTAAAATGGTCTACGGTTCTCTAAAAATCTAGGAAACAAGAAAGTATTTGATAGCACACAGAAAATACTGAAATGAGCATGTTATCTCATCTGGATAGTTTGGTTTATTGGTTCTCATTTCATAACATTGAAAATACTGTCAGTCATAGAGAAGAAATTTTGGATTGTTTAGCATATCGTCCTTACCTTGTGAATTTTCCCAGTGTGGCTTTGGACAATATTAAAAGAAAGGTAGCAGGGACAATTGGGAATTAAAGACAGCCATTGTCATCAAAGCAAGATGAATGCATAGGGTAGATTTCTGGTGAGGGAATTTAACTGCCATCAGAACCAACTTCCAGGCTGGAAGAGCCGCATAGGACTAGGAAAGTTGTTGACAGCAGGTATGCACTGTGTGTCCCACAATCTCCTGGTGACTTACTCAGCACAGAACCACAAAATAAATAAATAAATAAAATTTTTTTTTTAAAAAAAGAACAAAAAAAAAAAAAAAAAAAAAACCCACAACAGAATGAAGTGGGAAGAAATCAACTGGAGCAGTTTACTTATCTTTGTTTGGAGATTGATCTTTTAGAGGAAACTAGGATGGACAAGAAATCCAGGCAAACAAGATGTTATTGACAAGTTTTCTTTTATGCAGATAGAAATGATCCTGGTTTGCTTTCTTATAAAACAGGACTTGCACCAAAGTGTTTTCAAGAATCTTCATGTAACTAATGCCTGAGTTGCATGGCTGGTTATGTGCAAATAGAGAAAAAAATATTGAATAAAATATTCTCTCAGTACTAGAGAACTTTTTTTTCCATGCTATCAGTATAAAGTCTCTTGTGTTCATTCTGTTATGTTAAATTACTAACAGAACAATCACAATTTATTCTGTGATGTATTGACCAAATAGTAACATTTTTTTACAAATAGAGAAGGCTAGCAAGATAGAAGTTGCATGTGAAAAAGAAGTCTTATTTTGATTAGCTTTTGAAATCTACAATTTATGTGATTGTTAAATATTCAAGAGTATTCAGGTCTGGAGATATTCAAAATACACCTGAACAGGGCCCTTAGCATCCTGCTGACCCTACTTTGAGCTTGGAGATTGGGCTAGGCAATCTCCTACGTTTCGGTTCGCAGTAATTCTGGGGTTCCATGATTTGATAGTTCAATCTCAAACTTTTGCTTTTACAGGTACTGAAGACTTTTTATACCATTTTCAAATGCAGTTTCCTTTCAATTATAGAAAAATCAGGCAAAAAAAAAAAAAAAAAAAAAAAAAAAAAAGATGGAAAAGCACTTTTTTTCCTAGCAACCTCTTGACAGTGAGGTTGAGGACTATTTTAAAAACTGCTTCCCAGACTTACAGCCAAATCAGTAATGTGTGAATAATAGTGTGATAATGCAACTTACAAAATGCATGCTTAAAGCTGAAGTAAAAAAGTTTGCTTTTAATAGCTCACATATATTTTTCCTTAAAGTATAAAATATTGGGATTCCACAGAGATATTCCACATTAAAAACATTTTGCACATCTGTGTCTTCCATTGATCCTTTTAAATGTTTGCTATTGTACTTCTAGAACTTCTTTCAGAATAACACTATAAATGCAGATCATATTATAATACAATATTAAATAACTAAGTGTATAATCTTAGAAAAAGAATGGTCTTGCAGTGTGATAGAATGTGTTACTACAAATAGTTTCAATCAGGAGAAAGTAACTAGGGAAAAGTACGTTAGAAGCTTGAATAAAAAAGCTGTTTGCAATCAGTTACAGCTGACTGCAACAAGAATTACTTTCTAGGGATCAAAGGAAATTAATGATTGACCAGTGTAACCAGAACATCTCACAGCATGGTAAATATTTAATACCATGCTACTACTGCCCAAAACAATCTGAGGTTTGGCATATATCCACTAAAATAACTCATTGCTAATTAATTTGGCATGTCATTTTGCGTAAAATTAGTAATTAATACTAACCACTGTGCACCATAGTAAACATTTTTCAGTTGAAGATCCAATCATAGTAGTTTCAAAAGCTTGGTAAAATGGTCATTTTTTTAATTATTCTTAGAAAAGAACTTGCACGATGAGAAACGTATTGCAGTCAGTAGGAGGGATATATCAAAGTTTATAGACCAAATTTATTTGAGGTTGTTCAAGGTCAATGAATTTTTTTCCATCCACTTGCCTGAAATTGTGAGTAATAGAACATGAATAAGTGGTGCACCAGCTGAAATGAACTATATTGATGTGTAGCACTATATTTAGCTGTCTTTTAAGCTGTTGCATTCTATTTGACAGACACCAAATTTAACTTGCATTCTTCACCACTTCAGAAATAGCATTTACCCTTAGTTTTGCAAATTGGTGTGAAGAATCTCCAGTAATTGTTACTCAAGATGCAGAAATCATGTGGTTATGGTAACCATTGTAAACACTGGTTTTGAGTAATAATAAATAAAAGGAAATCAAGTAAAACTTGGAGTTTGCTTTGCAAAGTGTTGTTATATGAAAAAGTGATTTTTTGGTCATTTTTTCCTCTATCTTTGCAAAGTTAAGATTATAACTGTAGTAAAATACAATTTATTCTGAGCAATTGTGTGATTCCAAACCCCAGGCACTGAAATCCTCAAGTTAACTGGCCTAGAGAGTCATTGCAAGCTAGCATTAGTCCGTGAAGGTCTGCAGTGAGCAGGAACAATCTTGCTGCAGAGAAGTCAGAGACAGGAAGATCACTAGTAATTAAATTAATAGCAGTGGGCCCAAGGCAATGTTTCTTCATCTTCTGTTTCTTTTATTGCCTCTCATTTTTCCTGTGATACTTCTTTCCTTTTTCTTATTACTAATTACTACTAACACTTTTTTTCTGTCTTTTTTTTTTCTTTTTCTTTTTTTTTCCCCCCTATGGTTTTGTTTCCATTCTAAGTGTAATTTCCCTGTCGGCTTATCTCTCCTTTCACTTTCAGTAGTCCTTTCTTTCAGAATCTCCCTTCAGTTACCTCCTCCCTTTGCTTTCTGCTTCCTTTTGCTACGTGACTAATTTCGTCTTGATAAATTTGATCAGTTTTCTGTCAAAATACACTTCTCCAGTACTTATGCTGGTTATTCCTCTTTAAAAGTGAATCATTTGAATGCTTTTTTTCAAAGTAATGTGATTTTTTTTTTTTTTTTGTCTATTCTACTAAATAAAATTGGTTGTTTCTTTTTCTTTGCGTCTATGCTATTCAGTGAGCTCCAAACAACCATTTTAGGATTCTAGCTACATGACAGTATGTCATGTCATCATGTCGCAAGAGCAGCTGACATGGTGACAATAATACTGTACAAAGTATGAATATTATACATATAGTAGGCCTAAACCTTTTAGTGTAATTTTAAATCTTTTTAAAAACATACAATGCATACATCAATCTGTATTGAATTTTCCTCTTTAGAGGCAATGTAGTACAGTGATATGCAATGGTTGTATGTATTTAAAAATAATTACAATGCAAACTCCAATCTAAATATTTATTAGATGTCCTTCATGTTATCCCATTAAAATAGGTAATGCAGGCCAATGTATTTGAACATTGAACTTCTCTCATAGAACCAATTTACTGGACAAGGTTATCCACAATTTCTGAGCATTGATGGGCACTCTGCCTCTGGGTCATTTTTTTAAAATAGTAAATCAAGCTCAGCCTGTGGTTGCCACTGCAGGGTTATCTGCAAGTTAAATGTTGTCATGAATGTAACATATGTAACATCTCCAATTCCTCGAGTAGTAACTATAGAGACTTGTGGGTTGTTTTTTTTTTTTTTTTTTTTTTTTTGAGAAAATGTCTTGTTATTCTTAGTACTGGATTTAGTTTTTAGTGTGTGTGTAAAGTTTTTTACTAAGCAGGATAGCCTAGTCTTGGAGCTATGGGATACAGGAACTTCTGTTAGAGCTGTAGTTTTAAGCAGAATTTTTTAAGGGAATGTAAACAAATATTCTTTAGGCTTTCATATCACAGTTTGGACAGTAAACAATAGAGGGATCATATATTATTTCTACCTTTACTCTGCTGTCAGAATGCTTGGCACAGGAATATGATATTGTGAAGTGCAGTCTTACACACTGAGGGACTAAGAAATTTCTGTTAGAACTTGTTATAAGCCTTATCTTTGGGGAATATAAAGAAAGAAAAGAAAGATCTAACTTTATGAGTTAGAGAATATCAATGAACAGCCCTGAAATGCAGTCAGTGCAAAAATTGAGAGGGTATTTCCACTTATTTCCACTAGCAACAAAAATAAATTTGTCTATTGAGGAAGAATATAAAGAAAAAATACAACAGATATAAATGATTTTCAGTTAGAGATCAGGAGTAAGTTTCAAATCTCTGAGAACAAGGTTTAGAACTTTTTTTCCATGTAGTGCTGTAGGTGGAAATAAAAATGGACAGGTCAGTTAGATTTATAAGCCACAGTTGCCTGTGATAACAGAAGATAGGCTCAAATAAGGGAATGATCCCTTCAGCACTTTCTCCAGAACTAATGCAATGACAGCCATTTACTAAAAATTAATCTTACTTCCCTCCTTCCTATTCCCTGTTATTCACATCTTAGCTCGTTCTTTGCAGTTCACTATATGGAGACAGTCTCAGAAATCTCTCAATTTTTTTGAAGTCCTTTATATTGTGACATAAAATCAATGGACGTGTCATTCCTCTAAACTTAATAACACTCTTTACCACGTGGATGAGGTTAGTAAGAAGCAGTTTAGTTTGTCTTGCTGCATCACTGAATGGCTTGCAACATTGCCTTCTAGTTCCTGATAGTGCGTGTAAATAAAGAGCCGAATTCTCATCTCTGTTTTGTAGAGTTCACTCCACTACAGCTTGAATTGCCAATTTTTTTTTTCTTTTTTTCTTTTTTTTTTCCCCAAAAGGAGATGTTTTATGTTTTGAACTTTGGGTGATTAATTGCATCACAGTAGATTAAGAGAGTACTTTATTCCCGAGTAAGCTACATTTTCACTGAGGTTTTGTAATAAACAGGCAAGCTTTTCTTGACATAAAGCAAGATTTAGGTACTATTACACAGTAAGTGTTGGGAAAAAAAATGTTTTCTGTAGCCTAAAATTGAGTTTACACAAATGTATCAAGAAAGAAACTTTTAAATCTACTTTCCAAGTGAATGAAATGGATTTATGCTGACTTAATGAAATAGTTCGCAACTTGAGATTAACTTAAATACAAGTGCTAAAAGACACTATTTTACCCAAAGAAATAAACTAAATTGAATCTACTAGTAGAGATGCTACAAAGTTATAAATGAAAAGATATGAAAAATGACCATCTTAATTATTCAAACACAGAAAAAACTTTTATTCTCCCAATGTGCAAGTAAAAAATTCTGAATAAAGTACTGAAGAATTAGTTATAAACAAACATCTTGTTCCATAAGGTTATTATTCTTCATAAAGAGATTAGGAATTTAAAGCACGGTTGAACTAATATTGAAAAACACTGTTGTATTCCTTACCAACCATTACAGGAAACTTCATAAATTCTAGAATGCTTGATAAGAAGAACACAGTACTACAGCAGCTCTCATAAGGCTGTGAACCTTATGTATACCATTTATCCATGCATTCTGTTATTTACACACTAATCCCAGCTAACACAGAACTTCTGTAATGTTTTCTTGATCTTGATCATACACTGAAGGTCTCCATGATATAGAAAAATGATTTATAATAGGAGAGGTAAAATTTCCTGAAGTCAAGTATTCCTAGCATGTATTTCCTGTTTGTTAAAAATAAAATGAAACAAAATAGAAGATTGTCCTTTGCTCATATATGTGAGTAGTTCATTGTTTCTTAATTGTCTTTCACATGTCCTATAGCAACCATACATGAGTGCTTCATTTTGACTATAGAGCAATTCTAAAGCAATTCTTAACATAGTTATAGAGTCATATTTCTGACATGGATCATTCTTTTGGTATTACCAACATCAACCATTAGGAAGTCAAGATTCTTTGAAAGTAATGGATTATATTAAAAAAAAAAAAAACACATTTATACTGAGATAAGTGTTTCTTTCCTTTCCTCCTTCTGTGTCTCTGGAATGTATTCATTTCATGTTTTTCAATCTTGTTCTTCAGAAGTACTAGTATATTTTTGTTTATTTTTTTACAAAATGAGGGTGACAGATCAAGGAGAAGTATTTGTGAAAAAGCAAGGCATTATTGTACTTTGATAAAGTATGAAAATTTACTACTGTTAGAGCTTGCCATAATTAAGTAGCAAACAACAACAAAAAAAGGAATCTATGAATCTATGAATAATATGACTGAAACATATTGTTTTGGCCTTGCATACTGACTGAAACAAATGGATTAAGTTCTTTACCTTTTACAGTGTAAGTAACAGATGACAAAACATTTCTGACCTCACTGCATCTGTTACTTCCACCAAGAGACTGGCAATTGGAAGAATGAAATTGAAGGTAAAACCTACTTTGGCTGCTGATCTTGCTAATCCTTCTATAAATATTTTATTCTGTACCATTTGAGTGTAGATAATTTATAGTCACTAATTTAGCATTTGTCTGCACACGTTCCCAACATATGGCCTCAGTGAATGTGCAACAAGAGTCTTGAAATATGTAAAAACTTAATACACACAAGTATGTTCTTTATTGTATTCTGTAACAGAAGAAAAATAATGGGTATATTAGAGTTTTACTCATGACTACTCTTTCCCAAATCAACATAGATCAATTTGCAAGCTTTTATTTCAGGAAGGAAGTCACATGGAAATGAAGTCTTCTAAGCATAAAATAGAAAAAAAATCAATACCAGCTCAACCAAGAGGTCAAAAATGAATTGAATTTTACTGGTATGTAGATATAGCAACTCAGGAATGACAGTAGAACACTGTATAGATATTAGTAAGTATCACGCTTTTGACTGAAACAGCATTAACAGCACGCCAGTATTTTCACTGTTTATGAGTGATAGGAATATAGCAAGAGCCAAGCCAGGCTACCATGTGGGGAAGAGTGGCTAATTTCATGATGGAACAACAGAGGGCAAGGCACAGCCAGGATAGCAGTTCTGAATTAGTCCAAGGGTCATTCCATACCATATGGCGTCATACAGAATGCCATAAAGTTGGCTGGGTGGTAGTTCATGTGGTTGTAACCTTGTCTTGCTAATAGGGTGGTGGTTGGTGGGCAGTTGTATTGTGAGCTTGGTGTTGGTCAGCAAGTGGTGAGTAATTGCATTATGGACATATGTAGTTGTCATTGCATTTTTGTTTTAGTTTTGCATTTCTGTCTTAGTAATTAGTTTGTGTGTCAACTCTACTTGGGTTGTTCCAAAAGTGGTGCCTTCCATTTATTTCCATGGAAGCTACTACTAAGAAGTTTAATAGCACAGTTTAAAAGCATAGTTTCCAGGACAACTGCCTTGGGAAGCAGGTTTTACTCATTGTTTTACTTGAGAGTAAAATGAAGAGCTAAGGAAGCATTCTGACATTGGAATCATTTTTTCACATCTGCCTTGAGAACAAGGCAGCATATCTTCTGTTTATTTCAAAGCAGTGTTTGTAGGTTAAAGCAATATCCTCTAGTCTAAAAATGTTATTTTCATTTCTTAGGGAAAGTACAAAATAGATGCTCAGTAATTAAAATCTTATGTATATATAATGGTCAAAGAGAGAAAAATGAATGGGGAAAAATGGATCTATAGAGAACTACAGCTGATAGATATGAGGATCTTGCTGATCTTATGAGAATACTAAGACATGAAGTCATACCCCACATTTACCATTTACTTCTGAAACCTTCCCTCACCTGAGGCAGAAGTTTTCCCTCATAATTGTAAGATTCTACTTAAAAACTTAGCTATATCTTGCTGTTGTGTCAGGGAAGACCTCTCAGCTTCTACATCTTGCTGAGTTGCAGGAGTTGAATGACCCAGGGAGATCAATCTTTCCTGAATGGCATGACCTCCATGCTTCCTATGAGCTCAGAACTTAGGCAGATCTTGCACTGTGCAGTATTTTGCACTGACAGTGGCAGCTGGGTTACAGGTCAAGGAGGAAGGTTTTTTACTTTTTAATTCTTTTTTTCTACGTGTTTTCCATCTGTTATGTTAGCAATAACAAGCCAGCAAATTTGTTGTAGCTTTCTCTTACTTCTGCACCAAGCTTCAAAGCCATCCATGGTGCCATAAAGCTGTTGAATGTAAACAGAAATGGGGAGTGCTGAAGGAGAGTGCACTTCTGTTTTAAGTGGAATTGGTGTTTGTAAGAAGTGATGAAGTGTATAAAATAAGCAAGTGAATAGTATATATATGTAAAGTAATTCCCTCATTTTTCTGAAAATGCCAGCAAAGACTTAAGCCTTAATTGTGTTGTTATTGTTGCTAATCTAAACAGTGTTACTATGTCTTTGAGTATGAGGGACAGTAATGTTTGAGACAGTTCGTGGAATCATGATACTACCGAATTTGTTAATAATCCCAAATGTTCAACTACGAACCCTCCATAAGACTTTCTTGAGGATTGTCTGTCTTACATTAAGATTTCAATATTTGATCATGATATTGAATAGCAAAATTCATTTCTGCAAGGCACTGTATGTACATCTCCTTAATTAGCAAAATTCTTCAGTGTACTGATGCATGTATTTAGTGCCTTTTGTTTTAATGGATTTATTTCAAGAACTTAAATCCAATATACAAGTCAGAGAACACTGAAGGGACTTTTTGCAAATATGCCTTATATTTAACTGAAGATTCATTAACATTTGGTCAGTGTACAGCATAGCCAAAAAAAAAAAAAAAAGGCAACAGATGTGTGTAGAGTAATGTAAGTAAGTAATGTCTCTAGTTCTATTAACTTCAGAGTATCTTTATGACAAATTAGTAAATGATACTTGAAAAACTGATCCGTGAATACCTGCTGATCAGTTTTTAATCCAGAAATGACATAATCTTTATTAACTATCAAGAAAGTATATATTTGTAAGAACAAGATAAGTTCATTTTTCTGTTAATTTGTATATATTCAAATCAGACACCCTCACTAGAAATAAATCACTAGAAAGTAAGCATTATTTGTACATTGAGTTCTTATATCAAAGGGAATGCATGGTATTAGTAGTAAATGGCTGGTGCAATGTCCCAAGGATTTTTATTATAAACATAAGGCTTGTATACTCAGTTTTACTGTCTGATTTAAATGAATACATCAAGTAGTTTTAGTAGAGTTCTTTAATGCTGGAATAACTTTAAAAACAAAGTTTTAACTTGTTTCCTTTTTTGTTTTGACATGTTTGATATCAGACACTTTAGATAGTTTCTCTTTGTTGTTATTAAGCCTGAATTAGCAAAAGGAAAAAAAAAACAAAAAACAAATGTGCATTTTTATTATTTCAGTTAGGATTCCTTGCCTCCTGAATAGGATGTTGAATAAGAAGGAAGACCTTTCTAGCACTCTATCTACACCTCTGTCTGAAGGAGAGTGTTCCCATTTTGCAGGCCATAGTAATAAAAAAGCAAACAAACAAACAAACAAAAAAAAAAACAACAAAACATTTGAATTTTGTCTGGGTATTATGAAGAACTTTTTAGTGTGTGCTTAATATGAACTGTGCGAAAATTTGTTCAGAACTGAGGCTGCGAAACACAAAGATGATTTTTGGCAGTGAGCTCTTAGAGTGATGAGAGGCTTGGATGGAGAGTCCTGTGGGGACTCCACCCATAAGGAACAGATGATGGGGGAGAGAATGTGGACTTGGGCCTGAGTGAACTACAGCATGGGTTCATTTCAGGAGTAGAAATGGAAGGGAGATTTTATCTGTAAGTATTGAGTGCAGATAAAGGGATTTCCAAAGCTGAACATTAAGGTTCCTGAGAAGATATTGTTTATTTGGAAGAAAGATGTCTGTTCTTTATTTACATTTCATTTCTATTTGTGCATGCTTACTAAAAGAATGAAACAAAAAGCAACAAAGCATTTCTACCAATAATCTGCTCAAAGTTGTTATTTAAAACTGTTTTATCTTGAAACAAAAAGAGCACATCAAATTTGTGTTTCCCAGAATGCATTTTTCCTCTGTTTAGTATAAGAAATTTTCTCAAAAGTTTGGATACTTTGTTTAAAGTAGATTTTCATTTTCCCATCCATTTTGTACAGCATCAGAGTGACCTATCTAGATAAAGGGAATAGTGCTGAATCCCTGTATTGCTGTTTAGGAAGTATCCCTCAAAAGTTGTCTCTTTCTGGTCATTTTCTTTTCTTTAGATGAGCAATTATTTTTTATGGATATGTATAGGTGGGCAAATTTACTTGTAGGTGAAACAAATAAGCATGTATTTATTCATTTCAGCATTACTTTAGATGATGAATATTTTCAAATACAATACAACAAATTCATTTGTTTCTTACTGTTAATTGAAAAAAAAGCTTTCTGAATACTTAATATTTGTGAAATTGTTTTTGGTTCCCTCCTCAAACATTTAGTATAATATAGCAGATGTCAAAGATTTAACTAGTTCATAACTAACTTCATCCATTTTACCTAACTAATAAGGTACTTTCAGTCATTGTGTTTGTGTACCATTTGAAATTGAAAGTACTTCCATGTGTCTTGCACTTCTCTGAATCTTTCTTATATGGCTATGTGTTTAGTCTTTCTATATGATCTAGATTTTTTTTCCCCAGAGATTTATGATTCGTTTTTATTTTGTCTTGTTGTATTTTACCTCTTGCTTCACAGGAATTACCATAAATAACAGGGCTAATAAACTGATGTTATAGCAGAGATTGTTTGTTGAAGTTCCTTATCTTTTCCATTGCAGATATACGACATTTCTCATTATTTTGTGTGTTTTCGGACTATGATTAACCAGTCTTCTAGAGTTATTTGCTAAATAATGGACGGATGAAGAAATTATAATTCTTTCTGAAGGTTTTGGGATATACTAACCTGAATGGGTTTTGGAAGAAACCTTTTCTTAGTTGCTCTATAACTTCTGCGTATTTGCAATGTAAATCAAATTTTCAGCTTCTTAGAACACAGTATTCATGAAGAGGCCTTACTTTCTCCAGTAGGAATTTTAACTAGCTATCAGTAGAAACTCAAGTACTTTGTATTTTTGAATAGCTTATAGCATCCTGCACTGAATTAACTTTTTACAGCAAGCATCTTGATTTGAATTTATTTATTGTTCTCTATGAAAGCTCTAAGTTCTATTCTGAAGAAAAAATATTTTGCTTAGCCAGATTTGCATGGGCCTAAACTCAAAATAAAAACTATGTGAAACCCTATTGGCTTCTAAAAATGCAGCTACTATTTGTTAAAGTCAGTAGAATTAAGAATTTGTGTCTTATGTCATAGAGCTCCTGTAGGCCTATGACATTTAGAAGTGTCTTGATGTACATTGTAATGACTGCTAAAATAAAACCTGCAAGTGATAAATGAACAGGTTGCTACTGTGAAAGTGTTTAAAGGTTTGGGACTCCTACTGATAAAACCACCAGAGAGAGTTTGTAGAAAATTACTCTCTTCTCACCTTTAATTGCATTATTTAAGTCAAACATTTTCTTCACTGAATGAAGTGCAAATAATAAAACCTTTTCATTTATTATGCAAAGTACTTTATAAACCAAATATAGAGACTATGAGTTAGGCTTACTTATTGAATTAAATAACCAATGGTCTACAGTGTTCATATTGGAAAGGAAAACAAAATATCCAGTGATGTGTTAGGATTTTCTGAAATGAAGAAGATGCAAAAATCTTCAGGAAGATACTTCTAATTAAAGTTTTTGTAATGCAACAATAAGCATTTGCAGTGGAAAAGCAAAAGTGGACCTTCCTGCAGAATGAATTGGCCAGAAAAAGATATTTTTGAAATTGGTTCCATTTACTTCAGGAAAATGAGATTTAATCAGTCTTTTTAAACCTAGTGGAAATATGCAGATCAATTTAACTGTGTATCACATTTTTCATATTTGCTTGTAGATGAACCTCTTTCCTATGATAGTACTTGGGTACAGGAAAATGAGATGTGGTAGGTTTTGGATGGAGTGATGAAGCTTTCCCTACCTGTGCAAGTGTAGCAGTTCCTCTGACACAAGGTTTATGACAACACCTGAGATAAGCAGGCAAATTGATGTTGAAGATATTCCAGAACACTGCTGGCTTTTTCATTGGTTATGGTTATTTAATTTTTTAAATCTTTATCTAATGGCTATTTTAGCTAACAGTAAAAGAAAAAAGTGAAAAATAAATAGAAACACTTTGTTACCTTTTTTCCTTCTCAGTAATGCTGCTTATTTAATCCTGAAGGATAAACTGATAACAGAACACTTTATAGAGGAAAAGAAATTCTTATCAGACACAGAGCAGAGAAAATTATTGCAGATTGGAACAATATATAGAAAATTCTCTGTAAATTGATTAGTCTCACTTTTATGTGCTGTAGTTTGCCCAACACAAATTCACTTCAGTTGATTTCTCTGCAAATGATATAAAATGATTTATCTTAAGTTATTGCTTTTCAACATCACTGTTGGTTTTTCTTCCATTATGTGACATACAGTCAGTTCCAGTTCTTGACCAATTCCTTTTCTGATCATAAAAATAGTCAGAGATATTTTTGGAGTGAGATACATTTTACCATCTAGATAAATTATGATAGTGTGAAAGCAGAGAATGCTGCACAATTAAATGTACTCAAATAGAAATGTAGTATCAATCTCTTTTTATTATGAATAGCACCAGAAAAGGCCAATAACCCTGAAATCAAATGGTACTAACTCTGAAATGAGCAAGATCAGGAAGCTGTGAAGTGTAACACTTTTTTCACTGATTTAGAAAATGGTTAAACATGGACTTTCTGGTCATGTACTTTTCTTTAGTTTAGATTTCAGTGCTACCTTTCTGCAACTCTTCCTAGTTAAGCTCCTGGGTCCTAAAAGAGGTTAAAGTTCCCAGTTTTTTTCCAAAACTAGAAGTGAGTAACACTGCTTATTGTCAAAACTTCTGAGAAATCCATTTTCTAACTGAGCAGGTATCATTTCATTTTGTGTTGTGATTTTAGTCTTGGTATATATATTCCATTTATAAGTCAGCTTTATCAATCTCCGGATCTCCTGAATTACCTGTTCCCTGTAAATTTATTGGGTACAGAAAGAAAGCTAACCGTGTGGTTTGTTAAACTTCATAAAGGGATGGACAGAATTAAGAAATTTCAATTTAGATGATTTTTGAAGAGATTCTTAAGAGATGCATAGATTCATGTTTGGAGGCTATCACATTCTACTGTGCTAACAGAGAGCTTAGTTCATAAGCCAAGGTTCAGGCCAAGCCTACAAGGCTGGCAATAAAACCTGTGATGCCTCCCCTGCCAAGAGCCAGCTCATGCTGCTGGCCACAAAGCCCTGCTCTTGGAAGCCTTTTTTGGGAGTGAGGCTTGTTACTGGGGTCATGATGTGCTGGGTTGTTCCTTTTGGTTGAGGATGAATGGCCAAATGTGCCAATGAACTCTAATAGACTTTAATGTAATTTTCATGGGCTATTTCCTCCCATGCATAGGCACTGATTTTGCTTTAGTAGTAACTGTGGAGTACCTAGAGGAACCAAAGCCAGTGTTTCATTTTCCCAGGTGTTTCTTGTGTGTGTGTGTTTACAGAGTAAACAGGTATTTTTGTCATTTAAAGTTCTTGACAAAATGAACTCTTTTTAACAGAGTTTCAGCAAGCACTGCACAATATATGCCGAAAGTCATTTTTCAAATGCTTACCCATTTATTTTATTCAGTAGCCTATTTTAAAAGAAGGCCATTTAAGCCAGTTATTGTATAAAAAGAAGTTAAACAATGGAAAGAGGCTGTAAATCTTTCCTAGCTGGCTATGGATTTTTACTGTTGAAAAAATGGCTGGGTGGGACATAGCTGGTGCAAATAACACCATGAAACCTCCAGCAACCTGCCCCCTGTGCCCCAGGTGCAATGCAGCTGCACTCTGTGGGTACCTGGATGTTGTAAACAGTCTTCAAAGCCATCAATATCTGAACTTCCCAATGTCTGGGTAAGATAACCAGTCATGAGGGTCCAGGTCTTCAGGTCACTAATACCTTAAAGCACAAGAAATCAGTGATCACACATTGTTTATGTCTTTGTAATGCTTGCACTTCTTTTTCCTTTCAGTATGGACTCTTGTGAGGAATTATCAAGATGATGAGTGTGGATAGCAAAGCCTCCAATCAGAGAGGAAGTAAGCCTACTGTAGTTCTAAGTTGCTCTGCTCCTGTACATTATGGAATGGTTTCTCATAAGAGAACCAGAAGAAATCTAAGATGTTTTTGCATGCTGGTGTTGTCACTTGCGAGAGTTCTAACAAATTGTCTGATTTCTATAACCAAGTATTTCTGTGTGATTCAGTGTAATTGACAGTGCCAGAAACTAGCCTTGAGCAAATGAAATGCAACACAAAATCGGCTGTAAGCAAATTAATCACAGTCTAAGTGATAGAAAACTTACACTTCATTTCTTTTCCAGGATACATTTGTAACAGAAAAATAATTCTCTTTTCTCTCAAAAGACTGAGAAGGCTGTCAGGCGCTCTGGGGCAATGGAAATAAGTAGTTGATACCTCCCATAAATAAAGATATGAAATGTTTGTATTTGTGAACAAAGGCCAAAGTAACCTCGTAAATTTGGCATCCCAGGCTTTGACTCATAGGCTTACACCACAGACAAATGGGTCACTGCCCCTGCACGTCTCATGCAGGCACTTACCTTAACGTTCAGGACTGTAATTTAAGACTACTTCACTGTACTGCCTTCGAAGACATCTGTGTAAATGATTGTTCAGTGCTTATTGCCTGACAGCATAGCTGTTTAATTAATTATCTCTTTCATAAGATTTTTATTAAGAATGAAGTCTCCTGGACTGTACAAAATAGTGCCTTAGAGCTTGCTGTTCGGGAAAGGAATTTAGAAATGATTTTTAATGTAAACTATGTTTTATAAACCCTCTAGTCCTTACTTACTCATAAGTCAGCAATGTCTCCTTCTAACACATCTTACAAGTACATTTTACTCTGTAAATGTGTTGCTTTAAGTTTTAGTAAATACAAATTATGGTTTTGTTAGCTTAATTTTAAATCTGGCAAATCTTTCACAAAACTGTTAAAAGCCCATGGCTGCTGATAGTTGAACTGCTATTTGCCTTCAGACCAAAACTTTATCTAAGTTGGTCATCAGAAATGTTTTCCAGAGGAAAACACAGGAGATAAGTACAGGACATGTAGAGGTCTGTGAAAGCCATACTTTCCAAGTTTAACACTCATTGTCCATAAACACTGTATCTTTTTCTAAGAAGACTCAATATGGAGTACTGAGAGTCAGGTGATGTAAAAAAATTGTTGCAAACAGCCTCCATCACAATGTTTTTCTCTTTGGAAGACTGCTGTTTTTTTCCTGAGCAAGCCCTTTTATGCAGTCATGCAAAGTACAAGGTATTTTGTTCTTAATGAAAGCTTGAAAGAAATCCTGTTATCTCAAGGGTGTGAATATTAGAATGCTTGCACCATTTTCTATAGTAATTCACCTAGAGCTCTTCTTCACTTGGATAAATTCCCTTCCTCTTCAGTGCCTATGTCCTTTGGATTAAACTTATGGTTGGACACTTCTGTACCAATGGTGGGTATCATTTTTCATTATACCATTATAAATCTTATTTTTTACCAATTCTCTGATATGTAATTATGTCTTCAGAGGAAATAAGGTCATGGTCTTAATTGTTTTCTTTTTCATGTCTGTTGCTTTCATTTAGAGACTCTGATGTTTCTTGTACTTTAACAAGCTTATACACTAGTATCCAACGAAGAAAATCAATAGATGTACCGCTAACTTTAATGCTGATAGTATAATTACTGTTATCATGGCCGCATTCTTTGCTCTGATAAGTTAATATTAGCTGGTTGTGCTGTTATTTTTTGTCATTTTGTCAGCATTTGCGAACTGCATACCACATGTTATATATCCTAAGCAGTTGCACCCTTGAAAGATCAAAGTAGATCTGGTGTAAGCTTAGGTATAGCTTCATCTTCCTTTCTGTTCTTATGGTTAAAAACACATTTTTCCTCTTTCTTTTGTGTGTGGGATACAGTAGCTCTTCAAACTTCATTCAGTTGGCTTCACTGTTGTTGTTTTTTTTGTTTTTTTTTCCCCACTCTGTCTAAACCAATCAAATATGCTTAGAACTGCGAAGTGCATCAGAATCAGTTGTTATAAATAAGCAATTTTCTAAATGTCTGTCTTTTGTGATAGGCACATAGGCACATGTTGGATGCAAATTGAGGCAAGGTTGCAATTTCATCCAAACATCAAGAGAGTTTGAGCCCTTTGGAGCTTTTAGCTGCTCCATTGTTCTCCTCATGACATCTTTCATTCACTGTGTTCAGTTTTGGGCCCCTCACTACAGGAAAGACATTGAGGCCCTGGAGCATGTCCAGAGAAGAGCAACGAAACTGGTGAGGGGTCTGGAGCACAAGTCCTATAAGGAAAGGCTGAGGGAGCTGGGATTGTTTAGTCTGGAGAAGAGGAGGCTCAGCGGAGACCTCATTGCACTCTACTACTTCCTGAAGGGAGATTGGGGTGAAGAGGGGTTTGGCCTCTTCTCCCAGACGATGAACAGGACCCGGGGCAATGGCCGCAAATTGCATCATAGGAGGTTTAGGTTAGATATCAGGAAAAACTTTTTCTCTCAGAGAGTGGTCAGGTGCTGGAATGGCTGCCCAGGGAGGTGGTGGAGTCGCCGTTCCTGGCAGTGTTCAAGAAGCGTCTGGATGAGGAGCCGCGAGATGTGGTTTAGTAGCTCGTGGTAGCAATGGTAATGAGAAGAAGGTTGGACTAGATGATCTTATAGGTCGTTTCCAACCTTGTGGTTCTGTGATTCTATAATTAATTCCTTAATCAATTTGGATATGCTAAGGGCTAATCTTCAGGAATGAAAGTGAGAGCATGACCAAGAACTGCTGCAGGTGGTGTCTTGGTGCTGATTTTAACCATTCCTGCCTTGCACATCCACTTCCCTGTGGCCTCAGTGACTATAATTTGTGGCATAGGTGGGGCTGCAAGGATTACTGCACAGTGTCTGTAGCTAGCCAGGACATTCAGATTGCTGTTATGGTGTTCACTTTGATGCATTCACAGATTATTGTTTTTAATACTTTCCATTTGAATGCCAGCATATCCTTAGTTGTCATTTAAAATGTGGGATTAGTGATTGTTCTATGTGTATGTGTTCATCATGATAGGAGAGCACTAATTTCAGTTCTGTTGGAGTGTTTCTTGTTTAAGCTACGAAGCAGGATCTGGTGAGAGTAAAATCAAATTCACTAATCACCCTTTCCTTTGAAAACTGAAATCTATCAAATTACAAAATGTTGTGAAGGACTGGTTTATCCCAACCAAAAATCTGGAGACTGATCCACCATAGGAATTAATGTTTTAATCATCTTCAAGTTGTAAGCTGATATGAAAGATATTGAAAGGCTGATATTTACAATTCTGCTGCAACATCCAGAATGAGGAGCTAATTAAATGTAGTATTTAACTCTTTCAGTTCAAGTGCAGTAAGCAATCTTTGTCATTGTACAAACATGATAAATCCTTCTGAATTTTGGTAGCAGAAGAGTTTTGTAGGCAGTCCTGTGCAGTATTCAGTGATTAATCCAATCTCAGAGTGATAAAGGCAGAGCATTGAATCTGCAGGTCAGAATGCTCCAGCAAAGGCAAGTGTCTATAAATGATAAAAGCTCTCCTTGACTGCAGGATATTGACTGAAATTCCTGCATGGTCACAGATATGTTAAAACAGTCTAAAGATATAGTTTAACTCTAATTAAATTGAATTATGACAAAGGTTTAACATTCTGTGTTAGATTGATTTGAATTTCTAAAACTTTGTCTTCTCTTTCTAGCAAGGTGCTTTAATGTAAATAAACTTTGGGAATTGTCATATTAAATGAAACCCATATTTTTCCCAATGTATTTGCTTTCACTTTTTCCCAGAGTTAATACAAAATGTAGGGGGAAGTTTTGCTACTCTGTTTTCTTTTTACTTAAAACTGTCATTTGAAATCTATTTTCAATCCTTTGGATTTCATATTTGGCATTTTACCCAGTAATTTGGGATTTGTTTCCTCTGTTGAGATTACTGGTACTATAGTAAATTCATGAAAAAAATTACTTCCTGAGATATACATCAGTAGACTTTTTTACTTCACCTTCATAAAGAATTTGATGTCATTATGAGATACGTTCATCATTATCCTTTAAAATTACATTAATCTTAAAATATCCTGTGACATCATGACCATCTGAAATGAAGCTGTCAGTTTAATTCTGTATTAATTAAAGAAACAGCCATGAATGATCAGAAACTTCATGATTTCTCTATGAAATGATGGTCTTTGGGCCTAGAAGAGGATCAGGAAGATTTTTCTTGCTGTTCGCAGAAGCAGTAAAGAAAGAAGCAGCTGTTAGGTTGAAATTAGATCTGATCAAAACAGTGATTCTTTTAAACAAAAATAATAGTCTGCAAGTTCAGAAGTAACGTTACATCAGATATCTCAGTGCTGTTACCTATTTCCTCTATCTACATATTTATTTCTTCTGGATTACAGTACTGAAGTACTTAAAATCTCTACAATGTCTTGAATCAACGAGGCAGAGGAAAGGGGTGGTGGGGATATGTATCACATGGCTGTTTCTAACTGTAACTGAATTGACATTAGTTCCTTCTAGTAAAATGCTTTTTCTATCCAAGAATATTTAAAAATTCCATCTGATCTGCAACAATACATTCATAATACTGCATACAGGAAGTTCTAATTATAAATCTTTATTAATGTCAATGTAGATTTAGATATATGTTCTAGAAATTCACAGGTCAAAGAACAGAATCACAATAACAAAATAACTATAGATGACTAAGAGAGTAAATAATCATAGCTGTTAGTTCATATTAAACCTAGAGGAAAAATGTTTTCTCTGTTACAGTTATTTAATCCTATCCACAACTGTTTGACTACAGAAAGAGCATGGATGAGAGAGAAGCTAAATATATCACTGGTTAATATCACAGCATGTAATTCAATCTGCTGCACTCCTAAGGCTCAAATCAATGACAGGCATGGCAGCCATAGAAAGTCAGAGTTAGTGTATGAAGAAAGCTGTTGTTAATACGCTGTGCATCAATCTCTTTGTAAAATCTATAATTTCCCTTCTGGCATCATGTAATACAAATAGAAGAATCATGCTTCACTCGTTCTCTAGTATTTGATTATTGCTTATGGATATTGAAATAGCATTTCTAGAGCTAAGTTGCTGCTCATGGAAATACAAGTGGTGCAATCCCCTCCCTTGTCTGACTGCCTTAGAGGAACACGCCACATGTGTGCTGCAGTCACTGTCCTCACCAGAGGCATGAACTTTGTTTCCAAAGAAGCTTGGTGGGTGCTGCACTATGTGATTTGATGGGTGATCCAGGCGTGCACAGGGCTCCTATATGGTAAGCCAGTAGTACACGTAGGAGTGTGTATGTACTGGCGTGTAATGTACTGGTGTAATCTGAGAGTGAATGATGAAGCTTTCATACAGCTCTGCTGGTGAGTCTATAAAGGTGAGGACGTGCTCACTCACTTGTCCTTATGCAAGGTGACTGCTGAGTGGCAGGTGGAATTTAGCACATGGCAAAGAGTTAACCACATCAAGCTAAGAGAGAAAGCAACTTTCAGAGTGAATGAGAAGCTTAGACAGATTTGTAAGTTAGCCACATCTCAGCATCTTGCAGGGGAAACCCGCCTATGTCATGTACTTCATCCTGGGAAGCCTGCAAAATCTGTGACATCATTAGCAGCAAACAGTAGCATAATGTACTTATTTTGCAGTAAGCCCTGCCTGAAATATTCGAAGCCTGAAATCTTCTACTGAGGATATAAATCTAAAGTAACTATTTCTCTTTTCTAATGTCTTAGGTCTAAATATATTCTGTTTTCCATAGAGACCATCTATAATTTAAATGATTTACAGTGTACATAAAGAGTGTGAATTCTCCTGCTTTTATTTCTCAAAGAAAGCCCTTGGAAAAAAAAACAACCTTCAACATGCCATCATTCAAGAAGCAGGTACAATCTCTGAAGTACTGCTTCACCTTAAAACTATCAACACAGGAACACATTTTGAAAACAACAAAGTGACTGCTGAGTATATGAACAATGTTGAGATGGCAGTAGAAGATCAGTCACTTCTCCCAGATCTTTAATATCAAACCAAAGACGGATTTTGACTGAGATTAAGGTTACCACAAATAACAAGATACAAACATTTGTATTTTCGAGTGGTGACAAAATCAGTTTGTGGGAGTTATATTTTATTTCAGCACTGTGTTAGTGTTTCCTGCTGGCAGCGTGCTGCTCTGATTTTTCTTGTCAATCTAGCTTTTGGGTATATTTTTCCCCAGTATCTGTAGTATAATCTCACTAATTGATACAAAATATACAGATGCTAAACTTCTTCCAGCTATAGATTCACTGGTGTGTGGGTGGAATAATGGAGCTTTAAGTACACCTCTGTTAAATATACATTATTGCCTTTTTTGGATGATTTTTGATCTTTTTCGACTCTCTTCTCTTTTGCCTTCAAAATAGGACTGCATTAACAGCTGAGGTATAATTGCAGCACTCCTATAAACTGAGAATTTTTGCATCACAAATTAAATAATAGGATGAGTTACTACATAAAATATGATTTTTGTTTTTGTCTTTTATTCTCCCATTCTTTTGGCTGCACATTTGTATACTAATTGAAAGAATGTTCTGAGAACAGGCTGCTAAATGTTTCAAAGTGTTTTGAAGTTGGAATTAAAATGAGGAGCAGCAATAATGAAATTGTTAGCACTTGCAGAAAAAGTTAAGACCAGCTCATCTCCTACTGCAAGACTCAAACAGAATAAGATGTGATACAGATAATATCTTTCCTAACATAGGAACAGATTGACTCACACAGGAGTTAACCAGATCATGAGACGAAGCTTAAGAGCTTCCATGTTAGGAGACTTATATTTCTTTTTCTCCTCTGCTCACAATACCATGCAAAAAGTAGTTTGATTCCTAATGTACATTGCAGTGGGCTCTGTTTGTGTATGCTAGATTTCTTTTGTTAATCAAGACATACCCATGGCAATACATATTTGTCTCTTTATCTTCCCCAAGAGATTGTTAGCCTACATTTCTTAAAAGATGTCTGTACCAGTTTTCCTCTGGAAATGGTATATACAGAAAATAATTTCCTACTGCAATGTATAGAAGCAAATTTCATAAATATATGTGAACAAAGAAAACTCTAACACTGTACGGGAGTGATTGCCTTTTACTATGCGACAGATGTGTTCTAACTCAAATGTAGTTTTATCTTTTTGTCTCATTTCTCTTCAGATCCTCCATGTGCAAATGCTTACATTTTGACAGCTTTTCGTATGCATATGGTACATAAATCTGACAAATTGACAAAGTGTTGACGTAACACTTATTTTTTCCACCAAGCAGAGTTTATAATTAACTTAGAATTGGATTTCTTTTAGAAATAAAGCATCCAAAGCATTCATTTGAAATGTACACATAACATTTGTAATTGGGCGTGCAAAACAGAACGTTGCTCAGGAGGCTATGGGAGCAATTGATGGTGCCATTTTTATTGAGGCTAAAATATTTTAGTTGATATCTTTTAATTAAACATTATCTGCAGGAGTTTTTTATTTTTTACCAGGGAAGGTGAATTACACCTTCAAGTGAAACAAGGTTATTTTCAACCTTGTGGTGATCTGTGTTAGTTATTTAAATAAAACCGAAGGCAATTAGGTTACATCAGAATCAATGCCATATAATTCAGACCCAGTCAGTCATGTAAATGGGGGGCCTCCCTCACAGGTTAGGTCTTCAGTGCAAACATGTCAAGTATCTTGCTCATTATTCAGTGTTTGCCTGTTTTCATTCATTCCTAGCACTATTTTATCTAAGATTTTAGCTTTTTAATTTTCTATGTCATAACTCAGCACTGCTTTTGCTTTCAAGTTAAGAAATGTGAAAATAATTGAACATTTTTATCAAAGTATTTCGTGTTTATTTTTTACCTTAATCTATACTCTGCTATGATTAATGGGCTCCGACCAATTTTCTTGTAATAATACAAAATTTGTCTCTTCCATGACTGCCTTAAAAGAAGCAAACCAAGTTGTACTTCTTTCTCTTGCTAATCTTTCATGTTCAGCTATTGGTATTTTTAGCCCAGATGGTTGCATTCCTGACTATCGTAATGCTTTCTTTTGAGTAGCAACAGTTTGCCTACCTGTCATGTATTTTCTCAATTCGTAATGGCTTCCCTGATTTATATATACTTACTGAATAAGCTCACATATCTATGACACTTGATAATATCTGTGTCTTTTAAAATCTTATGATGCAGTGCCATAGTACCTGTGTAGATACCCCACAGCTGAATATCTCAGGAAAACCTGAGTGAATGCTGTACTGTTTTCCTTATTTATTTGCTTGAAGGAAACAGCTTCAAATGTAGGGTCTGATCAAAATCAGTAGAACCTAATGAAAAAGCTCCTATTGATTTTAGCATACTTGGATTTTATAGAGAGCCTTTATGCCAAAGGAAGATGGTGATCATCGTTTAGATACGGTGAAACAATATCTGTGCTTTCATTTTTCCTATTAGCGTGTGGGTGGTTCTAACGTAAGCTGAAAGATGTTTTATTTTTAGTTTTTGCATTTTTCCCATTTACATGATGATGCTCTGTTTTCTTCAACTACCTTTATAAAGTACTTAGCATGAAATACACCACATAAATAAAGCCATTATTAACTGTCGTGCTTTTACAAAAAGTATTTCTTTCTACTTAAAGATAAAGGATAGAAACGAATGTGAAGGTAGAAAAACGTATTTTATGACACTAAATTCTTAGCACCATCAATCACAGTAGTTTCATTGTTTTTCATAAGTGAAAAGCTTTGCATTGTCTTTAAGGTAATTAAGTGTTAAATCATGGAGTGCAAGTTTACGTAAGATATTCCAATAAATGTGCACTATTCATTCCATATCCTGTCATACATTTCAGATATTCTTACAATAGCTGTGCAGATGAGTGGGGTTGCATTTTGGGACTCCTACATCTGGGAACACTGCGGGAAAACATAATTATGGGTAACTGGAGCACTTTTGAGCTACCAAAGATATTCTTAGAAAGATAAAGAATAAAGAGAGAGCCTATATTTAGTTCATTCAAATGAATTCTATGAAGTAAAATGATGCTTTGCAATTATTCTTTTAAAATGTCTTTGAAAATGCCCTTGATTTTGAATTCTGATTTTATTTAAAATTTCAATGTCCAACAAGGCTCTTGATATCTTTACACTGCAATATATAAAAAATAATTCCATTTTACATTTTTCAAGCTTAGATTATAGAAAGCATTCATAGTAAACAGTAACAATCACTTGAAACACGACTTTCAAAAGAATTCAAGCTTTCTAGAAAGACCTTTTAAAATTAATGAAGTTTGTGCGTTGGTCTTCAGTTTGTTTTGTATGAGACTCCTAGAATGTTTAGTGCTGGTATAAAGGCAGCTATGTTACATTTAGCTCCTAATTGTTAAGTGTTTTCCTGATGACTTCAAAGCTGTAGGTTGTCCATCTTGAATGGACATTTGCAGCCCTCGAAAGACTACTAGCAAAATGAAGTTATTATCATCTTTTTATTACAAAACTATAGGTTTTCAATAATTTACAAAAATAAATGAATAATATATTTATGGCACATGTTAGCAATACCCCCAAATAGTTTACAATTCCATTATAAATATTTTATAATATTTTTGTGATAGGCATTATGGACGCTAGTACATTGTCTATTAATTATAGATACAGTGAGAATCAATAGTTATGCACAGCTATTTGTTATTCTAGTGCTTTGGGTAAAATGTTATCATAATGGCTAAAAGTTGTACATGTACTTGTAGAGGAGGAGTTTATCCTCTTGGCTAAAGGCTGATGATATGATTTATTTATTTATTTATTTATTTATTTATTTCATTTTCCATTTATAAGAATGTAAATAATCCTTTAGGGCAAACACTATTATTAATGGTTGTACCTATTATTTTACATACATGCCTTTAGTTCTTTAAAGCACATTCAATATATGTAACTGTTTATCTAATTATATATTATGTAAACACATACTTGTAGGTAATGTGTAAATGAGTATTAAATTATTTTAAAATAATGCCTATTTATGTGGAACACGGTTTTCTAGCACTTTCTGCATAGCACCTTTTCTGGGGGAAAGATGTCCTAAATAGGTGGTGCTATGAGGTCAGCTCTCCTCTGCTGGCAGCCTTAGTGCCTGTCACAGAGGTGCCTGTATTAGCACACAGGCTGTCTAGAGGCCCTGAGAGCCTAGTCTGCAAGCCTTACACTTTTGCTAGGGTGCTCTGAATGAGGCTGCCAGTAACTCTTGTACCCTGCAAATAAAGTCTTGTTGTGGTTTTAGGATGACAGTATCATTTGGCAAGTGCTCAGATCTCATCAAGGCCAAATGTGTTCCTATCCTACCACAAATGTGAAAATCTAGTTTTCCATTTATTTTTCAATCACTCAAGCTTGAAGTCAAACAACTGCTGCCTTCTCAAATGTTTACTATCCATGAACTTGTAGTTGAAGTAGTATTTACAGAGAGGATAACAAACTGTCTGGTTTAAATAAATTTGACTATGATTTATTAACTGTTTAAAACATTCTTGAGGGAAAAATACCTTTTTTGCAACTGATACGCAGCATTATGCAAAATATTCGTGTGACATTTGACAATGAAAGTTTTTCTATAAGCTTTTTTGTCTTCCTTTTTTATCAATTATACTCTATATTAGCTCAAAAAAGCACATTTGTATCACTGACCTTTTTAATTCAATGCCTTCTGGTTTGTATTTTTTTTTTCCTACAGTAAATGTGGCAGTGCAGTTATTGAAGTCAGCAGTTTCAGGGGAAATGCTGGTGAACTCATTAAGAGCACTGCCAGGTGCTGCCAACCCTGGGTGTCAGCCCACTGGATAGCAAGATATAAATAACTCTGTGTGGAAAAATTGCAGGCTAACAAATTACTTACCATGGGCAAAGCTAAGCCAGTGTCCTGCAATTTGCTTTGCTGCTTAATTGTCTGCTAGTCCAAATGAGGGGAGACTCTGCCCCTTCCTAGAAGGTGTGAATCAGATTAGTGGCTGCCTCTTTACCAAAAGATTCTTCCAGAGGTATGTGTGCAAAATAGGCTATGCACCTGTTTCTTCCTTTTTAATTTTCCCTCTCTGTAGCCAGGCTAGTTACAAGTGGGATTCTGTGACTACAGAATTCTTAAATTCTCTAAACTTTTAATATTGTTTCCTGTTGATTTTAGTATTCACCTACTTGAGAAAGTAGTAAGAATAGCAATGGCAAAGTGTTTACATGTAGCACCACAGTAGGAAGGAGAGGGAGAAGAGTTTTTTTCTGATCTCTTTTACTCCTGAATCTGTATTTTGGAGCTCAAAAGTGTAGGTACTACTGGTGACAGTCAAGGGACTAGAATTTGAAGTAAATAACATTATAAATTTTACCAAAAGATCTTGAAAACTACACCTTTGAGTTTGAATGTTATTTTATGTAGTAAATATTTTTTTATTTACTGTGAGCCTTCTGTTTTTTTGCTTGAAGAATGGGATTTATTCCCTATGTTTGTATTTTTGTCCTAGAAGTCCTAGTCTACCTTGGCTGGCACATCCCTGCCGTAGATGCAGTGTGATAACACTGATTTTTCAGGGAGAGGAATATGTTTTAATTGTACTGAATGCTAGTCAAGTGTGAGCATTCTCAGCTGTGACCTCATAACACACAGAACAGTGAATGGCAGTCAGTAGTTTTGAACTTTGTGAAAAGGTGAAAGAAGCTATTTTTCAAATAGCCAATGATTCAGCTGGGTTATGAAACATCTGGCATCTACACTTAAGCTATTCACACAAATTGGAGAACTATCTCATCTCCATCCTGCCTGAGAAATGTGTCTCCTTTAACAGAAAACATTCATGTGTGCTTAGGGGACTGTGGTCACACTTGATTAAAGGTCATGACAAATTGTTTGTCCTTAATTTGTTTCTGAAGTCCCATGATATTTAGTTTCTCTTCCAAACTGAGTAAAAGAGTTGTAGATCTTCTTTAGAGTCTTTGCAAATGGCTTTGAGATGCAATATGCTCAGATAAGAAATCTGTAAATGGGATAAGTCTGATATAGATGCTGGTATAGAGACTGGGTCAGGGTAACCTCATAAGGAACCCTGATCCCCTCACTAATAGGGCTGCAATCAGCAATATAGAGCTATCAGCTAGCCAAGGAGTAGAAAGGGGGGGCAAAATAGATGAGGTGTTGACAGTTTTAATTCAGTAAGAAATTTATATTAAAAAATGTATATTGAAAGTATGTATAAATGGAGTCTGACTTACCAGATGTTACTCTCAGCAGTACTCTTAAGAATGTGTCCTACTCTTTTCATTGGTTGAAATTACTAAGTATTCTTACCATTCTGTGTACTTGCTTATCAGCAGTTTTCATGTAGATCTTATCTATTAGTCATAATGTTTGACTGAATTATCATTCCCTGTACTTATTTTAGAAGTCTGGTCTTGGAAGATGCTCAACCACATATCTTCCTAGTTTTCAGTGATTCTTGTTTGAGTGACACTGTCAACTGTTTTGCGCTTAACTGTCATCTTGTTTCCCTTTCCTTTTCTCTTTTCCATTTACTTTTTCTTTTCTGCTTTTTCTCTTTTCCTTTTTCCTTTTTCCTTTTTTTTTTTTTTTTTTTTTTGTTTGTTTGTTTGTTTAATTAAAGGTAATAAGTCATTCAGAATATAGAGGACATGTAAAAAATAAAATCCAGGAGATTGGCAGTTATATTACCAATAAACAAGAGAAAATACTCCAAAAATAGAGGTTAGAGGCGGGGTAAGTTCCACGCATGAAGGCTCTAAGCCCAAACCAGTGGTCAGTGTCTATTAATAGTTAGCATTTAACATTTTCTATGGCTTGGGATGGTGATGCTATACCACACTTCAAATTAGTTTATTTATTTTCTGAACTCCTAACATTAAAAATATGCTAATTCCTCTCTGTGTGTTTGGAATTCCACTAAGCAAGTCTAGCAATTTGTGATCACTAATAGGCAAACCTGTTAATTCACTGTGTCAGTCTCAGCAGAGGTGTTTCTTCATTTGTATTTATTTGCATTATTTTGTGCCCCAAGTGTAAAAATGTGAATTTTATATCACAGCAAAAAAGCAGCTCCCCCAATATATATTTTTAATGTATTGATGTTTCACTTAATCATACACAAAAGAGCACACAACAAATGTATGATAAAAGGGATAATGGACTATCCCCAATAAATAAAAAGAGACACTGAATGGTTTCTTACTGTCCACTGCATACTGTCCGTTCCTTTTAAAGGGATACCATTCAATTTAAATCCTGATAGTTATTGTAGTTCCTCGTGGAATAGGCTGATTTAACATCCAAACTTAAGGGGTTAGCATGTGGTCTATTGATCAGAATTCTAAATGTACAGATCATGCCCTTTGGAATGCATTGCCAGATATTTTATTTGTAGTTCTAACTGCTTCTTCTGGGTGATTTCATCTAATTAATATATCCTATTGCCTGAGGCTTTGGTCTCTCTTTGAAATACTGGCAGTGTGTTAAAGGAAAGCTGAGTCTCTAAATGCCCAGCTTTGGAGGGAAAAAAATGTGTAGACTGCTTTTGTATCCAAATATATATTGTAGTCTCAAAGCATACTTTTCAGAATATTTAATGTGACTACTATTTTTTTTATTTGCCTGATTTATAGATTTTAGAGTAACAAAATGTAATGTCTTGGATTTGAACTGTGTTTTTAATGTGTCACTTTAGAGATTAAACTGGATAGTGAGGATTTTTAGTTGAATATATAGTTTCAGATTGAATATATTGTTTTAGCAGTATAAGAAACTGAAAATTTACAAAAAAATCCATGCTTTGGATTATCATCAAATAGAATCATAGAATGGTTTGGGTTGGAAAAGTCCTCAAGGATCATTGGATTCCAGCCCCTCTGCTACAGGCAGGGTTCTCAACTGCTAGATCAAGTACTGGATCAGTTTGCCCTGGGCCCATTCAACATAGCCTTGAATACCCCTAGAGACAGGGCATCTACAGTCTCTCCAGACAGCCTGTTCCAGTGCCTCATCACCCTTCCTGTGGAAAAACTTCCCCCTGACATCTAATCTAAATCTTCCCTCCTTTGGTTTAAAACTATTTCTCCTTGATCTCTTACTATCTACTCTTGTGAAATTTGATTTTCCTCCTGTTTATAACCTCTCTATAAATACTGAGTTTTTCCCACAGCCTTCTCTTCTGCAAAATTCCTTCAGCCTGTCTAGCACCTCTGGAGAGGTTCTCCTGTGATTTGATCATCTTCATGGCCATCCTCTCCTCTCCAAAAGCTACACATATTTTCTGGGTTGAAGGCACCAGGCCTGGATACAGTACTCCATCTGGGGCCTCATGAGGGCAGAGTAGAGAGGGACAATCACCTGCCTTGCCCTGCTGATTATTCTTCTTCTGATGGAACCCAGGATAGTGGTAGTTTTCCAGGCTGCAAGACACGTGCTGCTGGCTCATGTTTTTTCATCAATCATGACCTCTGAGTCCTTTTCAGCAGGGCTACTATCAAGGATTTTTTTCTCCCTCTTCTGTTTACATATCAGGGATTACCCCAACTGAAGCACAAACCTTGCACTTTGCTTTGTTGAACCTCATTGTGTTCTCAAGGGCCCACCTTTTGAGCTTATCAAGGTCCTCTGGATTGCATCCTTTCTTTCTGCTGTATTAACTACACCACTCAGCTTCAGCTTCGTGTCATCAGCAAACTGGCTGAGGGTGACTTCAATCCCATCATCTATGTAATTGATAGAGATGTTAAAAGATTACTGATCTGAAGATGGACCCCCGTGGGACACTGCTTGTCACCAGGCTCCACCTGGACATAGACATTGATCGTAACCCTCTGGCTGCGACCTTCCAACCAATTCTTTATCCACCTATTAAATCCATATCTCTCCAATTTAGAGATAAAGATCTGATGAGGGACAGTGTCAAAGGCATTGCTGAAATCTGGACTGATGGTATCAGTTGCCCTTCGTTTGTATACCACTGCCATGGAAGGCCATCAGATTGGTCAGGCATGATGTTCCCTTGGTGAAGCCATGCTGGCTGTTTTGGATCACCTGCTCGTCCCTCATGCACCTTAATATATCTTCCAGGAGGATCTATTCCACATTTTCGAAGGCACAGAGGTGAGGCTCACCTGTCTGTAGTATCCCAAGTCCTCTTTCCTCCCTTTCTTATAATGGGAATGATGTTTTCCTTTTTCCAGTCCCCAGGAACTTTGCCTGGCAGCTACAACTTTTCAAATATGAAGGAGACAGCTGAGCAACCACATCAGCCTGCTCCCTTAGGACCTTGAGATGCATGTCTTTCAGCCTCTTAAGTTTGTATGCACTCAGTCTCATGAGGCAGTCTTGGACTTGCTCTGCCCTTATAGTGGGGGGCAGTTTATTCTCTCAGTTTCCACCAAGAGGTTCAGGGATATGAAAACTATGAGAACCCTGGCAGCCAGTGAAGGCTGAGGCAAAGAACTAATTGAGTAGCTCAGCCTTCTGCATATCTGTTGTAGCCAGTTCTCCTTTCACATTTATCAGAAGAGGCACACTCTCTTTGGCCTGCCTCTTCTGACATATATACTTGTAGAACTCCTCTTTGTTTTCAACACCCCTGTCCAGGTTCAGTTCCATCTGTGCCTGGGCTTTCCTAATCCCAACTCTACAAGTCCAGACATCATCCCTGTATTCTTCCCAGGTGACATATCTATGTTTTCATCGGCTGTACATGCTCTCTCTTTTCACTCAGTTTAACCAGCAGGTCATTGTCAAGCCATGCTAGTTTCCTGCTTCCTCTGCCTGTTTTCCTGTGCTGGGGAACAGAAGGCTCGTGTGTTTTAAGGGCATCCTTAACGTGCTGCCAGCTCTGTTCTGTTCCTTTGTCCCTAAAAACAGTTTCCCAGGGGATATCATCCAGTGATTCCTTAAATGGCCTGAATTTCCCTCTCCTGGATTTTAGAGTCCTAATGTCAATCTTTGTGTGGCCAATGTTAATAGAGATCAGGAATTCAGCCATAGAATGGTTGCTGCAGCCCAGGCTGCCTTCAGTCTTAATATTTTACTAATAATTTCCTCTGCATTGGTGAGCACCAGGTCCAATAATGTTTCAACCTCTGGTTGGTCAGTCCAATATCTGAACCAGAAAGTTATCAGCTCGCCATGTTGGGGGTTGTTTAAAATCTCCCATCAGGATGAGAGCTTGTGAGTGCAACACCTCTCACAGCTGAAGCAAGAAGGCTTTGTCAATAGTTTCTCCTTGATCAGGTGGCCTGTTGTAGACCCTGGCTACCGTCTGACTTCTATTGGTCCCATCCCTAATCTTAATCCACAGGCTCTCTATCTGTTCCTGACTGTTTCTCAGAGGTAACTCCTCGCAGTCTGTCTACTTTTTAACACAGAGGACAACTCCCCCACCTCCTACTCTGCCTATCCATTCTAAAATGCGTATAGCCCTCCGTGATGGTATTCCAGTGATTGTATCCAGCAAATCATCCTACTATGTTTCTGTAATAGCAACAAGATCGGTTTTCCAGAGGTGGCGTCAGTTTCTAACTCTCCTTATGGTTCACTTGCTGTATGCATTGATGTAGAAGTACATCAGCTGGGCTTTCAGACACATTACCTTCCTAGAGGAGCACTCCTACACACCACATAGTGGCACAACTTAAGTCAGGAAGTTAGGAAATGCTCAAGACAGATGTGTTTGAATACTTATACCTGAGAAGCATTAAGAAGAATTCTGTCATTGCCCTCGTGCACAAGCAGCTGCCTGCATCCCTTGAAAAAACAAGATAAATCTCATTGCTCTGTTTTGAGAAAAAGCCATTGAAGAGAAGCAATAGTGGTTTTCAGTTTTTACTATATCTCATAGAATCATGTCATAGAATGGCCTGGGTTGAAAAGGACCATAATGATCATCTAGTTTCAAACCCCTGCCATGGGTAGGGTTGTCAACCACCAGACCAGGCTGCCCACAGCTACATCCAGCCTGGCCTTGAATGTATCCAGGGATGCGGCATCCACAACCTCCTTGGGCAACTTGTTCCAGTGTGTCACCATCCTCTGTGTGAAAACCTTCCTATCTCATTGATTCCAGCATGCATCTTGGATGTAAGAAATCCACACTTAGTTTTTTATTAATCTTAATGTTACAACTTGCATCTTTCATATTTGCAGGCATAGTTTCTCTGAAATTTTTGCTCCAAATAACCAAGATGTAGAATTATGAAATAGTTTCCAGAGCAGTTAATTAGTCAGTTATTTAAATGCTTGTATGGTCACTTTAACAAGTTTATCAGTCATTTTCATTCTTCAGATTAATGGTATTGGTCTTGATGATGCAACAAAAATCATTGCATGCTGACTTACAATGTATGATGGGCTCTTTTCATCACCCCTGCCAGGTTACCATGTTCCCTAGGTGTGGGAAATAACAATTCTGTTACATCAGAACTGTGCTGTGGTGGGAGACCTTATCACATACACTTGTAGCTTTGACTATTGCACTAACAGTTCAAAAAAATGTTTTGGCCACACCTACATTGATTTTTTTAAGTTCTAATAACAAAAGAGAAAACTGTTTCTTTCATGTGTAACTTATTTAAAACTGAAGTTGTCATACAGTATTTAATTAGATTCATTATTGTGAGCAAAAAGTATGTAAGATTGAAGTTCACAAATTAGCAGCTCAGCTTTGGCTGTCATCACTTGGTGTTATTGAAGGTGGTATTACGAACTCTCCTCAGTAACGCCTCCATCTCTGTGTATTTGTAGCCTGAACTTAGCAACATAACTTGCAAGCAAATAAAAGACTTGAAATAGGGCTTGTTTGTAGATCTGTGTCAGGTGTTGTACTGCAATGAAGAAAGTTGGTGGTATGTTGATAGTTTAAAATCTGTGTGGTTTTTTTTTTTTTTTTTTAATTTCACACTATTTAATGAAAAGAAACTTCTCTGTGTACTTGATTTTCATTTCCATCTTTTTCTTTCTAATGTATCCATTCCTTTCTGTTTTGCTAGACAGCAAAGAGAGCTAAAATTGGGGATAATGCAGCAAAGATTTTTCTATCTTGAAAATATATTCTAACAGATAGGATTAGGATGTTGTGTGGGATGAGCTCGCCTATTTCTGAGAAGCCCTTGAGATATTTTGTCTCAAAGAACTATCGTATACTGTGTTTGATATTTAGCTTGTGGTTTTAGAAATAGATGAGTTTAATATCCGCTTTTAATGAGCTACTGTCCTTTCCATCTTTCTTTAAATATATATGGCTTAATAAACATGAATTTTCTAAGTCTACTTAAGTTTTAAAGCTAGAAAGTATGCACATGTTTTACTGCAGGTGAAGAGCCATGAACCTCTCCTTTCTTTTCTAACTGGCTACAAACATCTCAGGGGAAGTACAGTGAAGTTTACCAAACCAGCAGATGTGCTCTACCATGTCTTGTGCTGTTCCTAGAGCTGGGAGCACTCCCTGTGCTGCTGAAGGGCAGACTGGATCCATACCTTTTCTTACCCGAGGCAGCAGAAATGCATGTAGTCTCTTGTGTAAAATTCAAAGCTGCTTTTGTCCAAATTTTGGTACAAATACCATTGTTCATGGTAATTGCTTAAGGAAATACAAAATACCTGAGCATTCTATGTATCAGCCATATTTAAACCAAGTAACCTTCCTAATTCTTTGGGCTGCTGTCTGTAGACGCTACATGATGCAGATTGTGATAAGGCAATATCTCATGCTGCTGTTAAATATAAAGTCTGGGAATATCTCTGCTGCCAGAAAAATGTCAATATCTTGATGTGACATTCACAGTGCAGAGTCCTGTTTGAATTATTAAGCAGCTATCTGCACTGTCAATGACGCTGTTTAAAATACTTGATAATGATAAGAACTTCAAACCCTTAAACAAAGAATGAAGTGATGTACATACAAATTGTTCAGGGAGTTGCCGTTTGTGGCTAGGAAATGGAGCACATTTTGAAATCAATCTCAGAACAGCAGCATTAGAAGGATACCATTGTTTTAAGAAAAGTTTACTTTTCAATCAGATCTTATGAAGCAATAATTAGAAAGTGCTGCAAGTGCAGTCTGTGCATTTTTATGCAATTTATTTGTCTTGGCCACTGATGTTTTAGTACTGTCACCCTGAGTATGCAATTGAGTATGAGTTTTTGTTTTTCTGCAAATAGTGCTTATTTTGAATTATACAATGCAATTTTTCATATAGAGGAAAATCTGTGCATTTTGTTTCTCCATATTGATTTTTATTTAGACTTTCTTCAACACATGTAACAATTTATAATGCAATTAGACATTTTTTACCCTAATTTGAGACAGTAAAAAACGAGCAAACAACAAACTAGTCAATAACAAAAAGCAAGGTGGTCTGGAACACAGAATGCACATAATGTTTTTTACAATTCAGTTACAAAAAAAATTATGTAAATGTCAAAAACAGAAGAATAGACTCTGACTCCGGACTGTAAAAAGAAAATAACTTTGCTATTATACAGTTCTGAAATTAGATGAATTTAATAAAAAGCTTTAAAAAGCTTCACAAATCTGCAGATCTGAGAAGAACTCTGATCCTTCCACTTCAAAATGATGGGCCTGGAGCACTCAATATGAAGGCAAAGCTTGCTGGCTGCTGGCAGTAGAAATCCTTCCCAAGCCGCAGCCAGGCAGCAAAGGTCACTTTATGCATGTGGTTGTTGTGCATGAGTTTAGTACCATTGAAAGGAAGAGCAAAACATGGTTATGACAAAGTGGTGACCAGTACAGGGCACAGTGATATGCACAGAATTGGTTGCCAAGCAGTTACGTGCTTTCATGATTTTTTCTGGTTTGTACAATGAGAATATTCAAAGAAGGAGTAATATACTGCCTGAGAACTACAGGAAAATGTGTTTGACAAAGGTAGAATATCAGATCATGTTTATGTGAATTCTCTTCAGATGCAGACATCACCCTAAAATAACTTTCTTAGTTATTTGACTGCAAATTTGTTTTTCAGCCCCAAACTGTTGTTGATATAGGATTCCCTTATAGGGGAGTGCAACTGTAGATAATAATCTATCAGACTGTGTAAGCATTATAGCTGGATGTCCCTGCTAAAATGAAGAATGGTAACAATGGTAACACTTACCCTCTTGTAATTAGACTACCTTTAAAACTGTTGTACAAGTATTTATATCATCAGGTGCAAATATAAAACTTGCACTTGTATTGCGAGAGAAAAAGTAATTAGCACTTCTAGTTAAATTCTTACATCTATGTTTGTAAGTAGCTGTTTGCACCAATATGCACCCAGCAACTCTGCTGTGTTTTAGGCAAAAATAATCATGAATAGATAAAAATCCCCACAGCTTTCTTCATAGAAGTTACTGCTGGCTGGCTGTGTAAAAGCAACAATTGGGTGATCACATCTCAGGAGAATATGTTTCACAGCTGTATTTTCTTCCTTCTTTCAACTATGTTCAGAAAAAAACAATAGCAGGTTAGCGTTTCAGATTGTGTTTACTGGTTGTTTTTTAATTTACCACAAAATTTATCTGCATGTATTTACCAGGAAATACAATACTTTGAAATGGCCAGAAGAAAATAGGAATTGGTCAAGCATAGAGATGAAAAAAATTAAGAAAGTTCAGGAAAAAATGCATGTCTATCAGGAGGATGGATGGATCAATTTGCAAATATGAAACTTTAATGATTGCCCAAATTTTATCTGCATTCGAAATTTTCAAGTCATGCAGTCTGGGTGAAAAAAAGCAACACAGAATTATCATTATTATCTCTGAAAACCAAGCAATGGCAATTATTGCAAATGTCAGGAAGATAAATGATTTAAATATGTTTACATAATTTGTGTATATGCTGGAACTTGAAAAGTCTACTGGCGTCGTTGGTCTACTAATGCTGTGTTGCAAATAGTAATCTTGATTCTGCCTTCTGAGAATATCTAATTGAACCAAGAGTCCAGAAGCTTGATAACACTGCAGGATTTCACCTGCTCAGGGGTATGCAGTGGCTGGAACAGCTTGGGGCACAGCCCGGTGTGATGCCAGCACCTGGCTCCTGCAGGACTGCACAGCTCCAGGAGCTGGGCAAGTGGCTTGTCAAGGTTTTTCACAGGAAGGCTGTGGTGAAAAGGGAGAACTCTGGTCTTCTGCATGTTCTTGGACAGTCGGTGCTGTTAATGACACAGTTTCATTGTGCCTTTTTTGTCACAATTTAAAATCTGAGGATAAACTTAATGTGGACTGAACTAGTCGACCAAACAGGAGATGCCTAAACTATGTGTATAATTTGCTAGAGAAAGGGGTTTCCATGAATGCTTCTTAGACTTGAATACTAAGCCTGCAGCTTTGTATCTGTGACATTAATATTCCTTGCCTGAAAACCTTTCCAGGATTCAGGAGGTGGAGGTGGTCAAGTCACTTTTTCCTACATAAAATCTAATTCCACCTTTCGTGATGCTGAGTGCAGAATTCAAATGTTACAAGTGTCTCTTGCAGAGAGCAAAGTGCTAGCTGGGCTTGGCATCTTCATGATTAGGGTGAAAGTAGGAGTCCTGGCTTTCATTTTTGTTTATCTATTTTGCATTAAAGAGAAACTGAATAAAATGAGTCAGTAAGTACAGAGAACAAGGGTCAAAATCTCTCTTGGGATTGAACTCGCACTAGGCAGGCTGCAGTCATATTTCTTTCTCCTTCCTACTGCTGTTTCAACAACATTTGATCTTTTAAAGCTTACACAGTTTTAATGGAAAACACAAGCAACTGTGTTCATATGTTCATAGAGCAGCTGAAGCCAACAAGGACCTCCAGAGGTGTAGGTGCTCAGAGTAACTCAAATTACATTGGGTTTCCCAGGGCTACATCCTCTTCAGTACTGAACGCTTTCAGGGAGACTCCACAACCTCTCTGTGCAATCTCTAAATCTCTCATGTTGAAACTTTGTTTTCTTCCTCGTATCCATCCGGAATTTTCCTTGCTCCTATTTGACTGTTGCTTCTCATTCTATCTCTGTGTATAGAGAGGAAAAAAAAAAAGTGACAGTATGTTCAAAAAAGCTTTAAAAAATTCTCAAAATGTGTAACTTTAAAAGTAAAGTTGTAACTGAGAAAATCAGTGTTAAATGCATGTGCCTTTGCATGTTATTGTAATAGCAGTTGGAAAGAGGAAGAGGTAGATTCCAGACGTAACCAGCCAGATATTTCTGTTCACTGTTAGTGGCAAAAGAAACATGGAGAAAATCCTGTGACTTCATTGAAATGCAGTTCTTACACAGCATTAACATGATCTTCTATAACTTGTCTCAGCAGCATCCCACCTCCAAGAAAGAGCTTGGTTTGATTGGAATTCTCTTCTTACAGAGATGATTTTTGGGTACAGTTCTCCAAGCCAAGAGGTGTGGAATGAAAACAGGGCAATTAACACCTTGCAAAGCTGTCAGGCTTTCTGAATTCTCAGTAAAAAAGAATGAATGAACTGGATAGGGTGATAATTCAAAACTCACTTTCCACTCACTTTCTAACACTTGATAATCCAATGATGCCAAACAAGATTAAAGTAATGTGGATACTTTATTCAAAAGCCACAGGTTTGGTAGGCTAGAAAAATTCCTTTTAACAATTAGAATAAGAATGTGCACATTTGCAAAAACATTTTAAAGCAATAATTATTGTGATGGTTTTTTAGGTTTAAAATTGCTTATGAAGTGCATTTCCTAATTACTTTTAAGTATTTAAAATTATGCATACAAGGAAATTAGCTTTTTCAAGAGGAAAAACTCCTAAGCAACCAATTTCTTACTCTAATTTATCCAACAAAAATGCTATTAAATGTAATTGAGGTTTTTTTTTTTTTTTTTTTTTTTTTTTCTTAAACAAGTTATGACCTGAAAATTCTGTTGGTAGATTTGAGTTGTGTTGGTGGTAGTGTGATTCTTTTCTGAGGACAAAGGTCATCATACAATCTATGGAAAGACGAAAATTCAAGCAGGGATTACTGACACAGTGTTTTTAGGAAAGAAAATTGAAATATCCATCTGGTAACAACCTTAATTAGAGTATAAGACTTCTGCTTCCTTTGGTCTGTAGGTAGGTAATCCTTCTGCTCAGGGCAAAGTAAGATTAGGGAGCCCATGCTCCAAGTTCCTCAGTCCTGCACTGTGCCCAAACCCTGTCAGGGAGGTGATGCCCCAGCCATTCCAATGGATGGGGAGCACAGACTTCAGCCACTATAGAAAACCAGAGGTCTGAGAACAGTGGACCATGAAAAAGAAAAACTTAGGAATATTTGCTATTGTTGACAGTAGTTTTACATTAATATAAATCATTATTTCTCTCCGTAAGATACAGAGATACATAACTTACTGGAATCCCTTATATCATTTCAACATGGAAAAAAAAATACGTTAAGAACTGCTTTCAACAGTGTGCCATGTGTGCAAGCAGAATGAGTGTATGTGCAGGTTGCATAAGAAAATACAACAGATATCACTGATTCTTTCAAGTCTGAGAAATAAAAAGGAGTATGAATGAATACAAACACTAAGAATATCTATTTGATATATCAACTGTATTAACTTTTAAAACATCTGAATAGAATGTGCTCAGGTTTACAGAGAACCTTCCCATAAGCACTTGTGAGCTAAGCGTACGGGTTGGGAAACAGCCAACATGACAGGCAGGTACTTTTACTGGGAAAGATAGTAAGTGCAACACATACATGTTTGGGATGAGAATTCCTTGAGTGCTTGACGAAAATTGGTCAATCTGACAGATATTTTAAGGAAAAAAGTTAAATTTGTAATTAACTTTGTTTTCTGTGAGTCACTTTAGAGCTAGACTTGTGACATGTTACGTATTGATTGGTACATCTGAGTTGAAAAGCTACTGAATTTGTATTGCTTTCTCAGTAACTCTGTTTCTCATGAAAACATTTTATTTTTTCTATTTTGTCAACTGGAATTAAGAAGACAGATGTGTCAGGTTAGGAGATTCATTCCTCCAGTACCTGGGAAGCTATAAACTGACATGGCACATACAATAACAGAAGTCTTGCCTGAGAACTTAAGAGAGGTTCTACTCAGAGAGTTTGTGGTGTCTCCTTTGGAGATATTCAAGTCTCACCTGGATTCTTTCTTTTGTGACCAACTGTAGGGAGCCTGCTTTGGAAAGAGATGGACTAGATGGTCTCTGGAGAGCCCTTCCAATTTCTACAGTACTGTGATTCTGTGCAAGGAAACCAGTCAGGATGTTACCCTGGGCATCTCCTGAGACAGCAGCTGCTTGTGTGTTCAGCCTTAAACTAACAAAACAAGGAAAAAAAGGTCCTTACTGTCCTTTAATTGCCATCTAAATTAACTTGATTAGCATCTCATCTGCTCTGCACACAGTTATGTCAACTCAGCTAGTCTGTGATACACCATTAAACCAGTGAATTAGGAAGGTGCCTAAGCCCATAGAGTAATACAGGCCAGCATAAGAAAAGTTCGATCTATCTGAGATAAGTGTAATTGCAAAATAATGTAAAAGTTTTGAATTCTTAGCATACGAAGGCTGAGTTAGCATTTAGATGTCTCAAGAACTTGGGAGTAGGTTATTAAAATTCATCCTGTAGATCACTTGGTAGCCTTTAGTAAGCCCTGTGACTTGCATTTAATTCTGTTGTTCTTAAAAAACAAAAACAAACAAACGAACAACAAAAAAAAAACAGTTTTATAGGGAAGAGGAAAGAGAAATGTTTAATATTAATGCAAAAGTCTTTATAGCCTATTTAATATTCCTATATGTGTTGTGGAAGAGATCCTTTCTGATTGGTCAGACAAAAAAAACACGAAAGGTAAACTTAAATTAGTAAGGGCAGTGTACATGAGAAACCATTAGAAAATTCCATTTTATCAAAATAAATTCAGAATGTTTACAAAGAAAAAGACAGAAAGTCCTGCTATTACTCAGTAGCATGTATCTATCTAGCAACTGACTTTTAGACTTTTGTGACAGCACTACAATTTGTTCCGATCCTTGAGGATTAATTCAGCATTTGAGAATATATATACAAAACTTAAGAAGTTGTTGTTGCCAGACTGGTGTATGTGCATTGCCAAAGCAAGCTCAAAGTATTGTTTCTGTTATTTTTTGCCTTTCTGGACAATATTTTTATCAGTGTATCATACCGCAAATGAACACAGTCTTACTCCATAGGATATAAATTCTATCAACTTACATATCCAAAGATACATATTTAGTATATATATGTTTATTGTACATATATATTCAGATACTTTTTCATTGAGTCCTAAGAAGCTCATTGTGTCAAACAGTGTCAATTGGAAAAGGAAAAAAACACCTCGAAATAACTTTTTTCTGGCTTTCAAATATCACAAAATTAAGTATATAATACGAAACATCATTTAGACGGTTTTTTTTTTTGTTGTTGTTGTTAGTTTTTGTTGTTGTTTAAATATGGAAGAACTGATGGCTGGATAATGTTGCATTTTGTATTCTTACATGAGATAGGGAAGAATGAATGGAATCTGGAAGTTATCTGACTGGCTGACTGCGTAAATGTCCAAGGCTAAATCACTCACATTTAATCTGAAAACAGCATTGAAGTCCTGTTCCATTTTTATTATTTTTTCTTTGCTTGGTCAACAACTTTTAAACTGAGATAGAAAATATTATTTTCTCAGTATTATGTTTTCTGCTTTTCATATTATTTTGTCTAAAATATAATGCTTATGCTTCAGATCTTAATTTTCACTGTTGTTGACAATTGTCATCACTTTCTGACCTGTACAATCTGATTCTTGAAATAGAGAGACTATAACTGCAAGTGTTTATTTAAATTAGAGAACATTTATTTGTTGGATTGACTGTACTGGATCTCCCTCTATGTTATTCTCCACATTATTTTGCATACATTTTACTTGCTTCCCTGATCTGCTGGGAAACTATCTTTAGGACAAGCTATCTTCAGGATCTGCATCCTGAGTTAAGATAATCATTGAACTGTTTGTAGTATTTCCAGTTAGTTTAAAACAACAGAAATGGTTTGGGAAGTTTATTTTCATTTCTCTTCGAAATTAATTAATTTTAAGGATGTTCTGCTACTAACCTTTAGCACTTAACTTCTTCGAGTCTTTGAAGTTGTTTGTGATAAACTTCTCTTGAATAATTAAAACAAGCTGTTAAAAGAAACAAACACTTAAGAGATAAAGAACAGTTTGTCTAAATTGTCCAATTTTGTCTTCTGATCATTTTATTTATGACCAGTTGAAATCTATTTACTTTAAAATACATATATTTAGTACTCTTTTTTTTTTTTTTTTTTTCCCAGTAGCCGTATAATTCTATAACGATATCCTCAGTCTTTTGCATATACATTTTGATTAGATAAACTGCTGTTCCCTAATACTGTAGTATGTCTTCAGGATTTATGTTTGGTAAATTTTGCTGAGTTTCCATATTTAAGCCTTCTTCCAATTCTTTATATATGTGCTCTGTGTTTTTCTTTTGCTTAAAATTAAACTCATCTTCCCATTAAAAAGGAGAGAGGAAAAACCAGTTACCAACTGCTGTGATGGGGCATGGGAAATGGATGAATATTTGCAAACCTATCATATTAACTGGATGGCTCTTCTAAATGTATTGGCAGACTTTTGCAATAGCAAAATAGCAATTTTTTACAGAACATATACTCATATATAGCCTTATTAAAAACAGCTAAATGTTATTCTGCTTTTTGTTTCTCAGAAAAAAAGAAAAATATATGTGTATATTAATACAGAAGGCAGTGTCTGAAATACAAACTCATATTATGTTTCTTCAGTTCTATTTAAATCAGTAAGATCTTATTTGACAGTTCTGCAAAGAATGAAGTTCTATTTAAATTTACAAACAGAGATCTCTTTTTTAGATAGAAACTTCTGTTTTGTTGGATGAAACATTGGATATAGCCATAGACTTTTTTTTTTTTTTTTTTTTTTTACTGGAACCTAAAATTCATGCTATGACTGGAGTCTAATCGTTGTGTACAGTGGATCAAAGGTATTTTCAGCATCGTTGATGTATATTTCTTTTTGAATTACACAATTTCAGTGCATTTATTTGCGTTTTCAGTCACGTTATGAGATGTATGCAACTCAGGGATAATTAGCAATAAAGAAACAGTAAGTACCAGAAATATATCTTCTCAATGGTTCCTAGTTTTTCTGTTGGTGGTGTTTCTTTGTTGTTTTTGTTGTTGTTGTTTGTTTGTTTTTTAGCTTGGAGGGTTAATTTTATGGCTTTGGAGCAATCATTATTTATCATCTCTTGGTTTATGGGAAAGAATTAGAGTTATTAGCTATTAAATTATCCATGAAAATTTGACACCACACTAGACCAAACAAACCCTGGGGCTTGCTGATTTTCCCAGTATGAAACATCTGTGACTTCTGCTAGAGAGAACTTAACATTGTCTAATTAGATTTCTAAGATTTATAACTCCCAAATACTCTATTATTAGAAACCTGAAAATTGGGGTAAAAGTTGAAACTTGCATTTACTGAAGATTATTTAAAACCTTTTTAACAGCACTGTGTGTCGCCGAATACTACTAGCGTGTAATTGGAGAGGATTACCAGATAATGTATTATGGTCTATAACAACAGGAGTGCAGAAAAAAAAATGTGCTTTCTTCTACTAAGTTGCTGTTTTCCACTTCCATAATTAAAAATGCTTTATTGAAAATAATGCAGTAATTATATGTTCATTTTTAGATTCTAGTTTAAGGATAGTTTATATTTTCTCATTCAGTCTGCTGAAGCAAAAAATCAAATTTGCTTATTTTCTTTTCTGGAATATTATCATTCATGGAGAGGGAGTGACTATGCTCATTCATCAGAATATAAGAAATGGTTTTGTATCGGCTCTGATCTTGTCTAGCACATACTGAGTTGTGCGCTGCTCTGTCTTTCTGCGGAGTCAATACAGTTCTTTAAAATGGTAATTTAGCTATTGGATTGCATCTTCCATCTTTGGTTTCTGATAAAATATTTAAGAAATTTTAATCTGTTAGTATAGAAATAGCATTATAGCATAGTCACTATTAATATCATTTAAAAAATAGGGAAATACTGTCGAATTGGAAAGTACTCAGTAGTTAGGAAGGTTCAGAACTGGAATTGCTCCTCCACTTTTAACTTGTACTTCCTCTATTTGGATTACAGCAGTCTTTAGTTACAGGATCCTCCTCTTATTAAGTACACAAAATGAATAGTGTTTAGCTAATAAACGACTTTTCAATATTTTCTCTTCCACTCATTGTTCATTGCATCGTCCTGTATATTATTTACCGTAGTCTATTCAGTTCCTGCTCTTAAGAAGAAGTGATTAATTTCCTCACAAGAGTTTTTCAGTGGTGCACATCTCTATATTATTTGACTTTTTCCACAAATACTAATTAATCTTCATTACACCCTTGTAGGCGAGGAGTGGAATTAGCTCTAGTTTGCAGAAAGGAAACCCATTTACTAGGAGGATAAGGTTACAAATCTCTGTAATACGGCTATACTTACTACTTAGTTTCTTTCTGTCTTCAGTATCACATAATGCTTTATTCATAGACAATTCCTATTCATTTCAATTTCATTTGTGAGAAAGAAACACTTCTGCTAATGGGAACACATTGCTCCAAATCAGGTAATCAAAAAAAAAAAAAAAAAAAAAAAAAAAAAGACAATGCAGTATTAATTAGGAGAAATTTTCTTTCCTCGGTTACTGAAATCTCTGGAAGAAAAATGACTTCCAAGGATAGAATTCAGCATTGATAGCCAGAAAACCTTTCTGCAAGACTTTCTTTAGCTTGTTACTTAATTTCTGTTTCTAAATCAAGTCAGACAGTGAACAACCTCCTTCACAGCTGTACTTAGGTTCTGGGGGAGATGTCTTGGAGGAGTTGTTTGACACCTTGTTACAAAATAGACATTGAGGCCCCTAGAATGGGTTCAAAGAAGGACAATAAAGCTGATGAGGAATCTTATTAGGAGCAGCTGAGGGAGCTGGGATTATTTATTGTGGAAAAGAGGAGGATCAGAGGGGACCTTACCACTTTCCACAACAAGCTGAAGGGATGTTGTGATGAGGTGGGAGTCGACCTCTTCTCCCATGTAACTAGTGACAGGGCTAGAGGGAATGGCCTCAAGTTGTGCCAGAGAAGATTCAGGTTGGGTGTTAGGAAATACTTCTTCTCCGAAAGAGTGTTCAGGTACTGGAACAGACTGCCCTGAGAAGGGGTGGTCACCATCCCAGGAGGTGTTCAAGAAACATTTAGATGTTGAACTGAGAGATGTGATTCAATGGATAATAGTGGTGATAGGTCGATGATTAGAATGGGTGGTCTTCTCCAACCTTGGTGATTTTGTGATTCTTTTGGAAAAAATGTAGACTTTTTGACTAAATGTTTCAAAAAATTCTACTTTTTTTTTTTTTTTTTTTTTTAAAGAAAGTTGTTCTGTGACTTTGCCAGTACCGTATACTGAGTCTCTCATGCCGATTCAGTACTAGAGATGGTCTTAATCACACCTCGTTTTAAAATATAACCCTTGTGCTTAAAGAACTAATTTTCTTTTAACCAGATGAGGTTTAACAAAAGCAAGTGTAGAGTCTTGCATCTGGGGAGGAATAATTGCATGCACTGGTACAGGTTGGGGGATGACTTGCTGGAGAGGAGCTGTGCAGAGAGAGACCTGGGTGTTCTGGTGGACAACAGGTTGGCCATGAGCCAGCAGTGTGCCCTCGTGGCCAGAAAGACCAATGGCATTTTGGGATGCATTAAAAAGAGCGTGTCCAGCAGGTCGAGGGAGGTGATCCTCCCCCTCTACTCTGCCCTGGTAAGGCCTCATCTGGAGTACTGCGTCCAGTTCTGGGCTCCCCAGTACAAAAAAGACAGGGATCTCTTGGAAAGAGTCCAGCAGAGGGCCACAAAGATGGTGAAGGGCCTGGAGCATCTCCCCTATGAAGAAAGGCTGAGTGATCTGGGTCTGTTTAGCCTTGAGAAAAGAATACTCAGAGGGGGACCTGATCCAGGTCTATAAATATCTAAGGTGTGGGGGGCAGAATGGCGAGACCAGACTCTTCTTAACAGTGTGTGGAGACAGGACAAGGGGAAATGCCAGAAATTGCAGCATAGGAAGTTGTGCACAAATGTGTGCAAGAACTTCTTTACGGTGAGGGTGACAGAGCACTGGAACAGGCTGCCCAGGAAGGTTGTGGAGTCTCCTTCTCTGGAGATGTTCAAGACCTGCCTGGACAGCTACTTGTGTGACCTGGTGTGGGGAACCTGCTTTGGCAGGGGGGTTGGGCTTGATGATCTCTGGCGGTCCCTTCCAATCCCTACAATTCTGTGATTCTTTCACTTAGAAAATACTTTTGCCCAAGTACACTTTCCAAATAGATAATGCACTATTTCGACCTTGTGTATTGTAGATACTGTTGATTTAAAAAAAAACAAAAAAAAAAAAAAAAACAACAAAACAAAAAAAAACAAAAAAAAACAACCAAACACTTTCTTTGAATTCAGCTGTGTACAGGCTAAATCCAAGGGTAAATCCAACATAACAGAGGCCTTTGAAGTTTGGATCATGTTTCCAGTGCATGGGCATCTTTCCTGGTTATATAGAATTTCTGAGTCCATAACACTGAGACCTTTGTATTCAGTTCAGAATTCAGTTTCCAGGAGCTTTTGTAAGAATGCAGGTAGGAGGGAGCGTGCATGTATGAGGTCTTTCACCTTAGAACCTCCCAGTTGCTAGCAGCTTTCAGTTTGTGACCTATGCCAGTTCTGCTGCAGTTCAAGTCTGCACTAATGCACTCAGCTTGGGAAACAAACTGGAAGAGTTGGAAGCCACTGTATTACTTGGAAACCATGAAATAGTTGCTGTCAGAAACCTGGTATGATGATTTCCAGTCAGAGTGTGGCTGTTGACAGCTACAAGGTATTCAGAAGGGACATAAAAGGAAGGGTGGGATGCTATTCAGAAGTACCTAGACAGGCTTGAGTAGTGGGCCTGCATGAATCTCATGAGGTTCCACAGATCCAGCTGCAGGGTCTTGAACCTGGGTTGCAGTAACTCCCATTATCAGTACAAACTGGGAAAGTTGAAAGGATTTTGCCCTGCTGAAAAGGACCTGGGGGTATTAGTGGATGGCAGCTGGACATGAGCCAGCAATGTACCCTCACAGCCCAGAAAGCCAATCATATGCTGGGCTGCATCAACAGAAGCATGACCAGCAGGATGAGGGAGATGATCCTGCCCCTCTGCTCTGCGCTGTGAGACACCATCAGGAATGGGGCATTCAGGTAGGGATTGCTTAGTACGGGAGAGATGTGGACCTGTTTGAACATGTGCAGAGGAGTGCTACATGGTCTAAGAAATGGAATACTTCCCCTACAATGGTATTTAAGAGATCTGAGGCTGTTGTGTCTGGAGAAGAGAAGGCTCTGGGGAGACCTGAGAACAGCATTTCAGTACCTGAAGGGAGACTATAAGAAGGAAGCGGACAGATTGTTTAGCAGTGTCTGTTGTGATGGGATAAGGGGAAATGATTTCACACTAAGATGGGAGCTTTAGATTGGATATAAGAAAAAAATATTTTTGATGATAGGGGTGGTGAAGCACTGGAAGAAGTTGTCCGGAGAGGTGATGGATACCCCATCCCCTGGAGACATCCAAGGTCAGGCTGGAGGAGTTAATCTAGCTGTAGCTGTCCTTGTTCAGTGCAGGGAGGTTGATACAAACAAACATAATCATCACAAGAGAATACTGAGTTTTTAAATTTGGCTTTATGATTATGTTTTAAGAAAGTATTTCAGCAAGAATATAACTTGCATTTGTTAATCAAAAACTGTTGTCGAACAGCTATTTCATTGTGCATTATGGCAAAATAGTCTAGACTGTATTTAAAATTAATTAGTGTAACTAATTTTCCTTGATCCCTGCATCCTTTGAGGACCTGTTAGTTAAACTATTTTTTAAAAATTGCAAATCAAACTTATTTTTAAGAATAAAATAATGTTCTATTTGATTGGAACTGCTAAATTATTAGCATCTTGATGCTGCCACCTTCAGGCACATATGAGAGCAACAGGAAAAAAATAAGTGCTTCTAACTAAAGCTGATTTTGGCTGTGGCTGATATGGCTATGCCATATATTTATGAGTCATGAATCAGGAGCCAGAATGTATACCTTGAATGTTTTTCTTGTTTGTTTGTTTTTTTTTCCATAAATTTGTCTGCTTGATTTCAAAATCATGTAAACTTACAGCCTTTACCTTTCCAATTTCTTGTTCTGTAGTCATTTCTGTCATTTGCATTGTCCTTTTTGCTCATTTCTTAATGCTGAAGTGTGTCACTTCGGAATTGAACTCGAATAACAATTTATATGAAGATGCAATGTTTTGTGTTTCCTTCTTTATTTCTTATGTTATAGTTCTTGAGATTTTAGTTCTTCTTACTCACTACTAAGAAGCATACCAAAACAATCTATAAAAGTCTCAAGATCTCATTCTGGAGTAATAATAGTCAGTTGATAGCCCATGTTGACTTTTTCTTCCTTATGTTCCATTGCAATTCTATGGATTTAATTGAATATGTCATTTTACTGTTTCAATTATTGAGTGTTTTAAGTCACTGAACAGATGTCTCTTGTCCTTACTATCCTGCATGACTTAAAATAATCACAGGCTTGTCCCCTCTCTAGTAACTTCCTGGATCATTACAATCCGAGTATCTTGAACAGCATATGAACATCCTGATTCTTGTGCAATTCCATTAGTAATCTTCTCTGTGATAACCATAATCTCTACTGCCAAACTTTCATCAAATTACTAGTCTATATAATGGATTTCTTCTGTGTGATAATAGCCTGATTTCTTTAACAGTCTGTAGTTAATGGACCTCATCATACGTTGCATGGAAAACAGATTAGCTGGGTCTTATGGCTGTGTGCTTGCTTGTTCCTTCAAGCAATTCAAGTGGATCTGCGAGGCATGACATGTTTCAAAAGCCAGCTTCTCTCCACACTACTTATTTAGGTGCCCACTAATCCTGTAAAATAATTTGTACTAGCTTGTTTGGTGCAGATATGAATGTGATGGTCTGTAGTTCCTCAGATCTTACTTGAAGCTCTTTTAAAAATTCTCACCAGTTTAATTATTTACAGTCTCTTGTGTGGAGACAGTGTTAAATGGTAATTAGTGCACCATAATTAAGATATTTTCTGCCGTAGGTTCTTCTAAAATTTTTGGATAAATAAAGTCTGATCCTAATGATTTGTTACTACTGCATAATTCCATGACCTCGTCTATTGGCACATTGTTTTGTTTTTCTACCTTTTCTATATATCTATAAAAAGAGCTGCAGAGTGGGTAGCTCTTCAGACTACTGGTGACCATAGATACAAAACACTCATTTCACTGTTTTTGCTTTTTTTATACTTCAGCACTTAGTTAAACTTACAGGCACTGTAGTGAGCTTCCTGCTTCTGATGTGTTTTGAAAAGCATTTATTAGCAGATGTTTTTTATACTTTCCCTCCAAACTTTTTAATGACCTGTTTTATTTGCATTTCTTGACTTTGTGTGCTTGAGATTACGGTCATTCCTGTTTACCTCATTTAGACACAGCTTTACTTTTTCTTCTCATTTCTGATCACTTTTTTTCTTCTATCTTTAACCATACCAAATTCTTTTTGAGACTTCCTCATTTCTTTCTGAATCTGTACATCTTTTCTAAGTCTTGAGAATTTTATTCCTATACAGTTTTTACATCATCTTTAAAGATTTATCTTTTGACTGGCCCTTTTTCCTCCTTTTTAATAAACTCTCAACTTTTATTATAGTATGTCTTTGGGAAAGGAAGGATCAAAATAATAATAATAATTATTATTATTGTGCTTCTTTTTGCTTCTGCAAGAATATTTTCAATGTATGTGCACTGTGATTACCGATAAAGAACATCTGGTCAATAGCAGCATACTATTTTGTCTTCCCTGTATAATCTGTATGCTAGAATTAATGTGCCATTGATTGTCGTCTTTCCCTCCAGCTTCTGATCTGATTATTATGTCAATAGTCTTATTTAAGAATAGGCATTCTCATTCCATCATTTTATATCTCACACTTCATGATTATCATTGTTTCACTATCAGTGCATTCTGACAGTTCTCTGTTATTTTTAGCTTGAGTATTTCCAGTTGGGTAGATGAGGGGAGTGCAATGAATGTTGTGTACCTTCAGTTCAGTTCAGCAATGCTTTTGACACTGTCTCCTGTAACATCTTTATAGGTCATTTCAGAAGGTGTGGGATAGGGGAGTGGACAGTGAGGTGGATTGGGAACTGTCTGCCTGGCAGAGATCTGAGTGTTGTCATCAGTGATGCAGAGTTCAGTTTGAGGCCTGTAGCTAGCGGCGTTTCCCAGGGATTGGTCCTAGATCCAGTCTTGTTCAGCATCTTCATCAGTGACCTAGATGAAGATGCAAGAGCACTGGAACAAGCTGCCTAGAGAGGCTGTGGAATCTCCTCTGAAGGTATTCAAAACACACCTGAACGCTTTCTTGTGTAATCTATTGTATGGAACCTATTTTAGCAGAGGGGTGGAATTAGATGATCTCCAGAGGTCTCTTCCAACCTTTACAATTCCTTTATAAAACCTTTACAACCTTTACAAAAAAAATATGTTTCTGTGATTGAGCATGACAACTCTAACTTTCTTAATTTCAGTCTATACTTCAAATGCTGATATGATGATAGCAGTTGGTAAGTTGTCATAAAAGCTGCTGATAATCTGATTATAACATACACCTTGATGTTGTTTTACAACATCACTTCCTTGTCTGTCACACAGTTGATTTTTTGGACTGTGCTGTGGTAGCTGTGGTATTGCCTTTCATCTTTCAGAATAGGGAATTTTGTTTGGGAATTATCCTTAAAAAAATAAAATAAAATAAAATAAAAATTGAACTACTCTAAGGTTCAGTAGTGTTAACTAACAAATATAACTGATTTCTTTCTCTTTTGAGTTTAGTGTTGTTTCAGTAGTATGACTATATGATAACAAGTGGTATGACTGTTTATAAACAGATGTCACTGATTCCTTAATTGAGATGAATTAAGTACGTAAAGACTCCCCCTCCCTCTTGACACGTCGTAATATTGTTGTATGGGCTTTCTTTCTCTCCTTTGGTCTTGTGATTTCATGCTGTACGTATAGTCCCTATGGAGAGAATTGATAAATTAGTTGTTAACATAAAGTCATTTGTGAAGTTGAATGTGGTTAGATATAGGTCTTCTCAACATGTAGGAAGAATTTAATTAAAATGAAATTAAAGTCTAAATTAAATTCCAGTAATAAATGGAAGTTATCCAATATAATAAGCTATTCTCATAAGAAATTAGCACTGTCCAGTAAACTGATTTTAGGTCTTGAGGGTGAGATTTCTGGAAAATAATTATATGAATGTAAAGTAAAGCAAACTAAGCTTAGGAGGTTTTTAGATATCTTTCTGGAGTGTAAAATGCCATGATACATGTGCTGCTAATCAGAAATAAGGAATTCTTGTTCTGCATTTTTTACTTGACATTACTTAAATTCATTATTTCTTTAAACCAAGTTATATTAAAGTTGTAGCTATAGAAAAAAATGCTGCCCATATTATTACATGTTTCTTATAAATGTTCCATTGTTTTTTTTTTCCCATTCTTGATTTTATTTGGAGCTAGCTGTAATTACATGCTAGTTCTGTTTGAAAGTAAAGATCTATTCACACATTTTATCCTTCAGAAATGAGTGGAAACGTAGTTAGAAAAGTACATTTTGCATTTAGTTTTATTATAGGTTATCATCAGCATGCTTTACTTCAAAGTCAAATTTTGTAGGAGTTAGGATGTCAAACTTAGATTTGTTTCCTTGTATATATTAGAGTTTAAATAGCAGCTTTCTCTAGTTTGCTTTCTGGATGAATGAGAGAACTGGACAGGAGGATGGAGTCTCATGTCAGGCACATTTTAAGCCATACTTCTTTTGGTATGTAAAACATATTATAATTACATTTTACATTTTCACTGTGGAAATTCTACATAGACCATAGCAGCAGATCCTATTCCAAACAACACAAAGGTTTAAGAAGATCAGGTAAATTGCTTCACCTTTTGCCCTAGATTTTTGTTTTGCCAGAAAAAGACAAAATACTTAGAATAATACTTAAAATAAGTCTTTTTCTGAGTTACTTCTAGTATGTACTCAAATGCAATATTGTACTCTCATCATGTGCTTCATGGCATTGTATGTTACAGTTAAAGACCTAGTTTTTAATGTTAGGAAATTAATTACATGGGAATCTTCATTTTCTGCAGATAATTATCCTCATATTTGCAAGGATTTGCAAGGAAAATCCTCTCATTTGCCTGCTTCATTAAAAAAAAAATCAAACAAAGTGCATAGTAAACAGAAATTTATATGACTGTTTACTTCATCAGTAGTGCATCTCCTTCCTTCAGTAAATATTTTTCTTTATGATAAAATAAGAATTGTGAAGCTTCAGGCTATTTCTGTTCATCAAATAGAACATGGTATCTACTCAGTATGGAATATTTGCCAGAGATAACTCCTAAGAACTGGTTTAAAGCCAAGCCATTAAGCTGCCAGGTTAACTGATCTCTTTAAAGGAAGTAGTTTGATGGCTTCTTTTCAGCTTTTAAACAAAAAACTTGTTTGAGTACATTTCTCAGCACCTGCAAATCTTGCTGGTTTCACAACAGTTGATGATTCTGGTGTCTGCAGTGCTTTTTGTTGGTAGTTATGTATTCAAATGTGTTCTTGATTAACATGGATTTTCATATTTTACAGTTCTAAGATACTTCTTCCTTTTCAAGGTTTATAATAGTTTTTCTGTTTAAAAACAGATAAAGGAATAGGTTCTAAGAGGGAATGAATTGCCATTATGATGGATTTCTTTCCATAAAAGTCCAGAAAGCTATACCAGTATCGTTAATAAATGAAAGTACATATGCATTTTAAGGGGATTAAAAAAAAAAAAAAAAAAAGTTTTTTAAAAAATATAATTGTTTTCACTATCTGTGGCGCAACTACTCTTTATTTCAAACATAAATCTTAAATGTAGATTAATTTCTACCTTCAAATTAATGTTAAGTATAAAAAGTGATCTTTAAAAGATCAGAAAAAATCTACCTTGTAACTAGAATGAACCTTAAATGAACCTTAATTAAGAATATTAAACTGGCTCCTAATAGACACAGCTATTGATCTAATTAACAGGAAGTGCATAGCTGAACGGAAAGATTTGATAGAATAAATCCCCTCTTGTTGACACAATGTTGGCATAGAATTTCAGTGAGAGGGAAACTCTTAATAGTTTTTCTGATTTGTTCCCCCCACCTCCACCCCAAGTACTCTAATTTATGATCAGATTGGCTGGTATTGCATTTTGGTGTACAGATGGTGTTAGTTTTTTTTGTTTTGTTTTGTTTTTTTTCTTTGCCAAGAATAGTTTAGCAGGAATAGCAAATGAAAATTATATATACTAATTATATACAGTATATTTGTATATAATATAGTATGTAGTATTACACATAGTATATTTGATATGCTTGTAAATATAGTATAGTATATTATATATAGCGTATTTGTATGTAATATATTTGTCTGTAACTTAATATATAGCATTTTGTATATTGCATATTTTATATACTTGACATATTCTGAGTCATAGAAGCTCTGCAATAACAACAAGGCCAATATTTTAGAACAGACACACAGATTGTGCTTACTGTTTCAAAATATATGACATCCAATATCACTTTCAATGACAGATCCCTTTCAACGTCTAAATTAATGATCATAAAACTTAATAAAATCTTACTCAAAACCTACATGTTTCAGGTATTTGAACTGGTGTTGATCGGGTTAAATTTATATACTTTTTGTAGATATTTTGCATTTATTCATATGTTCTATTCCACTGTAGTGAATGTCTTAAAGTTTCTTATCATATTTCATCATTACACTTAAATTAGAATTTAGAAATAATAAATTTATTACAGAGAGAAAAACTGAATATGAAACTTCCTGTTTTAGTACAAGGCTCCTACAGATGATTCTGACTCTGTCCTCATTTCACTTGTTTTAATTCTCTTTGTTTCTCAGAAGTCATACACGTTGTAGACATATCATAAAGCTAAATCTACCTGTATTCATGTATATTCTGTATGCTACACTAAGCTGGTATACATGAGTCTAGAACATATTAGATCAGTATCGGAGAAGACACAATTTCTGCTTGCTTTGTGAGCTACAAATATATGTTTTAAATTCCATTTTAGTTTATTCATCCTAGCTAATACCATTAGTTTCTGATACAGTTGTATCAGAATGAGTTCAAAATCAAAAGTTTTGGTGCTGATTTTTCTTCTTCACATAGACAATAATAAGATACAGGTCCTGAAATGGTGAGTGTAAAAATGAATTCTTAGTGTGTCATAAAAAATAATTTTCATAATATTTCCAAAAGCTAAACTGTATGTGTCAATCTCCTTTGTCTGTAGGACAAAAGCTTTTTAAAACTTCAACAGATTTTATCCTGAATTTTGAACTGCTTAGTCAGGAGAGTGGAAGTTTGTATAAGTGTATATTTCAGAGAAGCCTGAAGATTTTCTTGCATCGTGTGTAGTCTTCACATTTTTGAGACCATCAGCTAGTTCTTGAGACAAGATGAATAGAAATTTTCACCAGGATTTCCTGATATAGAAAAGAGAAAATGACTACATTTTTCCTCTGATGTTAATCATGGCTATTTCATTCATTTCAGTGAAATTTGCACTAGTTCCACAAAAGGGGAATATTTGATCAGTGGCTTATTTATCTGTCAGCCAGTACGCATGTTATTCTTTTATTAGCTGTTTATTGTAAAGACTGGGAGACTAAACTCCAATTAATATTGATGGGTGTGTTCTTACAAGGCAGAAGATTAAAAAACATTATCTTTTAACAGTGTTGCTTTTGTGAAAATAAGAAGATAAAATAAGCTCTGACTTTGTTTCTTTGTTTGTTTGTTTTTCTGTAACTTTCACATTCCTATTTAGTCAAGTCTTTGAGCCAATGAAATACTTTCAAAGACTTGGATAATTGGAACAGAAATTACTTCTTGCTCCTTCTCCACATTAGATTTGCCCAGAAAATTTTGTATGAAGATCTTGAAGTCAAATCCATTCAAATAGCTAGGACTCCCTCCCTTTTGGGCTTGCTACCCTTTACTGCCTTTCTGTAGAAACTTCCTCAAAGCTCTGAGTGCTCAATGTTATTGGAATTCTCATCCATAACAGGTTTTGGATGATCTGTATTGTAGCTGTAGATTTTCAGAAATCAACTGTGATTTCTTTGTTTTATAGTTGTATGGATTTGCCGACTTTCATCTTTGATACCTTCTACTGATTGATATTCTACTTGCATTAATGTAACTCCATCCGGAATGAGGTAATTCCACCCTTCAGTGAATACTTCGTTGCTTCTTCTTTTTTTAAGACAACTAAAACAAAACAAAACAAACAAACAAACGAAAAAAACATACTATTTTTTGTTGTAAAGATACAGCTCCTACACGGCATTTTTTGGCCATTTCAACATTCTGCATTGCTAATGCATAATAATGGTAATAATTGTGTTAACACATCTACAATCATTTCAGTTTATTCATAGCTAGATGTTACTATTCACAAAGCAAACTTTTGTCTAATGAACTCAGTTTGTTTACTCCTTGTTATCAAACGTCATGTCAGTCTTATTTGAAAGTTAAAAATATTCTTCCCATTTAGAGAAAACATCTATAAAATAAATATCAGTTGTAGAATTCCCTTCTAAAGGTAATTCTAAGGGATTCTTCTAAAAGAATCAATTGTTTGAGACCTACACAACAATGTATTTTCACGAAGAACATTAAAGAATGACAATTATTTAACATGATATAAATCCTGAATATAAGATTAACTGTCTCCATATTTATGCATATGGAAATATTTCTTGTATTAACTGTTTCATAGATAAATTGAACCAATAGATTTCCTTTTAGTGTACAAAAAAAAAAAAAAAAAAAAAAAATCTGCTGACTGTTTTACATGTCTAATGACAATCTCAACCAAGTTATGGTTATATTATTTCACACTGTTTATTTCAAGTCATTTGGTGGCCAGCTTTTCTGTCTTCTTGAGAAATGCCTCAGTGTTGTGCACTTGAAGTATTTTTGTAGTTTATTAAATTAACATCAAATATGTAATGTCTTGAAGACCAACCTTCTAAAATAGAGCTTTCAGTGTATTAGTAGGGCAGTATATGGAAGCTTAAATTACATCTATGTATGTATAAATATTTTGTTAATTAAGAATTTGATCTCCACTGTAAACCAGTTTGTTTTAAGGAATATTAAGAAGCTTTATATTTCTGCCTAAAATAGACACAAAAATCCAAACAGTGCAAAATCATAATTTATTATAACATGCTCTGGTATCATTAATTGAATATTTAAGACAGTAAGAAATTGTCATTAAGAGACTACTTTTCCTGGCCTTCCAATTCCTTAAAGTACTGTCTTTAGGTACTTACCAAAGGTATGAGTTTTTTTTTCTGAACTGTTAAAATTACTTTGAAACATCTCTGTGGATGGCGCTGAGTCAGTGTGAATTCCATAAATAGATTGATTTTTTTTTTTTTTTTTTTTTTTTTTTTCCCTGCATGTAAATGTAATGTAATGTACCTGCTGCTTGTTTCGTAGTTTGGACTGTTCATGAAAGAGGGTCACTAAATTCCTTCTCTTCTGATAAGCATAGTGAGATTGAGTAGACTTCGAGGATTATTTATCTGTAGTCTGAACTGATTTGCATATCGCTATGTAAGCAGAAAATATGGGAGAGACAACCTTCCAATTTCTTGTTCAGAGTAGTGCAAGCCAATGGGACCTCTAGTACACTTGCCAGTTTCTGCTTACATGATGGCTAAATGTTTGGTCAGCTCATCTCCTAGATATTTATGGACTCTTATCTGTATATTTACTTCTCTTTCATCTAATCAGAATTTCACTTGCTGCAACCTACGGCCACTACATCTTGTCATTTCACTGTGCACCAAACAGACTTTGGCTTAACATCCTGTATAACCCTCCAGGAGATAGTTAGATAGGAGATAGAAAATAGCAGTTGGAGACTTTTCTGATTTTTTTCTACAGGCCAAACAAATAGAGGTTTCCTGCACCATCTGCTCCAGCCTCTTGACTAGGCTGGTGGCTCTCCACCTGACCTAACCTGGTTTGGCAATCTCTCTTTTGTACTGGGGAACCAAAACTTAACATAGTGCAGTCTCATGAATACTTTATGGAGAGGAATAATCACTTCTATTTAGCTCTGTAAAATTGGAGAGAATTTGCTGTTATGTGTGGAAATGTCCTCCCATTCTTTTTGGGAGATCTGTTTCATCTTGATCTGAAGAAACTGAATTTCTGGATGTAACTGTCAAGTAGTTTCCCTCAATTTTTAAGTAAAGATAATAACTGTTTTTTTCAAATCCCTTAAAACATGAGGCTATTCCTTGTTACATGCAGTACACTTGTATTATTTGCTTCTCAGGTATTACTGCACATTTTTCAGATGTTATTTGATGTTCTTGATTAAAACTAGAAAATATGCCTTCTCCTCTTGGTGTATTCTAGTTAATCTTGGTTCTTGAAATTGTATCTCTGAGACTGTTTATTGTGGAGTAGATGTAATAGACAATTTTGAGGTAATTTCATATTGAATACAACTTCCTAGGGGGAAAAAATGCGTATATACATACAAGAAGGGACATGGCTGAGGGACATGGTTTAGTGGGAGCTATTGGGAATAGGTGAACGGTTGGACTGGATGATCTCTTAGGTCTTTTCCAACCTTGGTGATTCTATGATTCTATGATTCTAAGAAATAAAATTACACATAGAAAAAAATGTTCCCACATGTAAACATTCAGTTAGTGTTGTCTATTTTAGTAAGTTGTCTACAGTTAAAAAACTTAGAAATCAGAATGCAAAAAGTTCTGAGAGAAATAACTGAGGTGTTTATCTAATTGTGAAAGATCAAACACACTGGAAAATTAAGAAAAATGAATGTGAACAATCTGCTTGTGATCCAGGAAGACTTTTGTAAATGAATTTAAATTCTCTATCTATAATTCAGGAAGACATCTGTATTTCTTCTATTTGTTTTTCACAACTTCTTGTACTTAGCAGAAATACTACTGGCTGAGACTGAGCCCTTTTGTGTTGAAAACTGGTATAAGCATAACTTTCTGTAGACACAGACTCTTTATTTAAGAACACTAATTCCTGATGTTTTATAAATAGACTTTCCACTATTATAATTCCAATTAAAATCTGTGGGTCCTGAGATTTCACTTAACACCTGAACTAATAAATGCAGGGGCATGCACTGTGGAGGGAGCTGAACTGCTTTTTCATGAAGTGTCTCTAAAAATGTTTCTTCTACTGTTTTATTTTGTTCTGACCCTTGCTTTTATGAGCTATTTCTGTACCTCTACATAAGACTGAATCACATACAAGAAATACGAAATATCATATGAGAATGACATACCATATTTAATGTCATATACTTTTTTGAGCACGTGTGATAGTGATGGAGTTGATGGAGTGCCTACCGCTTCCCTTTGGAAGAAAGTCACCTGTTAACTGTAAGGAAAAGAATTGTGTGTGTTCACAAGTGCATGCACACATGCGCACTCATTCATATATTGCATGAGGATCATGTTTGTATTTTTTGAGGACCATTTTCTAATGGTCTAGTTTAAGTAATAGGCAACAGATGGCACATTTGTTTTGCTGAAGAGCTGAAGTGGGAGAAGTGTGAATGACTTCTGTGGATTGGTATGATTTGAAACTGAAAGAGAAAAGGGGAAAATGTTTTTGTATGTATGTTTGTTTGTTTGCAAGGAGAATTCGGAACTGAGAACAAAGCATTTGAGATTGTAGGGGTTTTGCATACTCTTCCTCTGCTCTTTTTCTTCTCTACATAATTGCTATTTAGAAGAACAGTCAGATGCAACACTTCTTTCCATCCAGTCGCTTTTAAGAACAAGAGCTTCACAGATTATCTTTATGTAAATATAGAAGATAAAATCAGAAATGATCACTCTCTATTTTAAAATTAGGAAAACATTCCTCATTTTTGTTTGTTTTGCTTTGATTCTCTCACATTTGACTATTGTAAAGAAATTGCTTGGCAGATTGAGTTTTAAGAAACTTACTGGAATCCAACCAACCAGGATATTTTTTTAAGGGTGGCCTTCAACAGATGTTTTCTCACCTCTTATCTACAGGTAGAACCTGATAGCAGGTATTAGACTGTCAGCACATCTCTAAATTTACTTTGATGCAGGCTGGCAGAAGCAATAGGTACTGCAAAACTAATCTTTCCAATAACATATGTCTCCTGAAAGAGACAGGACTGTATGTATTAAAAATAGTTTGATTGAAGGGAAAAATATATTGACTAGGATTCTCTTATCTGATATTTACTTTTATCTGCTGGCAGTCTTCCCTCTTCCTCTCTTCTCTAGTCCCGCAAGGAATAAAAAGAGGCCTGTGCTCCTGGTAGAGCTTCTTTTATATATATACATATATATATAAATCTTTTTTTAAAATTATTATTAATTGTGTAAATACTTTCTTTTGGTTTTGCTCTCCTCTTTCAGTTTTTCAGATGAAAAAGTAAGCTATACCTATTTTCAAACAATCAAACTTCCTTCCACCTCTCTATGAACTCATGTCCACCTTAGAAATAATATGGTGAATAGTTCTATAAAACAAATACTTGACTGCACATGTTCCTTTAGTAACCCTATAAAATATGTAGTTTGCTGCCAGATACTGTCATACTTATTGACTTCTTTTTGCTCATGAATAAAAATCCATTTTACATTGTATTTTTGAACAGGAGACCTTGGGTCTGTATATGGAAGGAAAGGATTTCATGGATCAGGAATTTTATTTTAGCACCAAGACAAAAAACAATTTATTGCAAATTAAACTTTTAACAGAACATTTAACTGATAAATAGGTAAACAATAAAAAGATTAATTAAAATTTAATTATGGAGTAAGTGCAATTTTAAATTATTGGGAGTACAGCACATTATTGAGTCAAGGAGTAATTCATTCAGTGCTATTTTGGTTTTGTAGTAGCCCAAGTTTTAAGCAAGATACTACTGTATGACTGTTTCATGCCTGATAGAGATGTTTCAGATTTCTTATCCGTCCGGATGCCTGAACTCTCTGAACAGGAAAGCATTTGTGTGCTTCATAGCATCACTGGTACATCCATGTTCTGGGCTGTTAGAAAACTGGGGATCATCTGTAGTAGGCCTGTCTTCCCTGCAGCTCTGCCTCTGTTCCTCAAAATTCATCAAGGCCACTTGTATTTCTTTTGTTTGCCAGATGGCTCACATTTGCTTCAGGCAGGCCTTCATTTGTACAGTTGAAATTTCCTTTTACATCAAAGCAGAAAAAATACTAAGTAACATAAAACTGGCACTTTCTCTTTAAAAATTACTTCCTGATATTTTTAAGGACATCTATTGTATGTGGTTTTTGTTTGTTTATTCAAATTACAGAAATTTTTAGAATTTGAATTAATAGAATACAGTTATTATATTAAGGGATGAGTATGAGAGCATTTAAATGTCTTGTCATGAAGCTTGTCTTTTTTTTTTTTTTTTTTTTTTTTTTTTTTCTTGTTTGCTTCCTTGCTTTTTAAGCTATTCTCCTTTATCATGAAGAAATATTTCTTTTTTTAGTGCAGGTGTCAGTCTGACACAGACACTGACTATTATTTAAAAACTTTGTGAGGTAAAATTATAGAGATAAGATTGTTTCTCCAAAGTAGATTGCTTTTCCAAACTAGGAACAAAACTCAGAGAAAATGTTTGTGTGCATTTTCTCCTTTTTATATCCCTGTTTTCTAGAATGAGATAAAAAATATGTAAGAACATTATTCATGCTTCAGAGGAAGTCTGGCTGAATGCCAACCCATTCTCAAGCATTAGCATTTGAACATAATTTTCTTAAAATGTCACCTTTTTATTGCAATCAGCATAAGTGTCAGTGTGTTATTCCAGTGGCCTTCATAACTCTGACCACAATTTACCTTCATTGGAATTTGCTGAATCCATGGCAGGAACGCAAATTCATGGGGTCAAAACCAAAACAAGTAATTTGGAACTCTTCTCACCTAACTCAGCTGGAAAAGAAAAATTACTTGCGTTAGCTTTGGGGAAAATATTTGTGTAAGTGTAATTGTTTAGTTTATCTCTGTGGTTGTGTAAAGCAAGCTAGATCTGAAGCTGCAGTTTTACGCTTATGTTAGCTCAATATCCAGAAATGATTCAGGAAAAGCTTGCTGAGGATGCCCAGCCAGCACAGTGGAAGAAGGTGCAGCACTGTCATGTCCTCACATTGCCCCTTTGCCAACCCACTGTGGGGGGCAGCCAACAGCAGAGTCCCACCAGCAGCTCATGACCTGTCCCATAATAGACAGATGCAGTGATTTGGTCTTGAATGCACTAGCTGATATTTTGAGAGAGTTTCAAGCTGATGTTGAGCTCAGGCAACATGGCTTGCTTTGCTCAGGATCAGGCTATAATCACGTGGTAACTCCTGAGTCTTATCTCACCTGTCCAGAGTAACATCCTGGCTTAAATCTTAACAGACTCAAGGAGGTGAGAAACTACTTGTCATCAGTGTGTTCTCAGCTGTCAGAAGAGCAGGCTGGTTTAAGCTGGAATTGCTGCGATGTCATGTATTGCCTTCTGCATTTTGCCACACAAGAACCTGTCCCAGTGGCATCATAAGTCCTGGCAGGTATACAATACTGAATGCTAAGCTCTCCAAGAGGAGGCCCAGGTTGGAGCAGAGGGATGTGGAGAACTTCAGAAGCTGAATAATTGACTGTATCTTGACTGTGCAGGGGATGAGAGAATGCACAAAATAATTTTCCTGGAAGTGGGAAGGGGAGGAATAGCAATCATGGCAGAAAAGTCAGAGATTACATCCCTGAGTCCTGGGAAAGAGAACCCAAATAAACTTCATTCAGAAGTGTACGGATTTTACCAGTTGTGGCTGCAGTGTGTGTGAGTTGTGGAAAATGCGAGAACTAAAAAACAGGACAAGATCAGATGTGTGTTGCAATGATTTTATGTACATAATCACTCTTAGCAATACTGTCCAATGGCATATAATACTATGAAAGTCTAGGGATGGTGAGTCCTTTATCCTCTGAATAATATGATTTAAGATAAAGCTTGAAACTTCAGTGCCTTCACTGAAAACTTCATGGAGATGATTTATGTACAGCCTGTGAATAAAACAGCTTTTGGTGTTTTGAAGACCAGGGGTAGACAGGGGTTTTTCACTCAAAGGACTCATCTGTCATGACATGGGTACCCACAGGCAGGTTGTTTAGCTGGGATGCTTTTACATTCCTAACTCAAAGGAGAGTTAATGAATAAGCCTCACAACTTCAGTGAATATTTAAGATTTTACAAAATAGTGATGGAGTTTGTAAAATGTTAGTGTTTCAAATATATTGGCTGTTATTCAGTTAATGCAAAAAAATCAAGTGTGGATTTAACAGCACTAAAAATACTTAAAATGGAGTCATATGTTCAGCTAGTTATCTATTTTGATTACATACTTTATTGCTTTGTTGTATCCTTTATTAAAATGATATCTTTCATTAATGAATACACTTGGGGATCAGTCTGTCAGGCAATGTGGCACAGATATAATGTCAACTTCCTTGCTAATTTGTTCCTCATAGTAACAATACCGGATACAATACTGTAATGCCATGTAATGGAGTAGGGAAAATGTCTCATATTCAGGTGATCTTTTTTTCAAGTCAGTATTTTTATTAGTTTTTGACCCTCTAATCTTATTAATTTCTGATATTTGCAGTTTGTTAGCTCTCTTCAAAAAGCAGGTACTGGTGTTTGTACAAAGTCCTTCTGCCCTCATTACTTACGCTACACAAAAATATAGTTCTGCTTCTCTCCCCCTCCTCTCCCTTCAGAGGTCTTTAGAGCATGTAAAAGGAACACTTTAATGGGCTTTTTTTTTTTTTTTTTTTTTTTTTTTTTTTTTTTTTTTTGGCTCAATTGATGCAGCTATGTATTATTAGTCTAGTGTAACTCTCAAAAGCTTATGAGGCTTCATGGAGTAGCTGAACTGAACATAGGTTTTATGTTCCATACCTAACAGATCATGCAAGTTTCTGTCATTGTCAGTTAGGATATGCTTGATCAAGTTCAGTCAGCCCACAAATGATGAGATGTTTTTTCTTCACTGTGTGATACATCTAAAAGTCAATAGGCAGGTTATTAAGGGGTCTAGTTCAAAGTTTCAGAATTCACAGTTATGGTTACCAAAGCTAGATATAGTTGAGTAGGTGCCAAAATTATGTTTTCATAAATTCACTTACATCTCAGTGGCTTTTTCAGGTGAATGTCTATGTCTACACAGAACTGTCACAAAGCAGTGAATTATTTTGGAGTTTGTAGGCATAGAATCTTATCCTCCTTGGAAATCTTTCTATCAACAAAATTATGGTAATTTAAACAATATTTGGAAAAGGATTTTTCACTGCAACTGTTTATATTTTCCTGCTGATTTTACTTGTGCTACCAGTAGTAATAAGCATATAAAGCCACTAAGGGCAACAGCTATACAGAATACATCTTTTGGTCTTTCTGCATTGTGTGTTCATTTCAACTAAATGCAGAACTTAAAGAAAGTAAAGTATGTTCTAAATAAATAAGTTCAGTGTCCTCTTTTATTTCTTAATTTTTCTTTTCCTTAGAGCTTCAATCCTCAGAAAGAATAGAGGGGCATCACTGGAGCTTAGAAAGAGGGACCATAAAGATTGTAAGTGAGCTTAGAGTTGAGTTTTCAAGAGGGAATATTCTGCAAATTAAATAGATCTTGATGTAATTTTATTTATTTATTTATTTATTCACGAATAAGTGCATTTATATTTTGCATTTCATGGAAATTTTTCTGATTCTTAGCTACATTATACTGGCATTGGTTTTCTGAACGACCGTCAAAGATGGGACAAAATAACCGTCTGAGTTAACTGCAAGTTTTAGCAAACTGTCATTCTATGTCTCTCCTGGTTTCTTGCTCCCATTTAGGACATAATACCTCATTTTTAGTGCCTGCTCTGTTAAAAAGAAATAGCTCTCTTTTAACAGAAATTAGGAAACTGACCCATATGGAATAATGGGTCATAAGCTGCTATTTACTGTTTGGACTCCATAAATGCTCAGCGAGCATCAATGACTGTCAGTTGATGGGGTGCCATTTTTTCCACATGGAGCCATTCAGTGACACACCATTGCTTCATGCACACTTCTATAACAGGCACCATTTTATCAGACTGCCCCTCTGCTGCCATCTGTTGCAGGGCAGCGAAATTTAGTGTAATATAGTCAGGAAGGTTCAACTTCTACTGCCTTAACCAAACATCATAACCCCTACATCACAGACAAACATTGTGAAATAGGAGGCATTACTTTAGAAGCAACTAACGACATGATAGTTAGTAAGAGTGTTTTTGTCTTTTTAACTACTTAAATGCCTATTATTAGTAAAACATACAAAAAGAAAAAAAAAAATCCTTTTTAAAATTTTTCGTTTTGTTCAGCTATGTAACATTAGAATAGGGATGAACATAGTTAAAATAGTTTGATCAGAAGTAGATTATTTTTTTCAGTCCAGAGCTGGTTTGATGCTAAAATTCAGCATAAGTGACTTTCCCAAAAGTATCAGATAATGGAAGGACTGAAAACAGAATTAATTGTCTTTTGAGTATCTGACTACTTGCATGTCAATGGCAAACATACCTACGGCAAGTTTGTTGCGAAAAAAGAAACCTTAATGCCCTTCAGCCAAGGTACCCTCTGCCACATACATTTACATAAAATGAAACACCCCATGAGACTCAGGAAACCTTCAACGTATGAAACTTTGTTATCCTGCCCAGTGTATTATTGCTGAGCAAAGTAGGAACAAGTAGTTGAGGTATCTTAGTGAATAATATGACCTCCCTTGTTTGCCTACAAAATGAATTGACAAACCATATTTAACTTGGCAAAGTACATAGCAGTGATGCAGTAAATGCAATTTACAAAAAGTGAGAATTAATTTTATCTCAAAAATTGTATATTTTCTGGCCATTTTCATCAACAATACAAAATAAAACAATCTTAAAAATTCTTTCATAACTTCAGTGTAATTTTTTAATTCATATTTTAACAAATAGAATTTTTGTAGTAATAAATTATGTTTCTAAGAAGGTTGCATTAACAACTTTACACATAAATGGTAATCTAATCTTCCAGATAAGTAGTTTAATAGATAGCTTTCTTATTAATAACAAAATGATAGAATCAAATAAGGGGTAATTTCTATTATCTTTATAAATAGATAAGAAGTATATAGATGTGAAAGAAGCATTGATGTGGAAAATGTTAAAATAACAAATCTTATTAGAAGAAGGAATTTAGAAATAACTTGCCAGGAGGGTAATGACCTCAATTAAATTTTATGTGAAATTATAATTGGCGTTTTTAATAAAGGAATGCTGTTGCAAATTGCCTATTTGATATCATAATATTACAGGACATCTTATTTCCTCTGGCTTGTATTTATATTAACTAAAAATCTTTGAGATAATCAAGGAAGATTCATAAGTGTTTGGAGTCTGCTCAGGTAAGTTCAACTCACCTTTCAATAGAAAAAAAAAAAAGGGGGGGGGGAGGGGGGAAGTGGGGTAGTTGTTGTCAGAAAGTGATCCTCTTGTTCTTTTGACCAAAAAGTTGTTGCTATTTGACAGCTTGTTAGTCAAAACAGTCACACTTTTTTATTATTATTATTATTATTTTTTAAGACATGTTTGGGGCAAATTGGCGAATTTATTTTTACAACTATCCCAATAAATTATTGAGAAACTTCTAAAAATGTCCCAGATTTCAATTTCAATATACATATTTATAATGAAAATCAATGTTTCTAATTTTCATTCTAGTCATGTGCTAATTTCTAAACACAAATTAACATGGTAACTTTGAATGAGTTCTGTGCTCGAGACTTATGTTGAGGATTAGGAGGTATTGCCTGTGGAGTCCTCCAAAATATATCTCAGTATAATGTTTTCAAGTATTTATTTTCATATTATTATTGTGTTAAAATTCAGTCTAAATACACTGAATGCTACTAGACCAGTACATAGTTTAAATCTGAGGAAAATATTCCCAAGAGAAAAGTCATCCTAAACAGTCTCTCAGTGTATAATATTTTTCCTTTTTTTTTTTACCTAAAATAGATGCAGAAGGGTTGCAGTTGCAACAAAATTGCAAGGGAATATTGGCTCAGAGTGCTGTAGCTAAAAATAAACTATAATACTTAGAGGATTACCTAATGAAAATTCTAAGCGAAAGGAAGTGGTGTCTGTAGCGTTTGCAAATAAGCAGCTGCTGCCATTCACAATCTACCCCAATTACCTTCTGTTAATCTGGCACATCTTTAAAATGAAATACTATGCATACTTCTTCATGGTTCAAAAATTGTAGACTTTTCTTCAGGTTCACCAAGAAAAGTCAGTATCACAAGTGACCTGTGTAATTGAATGTGAATTATTTAGGGAACAGATTTCCACAGAGAAAATGAAAACTGGAATCACAAGGAATCCTCAGCATTTCTTACAATTGTAAGCCAATATATAAATGTAAAGAGAAGTATTCTTGATATTGTTGAAAAAGAGATGAGTGTTCTTTTATAGTAAGATTGTCATTTACATCTTATTATATTTATGTAGATATATGCATAAACACTCTTGGGATGTACTGTAATCTGAGAAATAAATTCTGCTGTAGTTACGAAGAAGAAATGTTTTATGGATGAGAGTAGACTACTGAATCATCAAAGCACATTTCAGCAGTCCATTCAACTACTTGGCAAATTTAGTGAGATTTGAACATTTAAACCCAAAAAAGGCAACCTAGAAATCCTATGCTACACTTAGCTTTGAAGATGCCTAAGTTGATCTTGCGTCTACATTTTGGAACACAGAGTTCTTAATTTGTTTAAACTAAGGAACCTTGGTATCCATGAGACTAGTACTTAGTTCTCATAAAGCCCAATTTTAATCCAGTTGAGAGTGATATTATATACAAAATAAAGTCATGGAGAAATCAGTTGTAAAAAGGAGAAAAACTGAGGCACGAAAGATTTTGTAGCACTGCAGATGTGTTGAATTTGTCTTCGTCAAAAAAAACTACCACTTTCTGTCAGCCACCATAGGAGTCTTAGCAGTTTTTTAGAGCAATACTTTAACAATTCTGACTTCCCCAAAGAATCCTGACAGAGGCTGCTGTAACTTGGAATTTCTCAAACATCTGAATGGTACCAAAAGACATTTCAAATTAAGAAAAGGCCAAAGATTGAAGAATGGAAATGTAAATCAAGGGTCAACTTCTTATTGCATCATCATCACAAAATTTCACTTACAATTTCTGCAAATTCCAGATTGTCTGGGCTCTTTTTCTGCTTTATACAAGAAGAGTAATATAATTGCACCTCTGTTTGCATTACAATAATCTAATTTTCAAGCGGCTAAAGACCACGGTCTAAGTATTGTATCATAATAGCATAATATGATTATCTCTTAGAAAAACATTGTAACAAAGATATTGCTACACTTCTAAAACAAATATGATTATTTCAAAGTAAATAAAACTTGCTTTCAAACATGCATAAAAAGCCCTAAACTATTGGCCTTTCCTGTGATACCTGCTTGTGCTATATGAAACCACAAGCAATTGCTTATAAAATTTATTGCATGTCATTGCAGTGTATTTTATTACGAAGTTATAATGAGAAATACTGGATCAACCAAAGAAGTCCAGAATGCTGAATTGCAGCTCCTGAAAAACCTCCTTACTATGAAATGCTAAAGGAGAAACGATTGCTATGGCATACTTCTTTTCCAATCATGTAATATGGAAATCAATACCTGGGAAGCAACTTCCGAAAAAAAGACTTTGAGATAGTATAGAATTAGTCAAATCATAGAATTGGTCAAATCATGACAAGTATGTTTTTCCAAATCATAGACAATGTCTGCATTAAGTGTTCAAGTAATGTCTGTAGATGCATTTTTTTGTTTTCTATGTTTTTCTGATGCATACTTAGGAATTGTAGTTTAACCCAGCAGGTAGCTAAACACCACTTAACCTTTCACTCAGCCACAGTGAGTGAGCTCACCCCTGTGGGATGGGAGAGAGTGTTGGGGGGGGGGGGGGAAAGAAAAAGTAGAAATCATGGGTTGAGATAAAAACTATTTTCTAACACAGAAAAGGCAGTGCACAGTGCAATTGCTCACCACCCACCAACTCACAATCAGTCAGACTCCAAGCAGTATCAGCCCCAAAGCCAGCTCCCTTCCGTTTTGTAGTTTTTTTCTGTCCCTAGTGTGCATGTGGTATGGAATACCTCTTTGGCCGGTTTGGATCAGATGTCCTGGTTCTGTCCCCTCCTCTCCTTACATCCCCCTACCTCCCTTGCTGTACAGTATGAGAAGATGAAAAACTGAAATGTCTTTGACTCTGTACATCATTGTGCAGCAACAACTAAAACACAGGTGTGTTATCAACATTGACTTTCTCTGAAACCCAAAAGACAGCTTCATATCAGATGCTATGGAGAAAAAAAAAACCAACATATTTGTCCCAGCTGACACCAGGATGGGAATTAAGTTCGAGACATTTTATAAGTTATTTTTGGTTGTTGATGCTATTTTTGATCAGCTGATGCTTCGTTTTTTTCTATTTACTAAGTAACCCTGAAAGTAGGATATACACAAAAACAAAGTAATTAGTACTGCCTCATATACACAATAGCTAGCTTGGACTAATGAGCCTACAGGCTAAGCATCACTGTGCTCATCAAACTCATGTGAGACCTTATGTTTAAGTTTACACATACTCATCTTTGTTGCTGCTGAATTGTTGTGTTGCAAATCTTTCTATTTGCTTTAGGACTTCATATCTTTACCAGTGTTTTTCTCCTTGAATATTTGAGCTGCTGTCCCCATCTCTGAGTGCACCATTACCTTTCTTACCTTTCATATCTGTTTTCTGTGGTCTTTCTCTAAATTCTACACAGTTGTGCAATTTTCTCTGAGACAAGGTGATACAGCTGGACTCTATCAGCATAACTTTGGATCAGGATCAGTTAGATGGCGGAACCTCTTGAAGAAGGGCTAAAGTGAAGCTTTTAAGTCAGCAGTTGTTGGGGGGAAACAAGGGGCAGAAAATATCTGTCTTGAAGAAAAACCACAAACTCCACATGTTGTGTTATATTGATCTTCAGACTTGATTCAACTCATCTTAGAACTTCAGTTTATGCTAAGCTAAGCTAAACACACTGTGTTTTTCTACTGCAATTTGATTTTCTGTTCACTGAGTCTTTTGCAAAAATCTGTCTTGTCTTTGTCACTTTGCTTTTTGTAATCCTGGCCAGTACACATTTAAGTTGTTCATCCATCACAGTCAAAAGCTATCTTCATGAATCACATCTTGGTGCCAATGATAATCACTTATTTTGTAGGAGACAAGAAATTGGATATGCAGAATTTTCAATAACAATTTATCCTCTGAAAATCTGGATCATTGTCAACACATTATAGAATATATTCCAAAATATATAGATTCTTTAGACAATTATTTTTTTTTTTCTTTTTCATAATTAAATTGGAAAAGGTTTTCCTCTAGACATATATTAACATTAAAATACCAAACTAGTCTCTACAACTTCATGTACAATATCCATACATTTAGGGGTAAGCCTACACATACAACTGTTTATATTATAAGGATTTATAATTTCATTAGATTTAGATGACTTGGTGAAGAGTGAAAAAAAAATCATGCCAAACGTCATATTGAGTTTATGTTGAAAGTAGTCTCAGGTTTCAATAGGGCAGAGATGAGTGAGGAGAGTTGATTAGTTACGCTGCATTATGATACAAAGCTATAAAAAAAATCATTTGTAATATTGCTGTTTATATTTCAATAAAATCTAAAAGGCTCACATTAAGATCATCCCCCCAGCGCTAGGTCTTGTACAATCAGAGAATAATAATCAGTGTTTACTAAAGAAGCTCTTGGTCCAAACAGATGAGAGCGCAAGAGGGAAAATATTTAAATAATTTCCCCTCTCATAATTAGAATGATTGCTAAAGTGTATTTCATGTAAGAGAAGAGTAAATTTGAGAAAGGTAAAGTAACATATTAACATTATTAATTTCTCACATCCTATGTGAATGTGTCCTTGGGCTGCTCCTTAATTACTTCTCTAGTCCTGAAATTCATAGGTTGTGGTCTGAGATCTGGTCTCTGGTTCTCAGAAAAATTGATGTTAGTGAATCAACAGGGATAGAAAGGAGGTATTTAAGTATACCTGATGATATTACTTGTCTTTAAAGCCTGATGCTGTTTTCATTTGATCTGTTGACAGATTCCTACTGGTTTCCACGAAGTCAAATCAATGTCTAAACATAAAGAATTGCTAGTGCAAGTTTCTGTATTCCTAGTACTGTGTCCTAGTTTTTGAAGGATCACTTAAAAGAATGACTTAGTATTTAGTTTTCATCCTTTATTTTTTACACTATCTAGTTATTAAGACAAGTCATAGGGATAAGATTTATTTATGCTTATGCTCGTACTTCACTTGTTCCTTTTAGGAGCTGAAAGTGAGAGCATCATTTTCTTTCATCAACTTTTCTGAAGAGATGTAAGAAAATGTATTTAGTTTTACTTGATAGGTTAGAATTGATGAAGTGAATCCATTCTGCTGAAAGATTATTCTTAATAATCCATCATACTGAATGTTATCTACTGTTTACATCTTGTTTCACATTAACGTGTTATATGCAAACAAATTCCGGAAAATTGTATTTTTCGATCTGTAGCATTTTACATGGCTATTTTAAAATATCTAAGGAAGGAAAATAGGAGTAGAAAGTCAAAATTAGTTTCCCTTTGAAGCTATGGATATATAGGCCTTTTTTCAGGGCCTATGGAGGTAGTGATTTTTTATTATTATTATTCTGAAACTGGTGCAGAGATATCAGGAAATTGATCACATTCCGTAGAGTCATGCATAATAGTGATTTAGTGCTTATTCCACAGCAGTTTTCAGATTCTGTCCTCTCCCTCCTGCAAGATAAAAAAAAAACATATTGTTTGTTTTTTATAGGAGCAATGTTTAAAAAAGATTCACAACTTAATTGGCAGAAGATGCTGACTTATACAGAAACATCAACTTATATATTTCTTCTTCTTAAATGCTGGTATAAAATCATGGACTTGAATGGAACCACTCACATAAGACTGTGTTTTGATACATTGGTGAATGAGGATCATAGCACTATTTTTATTTCTGCTATTGCCTAAAGCTGAGCTTAAATTTAGAAAAAGGAGAAGATAAAACAGTGTTAAAAGAAATAATTCTTTTTCCTTAGTCACATCAGCAGCAAAAACACAGCAAATGGCTTACTGCTATAGAAATTCCTCAAATTGCTGTGTATTAAATTGACGTTCACTGCTTGAATCCATGCCTGTGTCTGCTGAGGTACTGAATGAAATATTTGAACAGAAGTAACAATAAGAGAGCTGAAGTTAAAATGCTTTATTTGAAGATACTGAAAAGTTCAGATGTATCTTTTTCAAATATTATTGTCTCATTTGACTACTATATATTCATGATATATTGGTAAAAAATAATGTATTTCATAGTATTAGGTAATAGCTTCTTGCCTGTAATCCAGTTAAAGCTTTTTCATATACAATTATTCTGAGTGAAAAAGCTACAATTCATAAGAATTTGTGAAGATGGATATAGCACCAGCGAAAAAGAAATTTCTGCCTTGCAATCTGCATGTTGTTTTACAGAAGCTTGCAATTCTGAGTCAGATTTTGTTATATATAGTTTTTGTTCAAATCTTTTCTTTAAGCTAGATGAGTAAATCCCATCTTCTCTGATCTCATCATAGTTTTCAGCATGTTAGTGCTACAGGCAAGACTTTATATGTATTGCAGCAACTCTTAAAATAAGTGTCATTTCTTTTGTTATCCTAAAAGATCCATGAATGCTAAAATATGAATCATAAAATATAAATATATACACACAGATGCATGAAATTGCACTTGCATGTTTTTCATTACTGCATTCTGTGATATTAACCAGTTGTATTGGTTTATGTAGTGCCATAAAACTACTGAACTGTGAGACACATGAAACACAGTTTTAAAATGAGAAAGCATAATGCTTTAAGCTATATCTGGTTTTAGACCTGGAGACCCATCAATAACCTGCAGTAAAATGAAATTACGCACACATTTGTGTACACAACATTTATTGGAACCAATTTCTAGATGAGAGAAAATGGATGGATCTTATCAATCTGATATTCAACAAAGCATTTAGTGCTGTGACACATCATAATGCGAGTGCCTGCTGATATAAAATTAACATAGAAGTTAGAGTAACTGTAGTACAATTAAATATTTGAGCAAAACAAAGGGCAAAACAACACTGTTGATTACCATTCTGCACGGAAGAGCATTTAACCAGTTTCTAAGACTCAGATGGTCAATCACTGTTTTCATGGAGGATTGTGACACCAAGGCAGAAGCAAGATAGTAACATTTGGTAATAGCCCAATGTCAAGACTATGTATGCCGGGGGACTGCCTCACCTGCAACTGTATAGAGATAACAGCAGTGAGTCTGTAGGATTATCTAATACTCAAGGGCATGGAGGCATGTTTACAGAACATTTATATTTATTACAGAGTAGCACAAATCACTACTAGATCAAAAGGATGAATATATGTGTATATATGTACAAAAAAATATTACAGATATTACCCAGAAGAAAGAATATATATAACAGATATTATGGGTATAGCATGAATTAGTAGTAGCAGCAGTTAGAGACAGTAGAAAGGCAATTTGAGGTAAGAAAAACAGCAATACAGCAGCAGATATGGTTGGGGAATTATTAGAGGTTCAGCAAACTTAGCATTAATATTATAACAGCGAGTGGACTTATTATGAATAACAGTAACGTAACAGCAAACATCACAGGTACTCATACTAAGTCTGTATTCATCACAGCTATATATGAAGGAAAAAATACACAACCATACGTGATAAGTCTATATAAAATATAAATATAAAATCCCCAGCATAAAAGGCATCAAACCAATCCCAGAAGGACTGGCCAATGTCAAACTGACCTCAAGAGGTGTCTAATTAAGTTAAGAAACCAAACTCAGAGAGGAAGAAAGAAGGAGACAAACCAATTGCCACACCAGAGGTCTAAAACAAGTCCCAGAACGGGACCAAAGTAAGGAACTGAGTCTTATTCTGGTGATCTATGTCATGGTGTGTGGAACACTGCAGAGTGGAGGAGTCAGCATCATACTTTCACAGAGTTAACTCAGTGTTCTAGAAAAGCTTCATCCTACTTCAGGTAATAGAAAGAAAGGAACACGTACAGCACAGGATGCTTCCAAGAGAAAGAAGCTCAACTTGGGGTAAAAATATCAGTGAGACTGAGAGGGTGTAGGTAACCAACCAAATGCCAACTGTTAACTTCTGTCCTACTTCTGAGATGGTCAACAATTATGTGTTTCTTGTTCCCATTTATTTTCTTCAAACAAAGCTTTTATTTCTCACATCACTTTCCACTTTCTCAGGCAATAAATTGTCCCTTCGTTTTCTTGTTTTGCCTTTATCAAGGCAATCTTCAGGACAATCTTCAGAATGCCTCTCAGCCACACTTCAAGGATATCTTTTGTAGACAGGCTAAGTTCCCAGGCATGCAGACATGTTCTGTCAGCGTTCAGCAGACATTTTGTGTCAGAATTTTCTCATCACAGACGGTTATCTGTGTAACTTCTGTCACCCAGATCTGAGACTCTTCCTTGTTAAGGACCAGGTTCTACATGACATACGGGGATACCTGAATGATTTTAAGCTGGGTCTGTTGTGACAGGATGAGGAAAAATGGTTTCAAACTAAAAAAAAAAAAAAAAAAAAGCCCAGTTGCCCAGAGGGCAGTGGATGCCCTGACACTCAAGTTCAGGCTGGAACAGGGCACTTAGCACCTGATGGAGCTGTAGATGTCCCTGTTTATTGTGCTGGAGTCAGATCAGATGGCATTTAAAGGTCCCTTCCAACTCAAACCATTCTATGATATTATCCAAAGAATAATGTATTTGAGAATACTGAGTAGTATGCTACAGTTCTGTGTGCCCAGAAAAAAAGAATTACTGCAGTTAAGTATTGAACAGATGCAAACAATAGAAAACAGACATATTTTAAGCACAGTTAAGGCATAAAGCCTCCTTGTGGAGAATATAAGTTTTTGTTACAGCAGATATGAAGGGCTGAACTAGTATTTCAACAGAGGACATGGAAACATAAAAGCCTGGCTACACTTAAGCTGTGATTTGGTATCAGGATTGTCTGGGGAGATGCCTTGCACTCTGTTCCGCCACTACAGCTACACCTTATCCAGCTAGTAATGCCATATTGCAAATATGTTTTCTTTCTCAGCTGCAATTAGAGAATGCTGTTTGTGTCTGACACGTTCATCCCTGATTCTCAGATTACTAATAGTCATTTCGAGCAAGACTGTCAAGAAAATTCTGATAAAAGACCGCATAAATGCAAGTTACAGCTTGGTTACAAGCTGGGGTGAGACTGGAAGACTGATTTACAATTGCAGGAAATGGACCTTATGGATATTTGCTGCTAGGAAATTCCAAATGAGCTGGAAACTAAGCTTAGTACTGAAAGCGATAGTGACTGGGTGGGCAGAGCTCTCAAGCAGCAACAATTTAGATCAAAAGTGGAAGCACTCATGTTCTCAGGAATGAAAAAGGCTTTTTAAGCCAAAATACAACAATACAGGTGTGCTGCTTTCAGACTGAAGCAGTGTGATGGCATGCCGCACTAATTGAGCCAGTGAGAACTGAAGGATCTGTGCCACACTAGAGAAGGATTTCATGCTCTGTAGAATGACAGAAAAGATACACTAAATTCTGATGCCAGCTTCCATCACCTTCTTCTTACATTTTCAAAACAGCAGTTTTGTACTTTTTCATGTAGGGTAACTCTCCTATAAATATCCACACTACTGTTTACTTGACAATAATTAGACTGCTGATGTCTTGAAAGCACAGACTAAAATAATGTATATGAACAGTTTCTTATTGCTTCCTCATACTTCACAGTCTCACTGTACTCTTATGCTTTGCCTTGTCATATAAAAGGAATAATAGCATAATTCAACCAGGTATTTTTGCTCCATATTGGTCTATGTTCTAAGCAAAATAAGGTTTGGTTTCACAATTTACGAGGAAAGAGCATGCTACTGGGTAAAAGGTGTTCATAACCGGGCAGCTCAAACAAAGCCTTTTGATGTTGTTTTTTGGATCTACTCTTCAGTTTAATACTTTTTTTTTTTTTATTCCACAGCATGTGACAAAATGCAGAATGTGTACTGAACGTTCATTCATAAATTCCTCTGTAGTTGACTATAAAAAAACTACTAATAATAAGAATTATGTTAGACTAAATCAAACAAACAAACAAAACAAACATGTACATTCACTTACAATTTTGATATTTCTCCCTTTTTCTATTTGTCTTTTCCATTTCCTTAAATTTTTTAAATACGGATAAATCTAATCTTTAAGCAACATGTAGAAGAAGCAGATATCTGAAAATGTACATTTGATGCTGTAAATATTGGAATCTCAATAGCTTCCAGTTACCTTGGAGTCTCCTGTCTTCATGGGATCTAGAGGGACTGGTATTTACAATCTTTGACAAATATTTACGGTGTTTAGTTTCTTTATCTCAAAGAATTAATGTACAATATCTATTTTTTTTTTACCCCAAACAAACACAGAATAGGAATTATTTTATTTACTTGTTTGGTATAGTATGCAATGGTTTATTTTTTGTTCACTCCTTTAGCTTTTCTGAGAATAAAATTGGCTCCTCTCCATAAGACTGCACTTTGGGAACGAAAAGGAATGTGCATCACTTAAGCCTCATCTAAGATTTAAACCAAATGCTTTAAATAGGATTTTTGATGAGTCATAATTACTATACAAGCTTTCTGCACATAAGTGAATGTGATTTACCTGCATATTTTACTCAGAATGTAATTACTTGCCAATCTATAACCACTCAGTTTTACTGGATCTATTATTAGAATTAAATCCTTATGTATCTGTCTCTTGCCATCACAGAGAGGACCCATCCTGTGTTCTGCAGGGCTCTTGGAGGAGATCTCTGAAATCAGAGAAGTTTCCCATAAGACAGAATTTAGAATAACTGAGATGATTTCATACATAAATTATTTCTTGAGAAATCCTGAAAGCAAGTGTTTTGATTACTTAAAGTCATGCTGCTAGATTAAATATAAGTTTATTTAATGGAAGCTTTCTTAGGAATCAACATGTCAGAATGATGTATCTGTCAAAAACTTCTGCTATGAAATGATCCATTCTTGTCATCCCCTTGGGCTTTTTGTTTGTTTGTTTGTTTTGTTTTGTACTTGAGGAATAACCAAATCTCATTCAGAATGTATAAAACCCATACAGTTTCCTAGTTCTTGTATGTTTTATTTGACCTAATTACATGTTACATAATTTTCCTTTTCATCTTCAATGCCCTTTTTCTCCAGCCATGCTGTTTTGCACGTTCCACTTCAGACACTCTTAGCCTCAGCTTCCTTCTAATTTCCCTGATTTCTTCCTGTTTTGACAGAAACAAAAGTCATCAGTTTTGGACCAATTCTATCATCATGCAAATGTCTGATGAGTCTCTTAACTTCTATCATCTGCTTTTAATAACCTATGTTCTTTTAGAAGCTAGGTGGGAAAAACTTCGCCAGTTCCTGAGGTGGTCCTGAGCATTCTACATAAAATCCATAATCTGGATTTCTCAAGCTGCCTTCTCTAAAACTCTATTCTTGTTTTCTTAACTTCATTAGATACCAAATTTTCTATTACTATATTGTACTATAAATATATATTTTTCTCACACAGATCCTTCTTTTAGCTTCCCATGTGTTTCCTTGTTATCCATTTTATTACTCCCATATTACTTCAGTAATGCCCTGTTCATTAATATTTTAATTTTCAACTGTTTTTTTTTTTTTTTTTTTTTCCCCTAGTTTCTGAAACTATAACATCAGAAATTTTAAAAAATGGTGACCTTACAACTGTGTGATTGCTCCTCCATTCTGTTGTGAACCAGACAGAAAGTATTACTTGCCAAGCTTCAGTTTTTGGTTGGGCAGTTGCCAACATGTGACTGGCTAAAATATGTTTATTTAATTTATTGCAATGTACTTTTTGTGATGTGCACCAAACTGTTCCTTGCATTTTCCTTGAGCAAAATTCCAAATATCTGAAAGCTACCGATAACTTCTAGCCAAATGAAGAAATCTGTTTATATGGATTTTCTCTGCAGATGGATTGTTTAATTGAAGAGCACAGCAATTCTGGTGGCAAATTGCTACAAATGAATGAAGTTAGTGAGTGAATTATTCCAAGTCCATTAGGATATCCTGGAGAAGTCTTCATTAACTAATATTTTACTTTAAAAGAATCATTTAAACTATGCTTCTATTCTAGCATAATCAAAATGGATTCTGGGAAATCCTTACACTTGTATTTTAGTATTTGAGAAATATAGTAATAATAGTGGCCACTGTTAATGAACTATTAAAACTGTTCAAGAACTTTGAAAAAAAAATTAAACATGCAAGAAATTGGTGCAGTGCAAGTATGCATATTCTTATGTGTTCTGAAATTTTTATATTGACTTTAGATAAGTCCTAAAGCATTCCCAGATAACTTTTATGAATCACTACGTAATCAATATAATTAAAAGCTGTGTGTGAGTATCTGGTTACTAAAACCGAAACATGTCCTAAGACATTTAGCAGTGTAATTGAATATCATATTTCTCAAATAAAACAATCAAAATACTCAAACAGACAAACGTATTCATCTGTCAGTACGTTGAAGGGAACCTGTCAAGAATCCTTTGTCCTATCTTTCCTGATGTTGTGCAGATGTTTACTTTCCTACATAGCTTCAGATGAAGTTGTCATCACTGCTCTTAGTTAACTTTTTTTTTTTTTTTTTCTAAATTAACAAAATGCTTTTGTCTATGATCACTGAGAAAAGGGCGCCCAGAAATTTCAGACCTTCACATCCAGGCACTGTGCAACATTTTGCAAGCTGGACACAAGCATTAGTAGAACACAAGTAGACTACACTGATAAGGCATATGTCAGTGGGTAGGCAGACTGACTTAATTTGCGTCACTGAATTACATTCAGTGTTACATTTTCATGTCAAGTGAACTTTGACTTGTGAAGTTCACTGTGAAAAAAACAAAAGATTTGAGAATAGAGTAGAAAAACTTCAAATTGTAAATTTGAGGTTTAGCTACTCTAAATGTTTCAGAATGTGCAGACTGATGAGTTACACTGTTAAAGTTATGTTAATTTTGCCCAGTTTTATACTTCTGTGGAAGCTTTGATGTTATAACTTTTTATCCTCTGGTAGTGATGTATGGTAATGTTCTAATCAGAGATACAACAGAATGTATTTCAACAAGAAACAGTGCTTTATAGGAATAAGAAATACTGAAGAATGAAGAAATTCATGCATGTTATTTGGTCTCAATGAGGAGGGAGACTTATTTTTTAAAACAGTAAAACAGTATGTTGCTCTCTAATAAGGCCTGACTCCCAGAAAAGCCAAGTGCTGGCCATTCCAGTGCTTATGGTTCCTTCTGTTTGCAACCCTTCGGGCTGTAACAATTTGATAAAGTTTTATAGTATGATCTTCAAGCCATGGTCTTGACATGTTAACTTGGCAAAGAAGCTAGACTAGGTTACTTAACTGTATGTTTACACAGAAATTTGAAATAAGTACCATATTGCTTCATTATTTTTGGAGAGTATACTAGGTACATTCTACTTTATTTTGTTATTTGTGAATAAAGTGCATGTTTGCAGTATGCCCTAACTTACCATGACATTCTTTAGAGCCAGTATCATACTGGAGGGTTAAAGAAATCATAGAATCATAGAATCACCAAGATTGGAAGAGACTTCCAAGATCACGTAGTCTGGCTGTCCACCTACCACCAATATTTCCCCACAAAACCATGTCCATTGGTAAAACATCCAAACATTCTTGAATACCTCCAGTGATTGTTTGTTACTCCACGACCTCCTTGGGCAGCCTGTTCCAGCAGCTGACCACTCTTTCAGAGAAGAAATTTTAAACAAAGAAAGTTATTATGAAATAGGTTATTCAGTCAATATTTCTGTCAGTATAGCCAGCCTTCAAGACCCAACAAGCAATCAAGATTATTTGGACTTAAATTGCTTTGGCCTTTTTTCTTACTCTTACTTGTCACTATTTATAAGCCTCTGGGGACATTCCCTTGCTGTCTTTGAAACTCCACTAAGTAAGAGTGCTAGGAATTCCTCACTGCTGATATAGTGAGTTACTGCAGCCTGGCTCAGTGCTCCTGGAGTCAGAGCAGTTCACGTTAGGCTTCTTGCCTTACATTCCAAGAACCACTGAATAGCTGTGCAGATGTGGGGATCTAGGGCAATGTTTTACATTTACCCAAATGGGAACAGTTTGTTTTGAAATAATATTTTAATTTAAGACACGAACAGCATCTTATATGTGACAAATTGTTTCTGCAAATGCTTCTTTTGACTTCATTTATTTTCATTTTTCATCATTTCAGAAATACATAATCTCCTTTTCACCTTAAACTGTAGCATAAGTTCTCTCAAAATCTGTTTGTCTCCACTAATGTTTTACCTTGAAGAAACATCATGCTTATGATTTTTCTGGAAATGTGCTTAGCTATAAGGAAGACATGAAGATTATTGCTCTCCCTTCCTTGTAATTCAGTGACCAAGCTGCTTTTTCTTTTCTTCCATGGGAATAGGTCTTATTATCAGTATGTGTATCCATTACAATTTATTTAAATAATATAATCCTTAGCTCCGTCTGACTATTAACAAGGTTCCATTTTTTATTCTTCATTATATCCATATTCATACTGATGCTAATATTATTACACTACTTTAGCAATACTGTCAGTAAAATATTTCTCACTAATTGGATTTGTTTGAGAGAGTTTTAGATATACATTCTATTTTTCCGTATTTGGCACAAGATATGAAAACAAATTTTCTAGAGGATGACACCAAAGAAAAGTTTATATTGGCTATATTTAAACATTATAAGAGGAGACTACTGATTGGCTACATATCCAGCTGCATTCTTCTTTTTATTTCCTCTTATCTCAATCTTTATCTGCCTCATTTTTCTAAATACTGCAAAGTAACTACATCACGAGAAACTGCCACTTAGAAAAATTACCTGAGGGCATTCTGACTTTCTGCTTGAGCTTTATTTTGTCATTTATTTCTATTAACAATCATTAAGCAATTTAATAATTATAAGCCTCATTAGCATTTTAATGAGACTAGTGGCCATTGCTAAGTGTAATTAAATTAGTTTTATTGTATGATATTTTGAAGCTGTGATTAAATCAAGTTTTACTGTGCTTTGAAGAACAAACCTATGGAGATCCCTCTTCAATAACGGTCTTGTTAACTTATGGGGAGTCTGTAACACAGACATATCCAGGAGAAAAAGGAAAAATATTCCCTGCTGAGGTTAATCATAAAAGATGAAAAATCAAATGCTCCTGCTGCCATCAAGATTACCAATATATTCTTAGTGGTAGTAGTAGGCCTGTTAAATAGCATTCATTGTAAATAGCTTTGTGGAATCTATTTTTAATTTTTAGAAATACCATCTAGATGCTGTGGTGAATTGTTCTTCATAAATCAAGGATAGAATTGTATAATGCTTACTCAGACAAAACTCCTGTTGAGTTAAAAAGAAATTTCACAACAGTAAGAACAGCAGGGTATATAAAAGCTAAGTATTACTGATGTTTGTTGTTGTTATTACTATTATAGTTTACAGGAATACATTAGTTAGTGATGAAAGGCAGTGAAAAGAAGAAGAAAAGGGTATTACAACCAGAGTCAGTAAAATTCCAGTGGTCTTTAGAGGAATTTTTTGGTCAGAAAAATCACATAGAGCAAAGATTAGGCATTTTTCTATCTGCGCTCAACCTCTCTCTGTGAAGTCTTAAGTACTGTCACTGTATTAGAACAGTTCAAAAAATGAATGGTTCCTTTTCCTCACCTATTTATCAGCTGAGAACTGTTATCTATCCTCCACTAAATAGTTCTCTTCTTTTGTTAACATCATGATTACACTTGAATGCATTGCACCACTTAGCAGTACTCAAGTGAGCATAAAATTAAAGAATACATGAGTTTGCATTTGATTATTATGGTATGAGATGTTAAGTATATTTATGGCTGCATAACTTTTTTCCATTTTAAAACCATTTTATCCAAGTTTTTTCGAGCTCAAACTATTTGGGATTACATATTCCATCCAATTGCAACATAAAGCATGAATAGAGCCCATGAACCAGTTCGTTCAAAAAACAGCACGTAATTCTTAAAGACCACTACCTATGTATGGAACCATATCCAGGAACCACAGCTAATTTCAGAATTTATTAGCAGCCTAGAAAAGACAGCTGAAGGTCCTCTAACAGTGACTGGCCTAATTATGTTTCGCCTTTCATTAGCGCAGTAGACAGACAGACAGACAGACCTTTTTACCTTTTTCAAAAATAAGCAAATTTTTGAAGTGATTTTACAGTTTCAAGGATGAGAATGTTGGGGTTAAGAAATGTCTTGGATTCAGGTAGCCCATATACATATGTGCTTTTATGTGGTCTCAGTAAGAGCGATAATTTCTTTTGAGAGCAAGATGGCATTTAAGTTGCACAGACTGAGAAATCTTAAGGAAAGTTTTCATCAGATTAAATGCCTGTAAGCTGTGGAAAAATGTAGCAACAAACTGACCAAGAAAAAACTATTTGATCGGTGATCAGTTCTAATATAGGGAATACATATTCATTGGTACTTTAACTTGTATGTACTTTAAAGAAAGTCTACTTAGCATCTGGAAAGCTGTTTCTGCTGTGATAGTTCACAGGACCATACATGACTTCTTGCCAATAAGGCAGACAATTGAATAAATCACAGATTAACATTATTAGCAGAATTATACGCTAGGAAAAAGCCTAACACTTATATTTGAATTCTGGCTATGAAAAAAAAAAAAAAAAAAAAAAAAAAAGCAACCCAAAACAAACATTTAAAGAAAAAAAAACCAACAACAAAAAACCTTTAACCTGTGAGTAGTCTTATGTGTTTGTAGGGTTTCATGCCAGCCTGGAGGAAACATTTCTGCAGTGTATCTTTTTAAACACAAATCTTAATTCTTTTCTTATTCCTCTCTACCCCAAATCTTGTCATTTTTCTACACTTAAGTACTGAAGTGCTTCTGAATTCAGCTCACATATTTAGGATAAAACATAGTACTCTATTTTTAGCTACATTGTAACTTTTGATGAACTGCAATTCATCAAAATTAGGGATATTGCAGTAAGTAATTCTTCTATTGTCACTAGGCTATTCCAGCAGTATTTTTATAACAAAGTAAAAGTTCATAGTACATAAAACCACTAAGAGTGTCCTCAATGTCTGTGAGAAAAATATGAGAGAAGGAAAGACTTTATACTGAGAGGAAAAAAAAAATGGATCCTTTATTACTGATCTCTGACATTGGAAGCCTGTTCCCAGAAAGGTATTTCTAGTTCTTTCACTGGTGTTTAACAGCGCAAGAACCATATTGACTTCACTTGGGAGACTTCTCTGCAAGCCATCAGTGCTAGCTGCTGTGGGAATTCCTATTGTAGAGCCCAAATGTTTCTTCAAAAATTGTTTTTCTGCTTCTGTGTGTTACAGATAGAAGTGGGTTTAGGAATTCTATTCCCATGATGGTTGTTTCATTCAAATACATGAAGAGGTAACTGTCTCGGCTCCTGTTTGCTATTATTTGCTCTTAGACCTTGTTTTAACTGAGACTGCTAGGATTACAGAAGGAAGTTTTGAAATACCCTCAAGAGTATAACAAGATAGTTGTGTTTTCTGATGAATAGCTTCACAGAGAATGTAATTATGCATTTTACAGGATAGCAATTTGTATACCACATAAAGCACATGTTTACTTGTGGGAATTGTGTGGTTTTGCTGTAATTATTAGAGCCTATTGATTGTCTTCCATTATGTTAATGTTTCCAAATTAAGCAATATGAAGCAATTTTCTGCCATGCTGTATCTCAGAAGCCTTAGGGATATTATCTGCAACTTTTTCTGCAAGTCTAGAGGCCTTTGTGAATAGAAGTTATAATTCACTTCACTGTAAGTTTTTCTCCTGATTGTAATCAATGAACCTTATACCATAGAATATAAATGAAGTGACAAAGGAGGAAATAACCCTTCTGAGGTAGGAGAAGGGTAATGGTAAAAGGCACAATGAGCATTCAATTGACTTCTTCAACAGAAATACTTTTGCCCTTTCTTTTGAAGAACGGCTACTTTCAGATAATCATAAGCTGTTTGCAGCTATGACCACTTTAGTAGAGAAGAATAATTTTAATGATGAGTCATTATTGTAATTGCTTTAGCATTTCTTGCACTAGTTAAGATAGCTTATTTCTGGCCATACAGTACTTTATTGGCTTTTGAAATACTGGATAGTCTGTTCAATTTCTGGAAAACTGTCAAAGGAGAATAACTGAAAGTTAGGGGTGGAAGCACCAAAAGATTTGTGGCAATTATTTCCAAGATCAGCTTCAGACAAGTTGTCCTAATTTTGCTTCTTCTAATCATACTTCAAAAATGCACACATTTTCTCTTTTCATTTCTACGAATTTCTTTTAGGCTAATTCCTGCCACTCACCATTCTGATTCTACTGATTTGTATTTTATTTTCATTTTTTCTCTATTTAACCCATCCTGAATTCTTCCAGTTCATTCTAACTCAATTTTAATTTCATATCTTGTGTACCTATATTTTGTTTCTTTTTGCTTCCTGAACTTGTTCTCTTCTGTGCCATCATTGTGTTTTTGTTTGTTTGTTTGTTTGTTTTTGGTTTGTTTTTTTTTTTTGCTTTTTGTTACTCTGTTTTATCTTTTGCCCTTCCATTTTCATATATATATTTCCTTGTTTCTTTCACATGATACCACTCATAAGAAAAAAAAAAACACAGTTTCTGGGGTCACAGACATAATTGTCTTTTCATTTCCCTATGCCTTAAAGTGCTGCAAAAAAAAAAAAAAAAAAGAAAAAAAAGAAAAAAAAATGGAAATATTTAGATGCATATGAATTATGCGTGTGCCTCTAATCAAATGTGAAAATACATGCACCTTTTGAAATGGTAAAGAAATATCACAATTTCCCAAAATAGTCAGAGAACCAGAAATACTTAAATGAACAAATTTATGGACATACAAGTCAGCAATTGTTAAATAAGAAAAATAATGAAAATATTCTTGCATTTTTAGCCATTTCTAGCAATAATTTCAAATCTCTAAGTTTGCATATATCTCGGAGAAAAAGATGCTATTTTATTCTTTTGCAATATCATTAGTGATTTAGAACAAAGTCTGTACTTGGAATCCAGAGAATGTACATTTCATTTATTTAAAAAATGTAGTTTAGTAAATAAATATATGTTAAATACCAGTTTTTTGCTTGATTTGTTTCATAATGATAATTATGGAGGTTTTTTGTCCTCTCTTTTACTGGTTTCACTAGTAGATTTTATAAATCATCCTTCCAGCGGAGGGCCTCGATGATAAAGGGCCTGAAGCATCTCACATGTGAGGAAAATCTGAGTAACCTGGGACTATTCAGCCTCGGGAGAAGATTGAGGCGGATCTGATTAATGTTTACAAATATCTAAAGGGACTTGGGAGGCAAAAGGTTGAGGTCAGGCTCTTCTGCTGTGTAGGGGTAGTACAAGGAGCAATAGCCTAAAGCTTGAACATAGGAAGTTCCATACAAACATGCAGAAGAACTATTTTACAGTAAGGGTGATGAAGCACTGGAACAGTTACCCAGAGGAGTTGTTGAGTCTCCTTCTATGGAGATATTCAAGACTCATCTGGACTCCACCTGTGTGACCTGTTGTAGGGAACCTATATTAGTAGGGGAGTTGGACTCAATGATCTCTTGAGGTCCCTTCCAACCTCTGCGATTCTGAGATTATGTGATTCAGAGTGATAGATCTATCTGAACTGAATTGCAGTAGCCCAGCCCAGTACTAAATTTTGATTGAAAATTATACCACCAAAGTGAATAAGCATAAAAATTAATGGGATTATTTTCACTGCATCTGTGGATTGTTAGCTCATGTGCTTGGGGTAAGAGGCTTGTTTCCCTCAGTTGCTTCCTTACCTGAGGTGAAAAGATAAGCATTTTCAGAAAGTCTTAAATGTGTTTACTTGTCGTTTAAATGATCCTCTGATCTTTGCACTAAAATGGACTGTTCTCATTATCAGTTATAAACAAAAAAGATGTCCTTACCAAGTGTCATACATATGGACAGTTATTTAAACTCAGACTACACCGCACTTTGGTTTTGTGTTATTTCTGTAACACTGGGCTGAACAGTGATGGAAACTCTGGTGGCCTCCTTGAGATATATCTCATTTAATCTATGCCAAGCTACATGAGTAATTCTGCTGGCTACTGGAATCCCAACTCTTGAGTAGATTTCTATGTACCTAGTCTTCTTACTCAATCTTCCTCTGGATGAATCAATCTATTGCTGCTATATCTTCCTGTCAAAGCTGCTACACAATGTATCTGAGCATGCACATTTCTGTTCACATGATGAGTAAAACAGCTTTTTTTTTGCTTTTTTTTTTTTTTTTTTTTTTTTTTTTCCCCAGCTTGTCAGAATCCTTTTTGTTCTTTGACAACAGTACTGGGCCAAGTACCTGATGACCTACTTGGTGTTGTTGTAGGTAGTTGAAGTGTTGTGTCTGAGTCCAGGACTAGATAGATAAATTGAATGGCTCTTCAGACTTGACCTCTGTTTTTAAGAAGCTGATGTTCACTAGAAAGGCTCCTTACAAACTTTCAGAGTCTTTGAACATAAAAGTTCCTTTCAAGTTAGTAATTAAGTCATTTAAAAATGAAGAGGTAGAATGCATTTAATCTAGCTTTTCATACCTTCTGGAAATGATAAATAGAGTGCCTTGAACAAAGATGCTTAATTCAAAAGGTAATGAGCATAAAGTAAAATGGTGCCATCTGGATTAGAGGAGGAATTTGTACAAGAGAACGTTCAGCAAACATTCCTTCAAACAACTTACACCAAAGAAAAGAGACCATGGTAAAATTTATAAATTGTTATATGTAATCATATTTTTCCTAGTAGAAGATAGCAGCAATATTAATTCAATCTTTTCTCCAAATATTTGTTTATATTTCAGTAAAAATTACAGAAAGAGAAGAAAAAAAAAATGTGAGAGCAATAATTCTTAGTTTTAGATAAAAAATTATTCATCTGAGTTTCAAAAAAAGACATTTTGCAGAAAAGCATAAATAACTGTCAAGGCAGTTTCAATTTGCGTATGGGTAGTATATGGGAACTGTTGAGTCACAGCCTGAACCACTGATTGATCACCTGAGGTAAGCACTGAGCCAGCCATAAGAGCACAGGTGAAGGCAATTCAGCTGTGTGGCTGGAAGGGGTGGACCCTGGCCACACTTCTCCTAGACCCCCCATTTAAGGGCTGACTACCATGGGGGTAGGTTTTTTTTTTCTGGAGATTCTTCTTCTTGGGAGTTTTTCCTGCAAACTTAGATCTTTGGATACAGGTGAGCATTTCTTCCTTGTTTGTTTCTTTTCCCATTTTCACCACTATAATTTTTCCACCTGTAACATCTCTCCAAAGCATATGGTATTATTTCAAATCATTTTAGAAGGGTGAAAATTGGAGCGTACATTCCTGAAGTTCAGTTATTACTAGTTTACTAACATCATTTTGTTTACTAAAATCATACATTATCTCAAATTTTTCTAAATTCACTTCACAAATTGTTCTTGTATTTATCACATGTTTATAGTTTATAATTTTCTCTTTTTTTTCAGTCTCTTTCATGCAAAAACAACTTACAATTTCTTAAATGCAAAATTGTTTTTACATTAATTTAGCAGGAAAAAAGTGTAAAAGAGTACAATCAGAATAATTTCTGTATGGTAACAGCACATCTTTGAAACTGATTCTTCATTTTCTTTGTTAGCAGAGCCCTCAGTAAGTAGTATTATTTCATTTTGGATCCAAATAAAAAATGCACAGAGGCTATTAATATAGTAGATAACTATGCCAACTCTCAGTCTCGGAAATCTCTGTATCAACAGTGTAGTGGAAGGTAATAGTTGGTCTGCAGGCCTCTGCTTTTGGCATTGAGATTCACTGTAAAGAGAAGTTTTCCTGATAGATAGGTAGTTATGTTACTTGTGATCAATAATCATTAAGCCATTAACAATATTAAATGTCCTATTTTTCATAGATGTATTGAACTGTATGTAAACATCTTAACTGTTTTGCTAGAGGTGTTTATATTTCAAAGGTAAATACTTTCAGTTTGTACAAATTTAGAGCCTCAGAAATAAGCCTTTTGGATTAGAAAATAGAAACTGGAAAAATCGTAGGAAACACTCCAGATCTGCAACAGAATAAATGCTACTGACCTGATCCTTCTTCATTAGTGAAGGTCAGAGTAAAAAAGATTAAATATTGAAACCTATTCAATCATAAGTGGAAACTTACTGAACCGACTTAAAAAATGCTTGTAAAAGCTACTTTGAAAAGTATGGACTGAGGAATTTTTAAAAATGAAATTGGCTTTGAAGAGCAATGCAAGTTGAGTTTTTTTAATGTAATGTAGTATTATCAAGTTGGGTAAGATTAATTTACTGGGAAATGCATAATGCAGTTAAGCAAGTAAATGTGGTCAAAGAAATAAGTGTAGGGTATATGATAATCAATTTGAAATTGCTGTGTCTAGTAGTATATCAGTGTCAGTGTGTACATGTTAAAAAGCTGGTCACAAAATGAAGGAAGAGCTCTACCAGTGGCCAACTCTATTGTGTCAGTCATGTTGTAGATGTAAACATTCTGTATCCACAGATATTGAGAGTTATGTTTTCCTCATTCTTTTTGTATTTAAAAATATTTCTGTGTTTAGTTTAAATTCTTTTGGTATGTGTTTTATGCATATCTGCCCTCTTCACCTACAAAGACAAAAACACCCAAACCTTTACATAGTGTGTTTAATCAATGGGGCAACTAGATTAAAGTTTAAATAGATTCTGAACCCAAGCAATTTATAGGGAATTTTCATTTTATTTTTGAGCTCACAGTGAGGGAAAAAGTAGGAAGTCAGTTTTTCTGGGTACTTAAAAAACAAAACAAAACCTGGATATAACTGCATATGTGAGGAGCCGGGAAGAAAAGCCTCAGCATTCTTTCTTTTCCATTTTTTTTCCTAACATTTATAAAGTGCATTTAAAACTTAATAGGATTCTAATGTTGCATTTTTGTCTTGGGGAAATATTAACAAAAGTCAGTTACCTCCTTTAATTTATGAGAGTGTAGTAGATTTACATGAACAAATGTTTTTTTCTTTGAAGCATTACATGTGTACAGGTATATGTAATCAAACCTTCTGTCATGTGTAGCTGTTCAGGTTGCTGAACAAATTATTATTTTTTTTTTTACATCAGGGTTCTTCTACTTTGTTTATAATTCCAGTAATTGTCTGCAATCACAGCTTTCCTACATCTGAAGTAAAAGGGATAATCTTTTTAGTGTATGTGACAAGCTATGCTGTAACTGTCCCTGTTATTATTGTAATTCTTTCCTGACAATATATTTTCACTTTGTTTAATGGTAAGCTGTGCTTCACGTTATTGTTCTAATTTTCTCAGAAAAAAACATCTGGAGATAGACATATAATGGTATTGCTCTGGTAACAATTATGTTAAATAACTGCAGAAATGAGATAGCACATAACATTTATTATTATAATTCTGGTGCGATTGCACTCCAATGAAGATTGGGGCTCTAATCTGCTATATAACATACGAAGAGAAAAATTTGATGAAATGAGCAGGAATAGAGGAGTGAAGGAAAGAAAAGTGAGAATGAGAGTAAGCAGGTGATACCTGTTGGGATTGATTGAGCTCAGCTGGGAAGGCTGAGGGTGTAACTGGACCTGCTGGTGAAGGCTTAGGGGATATGGCTGCCTGCTTGAAAGCAGTTGTAAACTTTCCATGAGAAAATATTATTATAGTGAGTAACTTGAAATAAAATACTGGGCATGGCAATGAAGGGGAGTCGGGAATGGGGAAGATAGAATTAAATGCTGCTACAATAATTTATTCCATATTATAGTAACTTTTCCTAGTAAGCTGTTAGGAAGAGCTAAATAATGACTAATATGAGCTACTAGAGGCAGATATGCTGCTGTGTCAGTGACAGAAGCTGAAGGCTGTGCTCCTGTAACTTGAGCGGAGCTACTCTGTGCAGTATTCCTACTTAGTGAAGTAGCTATGAATGAAAAAAGCTTCAGGAGACCTTCCCATGTTATGGGGACTCTGAGGCACAGAGTTTCCTTCTCCCAATGTGATGTACTCTCAACCAAAGCATTCAAGGGGTGCATAAGGGATCTTGCTGCAAATGATAGTTTCTTCAGGTACTACTCAAGGTATATTCTTTTATTCTTCTACTGCGTTACACAGCTACTTGTTACTGTTGTCTTTTCTAGCCAAATTCTAATCTAAGCCCTTGCTAATTGTCTACTGAACTTATTCTCCCATGTTTTGTGGGTTTTTTTGTTAAGTTTTTGCGCATTTCTGATGTTTTCTTCCTTGAACGTTTTCTACCACCATTTGTTTTTGTTTCCAACTTTCCTTTTAGTTCTCTCTTCATCAGTTCTTTTCTAGTTCTGTTTTCCCATATCTTGTCTCATTCATCTATTTCATTCTGTTTTCTTCATGTATCCCTCAAGGGGACTTTGTAAAGGTAAGAACTAAGTACTTTGCCAGCTCCCTTATATTATTTATATTATTTTATTATTTTATATTATTATATTATATTATATATTATTATTTTATTATATATTATTATTATATTATTATATATTATTATATAAATATTATATATTATTATATTATTATTTATTATTATTTTATTATTATTATTATATTTATATTATTTTTTCTTAATTACAAGCAAATCATTTGTACTTGCTAAAACAAATATGTCCTTCTGTGACTTGCTTGTCCCCCTCACCATATGGGCATGAGCTGCAGGTGCCTGTGTAGAAGCTGCAGAGTAAAGTGCTGCTTCCATTTGGTGAAAACCACTTGACCAACCAATATTTCTCTCTTGGGAGGGAAATTGAAATATGGGAAATGCACGGGAAAATGTAACTTGGAAAGCTAACTGCAAGTAGGATTTTTTAAAAGGCAACTTCAGTGAGGAAACTTAGACCTAACTGTGAACTGATATTTAATCTGTGATTTTATAAGTTACTAAAAACAACTGGCAGTCACAGAAAGTAGGATCACTCCAATTACTCCTTCAGTATATGAAAGCTTGCTTTGTTTCTTTTTTTAAATAAACTTTCCAAAGGCATAGGAAATGTCAGGTGCGTGAGAAGTGAAAGAGAAATTTCTTTGTATATTCTTTTTTGATGCTCTTAGAAGGTGATCTTGTTTCTTCTCACTCCCATTTCCTGCTAATTATTGCTAACTGTAATGCTGCTGCTTGTAACCTTATTTTAAATGACATGCTATGGTTCTCTGACCTATACAGTAAGAATTCTTTTTTTCAAAAATATTATTTATTTAATCATTGGTACTTTAAAGCTTTTTTAGATGAGTGTTCTTTTTTCTTTTTTAAGCACGTTGATTGCACTTTAATGGCTGCCTACTTTAGGACCAAACAAGTTCTTTTCATTTACTATCCCTAAAATCTTTGTATTTTCTAAGAACTCTTTCCCACTAGGGAAAAAATACTGATGGAAATGTGAAGTTGTGGAAAAAAATGGGTCTGATCCCAACTGTAGGTCATATTCTTCAAAGCAGAGGCAACTTAAGAAAGAGATAAAAAGGTGTGTATGGGGGAGGGTACGTGCTGCTATTAATGCTGTGTTCATTGGTGCAGTGGAATCTGGGATACTAATGTATCAGGTTTTTTAAAAGAAGCAACAAAAACCAAAAAAGCACACCTCCCAAACCAACCAAAAGATCCCAACCCAAGACAGGGTAAGGTTATGTAGGCACCACTCAGTGGAAGGTGGTGTGGATATCTGAGTTGGTGCCTGACTACTTGATCTTTGATTATCTACTGCAGCATAATGCAGTATGATTATATTATGCAAAGACAGTATATCTGTCTTGCCAATGTAATGGATATGCAGTAATATAAGCTTTGCCTCTGAAGCATAGGTTTTCTTAGATGCAGCTTTGTGTTGAGATTTCTATGCTAGTGTGACTTGGGAGCCTGTAACCTTCAGGACATGCATTTCTCTGTAGTGCTCTGTGTTGTACAAAGCATGTTCTTACAGTCCAGGCCCTCTTCTACATATTTGGCTTCAAAAGTTCTGTTTTTGGTTTCCTTGTTTCTGTTGTTTCTCCACACTGATACATGCATAACTGAAAATGTTCAACAGATCTTTGCCTAGTCCCTTTAGTTTCTATCTGTTCCTGTGTCCCAGCTTTTGTGAATTAGGACTGAATGAGGTACTCTGTTATTTCCATTGTCTTACTCAAAAGAGCAATTAGTTGTTTTCAGAACTGTTGTCTTAAGTTCAGCTTCATAGGTTTGTAGCACAAGGTATTAGCTATTTTACTTGAAGAATTTATCAAAAGTTCTATTTCCCTTTTTTCTTTTTCAAACCAAGGGAGTAGTTCCTCTTTGCTTCAGAACTAAATGAGTAGCTCTAAAATATGAATGAAGCATGAGGGTCTGTATTGAGCCAAAAGCAGGGTGAAGTTTTCTTTTCAGTGGGCTATTACCTTTGCTTATACAGATGTGCTAAATTGCTTGTGGGTAGTAAAACTGCTTCTTTGTGATTTGCTCCATTACAGTTGACTTCTGAAAAACTTTTATTGACTCACTGTGGCTTTTTGTTTTTACTTTGTTTTGGTTCTTGGTCATCCTTAAATAATTCCTCAAGGTGTCATTTTTTTGTCTGCCTTTGTTCTTAAATGCGTTCTCACAGTTGTTACAAAGTGGCTCTCCCAAATCTGTTAAGTAACTCAGAAGTTTAAGTGACTTTATGAACTATTGATTCCTAACTTAGAATTGACTTGAACATGTTCATGTTCATTCTGCAAGATTTCATACATTTTTATACCCACCTCTTCATGAACTGGTAAAAATCTTGATAGTTTTTGACTGTCACATCAGTAAGATACCTCCTGTAAGCTCCTGCTAGCAGTGAGCATAAGGAATAGAGTTGATTATTCTGTGGTTAGCTGATGTGTGCACCTTAAGCCCTGTCAGCCCTTCCTAGCAACAAGTTGCTGGCAGTCACTTGCTACTGCTATGATTTATCTGCTGCCAGCTCTCTGTCTGGCACATGAAGCTGGAATGGATGCGTGCAGCACTGCTGTGTTTGAGCCAAGCTGAAGGTGTGCTTGATAGGTAGAACAATTCTTAGAGTGCTTACTTGACACAGTCTGCAGATTTGCTACTGCCCTGGATGCTGCCCTTGTTATTAATGTGATTATGAGGGGAAATTAAATCATGTTAAGATAAAATGACATTTATTATAAGATACCACAGCTAGTTGGAAAAGCTCATAAAATGTAAGAGGTCAGGAAATATTCTTGATGTACTCAGGCTGAAGATCCCTCTTTCATCTGCAGCTGTCCTGTTTTCCTTCTTGGTCAAGAGCCAGTTAAGAGATCTGAGGCAGTTTCCCATATTAGTCTGTCCAGATCTCGTGGATGAGTTCAGGTTTTCAAGTTCTTTCCTTCTGTTAGTTTCTGTCCCTGAAATAGACCATTTCAGTGACAATAGACACTACATCAAGGTTGGATTTTTCTTCTTGTTTCTTTGTGGTTTTTTTTTTTTTTTTTTTTTTTGTACAAATGTGTAGGGTAGTGTGATCAGCTTTGCTTTGTGTGCCAATAAATAAGAGCTAATTGTGCCATTTCCACCAGTTGACGGTATTAAGCTGCGCTTTCCATTTTAAATAACTCTGTGTATGAAAAACATTGTGATTCAGATGTTCAAAAAGAATAAATTTGGCTGCCTAATAATTAGGTGTAGTGATGGTTAGCTGCTTTGGTCACCTGATCTCCAACACTTTCCTTCAAATTCAACAGACCTTCCTTCAATTTTTCCCAATTCTTGTTGCACACATTCCATTGTGATTAATTGTGAAAAGCAATTATTTGGTATGGTGTGGATTGTGGAAATTGAAAACAAATAGTTGTGATTTCTTTGAGTTTCTGTATTTGTTTCTTTCAGGCTAACTTAATTTGACTTGTCAGAGATTAAAAGCAATTGTGTGGAACTTTACCATTATGTTTTAATTCATATGGTTGCTAATGAGTTATAGAGAAAATACACACATCTGTTGCAGTATAAGATGTGTGCACTGTAAACTCAGGTTTGATATATGCAAGGGCTGCTCCAGAAGTAATGCCTTTTATTTTATAATGTTTGCCCTCAACATCAAAGGTAGATATTGATATGACAGTAGAGGTCACACCTTCCTGCCAACGTTCCATTAGATGTTGTTGCTGTGTGACAGATGGCAGCAGAAGGGCAGTCTGACAGAATGACATCTGACATTGAAGTGCATGTGAAGCAGAAGTGTGTCACTGAATTTTTCCATGTGGGGAAAAAATGGAACCCACTGACATTTATTTCCACTTGTGGAATGTTCATGGAGCCTGAACAGTGGATGTGAGCATGGGGAAGCGGCAGGTGGTGCATTTCAGCACTAGTGATGTGGATCACCTTTGCTAGTGCAAGTTAAGATGCACACAGTATGCAGGCTCTTGTTCATTGCTGGAGAAAATGCTCAGCTAATGATGGTGACTATGTTGAAATACAGTGTTTTATAGCTGCAAATTTGCTCTGTCAAATAGTTTATTGTATTCTTTGTAGTTTCAATGGCAATAAATAGGAGTCATTACTTCTGGAGCAACCTCCATAAGCCAATTCCAGCCCTGTATCTAAACATCCCACAGACATCTCAAATGCTTTTTCTTGTTATATTGTACTTTGACTTTTATCTAGGAACAAAGCAAACTAATTACAATCTTTATTCTTTATACAGAAATATCAATAAAATTTATGGAATATAGTTCAGACAATGAAGTATATAGAGTATTTTCCCTTCAATATAGCTTGGTCATAGATATGCTCAGCTTGCCAACCAACATTTGTGATGGCTACCATTTTTTTCTGTAGTGGGGGGCAAGGGAGGGGGGAGGCATCTATATATTTAGAGTCAAAATACTTAACAATTAGGAAAGGAAGAAGTATTTAGATGTGGGCTTAAGTACTTTCATGAACATTGAAGGCCTGACTTAATTAATGTTAATAAAATCCATGTTTACTGTTTCAGTTAATAGAAGCTGATATTTCTCTGTAAGGAAGGGGAAATACAAGTAGGATTTCATGTAAGATAAGGACACAATATGAAATGTTCTTTGTTTGGGTTTGCCTTTCTTCCACTTTTCATGTCAAAATCAGAATACCTTGCTGTCAGTGAGGTTTTGTGCTGTTTGTGTTATGTTTGAAAATGAAAAAAATCAGTATTGGCAGTAGGGTCAAATCTTTATCTGATCAAACATAATGCAGTAACTGATAATGTACTCCCATCAACTTGGTTTCAATGTTTAAAAAGAAATATATATGTTAAGCATATATCTCTATCTGATCCAAATCTTTGTTTTATTAGAATTGCTAGTAATAAGAGTGTATCTCTATTAAAACTTGTGTCCGTTGCTGGAGTACTGGAGTGAGTTAGGGCTTGGTTTTCATTTTCGGGTTTTTAGATTGTTTTTCGTTTTAGGTTTTTATTGGTCTCCATCCCCATTTTTTTTATCCTGTGGTCCTAAGATGGCATTTCTTAACTCATTCTGTGACAGCATCTCTAGTAAGACATAATTTGTTCTTGCCCTGTATTTTGATTCTGAATTCATGAGGGAGAAATCAAACCTTAGATATTATTGTGGGTATATTTATTATTTGTTATATGAAAAGATCCTTATTAGCTGTTGCAGTTCAAAGCTTATTCTATATTTTGTTAACATTTATGTTGTTTTGACTTCTTAACAGGCAATAACTTCGAACACTAACTTGAAGCTTTCATTGAGAGCATAGATTCTACAGCAACCAAGTAACAGTAAGTTTTTTTGTCAACTGTTTGTTTTTGTAATAAAAGTCTTGGTGCTGTTTAATCTAAATGTATTCTAGAAATGCAATACAACTGCCAACTATGGCTGATTCTGAAATAGTATGCAATAGTTACATCTCAGTGCATCTGATAGTTTTAAAATCTATTTTCCTTCTATGAAAGATAAATTATTAAGACTGAGTAAAGGTTTCTGTTTTGTTTAGTCTTTCATTGAATGTCATGATTGCATTTATGAAATGATTTTTAAGTTATTACAGTCAATTAGAAGTGAAAGAAGAAGCATTAATATACCTGGAGTTTTACTATGTTTTAGTAACAGGAAAGCTGAGGGGAAAAAAAAATATTACATTACAACCAAAACAAGTGCCGGTATTGTGTAACGCTAAAACAGGGTACTAAAGTGATAAATGCTAAGCATTTCTAACATTATTGCATGATTTTTTTTTTTACAGTCAAGGATTGAAAATAGCATTAAACACTGTTATTAACAGTCATTTTAATGATGTCTTCATTGTTTTGGGTTCTCTTTCTCTCACTGGCTTTCAACAGTTGTCCTGTAAAACAACAAAATGCAAAATTACTATGTGAATGAAGACTCATATTCTCTAAATGTATTTTAAGTATGTGTGTTGCAGAGTAGGATATAATAGTAAAGACATGCCAGCTGCAGTGCTTATCATCTAGAGATGACTAGAGATTACTGAGGATTTACATCTTTTTCGTTGGTTTCCAGCTTGGCTTCAGTTGTCAGCAGCCACTGAGGAAGGTCTGTTGGAGGGAGACAGGCAGCCTCACACTGAGTGGTGATGTGTGACTATATGTGGTGGTGTTCATAGCTTCAGGACATCATAGCTTGGGGCAATGTCTGGGCAAGATCATAGAGTAAGCCCTGTGGTATTTGGAGGGGTCTGTAACAATCAGTGCTGGTACAAAACTGTGCTGAGAGAACTGTTCTTGGCAATTTGTTTTTCATTTATGTCTGTCTCTTTTCCTTTTTCCTCTTTTCACGTCTACATGGGAGTTACGAAAATGGTTGTAGTAATCTTCCCTTTCCACAAGTAGTACTACAGGAAGACAAGGAAAAACACTGTGACTAAACATTTTACAGTGTTTCACTGAGTATTCTTAAATCAACTTATCAACTCTGCTTTTAGCTCTTTGTTTTTTCAACACTAAAATCATGGGCAGTTATGCAATTAAGTGTTTTAGGAGACAGCTCTATAAACTTATCATTACCCACATAATTTTTTAAAAGGCTTTTTCTTTTTTTTTTTTTTTTTTTTGTTTTGTTTTGTAGGGGTTAGGTTTTATTGATTTTTAATTATTGCCAGTGGCCTGTTGTACTTGATAGCAAGCAAGATCTGCAAGGGTCCATATAAATATTTATGTAAATGCAAATGCATTTCTTAATCATTGCAACCTGTTATCTTTTACTTCCTGTTGACACTGTGGGCTACGTAGAAGAATTGTTCTTTTGCAGAGTGCTGTGCTTCTGTTTTTAATATAGGTAATAGAAATGAGTGGCTGAGTTGGGGAGGAGAAGCTGATCAGTAGGAACAGTGTTTAACATTCATAGATCCAAACCCTATCTGCATGAGAGAGAACTTAAAATATTTGAATGGACTCACTGTTTTCCCTGTAAAGGCAAATGCAAAACACGTAAGGAGCATCGGACTTTGAGAAATGCCATTTACTATTATCATGTTACAGAATTAATCAAGTGAACTCTATTTTCTGTCTTCATACATTCTATGTCCTTGCACTGGCCTTTCAGGGCGAAGCTTTGGGGCTGCAAGTTGGCCTCTGTGAGTACATCCCAGTGCAGCCCAGAGCAGAGCCGGCTCGTGCTGCTCCAAGGGGGCTCGCGCCCGCTAGAGCTGAGCCGTGATCGAGACCGCGTGCGCTTTGGGGGAAAGACGGAAGGAAGAGCAAAGCGTTGCTCCACAGCAGCTGGAACAGAAGCGGCCCTGCGGGCACGCGGGCAGCGTAGGAGGAGGGCTGGGGGTACACGGGGCGCGAAGCAACAGTCCCTGCGGCCAGCGGAGGCGCGGAGCGTCCCACAGTCGCCATGTGCGGCTGCGAAGGAGCCCGCGGTGCAGCAGCCGGTGGGGCCCAGAGAGAGTGCATCCACATAGAGCCTCGCAGGAGCAGTCCCGAGGGAAAGGGCCGCTGGGGGAACTGCCGCACGTGAGGATCCGTGAGGAGCAGTGTGCTCCTGGAGAGCTGCGCCGTGCTGCATGAGGAGGTAGGAAAGGGCGGGCGTGAGGAAGATTACCCGTTTAGTTCTCCTGGCTCTAGACTGTTAGCAGTAGGTGGTAACCTCACCTTCTTTACGCTGAGCCTCTTTTTCCTGTGGTGGTAGTTGGTGAGCGAGCTCCCTGCCCTTACCACTTGAGTTTGTTACCTTTTGTTTTCTTTCTCTGCCCTTCTGAGGTGGGGCAGTGAGAGCAGCTTGGTGCTGCCAGCAGTGTTAAACTGCCGTGGTTCTGTAGTCCTGGCTGTTCTGGTCTTTCCAGTGGTAGCTATTACTCTTTTGTTGTCTATGCACCTGCTGGTTAATTCTGATCTATTCTTTTCCCTCTCTAGTTATGGTAAAAATGTGCTAAAAATTCTCCGCTTTGTTAGCTTATCTTGAATGTGAACGGAAAAGATTTGTGTGGGATTTAGCTTTTTTTCTAACAGTACAGATTTGAAATCATGAAATCATGAAGATTGATGTTTCAGGTATGAAAAGCTCACATTTATGAGCATCAGGGTGTTGATATGGATGTGCTTGCCTGTCCGTTTTAATTTTTTCTCTCACAGGAAGCTGGGTAACCTGTGGCTTTGCTGTTGCTACTGAAGGCCATTGTGCTCTATCTTCTCGGGTCATTCTCTGTTCATAGGCTTGCCCAAGCCAAAAGCCCCATGTTACAGGTGGGCCCACAGTGCCAAAATTCATGCCCACAAAGCAAATGTTACCATATTTAAATGAGGACTTAGTAAATTACGGTAAATTAAGTCATTTCGGAGGCATCTCTTTTAATTATTTTTCATCTGTAAGTGAAATAATATTATCTAATTCATACAGATGAGAATTTTGTACAGTAGTATTTGAAAAAGAGCCTGTCATACTATTCAACCAGATGAGCCGTGAGGCAGGAGCACAATGTGTGTGGGTTTGGGGTTTTTTCAGTTTTTTTGTTTTGTTTTGTTTTTTTGTTTTTTTTTTTTCATATAAGAAGCATTGTTAGCATGGAATCAAAATGATTATGATAGTCTGGGAGCCATGCTTTCAAGGGTAACTTTCATAAATGAGGGTCATAGCTAAAAGCTCTTCAGCTAGCACTGAACACATTAAACTGGAAGAACAAACAAGAAGCTGGTGTTGGCAGATCAAAGAAAATGAAAGCATAAAAGATAATCTTAAAAGATCAGTTGGCCTAAATATAAGAATTGTAGTAATATCTTTTCTGTCTTATTCTCTTCTGTTTTACTATTTTAATGTATACCTTGATTACTTTAGTCACTGGTATCGTTTCCTTCAAAAAGTTGCTCATTTACTGCCCAAAATTTAATGGGCTAGTAAGTGTTCAAGCCTATGAGAAGAGACTTCCTTGTTTGAAAATAAATGTTACCACTCTTAGGGAGAATAATTGAGTTCATACTCTAATGGGAAACAAAAATTTTTAGTGGATTCTGAGTTTCCTCACTTAACTGTAATAAAGGTAAACCAAACAGTGGTGACTGTGCCCAACACTTAAAAATGTGTATGTGGCAGTGGGTGTACGTGTACATAATACTATAGAAAGTGAGATAACATCTTGTCTATTTGCCAGTAATGTGTTTCATAAAGTTCAGTGATAGTACGCATTTCACACAGTAACTTAAAAGGCTTGCAGCTTTAGATGCTTCTAGGCTAGATGATGGCTGAGGACTGAATCAGGTCAGACTCATAGGTCATTCATTACTTGTCTCTTTTTTCCCCCCCATTTCCTTATGGAAATATGGAAAAGCTATAGTTCTTTCAAGTGGGCAAGGGGTGAATTAGAGAGCGGATGAATTTTTTTGGTATCTCATTCTTCAGTAAGTCCCTGTCGCTTTTCATTTAACTGAAAACAATTCACTGGCTAAATGAAGTAGTCCTCTGGATAAGCAATTCTGACTAAAGTGAAAGGCAATATTTGATATTTCTGATGAGTATGCACGTTTAATTACCCATACAACTGGTTTTCTGCATGTGACTTGGTCTTGATGCCCCCTCATTAGGTGTACATGTCCTCTGTAATAGGATTGCCTTGAGCTTTGGTTTTCACAACTGCACTTCTAATCACGTAGCAGACGAGGAGTCAGGCTTGAGGTTTCTAAGGTGCTGCACCTCATGCTCTTGACCAAATGTGAGCAGTTCTAGCATGGGAGTGTTTAACTAATTAGGGGAAAATGAGGTGCTCCATTATGAAGAACCTGTCAAATAGGCTGAAACATCATTTATTTGGCTTTTATTCTTGAAAAAAGGGTGGACTGCAGAAGTTTTCTGTAGCTGCTTAGAAAAGTTTGGATCAGTGACTAGAGTTTTAGTGGAGATACTACAGAAAGACAAAGAACTTGTCTTTGTATTTAAACTTATGTAAAAATAAATCCATATTTTGAATGCTCCTTTTCATAGTTTTATATAAGAAGTGACTTACTATTATGAATGTACTCGTTCTGGTTTAGCATAAAATATTCTCTTCCGGATAGAAATGGAAACTGGAAAAATTAGTAGGAACTTTTCAAAGACATTGTTTTACAGATTGCTGTAGTTAGCAGCCACTACTGGCTGCAAAAATCGAGTGGAACGTGAGTTGTATTGCATTCACTGTATTAACTATAAAATGTGAAATTAACATCCATTTCTGCTTCCATTACCCTACTGATTAGCATAAAAGAGACTTTGTCTTAAGAACTCAGAGGTAAGAAAAGCATAAAAAAACACTTCTAGCTCAGGAAAGAATCTAAATGATAATGTCTGGATGCTGGAAAAGCATTGAGGGAAGGATGATGTGTTTGTTATGTTCTCAGACTCTTTCCAGGCCTTCACTCTGGGCCATGTTTGGGGGAGAAAAGCTGTTATGCAGGGCAGAACTCTGGTATATTTTACAGCATAAGAATATTGCACCTTTTTTTAATAATAATTCTGAATGCTGTAGTAAAAAATACGTTTTAAATGCTGCTTCCCATGGAAGCTCTTTGTTTTAGAGTGGCAGTTACGGGAATTATGGTACAGTTGTCTTTTTCTAATGCTCAAACATTAGCAGTAACGCTAAATGGGGATTTTGATCTTCCTAGATGATTGGACAGTGCTTTCCCTCAAGCATATCAACATATGAATGCAGAGCAGACTGTGATTTTTTTTTTTTTTTTTTTTTTTTTTTTTTTTTTTTTTGTTCCCCTTCTTCTAAGGCGGGAATATTTTTGTAGCCCTAACCTGGTGGCATGAGCTTTACCCTCTAGTGCAGAAGGGTTTTTAATGGATGGGTCAAATGGATAGTTAAGTCCATTATGTTGAGGTACAAAAAAAGTTGACTTAGCATTGCGTGGTGCAGAGCATTAGGAGGGAAGTACAAAGACTTTGCCTGCAGAACTTGGAACACTTTTCTGTCCTCACCTTCACTGGAAGGTGTGAGTAAATTGCCTGTGATCACTAGAAATTCATCAGTCCAACATATAGACTCTTTTTTTTTGAATATGCTCATAGCTTTCTCCACAGTTAACAATAGGAACTGCTACTTATATGGTAGTATTCACATGTGCAGAGTATCTAGCATATTAATGTTAAAGCTAGGCTCAGCAAATACCTAATATGCAGTTCCAGTGATTAGTATTACGTATACCGTGTGTCAAAGTAAATCAGTATAATGCTGTATCAGCACTTCAAAGAGTCCTCATGATTACGAGGGCCACAGATGGGGGAATAAAGTATAGAGAAGATAATTAGAATGACCTTACATTACTGAGCTGGTGAGTGGTACTGGATCTTTGTGCAGAAGTAATGAAGCTTTTCTGTACAGTGTTGCTTATCAATAACGTATGCATGCAGGTATCAGTGACAGTTAATTTGAATACCTAAATATGAACATTAATAACAAACTAAGTACTGCTTGAATTTCCCCAAAGCATTACAGTTTTGGATGAGCTATTCACAAGTTACTACTTTCTTGTTCTAATTTTTTTTTATAGCTTTCAGTTTATGGCACAATCAAATGGCTTTTAGAATATCCCTTAATTATTGCTATGCTAATAGGATTTATTTCTTTGTTTAAATAGACAGTCCTTCTGCTCTGACAATTAATGGCTAGGTTTGGAGTTATGCTACATTAATTTGTTCATTGTTTAATGGCTCTATGTTTCATTTACAAAGGGCTTATTATAATTTTCTATAACCTTAAAGCTACAGAGGTAGAACTAGATGCTGGCTCATCTTTGAAGCTGGCAGTTTCTTAATGTATGCAATCTGAAGATGTTATGTCTTACTTTGCATTTTGTTTTTAGACTTGGGAAAATTAAGCAAAATGTCTTAAAACAACTACTGCAAAAGTAGACTGAAGTGCTGACTTTTAAAATATCTGTAGAAGTATAGAAATTCTAGCTGAGTATAGGAGGAGTTTTTTTTTACTTTTTCTGACACTGACTTCTATTGTGGCTGTTGAAAACTAGTCTGAACTTGTCAGAATATGCCAGGTTGTCTATAAGCAGCCTGCGGAGGCTTATCTTTAACTTGGGAGGCTGCGTGAGCTGTAATGAGGCTATATCAACAGAGCATGAACTGATTTTAATGATTACATTATACCTTTCAGTCTTCGTGCTAGCAATCAAGCTGCCTTTTTATCTAGATCGACTTTGTGACTTACACCAAGTATTTTTTTAATAGTTTTTGTTTGACTTCTACTTGCTGTGTACCTATTGAGTCACTTTTGAATATATTAATCTTCTCAGTAGTAGGTTTTGTCTAAAGTATCTTGTCTAAATTCGTCTGAAGGCATTTGTCTAAAGGAAAAGTTCTGTTGTGGCTTCTGGTAACTTGGGGGATATGGGATTTTGACCTTCTCATGGAATAGGTTAAATGACAACATTTCCTGTTGTTGTTACTTTTTTGGGGAAATGGATTAATGTTAGGCCACTAATTGCCTGTATTTCTCAGTCCTTCTGGAAAAGATATCAGCAATGCAATTCTACGTGTCTGCTTTGTGGTATAGTTGTTTACTTTGTTGCCTTGACTGTTCAGTATTTCATATGTTGACTAGTAATTTCACTTCACCTCTTTCTGATGGTTTAGTGAAGCTGTCAAAATGGAGTTCAACTTTGTGGTTTATCAGTCATAAGGCAGAATATGGGTAAAGATCAAAGCAGCAGTTTAATGCACAGTAGATATAAAAGACTTTGGTAGCTTAATCTACTGAAGTTATAAATGAGAAGAACAGAGTGGTGCAGATAATGTCTCTTTCAATACTCAAGATTTAAGTATGTGAAAACATTTTCTCATTGTGATCTTCAAAATCTTTCATTAAAAGGGAAGTATATAATTGCAAAGGAGAAATATTCATAAGCAGTTTCATGTATGTTTAATAATTAAAAAAAAATAATTCCTGAGCGGCAAACTGCTTGCAGACTTGCAAAGTATTTCAATGTGAAAGAGCAGGAGTTATCAGGAACAGAAAGCTTCTTCAGCTTTGCAGAACTAAGAGCTAATTGTCAGGCAGAGGGGATATGTTCTCGGTAGACAAAAATGTTGCTAAGGGCAGAATCTTCCACATCAAGTATATAGAATTCTATAGAGGATTAATGTATAAAGCCAATAATTGGATAAGTATTAACTGCTTCCATGCTTACCAGAAGATAAACCAGAAAGATTTCTTTACAAAGGATTTAATTGCTGTCTGAGGATGACATTGTATTTCAGCATCCCAGTTTAAACAAGCTCCACTAATGGAATTAAAAAGCAAACAAGTACCGTAGGCACCTAGCATGAAGAGCTAGGTTAAATCTAGAGCCTGCTGAAATACATTGGCAGTGGTTTGACCCTAAGAGCTGCAACAGTTTACAAAGGAGTGAAAGGGTTAGCAAATTGCCTACCACTTTCTTTAAAGAGTTCTTGAGGAATTGCTTTTAACAGTGTTCTGGATTTCGTTTTAAATGATATGTTCACATAGAGCTTATCATCTGTCTTAAAAGATATAAAGGGTAACTGGAAAAAAAAGACAAGGTGAACAGCAGAACAAACCTATCTCCTTCAGTAGAAGTAAAGAAAAAAATATGAATACTTCATTTTTTTTTTACTATTACAAATTAACTTGTGTCCTCTGAAGGTTGTGTTCAGTTTACCTGACTGGTTAATCTGAGTACTGCCTGGAAGAAATCACCTTTTGTACACCTCTGGCCTATGAAGAGGGTGATGTTTACAACACAGCAAGTATAGGCTCATTTTCAAGGTTGTGGAGACAAGGCTAGGCTTATAATTTGGGTGGGCAGTGAATTTGTGAGTAAAAACCATCACAGGAAAACAGAAAAATCTGAAGGGGCTGCACTTGTTAATGGTTATTACCTCTTTGCTGCACTTGTTTGTTTGCTTAACTTGATGATACTCTGCTAGATATTTCACCAGCTTGAATGATCACAGAGGCTCAAATAGAAAAATACAGCTTAAATTTCTTTAGCTTTGTCTTGAACTCTGCTGTTCAGACACTCCTGAGTAGGATCTTGTGTTTTTTCAATCTCTTCTGCTGGATACTACAAAAACTCTACATATTCATATTCTTGCAAGGACTAGTGGATTAATTCTGAGATTTGTAATGAAAGAAACATCTGTGTTGATATATTTGATTTTAGTTAATTAAATTTTGCTGAGCATATATGCATGAAAACAATTCCCCAAATGACAAATTTCTTCTTTCTTCAGTGTGTATAGACTTCTAATTTGACTCAGAACTGGGGAAAATAACAAAAAACATGAAACAGAAGTTTCTTTACAGTACTTAAATGTTTTCTTCAAGGCCAAGTTGGAAAGTAAAGCATAATACACATCCGTTATAGCTTCTTTATATATTTTAAGTGCGAGTCAAGTTGCAAAATTCATACCTGAACCTTTAATGATAGGAAGAAATGTTTTCACTTACATTCAAATTACTTTAGCATGAGTATGATAAATGTTAGTAGAAGTGTAGATGTATTCCGCTTATGCTCTTTATTGCAGTGGTGAAACATATATATTTATTCTAGATCATGCCAATCTGTTATCTAAATCTTGAGGTCTTTTCCTCCAGAACTTTAACTTTTTTTCCCTTTGATATTTAACCTCTAAAAGTCATCTGTACTCTAACAAGCATAATGTTTCTCTCACAGGAGTGATATGTGCTTTTGAACCCTTTAATTCTTTGTGTGATCCATTCAAGTATTTGCAGCAATTGAGTTGTTTCACTACACTCAGAAGAGGGTCTTGCCATCTAGTATGTTCAGCTGGGGAAGAGAAGAAACAGGTTCCAAGATAATTCAAAGCTGTGTTCATATAGAGGTAGGAAACAAAAGAATAAAATGAGGTATGCTACCGTTTTATTTCTTACAGGCAGAGAACTGTTTCCTTATTAGTTGAAGTAGTCTGTAGAAGTGAGTCATATAGCAATGAGGCACACACTCTTAAATAATTGTCTCAATTTTAAAGATTTTAACAAATTCTTTGTTTGTTTTTAAGAATTCCAAGACTGCATGGAAATCTTACAGTTTGCTATTAATACACCTTAAAGTACTTCAGTTTTCTCTTCCTTGTGTTCATTCTCTGTTCAGAGTTTTAGAATCCTACAGATTTTCTGAAGGCTGTGGGGAATGTAACAGGAGGTAGCAAAAAAAAAAAAAAAAAATCAACAACAACAAAAAAACAAAAACAAGAATTGAAAAAGCATCGTATCTCCAGGTGAAACTGTTTTTATAGGTCAAGAATGAAAGCATGAAAGCAGAGGCTGTCTTTACCCTTCAATAAATTGATTATGTTCTCTGGCCACAGCTGTGTAATACTTAGAGATGAGCAAGATAGTATTATAACCTGCTCAGTTTGCGGAAGAGGAGAAATAGGGATACAGTTTTATTCACACTCTTATTCATAATCTACCATCTCTACAACTGGTTGCTTATTTATCACTGTTCATCAGCTTTTTGTTCTTGTTGTGGTCTCAGGCTGTAGATTACTCCAAGACTTACGGTGAGTGTCCCAGTAAGTGAAGAACCCCAAAGATTTACACTTTAGCTTACATCTTTCAGCTGTGTACCAGTGTTGTTGAGAAATACTGGGATGTATAGAAGGGTAATCTTCTTGATTATAGAGACTGATATGATTCAAAGTAGGAAACTGGGGGGGGGAAGAGGAAAATCAGATTGTGAAAGAGATCTTGTTGCATATTCTGAAACCAAAGCAGACTGTCCCAACGTCCTAGACAAAGTAGCTATTACACAAGCTAGAATAATCTTGGAAAAAAAAATGTGTAAAGCTTCCAAGACCACATTGTATTTAAAAATATATGGAAGCCAAGGTAAGCCTGGGGATTCTCATTATTAAACCACACTGTTATATGATTCACTTGAAAAATGTTCCTTGTAATAGATTGTACAGGTTGTCAGATCACTGTCTAAAAACCTTAATTGGACTTGAAGACTGATTCCACTAAAATTTACATACGTGTTTGTGTCAAGCCTGTTAAAGTAAGAATATGTAAGTAAGAACATGAAGGTGTTGCTAAATCACAAGTATTGAAAGTGAGAACAATCAACATGTAAATTATTGAGCTGTCACATTAAATGAAACTGAGTATTTTTGAAGTGATTCATGTGTAGATTGTAATAAAAGGGCACAAGTTCTGCATTAGCAAAAATCAGAAGTTCAAGTTAGCGCTCATTATTTCTTAAAAGGAACAGTAAGAACTCTACATCTTAACTTAGCTATGTAGGAGTAATGAATCGTCCAAAAGATCAGCCTAATCTAAGTTCTGAAGCGGCAACCTTTTAAAAGAGTATTTTCATACCTTCCATATTTTTCTAGTCTTTAATCTGAATGGATTAGTTATGGTATGTACTGATATTGTTATTTTAATAAATTGATTTTTGAGAAGTAAAATTTTAAAGTGCTGTGTTAACTTTGTTGTTTTTTTTTTATGAGAAACTAGATGGTAATAATTCTGACAAATTGTCATTTTTAAATATTTGAAATTGTCATTGTGTGAGTTGGAAGTGGGTTTTCATGCATCTTGGAGCTATTGTTCTAGATGTTTTTGCAAAGCTTGTTTGCTTTGTTTTCAGGATTTGGTCATTGTGAAGACTGATCCTAAGAAGAAATATTCTGAATGAGATGCACTTTTTTTTTTTTTTTTTAAATAAAAATGTACAGAATGCATTTTAATGCTTGAGAGTTGCTACTGTTGTATTCTCATTCAAAGGGGTTGCTTTGGAATTCTGCTTATAAGGAAGTGGTGGTCACTTTATTTGATAAAACAGGATAGAAAATACATAGTTGCCTTCCATGTATCATCCTTTATTTGAGAGTAGGGAGGAGGAAGGGGAAAGTTTCAAACTTCATGGAAATGGGAAGCATGTTATTACTTTCTGCCAGTTTTCTTCTGGAGTGTATGGAGAGTTCCCAAGATTGCCTCCTGATAAAACTGCATTCACCTGTGTGTCTCCCAGAGCCTTGCAGAGGGCAGGAAAGACTTCTTGGATGCACTGGCAATAGCATATAGGGACTTCAGCTTGAAAAAAACAGTATTCTAGGAACTTACAGGATGTTGGTATCAGAGGGAATACTAGTAATTACTTGCAGACTAATTGTGGCTTTTGGGACTGTTAGGGCCGGCAGAACAAAGTACTGCTACTGAATAATGAGTCAAGGCAAGTTAAATAGGAGTCTGTCAGCTGGGTTTGAAAAAGATGGTCAGATTCCAAATTGGGATCACATTCTTTAAAATGGCCCTTGGGAAATTTATTTTATCAAGCAACCACTGTTATTTTGTGCTTTGTCTTTTGTGGGGATCCTATTCAATGCATGGGCATGAAAGTGTATGTAAAATATGCTTATTCTAAATTTAATATTAATGTATTCTATTTGAGAGTGATGTAATGTATTTGTTACCACTCTAAAAATTAGAAAATAATTTCACTGCTAGAAAAGACTAAAATTGGTTTCTCATTTTAATATTCCTCATTAGTTCCTTACTCTGTGACTCTCAGATGAATTGTGTTTTATTTTAAGAACTGGAGCATAGTCTTCTGATGAACCTTGGGATTGACTTGGTTTTGTCTGCATTTTATCAATGATTTAAAATCACAGAATTGCCCCTCACCAGGGCAGAGGAGAGGTGGGGAAGATTGTCTCCCTCAATCTGCTGACCATGGTTTTTTTTAATGCACCCCGTGATACCATTGGCCTTTTTGGCCACGAGGACATGCTGCTGGCCAACCTGTTGTTCACCAGAAAACCCGAGTCCTTCTCTGCAGAGCTTCTCTCCAGAGTTTCTCTCCAGCTGGTCCCCAACATGTACTGATGCATGTGGTTATTTCTCCCCAGGTGCAGGACTCTATACTTGCTATTGTTAAAACTCTTCAGGTTTCTTCCTGTCTAGGTCTTGCTAGGCAGCATGGCCTTCCAGTATATCAGCCATTCTTCCCAGCTTTGTATCATCAGTAAACTTGCAGAGCACTGACACTGTTTCTTCATCTAGATCATTGATGAATATGTAGAGCAAGTCTGGACTCAGCCCCTTTTCCACATTTCATGGACCACCTTCTTTCTTTTCAGTTTTTCCCCGAGTTCCTTGCTCATCCGTGCAGGCCTCCTGCCACCCTTCCTTGCTTCCCTAAACTTAAGGATGCACTAATCCTGAGCAAGAAGTGGTGTTTAAGTTATATCAGATGTAGTAGAGTCATCTTAACATCTCTAACAATTGCTGGAAGACAGCAAACCTTTCTGGAGAGGTTATCTGTATGTTATCCGGTTATCGTTAATAGTTATTGGGGGTTATCCAATCAAGTTCCTCAGACTGTCTTTGCTCCTATTATGTGAGAAGTGCTTTCGTAATTCTGAAATGAACTGCTGCTAAAAGAGGCAATATATTACAGTGTTGTCTGGTCAGGCTTCTTCAGTTTAATAAGTGAACTACTGAAACAAAACAGGAACATTCAAGGCAAGTTCCAGGGTCTGTAACACCTTTTTAAAGGTCATGGGTCTTTTCCTTTGAGATATACCATGCTTATATAGTGTAAGCTTATCTGGGGAAGAGTATAATGAAAAAATAATTAAATCATTGGTTTAGTCTCTTCTTAGCCTCAGGCTCTGCAGAACTGAATTTTGGTCTGTGTTATTTTTATTGCTGTGGATCAAGGAAGCCCAGCAATAAAGCAATTGAGTGCAATCTTTACCTGTTAAATTATTTGTGATGGGCATTGTTTTAACACAAATTAAAAGCCAGAAGTAAGCGATTTTTTTATTTTTTAAGCCTTTGTTTTTTGTGTTGCTCAGCCTGTGTACATGGTGGAGCAGTGCAAACTGGCTCAGCAGGAGCAAGTCGCGGCTCACAGAGCTGCACTCAAATTGTGGCATGCTGTTCTGAGGCTGTGGTTCAACAGCAGGCTGAATCTAGCTTTAGGGCTCTTGTTTCTAATCAAGAACGCTGCACCTACGTGATAGCAAGCACTGATCCAGTACAAACATTCTGCTAACTCAACGTTTTTCTAGGAATTCTGACAAGTTAACATTATTGTCAGGCTTTATGACAGATTATTATCGGTTCTTCTATAGCTGTCATGTAACCTGTGTAGAGCATAAAGCTATCACAAAGACTATACTGTGTGCACCATTTAATTTGAGGAAAAAAAATTGTAGTTGTGTTTTCATGTCTAATACAAATAAAACGTGTATGGCTATGCACAGATCCAGCATTGAGAGTTAGGAACTAGAGCTTGAAGATTTTGACTCATGTCTCCTGACATAGTGTAGGTAGGATGAACATCTTGACGAATGTCTTCAGTGCAGCACTTACATATGTACATGAGATAAATGTGTGGGGATAAAGTCTCATTCTTAAAAACTTGAATGGGAAAGAATGACTTTGCATCTTGCAGTCTTTGTAATTCACAATATTTCATGCTGTACTTTTTGTTTACTACATCTACTCTTTATGTACATGGCATACACACATAGTTATGGAGAGGTAAAACTGTCTTTCAAATTTGATAGGTGAATACTAGAATCCAAATATTTACTGCTGATAATAGAAACCACAAGTTTTTTCTCTAAAAATGTTGGGTTCCATCTATTACTAATGAAGTATTGGGGGAAAAACACTTAGGCGTTGCGATGGATTTGTTCTTCTATCATTGCAATTCAACAGTACATGGGAAATATGCTGGAAATCAGTAAAATAGAAAAAGCTGACCTGATGGTGATTGACTATGCTCGATTCCAAATAATATCATGCTTTCCTACTGATTACATTCCATTTGTTAATATTGCCTGCAACATTGGTACAGCAGTTGCTGTGCAGTGTTATTGGGTAGATTTTTTTTCTGCCTGAAATGATTCTGTGTCACACTGGGGCTTTTTCTTAAAGTATCAAGACTGAGTTGAGCATGCCCAGCCTATGTTTTAAGTTGTAATGAGATTTAACCATCCAGTGTAGGTTACTGAATGATAGTAAGTTTCTACTTGTAAAATTTATGCACAAAGAAAAGCCATGATTGAAATGGTATGCAATCTATAAAACTTATGTCTAAGTAAATATTATGAGACAGTAAGTTCATAAACGTGGCATTCTCTGAAAATCGTAGGATCATAGAATCACAAGACCTGCAAGATCGTTCAGTCCAACTCTCCTCCCATTACCATTGTTACCACAAGCTACTAAAGCATATCTCGTAGCTCCTCATCCAGACAGTTCTCCTTGGTTTTTCTCTTACCCTTAATATATTTATAAAGGGATTTCTTATTCTCTTTTGCTGCAGTGGCCAATTTGAATTCAAGTTGGGCTTTTGACCTCTTAATTTCCTCCCTGTGCATACCTTAGGAACTTCCTTCTAATCTCCCCAAGTAGCCTGTCCCTTCTTCCAGAGGACATACTCTTTTCCTTCCAGAATCTCAACAATAGTTCTTTGCTCGTCCACAATGCTATGTAGAGAGTCTGATAAAATATAGATGTATATTTTTTTCTTGAGTACAACAAAGAGAGCATAGATCTTGGAGATAACTGAGATCTTGAGTTTCCCCACCTCTCCTCAGTAATTCTGCAACATCAGATACAATTTCAGGTTTAACAAAATCTTCCCACACACACTTACTTTATGGCAAAAAGTTGTTCCAAGATGAAATCTGGTCTCTGATGTAATTTTTCTGCCTTTCCACTATGCTTCCTTTCCTTTCTAGAATAATTGTAGTCCATTGTAAGTTTAATCTTTTCCTTTCTATAGTTGCTTTATTTTAATTTGAGGGCCAGAGAGATAAGGTCCCCAAATGGGGGAAATGGAATGTTAGGACAGCTGCTGAATAGCCTGTGGAATTATACAGACTGATTACTGCAGCTTTCTCATAGTCATTTCCATTGGCTCAGTGCTTTTGCCTTCAGTTTTCCAGGGTTGAAAATAGGAATGGGGTATTTAAACACTATAAAATAGTATGCAAGCATGAAACACTCAGGCGCACCAGATGTGTGCAAGGTGAGATGCTTCTATATTCCTAGCTTAATGGGAAAGCTGTTGCTGTTATCTTCTGTGTTTTAGCACAGGTAAGCATGCAAATCATGAAATTAGGGAGTTTTTCTCATCCCTGTTACTTTTGTTTGTATTTATAATCATATGAAAAATCTACTTAACAGCTTTTTACCTTGCTAATTTTTATGAAAACCCGTAGGTAGGTATAGTGCATAGTAACATAATGGCAGAGGAAAAGAGTCTCTAGACAGGGAGAACTGTCTTCAGTTAGCTAAAGGTTGGAAAATAAGAATTTGTGTTCCATGCATACGTGAGAGAAATGTGCTTTGTGAGAGGCAAATGGCTAGTATGTCTATTTCTCATTTCTCTAATGTATTTGGTTTGTGAAAAGCAAGAATGTTCAGTAAAACTGGCAAACTTAGTGTTTCATGACCAAGTATGGAAGCTTCCGAAAGTTGTCATGTACAGTTTATGAAATATGAAATAAACATGGAATGAAGAATAAAAAAATCTCAGTGGAGTAGCTGATGTTACCATTAACAAAGTATAAATAAAACAAGCGTTTATTTCAAGGCATTCTAAGGTAGGTACTGACAGAACTGATGATCACATGGTAAGTTAGGATTTGTCTGTACCCTTCAAAAAAAGTTGAACTTCTCAAGGCATTTATGTTCTTGTTCAGACACGTGAAAGGGAATGTTATTAAACAGCAAGAAAATGCTTCAGTGATGTAAGGGAATTCATTCATAAATTTTTGTATGTATTTAAGGAGAAAAAGACTCGATCTAAGGCAACTGTAGACAGAAATACCTGGAAAAACAGTGGGCATGGGAATACTTGCTAAAAGAATAATTTGACTACCTTAGGTTGCCCGTAGATATTGTGGATGCCCCTTCCCTGGTGGCATTCAGCTTGGGTGGGCCCTGGGCAGCCTGACCTAGTAGTTGATCTAGCGGCTGGCAGCTCTGTGGCAGGGGGGATTGGAGCTTAATGATCCTTGAGGTCCCTTCCAACCCAAGCTGTTACAATTTTCTGATCTCTTAGTTATCATGTTACTCAGCAAATAAACGTGTACTTGTTAATACATCTTTTCTTTCAATGATTAAAAGAAAATGGACGGAGGAGAGGAGGCTAAGAGAAATGTAGCCAAGCAGTGTGTGTTAATTAATGATTTTGCCACATAATATTTTAACATCTGTGGAGCCTAGCAGTGCTTGCAGCATTCAAGGTGAGGCTTCCACAAGGCTGACTATAAGGCAAGATTCACTTCTTTTACAATGTGCTTTGTCTCTAATAAATTTCTATTTGCAGCAATACCGAAACTATTGATAGGAATGTTACATATACTTCTTTCTTACTGTGGTGTTATTTTACTGTGATGCTTTATCATTGTTGAAGAACAGAAGTAGCTAGTACTTGAATTTTAGCACAATCAAGCTAGCTTGGACTTTCGTGTTTCTTACTGTTTTACTACTAATCTTGTTTGGAAGGCAGGTTTTTTTTTTTTTTTTTTTTTTTTTTTTTTTTTTTTTTTTTAGAGGTTTTTTGGATAGGTACTGAATGTTCTGTGACTCTTCTGTACTACAAGGATATTTTTCTGATGCCCTGCCTTCTGCTTTCTGTGTGTTGCGTTTAGATGATTTCTGTCTAAGGCTATGAAGGTGCTGCGTTGCAGCACTTCTCTGTGATCAGGCTCAGGTCTTGTGATCAGTTCTTAGACACATCTTTTGATCTCTCCAGATAATCACTGCATATACTATTGCCAACATTTGTCAATATTGGTCAGTGTGTATGTGTGTATAATCAAGATCCTCTCTAGGGAAGTGGCTTGGAATTCTCTGTATTGAAATGTATATGTTATAACATATGTCTGTAACTCCAAAAGTAATACCTCTCTTTATTTCCATGGAAGCTGTGGCAAAGAATGTAATAAAGCTACTTGACAGAGAAAATTCTCAGTCAAAACACTAGCTTTCAGCACAGTCTCCACCATTAGCTATGTGTTTTTGCCAGCGATGAACAAGAGCTTGTATGCTGTGCTTGTGTTAAATAAATAAATAAAAAGGTATGGCCATCCATAGTATGGCATGTCTTTCATATTGCTGTTGCTACTGCTGAAATGCCCCATCATTCATAGTGCTCGCATACACTGCTTGGTCTCCAGAAGCGTTCTGCAAGCTGCTTTTTTTTTTTTTTTTTTTTTTTCTCCCATAAAGTAATACAGTGGTGCATCTTTGCTTTGTACGCACTTCTTTGTCAGGTGCCCCTCTGCTGCCGTGGGTGGCACAGCAATGAAATTTAATGGTTTACATGCAGGAAGGTTCAGCCTCTACTGCCATACCATCAATATCTGCCTTAGAAAAGGGAGTAAATACTTTTCCTCAGTAACTACTGTTATAAAAATTGAAGGCTGTGAAAGTATCTAGTACCAGTGGTAGAATCTCAAAGTGACTTCCTTTACTTCCATTTTTCCTCACTTTCTTCTGAGTGTAGACTGTAATATAGTCAAATATATATTGTTGTCTACTTATAATTCAGCTGCCTTCTTATGCACTACTCTATTTTTTTTCCCTCTTTATTCTATTTTTCATGTTGGAATACTTGAAGATGACTGAAAGTATTTTCAAATTGTTTTTTTTTCCCCACAAAAATTTCTTCAGTTTTGTTTTTCTACAACTGTGTATCATAAATCTCATTGGTTGGTCTGAGTTAGTTTAAGCAAATTGTATTGCAAGATACAGATGAATAAGCTATATCTGTACAGCTTCAATTTTTTTTTTTTTTTTTTTTTGTGGAGTATAGAGGTCAAATATCTTTTACTTCATTTCTGTTTATTTCCTGAAATGTTAGGCTTTACCCCTAGCTGTTAGAAATAGTACTGATTTGTGTTTAGAATATTCAGATAGCCTAGCAAAATTGCTTTTTGTAATCGCCTACAAGACTGAAGCTTGTATTAAAACATGCTGTCTGTTTGTTTACTGGAGATTCATCAGGCCAGCTACAGATGCTAGTTCTACAAGATCTTCCCTAGAGTAGAGTTTTAATTAAACAACTCTTTTTACCCCAGCTGTCAATGCAGCCAGTATAAAAGGCAGAAAGCTTGTTTTTAGGAAAGAGCTTGAATGCTTAGCTTGTCCTAAAGTCTATAACCACAAAATAAAATGAAACATTGAATTTTCTACTTCTCAGAATTCTTTTTCACCCTAGCCAGTTTGCAGTAACTTTGTCTGGTTGAAGAAGTCATTTTAGTAGTTCTTAAAGCTTACTTTCTTCATACATTTTAAGTTTGCACTGCATGCTCAATTCTCCTGGAAAATGAACTGTAGGAGAAATTTGGAGATTGGTTTAATCTAATCCTTGCTTTGCAAATAACTGGAGCTGTACAGTGCCATTTCCAATGTGTTTCTCCCCTCCTGCCCCCATTGCTTTTCATATAGGAGAATATCTCAAAATTTCACATGCTGAATCAAGCCCTCCTTTAAGCTGAAAAATAGTTGAATATTAATATTGAAATGCAGTACAGAAAAATTGAATATAGCTTGCAAAAAAAAAAATCTATTTTTTGGCAATTTTTGTTTATGAAATTCTTTTCTTTACTGCCCACTACTACTATTGCTTGGTAGAAAGAAGTAAAGAAAAAAATTCTGGGGGAGAGAAAACATGTTTGGCCTCTGGGAAAAACAGGCTTCTGCATCTCATTTGAACCAAACCTATGCAACCTAAATATCTAAAACCCTTAAATCCCCAAATCCCACCTGATCTACCTCTCCTGCTGATGCTAGCCTTCTGCTTGCATAGCTGCAGTAAGAGCTAAGTACAAGACGTGAACTTGTCTTGAACAATATTTACTACGAAAATGGATTACTATATTTCTACTGAATATCTGTGTTCTGTCATCTTCAGCTCCTTTTAGGGGGTTACTCATCTGTCAAAAGCATGTTTCTAGTTACCTCACCATTATTTTATGGCTATTTCAGAACTTCATGTGAACTTTAAGTAGTCTTTCCATCACTGTTGGACGTGGAATATGGGTCTATCAGATTATTTTTTTCTTCTCTTTTTAGTGAGGTTGATTTGTAAGATGTTCCTCCCATATGTTTCATTCTTATATACCTGTCTTTCTGTTTTAGTGTCTGTATCTGTAGCTCCTTTGTAACTGCTATTCCGTGGCGGCCTATGTGCCTGCCTTCAATATTGAGATTCATAAATTCTGTGGGTAGATAGGAGTTGAGTAAATTTCCTTTCACCCACTCACTCCAGGAAGTTTGGCATAATTCCTAGATGAGAGTATTGAAGATGTAACACAGCCCTAAATTACTGCCCAATACATATTACTTCAGGTTTTGAGTACCAAAGGTAGTTCAATTACTTGTTAACCACATTTTAAACTGACCTATGAATGATTGTTAAAAAGAAGCTGCCCTTATGTGGCTATAGTATTGTTAGTATATCAGGCTTAAATCTGCTAGAGATTTATGCTTGCTGAGATCTGGTTAAAAAATTTTGGTAGTTCAAACAAAGTTTAGTGATTCCAATAGTGAGTTTACAACGCCTTTTGTTGAATTATAATAACATTTATGCAAAAACTGTCCAAGAGTTTGTAGTTTTGACTTGAAACATTATTAGTATAAGCTCTGTATTTAGGCAAATGAAATATTTTAAATAGCAGTGATCTTGTTTTTCTGAGCTTGCTAATTGGTTAGGAAACATTCCATGAGGAAAATTTCAATTCTTTTTTTCTTTTTTTTTTTACATTTTTTACCTTTATGTACTTTTTACTATGTAATTGAAATGCAACTTACCGAGTACTTTGATTACACTTTATAACTACATGCATGAATGGTAGTTATGTTTTAGCATAGGAAAGAGAAGCTTTATGTAAAAATTCCTTTTAAGTGGGACAAAAGTCCTCATTTCAAGATCAAAGTACAAAACAGGCACTCACTGTATAGCAAATTACTAAAACCTGAGTGTTACATAAATGAAGTTGTAAAAACTTGGAATACGGAGGTTCTAATAATTTCATTATTAAGATGAATTCTGAAGTTCTTTTTCACATTTCTGTCACAGTGCAGCTAATCTGAGTAATACAGGAACAATTTTAATATGTTTGATTTCTGTCCTTCAATTTGTTTTCTGGGCAAGTTCTGTTGTTTGGCTTTATGGGATCGTTCTATATACTGTGATATACTGGTAGTTTTGCATCTAAGACATTTTCCTAATGGATTTTTTCTTGATTTCTGCATATCATAGCATCATTTACCTTACTTGATCAACTTTACTACTTTTTGTCATAAGAAAATATGAATAATTTGCTCATCATTTGGAGAACCTAATAATAACTATTTAAGAAGACATAAACTGAGACTCCTAAATATGGAAATACAAGGCTATGTCTATGAATGTCTCTGCATTCGCATTTCAGTCCAGATGAGGCATGCTCCTCATCTGACCTCACAGTTCATATTGCCCAGGAATCAGCTGGGGACTTCTTAAACAAAGCTGAGCCAGAGGATGCTTTCCAGGGCATAAGAAAATCTCTGCAGCCTCTGCTGGATGTTCACTAGGCTCAGCTGGCCTGGTAACCCACGAGGGCAGTATGAATGAGGTCCCTCAGCACCAGCTGTGACCGCATTCTTTTGGAGTCACCCTATGCTTAGAGAGACAATGAGTTTCTTTTCTCCGTTAGATTTCTTAAGAAGGTTGCTTTTTTTCTTGGTTGGAATTAAGCATCTTGGATCTCTTTTAATGAACTTGTAGATATGGGGAAAACAGTGTTTCCATTTTCTTCAGGAGTCTGGTGTTGAATATATGTATGATGTATATGTGTGACCGTGCACCTTTTTGAAATGTCTTGCAGTACCTTGCAGTCCTGCTGTCATTAAACACTTTCAGGAAGCCAGGGAAAAAAGCTCATCCTTTAGCAGAACCTTTGATGACTTAGATTTAGGCTGGGTATGGAGCAGGATTGGTTTGAAGGAGGGAATGGCAATGTTGGCCAGGAACACAGATGGTTGTGTGGGATTCATCAGTAGCTGGATCAGGTGGCACAAATCTGTTCTCTGAACTCAGTTGCCATTTCGTTGCCTGCTTAATGCAAAATTCAGGAAGAAGTCCACGTGAAAGGGAATGGATCGCTTGTTTGTGGTTTTTTTTTTTTTTTTTTTTTTTTCTCCAGTCCTTTCTTAAGTAGTAAATACTGGTTTTACTTCACGGTTATGGAGCTTTGGTGGGAGAACTGTGATCAACAAGGATTTCTTCTGTTACATTTACCCTGCAATGATTAGGATTAGAGAGTGGTTTGCATCACAGCAGTGGCAGGCAAGTGCACCAGCACTTCTGTATGGAAATGAATTATCAGAGCCAGTAACTATTGAAAGGGGGTAGCATCAATTGAATTTTATTTAGGAGTTGTTATAAAACAAATTGATAGCGTGTGGACTCTAAAGAGTGCAGTTTCTGTTGAACTTGTATGGCTCAGTGGACCTGTAATCCAGTTCCTGCAAAACTGCAGGTGCATATGAACAAGGGACTGCTGCCTCTCTCAGGTTTGCCTCTATACTTAGGCCAACTCCATGTAGCTGGAGATTCAAAGTATAAAATATTGCAAAGCTTCCTGTTGCAGTTATCTTTGCTCCGGGTCCTTTGGCCGTTGGATTCTTTGCTGGACTGTTCTCAGGCTGTCCATACAGTTCATGCCTGTACATGCTGGTGAGGAAACATGCCCAAACTTCCCCTTTGCATACACTGTATGTCTCTCTGCTTATTGTAGCACTTAGTTGTAGCTCTGCAGTTACTGGAGGCAGGCTGTCTTGGTCCTGGCAGGAAAAATGCATTAGGTAGAAGTGGCTGAGGAACTCAAACCAAACTTTGACCCCTTGACTTGGTTACCATCTCTGTTCTGACAAGTATCCATATTTCCTTTATACTTTTTCTGAGATAACTCTCTAAAATCTTATGATAGCATCCTGATTAGTGCTTAATGTGACCAAGAGTTTCTTCTAGCATTATCCTGAGCTCTCTTAGGCAGTTCTGAGTTATCCCTTCATGTATTGTTTACACCCAGTCCCAGCTGTACTAACTGCTGTCATCTAGATCAGAAGGGTATCTCTACAACAAGGAACCATGTGATTTTATGTTCTATATGCTCAGGATGAAGACTTAGTGACTCAATTATCCAAATACTAGGGAACAGATTGAACTGTGAGCAGAGCAATAAAAGTAGGTGAGAGAGAAAAGAACAAGATCTCTATCTTCCAGCAATGGTGTGATTTCTACATAGCTTATTTTTTTAACCATACTATGCCCTTTGGCACGAGTTGTCTCTGTGTTTCACTACTTTATATATTTCTATCTACACTTTCAGAGTTTTGCTTTTCTTGCAACTTAATCTAGCTGCTCTTTTTTCCTTAGAGCCATTTGGCTATTTTGAAGTATTTCTATGGAAGTTATTTAATATATGAGAGAGAGAACCTACTCACTTTGCAAGGGACCTTTGAATCAACTCCTTCCTTTTAGTTTTCCAGTATTCTTTCAACCCATTCATCTTTACACAGAAAACTCTACATTCTTTTGTCAAACAAAAGACAAAACTGTGCATAACACCTATTTACTCATGATGAATCCTAATACTGCTGTAGCAGTAAGCTTCTGAAGGTCCGGGCAGTTTTAATTGGAAGCTAGGGGAGAAGATGACAAGCGTCTGCTTGCACAAAAATATATGACTCAGATATGTTAGAAGTTAAATGTCTGGTAAACCTTACTGAGTGATATTAGTTCATGGAAGAGAGAGAGTCAGTGCAAGGAGAAGTTGCAGGGAATAGAATAAAATTATAAACATTAACCAGATTTCCTCTCTAAATACCTAAAAGGAGAAGGGATACCAAGGGCTGAGTCCGGGCTGTTCTCAGTGCTGTGTAGTAATAGGACAAGCAGCAATGGCCTAAAACTTGAATGTAGGAAGTTCCATACAAACATGTGGAAGAACTTCTTTTCAGTAAGGGTGACAGAGAACTGGAACAGGCTGCCCAGAGAGGTTGCAGTCTCTTTCTGTGGAGATATTAGAGATCCACCTGAACTCCTACCTGTGTGACCTATTGTAGGGAACCTGCTTTATCAGGAAAGTTGAACTCATCCAAAACCATACGAAACATGTCTTAAAATTGTTCATTGAGATCTTATGCACAAAAAAAAGTGAAACTGCAAGAAACAGATAACTCATGGTGTCTGCGTTTAATCAAAAGCAAACCTTCTAAAGGTTCAAATTTATCTTGAAGTCCATTCTTGAGAGGGACAAAACTATTTTCCTTCTGTTGCTTTGTGCAGGAAGAGTGCTATCATTAATTTTTTCCTTTAAATCACTGCCATGTACTAAGCTCATTTTTTAACTCACTTTGAGTGTTGCGGTAAACTGTCCCTGGGAATATGATTACTGCTTTTCTTAAGGCTGTGGTCCTAATGCTGCCACATTGAAGGTTTTGTCCCACTTGTTCAGATGTAATATGATGTTGTGATTAAAGCACCCTTTCTTCAAGCACATCACAGTATTCCATTAGCTACGCAACGGCAGTGAAAATGAGGGTAGTCTGTGTTCCATAAAAGGAGAATTAAAAGTAATCTTTAGTTAAGTAGACTTAAAAGTAAGTTTGCATCTGTTGGTCACCATCCTTTTTTTAACTTGCTAAATATTTGTAACACAGAAAAATTAAGTTTTACATAGCAATTATGGTTAAGTAGCAGAAAGCTTAGCATAATGTTCTAAGATGTCATCCCTTACACTTCTGTATGTGTGTAGCATATATATTTGTATTTATTTGTAGAACTTTAAAGGAAAAAGGATTGTTTTCAGTTTTTATGGTGTTCAGGCAAATTTGTCTAATTGTGAAGCAGCTCATTGCACCACAGTCCTTTAAAAGAATACTTAATGACTGTTTTAATAGTAATCCTTTACTTTCCTCCTAACTGCAAAATATGTTTTCAAATGGGCTGGATTTGTCTGTCTGAGTTTTTTTCAGAAACAAGTGAAGGCAGATTGTAGTAGACAAAACTTCAAGATGAAAGATTAGAGTTTGGTGAGTTATAATCACCTGCAGACAGGAGGTGGTGGGGGAAGGCATAGGTCTGCCTACTTCTGATGTGAATAATGCACAGAAGAAATGGAATGACATGAGTCTTCTAGTAGTTGTATGCATACATGTAAACATAAATTAATAAGAAAGTAATTGAAGGGATGAACTGAAAAGTACGTAGATATTACTTGAAATTAAATCTAGATAGTGAAGTATTTTATTGTATCTCTCGGTAGGTAGCATTTAAAGTTGTAATATCTTTATTGAGTTAAGAAAAACCCAAACATTTATTTGAATGTATTTGAATAAATGAACCTAGAACTGACAATGAAATGTTTAAGCAGAAAATGCTTTTGAATTGTTTCTGTTTAATGAATTATTTCTGGTTTGTGGTAACTAATGTAGCTTCTAAATGTTCTAATTCTTGTTGTTAGTTTACATGCCTAATTATATTAGTTCTTCCTGATATATCTACATCTATTTCATATTAAGCTTTTGTATTTTTTTCCTCTTATAATCTCACAGAGTTCAGAAAAACATCAGTTTTGCAAAAGATTAGAGGACATGCTTTATTGTGTTGTGATTTTTTTTTTATATAAAACACATCTGAAATGTTTGACAGTTCAACTAATTGGAGTGGTGGGTTTTTTTGTTTTCATTCTTTTTGTTCTGTGAAATGAGTAACAATACAAAAAAATTTTGAAAGCATTTGCTTGGACTTCTCTAGCCCATTTAAGTGACTCTACATTTACAGGTCCTGATAAGCTTCATTAAGACATTTCTTGGTGCCAATGCCCCTGTTTTACTTCAGTGACTCGATCTTCTATTTCAAAATGCAGTGAGTTTTTCCACTTCTGTGCTATTTCTGGTCATTTGTAGAAGACAAGTGGAGTCACATTGCCCCCAGCAGGGAAAGTGCAGAACATAATTCCATTGTGTTCATATCGAAATGCAAGTATAGTGCTGGATTCAAGGAATATGAGTTTGCAGAGTAATTTTGGGGGCCAAAAATAAAGGTAACATGTAAACAAACAATCTGCATTTACTATGTTTCAATAAACTAACTTAGGTTTTCCCTATCTGTTTGAAACTTACTGCTTATTTCAGTATGCACAGCAGTCATTTGCATAACCAGGCATAGAAAAAGTAACTGATTTTTTTTTTTTTTTTTTTTTTTTGCTTTCTAAAACCTATTTTTAATATTGGATTAATGTGTTCTGCTTTGTTTTTGTTTGATTCTCCTAAGGCCTAGTTTGGTAATGCCTCCACAGTATAAACAAAACTTCTTTTTGAAGTGTCTAGAATCTTTTCAACAGTATACAAAAGATGTAATGAATAATTTTAAGAAGCAGCATTTTTAATTTAGAAGCCTTTAGGAAAAGACCAGAGATGACTTTCTTTTTAGTTACCTTTTTGGTTTTTATTACTGCTGAATATACTCAGTGTTGTGTGTACAGCTTTGACCTTCTTTATTCATTGCATTCTGTGGCCAAATTGATTTTATCACATACTAGATAGAATTCTATTCAGAATCAGAGTGCCGTGAATAAAAAGCTTCTTAAAAAACAAGTAAAACATTGCATGATTTCTCTTCCATATTGAGAAATGTTGTCTTTCAGTATCATTTTCTTTCCAGATTTTCTCTCAGGAAAGTATACAGTTAAAGAGTCACCTAATGTATAACTTGAAAAAATGGGATAGAATTTATGGATGTCAAATCTTAAATAGGTAGCTGGCAAATATCAGAAACCGCCAGTTGAAATTGCAAGATTTGTTACAGCTTGTGTACCTTGTTTGCACTTTGCTGTATTTAGGACACTTGATATCAGATAAGGTATTAAAATGAACCGTGTCTTCCTACTGATGTTAAAATAGCTGCATCTGTATGTGAGACCAACACTGCTTGGCTAACAACCTATGACTAAAAGCTAGATAGATGTATTGGAAACATGCTGAGTTCTGCTGCATTTTGATGTCAGACACAGGTTGATTTCTTTATCCTATTTGTTTATGTTAAATGAGGGGAATAGCTTAGTCACTTCTGAGAATAGAGCAAAGGAAAACTGCTGCTTGTGCATGTTTAAAAATTTGATGACACTTTCTTTGAGGCTGTCTGTAGTCACTGTGATTTAGTAGGTACTTAAAACTTAGTACAGCACTGGGATTTGTGCCAGGTTTTGTGTCATGCCATTTTGTTGCTGTAAGCCTTTGGAAAGAAAATTGTATTTTGGACATATTCTGTAGATATGTTTCTGGGGCAGCAATGAGACTAACAAGCTTTCTGTGACTGAAAATACACACAAAATCTGCTGCTGGAAAGTCTGTGCATGCACTCTTCCACCAGTCAGTGGTGGATGCTTCATTTATTATGGTGTGGGTCAGCCATGCTTTGTGCTATCCCCAAACACCCACATTACCCAAAAAGCTAATGCAAATTCTCTCATTTAGGATTTAGTACAATGATTTTATACTGGACATATTAAAGAAGCAGATGGAATGTCTTGAGAGCTTTTTCAAGGTCTCAGTGGCTTTTTTTTAACTCGTCAAATCAAGAGTTTGGATTGTTTGATGCAAGAGTTAAAAGAAAATAGGATTGAAAATAGGATTGAAAATGTAATCCAGGCAAAAGATTTTTTTGCCTAAGTTAGAATACATTGATTGCCAAGTTGTACTGAGCTTTTTGTAGGGAAAGAGAAGATTGCATCTACTTAAATATTCACATGAGGAGTTGCATGCATATTTCCATCAGGTTTATGCTCTGTGTTTTTAGTCCTTGAACTCAATCTGTTGAGCACTAATGTGCCATATGAGTGAATTGAGCTCAGTTGTTGATACTTCTGTAGTTGACAATAAACTTCTGTAAGTTTATCAGAGGGTAAATTATTCAGGCCATATACCATTATGGTTGGGTGCAATATTAAAACTCTTTCTATTGCTACTGAATAAACACAAGTTGCCAAGGAGGTTTAACTGCAGACAATGAGAAGCCTAATACAAATAGGTTTTGCACAAAGTTTGAGACAAAAAAAGAGACAATGAAATTCAAAATTGGATATTTAATGCTAACACTTTAGCAATATTTAATAATATCTGGGAATGATAGAAGATCTTAAGTAGTCTTTACAATTAGTTAATTTTACCATTTGATGCATGCTGAAAGAAAAGCAGCATGCTCAACTTTCACTGTGATATTTTTCTGTCCTCCTTGATAGGTGGACGAAGTAACCCTAAATTGACCTAATAGGTAACAACCAGGTACTTAATGCTGAACATTAGAAACTTTTGAAGCTCTTTTGAGCTTATATCGCAGTAGGCTAGTTTCTCTTAAGTTGTAAGTCAGTTATTTGGTTGCTGAAATGCAGAGAATCTTAATTCTGGATCTGTTTATAGGAATAAAGAAAATTCCATAAATGCACATCAAAAACTTTTGGAGGAGGGATAAGAGGAAAGAAGGGATCACGGCAAGTACTTGAAAATATTTAAAATATATTGGGCAAAACTTGAGAAAAATTCAGTATCTATTTACAAAATGTCAGTATAAAAAGCACAGTAATTGCAGAGTTTTAAACTGAAAGCAAGTGGGTAAACTGTCACGTTTTTGAAATGGTAAAATCTAGCAGTCTAATTGTCTGAAGTGTTTTTATTTTAAATTAGGAGATGGTACGCTTGATTTCAGTCTCGGCAACTGCTATAAATATGATCACAAAAATGCAAATAGTTCTTATTTGATCCTGCAAATCTTCTGTCTGAGCTTCATAGGGAACTGATGCCCGAGAGAATTTTACAAAATACTGAATTAGGCAAGTAGGTGAGGTCAGCTTTGAGCATGCTGTTTTAACATTTCTTATTGAAATCCAACACCTTTTACATCACGATTTTGTAAATATTTGTCAGTAGTACTTTCGTTGTGGCACTCAATTGTATTTGTTTTCCCCAGAAATAAGATGGAGAAGGAGGTAATGTAGCTTTGCTAAGCATACTTGAATTCTCAAAATGTATACAGAACCTGACAGTCTCCAAGAACGACCAGGTCTGTCAATTCACATTTGTTAAAACACTTTCTAGTGAATATTTTATGAAATTAATATTTTTATAGCATCAGTAATTGCAGAAGAACAATTTCATTCAACTTTGATCATGCGTTATCTATGAATTAAAAAATTCCTGAACAGTGTTAGCTGTAACGGGCAATGTTCAGACTTCTAATACTACTGAAAAGACTGATGTCTGAACAAGACAGTCTCCTTTTTCTTCCAGATTTCTTCATTCTATTAAATTCATTTGTACCCACTTACTACAATTTTTTGCATATTTAGAATGTTAAAAATAAAATATCCTAGAGCTATGAAAATTTTAGAGATGATCCTAATTTTTATATGCATTTAAAAAAAAAAAAAAAAAGCAAAAGGTGGAGTTGACACCAAAGCAGTTTGGTAGTAAACAGATGGATCTGTATACCGATGGGTTTGTATACTGATAATTAGTTTCATGTAAGCTTTTCCTGTTCTAGAATGTTAAACAAGGAATTGTTCATGAGAGTGTTCCTCTCACGTTGGTGCTCATCACTTACAATTTGAAGGCATCTTACTAGATGGTAGTCGTTGCTGGATTGTGCAGAGAATTCCCGGAGCGCAACATATCAGTGACTCGTGTACATCTCCTTGAGGAATAAGGGTGCATGTTAGAAAAAAAAAAAAAAAAACAAAACAAAACAAAAAAAAAAAAACAGGTTTGCTTTTGGCTGAATGTTGTGCAGTGTAACAAAAACATTTACGTAAAATTAAATAGAATCTTGGCTTTCCTCAACAAATTGAATTTTCCTGTAGTTATCTTTGCTTATACTGACCCTTAGCAATAGAGAAAGTGCTTCATTATCTCTCTGCGTGTAAGTGGATTTGGCTGTTTAAATGCATTCAGGATATGGTTTCCCCTATAGAGTTAAACAAGAAGAACTTTTTAAAAATTAATGCTGGACTATTAGTCTAGGGAACTTTAATATATAAACTCATTGTACCTAGAGGAATTTAGAAAGGAAATGAGAGGGCAAAATACAGGAGCATATATTATTTACTGCAAATCACCTGTATAACTGAAAAGAAAGTAAGTTCATAAGTGCCCTATTCAGTCCATTCCCCTAGGCAGAAGCAACTATTGAAAAGCACTACAATTTTCTCAATTTTTTTTCCCAATTAATTTCTTTACATTTAAAAGGAATTGTGGATTCTTAATGCTACATTCAGAATATTTCTCTCTGTCTCAGTCCCTAGGGGCTCCATTTAATGGGGAAAGATTTTAAAGTTTGACAGATGTTATAACAGTATGCACAGTTAAAATTTAATACTCTGGGTTTATTTGGTTAGGATAAAAGGATAAAATACTGCTACTCTTGAGAAAGACCAATTTTATATATCTCATGAACATCAGCACATAATGTTAGCCTTTCACCATCAACTTGAAAAATATGGGTTGAATGTAAACAGTGGTATAATAGCAACAACTATATAATGGCATGTCCAAGTTCAACTGTATGTAGTTGTATGTTTTTTTCCGCTTTCTTTCTTTTCTACCCTTCCTCATTCCTCTAATAGTTCTTCAATGGCTTTTGCTTCACCAACCTTTTTAGTTACATAAAATATGTACTCAGAAGCTTTTTTTTTCTCACTAAGAAGAAATTTTACTGGATCTAAGTAGAAACAACAGTTCTCTTGTAATTAGAAAATAGAAGGAGAACTGATTTATTTAACTTAGCTATTAAACCATGATCTCAATCAGTTCACATTTGTTTCACTCAGGACAATGAAGACAATTGTATTTGTCACTTTTGCACAGCTAGAGGAAAACATCTTGGATTGCACAGAGCTCGTGGCAGTAGCAGGGGTTGGATGGGAGGGAAAAAAAAAAAGTATCAAATTAAGCAATGAAAAGAAGTCAGTTATATTAACATAGCAGAGTGTTATTCCACATTAGATGTTGCCTCACACATATTCAGAAACTCCACTTTTTCTGTGTATGGAAATGGGGAAAAGATTGCAGAGGTATTTCAGTAAATGTGTAGTGGCTTAGACACCACGTTCAGGGCTATGTTTTCTTATGCTGGGAAAACTTATCTTGAGTATTTAAGTAAGTAGTTTCTCCTGGCAATGGCAAACATAAGAGCTGGCTCTTCAGCAGAACAGGTTTTGTTCTGTTTTAAATGGCCTGTTTTTTTCTGAATGCAAGCAAATTCAAAATCTTTCTTTTCTGAACTTTAAGTTGAACTTTTAGATGAACTTTTTAACTTCAGAAAAGCAATTTGATTTGTTTGTTTGCTTTGCTATGCTATGTTTCTGAAATACTGTTTAAAGATAGCTCTAAATCCATGCTATATTGTAGCAGATCTTTTCTTTAATGTTCATACATTTTGCATGCTATTTTAAATAGCTATTTTAAATCACTCAAGCAGAATATCAGTAAAAATACATAAAAGATTTGTTAGCTTCTTTTCCACTAGCTATATTTCACAGCAGTGGTGATTTGCCTGATTAAGAGATTAGTCTCTGAGAAGAGCATATTTGAATGAGAATGAACTCCAAATGCTCAGTGGTACCAAGTAGATTATTTTCCATGTGATGGAGGTGGTTCTAATTATTTGCACTTACTCTGATTGCCATACTGTGTTTTAGTATTTGGATTACCGTATTATTACCATAAAATGTACTGCTGTGGTGTCAAAAATAAATTTCGTATTGCATGGGGAAAAGCAGAGATGTGGTTGATGTAGAGAGGTAGTATGGGGATTTTAAAGGATTGTATGGGTTATATTCTGTTTCTCAAAATGGAAGAGATTATAGATTTCACAACAGTTTATCCGCTGTAAGTTACAGATCACCTTGAAAAATGCTGTGAAATTTAAAACAAAATTTCAGAGATTTTCTTAATGTAGAAAACTTTCTATGCCTTCATTATTTTATCAGTCTGTAGAGCCTCTCTTACACTGTCAGTTGTTAGTTTTGGTGCTGCCAACCAGAAAACAAGTAGCTGTGTCAGCACAGCCCAGTGCCTGTGCTGACTGAGTAGGATGTGGTTTCAGAGGTAACAGGGAAGAGGATACACAGCAGAACAGCTTTGGAAATGCAGTGTTGATCAGATGATATCAGGCAGTATTGCCTGTATAAGAATCCTGCAAAGTCATTCTGTAATACAGTCCCTGTGAAATGGCTGGAAACCTTCAGGCACTGTGAGATGTGCAGTTTCCTACCTGACATTACTACCTAGTGCTGAGAAGTAGGGTGCAAGTGCATTGCATCAAACTTGAATACACTTGGATCCAGTCTTCTCCAGCCAGTGTGCCTGCAGGGCTTGCTGCAGGAGCAGGGAAGCTTTACAACCTACATGTGTTGCTGAGGTTAGGCAATAGGCCCCACACAGCCCAGAACACCCAGCTTACTGAGCAGCATCCCACAGAGCAGATATGGCTCTTTGGCTTATTCACGTGTTTGTCTGTCCTTCCTTTGTTTTGATCAGTATTCCTCATAGAAGAGGCTTTACAAGAGAATATACTTGAGACTTAATGGCTAATATAATTAACCAATATAATTTTATGTGCATAAAATCTTAAGAAAAATGGCAGTTTGCAAACTTAATAAGGTGTGTGGCAAGTTGGTGAATAATAAATAAAACCTAATAATAAGACCTAATTAATTTCAAATGGACAAGTGCATTGGAGGAGTTGATCTGGCACATAATGTTATTGTCTTATAAAAATGAGGTTTAATGTCAAATTGCCCAGATAAGTGTAACTACTTATTTCTGATAAATTTGTAGAAAAATTATGTGCATAATGGTGCTGTGAGGAAATGTTTATATATCTGAGTATCCAATGTTTTTCGAAGAGCTTCAAATCTGAAAATAACCAGGCATCTTTGAATTGCCTTTGGATGAATACTTCTACTTGCTTGCAGCAACCCAAGAGATTGCATGTATTCACATGTTAGCTTTGTTTTTAGGTGCTATGTGATGATGTGTTTTGAGTTTTATTCATCTCACCTGTTTTTCTGCTTTCCCTTTACTGACAAATGTTAATAGAAGGCGGGCCTTGCAAAGCCAGGAAAATGGTGTGCAACTGCTCAGAAAACAATGCTAGGTATTTGAAAATCCCTCTTTACAGAGTGTGCTTTAATGTGATGAGAAGTGCTACCTTTTAGTTTGCTTTTGGGTATTTTGAAACTTATTTGTTACTATGCAGTGTTCTTAAGGGTGTATTTTGTCTGATGCTTAGATTTACCAAATGCTTAAACTATAATACTGAAGCTATAAGAAATACTTTTTATTATTGTTAGCCCCAAATTCAGAATTATCTCTCATTTCTCAACTATCCTTACCACTTTTGGTCTAATTTTCAACATTGGAGTATGTCTACTGCTTCAACACTGTTCTGTAGCCAGAAGCCATGTGATTCCAATGAGAAGTCATCTTGAAAGTAGAGAGCAGTTTTGCTGGATGAATACTAGTTGATTTCATACGCGTTTCTTTGGAATTAAACACTGAAACACTGAAAAGACAAAAATCTGGATTTTCTGTCCAAGTTTTAACAGTAGAAGAATGTATGGCAGGCAGAAATTTGCTGCAATGAACTTGCTGTGCTGCTGTTTGCGGGCACGTCAGCAGGTGGTGCTGGAATGCAGTGCTATAGTTGAGTCAGTAAGTCTTGTGTGCACAGGGAAAATAATAAGTATTCTTAGAGTGCGTTTTGCTTCCTGGACTCCTGCAGTTTTTATTCTTCAGATCTTTATGTTACGAAAGTGTCAATTACAAGTATTAGCAAATTTTAAAGGGAAACAACAAGTGGTTTGGTTTTTTTTGGTTGTTAAATGCGAACATTTGTGACATTCCCTGGTCTGTGACACAGGTGTATTTAGGCATACCTCTCTTAAGAAGCAGATGAGATATGTATGATTTTGCAAGCTGAGTAGTTAAAGCAATAGAGACAGTGAACACATTCCTGTGCTGCTTGCCACAGATCCATCAAGAAATTATACAGGGAAACCACCAGCACTATTTCTTCCTTCTCTTAAGGAAGTCTTTACATAATAGACATGACAGAGTAATGGTGCCATCTAGGGATTAATTTCCTTAGTGCTCTATGACTACACTTCCTCTGGGTGTGGGCAATGCTTCTAAAGTCATTTTGCCAATTAATAACACTTCTGCCTTACATTCTTCTAATGAATGATAGATACTGAGAAGTGCCAATACCATTTAGGAAAAGTGGGAACTTTCTGCTCAGTCTTGTCTTTTTTTTTTTTTTTTTTTTTTTTTTTTTTTTTTTTTTTTTTGCCAAAGGCAACTCAAGAGATAACTAGGAAAAGGGATTTGGAATGCCGTTGGCAAAACAGCATGTGTGTTTTGACAACAATGCTTAATTACATGATGGAGGACTATTTTCTCTTCTGTTGCCAATTGAATGAATTTGGTAATTAACAGGAATATCGACTTTCTACTATACCTTTTTACTGCAATTCTACCTTTAGCAGAAAACTCTCACCAGCTGCAATCCTACTGTCTTCAAACCTTGTGTGGGGCTACTGCCTGGATTTATATAGTCACTGGTTTTATGTGCAAGCATTTTGTTCAGTGGTGAGAGACTGGTAGTGCTTTGCAGAATGCAAGCATTGAGGGAAGTACTGAGGGGTTATCTAAGATTTAATGATAAGAATGCAAACATAAATAACTGGAGTTTTTTTTTTTTTTTCTCAGATGGAGTTATGAATGGTGTTAAGATGTATTGTCTTAGGCAATATAAAACATGTAAGGAGTTTGCTTGGTATAAATCAAGACCTGATAAAGTGCTTTTTATATTTATACTGAGATTAACTAGGTTTCACTATTGCTGTTGCATGCCTTGTTTGCTTTTCGGAGTGTATTGCTTACAAATAGCAGACATGTTTCTTATGGAGGTTTTGGCTCAGCAGTGACTCTCACTGGCCAGTATAAGCCTGTGCATGGGTTTACCTACTTTTGTCCTCTTTTTCAAATACTGAAAGGCTAGAAAGATAGAAGGCAACAGGTGGCCTATAATGAAAATTAAGATGTAACGTTGAGTTGTGTAATTTGGATGGGTCCTCACTAGCACATCAAATGATTCTAGATACTTTACTGTTTCAGCATTTGCAGTATCGGTCAGGATGCCTTAGATACTGACTCTTGCAGAGTGGCAGCCAACAGATTTCAAACTGCAAACTACTTCAGAGGAAGGAGTTTCCTTGAATGAGTTCAGGAGTTCAGCCCAACTGATGAACTGGACACTTTCCTGACTGCCCATTCTGTTCTTAACAGGTTTCCTTCATTTTGATCATGATGCTAGTGATGTGTACTCTTTCTTGCACTCCTTTGAGTTTCTCCTGCCCTCAGAAACTATTCTTACGTGAAGTCCATTTTTGTCCCATTACAAAACTGGTTATTACTTAAAATAGTTGACCACACCTAGAAATTCAAGCCACTTCAATTAGAGCTTCTCTGTGTTATTTGTGAGTTAAGTGTGTTTTGCAAACTATTGGCACACAAATAATACAGTGAACTTTTTCAGTTACTTTTCAAGTGTGTTTCCATGGACAGCTGGGATTGCTTTGAACTTTCTAGGATAAACATTCACAGATAAAGGAGTATTGAAGAGGTGTGAGGAGGAGGAAGCTTTTAAGTGGAGATAATGTAGGATTAGACATCTGTAATTAAACAGAGTAATGCAAAGTTTTACAGTAGCTCAGTAATATATAGTTCTTCAGCAAAATAAAAATAAAAATTCTTATGGTGGATTTTTTCTTTTCAGAGGGATTCATAGTAGAAATCAGTTTAAACACTGAATTGACTTTGAAATTAATTTTATGTGGATTACCATATCTTATTTTTAAGCAAACTAAATACCCCAATGTTAGAAGAATTTTTACCTCAAATCTTTAACTTAAGAATTGTTAAAAACAGCTGCACATTAACCACAGTTCTCATGAAACAAGTGTTGCCTACTTTACCACTCTTGACCTTATCATATGGTAATTTTCTGGCTTTTACAATGTAAGTTTTTAGGTTTTCAGATGTATTCCCAGTTTCTTTCTAAGGTGCTTTTGCTGTCTTAAGTAGTCTTTAAATGATGTACTTGTAGTACTTTCACTTTATATTTTGTATGTTGATTGCTTGCTGAACTCTTGCCTTGATGTATGAATAGTAAACAAAGCTATAAAAAGCTTTAAATTTAATTTGCATCAGTTTCTAAAATCAGACAAGATTATGTATTGAAAAGATTTCTAATCTTTACTCTAAAACTATAGACAAGACAATACTAAATTTAAAAGTAACTCAAATACTAATCTTTTTAGCTCCCTCCCCCCCATTGGAAAGTCTTCAGGTTACCAATGATTTTCTTCTCCATGCTCTGCCAGCCTCATCAGCTTGATAATGGTTTTCTCAAGGCTATCCAGAGCCTTGAAGAAACACATTCATCCATCCAAAGGAGTGAAACATAATCAAGTAACAACAACGGCTTCATTGGTTACATCTTCAGAGCTTATAGTCAGAATTTCAACCTATCCTAATGTTTTTATTACTGTTTTCTTGAAATTCTTATCTCAAATTTACAAAGTAAACTCTCCCATTGTTTATCAGGTTTTTTTCAATGAGACCAACTAGCTGTGTGGTAGCATTTTTTTCTATGAGAAGCATAGAATCAAAATTGTATATGTGGTAAGAGGGCACATGCAAGTCATCTGCTTTAACCCTGCTTTAAGCAGGGTTGATTGCATTAGGTAGTACATGCCTTTGTGCAGTTGAGAATTCACTTATTTCTGAGGATGGATATTGTGTGTGGTCTTTAGGGCCTGTTCCAAGGATAGCTGTCTCATGTTTCTCCTGTGCATCTCCAAGAAGAACTTGTATTAATCTTCTCTGTTTCCTCCTACTATGTAGTTTCAAACATCAGTAGGATCTTCTGTTAGCTTTCTTAAGGCTGTTTCACTCAGCTTCTTGTATGTTATCCTCTTGGCCATCCTACTACCCTGTGGTTTGATTTTTCTCCAGAAAGTCTGTCATATACTGGGCAGTCCATAGCAGATCATAATATTCAGTTAATAATATTCAGCGAGCTTGTGTCAAAGAAAAAAAAAATCATGATCTGAAATAACCTCAGAAACGCAATCATACCATAAAACACTTATATAAATGTTGAGAAGTTTGAGTAAATGATTCTTCTCTGAGGCTCAAAGCTGTGTGGGAGAATATCTTTTGAAAGCTTTAAAGAGAACTCAGAACTATTCAAGATAGGTGAAGAGAGAGAATAGCAGATTCTCCTTACGCATACTTTGCTATTAGTCTGCTTTTTATATGACTTCAGCTCCCAGCCATTGAACTTTGTTTTGTGTCTTTCTTCTAATAAAGGAATTCTAAACTTTGTAGTTGGCTTTCTGATATTTTTGTCAAAATCCTTTTGAGTTTTTCAGTGTACTTTTCAGAGCTGCAAATTAAAAAAAAAAATAGATATTCAAAACATTTTAATTCTGTTTCTTGAACTCGACATTTGACAAAAGATAAGAAATTAGAAATAAAGGATTTAATTAAACATATTCTAGACCTATAGTTGGCACTCTAAGTGTCTAATGATGACAAATAGATGTGAATTACTTTCAAAGATTGTTTTCTTTTTGCTCATTTACTGCTTACGATATCACTGTTGCAATATCAGTGGCCCTCTGTTTGTCAGCATTCATTTAGATCCTCTACTTTGGCTTATCAACTGTAGGCAAGCTGCATGGCTTCTACTTGGAGCTGATCCTCTCTCCGTGATCACTCCTATAATGAAACCAGTGCATGCAAGCAAATTTGTTCTATCAGTTCACTTGTTTTATTTTTTAGACAAGTTCTATAAGGTATTTTTCCATTTTAACTGTACCCTTGGGAAGGTTATTCTGCAAACGTGCTCAGCTGCCCTATTGTTAGATTCCCCCTCCCTAAAAAAACTTTCTTCTGTGATGCTTAGAGAAATGTGCTAATAGTTAGCTGTATGCCTGCTAAACCTGACATTTCAACTGAAATGCGCTCAGTGGGAGCAGGTTAGAGGTTACTCATACCCACAGCTCACCCTCTTGAAGCAGGATTTCTTGCTACCTTTTCTGACCTGAGAGCTACGCCTCCTAAATGATCCACAGCATTACAAGAGCTAGTTGCTTCATGGGATTAGAGTTCCAGAGGAAGAGAGGCTGCTCCAAAGAGTAATTTTGGACAAATTTACATTTCTTTAGAGGAAGTTTGTAATTCCTCATTGGCTGAAGAGGAACTCGGAATAAACCACCTCTTTTACTTGTAGGTGTTAAAGGTATTATAGTGCATATCCTAAGCTTGGTACCCTGTCCTGAAGCTTATGCTATATTATTAACTGTTTCTTTTTCACTGCTTGTAGAACATAGCTATTTCTAAACTCAGTCATTCCTTACTGTGACAGGGAGAAGTTCTGTGTGTCAGAATGCATCATATGGGATGTCTGAAACTTATTTTAAAGCCATTCAGAGGAAAAATGTCTAGTCTGAGATGTTCCAGGAAAGATAATGAAAAGTGGAGAAGTCAGACATAAAACTGGTGGGAGAGAGAGGAGAGGAATGGGAAAACTAAAATTGGAAGATTTCAAAGTAGCAAATGATGGAACCTGGAGTTGGAAACTTTCAACTCTCTCATTTATATCCAGTGGTCTTTATAGCCACAATGTAATTTACATGGGGTCTCAAAGAGTAGAAGCAAATCAGCTGTGAAAGTGCACAATTTCATTTAATAGAATATGTCGAAGTAGGTAGGGGGTGATGTCAAGGTATAATGTAAATTTAAGAAACAGCTACATAGTTATTTTGAAGTGGCATTTGTTTAATACTGTTTTATAATGCTAGGCTCTTAACAGAATTAGGTTGGGGTAATTCAGTGCAGGTGTGGACTTATTGCTGCATTGGTTAATAAAAGCACAAGGAACAGGCATCAGAGCTCGTGAAAGTCTGAGAAATTCTTCAGTGTAGTGTAATAAGAGGTTTTGGCTGCTAAATGTTTTGAGTTTAAGGACTACTGATTTGCTAGGAAATTTCTTCTCCTTGTGACTTCTATGAAATTATACTGTAGGGAGATAAAAACTATTATTCAGATTTTTTTTTTAGATACAAAATATTTTCTCATGTTGAGCATACACTGCAACCACATTCAGTATGACTTACAAGTGTATCCTGTTTGTGTGTTGATTCACATTCAAGTGTATCAATTGACTTTAAAAAAGGAGAAAAAAAAAAAAAGCATACAAAAGCACAATTAGCTAACCACAGTGAAAGAAAATAAATTTAATTACATTTACTAAGGAGATCCTAGGTAAAGGTTATCTCTCAATTGATCAAAACTAAAAATTAATATTTTTCCAAAGAAACCCAGCACTTCACCTTGTACTGCAGGTGATCATTTTTAGCAATTAAAATATGCAGAAGTCTCATAAGCATGTGTTCAAAAACTACCTGCAAGTTGTTATAATATAGTGAAGTTTAATCTTGTTTTTTTTTGGTTTTTTTTTTTGTTTTTTTTTAATGTAGGTCACAGTTTGTCATCTTACATTTTATTATATGCTCTGGAAATGAACTTTTCTTCATTCTGGAAGAATAAAATACCTACATAACAATAGAAAAGTATGATTTCCTTTCTTGTAATTATTAAATCTTGAGCAGTTCCAACTGGTAGGTTGCCGTAACATATGCCCAATGGTCCAGAATCCATGAGATCTTATAATTCTTAACATCACTGTGGACAGAAGTGTTCAACTTCAAGTTATGTTTGTGAATTTCTAATTTGCTTGTTCTTGTACTGATATTCTGTGGACATACTGAAATGCTCAGTCTTGTACAGTTCTTTATTGCTAGGATATACATTTTCTTTTCATTCCTCAAGCACCCTGCATGTGCAAGTCCATACACTCATTTGGGTGTTCAAGAGGACTGTGAGGTAGACTGACTCAGAGCATCCCTAGTTTTCCTTAGATGTATTACCAGGGAGAAAACACAGGAAGGCACTAAAATATCTCCTACGCATAATTTTATAGCTGAATAGTTACTCTTTGTAGTATTTCTCTGAGTGCAGATGAGGCAGCCACTTTCTAATAATAAGAAAGACAGGCAGTTTTCAGGTTTGCACATGCTTTGTCCTGTGTATATTGGTAGGGATCATTCTGCTTTCTCCTTCTAGAATGTCTTCCTTTGGCAGAAATATTTTTTACATTTATTTAGGAGTTACAACTAACATACTGTACTGTTAGGAAGAATACCTAAAGGAGAGCACCAGTGACTCTCAGGACTCTTATCAGAAATTTCTTGTTGAAGCAAAAAATCAAGGAAACTAATTATCACTCTAATTCAGCTGGACCACATTAAAACACTATCAACTTTTTGTACTGTGTAGTGAACATGCTAGAAATCCCTGTAGTTCCAATGGAAAAATAAGTTTAAAAATACACAAAGTACCATTGCCAAAACTAAGAAATTCACTTTGAAGAAGTAGAGCTAGGTATTATTAACTGCTAAGTACTGTTAGACCAATCAAACTATATTTTTCAAGTTTTTCTTTTTCAGTTAGACCTGAATTTTATAAAATATTGTGTAGCATTTCTGAGAAAATAAAAATCTGTAGCTACTGCAGTGCAGGTAGGAAGAAAGGATGCAGCGCCCCCTAAAACAGTGACTTGTAAGAAAAGTGGAATCATTTGTGGGTTTTCTTTCTTTTCAAAAGGAAAAATGTTATTTCCTGACCAACTGTTAACAGAAATTCTATGAAAGAAGCAGAACCATTGTGCTTGTCCACTGGTAGTTCACTTATAGAAGCAGTGTGTTTTGTAGTCACTTGTTACTTCATTGTTATTGTCCATAGAAGTCCCTGACAGCCACTCACTCAGAATGCACAATACAAAGGAGAAAATAAAGAAGTAACTGTATTAAATTTGTCTAGCCTTTAAATAAACTTGCCATTTTCCCCACAATCTGTCACAAAGTAATTGTTTTGCTATCTGGCTGTAGCAAATTTTAGCAGCAAGAAACTCATTATTTAAAGGGCTTTTAAATTTCACATTTTATCTCATTCAACAGTAATCTTTCAAATTCTGTTCCTTTATTCTGTTAATACCACAGACTAAATTGGTAGCAATGTGTGATTTCTCATTTGGGCTGGTGTTCAGTGCTGTAGCCCAACATGCTCTCCATTTTGTTTTTGTGGTGTTTCAGGACTGTATTCTTGAAGACTTTTAATACAGATTGAACAGGGAGCTGAGCGTATCTGTGAGGGAAGGGGAGAACAAATAGTCCCCTCTCTTAGGTACAGAGCTGTACTGGACAGATACATTTTGCGCTCAAGTTTGAAACCTTTGATTTTAGCCTACATGTCTTTATCTCATCTTCCTGTGGGGAAGAAGGAAAATCTGTGATACTCTAGAATGAGCCCAGACAACTGTATGTGAGGGTACCTTTCTCAGGAAAATGGGCTAGGAGATTCATTCATGTGCCGTAGAAAAACAGTAGCCACCACCAAATTTGGCTGTTCTAGCACTTTCTGAGTCTTTGAATAAATTGTGCAATGACTTTGAGATGTGCATAGCATGATACATAGGATGTCCATCCAGAACAAATAGAGTGAATAAAGCTTTAGGTTAATGTGTGGATGTCTGTATAGGAGTGAAAAGTGCAAATACCAATCTTAGCTAAATATGTGCAAATGCCTCCTCTAATGTTTTGCACACTTACAAAATGATCCAAAATCCATCTCTGCATCCATGTAGTATTGCACTGTGTGCATCGGTCTATTTTAGAATTGATGTATCTTAAAATAATAAAATGAAATACCCCTGATTCCTAGGATAAATGTCAGGAGTTCTAGCATTGTGCTTATTTAGGAAAGTTGCATTCATTGGAAACTTTTCTAGAGAGCTTGTCAACTTCTGGTGATAGGAGAGAATTCATTTCATCAAATGGAGTAGTGCTGTTGGAACAACTTATTTATAATGCTTTGTAGGTATTTTCTTTTCTGCAATGCAGTAGAGCAACCTCAAAATTGCTTACTGTATTTGGGAGCATTAACCATTTGCACAACTAAGGACAACTTAGAATGAAACTTTGCTATTTTTGATTATTTAACGTAATTCTATCTGTGTTGGGAGTGTTACTGGTATAACTTTACAACAGATATTCAAACCTGCTCAGGCTGTCTGTTATCTATTAAGGTGTCTTCTTGCATTGCTATTAGAGATTAGAAAGTGAAGAGATTTTCTTCAGGTTTTGAGGTTTTCATACCTTTTCTCATCATAAGTTGTGGGCCATCTTTTTTATAACAGTCCAAGTAAAAAGATTTTCTCTTCACTGCAGCAGATCCTTTTAAATACTTCAAATTAGTTTTGTGATAACCTACTAAGTCTGCAAAATGTATGACTCATTAAGAGATAAAGGCACTTTGCAGCTGCTTACATCTAAAGACAGAGTGTGGAACTCAGGTTGTTGGAGCTCTTTAAGTGAAATGTACATCTGACCTTAGTTTAGGTGGAAAGTACTGATTTGATTTTATACTGATATTTTTTTTCCTGTGGAAATGTATTTTAAACAAATGATCTGATGTTATACTAACACCACGCTGACCAACCAGACCTCTTGGGGGTGACCTTGGGGACTGTGGAGGAACTGGCAAAATAATGTGTATGCCCCAAACGGGAGGACAAATTAACGTTCCAAGGCAACATCATCTTGAGGTTTAAAGCTATTAATCAAAAGTGATAACCTTGTGCCTTTTCTTCTTGGTTCAGAAAGATACTCCATACGCTGTAAACTTTATGTGGCGAATGAGATTCAGAGCTCCTCTGCTGAAAGGAACCATTTTTATCTGGATTTATCTAAGCCATCTGCAGCAGTTTATTTTTCACCTTAATTAGAGAAAAACAAGCTATCAATAAGGCACATTTACTTAGACCCTAAACTAGTATGTACATCCTGCAACTGTTTAGATGCCCTATTAGGCCATTATTCATATAGTTTATGATTAAGCAGTGTATATTTGAACATGCATGCGTAACGAAGCTGTGAAATCTAAGGCAAAATATGCTGCAGCATCAGCCCTTCAAGGTGACTTTCTTTCACGCTTTGGTGCTTCTTGCATTTCCATTCGTCTATGTGCCATATCTCGCTTCATATCCAGCTGGATTACACAGAAATTGATCGTGATTTTTAAGATAGAGCCAAAACTCCCAGGAGATCGCCTTTATGCAAATAACATTCTCTGGAGGAGTGAATAGATGCTTAGAATAAAGGAAAAGTGGATAATTACCTGTTGGGTGGTAAATAATCATATGCCTAAAAGGCGACAGAAAAATGAGCACTGCGTGTGTTTGTCTTTGATATTTTTGCCTTTGATATAATTTAGAATTCTTGGTATAACACTTAATATTTAGAGACAAAATGTCATTTTACAGCAGGAGAACATAATCCGGTTATATTTTCTTGCTCTGTTTTTCATCCTTCATTTGTTTTCCAGATCTGTTTGTATATTGTATCTCTGTAAATGTAGATTTGTGGGTTTTGTTGCTTGTTTGTTTTAAGTAAAACATATGTACTTCAAACTTAAGGCAGTAAGAGATCCAAAAATCCTGCCTGTCAGATAGCATCTGCTTGGATTTTGGTTTGCTTTTCCAAGAGGCATATCTAGTCACAAATGATTTTCATTTTGATCCTTAAGAAAAAAAAAATAATCATTATCAAAAATACCATATGGGCACTGGCTATTTTTCTGTTTAATGACAGAATTAAGAGGTTTAAAATGGCTTTATAAATTTTTGTCCTTTGTGGAAGTACTCTGAGGATTTTTCTGCACGTAAATTGTATGTGTTGTTCTTACGTACCGTGCTTCTCATTGTGAGATAGGTTTTCAAATAGATTCTGCTGTATGTATGACAATTTTAGCCTCAGTGGAAATGCTGTTGCTCTCTCTGTGGACCATCACCTTCAAGTGATTGTGCCTGTGTGTATGGAGTAGCATTATTAGAAAGTGCAAATAGAAATGCAATTTCTAAGATGGCTTGAATGATTTTAACAGGTTGCACTGGAAAATATAGGCAGTTGCTTAATACGTGTCTATTTTCCTGTATACATATAATACGTGCGTATGCACACATACAAGGAGATATATATTCCTACTTGGATTATTTTCACTCTGTGTGGATTATTTCTAATGCTTGAAATTAAACATATACTAGGCAGGATCAGAAGCCTGCCTCCTTTTTACATAAATATTTTATTAATAAAATATTTATGAAAACAAGTTTCAGTCATTTGGATAATTTATAAACAAATTGGGACTTACTGAACTGTAGTTGTTCTTTGGGAAGGAAAAATAAGTTTGTTATTTAAGAATTGTCACGTTTCATCTTTGGAATTCATGACTGCTCGTGTATTCTGCCTTCAGAATTACTCTGGTTCTGCACTGAAACACCGACTGGGTTATCACACATCATGAAAAATTTAGGTTACCTTTCCCTATAGACTAATATGATTTTTAAAGAAAATTAACTGCATTGTGGTCTCTGCCTTGCAAGGTATCAGAAATGGTATTTATTAGTTATATTACAGTTCCCAGAGCACAAAGAACAGATATAGCTACAGTAAAAATTGAGCATCTTTCTGTAGGTCATCAGCTTGTGTAAATTTTTCTCCTATTGATAAATGCTATGTTATGGATAATTATACTCTAGTAATGTGCTATTCAATACAAGATGACTGACATAGCATGACCCTTACGCTTCCAGTTCTTTTAGACCAGTTGAAACAAATGTTGGAAGGTACAAAGGCATCTTACTGATTACATTGCTGACAGAAAATTATAAATACGTTATGATAGATGAATTCTTTCATTCACAGTATCTTGTGGCTGTAATGAAATGAGACACATACAAATATATATATATTATTAATTTATTCTTCATAAGTATTCACAAAATATTCAAGGAAATTACTCATATGCAATAAAGAGAATTTCACAGACCTGCTTCGCTGTGCAATTTAGACATATGACAGGACCACCTTCTTTGACATGTGGTTAAAATCACGTGTAAGTGGGTCACTCAGCCCACTGTTGACACGCTCCATGTAATTCTTCAGAAGTGCTTTGAGCCCCATCAAAAAAGCTGGCTTGTCCTCATGTCTGCAGTTCCACCCTTACTGCCTGATATCTGAAGTTCTGTACATACCTTTTAAAAACATTCAGTGCCCATTTCTATTGTATTCCATTTGTCTTTGCTTTTTAATCACATCTTTGCTTACAAACATTTGGACTATGAGAAATGCAGTTAAAAAAAGGATAAGGCAACTTCCTCCTTTCCAGGCCTCCATGAGCTGATCTAAAAGGCTACAGCCTTGAAATCTGTCTGCAGTGTTGTTGTTTTTTTACAGTACTTATCATTGCTTTCTCTGTGAGGGAGCCAAGGTGTGATAAGATTAAAAAAAAAAAAAAAAAAAAAAAAAAAAAGACAGTTATAAATTATCTTTTTAATCCTTGTTCAGAGATTACTTTTAAAGAAGGTATTTTCTACTTTTTCTACTATCTCAACAGATGCTTCAGTGTAACTTCTGCTAAAATTTATTTTAGAAAACATGGTGTTCGTAGAGATTGTAAATAGACTAATGCAGAAATTCAAATGACAAGTGATGTGCAGAATAATACAATCATAATGCATTTTAGTTAAACCTTGCTTTTTGGAGAGAAAAAGCAGCATCTAAGCTTGATTTTTCTAGCATTTTCTGTGATTTAGCTAAAGTTATCTTTTGCCACTAAAAAGGTCATTTGTTAGTTTCTCATATCTTGTTAGAAGGAGCATTAAGCTTATCTTGCATTTTAAATAATATGTAGGAGTTTCATAGTTTATCTACAAATTATAGGTATTAATCAAAAATGGCCATTGTATAATGGGAAATATTAGAATCCCAGGCATAAAAATTATGTATTTGTATTTTCATTTTCAGACTGGAAAAGATTAGATTTGATAGCTGAGTTTGCATACCTTGCAAAGAAAGGTAATGCAGAGACGGAAAAAGAAAAAGCGAGCAGAAAACTGAAATAAACACTGAGTTAAGGACCAAGGAGGCATTCTCAAACACCAGATAAAGAAACTCCTTTATTTCTAAAGTAAAAATGCCTCCTTTTGGACTTTGCAAATGTTTTCCTTCCTGGATGCAATTATTAAAGAATAAATAAAAACCTCATGTTTTATTTTTCAAGGAAAAAAAAAAAAAAAATCTTATATGTGGACATTGATAAGAAGGCTTCCCTGAGACTACCAGTGTTAAATCTTATCCTCGAAAAATTTATTTTTTTTCTTAAACATTAAAAATACTCTCAAAGCTAGAAAACTTCTTTCAAAATACTGTTGAATAATAGCTGTTTGGGAATGAATTGCTGCTTAGAATCCAATGTGACATCATTTGTTCATATTGAGCCAACATATTTTATTCCATACATAGTTAGGTACAGGGAATTGTTTCTTCTCTGGAAGAATAGTAGTTCTTTGCAGCAATTTCCTAAAATAGCCTAACTGTTTAATTAGATAGAAACCTGTCTGTATCAAAATGGAGAATCATGACAGGTAATGAGGATTTAAACAGTATCAGAAAATTTAGTAAGTGTAATTGGAAGGTGCCTGGAAGAAGCACAGAAAGGAATTTAAAATTGCAAGTAAAAGTAATTATCAACATTTCAGAAGCGGCCAAGAAAATAACATTATGCTATAATATTTAGGCTATCAAATCCTTTCTTCTGTATCTTTAAAACTGCAATTTTTATTACGTGGGAAGAAATTGTAAATGGAAACTATGAGAAGTTCAGAGCTTGATGAGAGAGGTTTTGTCTTCTGCTTGATTCTCTATTAGGGCCTGGTACTTGTTGTAGTTTATCAAGTATACCATCTATCTTTTGTAATCGTGGGATATCCTTACGTAATCTCAGCAAGCTCATTTCAGGTTTTAGAAAATAACTTTTTTAAGTCTGGTTCTTTCTGCTTTTGTTTAATCAGACATCCTGCCACCATCTTTCGTATCTTTTGCTGGCTTTGTACTTGCCTTGTGTACAAAATGAAACTCTTATTTTTCCTTCTCTTTTCTTTATCTCATTTTTTAAAATTTCTCTTAAAAACAGTTGGATTTTGATAAAATACCTGTACACAACACTAATGAGAAAAATGGTTATAAAGTTGGCTTCTATAGGGTATTTTATTTTTTTTTTCCTTTCACCTTCATAACTGGTTAAGTGCCTGTTTAAAACTATGCTGGGAGAACTGTGGGCAACTTGGATGTGTTTTGTGTTCCAGAGGGAATCAGCCTTATCAAACTTAAGTCTGTTACTTCTGCTAGACCTGCTTTGGAGCTCTGATGGCAGGGCCAGAAATATAATCAGAGGGAGCAGAAGGCAGTCCTTGTCCTGTCTGCTGCGGTGCCGTGGTGGAGCTGATCCTTGTTGGCAGAGGGATTGGCAGTACTGGGAACAGCTCTGTGGTTCCTGATATCGAACGGTGAGCAGGAGCTGTGAAAAGGGTGCATCTAAGGTGCTTGCTTGTTTTCCTTTCTGTGGGTGTGCTGAGCAAGTGAGCTTATTAACCAGTCTTTTCATGGGAAGTTCAAAAGCGGCAGACATTTGCCTGATGCATCTGGATGTTAGAGAACAAACAGAACTCCTGTATGCACAATATAAGCAGCCAGCAGATTTTGTCCTTGTTACACGAATGCTATTAAACACCAACTGGTTTTGTTATTTTGAAACTGTTGTAGAAATTCTTGCATGTTCTTGCCTGCAGTTTCTTTTGTGTTTGGAGGCAAACATCCCTCCTCACTAACCACATCCAGCATTTTAAAAATCATCCTTACCAGAGGTCACTAGGACTTTATAGCTGGAATAAACATAAAAAGAAGAAACTGATGAGGGGGACTGCCTGGGGATTGTAACGTTATATTGAATATGGACAATGGGAATTAACAAAGACTTAGCAGAAGGACAAAATCATATATTTATTGTAGATAAGTATTCTGTAATTCTTACATGCATAAGATAGTCTTTTATGCAAGTTGGTTGGCAGAGAGGTGAATTTGTAATGTTAGCTGCTGATACTTGGGTGCTTAGTTAAAAGGCAATAGGGGGATAAGAATCCTGTAGCAAAATAAGCATAGACTTCTTTGTAATGATAAAATATTTGTAGCTTGTCCACTGAGGTACTCTGAGTTTAAAATGTGAAAATGTGAAACTGCTGCATTTAGATGAATAAGACTTGTAGGTGAAATATTTCTACTTAAGTTAGAATTTGCTGTTTCCTAACCCAAGTAATGCAGACAAATTGCTCATACAGATTATACAAGGGCATTTACTGACAAGTTTTCCGATCAGCACTTGGGATAGATTTCAGTCTGAAAATCATATTTTCAGATACGTCCTTCTGCAACTGGTTAGAGTTTTTTAGTCTTTCATCACTTTTTGAGCATGCAATTTGAAACTCTATATTTACTGTAATTGGAGGCAGTGTCTTTCACTGTTAAAAAAAAAAAAAAGCTGACTCAATGCATTCAGTCTGTCTCTTAAGCTTACCTTGCTTCCAGTGAGTAAATGGCAGGTAGCTTACTTGACTGAATTGATTCAATTTGTGTAGTTTGGTGTGCAGGAATTGTTAATAAATACTGCTACATAGATCACTCCCAAAGTAATATCTCCTGTGTATTTCCATGGAAACTACAGCAGATACAAAGAACACAATAAGACTACTTGATAGAGCAAATTCTCAGCTACAAAATGGTATTTTTCAGCAGTTACCACTATTAACTATGCATTTTTTGGCAGCAATAAACAGGAGCCTGCATGCCCCACGCAAAAAATCCACATGGCCCTTCGTAATGTGGCTTGTCTTTCATGTTGCTGTTGCCACTGCTGAAACACATCACCCGCTGCCTCCACTGTTTGGTTGCCAGAAATGTTCAGCAAGAGTCAATGACTGTCAGGTGATGCCATTTTTTTTTGTTGTTGTTGTTTTTTGCATGGAGGGAAGTCAGTTTTAACCCTTTGCTTCATACTTCCATGTCAGATGCCATTCTGTCAGAGTGCCCCTCTGCTACCATCTCTCACATGGCAACAAGGTATTGCCACAGTGTATTGATGGGAAAGTTCAACGTTTGGTATCATCTCAGCAACATCTGCCTCTGATGTGAATGTCATAAAATAGGATGCATTACTTTTGGAGCAGCCCTCTTATAATATTGTAGCAAGAAAAAAAATGGATCGAAGAACATAGGTTGAATCAAGCTGTGTTTGATGGCCTGTTTTTCTAAACTGGCAAGGAAAATTGTGAAATAAATGTTTTTGGAAACATCAGGCTTGCAAAATGATTATGTTGAGAGTAAGCGTATTTGCCTTGGAGATCTTACATATCATATTCCTTAAGTCTTGAGAAATCATAACTTTCCTATTTATTATCTTTTTATATCTTTATCGACAATGAGTGTAAATAACCAGTGAGAGTTAACAACTTCAGGGGAAAAAAAAAAAAGTCAGTAACAGCTTCCTTCATGTAGGCGAATAGTTACTTTTTCAGTCTTAGGGGGCAGTTTCATTTAAAATATAATCATAACAAATATGTGGAATAAATTGCTTTCACCTCTATAGTAGCTAATAAGCCCCCTAAACGCCATGACAGCACTTAAAAATAGAATAGATTTGAATAAAGAAAATAAAATAGTGTTTTTTCCACCTTGGGAGACTTGGATAGGCTTTAGAAGTTCCCAGCAGATGAAGGTGTTTTTCTGCTGATTGTTTTGTGATTATTTTGCTGCTGCGAATAGTGCTGTGTTCTAATAAGTATTTTTGGATCAAATCCCTGCAGGCAGAAAACATGAGGAAACTCTCAGCAAGTAGTAAATTCAGTTGCTGAGTTTCCATGTTACTGTGTCACTACACATATATTGATCTTATCTAAGCAGTTGTATCTGCCTGTGTTTAGTGATGTAAATGCTCTTTGATTGTATTTGGTGTCCCAAATAGGATGTTCTCTGTGTGCACCAAAGAACATCGAGATGAATAGAGACCACCATTCTAATTTGGTGGAGATTTGCAATAAAATCTCTAAATTCTTCAGTAACCAGAGGCTCTTTACTGGCACTTCCTTTTGCAAGCATCACCTGTTAGTGTCTAGTTTGTTCCTTGCAGACAGATGCACAGAATGCTAGTTTTTTTCCCCTTTTTGGATTGAGAAAAATCCTCAGTTACGTGTCTTTTTGGGTTATCTAAACCTATGTTCTGTAGGTTTTGTAGACTTTGTTATTAGAAATTTTTAGCTAGAATTTATGAGTTTGAATTTTGTATTCTGGCTTTTTTTTTATGTGGTTGATCATTGTTTTCACTCAAAAAATACTCCCTAATCAGTGTATATCAATTTCTGATTACTAGACTGATTATTTCCAGCTGGTATAGCAGATTTTTATCATTTTCTGTATATATAATGACCAAAGTTTTTAGTGTTGAGATGCAAATTATTGAAACGCCAAGCTCAATTACTTACTAATATTAGTAATCAACATCAAATAAATATTACATAAAGTGTGCATTACTCTCGGCAAAGAAAAAAAAAAAAAGTTAAAAAAAAAAAAGTACCAGTCTAGAAGAACTTACAGCTAACAAAATGCAAAATGGGTGTGGTGTGTACACAAAAAACTGCTACTTAAGAGTAGATACACCTGCTTGTCTGAAGTGTGCGCATCTATATGCGTATAAAAGATTTGTCATTCATTTTGCAGTTTAGCAAATCTTACAGCTTTAGTTATCCATAGGCGTACATAATAACTAGAAATGCAATTATTCTTGTATTTGTACTCATGTTTGTGGCTGGGACAGGTATTTTCCAAGGAATGTTGCATGAGACAGGTATAAAAGCATAACTGTCTGGAGCATATCAGTTCCCCTTGTGATATGCAAAAAGTGTCTTTTTGTCTTTTGTTTCTCTAGAGATATTTTCACACATAGTCAACATGCATTCTTGATAAATGGTTCTTTTTTAACCTCTTATTCTTCTCTGTATATCCTTGTATATATCTGTGTGTGCTTGCATGAACTATATATATATATATATATAGTGATATATACAGTGATATAGTCATTATATATATTATATATATAATATATTTATATATATTTATATATATATATTTATATATATATATTATATATATATATTATATATATATATTATATATATATGATATATAGTGATATATACAGTGATATAGTCATTAAGTGTGGTATCAGAAGCAGAGTAACATAGTGATTCTCTTAAAGGGTTCTATTTTACAGCTTGACTTTGACGTTAATGATTCCATTGTTTCTCTACAAATGTTTGAAAACTTGAATGGTTCCAGTTCATGGATAATTATTTTGATAGAGATTCTTATTCAGTTTCATTAGAGCTGTCACTTTACTTCAAGCCACTGTCATATCATCATGGTCTTTTCCTTTTTGTTTCCCTTCACTTGCAACGCTGACTCATTTTTCTCCTCTATTCCATGCTAAATATGAGTTGCACTTCCAGAATGACATACCTCTGTACTTGTGAGATCTATGGATGGTAAAGCTGATCAGCCATCTTTGTCCCAGCAAATCAGTATGTGGTTTTGCAGTAAGTGCCAGAATTGTATCTCAAGTCACAAGGTGCATCACTTTGTGTGTTCCATAACCACAAGTTCTTCAATCTCTTGTCTTCAACCAAGTTTCTTTAGAGGGAGGCTCTGTTCTCCTGACCATGCTGAGGTGACAGAACTGAAGCAATTTGCCACAGCACAGGCAAAGATGTTTCAGGAACCATTTAGACTCATCCAATAGGTTATCAATACTAGCTGTGTGATGGTAGCGTAGGATTCCTCTGTCATTTAGGATATTTCCTTTGGTCTCTTATTCTACCATGTGTACTTATTTTACCTGCTTTGTGAAGCTGGATTATAACCTAGAGTAACCTAATTCATGAACTGTCTTTCTTTTTAAAGCTGTTGTTTACTAGAGCTATCTTTTAGCTAGCTAATTTCAATGATTACACATTTTTTTCTACTTTATTTTTTCAATATTTTTAGACTTTCTGACATAATCATATAGCGTTGCCAGAAATACCAGCAGGCTCTGAGTCAAGAACTAAGCTACAGTGAATTAGATTGGACTGATGCTTTTTGTAGACAGAGAACATCTGGTTCCAATGCCTGTGCAAGGTACAAGAAGAGGCTGTGCACCAGCTTGACACAGAAAAGGCTGGTCAGCCCTCTCCACAGCTGTCACTGATTTTACTGGATGAGTCTATGAATCAGACTAAACTTTTAGCATGACCTTGATTTGATGTGCAGTCTGTTAGGGGTAAATGTGGCAGTTGGGATGGTGAAATACAGTGTACACCGGCAGATTGAAAGATAAATTGATTTCGGCTTCCTACTTCAGAATTGAAATGTTACAGCAGTCTGGCTAAGGATAGGCTCAGATTTTATGTTTATAAAGGCAAGTCCAAATTCTGCCCCCTTACACATAAACTTGGCCTCTGTTACTATTAAGAATGGCATTGCCGATCTCTCTCCAGCCCACCACTCACTTGTTATTAGTTTCTCTGTTATATTCATTTATCTATGGCTGCCTTTGCTCTGCTCCAAGGCTACCCTGAGGCATCCTTCTTCCAGCCTGTTTCATGATGCCGTGACATAACCTCAAAGTGCAAAGTCTTGTGGCATCCAAGAACACAGCAGAGAGAGCTGTAGCTGACTGAATAAAACAGATAAACACTGCTCCAATTTTCCAGACTTTGGTGCCTTGGGCAAATAGCATTTGCTTTTCCATCATTCCCCTTCAGGGCCTGCTTTGAAGGAAACAGGGCTGTGTGGGCACTGACTTCGGAGGAGCGATGCTATGCATGTGTCAGGAGATTTGAAGATTTTTTTTTTGTGTGTGTGATTAGAGGATTGATCTTAAAGCATTTTGAGAGATGAGCACGTGTGCAACTCAGAGAAGGTATTTGTAATTGAAGCAATAATTGCAAGTTGGAGCAATGTGTTTGGTGTAATACCAAATGGACAGTAGAGACACTGTGTACATAGTTTATCAATGCTGTTGATCAAAATGCAGAAATTACTTCTTGGATCGCTTATTTTTGTTGTTGTTTGTTTGCTTGTTTTTGTTTTCTTTTAATAAATATATAAAAACATTTAAATATATTAAAATAGTATGTAATACCCAAAACGAAGAACATAAAAAGTCAGCAAACAAACAAACATCCCTGTGCTCAGTCAACTGAATATAAAAGCAAAATGAAAAAAAGAAGGAAGTAAATAACAGAGGGAAAAGAAGATAATGTAGAGGAAGGAGTTAGGTTTCTTTGGTTTGTAATCCTGGACTGAGATCAGTTCAGGAAGGGGCCAGTCCTGACACAAACTGTGGAGCACAAAAGACCTGTGATGGCCTTTTGAACAACAGCTCCATACGTACTAGAATAATTGTATTGTGAATTTTACTCTGCATTGATTTTACTGCCTTGGATATGCTTACAGCCTAGCCAAAGCACTAGCTGCTGTGGACACGTGCAGATGTATCTCAGAAAAATTTCAGATTTCCATTCAATCCATTTTGCACTACTTTTTAATAGTGCTCTGTTCTCTTACTGGTTTCTTCTTTAACAACACTCTCAGTGTTTACATTGAGAGTGCTTAACACACAAATTCTTAATTTCTGCTGACCTGAAACAGGGGAATATATCTTGTCCTTGTCATTAAGTGCTTTTTTATATTCCCTGAAAGAAGCTGAAATTTCTTCTGCCAGTTACAAAATCTGCAGTCGAAGGATTTTGTTTCGTTCCAAGTAAATTGTGCATGGGGTTGCACAGCGCAAACAACAACCTCAAGTATTATTTGATATTGTAGCAAAAGATTTCTTGAGAGCACAAGAAATCTTGTAAGCGAAGTCTTGCTAATGTATGTTGCTAATGCTGGATTCCCTGCTAAGCCGGAGTAAGCAAAAAGGAAGCAAAAATGGCTGCAGAAGAGCTCTTGGTATGAAATACAATCATACCATTTTGTCAGAATCCCATTTACTTTTTACCTACTACAGACCTTAATGCTAATTTACTGTCTGAAAATTAAAATCTGATCTGTGAAAAACTGTGTTTAAGGGACAGTTTGAAATGAAGGAAACACAAGGGAATAAATTGCGCATTTTAGAGATTCTAAAAGGAAGTAGATTTTATTCTTTTCTTATTCATGCTCTTTTCCCGAAGTAAGTTGATTTCACTAGTCAAGGCTTTGGGCTAAATAATACTGCAGAAATGATCCCATAGTTTTTCAGAGGCGTTCATTACTTAGAGTTTCTATAGGCTATTGCTGAAGCTATGTAGGTTTAGCAGTCTTGAAATCAGGTCCATAATAGCTGCATCCCTCTGTACTGGTAATATTATTTTAGAAGCACTTTGAGAGAGGCGTCTAAAAGGAAACTACAGATTCAAACACTTGTATGAAAAAAAAAAAAGTCACTAACTGTAACTCTTTCTCAGTCTGTAGTAGAAGTCACAGCAATACTAATTTTTGTTTGCTGCATTTTGTATATACACATGTATAAAAATATATACAGGAATGCATGATTCAAGCTGTGCAAATAATGGATTTTTGGTCTTGCTCCCAAACAATGTAAAAGGCCCAAAGAACCCTCAAAAGATTTATTCTTACTGGGCCCGAGGTTGAAAAAAGGTCTTGTGTGGAAAGAAGCCTCTTTTAAATTAGAAATTATTATATGTCAGGGAAGTGTTAGTTGTCTGTAATTTAGAAACAATGTATAGTGTTTCTGAAAGTCACAGAATGGATTATTTTAAAAGTGAAAAAAAATGCAATTACAAATCAGTCAGTTATAATGAACCCAATAACTGAGGAAAAAAACCCCAAACCTCAACCGTTGTACACTGTCTAAAAACAAAGACACATAATAAGCAGCATCGTTTCATGAGTAATTCATACGAAACCAATTAATGTTGACTTTTTAAATATGTTTTGTGGGCAGAAAGGAAGCGGTGGCTGTCAGCCACCTATCTTAAATTTATTGAAGCTGTTGATACTGTCTGAGATGATGTTCCTGTAAGCAAGCTAGGAGGTGGTAGTTTAGATAAAACCAATATAAGGTGGGCACAAACCTGCTTGGGAAACAAGGTGTTTTCAGAAAGGTTAGATAGCACTTGCCATCTACTGAGATAGTATCTGCTTTTAGAAGAGATGAAGATTACTAGATTGACTTTTTATAATCCTTTCTGGCTCAGTTTTCTGTTTGTGTATTGTCCTCTCATTTTGTGGGCACTTATTTTCGTAATTAAAAAAATAACAATAAATAAATAAAAACCTGTGAAGTCATTTAAATGAGTAAAGAAATCACAGGTATTTTTCTGTAGCTCAGGAAAATGGAAATCAAAATTTTATCTCCGGTTTTGACAGCAAACTTAAGCATAGTTAATCAAGTTTTAACCTTCCTTCATCTTCACCTGCATTAAAATTTGGTTCACAGGCTGTTATTTCAGTTTAAGATTTTCTCTATAAGGCTAAGACAGTAGAAGGATAGGTCAAACATCACTAAATCACAGCACAAAAGGCTGATAGAAAATATTATATTTTCATTTCACCCATAAGAATTGTATTTCAATTGAGAATACGATTCTACACATCTCGATAACTTTTTAAATGTTATTTGTAGGAGTCAGTGTCTTTTTTCATAGCTTTTGATTTTCTGAATGCCTTTGGTAATTATAGTTGAGTGTTCTCACCCCTTAGATGTCTTAGTTTCCAGGTGCGTTCAGCAGGGTGAAAGCTGTAAGATATTTAGATAGGGCCTTTCATTTTCTCTGTCACTTCTTGTTTTCTTGGATTTTGATGATCTGTATTCTATTCATACACATACTTTCTTCCCAACCATAGGGCATTTTGGTGCTACCAAAATAAACCTTTTAAAATTTAACCATGCAGCCAAAAATTGTTTCTTTTTTCTTTTTTACATTGTTTTGTACTGCCATTTGCTGCTTTGTAACAAGTTTCACCACATCTCTGGAACATTCACAAATTGTGAGAGAATTTCTATGTTTTATCAGGAAGTTTTCATAAGATGTTGTATTTCATGCAGGAGCACACGAAGAAAATGTGTGCATGGCATCATTTTGATTTTTAATTGGGAAGAACATTAATTTCTCTTTCGTTATTCATTTGAATGTTTTCATGGCATTTTTTTGTAGTGTGGGTGCATATCTCAGAAATCCTATATTGCCTGCCTGCTATAGCCCTGCTATACTCCTGACACAAGATAAGTGTCCAAAGCAGTAAACTATATTAAAAAAAAAATAATAATAGAATGATGGAAAAGCAATTACTTGCTTTCAAACCTGCATAATATCATGGGCAGTACAGAGCACCTCTTGGCTCCTGCGTCACTCTCCCCTCTTGTCTGGAAAATACTAAAAAGGAATCTAGATGAGCACTGATGTTTAATTTTCCCCATGCTAAGTTTCAGACTTCTTCACAAAGAGATGCAGCTGCTGAGTGTTAGAAGAGAATATTAGATTTTTGATTGTCTGTGTTGAACAACAGAGGTGCCAGGAATCCATTTAGTCACCCTTTTGAACCTTCCTCACACTGAAGGTGTTCAGCCTCTCCCTTATGGCTGAAATGCACTTTTCACTATGCTTAGAGTTTATTTTCAGGGTTTTAATAGAGCAAGTGCCAGACATAGGATTGTTTTCCAGTTCTGTTTTATTTCAAATTAATTTATCCAGTTAAAGCTGAATGCCTCTTCCTTTACACGAACAGGTGGAATTTGCTGTCTACCATTACACACTGTTGGATGATTTGCACTTTGAACTCTAAAATTGCTGTCCTACAAGCTATTTCTAAAGGACAGTGTACTTGTGAATTTTATTTAGACATCCTCTAGGCCAACACAGATTTAGCTGCAGGTTTTTATCCTAAGTAATCTCTGGTTGTTAGTGCTTTCTTAACATTTTCAGCTCTGGTTTAGAAATTATGTAAGAAGAACTCTTATAGCTTTTCAGATAGGTTTTAATTTCCCTCGAACAGGTGAATATTATTAAAAAAACAGTTTTCTGTGCTAGCAGTAGAGGTCTTGAAAGCAATTATGTAATTCTCAAACCAAATAAAAGATTTAGGACATTAGTTTTCCCAACATTCTCAATAAGTAAACTGATGGCTTAAAATTTAGTTTCTTCTTTTTATTTATTTAGTTATTTATTTATTTTGCTGTGGACCGCTACTATTTGACACCTTTAGGTCCAAGAGCCAAATGAGAATTAATCCTGAAAACTTACCTTTGTGAAAAATATTTCTGTGTTCCTAACTCACAATGAACCTTTAGCTAAATGAACCACAGCTGAGGATTTTTCAGTTTTGTCTTGAAAACAAAAGGCATTTACTTATTTTCTCCCATTAACAAATAATCAGAGAACCCTTGACTTCCTGTGCCACTGTGAATTTCTGTCCCACAAACAGTTCAATTTAGAACATTTCTAAAGCTATATACAATTATTTTAAAATAAAAATGCATAATTAATCCAACTTTATAAGCACTTTATATTGTTGTCTGTTGCTGCTGTTGGTTTCAATCAAAAAAAAAAAAAAAAAAACTTTCCCACTGAAAACAGTTTTTACTTTCTGTCATTAGGTTCTATTAACATCTTAGTAAGTAATAATCTTGTAATTCTTTCCTGCGTTTTATGATATTTGTAACTTTGTACTTTTAGTACATTTTTGTTGTTCTCTCGGAGTCCCAACAAGTTGAATGCTGCTCTGTAGGCCAGGCTAAACATACATCAATTGGAAGAGTCAAATTGCTGAAATGCAGAATTCTGACTTGCCATAATGAATTGTTATTGTAAGTCTGCTCACTTGGTTTAATTAAAAACTCGCAAAGCCTTTGTGAGCTGTTTTCACTGTCAGTAGTAAGTATTCAGGGGTGTTTGGTGAGATGAGGTAGAAGACTAATAAACATAGAAGACTAATAAACAGTGTGAAGTATGTATTCAGATCATTGCCATGTCCCTGTACATGTAATAGAGCTTGCTATTTACAGTAGATGGGCTTCAAACACCAACCCAGGTTCTAGGAAGCAGTTGTAAAACTGTCTTGCAAGTGTGGACAATGAGATTTCAGAAGAACTGAAACTTCTTTTGAAATACAGACTGTAATGGGTTGACTATTTGTCTGTCTTTATGAAGTGCGCTCTAAGGGAAGAGAACATTTCTTGGAGCAGCTAATCCTCTTAAAGTAAAAAAAATTATTTTTGTAGCCTATTCACACATAACACATAAGAAAGGCATCTCTGTTGAATACAGAGCTTCAACCCTGAAGAATTTGTCATGCATAAAATAACATTGAGAAAATATCGTCTTGCCTGGGATGAAATATTCTTAATACCGTATGAACTCATTGGTGCATTTTAATTAAATAATTAAGTCCATCTGTTCTTCTATTATGATAACAATGATATGAGCAAAAACATTAAATACCATTATAGAAAAAAAAATGAAAAGATCCAAGTCTAACATGAAGAACATTGCATTCTCACCAAAAGACTTCTATCAACATAATAAATGTACTTGCTTTCATTTCTATCAATTTCTAATGTTTTCTAATCTTGGTATTATGGCTGAATAGCAAAGGTTTGGTTTATTCATTGCTCCTGCAGCACTAAACCTCTGAAAACCAATTAATCGTGCTTCCCTGTTGAACAGTGAAGTATGTGAAAGGTAACAGTAAATCTGAATGTTGTGTGAGCCTGAACTTACTGACTTCTGGAGCCATTGTTATTGGTAGAATTTTTCTGCAGCATAGCAGTTTTGCTTCCTGTTGTGGCACTTTCAGGAAAGTTTCACAGATCTTATAGCTGGGGAGGAATACAATAGGAAAGAAAAGGATGTGGTATCCAATTATGCAGTCAGAGCATGGGTGCACCACTTAGAGAAATTCTTTTGACCTTTCTGAAAGTTGCTGTGTGCAAAAATTAAGCTCATACCTAGAACTTCATAATATGAAGCTCATACACTGAGAGCCATATTGAAGCTTTTTGGTGTCTGGGGCAGGATGTCAATCTCTGCTTTCCTAGTGTGCACAGAGAAAGAGGTAAATAAAGCGTATTTTTCTGTTCTTACCAACCAGAGTTGTCAGCTCAGGGACTGACCTGACGTTGTGCAGGATTTTGTTCCCAGAATAAATGAGTTTAGTGGTAGAAAAGCCAAGGCAATTTTCCTTGCTGTCCTTGCTGCGGCTCTATTTTGGTGTTAAGTTCTCTGAACTTAAATCTTTATTGTTCTGCTCCTGCTTATGGAATTTATCTCATAACATGAAGCCTGAGTGTGCTAGCCCTACAGTAAAGGCAGCCTTTGAGAAGGGATGTAGAAAGAGCTGAAAAGGCACAACAAATAAAAGCCTCAGTACAACAGCAAGTATAGTAGAAGAATGCTAGGTAGCTACTTTTTCTTGTTTGAAAGATAATACCTCTTTCTGCTACTTGCCTTTATTTTACATTTAGGCAGGGAAGTATTTAAGCACTCTGTTCTTCTCACTTCTCCCAAATTAATAGAGAAAATTGCTAGAGAAAAGGCATATAAAGTGAGGGCAAAGTACATGCTTTTTCTTTGTTTGAGGTCTAATATGCAAGATGAGGTACTGTAAATAACTACTTCCAGACACAAAATCTAATTGGAATTCATACTTAATCAAAAATGAAAATGAGTAACTTTATAGCCGTATCTCAGGGGGAAAATACTGATTCTTTACATAGGAACACGTGGGGGTAGCACTTTACCAGAGATACCTAACCCTGCCAGAAGGCTTTAAGGAAGATACCTCATCATAAAATGACATATATCCACTACAGCTGTTTAAAACTTTCCCAGCTGGTGTATCTTTTAGACCTACTGGCTATCTTAGGTTTAGCAGCTTTAAAAGCTGTTTGTTTCTGATGGATGTATATTAAAAAGAAAAACTGGAAAAAAATATATAGACAGTGTAACAAAATGCTAAAACAGCACTGCTTTCCTTGTGAATATAGTCTTATTGCTGACATTTTCGTACACCTGCTTCCTATCAAAGTTAATGCTTCTTAAAATAAAGTCAAGCAAAAAAGTGTGACATGTTGCCCTTCTTATTTTACTACAGGTAAATTTACTATGTGAAAGTCCTGCTTGTGAGTTTCTGCTTAGTGTAAAAAGGATCTTTTATTACCACGTGAAATCATACGTGTTTTATGTTCTCCACATTAGGAGAACTCACAGTAAAACAGTTTGAAATGCAGCGAGGCATATAGTCACAGCAAGAGATAGGGAAAGTTAGGGAAAGTCCTTGTACAGTGAAGGTAAATACAGAATTCTTTACTCTTCTATTCCCTCTGACTTTTGGGTCACATTGTAGAAAAGAATAGAAAACAATAAAGCACTGTTAGCACAGTTCAACAGTAGAATAGGGGCCAAATCACAGTGAGTCACTACTTCCTGTTCAGATGGATTTTATTCTCACCAAAAGATGGAGTATTTGAAAAAACACTATCATTTTATATATATTATGTATGTATGTATAGTATATGTATTTATGTATATATTGCACAGTAGTGTTTAATATTATTCATTACCATTTATAATTATCATTATTAATGGCAGGTCATTTTATTATAACTGTTCTGTGGTATTTTTAGTGTATCAGTATGACAGAACAAGGAGCTTCTCTGTTGAGATCTGTTGTAAGCCTTTGGATATATGGAAGTCACAAACTAAACTGTATAGCTCTTGATCTTTGATGAATGTCTGAATGCATTTTCTATAAAATCTCAGAAATCTTAATGAATGTGAACTATGATTATCTCAGGAGAATCTAATGCAAATTGGCTAAATACTATATTTTAATATTCTGAATAATTTCATTAGTTTAAAGTGCATATTTATTTTATCAGTAACATTTCCTTGGTACATGAGAACATATTTAAATCAAAGATTAACATAATTTTTATGTACTGAAGTTATCAATTTTTCAAATTTCCTATTGCAATAGATTCAGTTTAAATGAAGTCTTTTCTAAAGTTATTCTCTTCTAAAGAGAAGCTTGTCTTACTCGTGGTAAAAATGGATATTGTTTTTATCAGGTTGCTGCATTGTTTGCAGTGTTATCTGGAAATAAGTTTGGCTATACGTTCACTCTTTATTGCCTGGATCAATCCAGTGACCAAAACAGTGCTAGCAGACATTTTTGAATACTGCAATACTGTCCCTATTATTGTCTTTTAGCTTTTTCTCCCATTTAATCTGTGCATAGATTAATCCACACAGTTGTACTAATGTAGAACTCAAAATTGTTGTCAGCTCATATAGAGTTATGAACACCAGCATCTAATTGGAGAAACAACCATGCAGACAAACAGATACTGACCCAAATGAAAGTAGGTTGCAATTTGGCTCTTTCTGCCAATTGAAGTTCAGCTATCTTGTGACTTTTTATTCATACATTTTTATCCAATGTTTATAGGCACCCAGTATATTTCATCTTAGTAACTTAAAAAGTGATTACTATCAGAAATAGTATTTCTTCTTAGATACCCACAGGAGTCTAATGAATAGAAGTATCTCAGAGGGACCAGTTTGAGTCTAATGATTGTTTTTCACCTTTATCAACATTCTAATTCTTCCAAGCTGAAGTAAGCCTCATGCACCTCAAAGAGACAGCTCTCCACCTTCAAAGGGTGATTATTTCTTATTTGAGCCTTCTATTTTTATATTATCAGTCTTTCCATCTGAATGAAGATTAGCATGTTGACTTGATTTGAATAATTTAAAAACGAGCAACTGTTAATAGTAACAAAAGATTCTGACTTTATCACCTTTAAAGCTAACTTGAAACAAACTTCATATATTAAATGAAATATTAGCAGAACTCTTAGTCTTCAGATTCATCACTGATTTCTTTCCGTGCTGCATTTGACTATTCAAATCAAGCCTATTATTTGAGACAGTAGTTTAGATTTAGACTAAAACTCTGATACATTTAGAAAATTCAGTTTAATGGTAGATAATCAGCAGTTCTTATCCACAGTAGCTGTTTTATTATCAGATTAATATCTAATTATGTCATGGTAATTTTAATGTATTAATGATTTGGGAAGTTTTTCACTGCTCAAGAGCAGACCGCGGTCTTGTGAAGCAGGAATATTACCTTGCAATACGAGAGGAATTGATGATGACATGTACTTGCTCTAAAAGGTAGTATTTAAGTCTGAATGTTTGCAGATAGCAAATTTCTATTTTTTCTTAACTTCTCTTGAAGTACATATCATGGTTGACACTGGATAATTCCTGGTTTTCTATCATCTTTACCACCCATGCAACAGTTATTTCTAATAGCTCAATCCCTTTAGCAGATAGGTGAAAGACTTTGAAATACCAGTAGTAGGCATTTGAAAAGAATGAGTTTTTCTACTTACTGCTTGGATATTTTTTTTGGAAGTACCTGGAGATACAGGTTCAAGACACTAGTTGACTAATCAAAGATCTAAGTAAATGTCAGGTTAGAAGTTAAATGGCTATCAGAGATTCCTTGCTTAAATAATGTGCTAATGATATATGGCTGTGTATAGACTACTGTCTATAATGTTCATTCTTGTGAAACACTAACTGCTTTTAGGTTGCAGTACAGCTAGCTGTGCAGAACTCAGAAGAGTAACAGTGAAGAAAAATACATTTCCTCTCCTCTCTTAAGCATGGAAAGTACTTCTGGCATTTCATGTTTTGCTTTAGATATTTGCATAAATTCAGTTCATTCCATTACCTACAAAAGTCTTAGTTGTTGTTCTCTTGCTAATATATAAGATTTTCAGTTTTTCCAAGGTAATTGGTATAACAGAGTATAGAGATTTTTTTTTGCAATTTAATAAGAAATTCTGGAGAAACAGAAACAAGAAATTACTTTGTACAAGTGCGTAGAACATTAATCCCTCTGATTTAGCATTTGTTGGCGTACAGTGTGGAAAAAAAAAGTTCAGGAACATAAAATATCTTTTTCACCAGTGCCTTCAAGTAAAGCGACAAAAGAAGTACAAACGAGCTGAAGGCTACTTTATGATTAAATATTTTTTCTGTTTATTAGATAATATCTTTCCCAGGTTGGTTTATTCATCACTGAAACGAATGTATCTTTTTTTCATCTTAGAAACAAGGATGAAAAAATTTAGTCCTGAAAAACACAGGAGAAAGTAAAAAATGTAAGGAGCCAGTCATTTTAATGGGCGAAATTGGAAAAGACTGTAAAAGAAACAAAACTGGAACTTCTCATATGATTTACGCATGCTCGTTAATTAGACTTAGAAATCATCTCATTTTATAGTCTAGCAAGACAGCAGAGCAATATTCAGAAGTTCTGATATAAATATAGGAGCAAAAATATATTTGCTTTAAGGCAAGTCTGCTGGATGGGAATAGCCATTACAGTCAACAATGAGGCAATGAATCTGTGCCTAAAGCAGTGCAGTAAGGCTTTTCATAACTTTTTGTATGCATAGTGAAGAGTAAATTTGCTGGAGCATCCACAGAGATTTAAATTAATTTCAGAACGAAAATTATTACATTAATTTGTTTTCTACAAATATAATTTTGAATTAGTTATTCAGTATGAGTTTTCCCAGTTGCCTTTAATAAAATGATAGAGATGGGCTTACGGGGAGAATCTTAATTGTTCAGTATTCCATTTCTGTTTGACTCATTTTCAAACTTGGTTATTAGTGTGAAATAGCTGAAGTAAATTAGTGTTTGTGAACTGCAGTGCCTGATTCTAAGCTTTTGCTTGGGCTTGTTAAATGCGTAGTAAATGCTTAACAGTTGTAGAGCATTTTTAGTTTCTATCAAAACAGTGACCTCCATGGGTCTCTTGTTTTAGAAATAATTTCATGGTGCGTAATTTGTGTGTTTAATATTTAGGGTGAAATTTATAATTCTCTTGACCTTAAGAGAATGTCTGTTAATATGAAGCACTACGAGGCCACATGTTACTGCAGTTCCAAATACTAGTGGTTACTATTTCTGTACAGCATTTCTCTATTACAGTGTTTTAAACCTGCAGGGCTTATGGTAGGGAGGAGAATAGGTGAGGAATGGTTAGCTATCAAAAACTAAGAAAGAATCGGGATAAAAATGGATCATATTTTATTAATAAATTTTACCTTAAGAACAGAATTATGCAGACCACTGGTAGAATAAATCCTTATTCCCTCAACAGATAAAAAGTTGTTTGCTTTATCAAGAACCAGTGTGCTATTTTGTGTATTTTTTGATATGTTTGTGTATTTGGACAAGAGGTAAGAGGACAAGCTATGCTTAAAAACAGGGAAAATCAAAATCTGAGTGTCATGTAGAGCTATCCTTGTAAATGTTACCTGCTAATCCAATATTGCAGGTATAGCAAGAAAATTTAGTTATGACCTTGTGAGTCATATGATGATTTTTCCTAATGCCACTGATTTCTGATAACAAAGTTGTAAATTGAAATTAATTCCAAACAAAATATTCCAAACTAAGAGAATTATTAACTGATTATTTTTTAAAAATGAAGTTATAATAAAATTTATTTGCATACAGACTTTTTTTTTTTTTTTTTTTTTTTTTTTTTAATCTGGCATGACTGTTGAGAATATGACTGTTCCTCTAAAATTACAGACTTTTGTGCAAAGAGCCTAACATTTTGTACTATTCCTTTGAGACCGCCTTGGGCAGGAAATAATTTCTGTAGTTTGGAATCCAACTTTTCTCCTTCCAAAGTCCTTTCGAACGTAAGGGAAGAACTAAAAATGATTTGAACTTGAAAGTATTAAAATTGATTCATTTTAAAATCTGGCATCTGTCCCCATATATTCTTAAACCAAATGATCTCAATAGGATAAATGAGATGCTTCCAACTTTTCATATAGCAAAATGTAATTGAATTGCTGTACATGTCACTACCATCCTAAATGCTTTTATAATGAAAATGAGCCAATAGATTTTTGTGTTTATTTCCCGCTGTCACCACCGCCATTCTCTGCCTTCCCTTACGATATAATTCAGGGGTAAAAAGCAGAGCATTTGTACACTTGTCTGAATGTACACTTTTTTTTTTCTAGAGCCATTGGTTCTTATTATTGTTTTTCCTCCTGATTCCAAAGGTGAGTTCTGCCTTGAAGGTGCATACAGAACAGAATCATCTTAGTTCTTTTGTGTCTTTATACAGTGATTGCAGAGAAACTGTGCAAGAGAAACAAAGAAAACCTGGAAGACAGAGATATGCTGGGCATTATACATTGGACTGTACATTAGCTGTTAGTATAACTGTAGTTTAATTAATGGATGCATCAAACAAAAAAAGAAGGGAATCCTAATAGAGATAGTTATCTCAGCAACAAGAAAACCCTCTAACATGCCAGATTCTGGTACCGTTCAAAAATCTGTGATAAATCAAGAGCAAAGGGCAGAGGTTTCAGAAACACTGTAACTTGAGAGAGGTAGATCACTTTTTAATGACATGCTCACAATGGGCTGACTTAAATAAACACTTTCAGTATCCAGTAACTACCTATCTCTAGGTACCCAAAAGCTTTTCAAAATGTCATTTTTATGATAACCGAAAAAGACTTTGTAACCCATCTGTTTTGAGTCATTGTACGTAAACCTTATGATCAGGATGTACATGACTTAATAGTCTAAATCAATTATTTATTGGGCTAATCCATAACAATAGGTAGAGCATGTGGGCTGCTTGGCTAAGCACTAACAAAAGCTCCCAGCTCTGTGCACATGCCTCCTGGCTGGCTGTTATCTGTCAGGTGGGGAAGAACTCTGAGCTTCTCTGGAATGCAGCTGGTTTTCAATCCTGCTGGGTTGCCAGCCTCTCTTTCTTTGCTTCTCTGCAGTATTTTTCTTCCTGGATACTAGAGATGCTATTTTTTTATTATTATTATTATTATTTTTTAAGTTTTCTCTCACCACATCTACGTTCCTTGCTTCTAAAAGTTTGGCCTTCAAAATGTGACTATGATACACTGGTAGAGCTCTGCAATGAATTTTCTTTTTGCGAGTAACTGTCATGCCTCTCATCACCATAATAATTGAGTGTTAGCATTGCCTGTATTATTCCTATTTGGAGGCTAAACAGGATATTATTTTCTACAGCTCCCAGTCTGTTTCTTTTTGAGTGCTCAGTGTATTTAAAAAGATAAAGTGCTTCTCTAACAATAAGTTAATTTTACAAATCAAATTTTGATATGTAATGTGATTGCTCTTGAAGCTAAGAAGTGCTAAGAGTAACTTGTTCTTATTACCATGATATTTACAACAAAGGATGTGTTGTTTCTCTGGTATTTTGGTTTGTTTTGTTTGGGAGGGGGCTCTTAGAGGCTGTGTCAGCTTTGGTTTTAAAGTTCGAATTAGGGCAGAAATGATTATGGTATTATTTAAGTGGAATACAATTTTCATTTCTACTGTCTAGATGTTAGTCAGGGTAGTTTCTCTCCAGCACGTCAGTACCAGGCTTGGCATCAATTGGTAGTTCTTAAGGATGCGTAACTTAAAGGCACAAGATTTTTAGTACTGCTCAATACTGTTTATAAACCTTGCTCTAAAGCCTGTCAGATAAGGTTCAGTCAGGAGACCTAAATATTAGGAATATATGTATACATATATATATATATATATTTAATAACTGAAGATAAAAAAAAAAGTGCAGTGCAAAATTTATACCAGGGATTTTCAGTATGTTATTGTGGGTCTGACATTTAAGAAATAGCTTTGATTGTTTCAATGCAATGCAAGATAAACCATAATTTATTAAGTTGAATGTCAGCATGAATAAGATTTAGTGCAATTTTTAAAATAGCTTATTGGATTATTCTTTTTTTCTGTTTCTATGCTGTACTTTGTGTATCTTGTATTCTCTTTTTGTTCTTTTGTTCTGTAGTACAGATGAGATGCATCTAGGATGAATATTGAAGATGTCTCATGTTTGTGTACTTTTTTATATGGACAGCATGCATACACGTGTCTGCAGGTTTCCAAGTGCAGAGATGTGCTGTTACTTATGGTCTGTGACATACTTTTTGGTAGTATTTGAGTTATCAATCTATTCAAAAGCACGAAAGCCCTATTTATTACTTTCTTATTTTTGCATTATATATTTCGGAATTAAATTTTTTAATGGAGAGTTTGTCAGTGGGTTTTGGTTTTCCGTTATTATTATTATTGGCATTCTTTCAAAGCATCTTAGGAATGTTGGTTGGAAAGGACGTCAGAATGCAGGGCAATCTGTCCAGCCTCCTGCTAGGAGTGGGACTATTGCCAACATTAGACCAGATTTGCAATGATTTCATCTAATCAAATCTAAAATACCTGTAATAGTGGAGATCCCCATAGCACACTGCTCTTCTATCTTCCTTGTGAAGAGTTACAGAAGAAAGATTTCCTCATTTCCTTTCTGCAGTGCCTGTCCTCAGCTGCTGTGGCTACTGTCCCTTTTTTCACCTATCTCTATCAGGAAGAATTTGACTTCATTGTGTTTGCAACCTTGAAGTGCTTGTAGGAAACTTTCAGGCTGTCCTTTCACCTGACTCCTTCCTAGTCATGTGCTCAGAGCCCCTTTCTATTCCTTCTTCTCTACATCCCTTTTGAGCTGTGTGTCCAATTCTTGCTGTAGGATTTGACCAGCGTGGAGTGGAGGAGGATAATAATTTTGCTTAATCTGCTGGCCATTTTCTTTCTAATATAGTTTGCTATGTGGCTTGCTTTGCTCACAAAAGAGAAAAGCTTTGGCTTATGCTCAGTTTTGCAGTCACTGAATTCCTCTCTCTGAGTTTTCTCCCCATGACTGCTTCTATTCAGTTTCTTGCTTCACAGTCTGAGCAGATATGTGATGCTATTTCACCACGTGTGCAGAAATTCTCATTTCTTGCAGAATTCCGTCAGGCTTTTCTTGAGAACAACTGATGATCAAAGTTCTGCCAGATGTCAGCCAGTTTCCCTAATTTGATAGTGTTTGGAAATTTGCTGAATGTACATTTTGGTTGATAATCCAAGTTGCTTATGAGCATACTGAACAATAATGCCTCAGCATGAACTGATGGGATGCTGTACCCTTTGCTTGCTGCCAAGTCCTTGGGAAGCCTGGTACTCCAGCTGCTTTTTGATGCATCTTACAGTGTCTTCTTCCAGTTCATATTTCCTCAATCACTGAGTGTGAGTGCTTTAGCCACGATATTAGAAATCATACTAATGTCAAGGCGTATTACTTATGCAAATCTCTTGTCATCAACATAGCCAGTTATTTCACCACAGAAGGCAGACAGGTTGGTGGTGCGTCTTCTGCCTTTGGCTACATGTATGTTGACTGTTCCTAATTATCTTCTTGTCCCTCAGGATTTAATGGAATCCAAGAGGACGTGCTTCATAATCCTTTGAGGGTCTGATTTCTCTGTTCAGAGCTGATAATAAGTGCTCTGAACAAATGCATCTGTAGAGCAATCATTTCAAAATTAATATGTGGTACCTAGAAAATCCAGATCCCATTATAGCATTAGCATGTTATATTGCATGTATCGAGTTAGCCACTTTTGTATTGCTGATTGGTGGCACAAAGCAGAAAGATATGTTTATCCTTTCAAGGAAAGACCTAATAGTTTTGTTCCAGTTTCTGTACAGTGGGGACTGATAAAGCCTAATTTCTGCCTCACATTTAAGGCAGATTATCAGATGAAAGGTCTTTACGCAGATAGGAAATAAAGCTCCCAAGAAAAGGAGTAAAACTGTTATCATAGAAAAGGTTACTGTTGGTCTAATTATAATTCACATCCAATAATGAACACCTTGTTCAATAATGTTTAATTCAAATCATGATGCTGAATATAGAATTACATATCGGGAGAATTCATTAGAAGTTTTAAAAGTAAGCTGAATAAATGTGCCTCAGAGAATGTATTAGATGAATCTGTAAAAGTATTTAAATTAGATCTGTAAAGTATTATGAAAAATTCACAAGGGATGCACAATTAGACGAATAAGCTGTTCAAGGCCAGGAGCTATTGAACATTTATTGTACAGAACTTCCTTGTATACTGTTTATGCAAAACAGACAGATGGGGAAAAAGTAACACTACAAAAACTTTGGAAGAAACTGAGGAAGGAGGGTTTGAATAGTTAAAAATAAAAGTCAATTCTGCCGTAATTAGTTTTTCATTGTTTGCTTACACATTACTCCTATACCCCTGAAGTATTTAAATGTAGAGCAAACAATTGTTTAACATATACATGGTTTTTTTTTTTTTTATTATTATTTCACATTTGTTGACCTTCTGAGTTAGCCCATTTATCATTTCTTTTCCTTTTCACATACAAGTGTACTGTGACCTTTCCAAATGAATGTTTAATAGATTTGCCTACTATTGTTATAAATACTTTTATTGGGAACATCAATATCTGTAACTAGGTGCCATTATAAGAACACTAGTTTCATTTTTGCATACGTAGTGTATCTGTTACTGAGTTGTGCCAAAGTATGACACCTCTATTGTTTGCCTTTTTCAGGGTTTTAGTGGATGTCTTGAGATTTGCATCTTATTTTATTCTCTCCCAGTTTTCCTGATCAGATTAGCTATAATTATACCTACCTGTAGGTACAGTTAGTATGCTATTTTAGCATGTGTAGGCATACACAGTCTAACCCTATTCTAGCTAACTCATGCTATGGTACAGGACTTCAGGTGCCTTTCAATACTGAGCATTCTTCACAGGACAGTGTACCACTTTCTTTACTATTCTCAGTCCTCGAGTGTGAGCCCACGAAGGAAAAGAGCAGAGTTTGTGCTTAACCCCAGGGACTCACAGCTACTAACTGTAAAGAGACAAATCTTGTGTCCCTACCCCCATTTCTTTTCACACTTGTCCATCTTTTGCTTTCTGTGCTACCATAACACATCATTGGAATTCAGAGACTTGAAATAGAGCGATCATTAAAAACGTTATTGAATCTAGCAACTTTTTTAAGTACAGAACAGCTGAAAATACCCTGAATCTCAAAGGTCTAAAATTGTTCCTACTTGTAGACATGTTTTCTCAATTGAATTTTTTGTGAGTTGTACTTCATTTTCTAGTGGCTATTACCTAGTAGTCTGTGAGCAAATTTTATAACAAAGCCAGCAAAGTTTGTAGCATAGAATCTGTTTCTAGTGATTAGTCGCTGTTAACAGATTGCCACAAAAAAAAACAAACAAACAAACAAACAAAAAAAAAAACCAAAAAAAACACACATCTGGAAACTTTCCCTGGGCCAACCTGTCCTTCAGCTTCTCTGATAGGAGCGGTTGTTATAATCCCCAAATCTGGTCACTCCCTGGGGAGCTGCTCCTACCCCCTTCCATGTGACAGAGGTAGCAATCCACCTGCCTGAGGAGTCAGCAGCATGCACTTAACCTCTGCTCAGCGGGTTGAGCACCTGCTCACAGCATGGGGTAGTGCTGGGAAAATTATGAGCCTGCAAGCTTCTGTGTTAACAGTGATTAATATTTGGTATTACTGTTTCAATATGTAGGAAGCATTACTGCTATTGAAATCTGCCTTAACTTCAGCTGCTGTTCCTACAGAGAGCACTCCCATTTAGGAGATGCTGTTACACAGCTTCTACCAAGAAAGGAATCAGAAGTACCTCTCAGGGCGTAGAGAAGACAGCCAAAATTGTAGGTGTTATAAGAGAAAAAATGAAAGCAGCTTTCCAATTCATGTACTACTTTGCGAAACATGAATGCTTTGTGTGGGGTATGCTCGGTTACTTTTGCAGAGCTTTAATTTTTGAGATAGTCTATGGACATCCTTGCCTGAGTTTCAGGAATATGAACAGACTAACATGACAAGAAAAAGGCATATTGTTCTTTGTTTTCATCATAACCATTTGCTTTCTCTAAGAGAAAGCTCTTTCCTCAGTCAGTTGTGTTTTATGTGAATGCATTATGGACCTGGAAAGTCTTGGATGTCATTTCAGAAATGTCACGCATGCTATATTGCTACCACTGATCCACTCCTCTACCATGTACAGTTTATCATTATATATATTTGCGCAAAGATAGAACTGTGATTTAACCAAGCTTCCTAATGATTTCACTAATTTGACAGATGTCTTAAGAGGGCTTTAGTTCAAACAATAATAACACATTGTGAATATTTATGTTTTAATTGTAGTAACTTACTACTGATTCTTTTCCAGATCTGTCTCTTTTCTAAATAGCAAATGGAACTCAGTTCATATTTGCTCTTTTTTTTGTGTGTATATGATTGCTTCAGCTACGTGACAATGAAGTATTCATTCACTTTTGTTTCTTTTTCCAATTTTTGCCTTTAATCTCAATAGCTACAAGCAGTCTTTATTACCTCCTCGTTTCTTCTCTTCATTCTTTGTTGATTTCACATTCGATAACCTTATAAGCAGTCATATACTCTTATTACTGTCTTGAATTTTCTGTTTGTGCTGAGAAAGCATGATTTAAATGAAATATCTACCTACTTAAAGTAGTTAAAAAGTCCTTAAGCTGATTCACTCTTCCATATTTTGAAAATTAGAAAACAAAACTTTAAAAATCGCTATGAATCAGCTAGATCATTTAAAAACGTGATTGCATTTTTTTTGAAGGGCACTGTGCAGCAGTTATCAAATGCGGTAGGCTGACTTTGTTTTCCCACTGAACCTCCATTTCAGTTTTGCATGTATTTTATAGTGATTTGGGGAGTTGCAACATGAAGAAAGAACACCGAATGTGCAGTGGTTATAATAAATGAAAGCTGGCAGTAGCACTGTTAATGACCACAGGAGCTGAGGGCCAGACCTGCACCTGCGGTGCCCATTGACCGCAGCTTATGTGTGAGCAGAGCAGCATGGGTGATGGACAGTGTGCTGATTGCTACTTACTGAAGTGCCCTGGCTCCCTGATCTTATATGAATTTGTTTTAAGTACATGCTTCTGGAGAGCTGCCACACTGCAGAAGCTATTTCTTCCTCTTTTTGTAATGTACTCAGTGAGAGAACTATAGCAAATTAGAAATCCACTGCAAATGTACACATGCATGACTCATCAGCTGATAAACTTCAGGTAGCCAAGAAGACAATTTCTAGGTACCCATTTAGTAGGAAAAATAACTTGATAAAATTTAGTGCAATTTCCTTATGTTGACTCCTGAAGGAAAACACTTCCTATAGCCCTTTATTGCAGTTTTATAAACCAGTGAACGGGAAGAGAAATTAGAGCTGAGAGTGGGGAGGCGGACACTGCAAGTAATTTGAAACTGCTCAATTATCTTATTTCATACTGGAATAATAACTAGCAATGACTAGTTAGTCAAAGAAGTATATTTTATCTGTTATTAGTTTATGGAGCATAAATGCAGCATGTGCCACTAGATTGCTCAATAGGGGGATTTATGATAAACCCTTCACCTTGCTGGCAGTGAAGCAGCAACTGGGAAGGGGAGAGGAATGCTGACTTCTGGATGCTGGCTGAGTAATTGCATCTGTGTTGTAACCAAGGAAGTGCTCACTTGTGCCTTAGCTTGCTCTGTCTTGTCTTTAAATTCATGGTGTAGCAACTGTTTGCTATTTTGCATTTCACCATTGAATTTTATTCAAAGCCACAGTACCTTCTACTGCTATAACGGATGGATCATATCTTAAAAACCATCTTTTTGTAAGAAAAGTTATTAAAATTTAAGCTGTTACAGTGAAAAGATCACTACTAATTGTCTTTGTAATCATTCTGCTACCCCTGCAGTTTTCAGCTATTTTAATTCTATTATGCACTGTTAGCCAACAGGTGGCTGGGATGTGGAACCAGTTTTAAAATGGTCGTATTTATAATTATTTTCATTTTCTCAGCCCATATTTCATGAAAATCAGAGGAGGAAGAAAAGCACAAACAGACATTTTAAGCAGAAATTATACTAACTTTTCATTAAGCTTTCCTGCTAAAATAAAATAAGTACTTTTTATATAGCTTTAGTTGCTTGCAGGGCTTTATGTCAAAATGCTTTTCCACAAGGGGAGAACAAGAAGTTTGGAAACAAACAAAAAATAACAACAGCAACAACAGGGGGGGGGAAAAAAAAAAAAAAAAAAAAAAAGAAGAAAAAAAGCAGAGGTAAAAAAAGCCCAACCAACCAAATTAAACCCAACACAAGAAATAAATAAGTAAATGTGAACAACTTCCCTGATTTCAGTGTTCATTATTCATTTCCAAATATGTTAACTGCCAGTGAGATAAACTCTGAGAACAATAAGTTTCTCTGGTTCTGTGAAGTTTTCAGCTTTCTTTCCATGCGTGTATCTTCCAGGCAAGTCCTTGCCACAGACACACAAAGAGGCTTTTGGAAATGCAGCTCACTGAAAGGGGTTAAAGGTATGGGCTCTTCAGATGTTTTTTTTTTTTCTGAGACGAAACTTGGGACAGATTAACACAGATCTTAGTGGCTCCCTGTGTAAAACAGGTGTTCATCACTGAGTAATTTCCCTTGGTGATATGTTATATTACTACAATAAATACCAAATATTCATACTTACTTGCTGGTATGCTGTTTGTGAGTTAAATATCTCTGCTTAGTTGTAATGCCCCTGAGGCACAATCTAGGAATTTTACTTTGTGACTTTTGTCATCATGTCGTGTCTTAAGTGTTTTGCATATTTTGTCATCATATGGGGTACATGTTCTTCCACCAGAAGTGCCTGGCCACTGCATGCTTAAACTATGGATAGATTCTAGACAAGAACAGTGCAATTCAATTACTCCTCCTAGTAATGTGGAATCTCTTAAAAGGCAACATTTTTTTTCTTAAACAAGAAGCACTGAATTTTAATTGCTAATATGCTGCTTGTTGACATATGTATGACACTTAGCAACACAAATAAAGTGCAGGATTGGATGAAGTACTGTGTTCAGTTTACTTTCGGCACTGCATCCTGAATGTGCAGTGGCTTCTAATGCTTACACTGTTAGATTATATTAGTGTAACTCTGGTAAAGGGCTGAAACAATTCTTCAAAGAGCACATTCACATTTGGGCATGAAGCAGCATTTTTGTTTTACATTATTATATTTAAATGTGAACTCATTACCTGGGCCATTTCATGAAACATATTGCATTTATCTTTAGATATACAGTTGATTTTTTTTTTTTTTTTTTTTTTTTTTTTTTTTTTTTTTTTTTTTTTTTTTTAATGAATTCCTGTTAGATGAATGCAAGGTATTTGATTTTGGTTCATATTAGCACTTTTACCCTAGTGACTTTTATTTTTAGCTAGGCTGGAATGCAGTTTTTCTCAGTATTATCCCAGTGCTTTTCTTACTGGCATCATAAGGTTGCAGCTATTTATCTGTCCTAATTAGTGATGCATAGAACTCCTTGCAATTTAGCACAGACTGATAAGGTTACTGATCTTTTATCTTGCTCATCTGTCTAACACCTGACATAAGGGCACCCATAATTTATAGACTGTGAAGATGTCAGCTTACATCAGTATAAGACAATTTTGGATAAATCATAATGTGTTTGCAACTAGAATATGCTTACTTAAAATAGGATGATCCTACAAAGCTGAGAATGGAGAACAGCTGTACTCAAAGTGGATCATCCTAAATGTTAGTTTAGTTAATTGATACTATTTGCATTAACGGGCTGAGGGAAGGAAAAGGCATCAGGGAGCTTTGAAGATATACTGTTCCTTTTCTTAGTTACGTCATGAGGCAAAAGAGAAAAGTAAAAAATAATGTCCCTTTGAAACTGATTGATCTCTTTTGACGTTGTCCTCTTTGCCATTTTTTTAGCGCTGTTAAAATAAGGTAAAACATTAAATTACAATTTTAAAGGACTGTTTCCTGATATTAAAACTGATAAAAATCATGTAGTTTCTTCACTATTTGTAGCAGAGAATTCCTGCTAGACTTGAAAATTCACATGCCTCTAGGTGAGGATCCGATTTGCCATCAAAATGTAGTTGGAAGTGACCCACGATGGTCCTGAACAAAGCATGACAAAACCAGGCCTGTGAACACTACCTCACCTCGCCCGTCTTTCACCTGCTGTTTAAAATAGGTGTAGAATCTGTTATCTTCCTGAAATGCACAGAGCTAATCAAAGACTCAAAGGGTCTAAATGACATTTTTGGTTTACTCGCTAATACTCACAAATGATTCAAATTGCAGTCTTATTCAAATGTGAGCAGGAGGATATGAGCTGCGAAGGCATTGCAACAATAAAATTCCCTTAATATTACTTCACCCTTCCAATGTGGTGGGCTAAATGACTTTTTAGCATGATGGAAAAAATGCATTTTTACCTTGGAGAAGTGTATATTGGACCAAGAGAAAGCATTGCGAGCAAGCCTATTAAAATATCTGCGATGATAAGCATGTACTGACATGCAACACAAGTGTTTGATTTGAAATTGAAGTCTCAAAGAGAATAGACATGTTGAGACTGAAATGCAACCAGCATTGTTAGTTGGTTGTTTTGTTTTCCAAAAAATTAATCAGGCACTGAGAGAAGAGCCCACTAGCAGCCTTCTCTTCAATTTGAGATGTTTGGATCTTATAAAAATTCTTCTCACACCAGTACTGCACACATTTTTCAGCTAAAGTTTAGAAACCTTAACAGAAATTAAGATTTGAGTCAGCAAGGCTGTTTGAGCAAATATGCTGCTTGTTAGACAGGAAAACAGAACCTTCAATTAAAGGCGAGAGAGATGGCTGAGTATTTTGACTTTCTTGTGCAGTGCAAACACTGCCTTTTGGGAATGTGTAAAATTTATGTGCTCTTAAAATTTAGATCTTAGTACTTTTGAATTATAAGCAGAAGCTGCACTTAGAGTTTTGCTAATGATCTAAAAGTGCTTTGGACCTGTATGGGCCACTCAGTACAGCAGGAGGCAGCTGTGCAGCTGCTACAACCACCCTTTGCTTAATAGGAAGTAAGGGATCTTTATAACAGTACTGCTTAGTTGCAAGTATTTCTAACAAAGGCTAAATTAAATGTTGGAGCGCTAGGTAGGCACCTTAAGCTGGCACTAGCCTAGGGATTCCTGTCCAAATCTGTAAGTAAAGTAGAGAAATGTTGGAAGAAAGGGAACATTAGCCCTTATATGAAGCTGCCTATATTGACAACGCACTGGATTCTACTGATAAAGAAGTCTGTTTCTGCTCCAGCTGAAAGTAGAAACTTTACCTGGTATCTTTAGAAATGATGGCGAATTTATTTATTCTCCAATTTTAATAGTTACAGCAGGGTTTGAATTCTGATAAACTTCGTATACACTGCCTCTTTATAGCATCACTTGTAGATGGTGATGGATTAGTTGAACTTAACTCATATTTGTGTATGGGTATGTACGTATCCATATCACAGGTGAATGGTGTTCTCATTGTGTCAGGCTGAATTTCTTGTTAAAGATGGTGAGAGTCAAAAAGCACTCATTTCTGGAAATAGAAGTAAAACCTGCAAGACAGCTGAACAAACACGAAGCAGGACCTTTGTGCTCAGAAAATTCAGGTAGCAGCCTTGTCCTCAGTGTTAATGACGTGCGTGTTATGGAGCGGATACAGCCGTCCTCTGTGCTTGCAGAGCAAGGGAAAGAAAGTTTGTCATCTGTAAAAGAAAGGTCATTCTTGCCCCTGTTTCTGGGTTGCTCTGTGCTTCATTCATCCCTTAATGGCACCATCTGGCTGGTGAGGAGGGTTGGCATTTGTCTGTTGTTGTGAAAGAAAAAGAGCAAATTTAGTCCAGACTGTATGGAAGACAGTAGAAGTTCTACACTGCTTTAGTGAGACAACACTATATGGCAGTGGACACAGCCAAACGAGTTTCCAGTGGTTTTTCCTTTTTTCCAAACAGAGTTAATGCTTCAAATGTATTTGAAGCAAACTGTAAAGGAAGTTTCTGACCAGCAGTTTTTTGACTTGATTTGTTTTAAAGCCTAAGTGGCTTAGGGAAATGTTTTACAGAACATATAATCCATCCATATGGAGTAAAGCCTGGAAAATTAGGTGGCACAAACCTAAAACATGGATTACATTCTCATGACTTAAGCTGTTGCTTACTAAACTAATTTAACAGTTGCTATATATTGTTTATTGCCTATAACTAGATTTTGTGGAAGGTGGAAGCAATTTAAGAAGTATTGTATTCAGAAACATTGATTAATAATGTCCTGCATCTGCTGGTTAGAACAGCTGACATACAGCTCAGCAGGTGGAATAGCTGCTCAGCCAGGAGCAGTGCCACTGCTCTGTCTTTTGTAATGGCTTTGCCAGCTATGCTGTAAATTTGTCTTTATCTGTCCTGTTGATAGTGGTTTTTCTTTTGAATTGATTCTAAATCACTTCAGTAATGCCTCTGACTTTTTTTATTCTCATGCGGGAACCTGTGCACATTTAGACAAGAGAAGGCATTTGGGATGGTTTTGCAACTTGCTTTTCATGAATGCTTTTGTATTTGCTTTTAAACATGAACCTAGTAATAAAGCAGTTTCTAATACAGCTATTTGTGGGCTTGTCGCTTCTAAATGTGAACAAAGACACTGTCAATCTTACACCAATAATTCATACATACAAATTGTGTCCATTCTATTATAGATGTAGATGTATAAATATGTATTTCAGCCATCTTTTATATACTGATATGCTCATGGCTAGGGTGGGGCTGGAGGAAATAATAAGTACGAAGAAGTGGCAGATTTGAAAGCAGCACAGTAGGCAGCTGTTTATATCTCTTCATCTTTACATATCTTCTGTGACTGAGCAAAGTTTTTTGAAGAAGTCTGCTGCATTTTCTTTTTTTTTTCTCTCTCTCTTTAAATATGATGCTTAGTTGATTACAAAGGGTGCTAGGATGATTAATAGTAAACAATCGAGGACTGATAAGGGAGGTGAAGATGACCTATCCCTACATTTATCTTTCACAGTCGTGGGGGAGCAGGCAGTGGAAGTTAGAAAGCCTTGACCGATTAGGGTATTATCCATCTGATTATCTGACTTGAATACTTAGTTGGCCCATTTGTCTTTCTTATTGTCATTGTTATACATAAATAGATTTATAAACACTTGTAAATTGTTTTGGTGAGGTAGCATTCAAGTATTTAATTTAATTACATTGAAAAGTTTCATGGATTTGTATCAAATATTCAATATTTATATTGATTTTAGTTCAACAAGATCGTATTTCATGTGCATTTTCAGTACTATATATGAGGACAAAACAAGCTGGTTTTGCATGATCCTAACTGAAGTGATATTTAAGAGTTGATTCTTGAAAATTAACAAACAAATCTGCTACATCACAAACATCTCATTATGCATTCTCTTGGCCGACAATTATATTCTATAAATAATGTACAAACAATGCTTACTTCAGTGGTTGCTTTATTACAAATACAGTGAGCATTTGGATATATTAATAGCTGCCTTAAGGGCTGTGATCAAAAGACAGCCAGCCCAGCAAAGAGCGATGTGCTCCCTCTGACCAGACTTGGGAAGGATGATGGCAGTGTTTGTAGGGAGCTCGGCCTCAGTCCATCAGATTTTCCTCTGGATGTAAGAGGGAGACAAACATGATTAAGAGGAAATTGGAAAAGCTTAAATTTAAACCTATTATCAGCCTTTGCTCATTAGGAGTTGAATTGCTTGGGGATTTCCCAGGATGTGCATAACCACAGAATTTAGGAGCTTCTAAGAAAAACAGATCACTGAATTGCAAAGTCAGCGAAGTGCATTTTGGATGTATTTCCCTTAATTCTTAGATTAAATTAGGCTGAGTTGGACTTTAAAGTCATTACATTACATTGATCTAAGTAAGATTATTTTTTTCAATTTTTAAAACATATCCTGAAAGAGATCACACAGTGTATGCATATAAACCACACGGCATAAGTGTTTTAGGTGTTGTCTCCAAGTTGTCTAATCCTGAGCTTCGTGAACTGTGTTATCTCAGATATGCTTTGCTGGCGCCGTTTTTTTGATAGTAGGTGCTAGAATTAGAGGTCCAAACATTTTAATTGCTAAATAAAAGAAATAAACAAGTGCTCCAAAAATTCTGGAATAGATCATAATTTGTCCTTGTTTTAAATACAGTGGGGTTACTGTGAAAGAGATGAGAGAAGATGATAATTAGTTCTTTGTAATAAAAATGTAAAGTGTATTTATGTGGGTAATAAACAAGGCAACATTAAATAACTCTTAAAACACATGCAGTTCTAACAACTAGGAATACCTGGAAAAATGGGTGACTTGTTATCAGTTTAGAGAGCATTTCTCACGGAATAAAGAGACAAATTATGTAATTGTATATTTAGAAAATGGTTCAGGGAATTAATTAAGAGAAACGGTGCTGTTTGCTTGTATCTGGATGTTTCTATTCATTTTCATTAGATAAAGATGCTACTCAAATTCAGTATAGCACGTTGTGATTTGCTAACATGTCTCATTTTCGGGCATGTGTACACCAACGCGGGTACACGTATTTCGGGAAGATTTAGCAATTACAGCAATTTCCACAAGATGGTGCTCAAGCAGTAAATTTCAGTCTCGTCACAATATGCATGTTAAGGGGCTTGAATTTGAAAACGCGGTTGTCAAACAGATGTTCTTGTTTTTGAAGCTCTAAGTTAAGGTGGGCATGATGCGGTCAGAAAGTCTAGTAAATTTATTACGTGATGGAGAAGTTATTTCTCCTTGCCCAAGAGACAGAAATACCATTATTTTTTACTGCATAATGCCATCTCTTTGTGTCCATTTTTGACATGGAATTCTCATAATCCTTTCCGTAACTGTATTTTTTCTTGCTCTTTATGTGCTGTTCACTTTTGATTACAGGTAAAGGAACTTGCATGCATTACATGATTATAGCAGTTGCTCTAAGAGAATGCTGGAGAGTTCAATAAATTTAAATAGATCTCTCACAGAGGAGTATGCTGGACACTGTTTCACTGATAATTCGACAGTAAATAAAAAATGTAGGCAGTACAATAATGCAAAGAGGCAGATGATGTGAGGGAATGGCAGTGACTGTAAACCAAGCAGACACTTTGGCATAAGTGTTTTTCCCACTTACATCAGATGGAACATCCTGAGCTGTTTTGCTTGCCAAAGTGCTGCATCTGTTAGTTGCTTTGTGTGTGTGTGTGTTGGTTTTGTGTTTTTTTTGTTTTTTTTTTTCCTACATCCACTGCAAACCCCTTATTCATCTTCTTTTTAAAATTCTGTAGATGGTTGATAAAGTTCACTGTGGCTACTTCTGAAGAAGTGTCAGTGCTTAACATAGTAAACTTTGTTGTTGTCTTTTCATTCTTAACCATTAAATGGCAATAATTGTATCTGCAATGAAAAGTTGCTTCTCCCACTCCCCCATTTTTTTTTTTTTTTCCTTTTTTCTCCCCACGTTGTTTGCTTTTTTCCTCTTCTTTTCAAATTGCTGCTTTTTTTTCCAACGTGAAAAATGAACAGAAATTCTACCAAACCCTTACCTTTCCTGCAGACAGTGCTCCTGGCCAGCTGGTGTGCTCACAGAATAGCCCTCATTCTCCTAGATTGTTGTTTTTGTTTGTTTGTTTTTACTTTCAGTAGTAGTCATGCATTGAAAATATATTGTACTTCTCTGCTCATTCTCCCTAATCTTGAGGATGTAAAATACAAGTTCTATGCTCTCTTAAAAATAAAACTACTTTTAGGGAGCAAAAAGGACTCTCCTAGTTACATTACTTTCTGACAGCCGATAGAGCAGTAATCATCGTGTTTGAATAAACTTGAAGGGTCTGTGAATAAGGAAGTCTTATGTACTTCAAGATGCAGCCAGATGGGAGTAAAGTGATGACAGATCTGTGAAAAATGAATCAACCTTCCCCTTCTACTTTTATTTAGATATTGCACATGGAGGCCTCCTGTTCCTGCAAGGTATTTAGTCACCAAACTCCTACCCACATATGTTTGAGGATGTGAGTCCAAGTTCATTGATGGTCTGTTTTATAGATTCTTGGGTCAGCCAACTAGAAAGAATGCAGTCATTTGCAAGATTCATTTCTACATTCAGAATTCAAGCACTTTCATTCTTGGAAGCAATTTGTATCTTATATAGAGGGATATTACCCTATTATTAAATTATGTCTGCTTATTCATTGGATCTTTGTACAGGTACATTTAATAAGGATTTACATTTTGGTTGGAAAAACAAAACAAAACAAAACACATTTATCCTAGTGGTTAGCCTGGAATACTCATTTCTTTTGCTTTTTTTTTTTTAGTATTTTCTAACTTCAGGTTGCATTGAGTACCTGCTGACAAACACAACTATGTAACTTTTTACCTACTGATCAATCAATGGAAGTAGTAACATAACAAAAACTATGCTTTTATACCTTTGTAATCTTATTGTGAAGAAGCCTTAAGCATCCCTTCCATAAATAACAATGCCTGATTTGTCCATAGTGTTTGGCAGTATTCGGTGCTAGTTCATTCCTGTTAGTGAGCCTTATTGACACCTGGCACTCCGAAGTCCTGTGATTCCTTTTTTCTTTCTTGAAACATGGTAGTAGGAAGTAAAATAAATTTTAAAATGCACATTAATTCTGAATAATTAAGTTTGAAGGTCTTTTCTATTTACATTTTTTCATGATCGTTTTTGTTAATTTTTTGCTGAGACTGCATGCATGCCTTTTGGTGGATGAGAAAGCAGTCACAACTCATCTTTTCCATATTTACTCATTCTGACTTCCAATTCCACCATACTGTATAAAGGTGAAATTGCCTTTTTCCTGCTGGTACTGTTAAATTGCTTCATTACAGTCTCCTTTGCATCTTTCAACATTTTAACAGCTTTACAACTGGTGTCTTTCATTCCTTATCCCTTGCTCTGCATAAACTGCCCTAGCACTTTCTTCTGACTATTTTAACTTTGTTTATCTTTATTTCTTCCATCCTTTTCCAGTTCTTGTGGGTATCTGCCTTCACTATCACACCAATGGAAAACCAATTAAAATGCCTCACTGAAGTATATGCAGAGCTTACGTGGGACCTGTCTCCTGGGGGTTCACAAAAGCTGTGTGTGCATATAGACTTTACGCACATCCTGGAAAGAATTTATGACCCTGTTTCTAAAATCTCAGACAGCTTTGGTACTCAGCTGTTCACTCTGACTGCTGGGCATTTAGCTATTATCTTTAATTCAGAATCAGTAAAACTTGTGCCTTTATTGCGGGTGAGAAGAGCTTAAAGGGGTGATCAATGATTTATTCTTAAGATGGGAGAAAATAACCAAAGCAAAATGAGCAGAGAAACTTTATGTATTTCCCACTCTGGTCTGCAATTCTTTTGATTCACAAGGGATGAGTTGTGAATGTGTGAAATTAGATGGAATAGAGAATGCAATTTTAATGTAAGCTTCAGGGTCTGTATTTTCTTTTTCTCTAAAAATCAGTTTAGTATCTATATTTCAACTAATAAAGCATGCTACTTGTTTTCATTTTGTTATTTAGGGCTATTTTTGTAGTTAACAAAATAAAACTGAAGTAATAAGAAAGTAGTTCATAAAGCAGAAATTCATTCGAAAATACTTCTTTATAAAATATATCAGGTAAATTTGTAGAGCAAACAGTCCTGTAAATCAGGTATGTACCAAGAGTATTTGTCACTGATGTGAGCATGCAACCATCTCCAAGGCCATGAGAGTTTCTTAGACAAGCCAGGATAAAACCAAAGCTTCTAGTACTGGGGGGTGGGTAAGAAGATGACCCAGTGTTTCAAGTTCCACAGGAGAATTTTGGCAGTGGCTTGTCCCAGTGTGGTGGTCTTCTCGCAGTGAGCTGATGTTAATTTTGCTGCAGGCAGCAAAGCAGGATGTCTCTGCTTGCATCCCTATGATGAATAAGTGAGTGGGAATTTGGCATTGGAAGAGCAGGTGTGAGGGCTCACTCCATTCTCTGTACAACTCCTGAAACTCTTGTCAGCAGTTGCTATTCTTTATTCACTGCAGAAGCAGTTACTGTAGTATTTCTACTAGAAGGTGATTCAAGAAAACACAGTGCAGCCCAGGGAAGCATCTCCCAGGTTTTCTCCATCTGTGATTTTTTCACAGTTCACAAGAGGGAAAATCTTTCTAGAGCTTGTAAGGGATGCCTTGCCCTGATAACATCTCACTGTGCAAATGTGAATATCCTCTCAACTGCTGTTTCTTTTTTTCCATTGCTTGCATTTTTGCAAGGAAAGCAACAAAATTATTTTTTAAAGTACTCTTTCTGTATTTTTTATCATTCGTTTGGCTTCTTATGCTGTTTTAGCAGGAGCTAGCTTTGTCATACTAAAAATGTATATCTGTCCATGAAAATCTTTGCTAATTTGAGTGTAGGTAATTACAGTTCTTCCTGTGCGGTAGGTCTGCACTCAGCAATTTTAGTAGGGAAGGGCAGGCAGGCTCAAGAATGGCTCTGCCCTTCTTTTACTTCCTCTTGAAAGGGCATAAACTCCCCTGAAACTTTAAAGACTGGATTAGTTTAAATTGTTTACCAGACAGCAGCCTGTGTTCTTGACCCAAATATGTCATGATAACAAATATATTGCACAAAGACATTGCAAATCACAATCATTAACTGTTGAGCAAGGCTCAAATAATTTATCCTTTTAACAATTTTAAGACATCTGTGAGTTAGTATGAAAAATAAACTAGCTGAAACTGCTGGTTGTCATACTGACAGATTGATCTTTACATTGTCATCATATTAATTTTTTCTTACATTCACACTGTTCTTGTTCTCAGTGTTTGTGTGTTGTTTTAAATTTAACTTTTACCTTTGTTTTTTCTCCCCTGTTCTTAATGGCTCTACTGCCTCCTTCAGAAATGACACAAGATTGCAATGGTGAGAATTCCCCCTCAGCCTTTCCTAAGAGCACTGTGTGTGACTGAATGGAAAGTCATGGGGCCTTTCCACATTTCCCTTTTCCTTTCCCTCTTTTTTTTTTATTTTTTTATTTTTTTCTCTCTTTTCATTTTTGTTACAGATTCTTACTACAAAATCCTCTTTCTAAAGCTATCAGCAATGTTGTTTGTCCATATAGCTCACTCACAGCAGACTGTCAGTTCTGTCCTATAAGCCACGTAAACACTATTGCAAGATGGTTCTATGTCTGAGACACTGTCTTTGGAGCTCAGAACATCGAAGTTCACTTTTTAACTCCCCTCAGAATACTTGCAGATTCAGTTTTGAATCCAAACATAAAACTTTAAGTAGACAGAAGGTCAGAGTAGATAGATGATATCTGTTAGTCCACATGCTTGATAGCGCTCTGAAGTCTTCATTAGGTTTTGCTGTTAACCCCAGAAAATCATGCAGAATAAGTTGACTGAAAACTGTATTTTATGCCTAAATAATCATTTAAAAATGAAAAAAAAAAAAAAACCTTTGCATTCTTTCTAGAGAGGCATAATTATATTCTTTCTACTTGGAAGATTAGAAATGGTAATTCTATAAGTAGGTAGTCATTATTTTATCATTTAGTATTAGCTATAATAATGTTAGTCATGATGAACTAATGTGGTATTAATATGGATTTCATATGTACTCTCTTGGGAATATAATTGTAATTTACTGTTTTACTCAGATTCAGTTTTTCTAAAATTGTTGTGGAATTAACAGATCCGCTTAGCTTTAATCACTACTCCCCTGATTTTATATCAGTGACAACCTGTGATTCTGAAGACCTAACAATAATAAAACTGAGGTGGAAAGAAGAGCTCGCAAGCAGTTAAAAACAGAAGATAAAATAAGAGTTGATTTTTCTAACACTTTTTCAGGAGGGATGGAATGAAAAGGTGTGTGTTTTGCCAAAAACATCTGGAATTATGTGTTAGTTAGCATGGAAGCATTTTGTCAGGATAAGTCTGGAAGATCCGGCTGAAACGAGGTGCTGTTTAAGTAATATGAGAATTATGCAACTTGTTTTTTTATTTCACTGCAAGGAAACTTTTACTTTTTCTCATGGTTTCAATCCTTTTCAATTGGATTTGGCCCTTCAAAACAAACAAACAAACAAAAAAAAAAAGTGGAATGGAATTTCAAAGTCTAAATGCACAGACAAACGATTGTTTGCATATGGAAGAAACTCATCTTCCTCTTCAGCATTCAGCTTTATCACTAACCTGTGATTAAGACACCGCACTTGTGCACGAGATCTTCCTTCAGTTTGTTTCATTCAAACAGTTTTCTGTAGCACAAGTTAAATTCATTTTGTTCTGATTTCATGTACAGTAACAACAAATGCTGTTTGCTTGCTTTCCTCGTAGTTTCATAATTTGCTAAAAGATAAAGGTATACATTTTAATAAATTTCAGCTATGTTGCCATGAGAGCACAGTGAAGTGCCCTGGATTGCTAGTATTGGGTAGAGGAGGTGGCAACACGAGGTTTGCAGGTTCTAGGTTTGTTTATTCAATTTGAATGAAGGTTGCTGTTCATCATTTTTAGACAATTTGGAAAGAGAAAACCCTGATGCGTAAGCTAGTAATCATTCAGAAAAAAAAAAAAAAAAAATTGTTTTGTGTTTCAAATGGAAAAAGATAAATTTAAATGTATTCTTTCTATCTTGGGGTGTCAATGGTTTTTGTTTGTTGCAGGCTTATATATCACAGTATCAGCTCCAGTCTCTACTGAGCTATAAGAAAACTTCCATTGGTAGGATTTGGCTCATATTTCTCCATAACTATAACGAATTTACTGGGATGTGTCGAAGTGCTGAGATATGGATAGAAGAGCCTAAGTCACAGCTCTGAGCTCATTAGAACATTTTGTAACATTGTTGTCTTTTTTTCTATTAAAATCTGAGTAAAATACGTCGTTTTTGGGAAGCAAGTATAACCAAAGCAAAAAGATAGGCATAAGATGCGAGAACACCATGCTGAAGTTACTGAACAGGAAAAACCTTAGTGTCAGTGAGAACCCACAGCCTGACCAGCGATTGCTATGTAATGCTTTTGGTTCAGGAGGCAACGTAATATTTGGCTACATTGACAAGACAAAGGGATTTAGCCAGGCATGTTGAAAAATGGAACATGGAAGTACTCTAGAAGATTGTCAATGTATGTGGTAAAAACAACACCCAGAGTTTAGAAACCTGCATTACTTGTCATTTTGAAGATTTTCATGGAAGTCATGGTGTTAGTGCAGAAAACACAGTGCAAATTGCATAGTTTGTGCTGGAAGCCATGTGAGACAATCATAAGAACTTCTTTGGGCTTTATAAATCAAGGCCTTTTTAAAGCTCTTTTATAAATCTGATCAATTTCAAGTTCTGGATGTTCTGCAGTTCAGATTTCCAAAGATGCTTTGCGATATGAAAGCATGCACAATGCAGTTTTTCTGAAGGCACTTTAGGATAAAATCTGATAAATGTTTAAGTAGGCACTGCAATAGCTGTCATTATGCATCTGGTACTAAATATCAAAGTGCGGGACTGAAAATCCAGATTTTTTTTCTGTAAGGTGTGATTAGAACTTAAGAGCATGAAAAAAAAAAAAAAAAATCTCCAGGTGGAGTGAAGAGCTATCAAGAGCTAATGAGTGGGAAGTGTTTAAACTTGGAGAATTTGCCAGAAGTTCAAAGAAATACCTTATTTTTTGACATGAATGGATCTCAGTTCTGTGTTTCTCTGCTTTGTTTTGTTTGTTGCTGCACCCTTGTTGTCTGGAGACATTCATAGTCAACACCCAGCGCTTCCTTGCGACGAAGCTTTCCAGTACCTGACAACAGTATTTAAAATTACAGCATTTTTTGAAAGATTTCTCCTTTGGAAACATAATGAGATACTGATGAGAATCAGAAGGTTTTATTCTTTCCAGATGTTATCAGGTTTTGTCCCACAGCAATACATTTACAGGAATTGATCTGAGTGTAAATAGCAAACTAAGAAACCTAGAACAACGTAATTGCAGTCTCTTGGAATTTTTGCCTTAGTTTAGGAATCAAAATACTCTTCAGAATCCCTTATGTAATTGTGAAAATCTATAAACATATTACGTTGAGACCAAATTGCATTGTGAATAGGATTTGCAGTCCTCCTGTATTTTAGGAATACAGCTGGCTTTGAAATAAAGCTATTTGTGTTCAAATACTATGAAAAGAAACATTCTATATCAGTTGGCTCTGGCTACACAAATTTTGGTTGTCTCTAATCTAGCAGACTCTTGCTACAAAATTATTGAAGATATATCATGATATTAACTTTTACTATGAACCACTGGCAGTGTCTGTTACTTTGATTTAAAATGTAATTGCTACTACTCATACAAGCCCATCTTTCTGTTTTGTTTCTTTTTTTTGTTTCTTCTTTTTTTTTTTTTAAATTAAAAAGGGGAAAAAAGCTAGCCTTGGAATTTAGCAATAATTGCCATATGATTTTATTGTAAAGGCTACCAATAAAAAGATTTTGAACTAATAATCTTATCATTTAAAATACTTAAAAGAATAAAGGATTGTAAGAGAGCTCATCATTAGCTGTAGAGATGAAAAATGTAGTTCATAATGTCAAATTCTACTGTGGCTGGATGTTAACTGAATATAGCTCAGTAGTATATGATACGCTAACTGGAGTGAGGCACTTAGATACTACATCCTATCAGCAAGCTGAGAAATTTAAACTGCCTGCTGCTAGAATAAATAACCCGTTTGCTTCATATAAGCACAAGCAAGTTAATGTTAGAATTTATTGTGCCACATGAAACCGCTTTCCGGAGATTTGTACAACTTGAGTTTGGTTTTTGTTTTTTTCATTGTATTTATGTTTATCTCTTTTTTTTTTTTTTTTTTTTTTTTTTTCCGTAAACAAATTAGTCACAATAAAGACACAAAACTAATTAATCTCAGTCTTAGAACACAATTGCAAATATCTTGGAATATTTAATCATCTACATTCAAATGAAGTTTTGCTTTTAGACTTATTGTTACAAAAAAAACACAAAAAACAAAACAAAACAAAAAACCAAAAAAGCACTGTATAAAATAATCTATTGGCATACTTAATTAGTTGAGTTAGGATTTCATCAGTGCCTTTTCCACCCGGAGTATCAAGTGAAACAACACCTGGCTCTTTTCCCATAATCAATATAATCTCTTAAGAGTTCAGTTTCAAAATCAGCTGCAGAGAGTAACAATTAGTGGTTAGTAGTCTTGATAGATTTTATAAGAACCAATTATGTCATTAACAAATTATAAAGTTATCAAGCTGTCTCATGGAGATAATATAGAAAAAAAAGAGATGATTGTATAGAAAGAGAAAAGTATGATACATGTCTGTTATGGGAAAAATGTGTTGTTAATTGAAGTTAACTCTATGGAGTTCACCTTTAGAGCTGGATTTCAAAAGCAAAATACAGAAATCTTATTTTGTTACGTAAATGATGATTTAAATACACTATAGGAATCCAAATTTCTCTCTTAAAACCCCTACATAGATGTTGCCTGACAGTTACTATTTTTATTTACAAGCTGTTTGGACATACAGAACCAGGCACCTTCTGTGGAAAGTGACAGGTGCTGAGCTGTGGGCTACTGAGATGTGTTACACCAAACCGTGTTTGGGCAGACAGACTGGCCTTGAATGCCCAAAGGGTAAATAAAGAGCACAAGATTTCTTAGGTATTTCCATTCCTGCTGGCACAGCTAATCTTGAAGTATATGGAGAAGTTAGTTGTGTGATGGGGAGAGGCACACCTTGACTGAGGTCTTAGCAGGTTTTTCCTCTTCCATTTCCCAATTATCCTTAAATCTGTCTCCAAACATCCGAAAACTAGGATAAGATGCCCTCCAAGGAGATAGAATCTGTGGATTTAAGGCTTCCAGTTATTTTCTCTTCCATTTTGAGTAATACTCCAGCTGCTATCTAAAGGTCAGAGCCTCCACTGAAAGCGCAAGTGTTGTAAATGAGGAAAATAAGCCCTACTCAGTTCATTTAAAAAAAAAAAAAAAAAAAAAAAAAAAAAAAAAAAAAAAAAAAAAGAGTGTGGGCATACAAGATTTGAGAGCTTAGATTCCAAGGGAATATGCCTCCCTAAAATTTTGAGTAGCAGTGTTAGGAAGGAGGAGCATTAAGTGACCTGGCCCTGGTGATACTCCCTGCAGTAGCTCTTGGTGTTCTTCTAAACAGCTCTCATTACCTCTTGTATTCTCTCTCATGTGCTGTACTCTTGTGTTCTGTTCAAAAGTGTCCAGCTCTCCCAGTTGTAAGTGGACAGAGGTACCTTGCTGAGTTGTTGGATTGCATCTGTAGCCAGGTATCTATCAGACCAAGCATGCAAGAGTTAACATGCCCTAATCCTACTATTGAATTTAGTTCCCAATGTAATTATGGAAATAGCTCTGAAAGTAATGCCTCCTATTTTATTATGTTGCCCCATGTCATCAGAAGTGGATGTTGGTGGTATGACAGTAAAGATTGACCCTTCCCATCAGTATTCCATTACATGTTGTTGCCATACGACAAATAGCAGCAGAGGAGCAGTCTGACACAATGGCATCTGACATGGAAGTGCACATGTAGCAAAAATGTGTAATTTAATTCTTCCATGTAGAAAAAAAATGGCATTCATTGACATTCACTGATGCTTGCTGAATGTTTCTGGTGAGCAAACAGTGGATGTGAGCACAGTGAGGTGATGGGGGGTGCATTTCACCAGTGGTGAACAGCAACAGTGTGTCACCCCTGCTGGTTTAGATTTTTATAAGCAGGGAATGCAGGCTGTTGTTCCTGGCTGGTGAAAATGCCCTGCTAATGGTGGTATCTTCGTTGTAAAATAGTGTTCTGTAGCTGAGAATTCGCTCTGTCAAATAGTTCTGTTATGCTCTTCGTATCTTTTGTATTTTCTATGGAAATGAACAGGAGGCATTGCTTTCAGAGATGCATGCCTGAGGAGGTATGAGTGTTCAATCTTTGATCTTTCTAACTAGTTTTGTCTAGAGTTTTCTGCCTTAACATTTGGCCCGATGTTCATTATGCCTCTCATTAATCAATAGGCAAAACCATATCTTGATCCAGAACATATTGCATTTTTAATAATAATAATAAAAAAGATTTCTTCACCTGATAGGGTGTTAACTGCAAAATTATGTAAAACTATGAAACAAACTATCTCAGAACTTTGTAACATAATGCAACTGGAGAAAAGCCGTTGTTAATTCTACTTAAAATAAACAGTGGAGTCAAGACATGATTTACATACTAGAAGTTTGTTTCTAGACATCCACACACAAAAGTAGGCATGGGACTAATGTGGGCACTACTCATTTACTGCATACAGATTAAAATGGTGAAAAAATTGGAAGTGTTGTATGATATATAAAGCAAATCTGAGAGAGGAATAAAAGTATTTTAATGCAAAAGTACAGAAGAAATGCAATTTTAGGTTGACTTTTTTGAAATAATGTATTTGTTATCACTAATATGTTTGAACAAAAAGGACTGAAACTACTTGTGTGTGCACCCTGTACAGGTTCACACAATTTGAATGAGTGCTGTGGGAACTTTGTTCTCTACCACAGAGATCAAACCTTTGTAGATGAAGTAGTGCTAAATCATGGATGTATCAGACTTTCTGTTATAGTCTGAGATATGTATGTTGTGTCAGTTTAAAAAGAAAATACGCTGAGATTTACTATTAGAATCATATTAAGCAACGTATTAGATGTTCTCCTTAAACATCTTTTGAGCAAACAAAGGAAAATTGTATCTTGAAGATTTCTGCAGGCTGTATTGAACACTGGGTAAACCACAGGTGCAAATCTGAGAGTAGCTGAATTGGTAATTCTGACCCCTCAGTATAATTTCAGAACAAACATGGTTGTTGTATCCTTTCAGCAAAAGTTGCATTATCTCCAAATGCAACAGAACAATCCAGTATATAACCCTTTCTAGGGACTTGGCAGTACTTCTCATTCAGGTTCTGGGTGGTTCAAGGAGATTGCTGAACCCTGAAGGTGTTAAGGTATCTGTGGCACAGCAGGATACTCTGCTAGTAAATTTTATTGTTCCTGATTCTGAAAGCCGGTCATGCACTGCTCTGAAGTCAGTGGTAGTGGGGGAAATGAGGCAATCATAGGGTGTTCTTGAGTGTCTTACAATAGTGGAATTCTTTTCCAGAACCCAGATTCTCTACAAATGAGTAATTTTTTATTTTTATAGTCTTATCATTCTGATGTGAGACACTTTCATTTAGAAACTGCAGTACTACTTAAGAGATCTTAGGGGTTTACTTCCTAATCTTTTTTTTTTTTTTTTTTTTTTTTTTTTTCAATTTATATTTAATTTTGTTTTTTTCTTCCTTTTGGAAATTTTAATTTTACTTCTTATTTTAAGGCATAAATACTACTGAATATTTTCAAGCAATGGTTTGCATGTGTTCTCTAGTTATTGCAAATTAATCATTCAAGCCAAATATGTGCTACAGCTAACATGCAGTAAAATAAGTATTTGTATAATTGAAAGACTATTAAGTCTACTTAATCTTTATGAGTGGCATCAATATGGACCCAATTAGCACAGTTTTCAGCCACTTCATAATTCAAAAGAATGTGATCATTAAGCTGGAAGCACATTTGACAGGAACTCCATAGTCATGAAGGTAAAAGCTTGCAAGATCACCCAGAAGGATGGAGAAGCTGTCATTCTTTCATCAGTGCTGTTGAATACTAATGTCAAGGTCAGAAGAGTGTAATTTTAGGCTGCCAAAATATTGTTGTATTTGATCTGCTAGCAGATGTTTAAAAGGAAAGTAAACTAAAAACGTATATATACTTTTGATATGAGAGATATAAAGTTTCAAATGCCATTGGAAATGTTCTGAATCATTTACTGCTTTGATTGGCACTTCAGTATGCATTTTTTAATTCTAATATTTGCTTTAAACATCATTCTCATTATCTTACAACAGAAATTGTAACTATACACATATGTTACAAATTCTCAGCGTTATTTTAAATTTTGAAAATTGTGTTTAATTAGTCACAATTACAGCAAAGACTGAATGCTGAAAACATCTGAATACTAAATTTAGACATATAAAATGGAATAAAATATGAATAACAAAACAGTATATTCATTTTTGCCACGCTTTTCATTTGTGTGATGCAGATATGCTAAGGGGAATTCTTACTCTTCAGGTCTACCTGTCTTCAGGTAGAACCTAATGAGAAGGTAAAAACAAGATGGAACTGGGATGTTCTTAGAGCTCTTTCTGGGGCTTAAATGGATGAGATACAATGGCCCCAACCTTCAGCAAGGGAAATTTGAAAGAAATACTCAGAAAAATAATTTTGTAGTGGGCATGGTCAAGCATTGCAGTGGGCTGACCAGGCAAGCTGTTGAACTTCCATCTGTAGAGATATTTAGTACCAAGTTGAGTAGTTGATCACAAGGAGGACCACCTGACCTCCAGACTCCTTCTCCAAGCTAAAATATTCCATGTCATTTCCCTTCTGATACAATAGTTGTTCATGTAACTGATATAAGATTTTGAAAGGATTTGGAGTATCATTTTGAAAATACCAAGAGGCTTTTGTGCTCACTAGCTTACAAAAAAATATTTAGGAACCTGGGAGTCATCTTTTCTGTAAATTGGAACATCTCTTTCACGTCACCCTCTAGGAAGTTTAGCTTTAATTCCTAAACTTGCACTACTTTTTTGCTCTTAACTATCTTTCCTGTTAATGAGCCGTTTCACTTACTCCTTTATCCAAACAGAGAAGTTCCCAAATAAATTAATCTATAATCTGATACTGTTGTAATAGTTTAAATCTTCACATAATTGTAACATGAATTTGGTTACTCAACTTTCTTTTGAAACAGAGAAGTTCTAGAAAAACAAAATGATATAGCTGTGTATTTTCATATCTAGTGGGAAGTTTTAGAGTTCAGTTTGGGGTTTACATTTAAGTGCTTTTTGCTTTGATTGATTTTACATTACATGAATATGTCAATGAGCAGTGGCAAACAATACCTCAGTAGGATTGCTTTTCAGTTCCAGATACATCTTTGAAAGATGTCGAAAATGACATGTTTGCAGTAAAATATACATGGCCGGGTGAACTTTTCTGGTCTTATCTTGCGCCTCAGTAATTCTTAAGCAGAAACCAAAGCCTTTGTTCTGATAAACTAGACATCTTTCTAAAATATATTTATTAAAATGAAATATTCAAAGATTCCGAAGAGCAAGTATATGGAGAGAAAATATATTCTTTTCCTCCTGTGCATGGTTAACTTTCATTCATATTAATGGGGTTATGAACATGCTTCAAGCAGAGAAGGCTATCATTTTTAAAACCTGTCTATTGAATATTTGGTTTGGTTAAATTTATGTTGTCTGTTTACAACAGTGGGGAAAAATAGTTGCTGGAAGGTAATGTTTATTTTGAGTTTAAATCTTTTATGAACATAATTGTCTCTGAAATCACTAGTAAGTGTTTTGAGAGCCTTGAGAATATTTGAAAAAATATAACTGTATGGCATTTTCATAATTAAAATCTCTTTATACGGCAAAATTCCAATATCTGAGGTTTTTGTTTGTCTCATTCTATGAGTCAGGCAGTTTCTTTCTCCAAGAAGAAAAATAAAGATTTATATAAATTCAAAACAAGTGTGCTGATCCCTGGGACATTTGAGACACTATTGGCACTTAATTAAGAATATTTTTGTATAAAGGGGCACTTTTAAGAAAAACCTAATCAACTGTGGATAAGGGTTGAAAAGAGGCTGATGTAATTCAAGATTTAAATCGTAAATGGTAATTGCATATGTGTAGTATGAAATGCTCACAGAAGATAGAGGTTTTTTTATTTGCATTGGGTGGTCATATTCATAATGGCAGCTATGTATTTTGAAAGAGTTTTCGAAAGAGTTTCGAAAGCTGTTTAGCTAAAACGTCCTTATGACTGGTGCCCATAATTTCTTTGAAAGCAAATTTCCTGCAATTTTATTAAGCATTGAGTTATTTGCTGTGGTGCTGAACAGCAGAGGGCATGTTTGGATATTACTGGTTGTTTGCCTGCTTAATTGAGATCAAATTCACCAAATATTCGAGGTTTACATTTAGCTGGAATAACGTCTGGGATCAGGTTCCAGTCTTAGCATTATTCCTTAAAGATGTGTGTTTTAGGATATGAATGTTTAAATATTAATGGCATTCTGAATATTGGGGAGGCATCGAGTTTATCATTGCTGACAAACTTCCTGTCAGAAAGACACATTCTCCTCTGATTTTTGGAGTAATCTAGAATTATGACATTGTAGCAGCCAGTGTGTGGGATACTGCTTGCAAGTTCAATTACATGTTTAAATGAGCTGAGAGAGAGGAAATCTGTGACTCAGAGGACTTTGTTTTGTTGAAAATGTAGTGGAATTGTTGTATCCATATCCTTTCAGTTCACAGTATCTTAATAGGATTCTATAATTACTTTAAATTCCTTATTTTCTGCAGCAGAGCTTTTTAGTACGAAGAAGCGACTTCATTCTGGCACCACGCAGGGGCCGTCTTTCATTCAAGGTTCTAGCTATCAGGAATGGTGATAGTCCAGACTATGAATCTTCTTATTATAATATGAAAGTATCTCTCATTCATATGAATTCAGTGTTTTCATACTTAAAGGGATTATTAACTAATTTCCCTCTGTACTGAATGCAAAATAATTAAGATGCACACAACATTTGCCATGTAAATTCTGAAAGGTTCCAGAAGTTTCCATGCAATTTTGGCAGTCTGTAAATGAATCCCTTTCACACAACTCTTGCTAGCAACCTGCTCATACATTTTAATAGTTAAAAACATTCTCTCGGACTCCATGGTGCATGTCTGAAATCCATGGCATACATGCAGTTCTTTTTGTGTATCTAGGCAGGGATACATGTGCGCGTATTTCAGTGTTTTTATAAACGCATCGAGTTGTAACTATTCAGATAAATTTTAATTTATTCAGCTCACCATTCCTCTCCCATTGGAAATACATACCAATTCTGTTGTCCTTGTGTTTTTAGAGCTTAGCTGGTATAGAAGTTTTTGATCATTTTAGTTCATTTAAGTGGTTCAATCTCTCCGTTACCTTCTTGAAAACATGAGGCGGTTGGACATGTGGATGATACACACATAACCTTTTGGCACTGAAGACCTGATTGTGGCTGTTTATATATGGAACAAAATCCTGATCAATCTCTGACACTTACTGCAGACTTCCCACTGCTTAGAAATGCGTATTGTAATAGCATTTGTATGTTTTCCATTCCCTTAAGATTTCAATACGCTGCTTCACGGGAGCAAAGAAAATTAGAAATAACATCACAGACACTATAGTAGAAATAAATAAAGTACCTATTTGTTAACTCTTTTGAACAGATTAAGTACGAATGTGGGAGTCTCTACTAATACATGTAATCTGAGTATAAATTAAGTAGGGATAATATTTATATGTTGTATGTATAAACACAGTTATTTCATTTTATATGTAACAGTTAAACTATAAGAACTCAAGCTCTTTTTCTCTTACCAATAACTAGACCACAAGAGACACCACTTAGAACAATATTTGAGGAGAAAACAAATCTCTTTAAACTGAAGAAGGTTTTTTTTCCAGTGTGTGTTGGGGGAGCCGGGGGTGTTGTATTGATTTGTTTGTTTGCTTTTTTATGTAAATTTGACTTGAAAGGCTAAAAATCATTGATTATTTTTGAAAATAATCATCTACTGAATTTAGACGGGACAATAGCTGCTAGAAAAAAATTACTAGATTAACACTAATTTTTCCCTTCTAGTTTGGCAGACAGGTAATACAGTTTCCTGGGACATGTGAGCGTATGAAAAATGAACAGCAAATACACAACCATCTAATCCATTTAGAAGAATAGAAATTAACAGGGGGAAAAGAGATCAAAGATGGAATGGAAAAGGAAGAATGCAAACATATTTTAGTATCAGTACAAATTAAACCACAGCAAACCTGTGTAAGGTTTCCCCATCCACTTTAGAATCTGTTCTGACTTTTCACTGAGGTACAAAGCATAAAAGAGAAAAATCTTATTCATTAACCAGTTATTTTCAATTTGATAAATTATTTTTTTTCTTAAGCTATGTCTGAAATCCTGACAGAAATGACTTGGAAATTCTAGTGAAAATTTCCGTGGTTAGAATGTTTCTTTCTTTGAAATACAATACAAGTATAAGTCTAAGGAACGTGTAATAATTTTGTCCAGTTTTGTGCCTCAGCTGAAATTTCTGGTTGACTTTGGAAGATAATTTTATCGCCGTTTTGCAAATGAAAAACTGACATAACACTACACACAGGACATTTTTGTGTAATTTGTCCCATAATTTCCCATATTTTTTCACTGTAAATGACATCTGTTTAACATTAGAGAAAAAAATTGAGATATGCTGATGTCCAATAAGTACAAGATGAAGCATTTAAGGAAATATTGTGAATTTCTCTATCTTGATGATGTGATTTCCAGGCACTAGATCAATTAAAAAATTGATCCCATCTCCAGTGCAAAAATGGGATGCTTATACCATCTTTCCTTCTCCTTCTCCTTTCTTAAACTCCCCTAGAACATCATGCCTCAAAAATCTGTTTAATGGGGATGGTATTTAATGTAAAAATCCAAAATTACATCAGGTGATGTATTACCTCACTCTGTTATCAAACTGTGTAGATAAAATCCATGGGAAGACAAATGCTCCCTATGTTGTACTGTAATATTTCTGTACTTGTCTGCAGTGCACTCTAAGACTCATTTACAAGTAAGAAGTAAATAAAACCCTGTCAGTTATCTGGAATCCTAACTCTAATTCTTTTTGTCCCACTGAATATTCTTGTTGCTAGTGGTTATGGCTACTGCTGAGGACCCAGCTGCATAAACTACTATATGTATTTTATATATTTTATATTATGTTATGTTTTTATATTATATTATATACCATATATATAAACTATATTATATACCATATATATAAACTAGTGTACTACACATAAACTAATGTGAAACTGGTATAGTTAGTGTATCACAGAAATGTGATTTAAAAATACAGTGACATGAATTTATAAGTTAATCTCTGCTGTAGTATGGTACCAACTTTTGTTAGTTAGACAATGTATGCATAGCAAACAGGGCACAATTTTGTACATTTGTAAGCCACAAACTGTATCCTGTGCTTCCAAAACTGCATTCCTTTTCTCAATTAGTTTTTTACTTCCAGGGACTGCTGTCCCTCACCTTTACTGAAAATGAGCCAACAGGGGGTAACTCTGTAATAAAGTAATTTAGAATAATCTACCATTAAATCTTTATTTTCAGCATTTAGTTGTCACTTTTCATCACTTATAGAAATTCTTTCTGTACTAATTTAGCTTTACCATTTCCACTGTACTCTGTGAAGCTGTTTTACTCTCCCTTTCTGTACCATCTGAAAGAAAAAATGCTAAGGGATTGATAGAAGATTTTCTGAGCCATTTCTTTGTTTTGATCCTTATGAGCTCTTCCATTTCTGACTGTTGTTTGTTCATTTGGTTGGTTTTTAATCTTCTGCAACATCTTCAAGACCCAAATAAGGACACTGATGCAGAATTATGAGGAAAATATTATTAAAGATTTTGGAGATAAAATGTACATATATAAGATGCATGTCTGTAGTGATCTCCAGGAAAATTATAATGGCATTAAATTGTACTTTATTAGCAGATTAGAAAAATGCTAAAAAGCAAATGTGTTCACCTTCACTATTAAATGAGTACAGCCTGTGGGCAATTGCTTAATTATTCACAGGAGAGCCTCATTCATTCCTCATTTCTCTGTGTTTGAGGCACAGCCCAACTCTCATCAAATCCCATTCATGCTTTCTAAGAAAGGGGAACGTTCCTTTTTCTTATACAGGCCTCATTATTGTCATCTCTGCTTGATCGTTTTGTATTCTTAATAGACGATTAGAATGCATTCTGTGGAGGCCATACTGACAGAGCCATAAATTACATGTAGTACTTGTTTTATTTATTAAGCAGTGCTCTACAGAGTGCCTTGTACTGCCGTATTTTACTATGCGCTGACATCCAGGGTGCTAGAGAATAAGTTACTGCTCGCAGTCAACAAAGCATGAACTCATTTAGTATTTAGTTGTTGAGACCTTTCTTTGTTTGAATAAATTTGTAGTGACTCTGACTGGAGACAGACCCTGAAGGTGCCAGCTGCTGGCTGGCATAGTGTTATCCAATGAAAACATCACATCTCCTAATAGCTCTTACCTGCATTTGTTTCCAGAAAACACAGAGACATTCTTTTAGGTGGCACGATGTGCTTTCACACACAGTTTTTGAAAGCTGTGTCTTGCTGGATATGCTGACCAGAAACATAGCCTTACAGTAAATTCAGTTGAAAATAACTAAATGGTAATATCCCATACTAGCTTTTGATGTGAATTCACAGTAGTTCAGGCCTATTTCATTCAATGAAAAAGCTATTAAATTAATCAGCAAGGGGAAGAAAAATCTTACCTGAAACTGCATCTCTCTTTTTCTGCAGGTACCTTAATCACAGCACTTCCAGGCATTTTCTTTGTTCATGTAATTCCACTTTGTATACAATGTATAAATATTAATTACTGATGTAATTAGAGCTTGGATTCCCCGTACAAATGCTCCAACAAAGAGGGAATAGAATGATTGTTACTTTCTCTGGCTCATCGGGTATATTAATATTTATTAAAAGTGGTAAAAAGTTTCAAGAGAGATAGAAAGATATTTAGCTACAATCTCCCTGTAGTATGGGAGTATAGTTAAGAGAGTTGCTGGGAGACCAGGGGTTAAATAATATTCAGGTAGAACAGGCATTTCAATTTGAGATTTCCATACAGTAGATGATTGCTTGAAAAACTGTTACTAGGCAAAAAGAGTGAAGACCAGATTAGAATCATAGAATCCTTAGAGTTGGAAGCTATCTTTAAAGGTTAGCTAGTCCAAATCCCCTGCAATGAACAATGCACAGCTCAGTCAGATTGCCCGGTGCCTGATCCAGCTCACCTGGAGAGTCTCTCTGGATGGGGCGTCCACCACATCTGTGGGCAGACTGTTCCAGTGCCTGACCAGTCTCTCTGTAAAAGACTTTTTCCTTACATCCAACCTAAATTTTCCTTCTTTAAGCTTGAAGCTATTTCCCCTTGTTCTTTCACCAATGACCCTGCTAAAGTGTTGGTCCCCTTCTTTCCTCTAGCTCTCTTTTAGATACTAAAAGGCTGCTATCACGTCACCTCAGAACATTCTCTTGTCCGTGCTGCACAGCCCCAGCTCTTTCCTCCTCTCCTTGCAGGGAGGCATTCCATCCCTTGGATCATTTTTGTGGCCCTTCTCTGGATGCACTCCAACAGGTCTGTGTCTCTCAAGAGGTCTGTGGCTCTCAGATTACTGGTATCCTTTTCTCCTCATTTCTATAAAAGGGAGCTATGTGAATTTTTCCATGTCAATTAAAATAACGAGGAAAAATACGTTTGTTTGTAGTTTGCTGATGAAATATGTGGAAAATCGTTTGCACCATTCTCTAGTCTGGTTTCATTTTTTCCAGTAAATATTGGCTTCCTATGTTGTTTGCAGGGGAGCAGCACAGCGAGAAACACAGAATTATTAAGCAAGAAAAGTTAAGGTAACAGGTAACAGAAGGCATTAGGTATACAGATACAGCATGGGGAATTAGTGTCACAGCCTGCTAAAGGAGACTGATGGTGTCCTCACAAGAGCAGTGATCACTGTCAAACTATTTTCGCAACAGACTATCATATTCCACAGCATCATTTAACATGGTTTAGACCAGTTATATTGGTGGCAAACTGCACAAAACTGTTTTTTTTTCTTTTAAATTTATTTAGGCCAAGGTGAGTGCGGGGTAATGGGAGAGGTTTTCTGTAGTTTGGACCCTTATTATTTTTCTTTTGAGACATAGAACCTGGTGTGTCCCTTAGAAAATGCTGAACACACAAGTATATTCTTGATCAACGTGCAATAGGCTGAGGAAATTCAAAGAAGGAAAAAAGAAAATAGAGCAAAGAAGTTTTTCTACATGTGATGTAGAAAAACATGTATTATACCATTTTCTTTTCTATATGCACAGTAATTGGAAAGCTGACTTCTGATAGCTCCTGGGTTAAATGCATGGAGTAATAGCTGCAGCTAAGTCTCAAGCCTTGCAAAATCTCTCTCTTTGGTAGAAGGACCTGTTTTCCCTAAGAAAAAAAAAAAAAAAAAAGCTATGAGTTATTACTGAGGAGCATTGAAAAGCACGGTTAAAGTCCTAGGGGAGAAAAAAAAAATCAGTAAAGATGATTAATGGTTATCAGCCATAAAATAAGTGTTTTTAGGCTCTGTCAGTTTTGCTTTTCTAATGAGGACTTAACTGCTCCTAAAGTAAAGCCTTCATCCAAGTTGTGTTTTGTATTTTGTGTAATCGATGCTTCTTACAGACACAGTTACCATCATCATAACCTTTCAGTTCTTGCGTTTTGGCATCTCACAGGTTTTGTATGCAAGTTTGAGTCTCAAGGGAAGTAAATTTAACTGAAACGTACATGTGCAATTTAATGTGATGCAGAGCCATAGAACTTCTCTCAGACTTGCTTATTGTTGCAGAGAGAGCCTTTGTAATTACCAGGGGATTATGGCAGAATATGAAAGACCTTAAGAGTGGCTTTCTTGCAGATCAGGCGTGTGTTCTACACAAACTCTGAAACAATCAGCTAGAGTAGTGAAGCAGAAGTATATTAAAATTTGAAGAGTTCACTGAGAAGGTCCTGATAGACCCTCCTAATTAAAGAAATAAAATCCAACTTTAAAGAATGCGCAAAATTATCTCGTCAATAAGGAAAAGGGGCCTTATGAGGACTGGAAATAAGATGATAACCCAAGTACAGTGGATTCATCCTTGTTTTTCTCTACAACAGAAATAATGAAAATTGGGTTTAATGGTACATAAATAAAAATAATTAAATGGAAACTAGTTGTAGTGGTACATTACCTGAATTAATATACAAGATTAAAAGACCAATAACCCAGAAACAATTTAGTTACTTTTCTGTTCTTATGTAAATTAGTGAACAATTTTGAACAAGAATGTGGTGCAGTATAGCATCAAAAGCACTTATTTTAACATTGACTTAATTATTTCTTCCCTAATTATTTTTTAGTTATTAAGTATAATTTCATGGATTTCTATAAAACTGCTGAACTTTTTTTTTTTTTTTTTTTATACTGAGCTGTATATTTTTTCTCCGTCCCTTTTCCTTTTAGAACTCGAAACTGACAAAAGCAATACCGTATTTTGTAGTACTACATGATGGAAATAGGTCTGCATCAGTCGTGTAGATGAGGTTGAATAAGTGTTTTTATTCCTGATAATTTCACATGTTCAATTCTGATCATAGAGGATTCAATGCTAGCCTTACTCTTTTTATACTGAAAGTTGCATCAGGCCTTGAGATTTCTATTAATGAATTCTTTTCAGTGTAGCTGAAATTAAAGAAAATTAAGGTGAATTATCATTTAGTGATGAACAAGTAAGAAAATTGCACAGCAGTTTTGGAAATATTGCATATCTGTATTAAATTACCACAATGCTGAACTGAAAGATCTGTATATTTACATTTTAAAATTATAGCTGCTCTGTAGCTGTACAAATGCTTTACAAAAGGAGTTAGAGAATCTTGATTCTTTTTCCAGTTCACTTACTAATGGAATACATTAGCATTTTTTTCATTTTGTTATTATATATTTCTAAATAACTTTTTTTTTTTTTTTTTTTCTTCTACATATTAATTTGTAACACACTTAAAAAGGTGCTAACGGCCATTTGGCCTTTTTTTTTTTTTTTTGTGAAATTTACAAATACTTTATAGAGTCTTAGAGTGCTTTGAATCACAGAATCATAGACTTGCTATGCTTGTTGGTCATGAGGAAGAACTTTTCCCTACTACCTATTTTTCTTTCAATATCCCATGAACGTCTGTGATAAAAGCAGCATACATTTTGTGAACCATTCATTAGAGTACTCATTTTCCATTTCAGATCTTGTTGTCACATCAGAGCAGAATTTTCTTAAGAAGTCAGTGAGCTGACTTTTTAAGTCAGCTGTTCTTATAGGAGTCTGTTGAAAATTAGTGATTACTGACAAAAACTTTTATTCCCTGCCCAAATGGAGGAATTGAAAAGCTCATGAAGCTTCTAAAGTGAATATGATGTTTTGTGTTCATTGTGGGTGGGCTGGAATGGAACATTGGAAATATTAGAAATTAGACCTCCTGCAAGAAGCAAAACATTTTTGAGGGGACATGTTTCATTGGCAACAGGCTACGTAATTTCCCCTTCTTATTATGAGGCAAAATGGAAAATATTGTGCTATTTGGAAAAAAAAAAAAAAAAAAAAAAAAAAAAGGAAGAAGAAGAAAAATGTATTATGAATGCAGCAGCCTATTCTTACTGCTTGTTAAGAAAGAAGTAGTGACTTGTATGTGTGCTATATGTGCACACAGACCAGCAAAGAGTAATACCATGAGATTGAATGCTTTGGAATATGTAACATTTATATGATCATCAATTTAAGTTATTGAAGTAATTACATTAAGCTGAAAATGTTTCCTTAACCAAAGCCACATTATATTTCTAGCTTAACGTTTCAGCTGTAGTAGCCTTTTGCTGTTGAAATCCACTTTTTTTTAATGCATTTTTTGTTTGAAAGACTTACATCCAGTTAACTTGTCACTGATATCCCTAGAGCTTCTGAATGCTGTCAGAAAAACATGAAGATTTTAGGAATGAAATAGTGACAGTGAAAGAAAAACAAGATTTAAATACCATAAGTGAATTATGCCTTGTTCAAATTTAAACAACAACATTCTGTATCCAATCTTCAGGAAAGTAAATGAATTCTCTAGTCTGAGATGATGGCTAGTAGTCTCAATTTCAGATATATTTTTCTGTTGCTCAGTATAATGATTTATTTCCTCATAAAACAGACTCAGCTGAGCTTGCAGGAAGTATGTAATAAACTAGATATAAAATATCGCACTCAAATAGGAGGTTTACAACCATGATATCATAGAAATTCAAAATTCATGTTGCCAGATGAACTATACTGGCTCAAAAAACCCCAAACCCGTGACCGTTCCTTTCTCATATGCTAAAAAGTATGACATATATACCCTGCACAATCTGAAACATTAACTTAATACAGCTTTCACTGTAATATCTCCCTCTTACTTCACTAGAATTCTGAGAATGCCATTTGTAATACAGACCTTAAATGGCAGTCCATCCTAGGTCCACGGGAGTTATTAGTGTTTATTACACACATATATTAACAGAAAGCTCAAACTCAAGGGCCAAAAAAAAAAAAAAAAAAAAAAATGGTGAGGAAAGGTTTTTATGCACTCAAAAATTTTTAATCCCATCTTGAATTTCGAGCCTAACCTGAACGTGGGGGGAAATGTGTTTTTCCATCAAATATCTGAATATATTTTTAGTGAATAAATTTAAAGAAACACTGCCTGTCTTTTTTTTTTTTTTTTTTTTTTTTTTTTTTTTTTTTTTTTTTTAAGTGCAGATTGAATTTGGAATGTCTTTCATTTTTCTTCTTGGAAAGGAAAAGATTCACAAAACTGTGGGGAGAAGACAACAACTGTTTCTCTTTTCCATCTTCCCCTCTCATGCACTTACCTCTCCCCCCACGAGGTTGAAGAACTCACCATATGTTCCTAATGCAGTAACTCCTATATATAGGAGGCTAGGTTTCAACTTCTTTCCCCTGACTGAGCTTTAAACCCTCATTTTCCACTTTCCAGGGGAATCACACAGCCAGTGGATGTTCTGCAGTGGTATGCTCTCACCTGAGCTGTTTGAACTGCTTCTTTGACCCCGCTGTGTGCCTCCCCAGTGAATGCTTTAACCGCCAGACCAAAGAGTCATTCTCGCTCTTTGACTCAGTATTTAAATAATCCATGCAGAACAGCTTTTCCATGGGGATCAGGAAAAGCCAATTACAGATTTCTCACTGGTTTAAGAACTCTTCTGGGAAAGTTAAAATGTGGGTTCAAGAACACCCTGACAAAGAGGGACTTGAACCCGATTGTCCCGCATTGTATATCAGATGAGGCCCTGACCACGGAGCTATTGAATAAATAAAGAGAGGGGGGATTCCTTTTACTTCCATGAATGATTTACAAAGAATGTGTAAACCTAATCTTTCATTTCCAGTTCTTTGGTTCTGTGTTGAAATGGCTTCTGCAGAGTTTCCTGTATCTGTGGCAAGAGTAATATTCTATATTGCTGGTTGGACAAAAACACTGTTTCTTAAAACCAGTGAAAGATAATTCTTCTCTATGTTTATTTAATCCTTGTGTATTCCCAGAATATTTCTCAGTCCATCCTTGATGAAATCGAAGTATGTTTTTATTTGGCGGTAAATGCAAAATGTTGGTTAATTTGGGGGTGGTAGAATTAGGAAGAGAAGAATGATTTTTCAATAACTGTTGTGTTAAAGCATCTAATTGAAAAATTATTCACACAAAGTTCTGCTGCACGTGTCTCCATTTTGTCTGACATTCAAGGATCTGTACTGAACTAACGTGCTTTCATTAAGCGGGTTTAGTAGAAGTTGCTAGCCACATGAGTGTGCTAATTTAAACTCAGACTCAAAATCAATACAAATGGAGAAAAAAACATTGTCTGTTTATTGAATCTGAATCATCTTTTCTTACAGTTTACATTGCCACAGAATGTGAGAAAAAGACAAAACAATGATGGGGGGTCTGTGGGAAGAGATCCAGCAGTATCTTTTAGGCACAGCTGATTTATTGACCATTTGTGAGAAAATCCCTCAGTAGCAGTCTGCATATGTAGAAATAGTTGTTGGATATTGCAAAGTCACACAGAAAATCTACTTATACCAGTTATGAAATCCAGCCTTCCCGAAGCTTAATTCAGTGAATGATTACCTTTTGTCTAGAGGTGTGGTGAAGGAATAAGAACGGCTGTGTACCATCCAGTGAACTAGATAGATGCGTTGTTGTTTTTTTTTTTTTCCTGTTTCTGATGCTCTTTTATTAAATGCTAACAGGGAACATTATTCTCATTACCACTTCTCTCAAAATAATGCAAAAAACACATTTTTTCTAAAAGACCTTATAACCAGAAATTCAAAGGAAACTGACATTCTTGCTGGAGAAGTCATTTGTCCTTGTCAATTGTTAATTTGTTGGTTGGGTTTTTTTGTTTGTTTGTTTGTTTTCTTTTCAAAAATATATATGGTACATTGGATTTTTATGGTTCACTTTTCAAGTACAATAAAGAATTACAGAGTCACAAAGGTTGGTAAAGTCCTCCAAGATCGTCCAGTCCAACTGTCCACCTGCCACCAATGTTTCCCCACTAAACCAGGTCCCTCAGTACAACATCTAAATATTTCTTGAACATAGTCAGGGATGGTGACTCCACCACCTCCCTGGGCAGCCCATTTCAGCATCTGACCGCCCTTCTGGAGAAGTTTTTCCTAGTATCCAACCTAAATCTTCCTTGGTGCAGCTTGAGACCATTCCCGCTCATGCTGTTGCTAGTTAGCTGGTAGAAGAGGCCAACCCCTACATAGAGAGTGTTAAAATCTCCTCTGAGCCTCTTCTTGTCCAGACTAAACAATTCCAGCTTCCATAGCCGTTCCTCATAAGATTTGTGCTCAAGGCCTCTCAGCAGTTTCATTGCCCACCTCGGCACAAGCTTTAAGGTCCCAATGTCTTTCTCTTAGTGTGGGGCCCAAAACTGAACACAGCACTCAAGGTGCAGTCTCACCAGACTGGAAGATCACCTCCTGCTCCTACTGCCTGCACTGTTTCAGTTAGAAACCTGGGTGCCATTGACCTTCCTGGTCACCTGGGCACACTGCTGGCTCAGGTTCAGCCAAGATTACTGTCAGTAAAACTTACTGAATTCTATTTTTAACTAAAAACCTGCCACTCTCTCTGATTTTGGATCTTTCTTATTCTGTAGAACTAAAGCCATTTTCACTTCTAGATAGATTGAGATATTTCAGCAAATGTTTTATTTTCAAAATTGGAATTATTTTCTAAACTGCACTGGTGAAAAGAGTTAGAAGATGCAAATAACCAACCTTCCTTTCTTCCTTCCATCCGTCCTTCTATAGGAAGTCCCTTCCTTCACCAAAAAACAATTAAAAAGTCTGATTTTATATTCTCAACCAAACAGTTAATTATTGATTTGGTCTCAAAGGAGTAAATGGAAATATATGACAAGTGCAACTTTTAATAAAATATTTCTAACTAGATCACTCCAACACTTATTCTTCGTAAATGTATATGCTGCTGTAAAAATAATACATTTTTCTCTTGTTCACTTATGCTCCATTTTTTTGTTTCTCAAAAAGAAATGGGGCAAAATCTACAATCGCCTGAAGCACAGCTATCTGTAACAGGACTTAATCTTTCTATTAAGTATTCCCTGCCTGAGTGTCACACTGAGGCCACTTAAGTCACTTCAGCATTAGTTAGAGACGTTTAGAAACACTTCTTCTGAGTACTTTAATGGTTCATCAAGACCTAACCCTTTGAACATTGCTTTAAGGCATTTTGGTTCTTCTCTGAGTCACTGAAGCAAAATTGGAGCATCTGGATGCAGTGTCAAAATAGCCCACACAGCTTCAGTGCAGCACCCAAGTGAATAATCTCAACATGGAATACAAACACTGCATTAGTGATTGCCGGAAGGCTACAGTTCATCTTCCTCTGAAATACAATTAAAAAAAAAAAAAAAAAAAAAAAAAAAAAGTGGAAGAAAAGTTGAAGGATGATAGGCTTTTTTTTCTTTGTATTTCCTGTTATATGAACAAAGAATCAATCTGTGCTTTGATGGTTCGTTAAGTGTTTGGCAGCATTGTCATACCAGTCCACCAGTACCCTGTTTCCCAGACAAAGGAGTAATTGATTTTTACAGTTCATGCCATGTAAGGCATTTGAATGCACAGTAACATATCCAGTTGCTGATGTGTTAGTCGTGAATCGAAGTAGTGTAAGAAAAAAAAGTATGAGGATGTTTTATTACTCTGTAATTCTTTATTCTACTTAAAAAGTGAACCATAAAAAGTTTTATTAGTAATGTGACATCTAATTATACTCTGTTGAGTTGTATATAAAACTTCATTATCTCCATGAGCTTTGTGAAATCATCTCTCTTTCACTTTGTTTTCTCTCACAGATGGCAACAAAATTGCATTGCATTGATTGAAGCTTTTTAAAGGTAAATCTTTTTATTCCTTCTGTTGAAATAGACTTCACATACTATTTTCCTTAAGCTGCTAAAATGTTCTTCGCTGTTGTTTCTTATGGACAAAACGGGGTTCTGATCCTACTTCCTTGAAAACTGCTGCACAATTAATACTCTGTAAGAGCCCGTGAGACATCTGGTGTATGGCTACAGATACAATTCCCAGGAAAGGTTTATTTTGCCATAGGCAAGAATACCTTATGTGAGGCTTAGGCCAGCAGGTCAAGAAATATAAATGCAGAAACATGATAAACATACCACCTGGCATCAGGCTTTGCCTGGAAATGCTGTGCTCCAATAGGTGATCTGTAGAGTTCACACCAGAATGAATACTGGAGAATAGAACTGGGTCACAACAACTTGTATAGTCTGTTTTCTAACTCCTTATTTTCTGAATAACTATGTAGGGCTTTTTGTATAAATACAGTGCCTGCAACTAAATCCAAGCAAAACTATCAGATTGATATAAAGCTCTGTTATTTTTATATTTTTCAGATAATATAGATGTCTATTGTGTGTATGTATGCATAAGAAAATGAAATACAATAAGATAATTAGCAGTTTGGTGGTGCGAAAAACTGTGACAACGACACGGCCTTATTATTCACATTGCTATTATATAAGCAATGCCAAAATATATTCGGGTTGGAAGGTGTCAAGTAAATGGGTGACACTGTTTCTAGCTTGTCTAACTACCATTAATTTAGTTAGCATTCATTGTAATTACACTGATCATAATGAATTCATTTAGTATTAATGTGAACATTAGAGATCTTTTTAGGAACTCCATTATAATTCAGCAATAATTAATGTACATATTAAATGAAGTGTTACTACTCAATGCTATTATAAAGCCATGTTGTTTCATTTGAAAATCTTTAGAGCAGGTTGTGTTTGATCTGGTTGGTATTCTGACTGTTGCCAAGAGGTATTATGCAATGGCAAAGGGCAATTCACATTGGGAGACTCCTGTTAACTTTTCAGAGATTCCATGTTTGCACTTGTCTACTGGTCCCCATATAACTTAGCATTTGAAACAGAATACTTCATGGCCATGATAATATTAAAAACATATAATACTAAAAAAAAAAAAAATCTCAACAAATAATTTCTAATGTTTTAGACATTATCCAATAAAGGAGGTACTTGTTTAGAAGTAAACTGCAATGCAGTACTTTGCTGACGTCCTGATTATGTATTAATCTACTCTGATTACATATTTACTACTACAGTGATTATTCTTCCCCCTTACCCTCCAAGTGGAATCCAAAACTGAGAAACAATTATTTCAATTATTTCCCTTGTATCACATATTTGGAAAACCTAGGTTATTGAATGGGATTTATCAGGGAGTTACACAAAAATAATGAATAGTATATCTGTAGCAAAAGAAGGAATAACCCAGAATCATATGGCTGTGCATCTTATCTATTGGCAATGACTATAAATATATTCCTAGAAAAAGTGAGAGTAATAATTTCAAAACACTTTTCCAGATGCTTTTCAGGCCTCCAACAATTTTAGCTGAAGAAATTTCAGCTAGAATGATTTACAGAGATTAAAACATTGTTGGTTTTCTCCTCCATTTTTTTTCTTATAACCTATGCAAACTTTAAAACTGTCTCCTTTGACACTAAGTTGCACAGGTCTATTACTCTGCTCACTCTGTGCATTAATAAAAATATATATCATTTTTAATATGATTTTGTGTAGCTTCATTTAAATCTACATTGGATTGGATAGATTTGAACTGGAAGAACAATAAACAGTTAATGCCTGTCCACTTCCTCTGTGCCACCAGTGATTTGTGAGCGTCAGCTCACAAATATCCATCCCCCTTAGGAGAACTTGTCAAGAGAAGCATCCTACTGCTCTACCTGCACAGAAGATGTTGTTTACCCTTTCTGGATTTTGTATGCTAGATGTGGTTTTCGCAGTGGGAGAGGGTTACACCATTTCAAAATGATTTATCCTGCTATTCTCAGTTTGTTACTGAATACTTGAACACTTGTGGAACTATTTATTGACTTAAGTCTGTATAGTAATTATAAGCTCCAGTGTTCTTTTTTCACCTTGTACATCACTTTACGTTTATTTACATGACATTTAATCTGCCACTGTATTGCTCAGTCACTGTTTGTTTGCACTGCATTATATATATGTTCTAGCTCTCTGTACCTTTGCAATTTTAGGTGAGAGAGAATGCACTGGCACTAGTCAATAAGCTGTTCCATCTGTGAATTGTCTTACAACTCTTCAGTGAACATTATATTATTCTAATGATTTGTGACTATTCGTTTTCTCATCACTTCCTTTCTCCTTCAAGTAGATATTCCCACTGAGGGTTATTAGGATACATTATTACACAGCAAGCAATCTTTACCTGCAGTTCTACAAAATATGTCAATGTAATGCTAATTAATAAGAAGTCCACTAATCTATGAACTTTTGACTTCTCTTCTGCTGATACATTTGACCTTGGGCAAATCACTTAACCTCTGTGTTTTTTTATTGTTTCTCTTCTTAGACTGCAAAAAATGGAATTAGTGTTCTCTTTAAAACTGCTGAGCTTTATAGAATATGTATACGCTAGGTATTTTTATGGGATTTACACGCTGAATCAAATTAAGGCTTTGAATAGAATAGCAGATATAATAGAATAACTTTAAGTTAGGAAATTGTTATTAATATGAGAGTGTCGGAAACTATTTGGAGCTGCCCTAAATTTAAAAGTAACTTTTTAGTTAAATCAGGAAAAATAAGACAAAAGCAAACTTTTTTTGTGCATCAGATGCTATATTTCCCTGTTTGATTTAGTGAATGTTCTTTTTACGATCAGTAAGAGATTTCTTCTTCTCCTTAGCTTAGTCTATCATGGCTTTATGTTGTATAAATGTATACATAGAAATTGAAGATTAATTTATATATTGCATATTAATTACTCAGAAATACTGAAAATAAAATTCCAGGCTCAATTCATGGTAGATTACAAAAGTTCAGCACTCTCATTGCAAGTGCAGTTTCTTAGTGAACAGTTGCCTCTTGTGAAATGTAATGATATGGTTGTCCTTGTTACTGCTGTAGTGTCCTTCTACCTTTCTCAGACAAAATTCAGTCATCCAGTAGTTTGGATTCTGTGATTCTGGCTTCCTGTTAGCGAGCAGGTGAGACTGCAGCATTGAACTTTCAAGTTTCACCTTTCTTTAGCCGTATCCAGGGCTCTGTGAAAGTCTTCTGCCAGTTCTTTTTTATAGGCTAAGGTCAGCACAGTCTTGTGCATGTCAGTATTGTTGCATTGTATAGTAGTCAATGTAAGCATTTTCCCTTTTTTAAAATTATTATTAGTATTTTTAATAGTTACTAGTACTAACTCATGACCCTGTTTACACAGATACTAAACTCGAGCAGCTTTGGCAAAACATAAAAGGAGATACTGATTCAAAATACTTGCAGAAATAAGGCCAATAGTTACTAATACATATTACATATTAATGTTGTCTGATTTTTTTTTTTTTTGTGATTTTTTTTGAAGATGTATAATCACTATTTTGCCCGTTGCTGTGAAGGATTAATTCTATCTTTCCAACTTTCTCCAGAGCTGGCAAAAGAACTGTTTAAAAGTTTCAATGACGAGATTAATGGCATTTCGGTTTCTTGTGGGAAAAATATCAGTCTTTGGGAACAGTGTTATTCGCTGTGTTTAATGCAAAATTGTGTGCACACTAAATATGATTTGGTAGTGCCTATCAAAGAGCAACTTAGTCTCACTCCTGCTATCATGGTTTGGACTAATTTAAATAGATTGAAGGTTGTTTCTCTTCCCTTTTGACTTCCTTTTCATCTACTCTTCCCTTTTTATTCTTTAGCAAGAAGTATAAATATAGTTCTTTTCACAAACAGGCTGGTAATAATTATTTTTCATACACTTGTGCCAGTTAGAAGACCTAAGCTGCTGCTTTCCATCTTACCATCCCTTTCCTTTCTTCCCCTTTATTCAACATTCCATATTCCGTATTGGCTTGTTTCCAGACATTGTCATTTTGGATCTCAGGCCATTAACATTTTTGTTTGTTTGTTTTGTTTTGTTTTAATCCAGCTTCTGTTTGTCCTTAATTTTTCAGTTAGATCAGCCTCTCATTTTCTTTTTCACATCAACAAGTAAGAAAGATGGAGAAGTGACTGGGAGTACTCATGAAATTTTTCTGTCACTGAAGTATATGAAATTATCTAGAAATCCAGATAAAAATCATCTTTAAACTGTGATTTGCTTAAATCAATTGAATTCAAAGCAATTTCAAGACACTGGGAGATAAATTTTCTGTCTGGCATCCCAGCAAGGATGATTGCAAGATTGCAAGAGAGCTGCATATTGTGTGCACAGTGCTCAAATACTTGAGGCTTCTGTCCCATCCCTTTCAATTTAAGCATTCCTTTTCAAGATTAGTGTTTGGGCCTACCTCAGTAGAGGAATTTAAAAATAAGTGCCTAAAGACACGTGATATAACAGACACGTAACACACCGCGTTTTAGCCCAGAGCCACTTTTTATAGTGTTGTTTAAGCTCTTGGAGAAATAGAATGTACAATGAAAACCTTTAACAATCTTTTACCATGGTTGCTTGCAGGCGCTGATATAATGCTAATGTGACAGCTATGATTTTAGCGAGAGACACTTTTATTTCCTTGATAAGACAAGTGTTACACATACTGAAAAGCAGATGGATTTTTCTGGCCAGTGTCTCCTCATATTTGTGCCACTAGGGATTTGCTGACTACTCAAATTATCTTTCACAGGTTAGCATGTGTCTATCTTACACAGAAATGTTTATCTTCCTTCCTCACATTTCTCTAAATGATTTTGTTTTTAAAAAATGAGACGAGAGTTTGTTGTTGCTATTAAGAGTCTACTTAATGTTCTTCCCCCAAAATGGCTAGACCTTTATAACGCAATACATCAATTGAGGATAAGCTTCCCTTCTAGCAAATAAAATTCTATTTCTTACAAAATGCGATCAGAATTTGCTGTAGTCCTTTCTCTGGCAGGAAAAAAAAAAAAAAAAAAAAAAAAAAAAAAAAAAAAAAAAGCTAATACTTAAAAGAAGTTCCATTGTATTTCAACTGTGATTGTGGTTAAGGCTTCCCTCATATTTGATCTGTTCTAGTATGTCCCCTTATATCTTTCTGTAAACTACAAACCATATTATATAATCTTTCCTTCAGTCTCTCAGAAAATATGATATACCATACCAGACTGATAAGATAAAATGTACTTTAATCCATATTTTCAAATCTCTGTGCCAACTTAATTGTTCTTCATTTGTCAGTTTCTTATAATGATAGCTTCTTATAATCATTCTTATAATGATAACTTCTATAGAAGTAGAATCTGTGTGGAGGACAAATAGCACATATGATGCCCTTGAGAGTAAAAAGTTGGATTTGCTTCTTGATCTGTATGTTGGAACGGCGATGTATTTTGACCAAAACAGAAATTACTTAAAGTAGTTTGTGGTTTGGGTAGCAAAGTTTTCAGTTTTCTGATTTTCCTACAAATTTTCAATTCCTTAATCCAGTAAAATGAACTCCTGAATCTTACTTTGTTGTGCACTGGTGTATCCATCAGTCATATTAACATGGTTCTTCTAACAGCCTTCTCGTGTTCAGATGCCCTACAGAATTCAGTTATGGAACCATAGAAATATTTGCAGCAATGTAACTTAAAATCTCAAGATGTTTACAGATAGAGCAGTCAATTAATATAAATTACTATTAATTTATTACTGAAAGACTCTTTAAGAGGAAGTGTATTCAACTTAGTGAAGTAGTACTAATTTGCTGTTGCCTTCTATTTCACTCTAAGCCAGACATAGTACAAGAAGAAAAAGGATTAAATTTAATGACCATCAATGAAATACTTCTGATAAGCAGGACAGAAGCAGCTAGATTGATCAGATGAGGGAACATCTGCTAAACCTTACTAATCATGTTTCATTCAGACACTAAAATGTGACATTGTTAAAGAAAGAACTGACTACATAATGAAAAGTTTTTTGTTACTGTAAAAAAAAAATAGAGTTACATTAAAACTCCTGCAAAATGTTTTGGTGTATTTTGATGTAGAAGACAAATGCAGTCTTAAGCTTTTGTCTTAGAGTTCAGTACATGTCTGGTGGACTTCTGATCTAAGTTGGTTTAGCTGCAGGTAGCAATTTACCTGCTTCATCTTACTCTTAATGAGTAGGCTATTAGTGATAAAATAATATGCTCTCTTAACAGAAAACATGCTGAATATTCTCTTAGATTGTTTTCCCTTGTGCTGTTCAGAATAAATTGCAATACCAGAAGCTGCTGTGATATGATCCACATCCAAAGGTGGCCAAATGCTAGAGCAGTCATTTGGCCTGTTTAATTCCATACACAGATTCCTGGAGTGATGTTCTTTTACCTACAACCCCCACCCCCCCTCCAAAAAAAAAAAAAAAAAAAAAGAAAAAAAGATAATGCTCAGCAAGTTTTATTTGACCTTAGTTTTGATTTCTACATCTTCATCTCCCGTCCTTTCTTTGTCTTGCTCCTTAGCAGTAAAGGTCATTTGCAGTGATTTGTTCTAGAGGCCGAGAGCAAATGAATTTTGTAAAGCATTGTCAGCAACTGTGCAAGTGTGTGCTCATACAAAACTTCACAGGGATCCTACTAGTTCATCATTTTTTATCTAGATCTCCTAACCCAAAGCTCTGCAAAACACATTGCCTCGTTAGTGTATCTTTACGCTCATGTGTTTTGTCTGACTACAACAGGCAACTCTGATTTTGAAATTTAATCATTTTCTTCCAGCAGTGATTCTAAGCCACCAGAAGAGCCATACGCCTGTAGGAAATTAAAGGACTGTTTCTCATTGAGTAGCCATGCTGGTGCAATTGTTAGCTCTGCCATATCACAGTACAATTATGTGTTGCCAGTGAATTAACTGCAATTGCTGAAATGTGGCTAACCCTACCCATGTTAATACATGCTGCTGTAATAAATACCATTTTGCTTAAATAAATATGATAAGTGAATACAAGCAGCAATTTAGAAAGCAAATACTATAAGAAAAGGAAAAAAAAAAAGTAGTAAAATCATAGGTCCATGAAACAGTGTAACTCCTACTGATTTCATGCTAGATAGCAGTGGCATGTACTTCTCAGGACACAGTTTTAAAACAGTTATTGCTGCTTCCATCTTTAGAAGAAGTGATGATGATTACATTACATTTCTTTCTCTTTTCAATACATGTTAGCATTGTTGTTGCCTAAAAATCCTGAAATGTAGTTAGCTTATTTTCTCCACTTGAAGATATTTGCAAATAAAAACAAATAACAGTCAATTGGAGGGCTTTTTTTTTTTTTTTTTTTTTTTTTTAATAATAATATTTCATCCTAGTATTTAACTTTGCCATTAATAAGAATTGTAAAAGTAGGGTAAGACTAGAGTTACTTTTATGCCAGCAATACATAGGCAAATTTATGGATTTTAAGGTAAAATATGTTAGATGGAAATTTTCCTTGGCAGAAGAACATCTTTACTGTTGTCAGCCAGAGCAGTTCAAAATTCAGTGGAAAACTGACCAAAAAATAGCCATCACTTATAAATATGGAATTGCAGTATAGTTGTCAGTCCACATGTACATATATAAGTGCAGGCTTACATCTTATTAAACGTTCCTTCATCCTCAAATGCTTTGCCCATCACGTTTTTATTCCCATCCCCAAATTCTCACTTTTTCTAGTGAAACTCCACTAGAACTCCACATGAGTTCTGCCCTTGCCCAAGCCTACCAACCATCTTCTTTATGTCTGCCTTACCCACATTAGTTTACCCATCCTTTCCCTTTCCTTTTTTGTCAGTGGGATCAAATAAATGATACAAAACATTTAATGTAGTTTCCATTTTAATTGAAATATTGTCTACTTGAAGCCAATTTCAATTAATCTATGGGTACAAAACATATTTAATTATTCCTTATTATTTCCCATTGTGTATTCTGCTTTAATTCTATCCAGAACAACCTCTGTGTTTTCAGTCCACATAATTTCTTAGAACATATCGTCAGCGATATCAGAAATGTATTGTGTTGGTGTAAAAAGGCTCAGTATGTAATAAACATCATGACTCTTTCACGGGAACCACAGGAAAAGAAGAGGGCTGACTGCTGCTGTACTTTATAATTTCCAAGCAGGATATAAACTCCAGTCCTGCAGAGTTGTTAAATCTCACTTATCTTGGTTATTATAGGGTATTATAATAGTAGAAGTCTCTGCATTCAGATATCCCCTGCAGGAAAATTCTCCACCAAATTTCCACTAAAAACTAAATACTTTAAAATTATAGGTAAAAAATTCTTATTATGCTATATCTTTTTTTTTTTTTTTTTTTTTTTTTTTTTTTAATATATATAATATCCTAATGTAATATACTACTTATTTTGCTAAGAGTCCTCTTTCAGTTGCAGACACTACTGATATTTCATGTTTGTTGTCATCGATGATGTTATCTATTTTTCACTGCCCTCATGAAAGCTGGCAGAAGTCAATAGAGAATGCAGAAGAAATCTGAATCTGTAACTGATCTTTGCCTCTTTTTCTCACTGAGTGAATGTAATATTGCATAATAAAGTTTAGTCTAGATCTTTGCCATATAGCCTGGTGTATCTGAGAATCTTCCAGATGAGAGAAAACAAAGAGTACTTAATATAAAGGAAATTTTCAAGAACTGAAGCAGCAGCACTGTAATTAAAAAAAATTAAAAAATACCAAAACCACACGTAAGAACAACAAAGGAAAAAGCCCCTGCACATATAACTGCACAACTGCGATAAACAAAACATACAATTATCTCAAAATTTGCTGTGTCCATCAGGGCTGCTTCAATACATCTGGGTTTTTGTGTTTAAAATATTGTGTACAGAAATGTTTGAGCCTGCAGAGTTTCCTTGTTTCTCAGAAGAAAGACTCTGCAGGAGAGACTTTCTGTCCTGTGGAGCTTATAGACTCTGCAGGATCTTTTGCTCAGTGACCCTAGTTTATCCACAATTCATTTATGTGACTGAATCTTATGTCTCCCAGATAAACGAGTTTCAGATCATTAAGGTTGTACTGTCCTTGTTAGTAAGAATGTATTATTGACCAGAGGAATGCCGTAATGTCCTTTTTTTCCAAAACATGGGGAAAGGAGAATCTTAGAATTTTTATCAGTTTTGTTTACAACTTGCTTATGAGCCATTTTTTATCCTGTCTCAAGAACAGGAATAAATTATGGATGAGGTCTCCTATCTCCGGACATGATTATTTTTTAATTATTATTCTCTTTGATCTTAAAGAATTTGCAGGCTTTTATGCAACATGGGGTAAAATTTGATGTCTGATAACCCTTTCTATGAAAATAATACAAGATACTAGCAGTACCTGCATTGCTGTGCAATTGTAATTATAAAGGGGGAAAAAAAAAAACAACACATAAAAGAGATGTCTTCTGTCTCATGTAGTATATTACTGAAGTGAAAATATTTCAGACTGAAAAATATCTAACAAAATCAATAGAAAGCTTTGTAGTGTAGGAAAAAAAAACACACCTTTTTCTTTCATATTCTTTGGCATTTTTTAACACATTTGGCATATAATAGAAATACAGTTGTGTTATTTAAACTGTTAACGTTAAAAAATCATGATCTCTCAGTTACAAATTGATCAGTAAATTGTAAAAAAAAAATATAAAAATAAAAATCAATTTATTGTGAAATCCATCTTGTCAAAGATACATTACGGAATCATACATCTTTAAAAAAAATTCTGATCAATAGCGTAATCTTAAAGAATATTAAACTCTGGTAATTTCTGAAAATACTGTTTTTATTAAGTGAGCTTTCTGGTGAGCGTTGCTAGTATAGTACACTGTCTGGATATTCTTTATAGCTCTTCAATACATAGTATGTATTCATTAATATGTAACAAAATTTGATTAACATCAAGTAAATTACTGCAGAGAACCTAAATCAGGCTTTGATTACACAAAATCACACATGAATTTGAATTCTGCAGTTGTCATTGTCATGTTCTTAGAATTAAAACTACGAGGAGGCATACAGATTTAGCTACTTATTCTGTTCTAAAAGTTGCTTAATTTTCAGCATAATAAGCAGCAAAGACATAGAACTGCTTAAATAATTGAATGGGTTTTTGAATTCACCTATTTTTATTAAAAAAAGTGGAAGGCAATACAGTCATGTCTGTGGTGATCGCATGATGGCTACACAGATATTCACTAAGAGTATCTCTCTGTAATGTTCACCAAAACAATTTTATCTTGATTATGCATATTCTATTTTCCCAAGCGTAGAAGATTGCATTCAGCTGTATTCCAAATGTTGCTGTTCCAAGAAATGTTTGTATCCAGAATTATACGCATGAGAATTAAATTAGTGTACATAAATAACCATTTGCTTCTTTGAGAAATGCAGCACTCTGAAATAACAAAAAGAAAAGGGCTACGCAAGATAAATCTGTAACAAGAGATTTCATCTTATGCTCCTGGTCTATTCAGAGCTCAGGTTTCACTGTGCGTTTAGAGTGATACAGAGCAGCAGATTTTCAGAGCTAAGATTTATTATCCTTGACTGAAGAATCACTCCATTTTTCATCTGTAAACACTTCTTTCTTGACTTGTCCTACTTCACGTTAGTCAGTCTTCATTGTGAACAGTACTAAATAATAGCAATTAGGGCATGGGAACTGCTGCTATATTTTCTAACCTTCTCGTGTATTCACTATGAAAAATTCTCATTTCTTGCTTTTTCTCACTTCCCCCCTTAACTCCTGCCCCCGATTTCTGGTAATGCAGTATTGTAAATATAATTTAACATCAATCAGCTTTTGTCACTGTATTCTTTAACTTCTTGTCTTTCAAGAACAAAAATCTGGCACCAAATTTAGACATGCCAGGAACTGCTCTTTAGTGTTTCTGTGACACAAGCAGCTCGGGGAAGGAAATGACAGAGTAAGATGTTATAATGGAAGAATAATAAAATCAGAAAGTGGATTGTCTCTTCAATTTGAGCTTTTTTTAGTTGTCCAAGATAAACTTTTTAATGTGCTTTATGGAAGTGCTGTTGCCCAGCAGATGCTTTGCTCTTTCTGTCTCCAACTGGCATTTTCAACTTAAAAAAGTCAACTCCCAGTCAAGTGCCAGGCTTTGGTATGCATATTCCAGTTCATCAGATGTGAAATGCTTCAAGACGGCATGTCAGTTTCCCATACGGTTCTGCTGAAACGTGAGAAGTCTGAAACTGTCCGGCCGCCTGTCAGCTCCAGGCAGTGCTGCTCAGCCACTGCGCTCTGGCACCTGGCTGCTCGCAGTGCCATGACAGGGGCTGTCCTGCAGCATGACACCCAGGACTTTCTATTGTGTTTTTAAGTACAAGACCTGTTTTGAGCCTCCAGCTATAAGCCTTCAATCCTGGGCTTCCTCCTACTGTATGCAGTTGTTGATTGACCTGGCCACCCTCCAATTTCAGGTCTGTCTGTGTTCCCACCCAGCTGTTTTTATACCTTTAGCATAAGTAATCTACATGCACCATAATACAACAAGGTGTACGCATATGGTAATTGCATTTGCAACAAATGAGAAGTCAGGGTAAGGAGTGATAACTGAAGTTTTCAGGTGCTTGTAAAGAGGTCTGCAAAATGAAGGGCATATATACAATGTTCTTGTGACTTCTAATGTTATTCTATTTTAGACTGACCAATGAAATGTACGTATCTGAAGAAATTGTGTAGGATGTGTTTTCCGAACTAAGCAGTGTTAAATGCTGTGCATACAAAGACATGGGTATTCTCTCTCACTTTGGATAGCTCATATATAGCATATGGCTTTATACAGATCCATGTACTTTCACCATGTTGTATTGTTATCAAATAAGAAGCTGCAAATTAAATTGAAATTGTTCTGAAGTATTTTCTACATTGTGCAGGCTACATCAGGGTGGGAGAGTACTCTGTCTTGGAAATCTTTGCAGAAGTCGAAACTTTGATTAAAGAAGAAATTTGGGCTGAACGGAATTGGGATTGCCAGAAACTCCTTGATTTGACATTATAGTTGGAGAGAAGAAATTTGGATATCATAGTGGGATATGGGATAATGAGAAGCCATATTAAGACCTTATTGCCTGTCATAGTGAACAATCAATGATTCTTTCCCCTTTTACCTTTTTTTTTTTTTTTTTTTTTTTTTTTTTAAAACCCACAACCTATGGGAAACAGAGCAAAGGCTCTGCTTTGTTAAAATTCTCTCTTTAGAGGTATCCAAAACCCAGCAGTTTTCTTTCTCAGTCCTTTGCATCTGATGTGGTCTTTGCACCTCAGGCAGAAGCAGTATTTCTTTCCTGTTCCTATTTCTCCTTCATAAATTCTAATTCAATGTTTTAACTTTTTTTTTCTTTTAAACATTTGGGGGTTCCTTTTAAGCTGAAACATATTTTAAGACTTTGAAAAAAAGTTAGTGCTTTTTCTGGTTAGTTCAGCTACTATCAGTTGCCTCGGAAGTAACCCTACAAATCTTAATCTTGTTTAAATGTGCTTAATTGTAATGGGAACCATTTATTCTATACACAAGATAAAACAATCCAAGGATCACAGAACTGTAGGAGTTGGAAGGGACCTCTGGAGATTACTGAAGTCTAACTCCTCTGCTAAAGCAGCTTCCCTACATTGGGTTACATGGGAAAACATCCAGGTGGGTTTTAAATACCTCTGAAGAAGGAGATTCCACAACCTCTTTGGGCAGCTTGTTCCAGTGCTCTGTCACCCTCAAAAGTTATAAAGAAGTTTTTTCTCCTGTTTCCTTTCCTCAGGAAGGGAACTTCCTGAGATTCAATTTGTGCCCGATGCCTCTTGTCCTGTCGCTGCAAAGTGCCTGGCTCCATCCACTTGACTCCTGCTCTTTACATATTTATAAGCATTGGTAAATCCCCCTGTAGTCTTCCCTTCTCCAGGCCATACTATACTGTATAACTATTTGGATTTCCTCAGTAAATATTGCTAGTACATTCCTCCTTCCCAGAGACAATTAACATTTCCTTTATGGTCCAATACAAATGTCTATGGCCATCTATCTTGATTTCACAAGAGGTTCTAAAATAGAGTATGGAATTCTAAAACAGAATTGTGTGTAGAAGTCATTTCATTTTTGAGCTTATAAATAGTTTGTAGTCACCTAAGCATATATTTTAAGAAGTGAAATGAAGATAGAAGATGTAACATGGTGGGGAAAAAAAAAATAAATCAGTGATTATAATTGACTATATTTCTTGATTTGTCGTGGTTTCTTTTTTATTTCTTCTCATCTAAAGTGAATTAACATTGAAACAACATTGTTTAAAAGTTATTAGAGAGAGAAGATGGGAGATAGTGCGGTGTTTCTTTCCAGTTGTGTTTATTACAACTGGTCTGTACTATACCAGCTGTTCCCAGGCCTTCTTTTATTTGTACAGACTGTGTCAGGTTTATATATAAGTATTCTCTTAAGAGGGTTAAAATGCTTGCCCTTCTCAGACAGTCCCACACCACCTCCAAGAAAAAGAAACATGGTTCAGTTCACTTGCAGTTTCTTCTCTGAAACAGCAGAATGAGACTTCACTTTGGGGATAGAAAAAATGAGGAATTAGGAAAAAAAAAAAAAAAAAAAGGTGAAAAAGGATAATAAAAATAAGCTGAATCAAGTCAGTGTTTCTGTCTCCTGCGTGGACATTTGTAATCAATTTGTTAGTTAGCCATGCTTTTGCAGCTTTCTTTTACTTCTCAATTTTAAAGCAGCACTGACAATAAAAAACAAACAAGCAAACAAAAAACCAACCTTTCCACTTATGGCAGGAGGGACGTACTTTCTGTTCTCTTGATTTTTAGAGGTTTGGTTGGTTGTTTAGTTGGCTGGTTGGTTTTTCAAGGAGGTGATTGTATTATGCTTGCTTACGTGATATTTCTATGTTGGTCCTATGTAAAGACAGATGTGTATATAAATGCACAGCTTCTGATTCAATAAGGAAAAGCTGGTATATAGCTGGTATATAGCAATATAGTATTGTTATAAACCAAAGGAAATATGTAATTTAAAAAAAAAAAATCTTTTTTTTTTTTCTAATTCTGTTTTCAGTGATATTCTGCTACTTAGAATATTAAATTTATCTTAGAACTAGAGTTTATCACTAGATTTTTTTTTTAATTAATTATGCTTTTTCTCTTGCTATGAAAGATGAATACTAAAATACATTCTGCTTACTCCTTTTTTAAAAAAATTGTTTGTGAAAAGGGATTCTGTAAATTACCATAGGATTTAAAACAAACAAGCAAGCACAAGGCAGTATTTGACTCAGGAATCAGATAGAAGGATTCATAATGCCAATTCAATCCACTTAAAATCTCAGAATTCAGGACTTTTAAGAGTTTATTTCTGACAAATTCAAATCTGCTCCTGACTTTCCAAAATCAAGATGCGAAGGTAAATTCTGTGCGAGTTGCAGATTGAACTCTGTGCTAGTGGTTAAAATGTTGTTGGCTTTTGTAATAAGATAGACCTTGAATAAAACATGTAGCGACACAGCAGAAGTTTTTTCCCAACTTAATTGTGTCAAGTCAATAAATGTACAAAAGTCACCTGTAAGTTTTACAGTCAATTTTGACAACCATTGTCAGAGTTTTATGTGTTATAAAGAGGTAAGAAGTGATGGTTGAGGAACTATACTAAATACAAATTTCTATAAAGCAAAGTCCATTTATGCAGAATAAAAAATTTAAAGGACTTGAGGAACACAAATTAATTACATGCAGCACTTAATACCCATGTGTCATTTTTCCTCAGTTAAAACAGTTTGTTTTTCTTACTTTGTTCAAAGATTGTATGTGATCTAGTTTGAAAGAAAAACCAAGGGAGAGGAATTACAGCAAGTATACTGCAGAGATGACAAATGTTACTGGATCAGTTATGGGTTTTGGTATAGCTCTGTTGTCGGGAACCTGCAGAGGTATTGCAATCTTCTAATCAGAGTATAGGTCTTATGCTGAGAACACTTTATCACTGAGTGAAAGAAGAAAGGAGTGAAAAAGGACAGGTTTTAATTTCTGCACATAATCTGCCCATAAAAAAAAAATATTTTGGGATGGACCTAAAAGTCTTTAGAGGGCACTCCTTGTCACTGTGCATTATTTAAAATTTGATTCACACAATGAAACTTCCCCTATTTCTAAAGATTTTTATTATTCCAATCAGAGATATTGGTATTTTGCAGTCCCTTACTTCAGTTGCACAGATGCAATTATAAATTACTATAATATGGTCTTGAAAAATGTGGTTGTTTTGTTTTGTTTGTTTGTTTGTTTTTCCAGAAGAATTCAGTTGGAAATTTTTATAGCTGGAACTAAGTTGGTAAATCCAATTCTTTTAGTTAAAGTACTGATAATCACCTACCATTATTTTTAAATAGTGTTTCTTCTATATGTGTCAAACCCTGATACAACGGTACTAGATTCCCCAAAAGACTACTGTAAGTGTAAATGTAGCATATTAAAATGTTCCAAACAAAAAGCTGACAAGAAAAGAAAAGACAAGACTAGGCTGTGTTTTTTAGTTTCTCTACTAAATGGGTTTATATGGAATGATTACGGATGATTACGGATTTATTTTTTTAAAAGGAAACTCAGAGATTGGTGACGTAAGCTATGAAGATTTAGACTGTTCATACTATGATTTGCTCTGTGTCCTACTGTTTACAAGCTGGTTTCAGCTTTTAGCACATCTACTGAGACTTCTAATGATGTAGAACATCAGTTCTGCCAGTAGTCAAGAAAGAAGAATTAAAAACTGTGATAGGCTCGCATGCCAAAGGCAATGCAGGACAGAATGTGGAAAGGTCCTGAAAAACAAAATGTTTTATTTTGGAAATTTATATGTGCTGTTCATGATGTGTCTCATGGATTTTGTCCTTAACTGAAATATCTTGCAGAGTAATTTTAAAAACTGAATTACTTCATATATAATGGAATCTTGATGGGAACTTTCCAAAGCATTTGCTGTTACAGAACTAATATTCGTTATTCAACAAATGTCAATCTTCCATGCAGGTCAGTATTGAGTTGGTTCTGTACCCGTGACTTTGGGTCCCAGTGCTGCTGAAGATAGATCTCCGATAAGATTTAAAGCTGAGGTCTTTGTATTGATCATTTGATTTTCAACCTTGAAGTGAAGGCACATAGGGAACAAGAGTAATCTTTACAGAATGTTTCTCTCTCCCTGTTTTTTGTGCAGTTGTCTGATGTGTGACCATAAGTACTAGAAAATTTGACTCCCTGGAAATTCAAGATGCAACAGGAAGTTATTCAAGAAAGACAAATAATTCTGAAATCAACAATCTGAGTTTCAAAAAACAACAACAACAAAAAAAAAGCTATGTTTCAATAACTTAAGTTTAAAAGTCTTTCTGTATTTTTAAATAATTCAAATTAGAGAATAAAGCTAATGACTAACTGAACATCTTTAGCAAAAGACAGAAGCTTATCTTACACTTAAGTTGGAGAGTGTCTTCTGTCAAATACTTAAGTTTTCAAATAGTGGAGAAATAAATGTACTGCATCTTTCATTTCCAGTAGTTGTAGTTTTCACAGTCCAAACTTAGCAGAAAACTTTTTTACCTTCAGGTTTAGCTTCTCCTTTTTAATATTTATTTATTTATTTTCCAAAGTCTCTCAAATTTTATATGCTTTAAAAAGGTATAAAACAATGTAGTATTGTAAGGTAGTTATTAGCATGCATCATGGTATTTTCCTGACCTTCAAGCTTAGAATATTTTTGCGAACTCTAATTCTGTGTGTTGATACTGTTTGTAACCTTGGGTTCCTTGCACTGAAACTTTTAGAAATTATTCAAACCCACTGAGGTAAAATCTTTTCTGTCTGTTCCTCCAATCCAACCCCTAGAGCCCCCTTGTAATTTCTTCTTAACTAATACATTGTAAGCCCATCCTTGTTGTTTGAAGAGAGCTGTATTTAGGCTATCAACAACTAATACAGAAGTTGTATTTTGTAGACCTCCAGGGAAATGGAGACTTTATAAGTATCCACCTGGTGCACTTCAAGCACTAAATTAAAACAGAAGTAGAAACACAGGAAACACAGAATGATATTGTCAGTCTGAAAATCCACACTGACTTAAAAATGCTAGTTGACAAGAATCCTGATCAACAGACTCATCTTAGGCCTCTTGGGGCCAATTTGGAAATGGAAAAGAAGAGTAGAGAAGATATCTTAAAACAATGTCTACTAGCAGTGCTACACATGGTGTTGGCATTTCTATTAAAAACTGATACCTCCAGGGGGATCCAGAGTCTGTTAGACTGAGAGTGATGATATATATATATATATAATATTTATTTTCTGTTTGTGCTCCGTTGATTTTATATTTCAGTACTTGCCAAAAAAAGGAGAAGTTGTGTTGCTGGTTCTGCACTGAATTGAAGGGCCAGTTTTGCAGATGCTCAGTCTGCTGTGTGTAAGTTAGCAGGATTATGTGTGTGTTGCTAAATGAAAATTAAGCTAATTCTGTTTTAGTCTATAGCAGTTAACTGATTAACTATAGTAGTTAATTGATTCATTTAATATTGTGGTTTGTAAAATGTGATTTTTTTTTACACCACAACCATTTGAGAACTCTAACAAAGATTTGTTCTGCAAATACATATATCTTTGCTGGCACTCCGATACAGTATATTGCATACTATGCTAAATTAAGCATCAAAAGCGGCTACTGATCTCTTGCACTTTTGTTTTCTTCCATGTCAGCTTAGTATATATATGAAAGTGTGTATGTGTGAAGTCAGTTTTTAATAAGGGAATTATTTTTTAAGAAATTACAAAACGAAACACAAATAAAATCAACAATGACAAAACAGTGAAAGGAAAGGTAAGAAAATCAGGATAATCCAACTGTCTTGATCATTTTACAATATTAAAAATATAATTAGGAAGTATGTTAGTCTTCACTTCTATTGTATTAACTCATATGAGGTAATATAAAGTGTCCTATGATATAGAAATATCATTTGTATATTTTTTATTTTTTATTTTATTTTACTTTTTTATTTTTCTGTATATGTATAAATAAATGAAGAAGAGAACGTCTGTAAGAATTCAGTGTCTAAAAGAGAAGAAAATGCTGTTTTAGCAGTTACAAATGCAGCAGCAACAGCGGTATTCCAATATAGAGGAATCTCCAAAACACACAGCATAACTGCCTGTGGAGTCTGTCATGAAACCACATGCTGCTACTTGAAAAATACCTTCTACATTGCTGAAAAGTGGTGAAATGAAGTAGCAATTAAGAATAGCAGGATAGTTTTGTTCACCTGCATGGTTGGGCATTTTCAATTTTTCTTCCTGTGTGAATGTGCTGAAAATGATCATAAAATGAGCTGAGGATGGTCCATTCACTGTTGATTCTAGTTAGTTTTCAGTGCTTTTTAACAATATTGAGTCTTTTTTATTCCTCTTTTGGGGAAATATTCATTTTGTCTTCGCCTTGTTTTTCATACCAATTTTGGAAGGCTGGAATTACATGCAAGTTTTTTTCAAAGTCAAGTTTGGTGTTTTCTAAGTGTTCTAAGTGTTTTCCTCATCCAGAGCAATGTGAACAGTTACCAAGAACAATGTTAACTGCAAAAACAAAAGTGGGCTTCTCACTAGCAGAATATAAAATCTGCCATTGCTTTGCACATTAAAGAAGATACTGTGTGTGGCTCAGAAGGAATTCCTGATGTTTGGGTCACTGTTTCCCTCGGAGCATTAGACTAGGAAGTTTAGCTTTATGTGTGTTATTCTGTAAGTATGCCACTGATCACTGCTGAGGGCGACATAATGGCCTATATAAACTGTAAACTTTTTTTTTTTTTTTTTTTTTTTTTCTGATATATCTACCTTTATAATTCATAAAATTCTGAAATTTAAATTCAACTGATTGACAAAATTCAGGATCTAAACAAAATTTAGGATCTAAACAATTGGGGCAGCCCCTACAGCTGTGGAACTTGTCAGAGAGTCATATAATCACCATGGCTGGGAAAGACCTCCAAGATCATCCAGTCCAATCATCCACCTATCATCAATATTTCCCACTAAACCATGTCCCTCAGTACAACATCTAAATGTTTCTTGAACACCTCCTAGACGGTAATTCCACCACCCGCCCTGGGCAGCCTGTTCCAGCACCTAACCACTCTTTCAGGGAAGAAATTTTTCTTAATATCCAACCTGATATTGTCATTTGGGCTTCTCTGTGCCCAAATGGATTAATGTGCTGTTCTTCAGGTCTTAGATATTTTTAAAAAACTTACTGGGAACTGTAAGCATAGTTGCCAGAGTACTTGGCTGAATTGAAACATTGACTTCTGATTTGGTATTGTGGCAGAGTTAACACTGCTGAGCAATAAATGCCTAATTAACTACCTGGCACTTTTTGCTAACATGCCAGGTTAGAGGATTGTTTCCCCTCATTGATTAAATGGAGCTGTCTTAAAAGGTCAATCTCTCTCATATATATGTCCACATAAGTTTTTTTTTTTTTTTTTTTTTTTTTTTTTAAACGCACGGATGTATTTTGGTTCAGTTTTTTTTGCGATTAATACATTCCATTCACATTACATCACTGATCTATATCACGTGCAAGTTATTGAATGCTGCATTAACTGAATTTGAACCAGCACTGAATATTCTGTATATATTTTGCTAGAAAGCATATGATACTAGTTGGATTTTTCTCAGAGTACAGTAAGAATTTTTTTGTAAAAAATATTGAAATATTGATTTTTTTTAGAAATGTACATCTGCCATTAACAGTGTTTTTTGTTACTTTTATGGATTCAAGAGTGATTATGAGAGCACAAATATTTTAGCAAATAGTTTTCAAAGGCTTATTCTCTACACTGGCATTTCAGTGTTCTTTTCAATCATTTCCCTCTTTTCTGAGTTTCTATGTACATCTTGGTTTTTAGCATTCTATTATTTCACAAATTAAAATTCCCCAAAACTCCGCTCATGATTCCATTAAATAAATAAATAAATAAATAAATTCTCTATTCAGGATGTTCAAGGGGAATTGGCAACTATTTTTTTTTGTTGTTGTTTGTTTTTTAATACAGTGCCATCGTTTGTGTATTATGATCTCAATATTCTCACCAGTATGAAGAGTTTCCATCACAATACAATGAGTCTGTGTACAATATACTCTAGTGTTTCTGTCTGGCTACATTTAACTTTCAATTTTTTTTTAATTGTTTGCACTTCACCGGCCAGGCAACCATCATGTCCTAGAATTTGCTGATGAAGAAAAAAGTACATGTTGATTTCCCGCTAAATATGTAGCTGGTTATTCTAACTGTAGCTAGATCAGAAAGCGTGGCCTTTTACTTACCTGCCCAGATTTGTCATAGGAACAGATAAGTGCATACATGCAAAGGGAGCCACTTACTGAAAGACAATTAAACCAAATCAGAAGTGACAGCTAAAGTCTATTTTTGTAATTGTACACTCTAATACTTGCAAGAGAGGGATCAGACCCCTCATTTTAGGCATTAAATTGTAAACTCCTTTCGGCCTGAGCTAGAAGTAAAAGATTGACTTTGGGCATCAGCTATTCAGAAGTTTTCACATTTCCAATAGAAGCATATTCGTGGTCTATTTGTAATGATTCCTTTCCTTAAATCCAGTGTTTCTTATGTTTTTTGTTTTTTTTTTTTTTCTTTGTCCTTTTAAGTTGTTTAACATACTGGCTTTTACTTGGACAGTTTTGGAGATTCTAGGATGCTTGCACTCTAATCATAAATGTTTTAGTATTTATAGTTTAGTATATGTTTTTACTCACAGTCTGGTTCCAAAACACTTATTAATGAGAAGTAAACCAGATAACTTCTGTTAATAATCAGTCTTGAATCGAGGAGTTGTTTACATGTGTATTATGTGCTGAAAGAAACCTGTCCATTAGTGTGCATAATAACAAACTCAATACATATATATTTTTATTTCAGGAAACCAGAGTTTCTGAAAACTGTTTCTTGTACTTCCTCCTTTTATTCTTTCCTTGCAAATGTGAGGTTTCAGCTTTACTATTGTTAGGACTATTGTTAAGCAGAGTTAAAAAGCTGACTGGATGCAGTGCTTCTTCAACACAACTATCTTGAGGATGCACCAATTACTGTAGTTCCTGTCTCCTGAAAGCTTGCTTCCTTCCTTCCTTCCTTCCTTCCTTCCTTCCTTCCTTCCTTCCTTCCTTCCTTCCTTCCTTCCTTCCTTCCTTCCTGCCTTCCTGCCTTCCTGCCTTCCTGCCTTCCTGCCTTCCTGCCTTCCTGCCTCCCTCCCTCCCTTTCTTCCTTTTTCCCTCACTCCGTCCCTTCCTCATTACTCCTTTCCTCTTCCTTCCTTCCTTGGCAAAAAGTTGTAGGTGAATTCAGGTTGTTTATGTGTCTGTATGTATTTAGTTATGGTTTGGTATGGAATATAGATAATAAAATGTAATCCATGTAACCTGTAAAAAAAATAAATAAATAAAAAAAAAAATTGTAGAACTGCAGAAGAACTCTTGGTTATAATGACATGATCTCTCTCTTTGCTTCATGTAAGATAACTCTGAAATGGAGAAAAGGAACAGTATATTGGAGCTTCATAACTTTACATAAAATTTTATGTCTTCCTCGTGAGTTATTTTTGGTCTGTCCAAATTACTAGATGAAGAGTCCTTCTATTGCATTTTTCAGCCAAAAAAAACCTGCTGGTGTTGACACTAGTCCTGAGAAACACTCCAAGGCAATGTTTACACTGATATGACCATTTGGCAAAAGCATTATATGAAGAGACTGAAATTTGATTGTACAACCAGGGAAGATGAAGTTAGAGATGTTTCTATATGACTCCACCTGTCTGTGATATTAATCTTATCTTCCTGATGCAGAGAGATAATTTTTACAAAATCCAGGTGTAGCAAGAACCAATTTAAATGGACCCCACAGCTATGTAGAATGAGGAATGGAGGGGATTAATATCTCTGTAGTCATAATCCCAGAGGCTATATTGACAACAGTTAATATTACACAAATTACTGCTTGTTTGGAACAGCTTGACATATATAGATTACTGCGCAAAAAGAGCACAAGCAGGATGAATGTGCAGTTGGTAACCTTTGTGAAGTTAGTTTCCCTGAGTGCTCACTTGATTGCTCACTTGCATGAGGGTGAGCAGGTCTGCAGAATCAGTGCCAAACTATAAAATTTATTTAAGATCTTTAAATAATTTAAACACATGAAAGTTCACTCGCTTTCTAAGAAGGGCAGGTATATAGTGAAAAATATGTTTAAGAAATAATTGTGAACAATGTAACATTTTTATACTTCATTCTGATATCTTATTAATAGCTCATCTGTTTAAAGAAAGTAGGAGTACCTAAAAGTTCAAATACAGTAGTATTTATGCAACCCAAACTTCATGGCTGCTTATGTAAGACATCCATTTGCGTTCTCTTGGCAGATCCTCTATAGCTCACTTTGTGTGGGGGACCTTTCCTGGGACTTTTCTTGTTATAACAGTTGAGTTAGAAGATGTGCTGACTAGACAGTAGAGGAAGGTACTGCTAAATGGAGTTGATGGGAGCGCTTCTGCTGACTACCTGCTGTAGTCACTTTCTGATTTCCATACATCTCCCAGAGACAATTTACATCTGGAGGTATTGATATGAGGGGAGTATTTCTTCATATATAGAGTTACAAAGTGTCATCAGGGAAATGAAGTTATTTTACAATATATTTGTTTTCTTTTATTCTTTTTTTTTTTTTCCCTTTAAAAAAAAAAATATAATAATCAGGTGTATATATTACCTGAGTGCATCAACTTGAACAACTTGCCCAGGGATGTGAGCTTTTAGTTGTTACTCAGCTTTTAAATACAATAGGGCATTATAATGACTTTTTATAACTTTCCAGTTTTCTATGCAAAGTTAAATATGTATACTACTATATTGCTAATATTTTTGAGATCCTTACTAAAGGCCTTGCTCTGAAGTTCCAAAATTCAAATCATATTAATTATCCATGTAAATAGTATTAGTCAGCAACGATGTTAGTAGTGACAGAAGTATGTCAAAACTGAGCAGATATGAAATATAATCCATTGTGTTTTGTTTACTGTAAATATACTGCATATTTTTGTTTACCTTTAAACCAGGAGCTGTAAAAGCTTACATGTTTAATCCTTAAGGGAACTGAATATGTCTGTAATTTAATCCTTAATAGTAAAAGACAATATATGTTCTGCTTTTTCTGCAAACTTCCATCCTTCTAACAATGATTGTGATCCATAGTAAGCTGGAATGTTGTCACAAAATAGCCTTAACCACAGACTTCCCTACCATAAAGTGTGCTAGAAGTATTCCAAATTGTTCCTTTTACTTTTTTTGTAAGTTAGATTTGAACGTGAAGTTTTACATAATTGTGTTTTGCGCCTTGTCAAGCTGGATTTATTTTTGTAAGACTTTCTACAGACAAGTCTAGAGGTGTTAGCGAGTAATGAGCCATCCAATAACATTAGCAATAGTAAACTTCCAGACTTCAGAGTTTAAGATCATTCTACATCAGTGTTGTCTTACTTATGCATGCGTGTGTGTACACATACATACATGATGGCTGCTCTGAAAGTAATGCCTCCTATTTTATGATGTTGGTCTACAACACCAGAGATGAATATTGGCGGTATTGCTGTAGAGGTTGAACTTTCCCACCAATGTTCCATTGCATGTTATTGCCATGTAACAGATGGCAACAGAGTGTCAGTCTGGCAGAATGGTGTCTGACGTGGAAATGCATATGAAGCAAACATGTCACCAAATTCCTACATGCAGAAACAACTGCATCCATTGACATTCAGTGACATTTGCTGAATGTTTGTGGAGACTAAACAGTGGATGTGAGCGCAGTATAGTAGCGAGTGGTGCATTTCAGCAGCAGCAATGGTGACATTGAGTCACTTCTACTGGTACTAATTTGTATGAGTGCATAGTTGTTACAGTTGGAAAGATTAGTGTGGTAGAAAGGTAATACATGAGTGAAATGGCAAAAGGGACAAACAGGGAAAGAATGCTCACCTGTCTCCAAAGATCTAGGCTCATGGAGAAAAACTCCACAAGGGAGAAATCTCCAACCAGAGATCTTTCCCTAGTGGCAGTCAGCCCTTAAATGGGGTCTAAGAGAGGTGGAGCCAGGCTTTCATCTGTGCTCCCAGGGCTGATTGGTGCTTTCCCCAGGTGATCAGTGAGTGGTTTAGGCCATGATTCAACAGTTCTCATACAGTAGTACAGGCTCTTGTTTCTTGCTGGTGAAAATGCAGAGCTAATGGTGGTTGTTTTGCAAAATTGTGTTTTGTAGCTGAAGCCTTGCTCTATCAAATAGTGCTATTGTGCTCTTTGTATCTATTGTAGTTTCAGTAGAAATGATGCGGAAGCATCACTTTGAAGTACCTGGATAGGTGTTCTTTTACACATGAATGATTCCTTAATTAGTTGTAATGGATTGATGAGGAAACAAACCGTTTGAAAATAATCCTCAGCATGAACACCATCATAGCTACTGATGTGAACTTATCAGCATAAGTTAGCACTCTGATAGAGTTTGGGGATTTTTTGTGCTGTTTTGTGTAGGCTTTTTGAAGAGGAAAGTGTAGAGTACATGAAAGTATTTGTCTAGGGCAATGTATTTTTTAAGTGTTTGGAGATGTTAAATTCATTACGTTGAATTTAAGTGTCATGTGAAAAAGCTAGTTAAATCTTCCTGCAAATTAATGATTGCTGTTTAGAATAATGAATGTCTCTTTCTGTCACTTCTGTTTTCTTGCACCTTATGTATTGTTTTTTAAGATATATTATGAGACTGATTTATATCATAATGTAAGATTATTTTATATTGTTTTAATTATACCAAAACCATATTTAAATTCTGCTATGCTAACATTCCATAAATCTTAGTTTATCCCCAAATGTGGTATGTATGTCAGGACCATTCAAGTTTATGTGCTCTGTTAAAATTAAATTATGTCATCTAGATTTTCACCTTGTACAAGCAATGCAACTTTTTGTATTACTGTATCAGAGCAATTTATATTTTGATTGCATCAGTTCAGGTTGCAGACGGATTGATGACATCTACAGATGTTGGAAGGAATTAGTTGATGCAATTTTTTTATCATGAATCTAAGATCTAGTTAGAGAAAATATCCAAACAAACTTATTGGCATGCTACCTTTATAATGTTTGACAAGAATTATGCTAAAAAAGGCTGGTTGGCATTACTCATGAACTGCAACTATTTAGTTCCTGTGGGAAAAAGGTTTTTAGAAGCAGTGCATGCTACCACACTCTTTTAAACCAATGAGAATCAAATTTTCAACACTTAAAATGAAAATTCTTTAAGATCTTTGGTTTTTGTTGACACGTGAAAAAAAAAAGAAAAAAAAAAAAAAGTGCTTTCCTTTTCTGGATTATCCCTTCACACAAAATGAATCTATTATTCCTTCCTGTGCATTGCCCTGTTAAAATCATGAGGACTCCACGTACTACTACAATACTACTCCACGTAGTATTCACTTTCAATATATATTTTATTTCACAAAAATAACACAGTAATTGAAATGCATTCAATATGCAGATATGCAATATATACAGATATAAGCAGTTGATTTACATGTCTGTCTAATTTCATTTTTCTGTGACGCAACTCTCATTCTCCTCACATGAGGACATTTCCTTGGCTTTATGATAATCATAAATATGATCACATATTTGGGAAGTTTTGTGGTGATATCATATGATCAACAGTAATATTTTAAACCTTTGTACTGTACATAACTCATATTTTTAACAGCTTGAAAACCTAGATCTTCTGCTTCTACTTTGCTGAGTTGAAGATCTTGTTGGGAATAATATAAATGTTCATGCTAGCAAGGCTTACAAAAGTAAGAAGCATGAGAGTAAGAGATGGGGCAGTTTAAAATCACAAAGTCAAGCTGGGCTGTTCTGCAGCATTTTAGTGGCTGGTTTAATTAACCCCTTTGTAAGCTGATGAAGAAAGAAGACGCTACATTTAACTACTAACTTGAAGCTTAATAATGATTTTTTGAGGAAGATTTGTATAACTTCTTCTTAAGTGTTAATGTGTTAACGTAAGTAGACTCAGCTGAGCTGTACATAGTATTGTTGGTGATAGATAGCATAAATAAAACCAGCAAGCAGCCATTTGAAGTAGTTTGATAAACTTGGGCTTCAAAAAGCGCACTGTACAGCTGATATAGTTGAAACTGTTTGTATTTTGTCAGGAATCACATGTATTGGGGCATACTTCTCCACACCTACAGTGAGGGAATGGAGCATTATTCTGCACAATTTCCTGCCAGTGGGAAAATGGAAGATGGGGTTGTCCTTGAAATGTGGTACTGGTGAATGCAGTCAATTGTTTTCCCATATTTCACAATATGAGATCAGTAGGATTAAGTAGGGCAACCGCATCGTTCCCTTAAAGTGAAGTGAAAAGTAGCCAGTCTGAGAAAATTACTACTAGCAGAGTAGAGCAGCAGGACAGGTTTACAACTTCTTTCTGTCTGTTCTCTGAGCTTCCAGCCTTCTTAGTTGCCTCCTTTACAATAACAAAATTATTTACTAGTAGTCTTCCTTCTAACTAACTGTGTAGATAAAAGCAACCTACTCTGCTGTTGTTAAGACTTGGACCTAATCTAGAAATATGTCATTGATTTACTTGGAAAATACTTCCTGATGGAAGATTAGCCGGTACTTGTCCAAAGAAATCTGCTGCTTTCCCTGGCAGATAAACTAGCAGAGATTCAGATTTTTAAATCATTTAAAAGTGGCAGATAAAAAACAACAGTGGTGGTATATTTTGTTTCCTCTTCCTATATGCTCACAAATAGTAGTACTAGACTTCTGCTTATTAACTGAGTAAAGGAAATAAAATTTGTACTGTGCAGTCTTAGATGCTTTTGTTATTCATGCTGCCTAACAGCAAACTCATCCAGATATTGTGCTTAATTTTACTGTGGCTTTTCATTCCACTTTATACTGAAGTTAAAAAATGGAGAAATCTAGATGAAACACACTAAATAAAATTGAATGCAGTCATTCTTCCTTTCCTACTGGGAAAATGTTTTTTTATTATCATTATCTTGTATACATTTTAAATTTATGTACTGTACATGCTATATAATAGAATTTTTAAAATGTATACAACTTACATTTTTTTCCAAGTCAAGCAATTTTGCACAGTTAAAACCACTTCCTACATGTGAGTAGTGAGAAAAGCATAAAACTGGTGGGATGTATGACCTTGATTTTGTGCAACTAATGCATCAACATCTGGTTCAGTGGCAGTGGTCTCTAATAGGTTCTCAAGATGTTAATCAAAGATTTTTGATGAACTATTACTCTTCCTGTACTTCATACCTGTAAACAGTTTTCCATCAATGTATGTACTGCCAAAAAGTGATGATGTGAATACAGCATGATTGTGAAGCAAAGGATATTTTTCTCCATTTAGAGAGAGCTTATAAAACTCCAGAAAAGAGAAATGCCAATTTTTTCTGAGTTGACTGTCAGATTGCAACTCCATACACACCATTTGAAAATTTGCTGGTGTGTATTTGTCAAATTAAAATGGAGTCATAAGTATACAAAAAAAAAAAAAAAAAAAAAAAAATTTTTTTGGAAACCTTGAAACCTGTTCTCAGATTTTATTTTATTTTATCAAAACAAAAAGCATGGCTAAATGTTTTTCACTGTTCACAGCAGTGAGTTTAGACAGTGTATCAAAATGCATGAAATAATTTGCCATAAACTGAGCTTGCCATAACTTAAGTTTCATTTTGATTGCTGTTACTGTGTAACAGCACAGATGAGGTGACTTTTACCTTGAAGACACATGTTTAAGTCACACAAACGTGCAGTCAGACCCACAGAAGTGCTAAATTGTGAGCCAGTTTTCATTTTCATGTTCTGGCTCAAATTTTTATTTTGATTCCACGAAGGACTTGACTTAATTTTGCAAATCCTAAAGTCTTTTCAGCATTTTAACTCAATTTAGCCACCTTCCTTAAGAAAAGTAAAAAATGACCCTGTAGTCAGCATCTATACTTCTAAGGAACTCCTGGAACTGGTGATGATTCAATCCCTTGGACTTCGTGAAATTCACTGCTTTGATGATAATTTGCACAAAGTTTTCATTTTTTAAAGTTTTTTTTCATATAAATTTTCTTGTGATGCATTGATATTTCATCAGACTTTTGTTGTTGGTGGTAGGTGCTTCACCATTCATTACCTCTACCCTCTTACAAAGCATCACCAGGGCACCATTGCTAGCTATAATAGATATGTTGACAGTAGTTAAAGAAAATCACCTTAAAATTTTTACTGCATCATAGAAACAAAGACATTTGCATTTTTTTAATGGCACCGAAGAAGCCGTTTCTTCAGTGACATTATATTCATTATCAATACCTGTAACAAAAATGGCAAGTTGATCCATATCTGTAGTATCAGTACTTTCATCAGTTGCCAAAGCATCACATTTGAAATTAGCAGCTTTACTCTCCAAATTTCTTTTGATATGCTTTTGTTTTCCTTCAGTTTGCCTGGCTATATTCCTGTGACACAAACTGATTTTAGAAAAAATCATTTTTTATCAGGATGAATTACATCTGCTATGCTTTCTATAGGCTGCTTAATAAACTCACCGTCAGTAAATCGTTTAGATTTTTTTTTTTTTCCAATTGAAATTTTCTGGGTGTTTCTGGCAGTGAACATGTTAAGTAGGTAAATTATTTTATAAAATGACACAAAGCCAAGTTCAGCAATTAAATAAGAGAATATACATGCCTGCTTAATAACAAAAAAATGCATTTTTTCACAGGCAAACACAGTGTTTATAAGTTGAAATATTATCAGTTGCCCCTGCTTTTTACTCACCAGGTGGCATATGGACATATAATTTGTCATACATGCAGGTTTTGAGACAACTAGATTGTGTGTGGTTAGCACAAAAGGTGGGCTTAGCACTTGCACTCTGTTCTCCTCTCCACAGTGTTCTGTTGTCACCTATGCAGTCAGCATTCAAGCTGTGCCCCATCAACCCATGAAAAATACTGCTAAAAACCACAGAACAATGCTAAAATTTTGCAGTCTGCTGGGGCTGCATTACTAGCTGACAGGGCCGCATGCAGGCCATAAGTTGTATGTTCCTGGTTTAAATGGTATGTGTCGTAAGGCAAAACAATATTCTTCAAGTTGTAGCATTTGTTTCACTTCAGAAAACTTTTTTTTTTTTTCCTATGAATCAATTTAGATGCCCTACTTGTGTGTTAAAGACACACAAAGGAAGTTTGTTGTATTGTGTGTTTTGTTCCTTCCTTTATTGACAGTGTCTTCCACAAATATTTCTTTTGTTTTGACAGAAAGTTATTCCTAGTAGATTACTATGAAGGAATTACTCCTAGTAGTAAAATATGAACAATTAACATCTTTATATGATACTACATCAGATTTCTGTTGACGTTGCAGGAAATGAAACAACAGCATACATAGTGAAACACCAATGCTTATTGAAGCAGCAGTTGATATGAAATGAGGGTGGGTTTTTTGTTTGTTTTTTTTACCTTAGTGATATCAAATATAAGTGTATGTTTTATACGTGTATGCAAAGGAGCAGTGAAAATCTCAGTCTGCTCAAAATCTTTTTTTTTTTTTTTTTTTTTTTTCCTAATGCAAACAAAAGATTGTCTGTATGCAGCTCAGTCAAAGCACACTCTAGTCTGATGTCCTGTCTCTAATAGTGGCCAGTCAAAAGTATCTTGGAAAAATAAGCGCAGATCAGGCATAAAATGAAACCTTCTGGCATGTGGCAATCCACAGCTCAGGGATTTCCCAAGCTGAAGGCTATATTTTGAAGGCTTTATTCCATGAATTTCTGATAGGCTTTCAAACCTCTGAAAAGTTTTGATTTCCATAACACACAGCTACAGTGATTTTTCTCAGTTTAGCTGTGACCTGTTTACACAAGTACATCATTATTTCTTTTCCTTTTTTTTTTTTTTTTTTTTCCAAGTTGGTAGTTTTATCTGAAAAAGAAAAACAGTGAATGCAAATATTGATTTCTCTATCTCAGTTACCTTCCTCAGTTATTCTTCTAGGGAAAAGGGCCCTAACCTATCGAGTTAGTTTGCCTGCTGAACTTTCATTGCCTCCTCAGTGATCTTTCAATATTGTTTTTTTGTTGTTGTTGTTTTGTTTTTTCCTACTTTTTCCTATTCAGGAGGAATAAATTGTAAAATGTATTGAGGAGACATAATTTTGAATTGCACAACTACTGTCTGTTTAGTCTTTGTTTTGGGGGTCATTTTTAGCAGATTATAAAATCTCTAGTCACAATATGAAGACTTTTAAGAAAACAAAGTAATGGCTTTTAAATGGAGACAATAATTTGAAACGCTTCTTAAGGTCAGCTGTTTTTCTGATGGCTTCTGAACAATGCTGTGCTAGATACCTTGGAATCATAGAATTGCCAAGGCTGGAAATGACCTCCAAGATCATTCAGTCCAACTTCCCACTTATCACCATTTCCGCACTAAACCATGCCCCTCAGTACAACATCTAAATGTTTCTTGAACACCTCCAGGGACAGTGACTCCACCACTTCTCTGGGTGTTCCAGCGCCTCACCATGTTGTAGGATAGGCAGAGATTTTGGCCATAGGTCCTGAAGTGAAGAGAGTTGAGGGGAATTTAGTTGTTTGTTTTCCAGTACTGAAGGGGCTTGGATCTTGCAATCTCAGTGCTTTCTGCAGATGAAAAGTATATCCTGCCATTTCAAAAAGGGGGAGAGGTTGAAAGATTTTAATTACCTTCGGATTTTTGGAGTTAGAAGTATTTCATCAACTTAACAAATAAAACAGTTTAGAAAAGAAATAGAATCCCTTGCTAGCAAGTGTTAAATCACAATGTGAACTAAGGTTTTGGTTGCTATCAGGTAGTCACAGATTTTGAGAGGAAGCTTAGATTTGTGCCCTTGAAATGTTTTGTATATCAGTTGAACAGCACAGTTGGGTGCATTTTTGGAAATTATTCTATATCTCTCAGTATTAATATTTCATCTTTTTTCAGAATTTTACATGTTTCCATGTATCTTAGAGCAGAAGCAAAAATGTTTTCTGATTTGGAAACTGCAAGACTTTACTGTTAAAGTGAGAAAGTTATTCGGAGCTGTGATGATTATGGATCAATATTCTTTAATAATACTCAAGCTAGATATTCTATATTGAAAATGCTGATTTTAAATGTTGATTTGAATTTGTATAAATAATAAGATTATTTTATGAGTTTAGAAGACAGGGCTAAATGCTTTCAATTAAAATTTTGGAAAAAGATAAAAATGACATGTAGCCCCATACAGAATAAAAATGCACATTTAAGGTAATAGCATCAAATGAAAGTTTGGGGGTTTTGTTGTTTGTTGTTTGTTTGTATAATTTGGATTTGTTTACTAGCTTTAAAGTTGTTTATTGGCTATTTTACAGTAGAATTTTTAAGACAAAAATCAGACCTGAGATAATTTAGTGGCAATAGTGCACATCAGGAACTGGTCTCCTACACTGTTTTGACAATTAAGAGGTATTAATAATAGAAATTGGGAAGAGACTGTTCCATGGCTGGAGATATTCCTCTTCTGTAAAGGCAAAGGTACTTCCTGGAAATAGACTGAAAGGAAAGGAGTTTAAGAATCTTTATATATCAAAAAGAGCACAATACCACAAACAGCAAATAATGCTTTAAAATACATCCCTTTAGAGTAATGGAAAAGACATTACACGCTTTCCCTTTTTTTCCTTTTTACTTCTTTACACTGAGTTGGACTAGTTATTTTACTTCTTTTACATTGCACTTCCCTGATTCAAGAGCTGTTCAAAGCACTGGTTGAAATTTTAAGGATATGACCCTCATTACAAATGTCAAATAATAGAAAGCACTCGTGTTTCACAGTTTTGCCTCTAATTCTAATTTTTGTTCTATAGTGTATAAACTGCTTGTGTTCACTGTCTTTCAGAGATTTAAGCCTTTCTGTGATTTATTAACCAAAAAGAGCTTCTGAGAGTATTCTATGTTGTTGTCTAGTGGGGAATTACTTCTCAAATTCTGTCTATAATGCATATTTATTGAGTACTGTTTCCTGTCTTTTGACTAGATGGAGATGTCACCTTTGTTCTCTCCTGGGTAGCTCCTACAGGGCATGTATCACTCACTAATCAATAGACTGAGATCTGTTGCTGTATTGTGGGAATTTGTTAGGCCATATTATGGCAGTAAAAGCCATTTGTTTATCCCATCTTTGCCTTACATTATATTACATTTAAAGAAGTCAAACAAATTTAGCTGTAAAACCTGAAATGCAAAAGGATTTATTTTTTTTTTTTTCAGTTAGTAATTTAGTTTTTACTTGTAGTGTGTACAGGAAGCAAGCAAAATACAGCAATCTGTTGAAGGAATGTCTTAGTTATATCTGGTTATTCATAATCACCTACAAGCATGGCAATAAGAAAATATAGTTTGAGTCAATAAATTCAAATATATTTAGTGCTGTTAACATCATCTCTGTCAGCAAGAACAATGTGGTTAGCCTCAAGCATAGCAGAAATCAATTTACAGTGTTGATCAGAAACCAGAAACATCAAAGATTTCATAGTAACTATTGACAATAAAATAGTAATTTCTGATATAATTCTGTAAATTTTAATACCTCCAAACACTGTACCATCTCAAATTAGATGACTCTTATATAGTTTTTTTGTGAAAGACACGGCAGCTTTTTATTAGCTTATGATGTGTTTATTATTGAGTGGGAGTGGGTCACCTGGAATTGTTTAATCTCAGATTTGTGTTTGATCCTTTGCTGTCTGTAACCTAGAGGAAATTTGGTGTTGTTTTTGTTGGGTTTGTTGCTTATATTTACTAAGGGTAGCTAGACAGGAACTATGAGTAAAATAGGAAGTCTTGGGCCATTATCATGAAATGAGTTACAGTGATAATTCAGAATAAACAAATTTCTTGTTACCAAAATTAAGAGAAAATTCTCTATTTTGTGAAAATGCATGGCAAAATTCATAGCGGGATTCAGTTTCACCATAATAATAATAATATGAAAGTAGTGAAGGAAGTATTAATTTTCACCTTACAGGTCAGGCTGTTGCCTTAGGACTTTATATTTTAATATTAAAAGTTGTGTTATTCTTTCATTTATTAAACTGTTAAAACAGGTATATTGCTATGGCAAATTTTTAATATTTTCCACCAGAAAGTGTCTAGTTGTGCTGGGAACCAGATCTCTTTAAATTATTGGAAGAGTTATATAACATGTGGAGTTTCTTATGAAAAATGGTTTTAAAATTTTCAAGTCATTCCCAATCTTAATAAGATTTTTATTTAAAGAATGAATAATGAATTATGCATTTTTGAATTATGAAAGTCAGTAATACACTAAGTATCTTAGATGCCTTACACTATTGCATTAACATGTGTAGCCCTCTCTCAACACTTTTTTTTTTTTTTTTTTTTTCCCAAAAGAATGAAAATTTAAATATGAAGGTAGTTTATTACCTTTAGTTTTCCCTATGCAACTTTCAGAAGGTCCCCCTGGTTCTGCTTCATATCAGAAAACATCATTGTTAGGCTTATACTATTTTTAACTCCTTTGCAATTTCCAGTAACGGTTACTTACTGTGTGCAAAACCATTTGGTCAATGTTTAGAAACTGAAATTATATTGTAAATTATAATTACATCACAGCCATAGGTTGAGTGTGTTTTCCATAGGAAAGAAGAAATAATTTATGTGTTTTTTTTTGGAAAAAAAAAAAAAAAAAAATCTCATGTGGGAGGAGAAACTCAGGGCATGTATCACACATCTTTCTTTTTTCTCCCAGATAAAAATTATTTCTGTTGAGGTATTTTTCACATTATTTTGGAATTGCTAGTTCTTTTTGGATCACAATGGTGCTTCAGGTTGGACATATTTCAGTGCTTGAGTAGCAAGTGGATTTCGCTGACCAGAATGGATGTTTAATCTTCTCTTCGATGTAAATTTAGGAAATCTTTGTGTCTTTCCTCACTTTTATGCATTTCAACATTTGTCATTTCTTTTTGGGATAGGGGTCATTCAAGCGCGTGTATAATTATACTACTTGTTATACTACTTTGTAGTTTCTTTACATTTTAACATGAAGTGCTCAAATGAGAGAAAAAGATGAAAAAGTGAATGACAAATCCCTTTCTGAGGTATGTTTGAACCTGCATCCTAAGCAGGGGTGCTGTAATGACACATGTATTAAGTGCAGGAGTCCTCTTTTCCTGCTGAACTCCCTTCCAATTTTCTTTGACTACTGAGTTAAATTCTAGACTTTTATTTCATTCTCTATTTTGAAGTCCATGGAGTGATTTTATACCTGTTTGTTGTGGTCAGTGAGTCTTATCATGGACAATATCCCTTTTTGGTACATGGTGTTTCACACAACAAGAAAATATTGTTGCATACATTGCATACACTGTATAATGTTGCTTCTTCTATGATTCTTTTGGGAGCCTATTCACTCATTAGATCTCTGTTTATTAAATAACAGAGTAGCAGAGGTCACTGAGTAAATGGAGGTAGGTTCTTTAGCCACCTCTGCCTCTCTGCCTTCACAGTCAGTGTAGTAGCAGTGAGGAAAAAAAAAAAAACAAAAAAAAAAAAACAGAAAACAAAACAAAACAAACAAACAAACACTCGGTCTTATTCAGGATAATGCCTCAGAACACTGGCCATGTTTTTTTCTCTTCAGTACAGATGCGACTGAGTCATTTCCTCATCTCTGTTCTTTCCTATTTATAGTACAGCTATGAGATAATGTCTAATGATTCCTAATTCTGTTGAATTACTGTTATTAGTATTTAATTTGTGTACTGTGGGTCATCCATGCCCTTAATCATGCAAGGATAAACCTAGAAGAGGAAGAGGCCTAAATGATGTATGAGGCTAGTGTGTAATGTAAGGATGTGTGGTGGGAACAAACATCAGATAAATGATGTCAGACACAACATGAGTGTACCTTTTTTATTAAAGAAATCCAGATGTTCTGAAATATTCTGTTTCTCTCCTTCAAAGGAGATGGACCATTAATGAAACTAATGAAATTTTAAACCAGAAGAATAGCAATTGTGGTTAAGGTATTATGACATAGTTAAATTGCAATACAAATTGTCAGATGATGTTAAGGAGGCCAAAACCATAAATGGACTCAAAAAGGGATTAGTCTTATTCCTGTCTCAGGAATTTATGTGCCTAGGGATTGGCAGAAGCTTGAGAGACAAACCAGAGAAGAATTCCTCTGTACATATTTTTATAAACATCAAATAACAATATCTACTGTCAGACAAACTGGCCAAACTGGGACTCAGTTCAGACTCTACAGTGTCCATTTGAGAAGAACGTGTAAAAACCAGCATAAAAAATGTGTAAAAAAACAGCATAAAAATCCTGCTCTGATACTAGGAAATATTTGTGTATTATTGTTACAGCTGACATACTAATGAGGACCTCAAAATGGAGTTGAAATGTCTGAAAAGTTACCGCCGAAGCCTTGAGTTTATTTCATCATGAACACTTCTTCCAATCACAACGAAAAATTGATAGTCTTCAGTTCTGAAGTATTTATTACAGAATTACTGATACCATGGTGTTTTAGTTGTAAAAGAGCATATCCAGAGAATAAAACTGAAAAACTGACCAGTAGCTACAGACATTATTGTAGACCGATATTGCTCAAATATTGAAGAACGATTAAGGATATACAGATTTTCTCTGATAACAAATTGGTATTAAAAATGGTGGCTGTATCTTCTATTTTGAATGGAATAGTCAGGTAAACAAATGCATTTCTTTAAGTTATACTAGATGAAGGTACCAAAGCATAAAGGTTAACACTAATAAGGATTTATGTTAAAATTTAGAAGACTCTTTAGTGTTCACTGTAAGGCAGGAGAAAAGCACCTTTTATATGAAATAACCTAACAGTGATTGAAAACTACTTAATCCAAAACACATTTTGCTTTTAGCTACTTTATTCAGTAGTAGAAAAGGCATTACTCTTTTGCCCACAAAGCTAAGACTTGTCTGTGCTTTCTGCATTCTCCAGAATGTGTGAGAAAATTAGCAACAGAATTCCTGGCATGCAGTTGTTTCCTCTGTTAGCTCTCTGAGCTGACAATAACCAAGTGCGCACATTTTCTGTCCAAGGAACCTATTAGATTTTTGAGGTTTTAAGAAATTTAGTCTGTGTGTAGTTTGATGTGTCTCTAAACATATTAATAAATAATCATTTCCAAAATACAGAGTAATTGCTGTTTGAAAACTGAAGCAAAGAAAGTCTACACCAGAATTTTTTTCTGATTTTTCTGACACTGCTGAACTAGGTGACTGTTAAAATAAGAAGCTTAATGATCTATTTAACATAATAGTAAATGAAGCTTTAAATTTAATATAACTACGATTGATGTTTTAGAGATACATGCCTAAGCTTTCAGTCACTGAAAAATACCATGGGCTTAATTCTCCTAAGAATCACACAGATTCTCACAATGTAAGTTACTTCTAGCCAGAGACAAGGGAGAAAAAAAAAAAAAAAAACAAAAAAAAACAAACAGTGATATTGTCTCTAGCCTTGTCTTAGACAGCTACAAAATAATATCAACATAGGAAGGAACTCTCCTCCATGTAGAGGAGATTGTCTTGTTAGAGTTGGAGAAAAATATTCTCTTCTTAGCATTATACTTTGGTAAGGATCAAAAGGTTTTAATTGTCAGTAATATCTTCTTTAATTCACCAAGCAGTGTCTGGTTTTGATTTCTCTGTGTTCTGCTAGCGAAACTCATGGGGACCTGCACAGTGTTGTACTGATAATATGTTGGATATTCTGGTTACATCCAAGCTTGAGCCATGGCAGTCAATCTGTGTGTTTGTTTAATATTCTGCGTTGTGTAAAAGCTAGTTTCAGTTTCAGCTTTAAGCAAATACCTTGGGAAACTTCATTGTTTCAGACCAAGACCAAAACTAAAATTATACTAGTTCAAGTGGTACCTACTTGTTTCCATTTCTTTGGTTTTCAGCCTGTATTTTTTGATGGATCTTAGATTTTCTGTACATCTCTGTCCCTCTGGAATTCATTAAGTCTAGCTCTAGAGTATAAAGGTGACAATTTAGATGTAGTATAGTAGTGTTTGTGTTACTCTCATTTTGAATTGAGCTGTCCAATCAACACCTACAGACTTTGTAGGTATTAGTTTACTCTGCATGCTGTCTTGGAAGTGTAGCCTAATGATGTTTTTGATAGAATAAACACTTACAAAAAAGAATTTTATTGTATATATTCACAGTTCTGTGGGAACAAAGCAAATAAATCACCTTAGTAACTAGTTTCTTTTGAAATTAATGTGTTGTGAATTTATTCTTTTTCATTTTTTTAGGAAACTGCTTCTCAGAATGTTCAGAGCCACACATATGTTTATAGGTAAAGTAGACTGTTTCTCCTTCTATATCTGATTCAAAACTATTTAATCAAAAGGCTTTCATCTTAAAAAATAGCGGTGACATTGTCTCTATAAATGTAAGTAATTTTATATATTAGTCTTGTACAGAGTGATTAGTATGAGAGAGTTCTCAACAAGAATGTTATAGATCTTGTTACAAAAAAAGTGCAGCTTTGTTAGATGAAACCATTTCGAACTTCTTTCATTACTTGAAGACATAACATTGTCTTTACAGATCTTTTGAAGTTGGGATTTTTTAGATGGTTGAAAAAAATGTTCCAATATTTGAAAAGATCAACTAAAAGAGATGGCGGGTCATAGAACTTCAGGGCAAACCCCAAGAGGGTTTTGATCCAAAGTCCCTTAAGTTGCTGTACATTTGTGTTTTCATTCATACCAGTGCCTTCAAATACTTGCCAAGTTTAAAAAAATATATATCTTTGTTTTATTTCACACTAAAGGTCTCATTCAGAGAGGCACTGTAAAACGGTGTATTTCCTTTATGTTGCTCTTCTTGGGAGTCGAGGAATAGTATGGCTTAATGAGGTACTACATGGATTATCAATAGGATTTTATGATGGACCTCAGTAGCTTTACATCAGAAGCACACTTAAAAGGCTTATAAGAAAAGCAGTGAATGAAGAGTTAGTGCCCCATTTTTCAGAAAAAAAAAATCAATAATAATACAAAAAAAAAAACAAAAAAAAAACAAAAAAAAAAAAAAACAAAAAAACAGATTAACAAAAGCAAATTCTTGATAAAGTACTGTTTATTTTGATTCATTCATGATTACTGAATAAAGCCAAGGATTAAATATCTAGATATTTTTCTAATTCTTCAGAGCTAACAGATATTCTTAGTAAACATCAAAATAATCTAAGTAGTATAAGAGACAGTTTTCAAAATAGGTAAGGAAAACAATAAAAGGCAAAAATAACACAACAATACTCATAATATTTTTACCTCTTGAAAGATATATTGTTTATTTTCAATCTGCATATTCCCCATGGTTACATTTTATTTCTGTGTAACTCCCATGTCATTATATTATTTGTGTCTATTTATGGTAGAATTCAATGCAGTGGATGTAGAAATGGGGAATACATGTTTTTAACCTGCTTTCAATTACTCTTTAATTTAATTTCCTTAGACAACATATGAATTTAAGACTGGACAGAATCCAGTTGTCCAAATTCATCTGTCATTCTTCCTTTTAAAATTTATAAATTGTTATTTACAGGTAGAAGTAAGGATTATGAACAACATATGAATAAAGTACCTTTTACCAATGAGCAAAATAAGACTGAATCACTCATAGCCACAGTAAGATTACTCAGATATTTTGTGGGCTATAAGATACAGCTTGTATACTGAAGAAACCAGAAATAGGAATTGGAAACGTTGCACTGTATTATATTTTAGAGATCAGAAAAAAAATAGAAGTAGGGAATAAGTAATTTTAGATACATCTGGTATTAAACTATGTGCAAGTGAGCTAATGCAAATACAGCTATAATAAAGCTACAGAATAGTTCAGTAAAAAATTTTCAGGCATTCTGTCAGGATACCAGTAGGACAGTGTCTTCCCTGATGTATTGGTGCAGTTTAGCCTATAGGAAAAACTGAGGTACAGCATAAACACATGAAAAACTTACAGTACTCAAACCAGATCAAAGCTCTGTCTTGCACAATATTGTGTTTGATCAATTATGAATACGTAGAGAATTGTATAAAAACAGGACAAGTATACATTGATAGCTCGCAGCTTACCCCTACATAGGTGTCTGAATCTACTTCCAAATCCACTGCCATCCATATTGATCTTATTCACCCACAGCTTAATTATTTGTGTGAGAAGATTTAATTCCTTTGGGTGTTCTGAACCTTTTACCCCCTAGTTTCATTTAATATCCTCTAATCTTTTTATTAGACGAGATAGTGAATTAATAGTTGCCAAGTGACTTTCTCCATATCCAATATGAATTTCTAGATGTCTGTCAAGCTCACTCCAGCCTTAGATTTTGCAGGCTGACAAGTTCTAGGAAACCAATCTGTCTGATGCATTTCGATTACAGAGAATATGTGGCATCTGAATTGCAAATAGCGTATGATAGTGGTTGAGGCCGTAAAGTCTAGCTTCAAAATGTTCAGCAGTTCAGCATCTCAGACTTTCTGATTTGGATCAGTGCCATTTCAAAATATTTCTCCTTGATGAAATTCACATGTAATGACGATTTAAAGGAAATGACTCGAAATTATGATTTCCTGGGAAAGATTTGGTTTTGCAAACCATAATCTGGTGGAGAAAACAAAATAGCAAAAGTTACCAACTGGTTCTAGATGTAAAGAAAATGATAAAGAGATACTTCTCAGGACCTTTGTCATATAGTATCGTGACAATCCAGACGCACAGGTACTGCAGTGTTTGTAATTTTAAAAAAAAAGAACTATGACAGGGCCATTTAAACTCTGTTTTGAATTTTGACTGAGGAGTAATATTGAAGAGAATTGTTGGAATTAGACATATATATTAAAAAAACAATTTGCGTCCTTTTTATATATAGGAAAATATATATTAAAAAATAAGATGGAAGTTGAATCTCTTTTACTTTAAAAAAAAAAAAAAAAAAAAAAAGACCACTTCTAAGCTACTTACAAAGAAGGCATATTATTTCTTATAATATGCTGGCTTTAAAAGTTGATACTGTCTCAGGAGAACACACGTAGTATCATGCTTGGTGACTTCTTGAAATTTACTATCTCCCTGGCTCTCACAAATCTTTTCAGAACATCAATTTGCATTTCTTCTACAAAGTAATTTTTCTTAATCTAATAGTGTATTTAATGATTAATATAATTCACTGTTAGAAATATATTTTTTATTTAGAATTTAAAAGATTATGTGATAGCATTTAGGGATACATACCATAAATCGCACTGGAGTAAATGACAATTAAAATAATAATAACTTACCATATATATTTAAACATTATGAAAAGGTCAGTAGAGCTGTTTCATCTGTCCTTATTTATGTTAGTGATGATTGAGTGAGTGAGCAAATTTAAAAGTAAATTTCATAATAGGTTGTGACTCCATTTCAGTGTAACAGTGTGTTTCAGTTGAAACAGAGGTGATGTGGGATAGATGATGCTGCTAATCTCACCTGCTGCTCTAGCTATCAATACTCGGAATTCTTTAATACAGTCTGGTGTAAATAGAACACTTTGGGGATGTTAGAGGTGAAGATTTTGTATGAAAGGGAATGTATCACATTTAAATATATGCCTGTTTTTAAACATAGAATATGTGTACCAAAATATAGGAGCGTAGACTATTTTTAAATTAATATCTGAAAATGTTGTGAGATGAAATATCAGAAAACTGTGAGATGAAAGTTCTCCTAATTTGCATGGATAACATTATTAAATAGATTCCCGTGTATTGGTTAAGATTGCATGGAACATTTTTTTTTAATCTGAGTTTATCAGCAAGAGGGAAAGAATCCAAATATTACATGTGCTGGCAAATACAAATGATTTTATAGTTGGCTAGAAGAACTCATGGGTGATCTCAGTCATGGAATAAACTGAGTTCCATTTGTTAAATGCCCCATGAAGCCATAATAAGGGATTCTGTATGCATCTGTTGCACATTAAAGATGTGTGATCAAGCACCATATTTAGAAAATAAGATCCAAGAAATATCTTAAAAATTCTCATCTTTGGAAAATACTTTACAATTTTTTCTCATATCAGAAATAGCAATTGAGTTTTCTGTGTAGCTGGCTGAATAATTTATAATGATCTGTTTAAATTTTATCATTAATGTCCAGAAAGTATTTAAAGAGATCTTAAATTGCTTGTATGCAGAAATGATTTAAAATAATTTGTTAAAGTATTTGTGCAAGTATATATAAATATTACTTTTGTCTCAGAAATATGTTTTTTTCTGAACGGGAATGCAGTTGACTTGGTTGAACATATGCAAACAGATTCTTACCAATTATTTAATATAAGAAGGCTATCTGATATAACCAAGTTTCTATATGTGTATAAATGATTCTGTTAAAATTGGAAATCGTTTTCCATTGCTACTATGTGAAATAAATAAAAGCTTGATCAAGTTCATTTAAATCTGATCCTAGTTAGAGTTCTGTGTGTAAGTCGCAGTTGAATAGAGGGCTTCAAACATAAATTGATTTTATGTTGAGATGTAATTCTTTCAATTATTCTTCAACATTGTATTCTGAATAGGAATTGATACCATCTTTAAGATGACTCTAATCCAGAACAGGTTCTCAAAATCAGCACAGGCTATATACTAGTTATAATCAATTTAATAATAAGACGTCAATCTTCAATTATATGTTGGTCAAATAAAAACCCACAAAACCTTGTAATTTTACAGTAATTGGTGTCATGTCAAGTGATACGGAAGTGGGCTCATAAGAACGTAATGAGGTTCAGTGAGACCAAGTGCAAGGAGTTGCACTCGGGTTGGAGCAATCCTAGATATGAATAGAGACTGGGTAATGAACTCTTAGCGAGCAGCCCTGCAGAGAAGAACTTGGGGGTCCTGATGGGCGAGAAGCTGTATATGAGCCAGCAGCGTGCTCTCGCAGCCCAGAAGACCATCGGTATCGTGGGCTGCATCAACAAGGAGTGGGCCAGCAGGGAGAGGGAGGGGATTGTCCCTCTCTTCTCTGCCATTGTGAAGCCCCACCTGGAGTTCTGGGTCCAGGCCTGGGGACCCCAATACAAGAAGGATGCAGAGCTGCTAGAGTAGATCCAGAGGAGGGCCACAAAGACAATCAGAAGGCTGGAGGTACCGACTTTTTACTCAGGTAGATAGTGATAAGGCAAGGGGGAATGGATTTAAACTGAAAGAGGATTTCTAGATTAGATGTTAGGAAGAAATTCTTCATTCAGAGGATGGAACAGGCTGCCCAGAGAAGTTGTGGATGCCCCATCCCTAGAGGGGATGTCAAGTAAGACAGAAAACAAATAACATTTTAAATATTTCATAAATTCCACAATAGCTCAAAGATGAATAGAGCATGTATTTGTACTTGTTCGTTCATATAGGGCTTGTATTGTTTTTCAGAAAGTGACAGGGAATATGATGGAATAATGATTCTATGTGTACAGTAGTCATTTGGAATACTGCATAAAATGACCTGTTCCATCTAAATGGCTCAATAGGATACTTCAGGTGTATTTTTAATTATGATTTCTTTTATAGCTTGTATGTAATTATTCCCACAGAGATGGCACTAAGTAAACACTCTTTCCCTTTCAAACCAGTGCATATTTTCCCAGCTGGAGACTAATACATATTAGGACACTTTACTGATATTTTGCCATTGGAAATACATCTATTTATCTAAACTATTATCACCAGCATATTGATTCCCTAGCTTGCAGCATTTGTAGCCCTGTACAACTGTGGAGCATGAGAAATTACAACACTAAACCCTCAGTGAGAATCCTCACGGTCTTCAGGTTTCTATTTTAAAAAGTAATTGTAAACCATTGCACGTTAACTCTTGATAAATATTAAGCCTTGCATATTCTTACTAACATTCCAGATTCTTAGATCCAACAATTAAAATTAACAGTGAAATTTGACTCTGAAAATTACTGCAATAACTCATGCTTTTGTGTCCTCAAAATGAGCAATCTAGATTAAAAAAAAAACAGTGGACTACAGGAGATGTAGCAGACTGGAGCAATCTGGAATTCTATCTTGTATTTTATGCACATGTGCAAAGAGGATATACTAATGTTCAGTTAATCATTTTTAAAATCATAAATTGCTTCTTGAGTATAATTGTCCCTTTTTCCTGGTTGCTACATGGTTACCAGATCAAAGCAATGCTCTAACTTTACTCAGGCATGCTTTCCTAGACAAAATGACTCACAGCAACAATCAGTACTCTCAATGAACTATGCAGAGCACAACTATTCCAACTGCTATGACTAGCTAGCATGTAGACTGGAAAGAAAATTCACTTCTGCTGGAAAATACCAGCAATAAATTGAGACTATGAATTTTATTTTAAGTCAGTCATATTAAAAAAAAAAAAAAAAACTTGCAAGGTTCCGGACTCCACAGTATGTACTGAACTGGGGGAAAAGGGCAACATTTTAGAAAGATTCATAACAATAAGCTCTGATTCTCATACTTCAGAGTAAAGAAATGTTTTCCTGGCTTTATGCGGCTTCAGAGGCTTAGCACTGTGAGATGAAAACAGAAATAGCATGTAATGAGCAAAGAATGGAGTTTGACAACAGTTTAATGCTGTCTTATAGTTTACAGAGATAAGTTCTATCAAAAGTTTAGCAATATATTTTACAAAATCTTAGGTAAAGTAAAAGTGAGAAAATATAGATAAGTTTCTGAGGAGACCATCATTGGCAATAATTGTTCATAAATGCATGTACTGCCAAAAAGCAATGACAAAAATAAGGCATGATTGTGAAGCGAGATATATTTTTCTCTGGTAAGATAGGGATTATGAAAATTTAATAAAGATACATGACCAATTTTTTCTTTGAGTTGAACATCTGATTGCTACTCTATAAGATTCCTTCTGAAAATTTGCAAGTAATGTATTTATGTCTAATGAAAATAGAGTTGCAAATATACACACATTTATTTTTTTTTTAATCTTGAAACCCTTTCTCAAATTTCTTTATGAAAACAAAAAGCATGGTTGCATATTTTTCACTGTTCACAGGGCTGAGTTTAGTCAGTGTATCAAAATGCATGAAGTTATTTGCCATAATTAGAGCTTGCTGTAATTTAAATTTTATTTTGAATGCTGTTATTGTATGAAACATAACACAGATAAGGTAATTTTCACCTTGCAGACGCATGTTTAAGTCACTCACATGAGCAGTCAAATCCACCAAAAATGCTAAATCTGTGACCCAGTTTTCATCTTCATATTCTGGCACAAATTTTAATTTTGATTCCATAAAGGACTTGATTTAATTTCCCTAATCCTAAAGTCTTCTTAGCGTTTTAACCCAACTTAGCTACCTTCCTTCAGAAAAGTAAATGATGATCCTGTAGTCAGCATCCATACTTTTAATGCACTCCTAAAACTGGTGATGATTCAGTTTCTTGGACTTAATGAAATTCACAGCTTTGATAACAATTTGCACAACATTATCCATTTTTAAAGCTTTACCACATAAATTTTCTTGATATCTGATGCATTGATATTTCATGAAGAATGAGTTACTGGTGGTGATTGTGTTGTCTTCTATTAATTTCATAAGTCCCTCTTTTTTTACAAACCATCACCAGGGCACCGTTGGTAGCTATATTAGATATGCTGAGGAAGGTTAATGTAAATTGCTTTAATGTATTTTTTCACTTCTTTGTACAAATGAAGAGATTGAATTGCATATTCCAACAGCACCAAAAAATCCATTTCTTCAGTGATATTATATTTGTTATCAATACCTCTGATGAAAATGGCAAATTGACCCATATCTGTAGCATCAATAACTTCATCTATCACCAAAGCATAACATTTGAAATTAGCAGCTTTACTCTCCAAATTTTTTTTCAATGCGTTTTCCTGCTTCTTCAGTTCACCTGGCTACAATCTGATAATACAAACTGATTTTAGAAAAATCTGTTGTTTTTTGTTTGTTTGTTTTTGTGATTATGTGATATCTGTCATGCTTTCTATTCATTGCTTAACAAACTCACCATCAGGATATCGTTTAGATATTTTGCAGTCAGATTTGCTATCATATAACTAATTTTTATAACAGAGCCTGTTTGAGTTTTAACTTCTTTAAAAATATTTTGCTGAGGTGAGAGACTTTTTTCAGTTCCGCTCTTTCGTCTTTAAGAAGCATTCCTTGATATGCACCACATTTGTCAGCTTGGTTTTGCATATAATGTCTTTTGAAATTGTAATCTTATAATAGTAACAGAATGTCCTTGCAAAATAAGCACAGTACCATACAATTTGTTAGCACTGCACTGCATCTCTTCCCCCATGTCCCAGGGCTGGGGCAGGCTGCTCAGGGGGCAGAATCACCATGATGGCACGGCAGCAGGGAGAGCAGGCCGCAGTGTGAGCGGAGCTGGGCTGCAAGTAATGGACTTGCCTGAGTAATGCCCACCTCTTCGTAAACAGCTCCACTAGTAATCTTTCTTCAGACTCAAGTCAGATTCTTCTTTACATCAGAGTTCTCACCACTCCTGTCTTTGTTGTAACTCCCTGTGATGCCAATATCACAAAATTACAGAATGGTTTGGGTTGGAAGGGACCTTAAAGAACATCCAATTCCAACCCTCTGCCATGGGCAGAGCTGCCTCCCACCACATCAGGCTGTAGGGGCCCCATCCAAGCTGGCATTGAACTCCTCCAGGTATGGGGCTATGAAAAGCTTTAACAGGATCTGAATAACTCAAATCTATCACATTTCTCTATTATAAAAAACATTTTTAGGTTGCTTATAAGCTGTCTGTTTGTCATCAGATAATCTGGGAAAATCTTGTTACTTATTATTTTCCCATGTCTTTAAACTTACTCCAAAATTTGTAAAAGTGTTTTTTACGTCATAGTTTTTTCCAAATAGTGTAAATAGATTTATTGTAGATTTCTCAATATTTTACAGCCATTCAGGTATATAATTTGTTCTTGTTAGTATAGCATATTAACAGTTTTAATTTAGGATTCATCCTACCATGTATTTCAGAAAAATGAATATGTACTATACCTTATTATAATGGCAGTCTGTTAAATCTTACACATCTTATATTCTTTATTTAGAAAGTTTTGCCTGATTTGTTCTGATTTCTAGACTGAAAGGTATTTTAGAAGAACGAAATTGAAAAAAAAACCCACGAAGATGTAAAACAAAGGAATGCATGACAGGAAGATGAGCTGTTATTCTGAGACTAGTCCTCACACTGCCTTCTGCCTATAGACTGCATGATGAGTACAAAAGGCTCTATAGAAAACCCACTCTGCATCTCACTGGTCCCAGAAACCTTTCAAATCCTCAAAAGCAGAGATCTGACTGAAAGCCATACTCCGTATAATGTTAATTTTCGAAACTATTGCATATAGCACAATATGGAGTTATGACAGCCTTCTTACAGTTGTAAAGTGTTAATAGATTGCACTTGCTGCAATAAAATTTAGCATCTACATACCTACAACAAAATGACAAGCTAAAATGAATGCCAAAATAATACCAGTGAGGATCACCATATATGAACTTGAACACATTATTTTATGGAAATGTTATACAAACTTAAAGTAATTATTGAAAATACTGACAGGCAAACTTCACAGTGAAAACACAAAGCAGTTTAAGAAGATGAGATGAAATTAAAAAAAAAAATAATTAAGAACCCTATTTGCAGAAGCAATATTATTGTTGATATATATAGCGAATCTTCAAATATTTTGTGCGTATAAAACAGAAAGTACATAAGTGCCATTGATAAACTATGAAGCAACTTTAAGACTAGTACATACGTTTGCTTATTCTCTTGAATTAATATGGTTTTATGAGAAAGTTTCCAAACATCTTAATTTGCTGAAATTTATGATCCTCACTTTTCAAGAAATGGGAATAGTTACAGTGTAGTAACTTGAGGTAGTACTTGAAAATACTGTTCTTTAGGAACTGAAATTCAGCTTCTGTAAATTACACTGACATCTTTTAAAGTAAATTGACATCAATAAAAGCAGTGTATGAGCTATCAACTTCAGTTGTTTAAAATAAGAATATTATATAATTCTGAATTAAAATAAAAAATGCTAATATCTTCACCAACTTGCAGCAATTCTTCATGCTAGTGTTTCTTGAAATACTGATATAAATAGTGCAGTAGAAAATGTGATCATTTGAAGAGGTGTTTCATTTTCTCTAAGTTTACTCCAGCCTTAATTCTGTCTGTGATGATATTTCACAATTCAAGATTTTTACTATGGTCCTATTTATGTGAACACAAAACACATCATTCTAGCAGTATGCAGTGATCAACAAAACAGAGCTCTTTCCTGATATAAAGTGTGTATGCTTGTCATGACTATGTCAGGTTCCTGTTCTATTCTCCAGCATTGAATTTGACAGATACACTGCTATCGGTGGTTTACTCTGCACTGTATAAAGGGGAGGCTGCAAATGCAGTTTGTTTCAAAGAACTTGTAAATTCACAGGGGAAAAAGATGCCACATTTATGAACTGTAAGAACAACACTGATTATTAATGTATTAATATATTAGTCTAATATAAGACTATATTTTTGATACATCTTTTTGTAAGATGGCTGTGTGAGTTAACTGGGGTTTGTACAGACAGTCCCTTGAAAATGCTGGGGGTAAGATGGAGTGAGTCCCTTCTCACCCCACAGGCAAGCTCTTAGGGTGCAGCTGCTCTGCACTCCTGTTTTTCTTCACCCTTTTTGAAAGTTTTATGTCCCACCAAAGCTTTTTAGGAGCCTGACAGCTCTCAGCCTTCTCTTCTTCGGGCTGGACTGCCCCAGGTCTCTCAGTCCTTCCTCATATGGGAAATGCTCCAGGCCCCCAGTCATCTCTGTGGCCCTCTACTGGGTTCTCTCCAGGAGTTACTCATCTTTCTTGAACTGGGGAGCCCAGAACTGGACGCAGCACTCTGGATGTGGCCAGTGCAGAGCAGAGGGGGAGGATCATCTCCCTCGACCTGCTGCCACGTTCTTTTTCATGTATTCCAAGATTCCATTGGTCTTCTTGGCCTTAAGGGCACACTGCTAGCTCATGGCCAACCTTTTATCCACAGGAGACTAAGATCCTTCTTCACAGAGCTCCTTTCTGGCAGGTCAGCCTCTAACCTTTATTGATGCATGCAAATCCCAATGAAAGCAACATGTACATTGAGATATGGGAATTAATTGCTTTGACATAGGCTTATAGAATCATAGATCATTATGTTCTTCTGCCAAGTATTATCAATTCCTTTCTTTGCTTATGCATAGAGAAGCACATCAGGCTTGCTAGACTGTCTAATATGCACTCATTCATGATTTTTTGCTAGCTTAATAGATGTTAGCTTGACAGAAAAAAATTTCTCACTTATAGTTAGTATCATTGGTAATTAATTTTAATATGCAGGCAGAATTACCAGCAAATTAGTATTTTTTTCCCTTTCCTACTCTGAACTTGGTTGTAAGTTCTTGAGCCTAATGACTGGACTAAGTGCATGAAAATTGAACCAGATGGGTCTGTTTTACTCATTATTTACTTTTCTCATAACCATCTGTTAATCTCCATCAAAAAATATGGTAATTGAAATTCTCAAGCACTTCAGATAATTTTTAATATTCACTATTGCAATGGAGAGGGTCATACTGCCTATACTCGTGGGAGCTGGGAGGAGAAAGCAGCATGAAATAGTTCCTGGAACTTATTTTGACATATTTTATATCAACTACTGACTAAAGTCAGTCCCGAGGTTAGGGACAGAACCTGTTAATAAGGTTAAGCATGTACTTCAGTTCTTTACTGCTTTTCTGCTTATACAGCTTGTCATATAGCTAACTTCACTGAGGAAAGTGTTCTCTCCTCTGTGCCCTCATGGGTCTGTTTTATCTTCAGTGAATCTAATACACAAAGTCATGTTTTGTTGAAATTACAGAACAGTGAAAAATGCATGAATAAGATATTAAACTGCGTAATTCGGAATATGAATATTAAAGAGCATCACTGCATTTTCTAAAAATTTAGAATTCTGATGTATCCTGACTTCATACAGTGTTAGAAATAGAAATGTAGCTCTTCTGAAAAGGACAAAGAGCAGCTGAAAGATTTGGCATTGCCTCGCTCTTGTACTTCATTTTGAACTCATAATTTGGGTTTACATTCACATAACTCCCTCTTCTGCCATCTTCTGAAATCGCAGTATTTTGTACCGAATTGCAAAGGCAACACCTGACAACAGCTTTTATCTACAGAACTCTGAATTATTTAATCAAAACTGGATGCTTCTGCTATAGGTATCCTACTTATTTTTTAACCAGTTAGGTACTAGTTTAATGTCATATAAGAGCTAGATGTTTATAAGTAGCAAATGCCTTTTAAAGGAATTGTTCTATGAAACTATTCATGTTAACCTCTCATGCGACAGTGGTATCAAGAGACTTTTTTTTCTGTACACTAAGAAAAATGTCTGAGATCCTCAAGATATATATGAGTGTATGAAATGTACATGACTCTATAACATGACTCTACTGCTATCAGCATATGACTGGATAATTTTGAGTTTGTTGCATCTCTTACAATAATAATTTGACCGTGGAGGGGAAAAGAGAATTGCTATGCATTTATTCCAATGTAAATGTGTTCCCCAAAGTCACAAAAGTGACATCAGCTGCTGATGCTTAGGAAAAAGAAATCAATAAAGGAAGTCAGACATAACAAATGAGAATATCAGGCCCAGTGACAGTAGACAGGAACCTGGGTGCCTTATATCCACACACCTTTCAATCAAGTAATCTTTGTATGGCAAGAGAATAAACTGAAGGCACTCTGGCAGCCAAGTAGACTTTGATCAGTTTTGTTCATAGATGTGACTCATATTTCAGTAGCCTCTTTTTTCTCAGCCGCTGATCTTCCCTAAACTTTGGAGTGAGTGCTTAGTGAACTTAAAGGAACCTTTACTCGTTCTGCAAACAGGTACTAAATACTCATGCTGAGCCATAGTATTTTTTTTTTTACCTAAAACATCAGATGCAGTTTCTTTGTTACATTTCTTTTTGTCATGACCTTCCCATTCTACAGAGGAAAATTAAGTGAAAGATGAGTTATTTTTTATAATCACATTGGTTTCCATTAACTCAGTCTTACAGTAGAAATTGAAGATATTTCTGTACATTTTTCTTTTTTTTTCTGATTTATATTTTTGTACTTTTAAAAATTATTTCTGTGTTTTGTTTTGTTTTGTTTTTTGTTGATCTCATGGGAATTGATATAGTACGCACAATGGGAAATGGTAGATATGCTTTCATAAGTCGCTTTAATATGTCTAAAGGGGAGGCCAAGACAAGTTCAATTTTTTTCACACTAATGTTTCTGGGCTTAGTGGTGACTGTCTTTATTTATTTATTTATTTTTGTAATGGCTGACTGTACCATAGTGGACAACACTCTGGTGGAAACACATGACATAGCCTGCCGCATGTTGTCTGCTGAGATGGACTCTCGCTGGATCTGAGATAGGATCATTATTGGTATATTTTGTCTTCCTCAGAGCACAACGGGTAGGCCGTGTGCAGTTTGTGAAAGTACTGTGTGCACAATATAAAAGTGAAGCTGTATATTGCTTATTCTGTGTGTGACATGAATGCATATGTGTATTTGGATGCCCAAAGCCTGCTGAGAATAATGCTAGACAACTGCAGACAATCAAGACGAAACTTCAAGCACTGTTGGTAACACTCTGTATTACCTATCTAGCATGACTCTTGCAGAAGGCTATTCCTTATGCTGTATCAGATTTTACTCAAAACAAAACAAACAAACAAAAAAAAAAAAGCCAAAAAACAAATAACAAAACAAAGAAACAAAAAGCCAGCATGATGAAAAGGTTACCAGGTCCTGGGACTGAGCATCAGAACTATTATTTGATAGCATATTCAAAGCCATAGTTGGTTGCTGCTATATGTGCATTGGCATTGTGTTGGAGTAACTGTATCCTGCTTGTATGCTGCTGCCAGTCTCACACAGACCATGTACAGGGCTCCTCCATCTGCCTTCCTGTTTCCCCTGACCTCTCCCTCCAAGGATAAGAAGCAGCTGTGCTGGCTTGAGTCTCCTAGAGGCATCAGGACCATCAGAAGCAAGGTGCTACCCAGAGGTTGTGGAAATGGCACTGCATTGCTACACAATCCATTCTGGTTTTAATGTGGAGAGTATTGCAATAACTTAACATCTTAATCTCCACTCTCCCTATGGTGAATTCCTAAAAATAATGCAACTTAAATGGACGTTAATAGCCAGAAGTACCAGATTAAAAACATAGAATGGTAAAATTAATAAAAAATGCATGAACTGGGCCTTTTCTTGTTTTCTTTTTCGGAGGGTTGTTAAATGACTCTAAAAGAGTTATTCAGTAGTGTTGGGTTTAGAGTTTGAACTCTCTAGGTAGTCTGCAACAGTGTTTTGTCTTCTACTGTCTTTTAGTTAATGCTGTATGGTAATTCCTGGTATTTAATTCAAATGTGAGATTTTTCATTTCTTTTTTATTAATTTTAAATTTAATTCTTGCTCTCTTCCTGACAATATCAAAAATACTTATTCACTTTAATCATTGCAGTGTTTCACAGCAATGGTGATCACAGCAAATCAGCATTTTATGCATGATCAGGTTCATAAACCTTTGCAAAGTTGTGAATGTTTACAGTGGTTTGGGTCGATGAAGGGGACTTGCCAAGAAAATACACATCCTTCAAAAAATGCATTCTTTAATTTCTTAGGAGATATATATAAATAATGATTTTAAGAAACCAAGGATGCTTTCTGCTTTGTTCATATTTTAATAGTATACTCCTCTTTGCTGTTTCAGTAATTAAGTCTTATGACATTCCAGAAAGCCTAAATCCTGCTGAGATGTTTAAGTTTGGAGCAACCTTCTTGATGTACAAACAAATTAAATAAATAACAGACACTTACCCAGGATCTTAACAAGCTGTTTTGCTCGTTCCTTTGAAACGCAATTGAACGGTAAAGCGATATGGTCTATTCAAACTGTTCTAGCCTCCTTGTTCACTAGAACCTTCTTTTGAAATTCATTGCCTTCAATTACATTTTTTTAAAGAATTTTAATTACGTGCCTGAAAAGAATAAAGATGCTCCAGGCTCCATTTGTTTATCGTGGAAGGCCTAAAAAAAATGAGGACAGAGCTTCCCAGCTCATGCAGGGGTTGCAGGGAGAGAGAGATGACTTTTAATTCGACAAGTTCAGAGAGATTTCTTAGTTTGACGCGCACAGCAGGGGGTCTTTGAGCGCCTGGCAATACTTCAGCATTCTGAGCTTTGAAAGTCTTTCCCTGCAGCAGAAATTGTATCAAAAGCCAATGATAATATTCCCTGCAAGGTAAAGGACCCTATTGAAGATTTCTAGAGCTGTTTATTTATTCATCACAGTTTTTTCTTTTAGGACGTACCAGGCGTATAGGTAATAATTCACACGAATGCTAGAAAAATATAATAAATAAATAAATAAATAGGAATCCCTCATTAATCCTTCAGCTTTCCCTTCAGTTTTCCATAGGCCACGTGCATCCTATCATTCCCTGCCATGTACTCTGCATAAAATCTTCACTTCAGATCTCAGTTTTTCCCTATTTTTAACGGAATTGTCATTTCAGTCTGTTTTCTACCACCAACTGAGTACATAAGATGTTTATGGCCATTTCCTACCTCTAAACCCTCAAAATGATTGATTAATTTTACAGAAGGATATTCAATTTCTTAGGGGTCTTTTTAAATCTTATTTTTAAAGTAGATTTGTGATAAAGTGTTTCAAAGCCAAGATTAAAGCCGTATTTATATTCCAGAGATCAGAGTTTTAACGTTTTGGCATTACTTTTATTTGAAAAGTATGCACATATGTTTTTCTGTTTTTGTTTTGTTTTGTTGCTGCAGCAGAGCTGGGAATGTGAGACTACGACAACCTTTCCCTTGTGTAATGTCAATGTCGGCTATCACTTTGGCAGAATCAGCCAGCTCAGTGAAGACATGAAAACCCTCCTTCCCTCCTGTTTTTTCATCTGCTGGTGGCATTCAAAGTGACCTTCCCTTATAAATATTGGTGAGTGACCACATGGGGAAAGCAGTTGTTTGGTGCAGAGAAACTTGTTTCAAAAAGCTGTGTTGACCTAAAGGTTCTTCATTTTTTTTCCAAGTATAACAAAAAGACACATGAGCAGGTGTTTGTTTTGTTTTGTTTTTTTCCTTTTTAATAATAACTTCAAGTATTTAGTAACACAATGTATTTCTCTTGGCCTGCAAGCATTTATAGAACACTAGCCTGTGTTATTTACTATGACCCTAAGAAACTATCTCTTAGAAGGACTGTTTTTAAGACAGAGATTTCCTGACAGCAAACAAGAATCTCTCATCTCTTCCTGTTGTTTTGTGTTGGCTAAATGGTCTGGTATGGTATAAATTTATTATAACGCCCCCAGTCTGGCAAGATGAGACTTTCCCAGGTGGAGGAATTAAGGAAGATAGCCAGAGGCTGCTTTCTGGGACCCTTCTGTTTTGGGAAGCATGCCTAGAGTGAAATCACAGCACTGCAGAAATTCTGATACCCATGGGGCAGTCCAGGAAAGCTGTGGTAATGGGAATAGTTCCATAAGGCAGTCTAAATTACACACTTCAGTACTGAAAAAAGTTCTCAGGTCATCTAAGGCTTCCTCAGCTGATTTATCCTTAAGACATCCAGTATGCCTAAAGAGATTTTCAGTGTTGCAAACAGATGTATAGTGAAATAGCCACCTGTGTCTAAGGAATATTTACTGTACCATAACACAGAACACTACAAAGTATTTATTGTACTCAGGTACAATAAATATTTTATCTAGCTAGGAAGAGTCTGGAAGTTGTAAATATATGCAGGGTGTAAGGCTGGAAATTTTTGAAGGATTACACATATTTAATCTAAAGACATTGCCATAAAAGTCACTTAGCTAGCTGCTATCCATTATTATCTACATTACTGCAATTATCTCCTATTCAGGCTACAGTCAGACAACTGTGATGTATCATTTATGGCTATATGATAAGTAATGTTTGATTTTTATATTTTTTTTCTTAACTGCATGTGTACTTGAAGTGTGTCAATTTAAAGGATCTGAGAAGCTTCAAAAGAAATATTAATAGGAAAGTTATCGTGGCACCAGCCTAACAAAATAATGCCTTTTCATCAAAGTAACACTTCTAGCAAATGGAAAGGCAGTTACATATAGCGTATGTGGATCTTATGGTAAAGAATGAGGAGTAGTACCATTTAGCAGTTTCTCAACTATGTATTAGGATTGTCACTGCTTTCCTTGACTTTGATGAGCAGTAGTCAGGGGACAGCATGGAACAAAAAAGAAAGAGGGCAGAAATTCATCAGACTTGCATAAGTGTCTGTGTTTTGTCAGTGTTGTTTCTTTCTTTTTATATTAACTGTGTGCTGGATTCTTGTATTTGGAGGCTAGCATTTGGGTATGAAAACAAATCAGTGTCAGTCTTATTTTCAGGGATTTGACTTAGAGTTTACGTAAGTCTTCATCCTGGTCAGGGCTCACTGTAGTAACAACTTCAGAAACTGAAGGCATAAATAAATATTGTATAAATACATTTTCTACAACTTTTTATTGGTAATATTGTGCCAGTCATAACCATGTTCTACAAATTCTAGTTCAGTGATATACCATGGTAAGATTACACACCATCTAGAACGCAAAGGGAGAGGACAGTTTCAAAACATTCAACTTTTGAGAAACGCCTTCTTTAGTTGTTTCCAATCTGAAGTTGTCTGTCAGAACATTTTTATATTTTTAAAGGATGTTCCATAATTTTACAGTAGCTGTAGAGAATAATCTGCCTCTTATCATACAGTGATATTTAGCACATATAGCAGCTTTCCTTAAAAATGAACTATATACAGGCTAACAGTTAACGACTCAGCGTTTCTTGTTTTCCATGTGAGATTCCAAGTACAGGCATACAGATCACAACTCATTATTGAAAATTATAGTGACATTTCTTATTATTATTATATAGTGACATTCTTATTATTATAGTGACAAGTCTTATGAGAGCAACTCTTACACCACTAAAGGGTAACTGGATGACCACAGCAGCTGCTCAATTCTCACTAAGAGCGTAGCAGCTTTGTAGAAGCTAGAATGATACAATTTGTGATTAATGGTAGGTCAAAATGGTGACTTTTTTATTTTGGGTGTACATACAGCATTAGAAAGAAGTGACAAAGCATGCAAATAATTTCTGGTACTTTGTTTTCCTGATTTAATTTTCTCTATTTCAGTGAGATCTGCCAGATGGTTCTAGATTCAGTAGTATTCTGCTTCCAGCGCATTTTGCACATATTTGATATTTTATTCAAATTTGACATTTCAGAGTGAGGGGACTTCTTCAAGAAAATTGAGAGGAAGAGTGAGAATTTAATTTATTAAATATTGCATATTTTTATATAATCATTTATTGAGCTAAGAGATAAAACTGTTTTATAATTTATGTTAAGAAGGTGGGATTCTTAGCTTTAACCTGTTGTGTTGAAATAGGATTAATACAACTCTGATTATTTTATAGTTTTTAAAAAAAAAACTCAACTATTTTTAAGGAGGTTGTTAAAAAAAAAAAAAAAAAAAAAATCCAGTATAAGCTCTAACACAGAAAGCTTAAAAGGCAAGTTTACCCCTTTGAAGCCTGTAGCTCTGAACTACAAATGAAGGCTTAATGAGGATACTTCCTTGCAGCTTGCTTCAAATATCGATTTATTGTGCACACTGCATTAACTTCCAGAAGTATAAACTTCCATTAGTCTTAAACAGTGTTTCTTTCCCCTAAGTAAAGAGGGGAACAATACTGCCATAAAAGAATATGTTTCTCTTTTTATCTATAAGTTTGTTCTTCATTTTTATTTCATTTTCTTTACATTTTTAACCTCTTAGAAATCTGATCTAAATTGAATCATGACACTCTTCTTTTTAATATCAAGTTGCACAAACTGCCACTAGCAGAAAGATGGTACTAAAGGTACGAATGGTACACTAATTTCAACTGCAACCCCAGCTTTCCTGTTCTTGTCTCTTATTATCCTCTTTGGCTGAGTGACAAAAGAGCTCTGCTTTAGCTCCAGGAGTGCTACGCAGGCCAGCCATCTCCTGTCAGAATGCCTGAATTCTACCTGCACCTGTATCCCTGGGGATGTTAATTTAGACCTCCGTGCTTGAAACTTTTAGGGTCTTAATTATCTTTTAGACATCCTTTTACTGATTTGATTAACATTTGATAGTCACCCAGATGAAAAATTACTGAGAAAAGGGAGACAGTCAGGACACATATACTGGGATTTTAGCCTTAGCTAAGGCTAAAATGAGCAGACATTGAAAAAGATCTGATGAGTGGTTGGGATGCATACACTTGTAGTCAAAATAAGAGACAACACAATACAGATTTTTTTCCATGAACATTTCTTTTAATTAAAATGCAAATTTTGATGAACTGTACTTAAGACTCTTAATTCCTTGCTTGAAATTCTTTTTGTTCAAATAGCAGATAAAGTGATTCCTCTTCTCCCTCTCTCTTTTTAAGGTTTTTAACTCAGAAAACATATGAAAGGGAATTACTGATCTTGGCTTGAGAGTTTGATATGTATGTATTCTTGTTACTTTGTGACAGTGATGGAGCAAATTTACCATGAGGTATTTTATGATTATTCAGATAACTAATTGCAAGAGAAGGATATTTCAGAAATTTATTTTGGTTTCTATTTTTGTAGGTTTCTCTATTTTTGGTTGCAGGCACATAGCAAACTCAATTTGAATTTTGATTCAGGTAAATGCATTTTGAGGAAGGGTTTGTAATTGTCAAACTGGACTTTTAGATTTTATCTGTGTACGTACCACAGTAAATGCGCTGTTTAGCTTTCAAGAATCTGGTGTTTGGATTGGCATCCATTTCTGTATTGTGTTGTGAACTAAGTGTTGTGTTTCTGCACTGAGGCAGTCAGACTTATTGGACACTGGAAAAAGTGGTGAAAAGAGATATGTTGTAAGTAGTATGTTCTCGGACTGCAAAGGGCCATTTTTTGTCAAAGTAGGAGTTTCAGCTATTAGAAGTAACTGTGAGAAAGGTTGTGAAGGCAAGAATGCCCATTTTCACACCTAAGTTTTATCTGTAGTTCTCTGACCTGTTGAAATGATAGATTTCTGACCCCTGCTGTATCAGTCTGTGCCTGACTGCAAAAAGATGCCTTCCCATGACAACTGTGGGAGGAGGTTCTGAATGAGCCCCATAGCTCCACCTAGACGCACAGTCTAGACATTGGTTGTATGGAAGTCTCCTATTTTTCTCTCTAGCACTGAGAAACTTTAGAAAATGAAAAGAAACAGAAGGAGAAGAAGGAAAGCTGTGGCCTTGTGATTAGCGGATTCTCTGCTGAGAAGAAGCAGCGGCCCCAGTCTCAACCCTAAAGTCTTCTCCAGCACTATTTACTGAACAGTCATAGAAATATGTTTCAGCTGAAGAGCTTGTTTTCTTATAAAGAGATAGTTACTGAAAATTCATAAATAATAGAATATTTTCTGTTTCTGTATCTGACAGGTGCAAACCTGCAGGAGCATATTTGCTATTGAAAATAACTTTTTCTATGAATTTCCTCTGGTAGAAAAAAAAATAAGCTTTTTTTTTTTTTTTTAAATATCCTACATCATACTTTGTTATGCATAAATCCAATGGGGTTTCAGATTTGTCATTTTTCTGTCAGGTTTACAGCTTTTCTGTGTATGTTTTTCTATGATTGATTTGCAAAAGTATGACTAAAACCGGAATCTTAATTATATAAAGTTTAGTTAAAGAAAAAACCTGCATTTAATCAAAGAGTGCTAGCAATGATCAGATTTTGTGTGCAGTATCTCTGGTGAATCCTTGACTTAAATGATGTTATCTTGATTTTGAATGTATGCTAGTAAGCCATATCAAAAGTACAAATATTCAGAAAAACTGAATTCAATTAATCCACTAAAAAGGAGAAATTTAAGGCTAGATATAAGTTCTTTCATTACCAGTTAGATTTTCTTATTCCTGGAACTTCTGCTTGATGTTGCTGTTGCTGTTGCTGTTTAGAGAAAAACAAAACAAATAGAGCATCAGTCTTCACTTACACTTTTGAATAATCAGTGACACCACCAGATACCAAACTGAAGCTTTGCAAGCCAGCAAGAGGTTTAAAGAGTACATTAGTTAGTTTCTTGCAAAACTATATTCAAACAATCTGAAGCAAACATCAGAGGTGGAGATAGCTTAAAAGAATTATATTCCTCTTTTAAAGTCCCAGTTCAACCATTTTCAAAGTTTCTGTGGTTTGTAGTTTCATCAATTTATTGTGGCTGTTGCAGTGTTCTTTAACAGATTTTCCAGTTCCAGCTCTAGGAATTGACTATAGGATATGCTAGGACAACATTAGCTCTTGCACTCATAATACACTAAATTGTCAATGTCTCTTTCTCTTGTGTGTCCACAGCATGACATGCTAACAAAATCCTTCTAACACTAGTTCAAAGCAAGAATGTAAGCATATCTCAAAATCTTTTTTTTTCTTTTTTCTTTTTTTTTCTTTTTTTTTCTTTTTTCTTCCCCCCTGTTGAAATTCTCCATACTGCTGTTTTGGATTTGGCTTGTCTCAGTGTGTGTAAACATATTCAGACCAATGTGAGAAGGAAATTCAGATAAGACTCAATAGGTGCCAAATTCTACCTTTAGAGCCAAGTGCATGATCTTTCAGGTGGTAGCATGGTAGCATTTCTGGCACAAAGGTTAATCAAGAGAATTATGCTAATATACTGCTGAACTGAAGGACTCTTACACCATTAAAAATAAAAGTTAAAAACTGACATTCCCATTTCCATATCACTTTTTAATATACTCACGTAACAGGCACGGAAAAATGCAGACTGCATTCATACTGAAGGTATTGTATTAGAAAAGAAAGTTAATGCTTTAGCTGGTGCAGTCTGACCTGCTAATCAGAACCGTGTAAGGATATAAATATTCTTTAGACTCATTATTTTCCCATGCCAGCATTTGATTTTTATCATGACTGATTTATATGCCAGCATGAAATTCTGAAACTAAATGTACTTAGCTTTCAATTGAGAAAGACAGCAAGAGAAAAATAAAATAAAAGAGGTCTGTAGGGATAAATTAGCTATCAGTCTGGTTTACAATTTTCAGAAGTGGATATAGGTAATATAAAAAATATTTCAGATATTCAAGAGCCTATGATTTATTTGTTTTCAGTTTTGAAAATCCACCTATTTGCTTGAGAACTCTGAAAAAACAGCATTTTGTTTGTTTGGATTTTTTTAAAATCATACAAGACTTCAGTGAATGTTACATTCGTGACAAACTGAGGTCCAAAGCCTGAAGCTATCTTAATTCTGAAAAGAGTTTCATGCAGGTAAAATCATTTTTGAGATATGGATGGTTATAAATGGGAGGCCTTTGCTCCATTGCAAAATGTCCTTACTGTGTTAAGGCAAAACTGTACCGGGAGAATACTGAGGTCAAACTAGCTTGAGGCATTGATAAATGTTAAGTTACCAGCAGCTGAACACTGGGAGAATTTATTTTCCCATGCAAGTGATTCTTTGCTCTCTAACAAGAAAGAAACTGATTCAAATGAATGCACATCTCAAAAAATAAAAAAAGAAATCCAACCACGATTCTTCCTCTGAAAGACTCCCTTCCTCTTTAAATGTTTTATTTAACTGACTAAATCTTACGATCACTTTTAAAAAGGAAATTAACTGTTAATATCCTGGGAAGTATTTGTGTTAAAGGTCATATTAAGCAAAAGGCAAGTGCAGACTATCTGAGGATTCTGGAGAAGATGTTTAATGCAAATTTTTTTGAAAAAATGATATGTGTCACTGCAGGTCATCTCTGAATATTCTTGTTGGGGTTTCTCTGTTGGATATGCAATCTCAGCTAAATGTTTTGAAGAGGAGGAATCAAATAAATTGCCCTATTTTGGGTTTTTCTCATCTGTATACAGTTGTGCAGGTCTAGTAGACCTGAAAATTGCCCAGAGACAAACTTTTAAAAAATAGAGTGCTTTTGAGGCAGAAAATTGCTTTTCTGCAGTACAGTCTAAGGGACAGGATGTGACAGGAGGACAAGGAGTTGTCACTATGCAGTGATATTGTAAAGCATATCTTACATAACAAAAAGGATCATTTGTCTCTTTTTTCTTTTTATTTTAAACTACAAAAGATTTAATTGAAACAGCTGAAGATGTGCCCTAGACCAAGAAAAAGGCATTATAGTTTACAATTAAAACTGGAAGCTCCTGCTTTAAACTCCCTCTCCCCTGAAATAGCTATTAAGTTATGCAGTGTGTGTGAAATGTTTATCTGTCCACCACTTCAGAAGCCTTATTCTCAATAGGGAAAATAAAAAATAAAAAAAAAAGTGAAAAAGCTCATTGTATATGCATGTCAAATATTAGCATGATTCTTGTAGTATAATAAGAAAAGAAAGTGCTTTGTGCTTTTGATTAGCCTCTTGATGTTTGAGAGTGTTTTTGTGTGGCTTAATTTTCCTTTTTATGGCAGTTTACACATATAAAACAAAATGAAGAGAGGAGTGGAAGGGGAAAGAAATGTGCCATTTATATACTAAGGATATGAGGCCTCCTTTGGGTCCATTATACATTAATGGGTCAGCTGAGATTTATTAGGATATGTATATTAATCTTTATACACATTCACATACTGTAATTGTTCCTTTGGTACTATAATGTGATTAGCTGTGAATTTGTGCAATATTAACAATAATATGGATTTCCATATTACAGAACAGTAATAGTAAATGGTTATTAAAAATGTATGTGAAGTATGGGATGTGAAGGTACTTCCTAACTCTCAGTAATCCAATTATGTTCTGTTGTTCTTAAATACCAAAATGGTTAAGTCTTTGCTGTAATGTGAAATCTTATATAAGATAAGCAGTAATTTTATGTTCTGCAGAACTGAATGAAACTAGAAGAAAGATTACTGTCTCTTTTCTCATCAAGAGCTGATTTGTATTTTTGCATTATTTCTGTTAAAAATGTAGCACAAAATAGAATACAGGAAGGTAAGAGTAATGTCTTATAAAGTTTTCGTATGAGTATGCTTTCCTATATTGTATGGAGTTCAACATGGAAAGAACAGTCTAGGATTTCAGCTGCTTGCCTGTCAATTCAGTATTGATAGCTGTATGGTTCAACACCACTAAAGAAGCAAATACAAACTGACGTGAAGAAGGTAAACACAAATATAATTCAGGGTCAAAATGAAAGCAGGAGAGATGTGACAGTCAGGTTTTCTGAAGAGTTTTTCAGGCACTCAGTCTTTCTACCACTGACCAGTCTTCGGTGCACACTGCCTTTTTGTAGCTCTGCGTACCCTTTTGCCATCAAGATCTAGTGCAATTGCAGCAGAACTAGAGCATCTTCCGCATCTTATAATAACATTTACTAGGGATTTTGGAGTGGTGTTCCCTTCAGATGTTGTAGTAGGTGGAAACATCCCATTGCTTTTATATCTTGTGGCCCTTGGAACTTATTTCTGATGGCTCAGAATTAAACACCCTGAGGTATATTTTGCTCGTCTGTACCTGTGAGTCATAACAGTTACTGGATTGTACACCTTCACATTAAAGTGAAAGATCAAAAGTATACCAAGGACATACACTCCTCCTTTCTTCATGTCTGTTGTACAGTCTGGTGCTCACAAGATTTAGTAACAGTACAGTACAAAGAAAATTCAGCACATTGTGTAAGTCACAGGCTACATTAGGTATACATCCTTTACAGTCTAATAATTCTGTCAGAGCTAATTCTTAGAAGTATGTGAAATAGAAGAAGTATATGAAGAGAATGAAAAAATAATCTTCAGTTTTAGCCAAACATCTTAATTCAATAATCATCCAACTCTGCAAGTATTCGAATCCTTTCAGTTTTCCATCCAGATACAGGAACTACTTGGAATTACTGATTACAAAAAAGCTTGCCAAAGTAGTAATAAACCATGTTATTATCAGCATAATAACAAATAATTATTTGTCTGTTAGTATGTTTTTTTCATTTTAACAGAAGGATGAAGGGAACAGGATGCAACATTTTGGAAATGTGCTTTGGTGTTTCTTACGGTTCAACATCTTTTTTTCCTCTTGTATTTATTCCTCCCACAAAATGAATCCTACTTTAGTTTCTTTCTAGCTTGTTGGGTTTGCGGTGTTCCTCTTGAGCTGGGAATTTCATTGCACACAGTATTCAAAATAAGATTTTGAATAGAAAACTGTCTGTGGGCACACCAGTAGCTTGCTCCTGAAAAGCAGTAACTTGTCCAGAATTTATTCATATAAAGTTGGGATATTTTTCCCTTTGTCAGCTACAGTATTTTTTCATTGGCCTAACTTTATAACTTTATTTGTCCTCTTACTGTCTATTTATTCAGACCAGACTTTTTTTTTTTTTTTTTTTTTAATCTGACTTCTTGCTACTTTGAGTACATTGATTTTCTGTAGGTAATTAATATGTTGAATGTCACAAGCTTCAACATAGATTTCTTTAGCATTCCCCTGTTGAATCTCTCCTTATTGAGAAGGCTGACAACAAGCCAATACTTCAGTTTTCTGTTTTACAACCAATTATTTATACTTTGGAGGCTCTTTATTCTTATTTTGTGATAGTCCAGTTTCTTTAATCTGTAGTCTTTTGAACCAAAGCAGTTTGCTCCAAGTTTGGTCCAAGGTTACTATTGTATTAGAAATTAAAAGAGATGGTATCCTTTGTATCAGACATGTTTATGCTCACTGATGTCTTAAAAGAACAGTTAGGGTGATTTTCTTTTCCTTTCCAATATTTTTGTTAATCCAGATGCATGCTCTTAGTATGCCTTCTACCATTTGCCACATAAACTCAAAATTCACTCTTAACTGAGATTTTGAAGTTCTGTGAATAGATTACACATGGTAGTTGATGGTAAAAAAACTTACTGTAATGAAGGTAGAAAATCACTCATTCTGGCCTCACTTTGTATAAGTGTTTTCTCCAGTTTTACAGTGTGTTTATCCTGCAAGGCCTCCTGATAGAGTGCTCTTGATATGCATGGGATACAAAAAAGATTATTTTTTGTCATGCCTTAAAAAATGGTCCTTAGACTTAGTTTGACTTTTTTTATTATGTCAAATTTAATCCAATAATTTTATAATCTCAACCCTGAATGAGTTTTCTCAAGCTAGAAAAAAGCCACTCAGAGACATTTGGAATACCATTTTGCCAATATTTCCATTTTCCTTTCCAATACTCAGAAATCTTAAAAAATGAACAATGTTAAGTAACTTAAGTATAGGATTTCTAGCTGATTTATTTTTATATAAAATATGGAAAAAAGATACCTACCTTATTCCTAGTCTTAGTAATATGCAATTTCAGTAGGGGGACTTTTGTCATGCATTTTACATGAAGACGATGAGCATTCTATTGTATTCAAATGATTGTAGAATTGCTGTAAAATGACATACAGCAGGTGGGCCAGTGTCATTTGTAGAACGTCTCTCTGAGCTGCAACTCGAGCTGCGAATGTCTCTCATTGATTTACCGTATTGCTTTAAGGCAAATACTCATTGCTTGCTTATCTATTCCACTTTATTTTGGTGTGATTTGATGCCTTATTTTCAATTCAGATTTGGTCTGTCTTTTGCTTCTGCTTATTAATTTGTGGCTGCAAAAGGGAACAAGTAAACTACAGCCATGAAAAGCATAGTTATGTGCTGTGAAGTTTCAACAGCAAGTTGAGATAGTCTGGAGTCTGTGTTTAAAAGTGCCATTTTTGTGGTTTGCTACTCATTTGATTTTTCTTTGAATTTTGGTATAACCTCACTAAATATCTTGTTTTTTTCATTGTTGGTTTTTGTTTGTTTTTGTTTTCAGATTTTATTTATATCAGACAACGGAGGGAACAGTTGTAAAGTCGTTCTCAATATTTAAACTAATAATTGCTACCTCAAAATTTTATTGGTATTTTTGGGAAATGTGTATAACCAGGCAGTGTAACTATAGAGATGCTTACATGTATTGCGTATTAAACTATATGATATAAATTAATCTCAGCTTAAGGAATGAGTATGCATTAGCAAATATATTGGATAAATAGAATTAGAGCATGTTAATTTCCTCACCTAACAGGCATAATTAATATTATAAAATAAAAACCATGTTACATAAAATCAGCTTTACTGAATTTCCAACAAAATTTTCATTATCTGTTAAATTTAGATATTTACCTAGTTTAGAAAAGAACATTTTGTGATTGGTAACATATTGTTTTAAATAACGTTAAGTAGAAGATTAAAACTGTTCATAGAATGGCTTGGGTTGAAGGAGACCTTAAAGATCATGTGGCTCCAAACCCCCTGCTTTGAACAGGGACATTTCCACTAGATCTGGCTGCCCAATGCCCCATCCATCTGGCCTTGAAAACCTTCAGGGATGGGTCATCCACACTTCTACATCTGTGTAACGTGTACGAGTGCGTCACCATCCTCAGTTGAACATCTAAAGTAAATCTCTCCTATTATAGTTTAAAACTGTTTCACCTTGTCCTATCACCATCAGACCATGTAAAAAGTCAGTCCTAATCTTATTCATATGCTTCCCTCAAGTACTGGAAGGAGGTGTCCCCAGAGCCTTCTGTTCTACAAAGGGAACAAGCCCATATTTGCTTTGTAGGAGGTGCTCCAGCCCTGATAATCTTTGTGACCCTCCTCTTTGCCCACTCCAAAAACTCCACATCTTTCTTTTACTGCAGTCCCCAGACCTGGATGCAGTAGTCCCAACAAGGCCAAGGACAAACCAGTGGGGGACAGTCACCGCCAGAGAATACTGTTGACCTTTTGAGGCACAAGAGTACACTTCTGGCTTATGTTAAGTTTTTCACCTACCAGAACCTCCAAGTCTTTCTCCTCAGGGCTGCTCTCAATGCATTCTTCTCTCAATCTGTACACATGACTGATTTCTCCGACCCAAGTGCAGCGCCTTGCCCTTGGCTTTGTTGAATTTGCTTAGATTCTTTGGACCCACTTTTCAAGCTTGTCCAAGTCCATTTAGATGACATCCCTTCCTTCTATTGCATCAACTGCACAACTTGGCTGTGTTATCTACAAAGTTGCTGAGGCTGTGCATGACTGCACTGCGTCATTGATAAAGTTATTGAAGAACCCCGGTGCGAAATGGACAACTGGGAACACCACTCCTAACCTGCATTATGTTGTAGCATTAATTTTCCAGTCACATTTCTGTCATATACTAGAACTACAAAAACTTAAACCAAAATTTATTTATTTATTTATTTTTTAAATTGCAGAACTTATTTTTCCAGAAGCTATGGAAGGATATTACAGAAGCTATGGAAGGATAACACAACTATTTGTGTTACTTCTGTTGCTTTGACCTCAAGAAAGCCCTTAGGTTGGATTCCCTTGCTTTCAGGCTATAAATACTTAATAATATTTATAAAGTATATAACTGGTCAAAATGCCTCTGAAATCAACCCTTTTTCTTTTCCCTTGAAGGGCCCCACTGGATGCTGTGTGAACACTGCACAATGTATTGAGCTTAGATCTCTGGTGGAACTCCACTGACTCGTACTTACATTTATAAAGACATTTCAATTCACAAGCAAGGTCCAGGATGTTTTTCTGGATTGATCTTTGTTCATGCAAACTTTATTAATCTTATGTTGTGTTAAGTAAGGGTAATAGCAATAGTATTTTCATATTTTGAACATGTCTTCTCATCTGCTTACCAAATCCATTTCCCAGTGTTCTGGGAAGCTTTTTTATGTCAACTTGTCATTTCTTAGAGAAGGGAAGTGACATTTCTGAATATAGTTCACAGTCTTATGGTGTGGATAGCAAGACACTCCTTTAGAAGAGTAATTTTCAAGTTAACTGGGATACACAGGGCCAAGACAGGTATCCTTCAGTAAGTGCTGTATGTTATCTAACACGGGCTAGAGTAATCCTTAAGGTTTCCCTGAGCTGTGTCCCACGCTGCTGCTGCCCCTGAATAAATGTCAGTTAAGAGTAGTGGGGCTTATTGTATCCTTAGCTATCCTAGGCCTGAAGGAAGCTTCAGTTGCTATTAGCTAGTGTTACAGGTACTACCAATTTCCTCTGATCTCAGAACACTTTGGCACATCACTTGCACCTGACAAACAGACCTCATGTGCTAATGGTATTCACTGTGTGTGAGGACTTATACATGATATCTGTACACTTTGGGACAGCACAGCCATGTTCAATTACTCCTAAAATTCACAGCAGTCACTTACTGATGTGTGTGACGCATAATTTATACAATGATCACATTTTAAAATGTGTGAACTTTCCTTCATGACAAAATTACAGTTCCTAAGTATTCTAAAAACACTGTGAATGAGCCGATAACGTAGCTAGACAATTCTCACCTTATTTGTATAGTATTCTAACTTGAAAATGAGTTTTCTGTTTCATGAAATAATGATGTTTTAAATTCTTTTTTTCATTTCATGTTTCTGATAGAGTTCAAAACAGATTAAAATTAGGCCAAAGATTGCAAATTGATAGTGTTTATGTCTGACATTTAAATCTGCAAGTGCGTCTGTATTCAGCAAATGAGACAACCTGCAGCAGCTTTGCTGGAGAACTCCAGTCTGATCCTTGTACACCTTTGTTAGAAGGGAAAATAAAAGGATCAAAATTCACTGTATAGAAGTGCACAGACACTTTCACTGTACAATTCCAATGTACTGCATTGTACAACTCAGCACTTTGGCATGCTGTTTAAACAAAAATTCTTGTTTTATTTACTTTCCTTGTTTCTTATTAATCTTGCTTCACTTTTTTTCCCCCAATTTTTCTTTTTCTTTAATTACTTTGCTTTGAAAGCACTAATAGTTTCTGACCCCTGAAGAAATAAGAAAAGGGCAGTTTTGTTCTTCTGATGGATCAGAGTCTGAAGCAGTGACCTACAACACAATACAGGTTTAGGAAATTAATTTCCAGGAGACATATGCACTTCCAGAGTAACAATAAAGTCATCGGTGCATTCCATGTAATTTACTTTCAGCATAGATAATTTTAGATCTGTATCAAGGAAGCTTTATAACTTTGTTTCTTTTCTGTACCTGTTTTGTCAGTTGTACTTTTTTTACCTAATTGCCAGGCAGTTCTACCTACCATTAAAATAACATCAGTTTATGACATCTGGTTTATATGAAAACCAGATTATATCCTTCCATATTTTCATCTATAAATCATTTGTTTGGCAATAGGTCCACAAGCACGGATATGTTTAACTTTGCATTTTATTTTCAAACTTTTCCAAATAGTGTAATTTATTCTTCTAGCCCCTTGTAGCCATCTAGCCCAATTTATTTTTTAAAGCATTTATATTATTTATAGCAAGGAACAGACTGTAATGTATTTAGCAGAGAACTGTAGGCTCTCAGGGTGAACAAAAGAAAGATAAAATGTCTTAGGATTTTTCACCTTTTTTCTGTCAGAATAAAATCTGACTCAGTGTGGAGACAACCTACACACAGACGTTCTCTACCCGCCAACCAGCCCAATGAAGCTTTCTTTTGACTCAGCTGGATACTGCTGCTGTTTTCAGATACAGAATGATCCTCTTTGATTTTGTACTGTATTACTGGATAAAGAGCAGGAAGGGAGAGGTGAGGCACACAGTAACTATTTTGATGTCCTGTTTATAGTGTGGCTGTAATCTTGTGGATACAATCAGTTTTTTGTTTATTACTGAGAAAAAAAGAATCAGTTTAAATACTTCTAAGTCATATCGAATTATACAAAATTTCTTGAATAAAAAATCAAAAAGATCAGCTTGTAATCTATTTTCAAACTATGATTTCAAACTGAGCAGAATCACAATTAACTTTCAATTTAGAAAATAATAAGTTGTGAATGAATAGAAGTAGTTCAGGTGTTGTATATCAGTGATTTCATTTGCAAACTATATAATCCTTGCAAGACTCAGTTTCCTTTATTCTGTATGGGATTATTATTCTTTGCCTACAGGATCAAGATCTGTGTGCTTATAGGGGCAGCTTATGAGCTGGACAAGGCTCTGGGCAACGTGATAGAGCTGCAGATGTCTCATTTCATTGCAAGGGAATTCATCTTAAGGCCTTAAGGCCTTTAAAGTTCCCTTCTAACTCAAAAATTCTATGATTCTAAGATCATTGGGCTATAGGCTGTAGTACCTAAATATAAATATATAAACTATCCAGTTTCTACAATAATGTAATTTCTATCCTTATCAGACTGTATTGTTTCTGTAGCCTGGCTAGTAGAAATGTAGAGGAATGTTACATGAGACCTTTCAAGTGTTTGGGCACTGAAATAGCCATGGGTAAATACAATTTCTGTATTTAGTGAAATTAAGATAATTTTTTTTTGCCAGTTCTTCTAGGAAAATGTATATTAAACACTCCTTATTCCAAAAAGAAATATTCACGGAACATTACAGGAAGATGGTACTTTATTTGTGTTGGGGTAGAAATGAAGTACTTTTAATTTACCAGAGGTTCAAATAGAACTCTCAAGTGAGGCTGTTCTTGTGTACCACTGTTGCTTCCCTGTTTCACAAGTGTCTTTCAAGCAGAGCTAGACCTAGAAGCTTTTTTTGTATCGTGAGCATTTAAGGCCTTCAAATGCCAACAGAAATAATATAGATATTACAGCCAGGAGTTCCTTTTGTCTTTTGTTCAACTCTTTTTCAGTTTTCCATGAGCAACTCTTTTTCATGTAAAAATCCTACATTATGTACATTGTGCCAAAGATAGCAGAGAAAATACAACTGCCTAATTAGAAAGAAAAGGTTAGATGTTTTCATAATGCCATCCTGATAAATATTTGAGTTTAAAAGGAAATAACAAGGAAAACCAAAAGCTATCAGGTGAGAAATTGGCTATTACATGCTGCATGTGCTTGGGTGTCCACAGTTGCATGTATGTGGGTGATATTTTTTCTTTCGTTTACCTGATCCACCTGGAAAGGTGAATGGAAAAGGAAAACGTTTCTTTTTCTGATCTTTGTGCAGAAGGATCAAGCTTCATACAATTGGTCTTCAACCTAAACATTCTTGTAATGTTTTAAAAAGGAAATAACTTTTTTCTGATGGGAATCTTTGGTGTAAAAGAAAAATAGGAAAAATAGTTTTATTTTAAAATATACATTGTACTTGCTGTCTCTCAGCTCAATATGACTTTCCTTGAAACTATAGGAGTGAAAAGAGCTGTCAATATTAATTATATTAATTATTAATAAATAATTAAAATATTATTAATAATATTATTATATTAAACGTACACAGATCCTTAATGCTTAGCCATTACCAAAAGGAATACATTTTTTCACAAAGCAAGCACTTTGTCTTTTCAAGGTGATAGTCTGAATGAACCCACACAGAATTTTCATAACATGCCAATAGGAACTGTAATTAATTACTTTACTATTCAGTAAAAATTACAGATGCGGATATTGAGTTGATCCGAGATGCAGTATGTATTTCTCCTTCATGCAGGCTTCCATACAGTTTTCTTTTTGCCATCCCAGAGGAACATCTATGCCTTGCCAATATTTCATCCAATGGTACAAGTACCAACTTCTCTCCAATCTTCTAATTAAGTTAAACTCAATCATTTAGATCCATACTTAATTTTTTATTTTTCTGTCTCAGCCCTGAAATATGCAATGTGCCCAAAAGCCTAAATAAACAACAGCATCAGCTAGAAGTGGGCTGGACATTTATCATTGACTTCATGGCACGGAGAAGAGTTAAGGAGAGAATGTGTGATGTTAGTGGGTATGAGTATTAGTACGTCTACAGTAACTGCTGTTAGGATTTTAGATTTAACATTCATAAGATCATAAACCAGCTTAATAGTAGCTGGCAACTGCACTTTTAATGGAGCTGTTAGAGAACCAGAACAATGCTTGAAGAATCAAAAAGAAAATTTTGCTTCAGTAATTTCAAGTGCCATAGGAATTAATATCTACACACCATTTTGGACTCTGTTAAATGGAGGTTAGTAAGTATACATGCTTTATTGCTATAGTTCTACCCTGCAGTGCAAGAGTATTTTAACCAACAGAAGCATCAAAAATTCAATAATATTCCCATTACTGCAATTCATAAAATCAATATAAAATAAAATCTCAAATGTTTAACTGTGAAGAAAATGGAATCACCCTGCTAAAAACTTTGCATTTCAAAATAAGTCTGAATAGGTATTAAACCCAAATGCAATAGGAAAATTACCTTCAGGAGATATTTGCATTCACCAGACCAAGAGCATTTGTTTTCATGCATCTGTGATTGCAATTTCTTTAGAACATCTGGGTTTTTTTTCAGAGATATTTAATGCTTTCTAATACTTGCATTTCTTTTTCTCTGTTTTTCCTTTGTGACAAGAACTTTCAACTTTATATGTAACTTCCCTCTAACCAATGAATAGTTCTAAATTTATGTTTAAGTTATTGAGTTCTATTTAAAATTGTGACTTTGCAAATAAAATTAAGCCCTCCTGTTATGATTATTACACAAATTCATAATTTACTGGTGATTAATGAGAATTATTTGACACTAAAAACAGTATCTACAGTTTTGTGCATCATTTTGTTTACCACTTTCTCTAATAGTAATTTTGTATTGGTTAATTTTTTCCTGTACAAAAATTGCTTTTCATCTTGAGGACACTTAGCTTCACTGTGCTTCCAGTATGTGTTGAGGAGAACAATTTTTATTGTAACAAGCCATGTTATTCTTGAAAAATTAATTATAAAACAAATAGTATGTGTTCTCTTTTGTTACTAGTGTACAAATTGTTTGATATTTCATGTTTAATCAGTGGTTTTACAAGCAAAAGAAAAGATGCAATGAATTCCTTGTCAGGCCACTGTCATTTGCTCTGGGTTTTGTTTCATCTTCATAGTGCTTTTCACAGTTCCACACATCTCTCTCCAAAATGGCCACTGCTCGTTGCAATAGGGATCTGGTTCAGCCATGCTCTTCTGTGTCATGCCTCTTATGTAAGATCAGATTTGATTACTCTGAACATATTTTAGCAATACTTCTGAATGCAATATAGATGTTTTCTGTAGCTTTTAAAAGCTATTTTTGAAAAGTAAATTAAAACTTAGGCATCATGAACATTGGCCTTCCTAAAATCTGCTTATAAATCTCTTCAGTCTTGATAATTAAATTTACAGCTGTGATTTGCTAAATGTTGTTATGACAGACTGGTGATGTAGTATCTGTAGGAAAGCAATTTTGAATAAAATCAGGCAGTCGGATACTTTTAAAAATATGATTGGTTGAAACAAAAACTGAATCTCTTGAATAAAACAACTGTGAGAGCAAGTTAACTAAAGGTTTGTGATCCCATTTAAGTGTTTGCCAATGTCTGGACTGTGGGTAGCAGTATTCTAGAAGCATCATAATGTTTTTATGTAACCTATATACATGAGAGACCACTTGAGAGTCATGTATGTTTGCACACTTTCTATCCCATGAACATATCCCTGGCTTAATCCTTCTCATCTCTTGGACAGATCAGATCTTTTCCTCTTCATGTTCTTGAAGTTTGCTGTAGACCACTGTTTCTTTGTAGCACATTCATGATTCCGCATCTGTTTTCCTTCTTAGCCTTGCACATTTCTTTTCCTATCTTTTCTTTGAAACCAAACTGAATTCCTAGCTTCATACACATGCCTTTGATGCTGTGTATCTCTTTGAAGCTCATCCAAACCTGCTCCAGTTTCTTTGAAGGAATGAAGGAAACTAATGTTGTCTCGACCCTTCCTCTTAACTCTGTCATGCCATCTTTGGAACAGAACATGAAGAAAAGCTGGCATCTGAACAACTTCAAAAGGTGCAAAAAACCTCCTCACTTAAGTTACTGGCATGTGGAAAGAAGAAATATGGCATCAGATATTAAACTTAGCTTTCTTTCCTACCACTACACCCCTGGAGTTCTTCTGTGACCACAAAATTCCTCAGAAGGAAAACCTCACTGGGAACAAATGATATTTCCCCCTCATGCATGTACAAATATTTATCATTTTCATGTAAGCGTGCCTGATCTAAAAAATCACCAATGCTGAGTCATAGAGTACCCTGGCATCCTCCCTGCAAAGTCCTTAGTTGCTCATGGGGATACTGCTTGTTCAGCCCTCAGCTGCTTTATAATTTGATCAAATCTGAAGTAGAAATGAAGTTGAGGAAATCATTCCCTATACTTTTCCCCAGTGCACTAATTATGCAACTTCTTGGAGAGCAGCAGACTGTCATTGCTGAGAACTCCATGCATCCCAGATCTCAAATGCAAGAAAGCTACAAGCCCTTCCTGGAACACAAAAGAAGATTTGGTTCCTCCTAAAGCTTTTTTTTGGAATCATCTGTTGTGGTTTAACCCAGGAGGTGGCTAAGCACCATACAGTGGTTTGGTCACTCCCTCCATTCTCAGTGGGATGGGGGAGAGAATCAGAAGAAAAAAGAAAAAGAAAAAAAAAAAAAGAAAGCAGAACTCGTGGGTTGAGATAAAACTCTTTATTAAGATAGAGAAAATGAAAAGGATAATAGTTATGACTATATATATATATAAGTGATGCAAAAGTGATTGCTCATCATGCTCTCACCTGTGCACAATTAGGTCCCCATGCAACAGAAGAGTGGGAGATAAACACTCACCTCCTTCAAAATTCTCCTTCTGCATGATGTCATATGGTATGGAATATCCCTTTGGCCACTTTAAGCCAGCTGTCCTGATTCTATGCCCTCCCAGCTCCTTGAACCCAAACTCAGTCTTTTACTAGTAGGAGCTGAGAAACTGGAATGGTCTTAGCTCTGTGCAACGCTGCTTAGCAACAGCTATAAACATTGGTGTGTTATCAACATTGTTTTTTTCCTAAAACCAAAACATATAATCATAGAAACATATAGAAACTCTGATGAAAAACAATCCCATCCCAGATGAAACTAAGACATCGTGTCACTTAGTAGTAGGTATTCTCTACTGCTTCTTTTTCCCTTCAGACTATTACCATAAAAAGAATATTCATGCTCTCCTGGAACCTGCACTGGTCACTTGGTAGAGCTGTATAGATGCCTATGAGACTATATCTAGAAGACTAAATAGACCATGCCAATAGAAAATGCATGCATTTTCTTTCTTTGTTGTCTACAGTAAGCTTCCTGTACAAAAAGAAGTTGTGCCTATTTTTTAGGGTAGATAAAGACACTAAGGTTTAGCTAATGCAATTTTTCATATCATTAGAAATGGATTTTCTAATGTAATAAATAAAGATAACGATTTAAAATAAATTATTCTGGGACCTCATTCTACTAGACTTTAGGAAACATCTTGGTTTCTTTCCTGCTTTAAAGGAAACTTAGCTCTGAAGGAATCTTAGCTCTGCTTTGGGGTGCAATTTATGCCTTTGACAACAGTGTGATCAATAGTGGTAGCAATTGCTTTCTAAAGACACTTTTGTTCCCAGGCAGGTGCACGATCACTGCAGCAAACTGTGTCTTTCATTAAAAAAATCATAAAAGTACACTGGTGAAGTCTGAAGTCTACCTTCTTCTCTCTTAAGGCAGCCACAATTGCATTCCATTTTCCAAGTGTTCTCCATTATTTCAGTTTGCATATAAATATGGCACCATTTATGGAAGCTTAATATCTTTGATAATAGATTTTGCATACTGTACCTCACAGCTACAGAATTCAATTCTGTGGACATATCATCCTTTAGGTTTCTCTCTGAGACCCTTCTCACAGTTTCCAATTTGATACAGATGTAATTGTGACTGTATTTACAGATCATAGATCAAAGTCCTTTAACAGATAAAAGGAGTTTTATGACAACTACTCTATCCATATTTTCAAAAACATAATTTGTACTGAATTGCTCTTTCAATCTTAAGAATCTACAAGCTTTAACTGAAGTTCACTATTCCCCTTGCTTCCACAAGGGAGGTTGGTTTGCAACTCTCACTCTGCAGGAGTTACCAGAGCTCAGTTTTCACATCAGAAATACCTGCAAATCATGCTAGGCTACTATTAGTTGGCCTATTGTCAGAAACGAACAATTCATGTCCTTTATCTTCGTATGTGACAACCTTTTGAATCTTTTGAATGGTCTCTTCTGCATTTATCTGTGAAAACAGTCTTTATGATCTCTCTCCTCTGCAACAAGTACAGCTGAGATTCAAGTTCTTACAGTTAATTCCTTTGCACTGTTTTCCATGAGGACAAGTGGCAGGATCCAACAGAAACTTTAACCAAAAGAGAATTTTGACTTTCATGTATTGAAGGAAGTTAAGTTGCCTGTCATCTTTCATAAACTTCACACTTCTTCTTTGAAAACAAATCTCCAAAAATTAGATGTTGTAATGAGGACATGACCTTAAAATACAGTCTTTTTTCATCAGAAGCTGAAAGACCCAAGGAACTGATAGTCCCCTCTCAAAGATGTCTGGTGTGTAAAAGAACACCATCAAAATCACTAAACCTTTTATTCTTACAAAAGGTCCACTTGGATGCAATTCAAGCAGAAACAGTGGCTTTCCCATGAACTTTCTAGTATTTGACATTTGTTGTACAGCCACCTGGTGCTCCTTTCAAACTTTCACTAAATGTTATGCGCTTCCTGAGGTGTCTAGAAAAAATAGAGTCTTTGGGAAGTCCACCTCTCAGTCTTCACTTAACTAAAGGGTGTGAAGAACTCTTCCAGTTCATTGCAAGGAATACTACTTGGAATCATTACCATGTATGTTAACAGAGGAACAATCACTTCACAAGAAGATGAATTACTGCTGTGGAACTTTTAATCGTCAAGATGATTGTGTGCATATTCAGACTTCTCTCACTTGACTATTCATCTCAAAATCCTATCAAACTTCTTGGCTATGCTATCTGAGAAACTGAGGATTAGAAATATAGTGTGCTTCTTTTTATTGCTTTGTTGGTAGCACGTGGGGGAACAGGGCATGGGAATTCTCTTTATGGAAATTGGTAAGATAGAATCCCTTAGGACTACAAATGATAGTGTATTGTAAACAACAATGTGAACTGATGTATAGATAATACCTCTTCAGAAAAGATTGCAGTGTTACCTGTCTTTGTATCGTATTGATTATTCCTCTCTATCAGTGCTATACAGTTGTTGCGAAGATTATGTATCTTCCTTCCTTAACGAAAAAAGGATAGTGCACTCTTATTTCACTTCCAATAAAAATATCTAAAAAGTTGTATTTGATCTATGTCCATAGAACAGACATAGCAGAATGCTCTCTGCCATCCATCCTTCCATGATGTAGGTCAATTTACAGTCCCCAGAGTATTCAGAAAAACCTTTTGAAAAGGTGTAGTGTCTTCTCACATTAGATAGATGTTAACTACAGTCCAGAGAAGGGCCATGAGGATGATCAGAGAACTGGAGCACCTCTCCTCCAAAGAGAGGCTGAGGGAGCTGGGAGTGTTTAGTCTGGCAAAGAGAAAGCTCTGGGGAGACCTCGTGGCCTTCCAGTACCTAACGGGTGCTTATAGAAAGATGGAGACTGACTTGGACAAATAGTAACAGGACAACAAATAGGACAATTAGCTGGTGATATATATATATCACACACACACACACATATATATATATATATATTTCACATATTTCACAATGAAATCTAGAAAACTGCTGATTTTTAAATCTGTAGTTACTGTATCTTTGCTTATCAAAATGAGTCAAATAGTGAATTCAGTGAAGTTGGAGGAGAAAATTTTGACAGCAGTAAACATATTTTATTTTCAGGAATTGTAATGATATTTCAGTCATTAGTTCGAGATATGTTTCATAAATGTCTGCCAAAGGTGAAATCACTCATGATTATTAGTATGGGTTCAAATTTTAGTTTTATAAGATAAAGATTTAAAAAGATCTTGATGTCTATTTGTGCACTCTGATTATATTTGGATTCCCACTTAATTGTAACGATTATTTCTTTTTCCACCTTCTTTTCCTTTTCCTTTTTTCTTTTCTTTTCTTTTCTTTTTTTTTTTTTTTTTTGATGGTTTCTTCAAGTGTATGCATGGTTGCTTTTTGTTTTGCTTTCTAATTAAAACAAATGTGGAAATTTTTTTTTTTTTTTATTATGTTGTCTTTCTAACATATACAAAAAAAAAATTATTTACAGACTCGCCTTTGAATTCCATAAGTGATGACCTTGTTTAATATATTCACTGCTAAATATCCCTCTAAATTTTTATTTGTTTCTTACTTCAGCTTAGTCAAGAGTAACACCTCTGTCAGAGTCAGAAGTCATCCATGCATTATCACAAATATGAGAAAGTGCTAAAAAAATTTCCTCATCATGTTACTGCTTTCATTCAAAGATGGAGAAATGTTCTTTCTTCTGGTTTACATGCAAAGAGCAAAAATCCCTTTAATATTTAAACTTTTGACATTACTGTGCTTTCACTGGGAAAATATGTAAAGCTTTCTGCATATATCTATTCCTTTTTGTTGGTGATCATAAATAGGTTTTGTATGATTTGACAGCTAGAATATTCCCTCCTGAATTAAGTTCAGGCCATTTGTTGGGTAGCAAGGGGAAACTCATATGACAGATGCCTATGCTGGCAAGCCTAGAAAAGTTCTAACAGCTCTGTAGTTACACTTCAGGAATTACTCCTCTGATAACAAAAGCCTATTTCCATTCCTAGATAATTAAACAACTACTAGGCTAGTTCTAAAGTTTTTTAAACAAGGTGTGATATAAAAGCTATAGAAAAATACTTCTAATTCCGTACACGTATTTAAAACTTTCCTTAGATATATGCATTTGAAAAAATAATTCTGTAATTTCATGACCATTTCTTCAAAAATACAATACTACAAAACATAAGATGTACTTTATGACTACTTACTAATGCAAATATTACACATTTCTGTTAATGTCTGTGCCTTCAAAAATGTATTTCCAACAAAATATGAAGCCCTCATCTCAAACAAACTGTAATAATGTTTCTCTTGAAATGCCTGCAAAAATGAATATTTATATCAAATAACAAGGTATATTTAATAGAATATAATTTTGTTTGTGGTCGTTAGTGGCTTTTAAGCATTTGACAGAGTTGTCCTCCAACAAAATTCAAATTTTGTTTCCCAGTTACAATGAAAATACAAACATTTAAAAAGAAATTTGAAAGAAAAAATCAAATGCTTGCACCAAATCTTGCGTGCTTTTTTTCTCATGAATAGAAAATAATTTATGTAATGCTCATCTTTCCTACTGTCATACAATTGGATAACAAAACTAATAAATGGCCTTCTCTTTTTGGACTTGGAATTACCAATGTGTCAACCAAAACAACATTCCTGTAGCTATGGCTGCAGCACTCCCTGATTCTATTATTATCATGCTGGAGGCTAGACTGTGATTTGATACTACGAGTACCTGATAAAGGTACAGGCAGTGAGAATGGCTAGATGCCTAAGCATCTAAAACTTTAAAAAAGAGAGAAGGGTGTCCTGAGTTATGTGAGTAGTTTTGGGAAATAACAGGCTGCCTGTGAGACACAGAGTAACCTTCAGCAAGGGAAGGAACAAAGCCATAAGCAGATGAGGGTTGCCCATGTTAAATCACAACAAAACTGTCCGACTCCATTCTTATTTAGATACTTCAAGTAGATGGCTGGGTAGCTACAAAAAAGTCAGTGCAATTATTTGCCTGGATATGGTGTTTGACCTCTAATTTTAGATTTTAATGCTGACTATAGTTTGTCAAGACAGTGAATAGTACAGAATTTTCAAGACAGTGGGAGATCTTTAGTGTATGGAGTTTTATCTACTTAGCTTTCAGCTGATTCTTCAGTTCCCATCTTTTCTGCTATGGTAGGGATCGTGAAGACCAAAAAGTTTAATAACAATCCTTAAAATTTTGAGTAGAAACACATTTATCTTTTGTAAGATAAAACAATGTATAAAACATACAGATTTAATTTTTGAATACTAAGCACTGAAGTAACGGACATGTCATGGTATTCTTTTATGCCATAGTGATATTTATCCATACTTGACCAAAGGATCTGCATCATTGCTTTAAGCCAGAACACCAGGTACTGCTAATAGCACATGACATATATCGTATTGCACTCAATTCACCTATATGTAGGAACTCATCTGTTCTGTGCTCAGTTTCTGACAGTATTCATATTGTGCAAATGAAAAAGGTGCTGTATAATTTTTATTTTTTTTTTTTCTACAATGAATTAATGATATATTCCCCAGCAGCATGAAATCTCTATCCCTAAGATTTTGGTGACTAAGCAGATTGCACCAGCCCATCCCTCATCTTTCATACTAAATCTTCTTTGAGGCACACAAAAAACAGAATAAAGGAGAGTTCATCTTCACCATGCCATACATCCAAAATGATATCAGACTATTCTTTCATCTTAAATTTCCTCTATTGTTCTACAATACCCTATTCCTTTATTTCAAGCAATATCTCGATTATGACAGGATGATGTTTGAATTATTTTTTTCAGTAGCTTCTGATACATGTTAAGTCATTCAGCATGTTGGTTCCTTTATTCCCTCTCACTATTCCATTTCTGCACCACTTTGTTCCATTTTTTTTCATTCCCTTTACCAGAAGTTCTTTGCGGACATTTATGGAAGCAAAAACACATCAATTCTTATCAGCACACTTGATGAGCTATTTCAACTATTTCTGATCTCATCAACTATTAATGAGTTCAAAAGAGCTGATGAGGTTTACCATTGCCAGAATTACAGAGCATTTGTGTATACACAGTCAAAACCCATGCCAAAGGCTGAGTGGTGTAGGTACCCTCTAAAAGAGTAAATGAGAAATAAAAGTTCTTTGTATAGTTCTTCTGTTGCTATTTTGATTAGTGATATATCCATCAAAGAAAATACAGTAGAGATTTTGCTGTTCTGCTTTCAGACAAACATTCAGATAAAAGGCAACATGGGATCATTTTAAGATAGTCAAGTTGAAATCAAAGAGAATTTTCAACATATTGGCAATCCCTATGTCTGAGTAAAACCTAAAGCTCTGGTCCGAAGCAATCTGGAAAATGAAGTGTTTGAGACTTCACAAGAAATTGAAACTAAATGTTTCATGTTATTTGAATAGAAAAGAAGGTTTCTCTATCTTGGTAAATCAATTAGTAATTGGAGGGAAACTGTCAGGTGAGGGCTTGAACTGGTGATTAAGCACCTGGTGAAAGGGTGTGACTGACCCAGGGAGTACAGGGAGCAAATTATTTGCACCTGTGCTCCACCAGAAGGGGTGGACCCAGGATGGCTCCATCCTGGGCTCATATAAGGGCTAGCCACGGAAGGGAGGGCATCTTTGGGTTGCTTTAAAGGTAGGGGTTCTCTCTACTAGTGGGGTGAGTTAGGCTCTTTGTGTAAATAATGATTGGTCTGCTGTGACGGTTTTGCCTGGTGTTGCGAAGGACCTATCGGGAGTGTTTTTGCTTATTTGTGAACAAAGCAGTAACACTGTTTTCCCCACAAAATCACATCTGAACAGTGGTGTGTGTGTGTGTTGGTTTTTTTTGTTTTTTTTTAAAGTGACTCTTTCTTCTATAGTGCATTAAGAGGGAGAAAAAATAGTGGTTTTACTGCGTTAGCAATAGTTGTAGTTGAATAATCATGCTTAACTTCATGCAGTTTGACTTAATTTTTTATTTCCTACAGCGCAGTGAAGTAGTGAAAGGTTTGCCTTGGTCATCCAGATTAGGAACTTTGCCATCAGGTGAGTAATACTGATGTAACTAGTAGCACATTGGAGGGTGAAGCATGTTTGTAGATTTCACTAACATACTTAGTTGTGAATTAATGGAATGATGGTTTCAAAGACTTTGCTTACTGCTTGAGTCCTTTAAAAAAAAAAGTGGTATGCCGGAGTTTGGCTTCTAATAGCAGGAATCATGTGTATGTGTCTGGTTCTTTTTTCTGGTTAGATTTAATCTTAGCACAACCATGAACTTTCTGTGTTGCCTTTGTGTTGTAACAAGCGTCATTTTCTAGTTCTTAGTTGTGGTATTTTTAAGTATATACTTGTACCTTAATCTATTAAACATTCCTTTGTATTTCTCAAGATGCTTTTTTTACTTATGGTAATTCAGTGTAAATTTTAAAGACAACACAAAGAGGTGTGTTTTATATGGGATATGGGTGTTATTTCAGTCTTTATTGAAAACAGAGACTGTTACCCCGTTAATGAATGCTGTGTATAACTGATCTCAGTATCTAGCCAAAACCCAATAAGCATTGTAGCCAGTGGATATATTTGTAAAAACACATGTTGTAAAGTTAATTTTTTATGTGCCAGCTTTTTGTATACTACCTTTTAAAAATCAAAACCGGTTATCCTTCGGTATTTGTCAAGCCTAGGTTTTCTCTAGAAAGGCTGTACAAATTTCAATAGCTCAGCTTGAGTCTGAGGAAAAAAGAAAAATCTAGTAACCAATAAGAAATCCAGGTTAGATCAAATGGAACAAAATATCTGCTGGACTTCACTTTGATTTTAGTATTCATTCAGAGTAAGAAGGTGAAGTAATTGCCTCATTGAGGACACATGTGAAGCCCTAATATATTCAAGTGCTAGGAACTTGCTTCAGGTGAGTAATTAAACTGTCAAATTCCTGAATTGAGGAATAAATGCTGTAAAGAAAGTATTTCTTCATGAAGTTTAGTATTCATGCCTATATATAGAAACCAGATGCCTACTTTGCTTGCTATTCTACAAGTTTCAGCTTCCTCTTCAGGCAGTGACGGGGCTTCACACAGCAGCATCAATCTTTGTGCGTTTGTGTGCAGTTTGTATACTGCAGGGACTGATTTACTCTCATACCTCTGCAGTGAGGGGAACTCTCTGTGTTCACAGCATGTGTGCAAGGCAACAGTTGTGATCTGGAGGTTGTGTAGTTCTAGATAGTGAGGTATACATCTTCAGGAGGAGTAGTTCTGTCAAGGAGTAAGATTCTCTTTCAATGTTTCTGTAAGAGAAATCCCAGATATGTCAAATGGAATGGGATCTTGCTACAAGGAGAAGAAGTATGCCTCATGCAAACTCAGAGGTAATATAGACCCCTGGATTTCTGTAGAGCAGCATACTTAAGAACCTTCTATATTTTAGAGGTTTTTGAACTGCAGGAAGTAAACAACAAAAATATTCCTTTCACTTTTCCAAAATGTTCACTAGTTTTGACCTGGTTAATTTTGTTAGCTTAGGCTTTGTGGGCATCTGTGCTTTCATCCCCTGACTTTAATTTTACTTAGCAAGTTAGGATGTTAATATCTGTTGATTAACAGTTCATCCTCTCATCAAAACTGCAAAGCTCCCAGTTGATTTGCTAGTGCATCTCTAAAGCTGTGCCATATATAATTGCTGCACCTGTTAGAGCATTGTGGGGCTTGGCAAGGCCTTTGGATTTAGATCACTATAAAAATGAATGCATTATATTCTGTTTTTGTTTAGCTGATAGCCTTGATGGTCTTTTGTGTTCCGTCTGCGTTCCAGTTGTCGTATACTGGTATCAAGTTTCTGAGAGGTCCAAGTGAATAATTATGGGGATGAGAGGTCTGTCATTATTAGTTAATAGATCGTTAAAGTAATGCTATTATTATACCCTTTTATGTTGAAGATATATTTCATTTATTAATGCAGACTAATTAATCTAGTTAATACACTTTTGTGAGTTTTATTATATTATAGAAATATTTCTTTTTACATGTTGTGTGTGCAAGATTTCTATTTTCAATTGTGGAAATGTGGTTATAAAAATGCTATTGTACTGTCTCAAATTCTGTAGGAATGTTTTTGAAGTGAATTCAGATTAACCATTGTAGAACAAAACCATTATTTGAATTAGTAAATGAGACATTGGATAGGATATGTAGGAGGGGATAAGTGAAGACTCCCCAAAAGACTTTAATTGCAATTTTAATTTTAATTAATGGCTTACTAGGCTATTAAAGTTCCCACCACGTTAGCCGTGATATCTTTCACTAGCTCCATTCAGAAGAACCTGGGATGGGGGAGATCCCTGGGAGGCAGAAATTAAAATTTTACTTCCTGGCTACATGTAGTGCAGGTGACATTCCTACATTTCTACTTGTGGAATTTTTCCATCTGTGCTCCAGCACATTATAGAATCATAGACTTTCCTGAGTTGAAAAGAACCACAATGATGATCTACTTTCCTGCCAGCTTTGTGCAGGGTCACCAGTCACTAGGCCAGGTTGCACAGAGCCACATCCAGCCTGGCCTTGAATGCCTCCAGGGATGGGGCATCCACAACCTCCTTGGGCAACCTTTGTAGATGGGACATAAAGGTATGAGCCACCCTTGCTCTCTTCTCTAGAAGCATTGTGTGCTAGAGTCCAGAGTTTCTTGCTCCAATTGAGAGAAGAGGGGGAACAAGTTTCTACTAGCCTACAAATGCTGTTTCAAAAACTTAAGCAATTTTTTTAAAAGCCAGAAGTTATTCTAAATGGTTATTGCTGCAATCCCTACTTACTGTTCTTGCTGTTGCTCAAGCAGTGAGGTGCGCATCACTGAATTTGAGAAGTACGAGATTGAAAATTTTTGGCTCTCCAGTGTTTTCTAACAAACATACCACAATAGAAATGATACGATAATGCTGAGGTTCACAGGAGGTGCATGATGTACTGAAGCAGCTTTCATTTCAAAAATACAGATTTAAGGGTGTAAGGCTTCATGTTTTTTTGGGGGGTGGATTTTTTAAGTCCTTTTTTCCACTGTTGAAACTGCAGGCAGTAGGATGACTTAGGCAGCCAAGCATATCAAAACATGGTGCATGGAGTGACTTATACTATTCTTGCTATTTAAAGACCTGTTTTTACATGCTATTAGCTACTAGTGATCCCCAAGGAAAAATACAATTAAAACTTAATCATACCAAAAGCTGAGGTTCTTCTGATTCAGCGATCTTTTAATCTTTGATATTTAGTAGTTTACTTGTAAATGTCTTAGTACTAAGATTGCAAAATGTATAAATTAGCTACTCCAAACTCACATAGCACATTTTGCACTGATTGTGCATCATTCTGTCTTGTCTGAACATGTAAGACTTGCAGGAGTTCTCATTGGCAGAATTACTTGAGGCAGAACTATGATGCTCTTCAAAAATCTGAATGTATGACCTCCCTGTACAATCTCCCATTCTCCTCAAAATACTTGTACAGTAAAGTGTGAGAAATACGAGTGTCTTTTAAAGTGTCTTCGCATTCAGATGTACAGGTAACAGCTTTTGTTGGTTATCCTTTTTTAAAACTTGAAAACTAAAGAAAAGTAATTTAAGACAGATCTTTCTAAAATAATTAATTTGATTTCAAAACAGATGAAATGTTTGTTTGAGGAAATTAGTTTTTTCTTTCTAGTCAAATAGTGAGGAAAAGATCATAACTTAAGCAGTGCAATGTTAGTACTTCCATTAATCATTCCTTTTTGCTCAAAGCTTTTGTGGAAAGATGCCTTGTGTTTCTTCTGTGATGTGACTGAACTGCAGAATGCCTGTAAACGAACAAGAACTTCTCAAGATCCCTGATTATAGCATTTTGGTCACAGGACATGGCTCTCCATTCCCTGTGTAAGCTTTTTCTAGCCAACATTGGAAAAAAACCTGGGTCAAACCCTACTCCTGCTATTGCTTTGATCTTGTAGTAGAATAAAAAGACATACTAGTATTATTCATTTGAAAAAGAAATATTTCAGTTATCTTAGATGCAGTCCCAAATTCTGTTGCCTCTTGTGTTAGCAGAAATAAGATTATAGCAGTCACAATATTCTAATCTGAATGTTTGAAGAAATTATTACAGAATAAGTTAATTATCTAATTGTTGCTTATGACTGCTTACATTAAGAAAATGTTAACAAATCTAGAAGTTTCACTTATTGTAAAAAAACATAAATAAATAAATAAAAAATTGTCATTTCAAACAAAGGAATACCTTTTTACGGTTATGTACAGTTTTTTCCTAATAGGGATATGAGGCCTCATTTTAATTTATTGGTGTCATTTCTGTAAATTTTGAGTGTATTTTTTTCACTCAACTCAGGTTTCCATGTTTGATATCAATAATGAGCAAGCAAATAGCCTTCTTCAGAATCAAACTTCATTAAAGTCACTTTAAGGCATAATTCCATTCATTGTCCAAGGTAGAGAAGGTCTATCTGTTCACAAAATCAGAATTCCAGGATTAAGTTTGGATTTTCTTTGTTAGGAGAGCCATGAGTTTTTTAAAAACTGGAATTTACTGTGGTTTTCAAGGCAGTTAGAAGGGAAAAAGAGCAGTTCAAAGGAGGGGGAAAAAAAAGCTTTATTGCTATTTTTCGTAGTGAGAGTTTAGAATAGCGTCTTTACTACCACACTGTAGGAAGAAATACAATTAAAAGACTCAGAGAGAGTCTTTTACCTTTAGTAATTTTAATCAGTGATACATTTCCATAAACACATTTTTTCTGTAAACAATTTGCAAGGGAATGTATTTCATGCTGCTTTAACATGCTGAGACGAACTTTATTCAGATACATTCGGGTCTTTTAAAGCAACTGAAATAGGACCCATTCTGTGCTTGCTGGAGGGTGCCATGTCACAAAGATTATAAAACTATAAAGACTGCGTTCTCCCTATGACTGGCCTTGAGACATCTAAAATTACTTATTATTAGGCAGTTTGCAAATAACCCTTTAAAATCTTTCATCTCATTAAAGCTGTAGATAGTCGGTTACCAAACAAGCTGTAGTTAGAGTTTAATTTAAATGATCCTCTTTTTTTTTTCCACTGGCATGTCAACATGGTTTTTGTAACTGTTTTAAGTTCAATTTGAAATAGCTTCACTACTCTGCATGGTCTAGAGTTTAACTGCAGGTATATGATCACAGATCATCACGTCAGATTTTTCTAGCAGACGTGAAAACTTGTTCTTCACTAATCGGTAGGCTCATACTCTCCAGCTAAATGAAAACTAAATGATGTTCTTATGTACAGGAAACCCTTCTGTCAAGGTTGATCTCATTTCCATCAGTGATATTTATAGCTATTCATCAAGGTATTTTGTAACAGAATTTCACTGAAAAGCAGTCTGATGCTAAGAAATGCTGTGAAGTGAAACATGAACTTCGGGGAAAAAAAAAAATCAAGGAATCATGTTCTTTCATTAAAAGTATGCTCATGTGAAAAATTTCAGCTTTTGTTAAGGTAAAAAGGGTTTTTTGAAGCATTTAAACATTTACCTCTATACCTGAGATATTTGATCTGTGGTTTCTACTGGGTGATGTGTGCTAAACCCTTCGACAAAACAGATGCACCTGAACAAATATATACACAACTAATTTTGTGTTCTGGTATTATTCAAGCTGCCTCTCCTACGATCACTGTTTCAATTCAGAAGCACCTCTTTATCAGATTACCTTTCACTTGAGTTATGCTGTTAACCTAGAAACAACTTCTTGTCTAAGACACAGGCAAATGAAGAGAGCAAGAAGTGGATCTAAGCTGCTAAATCAATTTAGTGACTCAAAACTACTTTCATGTGCAGAGAACCACCCAGTTTCATTTTAGTAATAGTATATTTCTATTATCATTGTATTAATTGTCAGGTGGAAGGGAGTTGGAAATCCCAGAAATAAGGGTTGAATGATTTAATAGCCTAACTACACAAACAGCGGTATCTTCTCTAGGAGATTCAGTATGAAGAATATTGTTTACTGAGTTATGGTAACATGCAAGGTGAGTGAAATGTCTCTGCTTGCTCCTTTACCAAGGAACTTCAGCTTCTTTCTTAAGATAGCTTAGCAAGATCTGTTTTTTTTTTTTTTTTTAATCTTTATTCCCATTTATGTTGAAGTTAAGTGTCCTGTGACTTCTAATTATGAAAATTTAATCTCTTAATTTATTTTTGCCTGCAAAAGATCATACCATTGTAATAGGAAGTCTTTGGCTTTAGTTAATGATTTTCAGGTTCAGTCTCATGTCCCAGCTGCTGCACTGAGGCTACAGTGTGTCCACTATTTTTTTCAGATACATATAGCGTATTACTTGTCTCTATTACTGATACAATAAAACAAGCTTTAGTGTTGTTGACTGACTTTAGGTTCTTCAGTGCTGTAAATCAGCATTGATTCATGGCGCATGTGAATGATTGGACTGGATGTGTAAGAAGGCTTGCTAAAAGTGAACCAAAAAAAAAAAAAAAAAAAGGAAAAAAGATAATGCTGTGGCATTCATGTAGATGGGGATGAATGCAAGGCATTCCAAAGAAAGGCTCTCTTCTAGATTTTAGGTCACTTGTCCCTTCCTCTTGACCTATTTACAACCTTGTTTAGTGAAGTTTAGTAAACACTATATTGGGCTTCCTTGGCTTCCTGTGATCCCTTATTTTCTTATTTTCTTATATAAATAATATAAACTAGTTTTCTTGCCTGAAACCAACGTTTTCTGAAATTCAGACTTTTTTTTTTAATGCAGCTTCATTTAGCTAGTGAGGCTAAATGCATGTCTTCCTGTTGTTTTGCTTTCCATTTAAACCAACTACAGGCACTGTGTTTTCTGTCTCACCCTGGCTTATGCCATGAAAGGTGTGTAGAGAAATGAGCGGACTTCCTACCTTTTTCATCAAATCCATCACTCTCAAAACTTCTCCTTGCCATACGTGTTATTGCACACCAATCTGTCTGTGCAGTCCCACACATAAATACATATGTTTTCAGATGGGATATTCTTAAGAGTCTATTGTTTTGTATGAGGCAATATAGCAAGTGGGTTAGGAAAAGATTTTTTTAAGTTAAGAAGGAGAAACAAAAGAGGCACTTCTAAGCTAATTATTATTTTCAATTTTTTTTCTGCAACTGTCTGCAAAAATGTATTCCAAAAAAAAAAAAAAAAGTTACTCCATAGTTAGTTTAAATATTCTGTGTGTCATTGTAACAAAACTTCTCTGTCCTGGGTTGTCCTATGTGCTGTTCTGCTAGGGTACATAGGCCATATATATATATATGTATATTTAAAATGTTTTATTAAAACTCTTTAGTTGTATTTTCTATTCAGACTGAGTTTCTGCCTTGCATTTTATCTGTCTGGAGCTAGGTGGGAAGGGAGTGCATTTATATTAGCATGATAAAATTATACATGTGCTTTGTAAAACAATGCAGAAATAAATCATGGAGCTAGATTCACAACTGAGGAAAACTGAAGAAATCATAGTGTCATACAGATTATCCAGTTGCAGTTCCCTATTAATGTAGACAAAAAGCAAGGGCAGCAGTTTGAATTATTTCTTTTAATTGGTTTTGGTCCATGGCTGTGTTTCTTCAACAGTAGAGAAGATTTGGTAGGTAGCAGCAGTCAGCCAGGAAACAACTTGGAAATCTAATTTTATGTGACTTTTAACCGAATTGGCAACTTGGTCATTGTCATGGAACTGAGTAGGATCCACTAGGGTACAAGCAACTTCACTTCAAAACAACCTGATTGGAATGATTTCTTTTGTCACACTACTAGATGTGACCTTACGTCCCAGCGGATTGTTATGTTCTGTGTGACTGACTTCCTCCTTCTCCCTTTGTGCACGTGTGCATAGTTAGGGATTCTGTCTATTAGACCAACCAAGTAAACATTGTTTGCCTTTTGGGAACAGAAATATGACAGTGGCAGAGGACTGCAGTTGCTCCCTGTCACTTTTGGGTTTTTTTGGTTTACTCTAAAGATTCTATTTCATTTGATGGAAGAAAACATTTTATTTATTTTTTTTTTCCCCATACAATGAGGTATAATAAGGCAATAGTTATAAAACTTGCTTTGGCAGAATTTATTTTAATTAGAATCAAAGTTATCAAGTTCAAGTTGAAAAAAGTAAAATGGTCTTTGCTTCTTGGAATTTTTTGAACCTATGGAATTTTGTGCTTTCACATTCAGTCAAGTTAAATCCTCGCAGTAGAATTTGTCAGTTTTATCCTGTGTGTGAATACACTTCTTTAGTTCTGATTGTCATGCTATGAGTTTTCCTTTAACCACAGGGATTTGGGTATGTAATTTCTGTCAAGGTTTTTTTCCAGCTGTTGTAATTTGCTGCAAAGTTCTTCTGGTTGGCATCATTTTGATCATAACTCTAACAGAGCTCATGCAGCTGTTCTCACTACTTGTAAATGCCACAGTAGTGAATTTTGGGTTCAAAAATTGTGTAACTTTCACTATTCTGTAGTCTGGTAGTGGGAAGCACATACACAAAATAATTCCTGAGTGTACTTAACTGAAGGTAAGGAAAGATGTTTATTGCTAACCTAGACTATCCTGTTAACTCAAGCTTAAATCTTGTTTGTTCCCCTAATGAAAATGTTGTAACCATGTATGGATACATGACAGTAATTTTGTAGAAGTGAATGTTATTTTACACAATTTCATCCTTCTTAGGATCTGCTAATCAAAATTTATTTTGATTATTTAAATTTCTTCCTTATACTACTCCTCTCTGTAGAGGCTCAAGAATGTGTGATCTTCATACTAGATTCACAACAAATCTTATTCTGTAAGAACTTCCCGAAGTGTTATCTGTTTGGGGTTTTTTTTTGTGGACAAAGTTCTTATTCAATACATTTGCCTTAAATAAGGCACTTCCACTTGTTTGGCTCCTAGCTCATGCTTATGTCAATTATAAACTTCTGAACAACTTTCATACTGTCAGAGTTCTAAATTTTGGGGGCTATTTTGTGTTTTTATGTAGTTGAAGATTAGCATATAAGATTTCCAATACTCTGAGGAGGAGACAGAATAAAGGTCTTAAATGGCAAAGATTTTTTTGCAGAATTTTTGCACAATAGGGGGAAGATAAATGCAGTTTTCTATATTATGCATCGACAGTGTGGATTTCCAACTTTCTAAGCTTTTCATATCTGTTGGGAAATTGATGTGTCATACAATAGTATGAAAAAACAGAATAATTATCAAAAGTAAGTTAAAAGGTGCCAGAATTGAGACAGTATAGAATAGACTGCTGATACTTCCTGTGCTACTTGAAAGCAATACGTGGTTCAAGGCATTAGGAAAAAACTAGGATTATTTTTTTGAGCTTTTAAAGAAAATAAAGCAGCAACAATGAAGTTGTCATTAAAGTATACAGCTAAGGAGAAAAATTAAGAACAAATATAAAGATATCTAAAAATTTTCAACCAAAATTCTGAACAGGCTATTCCAGATGCTTGGTGAGCTTTTTCCCCAACATTATGTAATCAGAAAAGACATACTGGTATTTACCAATACCAGCTCAATTAGAGTGTAAAAAAGAATGAGTGCCTCATTAGGATTTGGGTATTTGAATAATTAGTCTAACTGGCTTATAGTGTAATAAAGAATAAAACAGTGGTAAATTGTCTGAGCAGAATGCATTGTTAACACTAAATGTGGCAGAATAGGCTTATTTTTCTCCTTGATATTGAAGCAGTTCAGCAGAAATTAAAAACTCTTATTTTTCATAAGGCTGGGGGTAGTTTTTATCAATAGACTGGTTAATTTGTGAGGGATATATTGATCATACTGCTTCAGGATATAAAATAATTGCCATTACAGTTGGAGGAGGATGTCTGTCCCTCTTGTGGTACAGCAGTTTATGTACACTGTGGGCTTTTCTGTCTTAGGAACTACCAGTTACAGGTCACTGCCTGAAGCAAGGTGACAAATGGGGGTTATCATATATTAAATAATCTGCACTATCTAGTGTGAAAGTATTGTTCAAGGTGAGAAAAGCTCACTTTGTTTTTTTCAAAACCTTTATTACATTTCATCAATTAGACATAGAAGAGTTATCATAAAAGAACAGTTATTGATTAGCCTGGTGATTCTGTACATAGGCTGTCAGCGTTGTTTACTCAGGTTTGCACAGGTTTAGTTGTTTGGGTGTATTTTAGAGTTCAGTACTTACTATGGTAATGAGAAGGAGCTGCTGATTATAGTCTGTAGAGAGATCCCTTATGGAACATCTAGTTTGTTCCCTTTTGCTATCACAGACTTACAGTATTTATCAATACCATTGTGTTATTCTTGCTTCAGACTAATTAGTGGTTGGAACACAGTTGAAAAGTGATGCTGTGCTTCTGAACGGAAGTAGTTTTCTCCTGCTAAAAGTGGGGATTGTTTTCTATATTTCTACTGTTCTTGTGTCCCTGCTATCTACACTTTCCTGGATCAATTGTGCATGGTATCTAATGTGCTATTTCATATTGTTTTTCTTATGCCTGCTGGTTCATAACTCTTAATAGCCATTCAGTCGAAACATAAGCTTACTAGTTACTGTAAATGTGTTTTCTCTCAGAAAGCATTATCTATGCGGTTTTTTTGTGTAAGAACTGATGAATCCACTCTGCACAGTATTATTTTAAAAATAATCAGCATCTGCTGTGGTCTGGGTTTTTCGAAGCATGCTGACTGCCTTTATTTCAATAGCTTTAGCAAATTTTGTTTCTTGTCAGAGAGATGGTTTTAAAAACAAGAATAGAGGAGCCATGGGTTATTTGACCAAGCAGCCAAATATACACGTGCTCCTTTAGAAGGCTATTCATCTAAACATTTCATTGTTGTTAATTAAATGAATGTTGAACAGTTGTTGAGGAATGTATTGGGCTGACCTTAGAAACATCAATACCACTAGGTAAGAATTCTGTATTTTGTTTTGCAGTTAGTGGCGGAGGTTAAAAAAATGACTCGAATGATATTTTTTCCATCCCTTATAAAAACAAATAATGCAGATACTGTGAGTGTAAGTGGATCTGAAATCAAGTTACATTCGTTGCTTTCTAAGTGTTAACATACAGCATGAACAGAAGTTAACTTTGTACTGAATTTACCCTAAAAGTCTGAAACGATAGCATATATGCATTGCAGATGTAGAATTAACAGTTGCAAACTGCAAATGTAGTGTTTCAAATGGATGATTGAAAATTCTTACTGAAAACTGATAAGAAAGAAGGCACAGTGAATCTAGTTGTGTGAGAATAAAATCTGGTAGACCTCTCTCATGTTCAGGGAGAAACTTGCTGGGTATGCTTTCTCAATTTGATGGTGAGTACTATAATCTTAGAGCACACTTTCTGTCTCATTTTACAGATTTGGGAGCTAAGGGCATATAACTGCTCTTGCTTGGAATCCTTCCAGGTTACAATGAGCTTGAATTTGCTTTGCTCATTTCCCTCTTTCCCTGCTAAAGCATGTTTGAATTTTATCATGAGGTGGTCTTACTGCACTTTAGAGATTAAAAAATAAAAATAAAAAAAATCGCCGAAATGATGTCACCTTCATGTAGCTATTGCGCTTAACAGGTTAAATTCACTGAACTAACTCAATGCATACCTTTTAAGACCCACATATCTTACCTACCTACACAGCAGCAAAAAGGCCTGAAAAAGTATTTAATTGCTATTTATGCTTGAGTCTCATTATAACTGTAACTGAATATATGGCCTACAGGGCAAAACAGTTTAGATGTTATATGGCACTATATTCCCTAAAACCATATTTTTAAGACACTGCAATGTCTTAAGCTTTGCTGCTTAACAAAACTGTAAAGTCCAACTATTTGACCTGCTGGCCATTGACACACCAGACACATTTTGGTATTTTAAATGTTTTTGGGAGTTCAGAGAAAGACCATGACAGAGCTTTTAAAAAAAAAAAAAAAAGTATATGCATTCAAAAGAATAAAGTTAGAATTAGAAATACATAGATCTGCCTCCAACCCTGGTGAAATAGCAGCATTAAATACTGACCAGACAGGCTGGCAAGGGTTTTGTGGCTATTTTTTTTTTTTTTTTAAATTGTTTGGAAACAGAAATGCTGAGGAACTAACAGGCTGATTCATGTTCTCCCCCTGCCATCAGAGTGGTTTCCATAATGTTTATCAACATGGTAATTGGCACTTCATATACTACATATACTACACTGTACTGCATGATATGTATATAAAATCTATTAGGAATATCAAGCAAGAGTGAGGGGAAATAATATGGTTGAGGCTGGCTGGTGATTTTGAAGAATTGCAGCAGCTTTGATATGAGTCATAAGATGCATTATGCTTTATGTTAGCATTTGAAAAACCAGAAACCTAGAAACAAACCAATGGAGTGAAAATCCATTGAATCAGAAATATCAATTAACTCATGTAAGTATATCAGTCCCACTGAAGAACTAGACTTGCTGAGAGAACGGAGGAAAATCAACATCGAAAAAACATGGGTACTCTTATCATTATCCTAGGTAAGTGATATTTCAGTCAGATTATACCCAATGTCATTGCTGTTACCCAAGGGCTTTCATGAAATAATTTTTTTTTTTTTTTTTTGGAACTCAAAGAGTAATTTTGTTCTGTCAGCCTTCATTTCTACTACTCTCTAATTTTGGAGGCGTTATTGTGCTTGGTCATGTGAATACTATAGTGCTTACCTGACAGACATGGACATACAGATGTGCTTACTGCAATTAAATATGACTTTAAAGTATTTAAACTTCAAAAAAACCTTGAAATTCAACAGCAATCCTAGATCAGGCTAGGAAGATCAGGAAGTATCACTGCTTGTAGGTAGATAGATGGTTCATATTCGTCAAGCAATTCTGCAGACTTGATGTAGGCATACACGTAGATTTTTTTTATTATTATTTCTTTGGCTCCCCTACCACCCTCTGTGATGTACTGCTGGCTTTGAGATCTGTTTGAAGATATGATGGGTAGTGATTTGGGTGCTTGCCCCTTCTTCCTTCTGTTTTTAAAAGCATGCAACCTTTAAGTGTTTGGCAAAAGCCATGACAATTGGAGGTGCTCAACTTTACCTTCATTAACATTCAAGTTTTGAACAGAGGTGGGATAGACTTCTCATGGAATCTGCCAGGCAAGCATCTTGCTCTAATTGTGCTCAGTAGTGAATAATTACAAAAATAATAGAAGTGCTGAAATACTTTCCTCAGCTTCCAGCAAAATATAGCTCAGAAAAAATTGTGAGCCAGAATTTATGTGGATTGAGTAGCTCCAGACTGTTTTTCTTTCTCCGTGAATTTGTGCATTTAAAACAATAAGTCAAGATATCTGTCTGTGACATACAGATGTAGGGTACACCAGTAGAAGCTTCGTTCCATCTTATTTTGTCAGCTTTTTATATTTGTAATTACAGTTACAGTTCTTGTTTTAATGCACATTTATAAACTGTACCTTTTTATTTTGAGGTAAAAAGAGAGCAAAAAGAACTGTTAGCATCTGGCAACCACACCTTGATTCATTCTAGCCCCCAGAGTCTTGGTATGGTGCATTAATTTTTCAGTTTGTAATTTGCCAGCTGCATTTAATGGAACCAATTTTCATTACATCTGTTCTATGGTTCAAAGAGCTCTTTAAGTTGCCAAAGGGGGCCAGCTTCACACAGATTCAGAGAGGTTGCTAATACACTGTATCTTGAAGTATTAGATAACTAGGGATGGTTTTATAGCAAACAGATTATTTTCAGAGGCAAATTCTATATTCATGACTTACTACTAGTAGAATTCAAATTTAAACTGCCTAAGTTTCTTTCTCAGGGGCCATATTTTTTTTATCATTTTCTTCATAATACCCACTGATTACTTATCTTTTCAATAATCAGTATTTTTCTATTTATTAGTGAAAGACATCACTACACATGAATAAATCCTGTTTTTAAATTAAAAATGCTTTAGAAAACCTTTTTCATGGAATACTAAGGAATGCAAAAAATAATTCTGTATAGTTTTCAGCACTAAGACAGGCGTTTTTATACTGAAACAAGCTTGCATTACCAGAAAACTCTACATGTTGTGCATAATTTTAATCTTCATAAAATGTATAGCAGTTCTACAGTATTAAATTCAAGTTTCCAATTGACAGCAACTTTCAATGAAAAGGTTTTTCCTCATGGGCTGAAGAAAATTTGAAATGTTCTACTACACTTTGAAGTTCTAAAGCATCAGCCATATGAGAATTATAAAGCATTAATCCCGAAGAGTTTCCACCTGACAGTCATGAAATAGCATACCTGTGTGAAAAGTGACTCAGTTTTACTTCCTCGGGCGATACTTTTCTTTTTTTCCGCTGCTTCAGAAATATTATGCATCATGTCGTAGTGAGAAGATGGCCTTGGAATGACTAGATCCTTTTGAAATCACCGGAGTCTACAGTATCACTCTATTTATCTAAGACATTTCAATGACATTTAGGAAAGTTGTTTATACTGAAAGTTTTATTCTAGTTTGATAAGCGATGGGAAAGTTGCTCCAGAAATGTAATCAAGAACTTATTTCCACTTTATTGTTCTGAACAGTTTTTTTTTTGTGCAGATAAAAAACATTTTAAAAAACACCAGAAGGAGCAACGTTGTAGTAGAAAGAGTTCATAGGTAATTTAAGAACATTATATTTATGGTAATGTGTACAGTACTCCCTTATGTAGTAGTTGATTTACTCTTCAGTATCAGGGGGACTGTCTTCGAGTGATTTGAGTCAGAATCAGGGCCTGAAACAACAGGTTTTAATTTCAGGAAGTCTGTATTTTCTTTTCTATGAAGCATTTCTTTGTTTTTCTCAAAGGACAAAGTCACACACTTGCTGTGCCCCTCAGACTTCAGTAATAATCTTGTTCTGCTTCAAGCAATTATGTTTGAAGATTCCAACTATTTTTCTAATATGTTGCATATATTTCTCTTTTTTAAGAGAGAATTCTGAGGAAGATCTTGTCATTTGATTTGTATCAGATTCAGTCAGAAGTGAAGCAGGAAATGTGTATTCATGACTGCATAATAATGGAGAGTTCTAACATAGGTAGTTAAGTTTCAGCATTTTCAGCAATATGCTGAAGACGGCAAGGGACCTGTCTCTCTGCACAAGCAAGATCAATCACAGGCTTGCTGTGTGGCCTCCACTTAGGCTTTACATTGGTTGTTTATCTTTCTACATTTTGGGTACTAAAAATGCATTTCCTCTTTCTGGATAAGGGGGGAAAAATCAATCTTCCAAGAATTCTAATCTTTAATCTTTAGTCTTATTCTTATTGTATGGAAACACAAGAAGGAGCCTTAGCATTTATTATGTGCTCTGGCAAGCAGCAGGGCAGTGACACTTCCCCAACTCCTGTCTCCCCTACTTTGTTATATCCTGAGTTAATGATCACATTTACATTTTCCAAAAGTAAGAACAAATCCTAATAGTGGCTGGTGCAAATTTTTTGTCACTGAAATAATGTGAATGAGAATTTGAATATGAATTACCCATTATGAGGTAGCGTTACAATGCTTGAAAGGCTGGGGATGGCAGAGAAGAGGGTTGAGAAAGGATACTTGCTCCATTTCTGATGTTTTTGTACAAGTATCATTAACATTTAAAATACAGGTCATTTTTCCAAGGAATAAGTTCCTGTCCGTAAGCACAAGTCGTTGGTAGATCTTCTTGGTTTGTTTATTTTCACATTCTGAATAAAGCCAGAATATTTGGTAACATCAAGGTTTTGACACCCTACCTTGTCCTGAGAATTGGCTTTAATGCCAAAAGGCAGCCTTAAGAAACTCCAGCCAGTCTCTCACTGACTTTCTTTAATTTTTTGTCTCCGAACTGGTTTTGCTTCAGACACATAGAAGATTCCAGTTCAGCCTTTTCATAGAATCCGTAACAACTTTTTCTGCAGAAAGCAGTAGGTTCAGAGTACAGAGGGATCACCTCTGTCATCCTGAGTTTGAACAGATGCAGCAGTCGTGACAAGGAGACAGACTGAATTAAATGTTGAAGATTCCAGTCTACAGATAGTTTTGCGTATAGTCACATCATAGAATATTAATATAATAATATAACGTCTTCTAGTGATATCTCAGCAAATCAAAATCTAACCTTAAACATTTGGTTTCAAATCTGTTTCCCCTCTAATATTGATATAGTATTGAGCAGTTTTTCTTTTCCTTACAAAAATAAGGATTATTTTTTTCACTAAAGAATATATTATAGCATTAGACATTTGATATACTGTTAATTGAATGTCTAGCAGCCTTGCTGACAAAGCATAAAAGGAATAGAAAGTTATGAGTATTTGTTCTGGGTAGGGCTACTAAATTCTAGGAAGAAGTGTTGTGGATGAGTAAATAAACAGAAACTGAGATAAGAACACTACTGAAAATAGTGTTTAGAACATATGAACTCTTTGTTTTTATTTATTGCGTATTCTGTTCTCTACTGGAGCTACCTACTTTGTAGAAATATTCGTTGATAATTTATGAGGGAGAAAAACGTATGTTAACCAGAAAAGACTTATCTAGTGAATATATGTTGCTCACTGTGTGTTTATGATCTAATGCTTCCTTAGGTGCTTTGTCTCTTATCCAAAGTGTGTAAGAATATAGACTAGAACTATATTATATATAGACTATAGATTAGAATATATGCAGTATTCTGAAATGCAGTGCTTGTTTTTTGACAGTACAGGCCTGACTGTGCGCTGATCAGAGCATATTCCACATACTGACTTTCTATAGCCTATATTGATTTTTTTTTTTTAACGTAACTTTATGATCTAAATAAAGACCAAGGCCATTGTTCTGTCAAAATCAAGATGGGGAAAGCTGAAAGAAATAAGTAAAAGTAACTTAGATTGTTGTCTGATGCTACTAATCAATCAAAACTTGCAACAGTTTCTTATAAATAGATATATTGCATTTATTGAATCTCTATTGTTAACTGGATAGAGTGGCTTAATAAAAGGTACCAGAGGGCCTGCAGTGCGGAGCCTGAATTTTAGGTTCTCCTTCCTCCTTTCTGCAGAAGTCAAAGCTAACTGCTGACATGCGGTGGTGTTTCCTTTTTGTTGTTTTTTTTGTGTTTTTTTTTTTTTCACTTGGCCTAATCTATCATTCCATGCCTGCAGCTATAGAGTGCTTTAAGGTGAGGAATCAATTAGAAAAAGTAGGTTTGAGTTTTAAGGTTTAGACTGTAAATTAAACATCGTGATTACTGTATCTTGATTAGACAGTGGCCTGTTCTTTACTTGATGTGAGGAGGGGAGGGTGGGGAAGTGAACAGACAGGTGGAAACATTATTTATCCCCTTTGTGACATACCATAATATTTTCTTCTATTTTCTGTGTAGAGTAGTCAGCTGGCTTCAAATCTTTGAGGCTTAAATTCTGCAGTTGCTATAAAGTACTAAAATCTTCTAGAGAAAGAATGTTCTTGGTAAATAGTAATGAATGACTACCAGAGATTTGCAGAGAACTTGAGAATTTTAAGTATATGGGATTATATGGGGATGTTTCAATGTCTAATTTTGTACTAACATGCAAAGATTTCAACCTCTATCCTACTTCAGGTGCCTAAGCTTCATCGGTTTGTCCAAAGTTAATATATTTACATTGTGGAAATTAAAAATGCTCAAAAATATACAGTAACACTATGACATCTAAACTGTAAATGTTGTAAAATAGACAGATGTGTAAGTTGCTGGTGGGATCCAACCAGTGTTTTGACTTGAATTCTTTTGTATATGTTAGTTTGTGTGTTTTTTTTTTTTTTTTTAAAAAAAAAGTACCTTACAGGTATCTGGGTCATTTAACAGTTGTGACAGGAATCTACTTACTTATGGAAGTTTCTTTGTTTTATTTCAACCTTCTCTTCCACGCTTTTTATTTTCTTTTGAGAAGCTGTGATCACTATCAGCTTGAAATCACCTGTGAACTTGGTTAGTATGGTAAATCATAGGATGGCTTGGGTTAAAAGGGACTTCAAAGATCATACACTTCTAACGCTAGCCATTGGCAAGGATGCCAAGCCCTAGATCAGATTGCCTGGGGCCCTATCCAGCTTTTTTTATACAGTCCATAATACTGTTGAGGTCCCTTTGGATGACGTCCCTTCTTTCTGTTGCATCAACTGCACCACTTGGCTATGTTATCTGCAAACTTGCTGAGAGTGTGCTCAATCCCATTATCTGTGTAACTGATGATGATGTTAAAGAGCACTGGTTCGAAGACCAGACATCTGGAGGACATAGCTCATCAGTGGCTTTTGTCTGAACATAGTCTTTGACTGCAACTCTCTAGCTCTAGCCACCCAGCCAGTATCCACCAAGTAGTCCATCTTTTGAATCTGTATTTGTCCAATTTAGAGATAGGGATGTTGTGTGGAATCACTTCAAAGAATTTCAGGTACGTGATGTCAGTTGATCTTTGCTTGTCCACCAATGCCATTGCTCCTTCATAGGAGACCACTAAATTCATTAGGTACAATGTGATGCCTTGGTGAAGCCATGCTGGTTGTCTTGAATCACTTCTTTGTCTCATGTGTACATTAACAGAGCTTTCAGAAGGATCTGTCCCAAGAGCTTTCCAGGCACAGAGGTGAGGCTCACCAGTCTGTAGTTCTCTGGGTCTTCCTTTCTACCTTTCTTGAAAATGGGAATGTTGTTTCCCTTTTTCTAGTCGCAAGGAACTCTGACTGCAACAGATTTTGAATATGATGAAAATACCCTAATTTCTGTATTTTAGCCTAATATATCTTCATGTAATCTGTTTTTACATGCATATTTCTGAAAGAAATATGACATCATCAGTATGCCAAATGACTGGTCTTAGCTAGTCCAAGGAGGATTGACTTCAGGAAGTTTAAGCTTTACATACATCTGCAAAACTGAACTCTAAACCTTACTAAATTTATTTTTCTTTAACCTAATTTCTTTCTTGAGAAAGTTTTATTTTGCAGAATCTGTGTTATATAAACCAACATTTTATTGTTTTTACGTTAAAATTAACCTAGAAAAAAGTTCAATTATGCAAGCAATTTTCAAGGCATTGGAAGCAAGTACATTATTTCTAAATTGTTTGCTCTTTCTTTCAGCAGAACTTACCTTCAGTTACAATTCACTCTTTTGGTATTTCATGTAACCCCTAACTGCTTCAAAACTGCTAATGCTGATCATTTTCAGTGCAACAGGCTGAGTTTTATTAGTCCTGCTATTTTTAAGGCACTTAAGTTTTCTAAATAGTCTTCAGTATACTTTCCTTCCCAGGACTTTCTTATGACTCCTTTCTCATTAAATGCCATTATAAAAAATCTGGTGTCCATTTTTATTTTGTCAGTCCAAAGTGAAACAAAGCTTGCTTTTGCATGTTTTTCTTCCATTTAGTGAGTTATCCCCTATTTTCTCTCAGCTTTCATTACTACTCCGCTTGTTCCTTGTGGCCTGAATGCAATCTGGTCCTCTTTCAGAACACATTCTTTTACACCATATTTGATACTGTTGTTGTCTCTCTTTAAAGAATATGCTCTTCTGAAAATGATGTTTGGTTACCTTTGTTTTTCCAGCTTTAATTTCTTTGATGCTTTAAGTTGGTCTTGGAGCGCAGAGTAAGCTACAAAAGTGAAACCACAGAATGAGGTCCTTGGAGCAAGATTTCTCCTCACTTAAGATGAGGATGTTATTGTTGCTGCTATCATACCTAGTTGCTTTTGTTTCCTTTGTGCATATGGAATTAAATTATTTTTTCAGTAATGTCTAAGATACCTTACAAATTTACTACCATGTGTTTTTTGTTAATATTTTAATAAATTATTTCATATTTTTCATGAACATGTTTAAATGGGTATGACAACAGTTGTCTTCCTTTGTTTTTAGTTGTTAAGGCAATAGTATCTAATCAACTTATAATTATGAATAAATGTTCAAGAAATCAATTTCTGCATAGTCACACCTTGGATCTCCCAGACTTTCTAACAGTTAAAATTGTATGACAACTCAGAATTTCATGAATTAAAAATGTATATGTTTACTGTTGATTAATGTGGTATATGTATATGCTGAAATTAAAGAAACAAGATTTAAATTACTGTTTAAAAAAAAAAAAAGCTGTCCTATTTTGGTGCTGTATGGCTGTATGTAAAGGTATTGGCCTGCATTATTTTAGTTCTTTTAAATGTCTCATTAAGAAAAATCAATTTGCCAATTTATCATTGCTTTGCAGAGTAAATTTTAATGAATGAAGTTGCAGTAATGAATTAAATCCATTTTTCTAAAGAATATTTTTTCTTTTGTGGAGACTGAATTTTTAGGTGTAAAATTATTATTGCTCTTATAGCAACAATGATATTGTTAGTATTTGGTGTACATAGGAGGAAGGCTTTTATGGAAATCAAGTTACACTTTCCTTCATTTAAAAAAATCTTTGTGTTGGATATTTGAAGGAATTGTAAAACTGTTGGACTCACGGCTTCTAGAAGTAGAAGCGATATGGTATATATCTTAGTTAAATAATCCACATTTGGGTATATTTGTCAGCTGAATATTCTCTAATTATTTGAACTTAACATTATCCTGAAGGGAGTTTAAAGCTTATATTCTTTATAATTACCCTTTCTATTCTGACTCCAAGCATTTCAGTATATAGTTGGAGAGGTAGTCTTAATGTGGTCTTTTTTATGTAAAACATGTCAGTCTTGAGTTTGATAGAACTACACCCCATCACTGGAGCAAGACAAGCATTTATGCAATAGAAACCATAGGGGTAAGGAATTGAAGTTTTTTTTTTTTTTTTAAAACATTTAGTAAGGAAGAAAATGCTAAATTCACTACTTCAGCCTAAGCCAGTTAATTTCCTGTTTCTGTTTTTATTGAAATCAGGAGTATTTAAGATCCTACATAAGTGAAACTTAGTAAGAGTCTGTTGTAGACATTAACATCTGTGTTACTGATGAATTTTTAGTTACAGGTAGACCCTGACACATCCCAGTTAATTGTTTCCATTTGCTTTAGTGTTTCCTTGTAACTCATGACAAATGTAAATTATTCAGGCAGAATTTATCTATTTAAACCAGTTTGTATATGGGGAGGGCTATAAAATGTTTGAGAAATATAAAATGGATGGCTGTTACACTCAGAATGAGTTAGGCAGACAAATTGATCGTATAATTTAGAAGGTATTCATTTTTTATCATTAGATTAAATGCATGAATTTCTAGGTTAGTCCTAATTTTTGATATTTACATCTGTCAGTGCTAGCAACTAAAATTTCAATCAAATTCAAATTTCAATTGCATTTTGGATTTTTCTGTTTTACTGATGTAAGTGTATTATTGTGGTATCATAACACACTGAGGGATTGAATAGTATTTTAATAGACAAAAAGCCAGGATAGTTCTATGAAGAAACACAAACGTGAATAAAATAACTGAAATGTCTTGCTAATTCTGCTGTTTTTCACTGACACTTATTTTCTTAAACTTACCCTCTTCATACTATGAAGATGGAATTGAAATAGATATAAATAGTGGGGTACACTTGTAGAAACAAGAGACAAATTAAGAGCAAGGGGAACATCAAACACAGATGCACACCTTATGCTAGGAGCTAAAGGAGGAAGAATATGACATGACATGACATCACCAGAAAAGTGGGATAGCAATTGACATGGGAAGGAGAGTGAAGGGAAGAGTACTTAGCAACACCTTCATATTCCCTACCTGTTAGATCCTTCTGTCTTAGCATCAGACAACAGATGCTGCTTTACTGTGCTACGACACAAGATCCTCTTCTAGCTGGAAACAATCAGGAGCTAATGGAAGTGTTCAGGAATGCAACTTAGTAGTCTTGGAAATGCCCCAAGGAGAATCTATAAGTTCTCAATCAGTAGCATGTAGAATTTCTAAAATACAGATTTGAGTAGATGTGATTTCTACCTGCTGAAACTGCTCTCGGTTCTTTAATGCTGCTGAAGTCTGTTGCTGTTGAGACCTCACTGTTTTCTTTGATCACCTGCTTTGAACCTTGCAGTTTATATGCCTGCAAGAGATGCACTGTAAGGAATCTAACTTTATTTGAGTAAATCCACTCAGCTGCCAGGGTAGGTGATGGGCCAACTACCAGACAGTATTAGTGCTAGCATCTTATTGGTACAAAATCAGTTTGTGTATCAGATCCTCAAAGCACAACATCTGCATGTAGCTCTTTATCAGTTTTAGAAAACAAACAACAAATTCTCCACAGCTCTGTTGTTCATTATTTTATCAAAGGATGTTGTCCTTTCAGTATTTTCTTAAACAGTGGAAGTAGCACAATTTTAAACACATTCCCCCTTCTCAAATACTCTTTATTGGAATTTTGAGGAAAAAACATGAATAAATCTTTAAATTTATGTTCCAGTATTTAGGAATGAAAATGAGCATTTGCATTTTTTCTTGTTCTTTTCAGAAATAGATTTTTTTTTTTTTTTTTTGCATTTCAGTAGGCTGTGGCTAGCAGTTACATTAGAATAGCTTTAGACTGTACAGTATATAACCTTTGGAACAAAATACTGCTTTTTGTAAAAGTTATAAGATCTTAAAGGAAAGATGCTAATTTTGAGGGGCATACAAGAATGCTTGTATGAAATTTACTAGTTGATAGGAGAATAATGGCTACTCACATTTTCTGAATGCAGTTGTTCAACATTCAGGGAAATCTTTATAAAGAAAATGACCACACATAAAAAATCCTTCTCTTATAAGCATAGGCACTTAATTGACTTCTCTGATCATTAAAACAAATTAGAGTGCATTCTCCCCAACTCCCCATGGAACTTTTATCTCAACAGAGAATTGTAAAACTATTCACTGTTGCAATACAAAACAGAAAACCATGTTTCCTATATACTGTCTGTGCCTAAACATGTGCTTTTTTTCTCTTGTCTTTGTCTTGTCTTCCCTCAAGTGAGCATAGCTCAGCTAAATTCCTCTTTTTTGTTTGCCTCTGTAAGACAGAGTTTGAAGTCTACTTCAGTACTAAAACCTGTTCGAAGATTTAACAGAATACTGTTTACTTAAGTAGTAACTTCTTCATATGCTCTAGGAGCCATATTTTGGGATAGCAATGCTGTAAGTGTTGTTTCCAAAGTACCTAATTTCTTCTGCTTGATTAATTTTGTTATCCCACTTAATAATACTGTTTCCTTTGCTCAAAACCTGTTTCAGTAATTCAGCTTCGCTCGTGTTGGCATCACAGGAAGGTTGATCGAGCGGTTGTATTTTCTGCCATTTTTACTTATTAGATTGTAAGCTTTGTACAAATTATCAAGACCACCTTTGACAAAATAACTTACTATTATCTTCCTAGTTGCCATGTATGTCTTACAATAGTAGGGTTTGAAGATCATTTCATCTTCTACAAAATACAATCTGTGTTTCTCATTCCTGGCAGATGTTTTTTCAGTTGGCTCTTAATAACCTCTAACCACTTCAAGTAAACTATTATAATGCCTTTTAAAAATTGTTCAAAAGATTCTTCCAAAAGTCTACTTTGATTCTTCATTCTTACTGTGGAAATTCAATAAAGCTGGACACAAAGAATGTTTTCCATTTGTTCATGTATTTCCCCCCTCGCCTCCATGTCTTATTACTTTTCTAAGTTCATGTTTTCTGGACACAGTAAGCACCTGGAGCTCTCAGTGCAGAGCTCAGTGGAAGATTCATTTCACGTGCCTTGCAAGATGTCTTCTGGCTGTTCTAATTGTTTTTTGTAAATGAGCAAAATGTTTGACTCATGTTGAGTGTATGATCTTTTTCTGATCCCAGATTTTGATCAGTGAAGAGAATGGTATGCCTTAAGTGCTTTAAGGATATAACATTGTATTTTAGTGAAATTGCACCTTTTATGGTGTTATGTTGGTTTTTGAGGACCTAAATTGACTTGCAAATCAGGACAAGTACTTATTTTTGGTTGTGATTTATTCTTAATTTCTCTTGAAGATTAAAATAATAATTGCTTTTCCCAAATGCAAGATATTCTGAATCAGCATTAACTGGCACCAAAGACAGGAGGGATCTCTCTTCTCTCTTCCATTCCTGCTGTCCTGTACTGTTTTTCCTTTCACAGCATCCAGAATGCAATCTTGTGCCCTTTCATTAACTGTGGTATTCGTATAATCCTTTTCTGAGCCATTGAATGCTTTAAAAGGCATAAAATTATCCAGGTTGAATTGTAGTGCTGTTTTAGTGAGTTGCATTTACTTTCAGAAAGGTGCATTGCTAGCATGATAATGGGGTGAGTGGAATGCAGGAACGTGAACTCCCATTGTAAAGGAGCGTAGTTGTTCAGCTATTTTAGTGGATCTTTTGGAGCCCTGATCTTACTAAGTTGGAGAAGAATACTGTTTTTCCCTGCAAGTTCTGTTTTCCTTATCTCTGTAAATTATCATTTTCAAAATGATGATTGGAGAAAAGGCAGCTTTTATTGAACTTGGAAATCATTCATCCCTAATATACTAATCAAGATGTACTTTATTGTTGTCACAAACAAGATAATTTTATCAAACAGGAGAAGTTTTCAGCTGCAGAGAATGACTAAACAGTAGAATGCATGTTACTCTGACTTGTGCAGCACAGTTTCTTTCTGGCAATGAAAGAAAATGCAGTTTAGAAATACATTTGCACAAACTTGTCAGAACACAAATAGCTCAAATTTACCTTTAATTCACATGGTAAAAATAACATGGCTTTGCGTGTTTTGGCTGAGGAGAGGTTTTGGTAAGGGACACTGGCAATGGTATGGTGGCTTTTTCCCTCATAATTTTTGCCTGTTGGTAGATTATTTCCTTTTTGTTTTTCAGCTGTTTCTTTACACTTGTGTCTCCTTTTCTTTTTCTTCTGTTCTTCATTCGTTTGCGATTTTTTTTCTAGTTCTGCAAGCCTGTTATTCTTGCTCCATTTTTGTATTGTTCTAACTTTACATTAATCTGGATTTCTGTTTTCAATTTCTCTTGGCCATATTCAGAGGCTTCTGCAGCTAGCAGTATCTATAGGCTTTTTCCTGACTCTTGAGTTCTTGATTTAAAAAGTACTTGCTCCCTCTGTTTTAACTAATATGTACATTTCACTAGCAGACACTTTAAGAATTCACACCTCTTTACTTTCTTTAAATGCTGCTGTATGTTAAATTTCAAAACATGTACATCCCTCCTCAGTTCAATGGCAAATGACTGTTCTGAAGTCCCTTCTGCAAGGACTTGCTACATAGTAAGTGTGATGTATGTCTGACACATGTCAATATTAATGGTAAATTTGATAATTAACTATTGTAATCAATCAACTTACAGTGAAAAAGCCAATTACTGGAATGTTTTATTGACCCATGGTAATTGTTCTTTAAGAAGAAATTGTTCATAGGAAGAAATGCAAATATGTAGTATAGAACTGTAGGTATTGCTATATGGGAGAAATTTATAAGTTATTCATCAAAATGTATTTCATTTAAATGGCTGTCCTCTATCCCGTAGTAAAAATTACCATTCTTCACCAAACTTCAAAGCATTAAAGTGCAAATACAAGTACTGTAGATCAAAGAGGGTAAAAAGCATCTTTCAAAATAAGCCCTTGACAGAAATAATGAATATTTGAACTTAAAGGCTGAATTAGAGTATTGAGCAACTTGATGGCTACTGTCTTGCATTATTATATGATGGAGAGTTGTAGTTGTTTTGACACTCCAAGCACACTCTGCTAGAGTTACTATAAAAATACTTTCCATCTCTAAAAATTAGCTGATATTCCTCAAATTTCTTCTTCTCATAAAAAGCAACATGAATTCATGAAGATAAGGTTGAGAAATGACTTCAACTCTGGGAAAAATGGCAGTTTAAGGTATAGCAGAAAACCTCAAGACTTGACTTATAATAAATCAGCATCCTTAGTTTTTTGAATCAGAACAATGAAGACTTTCCATGATATATTTCATACCTTAGCAATGAATTTATTTTGTTTTCAGACTGACTTTTCAGATCTGCTTCAAAATGCTCACAGGGGAACTTGCATATATGAGCAGCCATGTAAATTCTATGGATTTGAACTGTCCATATTTATGTAGCTCTTTTCTTGTTCGACAACAAGGAAAAAAATCTAAACTTATCAACTGAATAGATACACCTACAGTTTATTAATACAACATACTGTAACTTATGAATCCTGAAACATCACAGCTGTTTTTCATGGTGGGGTTGAATCTGGTGAGGATTGTCAAAAGCAATGAAGAAGGCTTTTTATAAATCAACAGCAGTTTCTCCATAGGGGAATAGAAAATGGCTAACTGCAAATGCACAGTAAAAGTGTACTTTTAGTTTAATCAAATCACAGTATTGTTAATTTATCATTTTAATGGGTTGATACTATAATTTGCTGAATTAACTGTCTGATTCAGTGGATACAGAAACACAGAATAGCTCAGGTTGGGAGAGACCTTAAAGATCATCAAGTCCAACCTAACCATACTGCCCCAAATCGAACAACCCTCTGCTAAATCATGTCCCTGTGCACCACATCCAAATGGTTTTTAAACACATCCAGGGATGGTGATTCAACCACCTCCCTGGGGAGCCTATTTCAGTGCTTAACAATCCTTTGTGTAAAGAAGCATTTCGTGATAACCAACCTAAACTTATCTTGGTGCAATTTGAGGACATTTCCCATAGTTCTGTCCTCAGTGAGAGTAGACCAACCCACGCTCTGGCTGTAAGCACCTTTCAGATATTGAAAGAGGGCAGTATGGTCTCTTTTCAGTGTCCTCTTCCTTAGGCTAAACAGCCCCAGTTCTGTCAGTTGCTTCTTGTAGGGCATATTATCCAAGCCTTTCACAAGCCTTGTTGCCCTTCTTTGAACCTGCTCCACCACCTCAATATTTTTTCTGTATTAAGGTGCCCAAAACTGAATTCAGTATTCAAGGTGGGGCTTCCAGTGCTAAATACAGGGGGAGGATTACTTTCCTAGTCCTGCTTACCATGCCATTCCTGAAGGTGCACTTAATTCCCTTATCAAGGTCATTGGTAAAGATGCTGAATAAGAGTGGCCTCAGTACTGAGTCCTGGGGGACACCGCTTGTTACTGTCCACCAACTGGATTTAGCTTGGCTGTTAACTCCACTGACTACAGCTATTTGGGCCCAGCCAACCATCCACCATTTGACCTACCAGAAGGTATGCCTATCTAAACCATGGGCAGCCAGCTTCTCAATGAGGATGTTGCGGGGGATGGTGTCAAAGACTTTAATAAAGTCTAGGTAGACCTGATCAACAGCCTTACAAGTGGTAAATTACATATGGTAAAAAAAAATAATAAGAAGAATGCAGTTCATTGTCTTCGGAGGTGCATACCTTCTGTCACGTAAGTAGCTGAGACTAGAAAGCAAACATATCTGACAAATTGTTTCCAGATAAGAAACAGCAAGGGAGATCTTGCCTGCTACAGAAAAAAAAAAAAATAAAAAAAAAAATCACAGCTTATCTTTAGGCTTTTAAGATTCGCTTTTATTTTGAGGGGTCTAAGATTTTCCTTTCCTTTTTTTTTTTTTTTTTTTTTTTTCCCTTTACATTTTTTTCTTTTATTATATGCTTGTAGAGTGTTTGTGCTTGAGCTCATAATGAAGCACTTTTGATCAACACTGAAAAGGGCTAATGGCTGAGTTCTTAAATACAAAAGTTCTGATGAGAATAAACTTCAAGGTCTCAGAATGCACTTATCAGATCTACTCTAGGAATAAGTGTCAGGTCCCAGAGTAGATTGCATAAATCTTTGTGGTTGAGCTTGGTGAGCACAAAGCTTAATACCCACAGGCTTGCAATCTTTTTGAAGGTGATTATAATTCTGCACCAGCTTTGCATCCAGGATAAAGGTTCCCCTTGAACACAAAGTATGTTACATGCTTGTGTGCCAGTGATCAAAATACCTGAAGGGTTGTCGCTCTTGCACTTCTTAAACTTCCAAAATGATGTTAAAATGCTATATTCAATCAACTAAGCTGTAAATTCAATTACTGTAGATTGAAGGCATAGTTCTGTCTCATACAGCAAAAACTAATTTCAGTATTTCTGTTGCCATACTCTATTGTGCAGCATAACTCAAGAGTTTTACCAAAGGCTCATAAGCAGTATGTTTAGGTTTTTTTGGACAGGTTTTTCTAATGCACGTTGTGGTAAGGATTAGTTCCCAGAGATGAAAATATGCAGTTTGATTTAGTGTATTAATGTAGGGGATAGATGTTCACCCATACTTATTTAGGAAAAATTTACAAGCGTACCATGAAGAGTGGGAGATTTCATTTGCTGTTGAAAAGGAACAATATGGTTTATTCTTTACTGATCTGATTGCTTTGATTCTCCATTTAAGTCACGGTTATAAGCTTGCCAGTTTGACAGTTCTACTGAAAAATATCTATTGTGATTTTTATTTGCTGTGAATGTATGCTTTATTGAACTAATTATTTCCAACCTCACATTAAATAATAAATATAACAGTGCATGTTATCATAACAGTTAATTTAAAAAGGTAGATTCTTTTTGAAACCGTACTCTGCACAATTAACATCATAAAAATTATTTTCTTTGATCAGCTGAGGTTGAGTGTGATCTCAGATTTTATAGCATGCACCACTGAAAATATCTTCCTGCTTTTAAAAGGGTACATCATAAGTAATAAATTGAAATGTAGATAGAAGAAAATCACAGAATACTTCTAGTGCTGCTTTATCATTATTTTTTCTTTGATTATGAAGTTACCATCTAATTTACAATGTTCTGTGATTCAGATGAAATCTTCCCATGTGAGCTTTAGCTGACCTTTAGACTTTCTTGTTGCGGTTTTAAATTCAAAGTCTTCTGCAGTGAAGAGAATTGCCTGATGTGTAGGGCTGGGGAAACTGAGTCAGCATCATCTCTCATTTGAACATTCATCTGAACCTAAGTTCAGCTTAGGAAGATAGTGTGTGAACTCATTTTTGGTAAGCATCCTACTACTAATTGAAGCTTACATTTTTACTGTTTCCTGCTTCTTTCTCTCCTTCCATTTATACATGCACATACACATGCAAATACATACAACATTATGCACGTGTGTTCATTTATGTCACGACATACTTGAACTTAAAGGTTGTAACTTTTCTACTGTTGTATAGATTTGGAAGAGAGACTTGAAGAAGAGTTATTGCTGAAGATGATTTAAAGCTCTTGCTCTTCAAGAGCTCATGTAGAGTATAAAATTGTAGCACTTAATGGCAGCTGTAACAGCATTTGTATTTGAATTCCATTTGTGAGGCTGTAAGGAAGTTCCTCTGAAGTTTTTCTTGTTTCTGAGTTCTGGGTTTATACTTAAGTTGCTGTAAACAACAGTTATAGCAGAGTTGTAGCAGTATAGCACTAGTCAAACTAGGGGCAGCACTGTGATCACTGTTGTGGTGGGAAAACAAACAAATAAACCTAAGAAGAACAGCCTTTCACTGTATCTATTCAAACGGCAGAACTTCTTAATACCTCATAGTCATCTGCAGGTCATGTCACACTGCAAAGCAAATTCATTTTGGTTTTCAGCCTGATGGTCAGTATGGAATGAGTCAGTGTTCAGAATGTTTCACTACCTCTATTACCCTAAATTTCTGAACTCTTCTGAGGTCCAGAAGGGACATTTCCTTGGCCACATAATTTTCATTCAAGAAAATGAAAGTTATGGGCTATACAAGAGAGGTAGGGGCTAAGTGTTCTGTTGCTTTGACTAGTATGGGGATGATATCGTAAATGAGCTTTGACTTTTAAACTTTCATGCTAATGACTTAAAAATATCTCCTCTGCACTAAAATCAAAACACTACTTCTTTCAGATATAAAGAAACACTCTTGTAGAGTTACCAGGGCAGCCAAGCTTATTAAATGATAATTTTAGAAATAGAAGAGATGGGAGTTCCTGTGCACAAATCTTTGTTGCGCTGTTTGTTTCTTTGAATACTTTTTTTATATGTGATTGCTTATCTCAAGGAGAAACATGAAACTGTAGCACAGATCAAATAAATAAATAATCTCAAGATTTAAATGAGGGGAGATGAAAAAGCAGAGTCAGAGCAGATTGATGTATCAATCAGTGCTAAAAACCTGTAATAACGTGCCCTTCTCCCCCTCTCTCCTAAATCAAATGCTGTGCTGGTTCTACAGCGCTATTCAAGGTTACAGAGAAATCTCAGGAACCCCTTCTTAGGTAGTCCTTCCTCCTTTCCTTTTATGCAAAAAGCTTAACCTTTTTGTGAAGCAAGCTCAGACAGACAAGATTCATTCTGTGAAATAAGACAGTACTGTCCTCATCAACTTGCAGTGAGCTGCCCACTCAGGTAGGATAGCAGCAGCTGAGGACACGCAGTAGCAGAGCTGGAGCTGCTTGCTCTGTCTGAAGTAGGGAATGAGGCATGTTTCTTAAGACTAACTGTCTTGCCTCAGAATATCTAAACTCTACCTGAACACTTCAGTTTGCCAAGTAATTTTCTCTCTTAACAAGACCAGAATCTCATTTATTTCCCAACAAAATGTATCCCACAGTGTTACTTCTTCTGTTGTGACTTTGGATGCTGATATTTGTGGTGAAGCCTATTACCAGTTTGATGACCAGGTTTAGAAGGTTCTGTCAAAACGTTAGGAAAAGAAGTGGTAGCAATGTGCCCTGAAACTGCTTTCTCTCTTGAAACCCTTGGCACTTTACATCAGAAAACTCATCATCTTATTTATTTTTATAAATATTTTTGAATCATCTCATCCGCTGAGAATGGCCATCAGTATATTTTTTCCCTAGCTGGCAGTAGTGTCAGTAGAAGCCTGCTGAATTTACAGCTAGTGACAAGTTCTTGACTGTCTGTAGCCAGCAAGGGGTGCTTACGAATGCAGTCAAACAGTCAAACTCTTTTCCAGGGAGACCATGCTTCTTGTTTGCAAGGGCCTTCTCTGACTTAGTGATCAATTTGATATCTTGTTTCAGACTCGCTGTTTTGAGCAGGTACATTAGACAACATCAAACTAGCCCCTCCAAGAAAGCTTGTTAGGTACAGATATCCTTGATCTTTTGTGAGATGCTAGGGATGTGGTTCAGGTAGCATTTTTTGTCGTGTTGTGAGGGACAAAATGGTAGTTGAACTTAGGACTCCTGCTGTTTTTTGGGGCATCGGTAATGTACCACTACTGAGACAAAGTCAAAGAAGACAACAAGTGGAAATAAATCCCACTGTTTGTAGCTCCTCATTCCTTAAAGCATTCAGATAGTGGGGTGTTTCGTTTTGTTTTTTTTTTTTTTTTTTTTTTTTCAAATGGAGTTTCTCTCATGTTTTTAAAGAACATCTTTGTTAGGTAAAATTCACTGCTTTTTATTCCTTTTAACTGATACCTTTTGGACAAACGTTTTCCGTTACAATAATTGATGTTAGCAGTTCAAAGACTAAAATCCACAGAGTTCAGAGCAAGAAATCTCATGCCGAATGAACTGTATATTGTCAAATTAGCTCTTGTTTACCATAATCCTTAACTGGAGTTACCTCCTCTCTGACCACCTACTTCTTCCAGGTGCTATCTCAGAGAATTTGCCTGCCTTCTGTAACCTCCTAAATAGCAGACACCAAATGAAATCAGCGATTTCTACTGAAGTGCTTATCTCAAAAGGCACTTGACTGTTTGCACTGGGCACCTAGTAAAGATCTGCTTAAGTGATCCTGGTGCTTCTTCTAAGATATTTTTAAAGTAGAAGGCAGAATTTTTGGCTAGTTTAACATAAGTTGCTAGGACAAGTGTTTCCCCAGTGTATTACAACTGATACGTGTTTCTTAAAATCTGTGATTGGAGAAACTTGTTTGGTTGTGTTCTTGAGTCAGGTCTTCTGATAAATATGTACAAATGGGTGTACTCAGATGTTGTAGACATCTGCTTTTTAGTATATTGAGAATAGCAATTTAGGTAAATGTAATCCATATGGAAGAATCAGGCCGGGAAACCGCCTTAGTTTATGCAGAATCTGTGGTGACTGTATTTGATATTTGCACTTTCTAGAGAGTAAAATATTTCTATGTAGCAGTTAGTTAAATTCAAATGAGAACATTACCATGAAGTACATAAAACCTGATGACAATATGTTTTGATACTGAAAGGATATGTCTTGGTGACTTTTGTACATTCTGTCCACATCAAAAATAATCACTGTAACTGAAAATACTGATTCATATTTATATTCTCAACTTACTTCACTGTAATTGCATTGTTTAAAAGGAAAATGAACCCATAATATTTCCCAAGATCTTATTGTTGTTTAAAAAACATTTTAAAACTCTGGGCCTCTAACACACAGTGATGAACACTATCAATATGCCTAAGAGCTGAATTTGTAAATAATAATTTGAGACATGTAGATGTGAATAATGAAAAAAATCTATTATTCAATACAGTTAAAATAATAAGGTATGATGAATTTCTGAGTGAGAGAGAGGTACGCACTGCCTCTTCTGCTTGGTGACTTGGGAGTGATGGGTACTAGTGAGGGCACAGAAAAATAGGTGGGAATCAGTGAGCCAGCAATTCTAATAAACATGCTAGTCTGCTATTTCCTACAAGTTGATTTCTCGTGACAAGTTAAAAACATGACTGAATGTGGCAGACGTTGATGGTATAAATGAAGTGTGATTGTTGTGAACAATTTCACATGGTTTTGTATAAGTAAGGAAACATCAGACATAAAGGAATGTTCAGTATAATTAATACATCAGTCTGAAGGATCCTTTGTATGTATCTCTGCTTCTTAGTATCCAAAGCAGAGCATCCACTGTGATTAGTGTAAGTGATTCATTTCTTGGAGGTTTGTAGAATGTGTTTTGAATTAGTGTATCTACACAGAGATAGATTAAAAACTACATATATAGCTCAATATCCGTATATATAAGTAAAAAATACAGTAATCATAAAGTTTTTCCCTGATATAGAATGAGTGCCTAGTGTGTTTTTGTTCACACAAAATATATATGGAACAAGAAAATGTCCATCATAGTCTGAGATTTCCTGTTGGGGGGCTTTGGTGAAAGAAGAGGGAGCACAAAGTTTAATGGTAGGAATCTACGTATGAGAGTATTTTATCACTAACCTCAGAATTGAGTTTGTTTCTGTCATCACTAACCTTTACACACATTTAAGCATATGATCTCACCACATCCTGTTCTCTCCTGTCCTACTCCTGTTTTTGAGTTTTGCAAACTTTTAAGGGTAGTTGAGCATTTTTCTTTGAGAAGTGGGCATCTCTTTCTTTCTGGAAAATAATAGGAATGTGCACTTAATGCTCGTATGCCCCAAACATTGGAAAATATGGGAAAGCAAGAGGGAAACATTTCATATCTGACTGCATGAAGAGCTACCACTTGCCATGTAGTTGATGTTCAAGTTATTTTTGTGAGATGACATGAATAACCGACAACAATATGTAAAAAAACAGGATACATTCAGCAATTTGAACAAGAGTGATTGATTTTGTAAAGGAAACAGAAAGGTCTCAGTCTTTGGAATACAGTCTATACTGAATACCTCAGAAGAATAATTATAAATTCATATGAAGAAAAATATCATTGTGGTTTGGAACCATGGAAATTACACCTGTATATTTTCCAGTTTTTCAGAGCACTATCCATATTTTTAATAACACAACTTAAACAGTGGACTTCTCAAATATCACTGCTTTCTATAATATGTAAAAGCAAAATACAAAGCTACTGGCAGGTTTCTGCACCAAGATGCCCTGGAGAACTCTCCCATGTTTTCAGTGATGGTGTCCCATCTTGTGACAACTTCCTCAATAAGCCACAAAGTCAGATTGTTCTTTGGTCTTCTTCCACTGATAACCTGATGTAAAAGTACTCTTTTACGTAACTGCTAAGTCTCAAACCTTCAGACTAAAATCAAAAGCCTGCACTGGTGAGAAGTTTTATTCATCCAAATCTTTTTGCTGATTTGTTTTTAAAAGGTTTGCTAACATTTTCAAGGAAATATTTTTAAAATGTACCTGATGAGATTTCTCAGACTATTTTTATATCCCTGCAAAACATTGTGATTATGAAGAGAAGTAAATGCTAGAGGTTGTAGGGACATAATCTTATTATGTCTTCTCTCTTAGCTCAGAAAAATGTGTATTGATTGTTTCCACATTAGCAACTCTAACTCCAGGACCATTAAAGGATTAATTTATATTCTTAAAATTTCATATTCCATTATATCCAAGCAACAGCCACATGCTCTCTAGACAGAGTCACTAAAGGTGATGCAGCAAATTTCAGTCAGTAAGCCACAGTTTCTTACACCATCAGAGGATTTTACCATTTGGTAGTCTGTCAAACATTCTTAATATTGTTGAGTTAGAAGTATGCGTGCTTCTTAGAAACCCAGCATACCATAATCCCCCGGCAAAGATTTCACAGGAGAAAGATTTTTTTCTTGAAAGTGGGATATTAACAAAAAAACACAAAACAAAACAAAACAAAAAAACAAACCAAAATCAATTTTGTATCATTTGGCCTGAGACAAAGAAGTTAGTTTAGTCTCTCATCTCTCTTTTTCATTTAAGGCTCCAAATTATTTGCTTGGATCTTAAAATAAAACTTAAATCCACTGAGCATCATCTGTCAGAGAAAGTTTCTGTTTGCTGAAAAAACAATATACAAACATTAAAATTAAAAAAAAAAAAAAAAAAAAAATCTGCCTGTTTGCTACACAAAGGTCCAATACTATTAAAAGAAAAAATAGTATTTGGTTTAAATATCTGTACTGATCACAATATAGAGCAATTTCATTTAAGGAGAAGATAGATGTGCCCTAAGTGTTTGGGAGAGAGAGATTTATAATTGTATATGTCTGTATGTGCGTGAGTTGAAAGGGCAAGGGTATGTATCAACAATATACTATGCTGGCAGTAAGTTGAACTGTCAAAACTTTTCTGCGCAACAGTGATAAAATTGCTTGTATAGCTCACATTTTAGGGAGAGCTTTTTCTTCATTTATTTGTTTTAGACGCTATGCCTTAAGCTCTGGTTATGCGAGTTGCAGTGACATCAATAATCTTTTTCCCGTGCAAAGAAGTTGTTGCAGTCAGAAAGATTAGCACAAAGGCCGTACAGGAGCAGAATGGCTGGACAAACAGGAAAGGAATACTCACTCATCTGCAAGGATATAGGCTTGCAGGGAAAAACTCCACAAGGGAGGGATCTTCAAGCAGAGATCCTTTCCAGTGCCAGTTAGCCCATAGGTATAAGAGAAGTGGAGCCAGGCTCCTCCTCCTTTTCTGGTCCCAGAGGGGTATCATCTTCACCTGTGCTCCCAGAGCTGACCCACTCCTTTCCTCACGTAATCATTTAGTGGTTTAGGCCATGACTCAACAGTTCCCATACAGAAATACATAAATCATTGCATTACAGTCATGTAAGTTGTTCTGAGCTGCTCCACGTATGCTTTTTCATGGAACCCTGAAATATGCCTTTTCCTGCTGTGGCTTTGTTCGTTGGCTTGTAGGATTGTTTGTGAGGTTTTATGGGCTTTTACGCTTTGTTTTTGTGGAAACAAGTTCATTTACCATAGCTCTTTTTATAAGCTGTGTAGAACATAGTTATTCACAGCAGTAAGGATAAGTAATAAATACATCAGATAGTATTTCAATAGTGAAGTCTGCAGAAGTCTCTGAAAAAGAAATGAATGTTGTAAGGATTTGAGGAACACCAGAGTGCATTGATACCAGCAAAACATCATTGAACTGAAACACTTTTATCTGGGGGAAAATTAACTCAGAAGAGGATGATGTTTGGTGGTTCACATTATGTTGGAGAACTGGAAGTGATATATTTAGCCAGCATTATTAGGGTTTCTGTTCAAAATACTGACCAAAATGGTTTTCTTAAGAAAGAGCTATTTTCTAATATAGAAGTCTCACAGTAAAACAAATAAACAAACAAGCAAAAAAAAAAACCAAAAAACAAACCCAAATGTCTCTTTTCCATTAGAGATAATTGCACGTATATTTTCCTGCATTATTTTTCAGATAGGAGATTTCACTGTAAATATAAAAAAATAATCAAACCTAATCTATTATGGAATTTGCCTGAGTCATTAGAAATAATGTCAAAAAATATTAGATAAGACATATTCCATAAATTAAACTGTCTATAATGGTATTCAACTCGGTATATTTTCATTCAGAATTGAGTTTGGAGAAGCATTTACCAATTTATTATTGGGGAAAGCCCTTGTTGGCTTATTGAAGCAAGAAAATTACCCCCAAAGCCCACAAGATTTATAATGCTTAGAAAACAAAAAGAAGAAAAAAAAGTACAACAAAAGGGCAATTCAAAACCTAATGAGACATTTTAGACCTCATTTACATTTGTAACCTGATGCATTTCTTCAAAACGTTTTTCTGACTAATTTGCATACTAAAAGCTTATTCTTGCCTAACTAAAATGATGAGCTTTCCTGCACTGTGTTGACATTAACATTACTTTAAAAGCTATTTATATTCACTTTTAGAAGACTACTAGTGTATTTGTACATTCACACCTCTATTAGAAGTTGATAATCCAAACAAATAGCTTTTTTTTTCCTTGAAACATGACTGTAAGTGTAAAGTTTAAAGAGGTTTTACACATCACCCTCCAAATACGCTGTTATTTTTACACTGAATGATCTCTTTTGCTAGACACGTCTAATTTTTTGTGTGTAATTAAGTGTGAATTTAAAAAAATAATAATAATGCAAGTACGTGGATAAATGTCTTCTGATTGAATATGCTTGGTCTGGTTGGTAGTGCATCTGTGTATTTCCACAAGGCTTTCAACGATACCCTGTGTCAAAAGCTTTTAGGGAAATTAAGCAGCCATGACATAAGGAAGGTCCCTGCACAGATAAGAAACAGGCAGAAAGAAGCGTGCAAAGCATATGCCCTCTTTAATAAAGGCCTCCTTAGTTAAGGGATTTGTAAACCTAAGGTTCTCTTCAGAGAAGTTACCCCTCCTTATGGCCTATGTATACCCTTACAAAAATAAGGTTAGGGGATTGGTCTTCTATTTCCATTTTGAGATTGCATATAGGGAACGGAAAAGAACAGCTGCCCCTGTAAAACCTGTCGCTTGATGTTTTCAAATCTGGAATAAATAGGTGTAAGAACTGTTGTTAATGTAATGAGGAAAATGAATACATGTTTATTATTACTAATTGCAGGTGGTTTTTTATTTGCTTCAAGGATTAGAATGTTTCATATTAACAACTTGGTTTTGAAGTTAGTAAAGGAAATACTTAACGCTCACAAGAAATAATTTAATACTAGAACATTTTATAACGTGCTTAAAGTAAGCAGGCACAAGAGAAGTAGTAGTAAAAAGAAGTTGTTGATGAAATTTACATGATCTCTAATTAAAAACAAAAAACAAAAAACAAACAGTCTTAATTGGCAAAGAATCTCACTAAGGAAAAATTCACAGAAAAATTAAAATGTACCTCTTTTCTGCAGCAGCAGCAGCACAGCTATGGTATGTTCCATACATCTTTGCACTAAGTCACACTAAAATTATATTTTAATGACCTAAGTAACAAAAAGATTGTACTTTTAGCAAAATTTAGGTGCAAATTAGATGGTGAATGTTTTAAAACAGAACAGAATAAAATGATGAATGTTATAAAATGCATGTGTGGTGTGGACCTAAAATTCCCATCCAAGCATAAACTTTACAGAGCAAAGTGCTTCTTAGGATAAATGCTTACCTAAGAATTGTTAAATTTTTCATGCACAGCCCTGAAGCGAGAAATCTGCCACCTGAAATTATCTTATGCTTTGTGTGTTTTCACACTTGTTAACAGTGAACTGTTAATTGATATGCATGGGAGACACCAAATAAAGTAAGATTTTGGACCACTTGTTGCCACTGTCTGGATTAAAAACCCACACAGCTTCCTCTACCAACTGGTAATATGTAATTTTTACTTGTATGTTAGGTTTTACACCATGTTTTGAATACGTCAACATTTTTGACATTGCATACCACTTTTAGAGAAGTCAAACAGAGGAATGGAGGTCTGAAAGGACGTTACTGAATGTTCCCTGGAAACAGGTATCTGAGCAGAGGAGATAGATTCAAATTAACATCCTAGTTAAATAGATGAAGTAAAATGAACTTAATTATGTTACCAGAATCACCTTAGATGTTCAACAATTAGAATGAGAGCCACAGAAAATCCTGCTTTATAAATGTGCAGCTTATGGAAGTATGTCTTTCCTTAACAAATTGGATGCTATTACACATTTTACATACCTGATGCATAGTGCCTGAAAATTTCAGTTTCTTGACCTAAAATTTAAAGTAACTAAAGCTCAAGTTACTTTGTGAAAAAAGAGATGTCTTGATCTGAGTAGGCTGGGTAACTGCATCTAGTTCATTCTGCAGTGTTTGCAGGGAGCCTGTGTATTTTGTCTAAGTTCAAGAAGGTAATCAGTCCAACAAACTTCCTAGGGCTAGAGCTGCCTTTTTAAAGAATACTGAAATTGCTAGATGGTACATGCTGTTTCTGGATGGAGACACTCAAAGAACTCTTCCTCAACCTCCTAAGAATCTGCGCTGTGCAGAGCAGAGTTCAGGATTCCTTGGAGCAGCAAAATGGCAAATAAAAGCTCACACTTGTAGACTGACAAAGACAGGAGAGCAGGGAAAAAGTGGTTTGGATTTCAAAACTTTTTTTCTTTTTTTTTTTCCCCATGCAATAACCACATAAGAAGTACTGCAAGTCAGCACCTTTATAGGTTTTCCTGTATTCCACCCTCTCACCAGGGCAATTCCATGAATAAACACACACTTCTTTCTTCCCACGACATGCATTAAACAGAAAGGGAATATATCTTCCTGAAATAGCACTGAGGGGAAAAAAAACAAAACAAAACAACACCTTACAATGCCATTTCTCTTCGTTTCTGAAAGAAAGAAAAAAAAAAAAAAAAAAAAAAAAAAAAAAAAAAAAAAAAAAAAAAGACTAGTCTTAAAGATGCTTTTAGAGCGAAGCTCCCAACCTGAAGGAGGAACCTCCCAATTCTCTGAGATTTTAGGCCACTAAGAGAAGTTTCAAACAGTATGTCTTAGCATTTCCCTATTATCTGGCTATAAACACCTACACAGATTCCCTCTCTGTGACTCCCAGTTCAGTGTTTGAATTGCCTTGTGCCTTCTTTTGAAGCACCAAACTTCAAATGTCCTTCATGAGAAGCCTTGTTTTATCACAGAGAGTGAATTCCATACTGCGGACTAGATGTCTAAGTATTAATTATCATAGTATTTAACTTTCAGCCTTTAAAGTCCCTCCTAGCTATTTTGTTGATTAATGCTATTGTTTAAAGAAAAGTGAGATTTTTCATCACTTGTAGTAAGAACTGCATCTGCCGCCGGGTATTTTCTGAGGTCTTGTGGAGTACAAGTACACCCTCTGTAGGGATTTTCAAAGCTTTCTGTCTTGATTGCCATGATGATGAACTTCTGTTTTTCTCCTGCTTTATAAACCTTGCTGTCATAGTTATTTTCAGTAGTTCTTACCCCTTCTGTTTCTTTCCTCACCCTACTACATTTATGTTGGCGTACAGAACTCATGTTATTTTCCGCCCATATGGTCTTGGTGACTTAATCCATTTCTAAATTGTTGTATGTCAGTGCTGAGTACTCTCAAATATTTCCTTGTGCATTTCCATCTGGAAATCAACATCTCACCTCCTGTCTTTCTAATACCTTCTCATAGCAATTTCATAGATTCTGTAAAGCAGAAGAAAAACTGAATTGCCCCTTCTTAAATTATTTCCTTTACTTTGTCTCTTTCTGCAGCACTGATAACTGCCACATTATCATCCCAGACATTAAATTTATTTGAACTGCATGTGTACCAGTGACAATAACACTAGAAATTAATATTCCTGCAGTTGTATTCTCCTTAAAAAAATTGTAATTACTGCTGGAAGTTGGATGATTGAGAGAGAACAATGCTTTATCTTTCAGTATCCCTATTAATAAGAGAATCTATGTTTTGGTCAAATCGAAGCATTTCCCATGCTTTTCACAGTTCTGTCTCCAGTGGTTTTGACAGCAATCATTTCACAATTTTCATGTTTAGAACAAATAATTATTGTAATATTTTGGTATCTTAACTGCACAAAGTGTGATGACACAGAGCCAAACTCTCCCTCTTGAAAGAAATCAGACAGAAATCCAGTATTTCAAGATTGCAGTTGTGCTCTTTTCAAGTATTCTGAAATACTTTAAAGTTCTTACTTTCTTCTGTTTTTAACAAATTTTATTTCATGTATCCATTTTTTACAATAAATTGAAGGTCAGCTAGATCACTGTAACTTCTAGAATCCTTATGGAATTTTTTACTTATTTTGATGTGTAATAAAACTTACTTTATAGGTCTTGTGAACATGAGCTGCAATAAGCATGGCCTTTTATTTGTGATTCTCCATCTAATCATTTTAGTTACCGTTTAATTTTTTTATGATGGTTTAGTTTTTAAATACCTGATAGCTGACATTTTTGTGTTATCCCGAAATGATACAAAATATATATATATATATCTCTGGGGAGTATATCTGCACTGAATGATAGTGATTCATCTATGATTTTATTTGTTGTTTTGCCATTTTCAAATGAATTATATGTGTTTATGTAAATACTTTTTTTTCTATTTCTTTTCATTTTTGAAATCATTAGAATACCTACTGAAATAGTGTGTTGATAAATTCTCATACATAATGCTGATCCCCCCTGCCTCTTCACTTTTTGGTTATGGCTGTGAATCCAAAACAGTTACCCAGAGGAGTGGCTCCTTTCTTCCTTTGTCAGCAGACAGTGCTTTGTTGTAGGTAGCTGTGGTTTGCAGGTATGGTCTGGGCAGGTATCCTGGTGTGTGACAAAATGTGTGCACTGCCTGTGCTGCAATGGAAATGCCTCCTTGTCCCCACCACCACCACCACCCCCCCCCAGCCCCAGATAAATCATGGTCTAGTTGAAAATCGTAAAATATTTTTGTGGCCTTCTTTGAGTCTGGAGAAGACTGGAGGTAGAAGAAAGATTCCTCATAGTCTTCTGATTCATGGATGATATGCTGACCTGTGAAATCTGTGAGCATCCAGCTTAAGTGAATACTCTGCAACCTGTGCGAAATTATACCAAGAAATCCACAGCAGGATCAATACTGGGGAAATGCACAGATCTAAATTTCATTTAATCATATTCAGATGAAGATTTTTTCTTTTTCTTATAACCTTTATTTAAATCTTTATTATTATTATTTTTAAATTAAAGAAAAGATAGAAGTCTTTAAAGAAGGATGATAATTGATGACTAAGCCAAATGACAAGCATGAAAAATCAAAGCACAATCTAATACTCCACAACCTGTAATCAGTATGACACAGAAAATAATCCTGACATTTTCATTCTTCCTGGTTTTAGCAAACTGATGGTACAATGCCATTTCTATAAGCAGGAGCAAAATGAAGATGCACCAAACATTCCTATAAGGAATTTATATCTTTAATGTGCTGCCACTAAAAAAAAAAAAGAAAAAAAGACAAAAAGTCCCAGTTTTGAAAAGATTAAGTATAACAATCTAAGAGGAAGTTACTCTTGATATAATTAGCATGTAAAAAAAAAGGGGGGAGGGGGGAACTTAAGAATCTGCTGACTGACTGAAAATACACGTGGAAGGCTCCGGCAGTGATCTTCCCAGAATATATACTTTCTTAATTCTCTTTTTTATATACCACTTTCTTTTTCCCTTACAGTGCTTTGCCTTCTCTCTCCTGTTTTCCCCTTCCCTTTCCTCCCCCCGCATGTTGATGAGCTGTTTGTGAGTGTGGAAGATTTCTGCTGCAGAGCTGCTGGTGAAACTGTGATAATACACTTTCGTGGAGAGTAGAAGCATGATTATTGTTTTAAAATCACAAAAATTCTGTCAGCCTACCAGAAAGAAAAGAACAGGACAACATTTTCAACTACATTTTCCTTTAATTGCAACTACATTCATGAATCAGTATTAGATGATGTCAAATCAGAAAATATAAAAAATGCCAGAAATTAGGGCCCCTATGTAGAATGCACAGATATATAATCACCATCATCTCTGAAACGAAATACAGAAGTACACATATAGAGATTCAGAAAATCAAATGTTTTCTGGAAGGTGGGAGGACAGTAGGGTTCTACAGAAAGAAGTGTGGTATTATTTTCCAAAATTCTCCTCCAAAAGCTACACATAGGCTATTGTAGATGCCATTGGGTATCGAATAGCACCCAAGCATGGGTAAGTGAATATCCCACTTCCATTTCTCTAACTCCAGATCCCCAGGCCAGGATTCCTGACTTCTCCCACATCCTGAGATGCAGGCTGTTACATCTGGCTCTCCTATTTAAATGTACACATGATGCATGTTATAAATACCATCTTCTGTGGTGCAAAATAAAAGTTTTATGGACAGTTGCAAGCCATATGTTTCTCAACGAGAAATCTTTTCCAGATGAACTTGTGAAGTCAGTTTGGCTTTTTACCAAAATTAGTATGTAGCTGCCAAATTTTACACAGCATTCATCATTCGTTTTTGTCGCATCTCTACTTCTATGTCATATAAATCCTACTAACATTGAGTAGAAGAAAAAGGAATAATTCAGAATCCCTTTTTTCTAAGCACATTTCTATTAAATGGTGTTTAAAAAATAAGATATCTTTAGTGATATTTAATTTTACTCAGCAAAGGGTAACCGACAGATCTGAACATCTGGGTTGCTGAAATAGTCAGAGTAGCTGTGGAATCAGTCCTTTCTCGTAACTTAGTGGAATTGTGTTTAGAAGATAACAGGTTACTGTTTTTATTTCTTTCATCGAGCAACTTCTCTAGAAAGGAAAAAAAAAAAGCAGCCACTTACCATTATCTGAACAGCTGTCAGATGGTCAAGCTTTTTGGTAATAGAATTTGATCGTGTAATTGCTTATTTTATATATGTGCATAGTTACTAGATGACTAAACATGCACACAGAGTTCAAGCCAAAAAATAGCTGTTCACAGAATTAGGGCCTTAGTGATGAAAACTTCCTTGTTCCATTGCTGCATCAGATGCTGTGCTGTGTAGTGAAACCATGTTATGGTGGGCAGAATCACGTGTTCTTTAATGGAATTGTTGTTACAAAGAAGCAGTATCCAACAGTGTGATTTGCATCATGCTGTGTGAGCCGCCTACACTTTTCAGCGGTTGGTTCTGTGTCTGTAATTTATTGCTCTAGAAACCATTATAATAATACAAGAAATGCTGCAGCAAGTACAGAGGAAAGAACACATCACAGTCAGACTGTAATGACTATTTAGACTATTTAAACTCACTCAGCTTGTTTTACATTAGAAAAACAAGTCCTTTTCAATTACTTATTTTATGCATTTTATTTGGCTTTCTGGTTTCATTGTGGTTGAGATTAAACACACATTTTAAGATAGTTTATGATAGAAACTGCCCTAAAATGTAAAACAAGACCCAAATATAGGATGTTAAAAGCAAAAAACTCTACCTTGCAGAAAAAAAATGACGACAGATATCTAACTTTTTACCTAGTAAGTGACTTAATGCTTATAAAAATATTCCATAATGTATGGTAAGCTATACTGAAAACTCTCCATGCATTCACTATACAGTTTGCAGTTCTAGTTCTTTAAAAACAATGGCATTTCAGATTTGACCATTATAGACTTTTTGCTCATTAGGTAGAAGGATGGCTTTTGTAGCTCATTCTTTTTATTGGTGTACTGACCAGCAAGGGGCCAATATAGGAAAGAAATGCCCTGAGGCTACTAAGGATCCCTCAACAGACCAAACTGGGACTTCCAGCTGGTGGTTCAATATCACCTTTTCAGTCTCTAAATAAGTACAGGACATGACCCATAATTTTTATCCTCTGGAATTTTTACCCTACTTCTTTCAGCACACAGCTTGCTTCTGTGTTTGCACAGTCCAGCAGAAAACAGAGCAATTTTTGTCACTAACATTGTCCTCTTAATGTTGTGTGATAAAAAATCAATCATTTGTAATTGCATTCTTCTTTTTCAGATGTCTAAATGCTTTATTTGCCACAGAGAAGTTTCTCAATAGTTAATATTAGTATAATTCAATGTTTTCAGTCTTTGTTCTTTTCCTTTCCATTTGCTTTGACTCAGTCCTTTCTGCTCTCCACTTTCTGTCTCTGGTCTAGGTTCTCTGAAATTCATAATCTAGAGAGTAGCTGATGCCAGTATTTTGGGTTTGGAACTCCTTAAACTTTTTCCAAATTCCTCTGTACTGCTTTTGTCCTTCACTGATTCCAATCCAGTGACAGTTCCTTTCCTATTTTCTTAAAGCTCATTTACAAACCCTAAATGCTACTTTCTTGGTTTCTTCTGTTTCTGTTGTTATTTGTTCCCAAAGCTCTTTTCTGTCGCATCCTTTGTTTCTAGCCTGTTACTACCTTTCCTTAAGCTATTTCTGCATTTCATTCATATTTAATGTTTCCACAGCTCTAACATAAGTATAGTCACTTCCTTAACCTCCTAGCATAAGTGATTTCTTCTGCCTGAAATACTCCTTTTGAAACCGCGTACTACTTTGCTACCATATGCTTACCATTTTCTTGTGGATTTTTAGCAGCCAGTGTACATTTTCTTCCTTATCCTTTACCTGCCGTGTGAATTTATAAAAATATTCGTGTTGGCTTAGTGTTTGGTACAAAAGCCAGATACATAAAAGCATGGTGTACCACATTAGTGTATATTAGCAAAATCCCCTCTGAGAAATAACTGCATTTTTCTTAGGATGCTGATTTTGATATTTTTTCCTTGTCTGTTTTCAATGTAATAGTTTACACTAATGTGACAGATAGTAATAACTGCTAGTACCAAACATAACTTAATTTTCACTGATTTAACCTGAAGGAAACAAAATGCTAAATGTTATCACGTTTTCATTACCTCAGTAATGGTCTCTTCAGAAAAATGGGTCCAGACATCAAGAGACTGACCAACTAAAAACTCCAAGGTTTATATTTCTTACGTCTATCTCTCGTCTATTTGTTACTTTATTTCTGAGATTTTTTAAAAGTGATTCTTTTTCTGGAAGCAAAGAAACAAACAAACAAAACATAGAACTTTAAAATACATATATCAAATTTGAACATAAAAAAGTAATAAATGGGAAATACAAAGTATGCATAAATCTAATTTTCAGATATAAAAAATACAGGTCTAGTGGCAACTTCTGATAATTTGACAGAATATATGGAAACTGAATCATTATTATCTAAGTTGAGAGAGTTCAGTTGTTTACTGACAACGTGTGTTCTGTATCCTAACACTATGATTTCACATGAAGTATTTTCCTTTTGAGCGGAGCACAAGTAAGCAGTTTTATTGCATTTTCCAGAACTACTGGAAAAGTTCAAGAAGCTATAAAGTACAGAGAGAAGCAATAAAACAGCAATAAAATTGTTAATATTATCTATAATTGAAGAGATTAGCAGCCTATGTTTTTATATTTGCTTTTGTTTTTTTTTTTCACCAAAACATTTACAATTTATTTAGAAACTTAAAACTGAAAGTATTACAGTAAGACAGTGATATTTTAATCTTAGTATTTGTATTCTCTGCATATCATTATTTTTTAAGGCTCTCATAATGTACTTATGGTTTTGCTTAAAGTGTCTCTCCGGAAATTTTTTATTTCCTTCTTTAAATCATTTACATATGCTTCATAAACAGATGCTCCAAACAAGTCTGTAATTTTTACAAGTTGCTTTATAGTCAAATGTATTACTTGAATAGATCTGGACTTTTGAGCTTTTCCCTTTTATGCAGTTAATTATTGAAATTCTGGTTCTTGAAACTGTTAAAATTAGAAGGCTTGGTATTTAGAAATGACATCTTACTTCAGAGTCATCCTTGATGTTTTGCTTTTCTCTCCCCACAGTGAGGAAAATACTTTTTCCTTCTGCAGTACAATCAAGAACTACGTTAGGTATTTCACATCAGAGTTAGCTGAGAAGATCACATGTTTGAGTCATTTTTGTTTGAGCCACTCTTGCACAAATCTGGCCTTCACTACTCATTTTCTTAGACAGTTCTTAGTCAACCCATTAACTTTTCTTAAACATCAAAGCTTATTTCCAACTGGGCATTAAAATCAGTTTAAGCCATAACAGATCCTGCCTGATGTGGGGCATCATCTTCACCATTTTTTGTACCTTATTGGACTTCTTTCCATTTCTTCTTCTGTAATTTATGAAAAAATGTGATATGAAATATATGCATTTAAATTTACTCCTTATCTTTTACAGACTCAAAAGATAAAAGTGCAATTATATAACTAGCTGATTGTCTTTTATTGCTACTGATATGCTGTTGTAAGCAAGTATTTTTTTAATCATGTACTCACAGCATTTTAGAAACCTGTTGACTTTACTGTACTACTTCAGAATGTTTTCTGCATTTTGCCTTACTATTTTTACCCTTGTTTGATGATTTAGTTACATTTGTTCATATTTTCTTTGCTTTTGGTCATGGCTCTCAAACATTTTTGCTCAAACTGCAGATATATTTCCAGAAAACTGAAGGACACCAACATCTTCTGTATATTCACACAGTTCTTATTGCTTAGCCTTTAGTGTACTACATAGAGCGCAGTACACAGTTTGTGAACAAGTGGGAATTATGTCATCACATATCATCGTACTTAAGATCTTAAAAACAGCTATATTATCAAGACAGAAGGCAGAGACCTACTTTGTGCACCATCAGTAATAAGAAGGACAGAAAGAAGTTGACTTTCAGAACTAACCAGTGTTCACAGTCTTGCCTAAACAGTTTAATCAATGAGCAATAATATGACAAATAAACAAACAAACAAACAAACAAACAAAAAACCCTGCAGTTCCTGCAGTTCCATCCAATAACTGCCATGAGGATAAAAACTGTTTACAAAGGAGTACATGTAAATACTAATTTCTAATTTATGCTACAGAAGTCACCATCTTCACAGATGGATAAACGTGTTAATGGCAAAATGATATAAATCATACAAGACCACAGAGGCCACTATTTCCCACCTTATCAGAATATTTTCATCTCTCTCCAAAACTTTAATTGCCAGTGTTTATCCTCAGCTGCTCACTGATGCTTTTTAAAATCCATTTTATGACAATCAGTAAACACTTTTTAAAAATTAATGGAGATCTCAGAGTAGGTCAGCTGGCTTTTGGCTGACCCTGACATGACTGACAACTGGCAGCATATGTTATGTTTCTAGATCTAGCAGGAAGAGAAAGTGATCATTTAATTTCCATCATGATTTGTGGGGCCCAGATGTTTTTGGACATTCCATTGTAAGATATTGTCAATTTGATGGGGATTGACTTTATTTATTTATTTATTTGTTTGTTTGTTTATTTATTTATTTATTTATTTCCCAGATTTATTAAGGCTATAATGTAATATGACTGTCTTTTAGGATATACTGATTTGATGGGGGTAAGTTTACCTATTATATTTATTGAATTGCTCCACCAGCTTGTCTATGCTTCCATTTATCCTTTTGGTAGGAAGCTTTTTATTTTATTTTATTTTATTTTTTACTCATTATAATAACCATTGTAAAAATAATTGTTAGTTACTCATGTCTACAAATACAATTATTGTCTCCAAGTATTAATAATTGCTCTATGATTATGCAGCTGAAATCCGTCCTTACATCTTTTCCTCAACTTGCTAATCATGCTAATATTGTTAATTTGAGTAACGCAGCAGTGTTTAGTGATCTCTGCAAGTTTCAAGGTTTATTTCTGGTAGGACTTTTCTAAAATCAGAGTGAGAGCCGTCCATACACCAGAAAGCGTAAACCAATGCTAATAGTACATCTGGTGGAGGATGTCATGATTGAAGTCTCAAGCTAGTGAAAGTACCATCTTAATTTTTACTGTTTAAAAAGAGTGCAACCAGTTACCTCTTTGCCCATTATATATCAGTAGTTTTCCATGAACATTGCAGCGCATGAGTACTGAACAGGAATCTTCCTTACTGCACAACAGTAACTGCATTTACTCTTTCTGTGAGGATGTCTCATGTAGGAAGTTCAGTGGAAATTTATATCTGAGCAGTGAAACCCAAATGGACACTGGATGATAAAGCTTGTGTAGACATACATAAGATAAAACCTTAAAAAGCAGTAGAGAATTTATATTGATCACCAGAAATAAGGAATTGTGACTGGGGCAGAATGATAAATCAGGTCTTAGTAACATGATTTTCACTGACTGAAATCATTTGATGTGAGGAAGTTTCCAGAAAGAAAAGATTAAAGGATTTAGATTGGGCAGATAAGAAACATCAAATACACAACAATGCAAGAGGAAGAAGAGATAGGAAGATAGAAAGAGAAATGGAAGAAAATTTTTAGGTTTGGGAAAGGTAAACCCACAAAATGTGAGGAGTGAAGTAATTACTGCTTTGAGGAGATGTGATCAGTTTAATGGTAACAAAGTAGAGCCTGTCTGCTTTGGTATCTACCTAGTTTAGAAATGAAAACTACAGTGTTGGTAAGATCATAAGATAATTCAAAGAGAAGGTGACCTCAGGAGGCCCCAGTCCAACCTCCACATCCAAGCAGGGTCAGTTAGACTTCATGTTATTATTTTAATAATTCATATAGTAATTATTAACAATTGATAATATAACCTGCTGTCAGAAGATGAGGCTTAGTACTACTCTTATAGGAAAGAAGTTAGTTTCCAGTATCACAGTCCAGCAAATCTACACCATGATGTATGTGGTACTCGTCTGAAAGCCCTTGCATGTAATAACTAGCAGACATTACTCTGACCTTCTCTTTATCAAATTTTCTTGTATCAACAATCCAGGATACAACAAAAAGCTTTTTTAAGCTGAGCTGGATTTTTGTGTGTCAAGGTGTGCAGGGTAGTTGACCTCCAGGAGAATCACCAAAGCGTCAGAGTCTGACTGTTTTATCTGTCGGGTTCATCGGTTGTACAGGAACTAGGAAAAGGCATGCCATATCCCCATCTCTGTCTTCTTTCTGTATCTACTCAATGTCTATATTACCTGAAGCATATTAGACTGAATACTAAAGAAGTGATAGAGAGCTGAACGTCTGAGATAGCTGAAGGAATTAATGAGGCATACTGGCCAAAGCAAGACAGTTGTATGGATGGCAGAGTTCAAGGAAACAACAGGGTAGTGTTTGTCGTTATGTCAGTCTTCAGACAGTTACAACCTATCATCAAGTATTTTTGTGTATATTGTGGAGTGTGGGAAATTCTGTAAACAGAATTTTTCAAGGATAAAATGGTATCTTTGTAGCACATGGAAAACAACAGGGTGAGAAGAAGCTATGTTTTACTGATCACACAGAAAAAACATCTCTGCAAGGGACACATTCTTTTTCATAACTGAAGCTTAGATTCAGTTTCTGGGCTGAGCTGCGTCACGTCAAACATAGGTGATTTCAGTAACTCTTTGCCACCCACTGTAGCAGATCTGGCGCGTTATAAAGATAGCGCTTTACGACTCCACAGAATGTTGTTCATTTATAACACATCTGTTTTAGTCTGGTGGAAATCTTTTCAATGGATGACTTTTTGGACGTTACTCGAGTAGTTTGAATTGTGGTAATCTGTTTTGCACATCTTAGAGGGTATTTCTGTAGTTCTTTCTTCTAATAACTAAATCATTTTTATAACATCAGTTATCATAAAGTTTTGGTAAAATCCTTCCATATTTGTTTTTTGAAAACCATCGTTGCCCAATGTCTGTCTGTCCTGCTGGACTATTGTGCAAACTATAGTAGAGTGAATAAAAACAGGGTGACTGCAGCACCATATTAATACTTGAGGAAACAAAATGCTTACCAACTCTTTAAGGTAACCTTGCTACAGAATATCATTGTTTCTTCTAGAAGCGACATTGAAATAGATCTTCAAAAGCCTCCATTACAACTTAATTCTCTTTATCATTAGAACTGCAGCCATCAGCTCTACATCAGAGCCTGATTGATGATGATTTTAGAAGTCTCAGCACATTGGCATGTAGATTCTCTGTGTGACTGGGAATATACTCATAAGTTGATAGTTTTGGCTAGTCAAAGAGGGAAAAGTGTAACAGCAACTCATGGCATTTTCAAAACTAATTTGTTCTTGCACATATAACCTACTAGTGTGGGAGGGGCTCTTTTAGTTAAACTTCTGTAATGAGATCTTGAGCCTTGTTTACAATAACTACATTTAAGGAGGTAATTCTGAAGTGTTGTGACACTAAAAAAAATTCTGTTTATATACATCATATCTTTGTTAGAGTATTCTGGCAGAGTTATTAAAGTGTTTTCTGGCCTTAGTCGAACTTCAGAATACCTTGTACTTTTTTCTTCATTGCTACGTATCTCATTTTCCCCACATTCAAAGCAGAAGCTTCAGTAGCTAAGGAACCACAAGGTTCAGTTCCTCACTGCATGTCAGATGGATTTGATGACAGTCAGCATAGTATAGCACATTCAAAAATCATGTGAAAATTTAAAATTGTACAGGTTTTGGCTGAAAGAGATCCACTGACAGGATGGAGACTGTCCTTGCTATACAGCACTGATATTCTATGACTAAATTATGTATTTAAGTATAAAATGGATAGAATGCAAAAGGTATCTAAATGATTGATTAACACTTCTAAAATGAAAATGAGTTTTTCTTTTAACTAATGACTGAAAATCTCTTAAACCAAAAATGATTCACTTAAAATGGCTTGCTATATAAATTCCAACAATAAATTTAATCGCAGATTAAATTTGAAATTGAAGGTCCACGTGGTTTTCTGCTGCTAATGAAAAGAATCTACTTTTTATATGAACAGTTATAAATGCCAATGAACTTTTGCTTCTTTTGCTGTTTGGCAGGGTAACTAATTTTCTTTGACATGTTTCATTTCTGGGCTTTGAGGTTGTATGGGAAGTGTTGAGTCACAACCTGAACCGCAGATTGATCACCTGAGACAAGGACTGAGTCAGCCATGGGAGCACAGGTGAAGGCAATTCAGAAGAGGTGGAGCCTGGCTGCACCTCTCCTAGACCCCATTTAAGGGCTGACCCCTATTAGGGCAGGATCTTTTTCTGGAGATCCCTCCTTTTGGAGTTTTTGACTGTAAGTCTAGAACGTGGGTGAGCATTTCATTTTTGTTACTCTTTTTCCACCACAGTAGTCTTTCTAACTATAAGCCTGTGTACGTTTGTTAATTGTACAGAGGTTAACTATGTTGTTCTAGTGGGAATGCAGAAATATATGCACTATCTTTTCTCCATGTAGTTGTGCAGTTTGGGATGGGAGAAGGCTCAGTTGCTCAACTGGGATACTATCAATTGACTAAATGTATGAAGTCTGAGTTATGGAAACATTTTTTTTCTTGATGCTTGGAAGATGGCTGTAGCATATTTTTCACCACTGAAGCATATTTGAGGTGTGAGAAACATTAACAATGAGGAGAGCTTTAGGTCAGGATCCATCTGCATCATAGATGGCATTATCTTCTGATTTAGCTGGGCTGAGAACTGCTGGAAAATAATCCTTTTTGTGCCCTTGTCAGTGGCTTTGGCCTAGAGTAATAGCAAATCAGCTTTACCTGAGTCAGATAATCATTACAAAATGATTTTTTTTTCTGAACTCTCAGAAGTCGTTGAGAGGAAAATAAATTTGATAGGTATGATGAATATTATTTTAAGTTAAAGCTTATACAAAATACTAAATGCTGCTGATAATTGAGCAACTCTGTGCAACTGTAAATTAGCTGCTCAACTTGAAGGAAAAAAAAAAAAAAAGGTGATTACTGAAAGCACTTTTTCCCCTTAGAAAACTTGCTGCTCTCTTCTTCCTTAGCATTCAGAAGGGGCATTCAGTTAATCATACTGAGGTCTCTCCCTTAGCGCTGCAATAGCTGATTACCCAGCAGGAGGTGCAGTTCCAGCAGGGTAAGTCAGAATGGTGTTGGTCGTTCCCTGAGGAGGGACATCCTGTAAAAACACCAAGGTTGAGAACTGTCATATTCACAGCAGTAGGTGCATTTTCCTCAGAAATTAATGGAGCGAGCTGGGCAAAAATGTTTTTAAACTACGTCTTCCCTAGAGTAAGATGCAAATTCAAAGCTCTTTTGAAGCACTGGAATGAAAGTTGAAGATAAGACTTTTTAGTTTTTGACATTGATGATATAGGCAACACTTGCACTGCGAATATTCAATTGAAATGGAGGATAAGTGGGGCAGATGTTATTCAAGCAGGTCCCAAATACAGTCCTAGCTATTTCAGAGCTGGCTTAACTAAGCTGCTTTTAATTATGCTTACTGCACAATTCTTAATAGAGATTTCCTTCCTTCAGATTGTTATGAATTGATTAGCAGTGCTAGATGCTTTTCTTAAAACAAGGATTTAAAGGGATCTTGTCATCAAGACTCTCAATCAACAAAAGATGGTTTAAAAAGGAATGAAGCTTTCAGAAACATTTTGTTTTTTGTTTTTTTTTTTCCTTTTTCAGTGGCAGTTCATTTGCTGCTCAGCAGCAAGCAAGGATTTTGGGCTGCTTTCTCTATTGTTGACAATGGAACACAAAATGGTCTGTTTACAGAAAGATTTTACAGGAATTTTTTCAAGCACCTTTGAGTATCATGTTTATTCTGTCCTCTTGAACAAAGGCATGATAAGAGCCTGGTTTTAATACATGATTTATGCTGATTCCTTGCTTCTAGAGCAAGATTAATCATCTAGGATTGACTCAGATTATGTAAGACCTGAATGACCCCTATCCTGAGTTCCCTCTGGCACTTGTTTTCAGCTCGTGCGGGTTTCCCCACTTTGCTTTGCTCCATCCTGGTGTCACATTTTTGCCCTTCTAGTTTGATTTCTGTGTAAGCTCTTACACTGTGTCTTTTACTACAGGATTTTAAGAACATGAATGGCCAGATTTGAAGTCTGCCTTGCTTGATGTACTGCCTCTGTCTGCTCTGAAGAGACCTAAATAGGAGTTGGAAAAAAAAAAAAAAAAAATCTTCCTAATTTTTTGTTAGCCTTCAGAAGTATCTAGCTTAAGGGTATCCAGAAGTGAAACTGTGTCACTATATCCTACGAAGTGTACACAGTCAGTTTTCATTTCTTCTTCAACCCAAAGGCCCCACTAACACTGAGAATTCACTCCCTAAACGAAAATTTCAAATGTCACTGAAAGTGTGTGGAGACAAAGATTAGCAGAACTTGATTGTAATTTATGCAGATTTTTGTTGCCTCCATCCACTAATTGTTAAGTCAATACTATTACAAAACTGAATCTATAGTTCAGTCAATGACCTTTAAAATCGTTCTAGCATAATCTATAGATCACTCATTTTCATCAAATATTACTCACAATTTCACTTGTTTCCATTTTTGTAGGAGTATTTCCACTTGTCTATTTAATGCATATATGTATGTGATGAGCTGTAAAAGATACCTTTACTGTAAGGTATACTTTTAAATTGCTTGCTTCTTTTTGTGTGTTTATATCTGTAATAAAATGTCTCGCATTGGTAGAAATCTGTGTTGAATCTGAGATGGCAAATGTGAAAGGTGACATAAATTAGGAGTTTTGTGTCCCCAAACAATACATAAATGGTGGTATCATAGCTTTAGAAGTCAAGTGACAAGGCCTTCATTGTTCTTTGATAACACCCGGTTGTTCATGAACATATGGGAAGGCTTATTCATAAAAATTTCTTTTCCTTGTCATCTTAATTCTACCAGATTGTAAATTATGCAGCTAGAGCAAATTAGAGTTAACTCTCTATTTCCAGACACTCTGAGATGTTGTTGTTGTTATTCTGTGGAGACATTAATCTAGGAGGTTTCTAGGTTCCCTTCAGACATTTTTGTAAGTAAATTCATTGTATACTTCCAGCAACATCCTAAGGATAAGTATACTTTAAAATGCAGAGTGAATTAACATGCAACTGATATGTTGAAACAAAGAAATGGTAGTAGGTGAGAAATCTCAAGTACCTAAATGTCCAACTAGCATAAAGATACAAACCCAAATCAGAACTTTGGATAGAAAACTGTCTGGGCTCTGACTTGCTGTATTTTGCAATGCAAACCTGACCCAAAATTTGTATTCAGTGTTCATTTCTTTTAACGCTTTTCAATTATTCTGATTTCAATTGTGCATTAAATTGTGTTAAAATCTTCACGTATTACATGTGCACATCTACACAGATCCTTATGGTAGAGGAATACACCCTCCCCAGCACCAACGCCCTTTACTGTATTGCAGTGTTTAAATTTAGGTATTTGAGGCTCCCACTAGACAACAAGTTATTAAAACATCTGCCTTCCAATAAGGCGTTCTGTTCTTTGCCATTCCACATGTCCTTTTCTACTTCACCAGGCAAAATTGCCCAATCTAAATTTCAGCTCAAGTGTTTGATGGCTTTCACGCTGAGCTCAAACTGTTAGTGCTTTCCTGAGAGAATAGAATTGAAGCGAGATTTAATCTAAAATAACAAAATAGAATAAAAGTTTTACATATAAATAAGTAATGCCCTGTATATTTTTATGCACACTTCTCTTTTCTAGATTTTGCATGTAGTGAAGTTAAATCTTAAAATGCATAGATAACCTGAAGCTGACAGAAAAGAGCATCAGTTGCCTATGTTCTCAATTAATGCCTATCCTAAAGTACATTATAATTCAAATTTATAGTCACTGTAAAATGCATCGAAGAAAATAGTATTTCTATTGCTACCTTGTCTCAGACTGCTGGGTGCTTGTTTGCTTTTTTTTTAAGGTGGTGCTATTATCAAATAGCTTTCCAAAGCCAGTACAAGTCTTTCAGTATTTTCAGTAACGATTGTTGGGGTTTTTTTGTATGCTTTCTCTTCATGGAAGATTCCAATTTTGAGCTAGTTTTGGGGTTTTTTGTTTGTTTTCATAAAATGTAATCAATTCACTTTGTAATAGTAAAACAATGGGCTAGCTGTTAGCAATAGGTATTTCAGTATTTTATTCTTGAATACTAAAAAAAAAATCTGGACTCCTGCTAAAAAAAAAAAAAAAAAAGGATTGATTATCTCTAACTAAAATCATGTGCATGGTAAATGAAACAAACCTTAGTCTAACTTGTCACCTATCCATTTTTTCCAGATCTAGGTGAATTACCTTTAATCATACCTTCTCATATAACAGGTTTGTTTTATTACCCTTGCAGCAAAAAAGGTTTACTAGGCTTACTATGTACTGGCATTAGCAGAAGCAGAACTAACAGGTTAAATAGGGTGATCATTCATCTTTATTCATTTCTTGTAAGGCTGGAGTAGTGTCCAGTGCTTTACCCACTCTCTTCCCTCCCCCTCGCCCCCAGCCCCCTCTGCAAAAGAGACTAACAGAGTTAGTATGATGTACAATTGGAAACAGGAAATCAGGTTTTTCAGCTTGTAGAAGAAAAGGCTTTAACTGCTGTTCTCCACCATCCCGTGATGAAATGCTTTCAGTTACCAGTTCCCCTTTTTTAATTATGTGATTCCCTTCTGTTTCTCTTCATGGTATTTGCACTATATACACAATACTAATTCTACTATTTGACACTTGTATATCATGGGTACTCATACCGTAATATGAAGGCAAGGCAAACATCATACATTCTATTAAGCAGTTATTTTGCTATCATGGGTATAATTTTAGGAGAGCAAATGTTTGCCTGTCCTCTGTGTGGCATGATGACTGTCCCTGTAGAAGCCCAAACCATTGCTTGCCAAACTTTGTAAGTTTGTATGTTCTCCATATCACTTGGACAAAAATGAGCTGAAATTTGTGTGCAGAAAAGCCAGTCTTCCATTACGGATGTGAACACTGGAGTTCCTAACAGCTATGACTTCAGGGAGAAGTCAAAAATAAATTTTTAAAATTAACTTTGTTGTTCCTAGAATCATAAAATCACCAAGGTTGGGAAAGACCCATAGGATCACCTAGTCCAATGATCCACTAATCACCAATAGCTCTCACTAAACCATGTCCCGCAACACAATGTCCAAACATTCCTTGAATACCTCCAGGGCCAGTGACTTTACCACCCCCTGGCAGACCCATCTTGAATTCTTCTCCATGCAGAGTGGCAGAGCAGGTTTTCAAGAAGCTGAGAGTTGTGAACAAGCTGCTCTTGAACTGCCATGAAATTTTAAACTGTGTAAGATTAGAATCCAAACTCTAGCTAAAATTTACTGTCTAAAAGGAGCCTCCCATTTCCCCAGAAGACTGTTTTGTTTTTTTTTTAAATCTTTTATGTGAAAAAGCTCTGATCCGTTGTCAATGTATGAACCTATAGCATTACCTGTTAGCTAATTATTCTCAAGATCAGTCTGCTTAAACATACTTTTTTTTTTTTTTTTTTTTTAATGGAAAACAAATTACATGAATCAACTTTTCTCAACAGATAACTTTGCCTTAGAATTTTCTGCGGTTTCATAATTTCCTACCTGCTTTTAAACTCCATAACTGGAAATGAGTAGAATCCAGGCTTTTCAATCTATCACTTCTGGGAATCTGAACAGGTAGCCATTTATTTCATCAGTCATTAGTACTTGTCAAGCAAAGTTCTGTGAAGATAGATAGTTCTCCCAGATGTAAGGATTAAGCATGGCATACTTTACAGCCAGGAATCCAGAGAACCAGAATCTCAACAGGGAGGATCTTCTCCCACCCTTATCAAGTGTACAACATGAAGGTGGAAGACCCTTAACAAAAGGACTGTTCTTGTGATGCTTGAAGGACAATTACAAAGCAATTCCATCTCCGCTCTACCCATTTCCTACATTTAGTAACAGACTGTACAGGCCAGAAGTGGTATAAACATACCACATTTTCTAATTTGGAAAGGTCCTGCATCTTTTTTTTCTTATCTACTTTGTGGCTTTTTGCAGCTTGGACCATGGATCCTACTTGTGCAAATCTCCACACTTCAGTGAAACATCATTTTCTTTAGTAATTTAACATTCCACAAGGCTTGTTAAGATGAGCACACTCTGAGAATGGTTTGATTTTCCTAATATGAAATGTCTACGTAGGGCAAATGTAGTGAATTACTTACTACCTTTGGCTACCGTGCTTAGCTGTTAAAGCTGAGCTGAAGTATTACTATCTCTCTTGGTGACATGAAGTCATTAAAACACTTCTGTGGAGTTGGAGATATAATTTTAACATTTACAGGAGATACAAGTTTTAGAAAGTATGGTGCTGTCAGCTTATACATTATCAGACACGCAGCATGTGCTTGCAAACTGCACTAGCAGTCTTTAACTTTGTGAGCCATACACAGACAGAAGTCCTCATAAAATGTGCTCTGAAAAAGGAAGCAAATCTGTAACCGTAATAACAAATCATAACTTTATTTCTCATAAATATGAGAATAATGGACATTATTTACCCCTTCATTCTTTTCTAGTGTCGATTTTACATTCCTCAGCTATAAAGCACAAAAAAAAAAACAAAACTGTGATCTATCTCATGTCTGAGCCTTCATGACAATACAAAGTGTATAGTATTTGTTTTTTTAACTCAACTTCTATTAATCTGCTGTCTGTTTTCCTTTCTTGGGTAGCTAAATTGATGAGGATCAAAATGTAAAAAATATAAGTTGTTTTGATTAACCTTTAAAGAATATGTTAGGGATACAAACTTTATTTTTGGTGCAGTACATTGAAATAATATGAGCAGGTGAGTAAAAAGCTTATAATAATTGTATGTGTGAATATCAACACAGGCATTTTCTATCTTTTCCCATTCCTATGTAACCTAGAATATTGCCCAATTTTATTAATACCCTGTGGATACATTGCTTTTTTGAAGCTGAATAAAAGTCCATAAACTTCCAATTATTTTCAGTTTTGCACTTCTTTGATTAGAGTGCTATTGTCTGTAATTTTTACGTTTTTTTTTTTTTTTTGCATCTTCAAAGCAGACAATTCATGCCTTGAAAACGAGTTGTTTTGTGTTTCCTAGCTCTGTTTTTTTTTTTTTTTTTTTTTTTTTTTTTTATCCCTGCCAGTTATAACCTGATAACCTGATTTCATACTGTGCTTTAGCACAACAATGCAGTCATCAAACTAAAGCAACACAGTAAGTGGGCACATTAGCCATCATTTTACTTGATCACTTGGGAGAGATAAAATTTATTCATTTTCAGAACAGATAATGAAATATTTAAAACATTTTAGAGTAAATCATGGCAGCATTCCGAAGTTCTGACACTTGTTTTCCCGAAGCATTATACTATATACTGTACATACAAGACTCTCATGCAGATGTTTGGGAAATTTCTGCAGTTTGTGGGGGTTTTTTTGGCTCATTTGCATTTTGTTTATCTAAAGTGAAATCCATTCAATTTTATTGAACTGTAATTCTGGTAATTTACAATATTTACATGCTGTGGTTAGATTGAAATCAGTCCTTAATTCAAATTCAATCTAAATTTACAGCATAGTAATTAGGGCTTTGTAACTGACACTAGGGGCCTATTGATTTAATGAAAAACTTAACCTTACAGTAAGTGTTTAATTAGTTGCTGCAGTAGATTCTGCGCTGTCCTAAATTGTGGACTTTAGAGAATTAGGTACTAATTTGAATTACATTACTATATAAAGATCAGAACTATTTTTTTAAAAGAGCATGTAGCCTTACAGATGAATTAATTTCTGTCTTTTAAAAAGATAACAGAAATAGGCAGTAATGTAAGCAATTACCCACCCTGCCTGAATTCAGGTAGAACCATGTTGACTGTCCTGGAAGTAACTGCCTGCCTTGGTAAAATATTGATTTAAGAGTTTTTTTTAAAAAGTAAAGTTAGAATTTTTTTCATGGAAAGTTTTCTTAAGGACATAAAACTTGAAATAATATATATGACTATATATTGAATGTGTCACGTTGAAGCTGAAATGTCTAAGTATAAAAAGCAGTATTTGTCTTCATAGCTGTGCAGACATGACAGAAAATGTGTGTAAACATCCATTTTTATGCACAGAAAAACATTTTCATTCACAAAATATTCAAACATAGTAAGAAATTGCTATATTTCTCCAGCGCATAACATCTCTCAATCTAAAGCCATAAATTTGCAGGCTTAGAAAGAATGAGTTACCAGGAACAGTGAGCATTGCCTTCTTCCCCTTTTTTCCCTCTTGAGTAGCATTGTTCGGTATGTCATGAGCACCAGTTTCACAAGCTGGAAGTGACTGTGGTATTCTCTACATCTGCTGTTACCTTTTTGCGTTGCAATATAGCCATTGAAACAACTTATGAAACATAGCAGCTCCATGGTAGAAGTTGGACAGTAAGCACTGATCTCAGAGCCCTCGTGCTAAGTTTACCCAATTCCTGCCAAGCAGTAAACCACCATGAAACAGTGGAAGTGTAATAGCTTTTTGCCTTGCTGGTCTGGTGTGTGTTTCTTGTCCCTGGTACCCATCAAGTATCACCATCGTAGGTACTGCCAATGCACATTTTTAGTGAGCCATCAGTTTTATATCCCTAAAGGATCATCTAGAATCAACAAATCTCCTATCTGCACCATACAGTTGATTTTCTGGAGAACAGAGAGAAGAAAGATCAGATGAGGTCTACTATGCCATATTGCATATACAAAAAGACCAAATTAAGATTGACTTTGGCACTCATTTGTCCTCTGGGAAGAGGCTCTTAATGACCTTGTTAGCAGACTGACAAATTTGCAGGTGTGAGAGATCCAGTAATCTCGCTTGTTCTTTCACTTCAGTTCTTCAGTAATCCTGATTTTCTTTCACTTCTCAAATCTTATGAGAAGAGAATGGATATGACTGCTGGTGCTGCATGTTCTTCCCTAGAATCATGAGTTAAGGGAGCAGGGGGGCTGTAGGTAAGAAGAGCTAGCACAGTTCTGGTGAAGTGAAGGTAGCAGGAAATCAGGAGCTAGACTTTCCTGTTCTCTGGGCACGTGGTGGAACATCAGTAGGTCGTGGCACAATCAGTCATTGTACTATTGGAGCTATTTCTATGGGTAGGCAAAAAGAACTGTGATAGTTTTCAAAATTGTGTGTTTTCTGGGACAAAACAAAACAACAGCAAAAGTGGGAATGTTATCTGAGAGACATATCTCTGGGGAAAATACATTTTTTCAAACACTTGATAACAAGATAAAAGCCAAAGTAAATAAATAAATAAATATTCTTTTTAAAGTAATGGTCTGAAGAACGTTTAAAGTGAAATAAGATAAATAATAGCATTGACTCATGGTACAGCCATGAAGTAGTGTATAGGTATGAAACTGAGACACAGACAACGCCTTCCAGTTTCATAGACAGTTTGAAGCAATCTAAAACATATTTCATAGAATGTTAACGTGAGAGTCAGAGAGAGTGGCAATCAAGGAGACATGCAATTCCTATTTGTGTTCTTTTCCAGGAACTACGTTTCTCCATGATTGGATCTTTTAACCATTCCATTTGGACAGCATCTCTGTGGAGCCATTGTGCCAAGAAAGAGCTGGTAGGAAATTCAATTTCAAGGTATTTCTGAAAAACATACTTGCATGTAAAATTTATCTAAGCTTCTCATGTTTCATTATATTTTTTTAAATTATTTTACTGAATTTCAAGGATTTTTTTATGTAACAGTTTTCTTTTTGGCATCCTAACTGTAAAGTGCTGCTAGGTACTTGGGAATTTTTGACCTGTTTTACTAGTAATGGATTTTGGTGTCTTTCAGTGTTCCTAATTCTGAAAGTGTTAGTATTCGCATGTGAGATTTTTATATAGAAGCCATGGAGCTGAGGAAGCAGCTGATACATTGTTTGGGTATTTTGTTTACTAAGAAGGAAAAAGAGGTTATTATTGCTTCATTGCTTTTTCATCTTCTGGTGAAAGAAAGCATAAGTAAAACATAGGCACAGGAGAATAAGTGTTAACCTACCTCAACGTAACCTAAAAATAAATAATGCCTACTCCTACTTTATTCTTAATGAGCAAATAGCTTTCAGAATACATAAAAATACTTGAATAGTCTACTTTCCTGTAGACAATGGGGAAAGAATGGATCTTGACGATGATCCCAGTCACGGTCCTAAAAGGCTAAGATATTCTGATTCTTATTATTTATAGCATTTTATGAGAAAGATTGCCCAGTGTCACACCAAATACTTCCTGTAGTCAGAACAGATGATAGCTGGCTTTTCTCTGGATTAGCATTACAATGGATTGACATACATCATGTCCCAATTGCAGTTCTTAAGGTTAGAAGGCAATGTGCAACCTCTAGGGCAGGTGAAAGACACAACTATAACAAGCAGTTTAAAATCTAGCTATTTTGAGTAAAAGGTCATTTGTTTTTTCAAAGAAAGGAAAAGGAATAGAACATCTGAAGATTTTTAACCTACCTGTAGCAGAATACTGTGATATGTGAGGGGGGAAAAAAGCAAAGCCTTAGAATAGAGCACCGGGAGATACTATGTCTGTGATTGCATATGAATGGCCTGGCTTTTCATGGCCTGGCCTCCATCCTTCGAGACATTCAAGGCCAGGTTGGATGTGCCTCTGGGCAGCCTGCTCTAGTGGTTGGCAGCCCTGCACACAGCAGGGAGTTTGAAAGAAGATGACCTTTATGGTCTTTTCAACCCAGGCCCTTCCATGATTCTATCATACATAAAACTGCAAAATAAAATAGTAAGAAAGTGATAAAGAAACATTGAAAAAGACTAAATAATGTAGTGAAACTTCAAGAGTTAATTTCATGGAGATCAATACTAGATAAGTCACCAATTCCATCTGTAAATTTATTGTCTCACCTTGTTCCCAGTAACAGTTCTCTATTAGATACTTTTTTTTCTTAGCATTATAGCATGGATGTCCAACTTTTTGGCTTGCCTGGGCCTCACTGAGAGAAGAGCAACTGTCTACGGACACACATAAAATATGTCATAATGTATATATGTAACAAAACTTTTATTAATTAAGACATGAAAAAGAGCAACAAAAACAAAACTAATGAGATATTTGACCTCGTTTTTGTGAAACTAATGCATCAGTCTGGCTTGATAGAATTGGTTGCAATTCTTAGTGAGTTCTCAAGGCTCTCATCAGAAATAATGAAATTTTACTCTTCCTGTGCTTCGTCCTTAAGAATAGTATTTCACAAATGTACACAGTGCTAAAAAGCAATGACACGAATAAGGCTTATGGCTAGTCTCTCAATTTCAGGTTCCAAACCCATTTTTCAGAGCCCAGTGCCTCAATTTGGAGTTCAGAGGGTTGTTCTCAGGATACTAATCCTCACCGTAAGGTCCAGAACCTCCTTTTAAGGAACAAGCTTTCCTTTTTAGGGCACAATCTCTTCAATATCTAATCTTTCTTTTAGTTGCTAGAACGCTTACTAATAGGATCCAGAGTCTCCATTTTACAGACCACAGCCTTGTTATTTAGCACCGAACCCTTATTTTCAGGGTCTGGAGCCTATCCTTGAGATCCAAAAACACTGTTTTATCACCTGCAGCATAATTTTTCAAATCTGAAGTCTTATTTTTGGGCCCAAAGCATTATACTTCCAGGGCACAAAGCCTTCTCTTGGATGTTGGGCATTTTCTGATGGGACAAACTTCATTCTAGGGCCCAATTTCCATCTTGCCTACCAGCCACCCCCCTTTGTGAGGGCACAAAGCCCTCATGAGATCACAGGGAGTGCCTAAAGGCATTTTTTGTTTATTCTGTCTCCCACTTGACTGGAATGGAAAATGCAGCCTTTATTTTCAGGGTATATGGTAAATCCTTTTTACAAAACTCGAATCAGTATGTTATTATGAAATGCATAAATAAAGACACATAGTGAACATTAAATGTATGCCTCTCAAATTATATCTGTCTGTAGTATATATATATATTTACGTTTTGCAAACGTATGCAAAAAAAAAAAAAAAAAACAATGGGACTAGCATAAGAAATGTTTGTGATTTCTCACTTTAGAGAAAACCAGATTTCTGGCATGACTCTCCATGGCTTTCTATGATTCATATCATGACAGGATGCCCTGCGGTTTTGAAAGGTTAATCACAGAACAATACAGGTTGAAAGGAAGGGAGCACTTCAGAGTTGTGTTGTCCTCCTTGTTCTTAGGCTTTGTGGCTTAAGCTGTCCATTGTGTTGTGTTGTTGCTTTTTTCATACAAATAAAAAATGAATACAGAATCAATCTTTACTGCAGAAATACTTTATAATAGGAAAAAAAAATGCTTGGAAACTAGGAAAGTAATTCTTTCTAAAACAAAATAATCCTCCATCTTTTTGGATACTTTCAGCCACGTAATGTGCAGTCACAAAACTAGGAAAAGGAAGGCACTTAAGTTTGATGTGGTCTGTTTCTCAGGGCATACACTCATATTTTGCAAAAGCAATTCAGTTTTGTTCTCTTCCAGTTCAGGAGAGATCTAAATAGATAAATGTTCATCCTGGATGAGTACCTGACTCCAGAGTTCACTAGTGTCAGTTGCTCTAGACCTTCACCTGTCACTTTTGTTCCTGCAGATGTGGACTGACTACAGATGAATACTTCTAACTCTAGCCTTCATGCTACTAAATATATGCAGCTCTTCTATATTAAATATAACAAAATAAAATCAAAAGTCCTCATCCTAAGCCTTCTGTAAGGTTACAAGCTAGGTATGAGCAGCCACTAAAGCTGTACTGAAATCTAACGAATGAGACAGCATATTTTGTTCCATTCCTACTATTTGTGTACTAGGAGATTTTTTTTTTCATATTCCCTAGCTTATTTACAAATCCTACATCCTGTCAAAACAGAAGAATGTTGGAGAAACAAGGAAAAATGACCTTTCTATATACTTAGGTGGATTTTCAAAACTTTTAGGTCATAAGGAAACCAGGATGTCAGCACTTTCCACTTCAGCTTCCATTTGGACTGAATTCAAATACATTTCAATCCAATTGTTATTTGAAACTCTTCATGGAATTTGTATTTTTTTTTTTTTTTCCCTAAAAATATATACATATTTAGTTCTACCTTTTTGCAAAGCCATTCTGCAGTGCCTTTCATATTTTAGCCTTTGGAAATATACAGAAAATCCCCAAAACCTTGTGTAATTTTTCTTTGTTTTCACTTAGAATCTTACTACTGTCTGTGAATTGAAGTGCCCTTGGTGTCACAGTATTGTCTGCGTTCTTAACAGCAATGCTCTATGACTGGTAGAAAGAATTTTTTTCCTTTATAAATGGATCATTTTGTTGTCATGAAATATCATTACAATAACAAATATTATAGTAAAACTAGGATGCCCTTCTGCTACTGCCAGTCTTTCCTACACAAGTGTACATCAGTGTGAAAGGAGAATGAAAGGAAATGTGATATGATAGGTTAAGAGAACATAGATATGTAATTCATTGCTTGTTGTAGTTCCTATTTATATTTAAGCAATTCTTTTCTAATACAAGAATTTTCTGCTCATATTTGCATGTGGCAAGTGAAAGACAAGGAGAGCATAACAGTTTATCTTTAAACATAACGTTTTCTCAACATTACATTATCTTTCATTGTGTAAAGCATTCTACTTTTATGCTTCAGTGCACCAGAAATAACTGTGATCAAATAATAGGATTGCTTTACCTTTCATTTTAGAATTTGTGCCATTTCTGCCCAATGCAGAATCAGCACATCTGAAATTTCAATTCACATAACAAGTAATGGCAGAAATATTGTAGACTAGCACTCAGTGCAATGTATGCTAATAACTGCTTTTTAACATTTCTTTTTGCATTTCTCATAAATTCCCTATATATATATATATGAATGTATATATTCATATGTCTTCTATATTCCCATACAGAAAAATACTGTTTTGTAGCTGAGAATTTTCTTTATCAAATAGTGTTTTGTGCTCTTTGTATCAGTTGTAGCTTCCATGGAAATAAATTGGAGGCATCACTTTCAGAGCAACTCACATATATATATATATATGCTTTTAATCAGCATGCTGTAAAACAAGTTGTTAATTTATTATTGTCCATTGTCTTTATGACAAACAGTCAAGCCATTGTTTAATTGCTTCTCAACTTTGAATCACTTGATTTGTGTTAGATGAGACGGATTAAACCCATAAAAAGAATAACAGGTTATACTCAGTAATATGAAATGTATTTATCTTGAAGTCTGCTTTAAGCTAAGAGTCAGAATATACACCTTTCCACCACTAATTCTCTGTTCAAGACTGTAATCCTTGTATTTGTAAATCATTTAAACCAGCATGATATAATAGTTAAAAATGGCAGTATTTCTCCTGCTAGAGTTATTAAGCAGGAAAAAATAGTATCCTACTATACCAACTTTAAAGATTTAATAAGAAGTCTAACATGTCATAATGTGATCTTTTCTGAAAGTACTACTTTATTAAAGGGCCAAACATAACCACTTTTGCTGTTGAAAGGAACTGTATGGTGCAGAGCTGAGAGTTACAATTAACAATTCTCTAAATTACATAATATTTGCAAATCCTGAGGTTATCTGATATACACGCTGCACATTCGTTTCCATTAAAAAAAAGCTACTGAGACTTTGAGGTTAGCTCCAGTCTGAAAACCAGCTTTTGTCCTAGCCTCCGAGGACTGAGTAGATGCTTGCAACAGAGCACACACATGATTTGCCTGGCCAGCCAGTCAGCCAGGAAAGGTGTTCATATGTGCTCGTTAAGTGTGGAAGCACTCTAGCTAACTAGCTTTCCCCTCTTTGTTAACATAGTAGGACTACACCAGAGAAATGCACCTATTTTTTAGTTACATGTTGAGTTTGTCTGCTCTCCTGGTTTTGTGGGAAAACAACCCTTGTCTTTTTCTTGTATTTTGTGGAGAGAATGCAGAGTACACTGGAGCTTGTAGGGAGGAAGAAGGAGAAGGAGGGGGGGAAAATGCTGCTTGTCAGGATAGAGAAATCAAGAAAAGAGAATAAGGCAATTGGGACAGTAAGAATGCTGGATGACTCAGCATGGGTAACAGAAATCCCGTGTATAGACTTGGACACCCATTTTGTGAAAACTGTCCCTTTTAACTGCATGGAGATTCTGTCCTCATGGAAATTCATTTCTAAAGAGGGAATAGACTAATTTCATCATTACTTTGGGAATGTTCCCACTCCATTTGTGTTCTGAGTGTTTCTACTAGTTGTTTGTACTGCCAAGATACCACACTGTTCAAATCAACATGGATCTGCAAAGATCTGGAACTCTTCATTTGCTCTGTGTTGGAAACCTTGACAGCATTGTATGCTGTACTTAATTATAGAAAATCTGTGAGTTCCTTTTTACTATTTATACTGGTCTAAGGTAGTTGAGACTGCCTTTGTTTGGGAACTTTTCAAACCTAAAGTATTTCAACAGACACACTGTGTAACTCCAAGCTTTTATCTCACACTGCCTTGGTCTTTGATCTGTCTAGTGGGGATGTTTCCTCTTGCTTCCTCTTAGTTTCTGTGTTAGCTTTTTTCCTGTGTTTGGATTTTTAGTGCTTTGGTGTAGGAACATTAGCTACCTGCATGAAAGTGCAATATGCATTAAGTACAGCACTCTGTACCGTTCATATAGTAGGGTGTTAACATAATGCTAACACCAAATAATTCTTAGGCGCTTTGTGACTAAATAGACAATCTTTCCATACTTCAAAATATTTTTTTTTCTATATTTAATTAAGTGGAGATGAGAGCCCAGCACTGGACCCCTAATGGTGAAAATAGTGTGTATTTTTAATGCATCTGATGATTTGAATCGCTGCATGTTATGCTGCTTGCACACCTAAAATGGTTATTTTCTGGTTCAGGCTAAGGTGCAGCAAAAATTTCATCAGCATAATCATACTTGAAAAACGTTGTCTATGCATAGCAGGATTCTCCTAACAGCTGAGCCAGAAAGATTTCTGCCATTGGAGAAACCAATTTCTTCATCCACCTTTCTCCAGAGATATCAAAGCCAGTATCTTTTTCATGTAGAATACTTTGTGCAGTCCCAGAGGTCTGCAGTTCTTAAAACCTCAGAGGTTTCTGATAAACATTCAGATAACAGTAAGCTTGCTAAATTTGTTTTATAATCTAATTAATCTGTGACCATCATTCCATTTCAGTTTGAAGAATGGCTAAGAGTATCATCGTGCTGCATTGCTTAAATGTTATTGTGCTTTCTTCATTTATTGATGTGAATAACTCTCAGTGTCTGTGAAGTTTTATGTTTTGTACAGATTTCACATTTGGGTACGTTCATATTTGATCACTCAAGATTCATATCAGTCAGGACATCTTTTCTTGTATGTTCTTTCAATTATTAACTAAGAAAGAATAGTTTTGTAGAAACTCTTTCAGTAACGACTGCTTATCTATCTTCTGCTAAAAATGAGTCACAAATCCTGTAAATCACAAGTGTATTTATTGCACACCTTTTAGTCATTTTCAGAGTGCTTTGAATCCCGTGTGCTGAAGAGGTGCTTGTGTAGCATATCCTACGCCTGGAGCATGCTTCTGCTCCATTCCAAGTCCTTCTCACATCTTCATTCTAGTTATATTGCTCTGCCTCTCAGGCAAGAACTTTAAGCAAACTTATAGCACACCAAATTTATACCTGCATAGATATTCATGATGTTTTCACTGTAGGAGAGTCCAAGCTATCTGTACACTATCAGAACGATGTTCCATCTATCCTGGCAGTGAGATTACAAACCCAGTTCCAGAAGAAGAAGAAGAAGAAGAAGGAAAAAAAAAAAAAAAAAAAAAAAAAAAAAAAACAACCAAGAAAGGACCCTGATAAATAGAAATGGGAATTTATAATAGTGGTGAGAATGCACCAAACAAATCCACACATATTTTATATTCTTACAATGTATAAGCTAGTCAAAAAGCAGTGTGAAGATACTGGCAAGATTAGGGATTTTGGTCTTTTATCCAGTCACTTAGAACAATGGAATTTAGCTGGAGACAAGTTCTTCTAATTCTTCTATGTACCAGACTGTTTCTTTAGCTTCTGCTTCCCCCCCCTCAAGAACCAAGAAGACAATTATCTTTCATATCTGGTCTAAGAATAACAAGTTAGAAAAACAGCCAGTCATGCAGAAAGTACTGTTCTGCTTTTATAGTATTGGATTAAAACAAATTTTGCCTGTTGAGAGTCTTCAGATAATTTAGCTGATAAATTCTTTAGCCAGTTTTCAGTGCACATATGCAAATTGAAAGTCTCAGAGACTAGTAATGTGTCCAAATTTAGGTAGTTTTCAAAAAGTCAGAGAAAAGCCCACTAGCACTTCCCTTTCAAATCTGAGTTGCCTACTCCAGAGAATAGAAGATTTCTGACAATTTTAATTGTATGTATTGCTGCTTGATGGTGATGTGAAACAAGGCAGGCTATTTTTGGGGTTTGAGAGGGATCTTTAACAATGGGAAAGTGCTAGTTCACTAAAGAATTAACATATTTCCTCAGAAGTCATTGCTGAAATGATGATAATATTAGAAAGTTTTGAACTATGGAGGAGAACACAGTTGTTGTACAAATAAGGTGATGCCAAGTAGAAGAACATACAGCTGGGCCTCAAGACATGTTCTTTACCTCCTGGATATTAATGACAAGTGAGGATTCAGGAATCATGCATTTCCATTTACAGTATGTTCATCATTCTGAGTGTGTTAAAGAAAGTGAAGGAAGGCAAATACTTATTAACTTTAATCGCTACTGCATGGCCAGACACTCTTGATTTGCGGTTCTGATTGATGTGTCTATCTCCATTCCTAAAATAGTTTTATTCATTGAGCCTTCCTTGGCAATCAAATCTCTGAAAAGTCTGGCATGTCAGCTGCAAGAGTCTAGTAGAGGCTATTTCTGCAAAGTAATTACAGGATGATTTTATTTTTTTTTAACAATATTCTGCATCCCTTGAGTTAGTCAGTACCACAGAAATATTTTTCATCTTATGTACTGTGCTGTGTGTGTTTAAGTAATGCTCTGTAGCTTTCACCCAAAATACAGAAGGGAAATTAGGAACTTATTATGGGAAGTTTTATTTGCAAGTGTGAGAAGAACATTTTAAGTATGTTGACCAGCAGATAGTGGCATTGCTGTGAGAACAACTCAGGCAGGGATGCCTGAAATGCCATCTTAGATGTCAGTTCTCAAAACTATCTAATATGGGGTACCTTTTCTTTTTTTTTAGAAGATTCTTGAGAGTCTTTAGGATTAAAATTCAAGAAAACATTGTTCTTATTTCTCTTGAAAATCAGTGCAAGCATGATAAGAAAATAAAAAATCAGTGGCACCAAAACATTTAAGGGATTTTGCAGTGAGTGAATACCTGTTCTGTGTGCTTTGATACAGTTTGCCTGTACTGTAACAAAGGATACTGTTTACATGATGCTGTTGATGTTACTTTTGTGAGTAGTTATGCCTAGGGCATCCTAGATATGTATTCTTTTTTTCTGTGCTATTTTCAAGAATGGCTACCAAAATCTTCATAAGTGTGCTGTGAGACACTTCAATCTAAAGCCCAGATGAGAAAGGTCTCTGAACATATTGGGGAGAGGTTATAATTTATATGAAGTTACAAAAGTGTTTGATCCAACTGGAACTCCCTTAAGACAACACCTGAAGATCATTACTAGATAGCTTAGGAAATAAATCAGGAAGTTTATAAATTATAAAAATAATACTATTTTATTGGCACGTGGGATTTTCCAATTTAGTGTACATTATCTAAGACAGGCTTTGGAGACAAAACTGTTGTACCATCCATGTATTAAATATTTTCTTCACTACAAACAGATTGCTGGCATTGTGACAGAAAGGGGAATTTCGTAGTACCTCTTATTTCTTGGAAGAAATGTGTACATGTAAGTGAAGGAGAAAATTTGTACTTGCACAAATGCAAATACTTTCCACGTACACAACTGTAATTACCATGTGCAAGAAGAGTGAGGACAGATGCAGACAATGTCTGCTGTAAAACTGAGATGAGTAAAATGGCAACCAATGGCTGCAGTCTTTTTTATGTAAGCCAAAAATATTTTATGTAAGCCAAAAATATTCACAGGCAATTTGTGGAGAGCAGTAAACTGAAAATACTTCCTGGGTATAAATATTCAATACTGACATTTTCCCTGTTATCTGGCAATGGGAGGCTGCCATAGTTCTATGGTGTTCAGGGCTTATTGCTTTAGAAATAAGTTACTGAAGAGCTTTGGTAACCATATATTCCTAGGTCATTTTTGCACATTGTATTGATATCCATAGTAATAGTGGTTATTTATAAGAGCCTGTGCTTATAAATGTCATGTATCATCTGTTCTGGAGGAAGGAGCTTTAACAAAAAATGTGGTAGGCTTAAAAAAAAAAAGAGAAAATTTCAATTCGGGACATCAATTAACACTGATTTGCTCTGGAATGTGTTCGAAAGTACATGCAATATTCACATGCCAAATGAATTCATTAAAGACCAGTGTGATTACAGAGAATGTCAAATGAATTAATAACAATGGGACCTTTAAGTGTTACCATTAATTTCACAGTATGTTGCTGTTTTATACTTATGGGCTCTGAAGCTAAATGACGCTCTGCAGTTGCCCTAGTAGATTAATTGTGCATTAATAATCTATGGGTGGGCGAACAATCTGGTGGGCACTTACATTTCATTGACACTTGGATACTAAAGATCATCTTCATTTCCAGTTTTCAGTCAGGAAAGTCATTTTAGTTTAAAACAGACTTGCAGTATTTCTTCTCTATTCAGTTAGAGATCTTAAAGGTATGAAGTTTTTGTATTTTAGGTCCACATTCAAAGTTGAGCTTAATTAAAGAATTAAAACCATCTTTGATTTTTGGTTTTGTTTAGGCTTTTTTTTTTTTTTTTTTTTTTTTTTTTTTTTTTTAATCTGTCTTCTGAGGGGAGAAAGTCTAAAAGTGAGGTAATCTAACCTCTGGTTATTTCCTAGGTGTTTTTTTTTTTGTTGTTTTTTTTTTTTTGTTTGTTTATTTAAGACAGTAGAATGTTATTGATCTCATACATAGGGATCAGATTTGTGCATGTGCAAAATCATACGACTGGGCATGAGAACTGTACAAAAGTCTAAAAACTCTCATGGATACTCTTCTGCAAAGGCAGCTTAGTTTCAAAACTAGAATGGCACATTCCCATTTCAGGAAAAGCAATATAGAAAAAAATCATTTAATAATACCTTGTTGATGAATTATACACAAACCTTATTAATTAGTAATCTACCTCATAGATTTTATTTTTTTTTTTGCATATGTCCCAAACCAGGTGTATGTTTTGTCTTCCAAATACCAAGATATTTTGGTGGATTTTTCAACTGCCCATACTATGCAAAGTCCAACTGAGAATTAAAAACAGAAGTCCTGAGAGAGAACTTCTTTTCAGTGAGGGTGACAGAGCATTGGATCAGGATGCCCAGAATGGCTGTGGAGTCTCCTTCACTGGAGTTATTCAAGACCCGTTTGGATGCCTACCTGTGCAACCTATTGTAGGGGTGCCTGCTTTAGCAGGGGCGGGCTGGACTTGATCTCCAGAGGTCCTTTCCATCCTCTACCATTCTGTGGCTCTGTCATTCATGGTTGATGGTCACCTCTTTTTAAGATGGCAGTTACTCTTGTTGACTTGTAAAAGCCAGTATGTGCTGGAAGTAGCATCAGCCGTGCTGACCACATCCCCCTGTAGCCACAGGGATAAATACTATTTTCTCCAGAAGTTGTATTTCCTGTTCCGTTACCCAGTTTAAGGAGATACTTTCTATGTACTCTCTGTGCCTCAGCAGCACTCCTTTACCTGTCTTGTAATGTAAAGAGGAATATCAGGCATGATTTTTCAGCTGTGCTAAACTGACTGGTTTTACTAGATTCAGTAATAAAGTAGTCAACACAGAGAATTTAAAAGTATTGTGCTTAAACCGCTTTTACTACAAATGCAATATTTGTGAAGCATGAAACGGGCCAAAAAAACATTCCTCAAAAAACTTCTGATCTTTGAGAGACGCAACAACAACAACAACAACAACAAAAAACTGACATTTGGACATTTTAAGCAATCTAGACCTTCAAAATTAATACTGTGAGCTTGCGGTGGTGCTTGTGTTTCTACAACGTACCATTGTAGAATTTCTTTGGAAACACTTTTTATTAACATCTCTGACCTTCCTCTGAAGCTATCCATTCATAAGATAGCTGAACATCAACAGTTCTCTCATAGAAGTTGAGTGGAAGCAAAGCTAATAAAAGCTGTTATTAATCTTGTTATTAAATATAGTATCTATTATGAGAGTTTCCTTGATGAATTTTGGCTCTATTCATAGTGCCTTCAGAATAATCCCATTGTGGCTAACAGATTAACTTCTCTTGACTTGGAAAAGCTCCTGTCATGGTAGAAGAATCTCAAAGTCTAGTCTTCAGTTAGTCAGTGTGGTATTTCTTGTGCTTGTTAAATAAAAATAGATTCTCCCTTGCTACAGAGATGCAGGAAAATGTTTTGATGTTAAGGGGTGGGGGAATTGAGCTTTTCACCCATTCTAGCATTTTATGCCAACTTCTTAACATTTGGATGCAATCCACTTCCAGCCTCCTGGTTCATTAGCAGCAGCTGTGTGCCCACACAGTCCCTGCATCACTGACAGGGTGACAGCTCTTTAAAAACTAAATATTGTTCTATACTTAATGAGAATACTCTCCTGCAGAAAATGGAGGAGTTCAGCCAACCCAAAGGTTTGCACTTAAAACTGAACACAGTCTTTTCTATGCCTTCTCTTACTCATCCTCCCGCATCTCAGCTACCTCGATCTCTGTGTCCTCTTTCATTAAATAGCAGCCTTCCTAGTGAAATATCTGATGTACAGGTAATGACTAAACCTACTTACTCGTTAGGGGGATTCTCCCTTGCTAATTGGTATTAGCAATGGATAATTTAGATAATCCTCTAAATAGTCACAAAATCTCTGGATTTGCTGGTTTTTTTTTTCAGATTTAAAAGTTAACTATATTCTCTAAGCTTAAGCAATATATAGATATTTTATAATCTAACATTCCCTAGTAGTTGAAATTCTTCTGAAATTTAAGAAAGTGCATCATAGTGCAAAAATCCATGATTTTAAATTTTAATATGACTTTTCCTCAATGCAAAGCTTTCTAAGAGAAATCTTAACAAAGATAAATATGAAGAGTCCTACATGATATTAGAAGTGGCCTGCCTCATCTGCATTCATGATAAATGCAAATGTAACCTTGCACAGTTGTCCAGAACCTACTAAACACATTTGTATAGTAGGTAGATCTCTTCTGCCATCAGTTTTCTTCTTTAGGTGTTACCACAAGCAGCCACAAATCATAAGAACTGTTGAGACCATACTTGTATTTCCGTTTCATTTACTGAGCTTGTTTACCCCTTACACCTACAAACTGATGCTCTTCCCACAATCTCAGATAACATGTTAGTATCCAGACTCTTCTCCAACCCAAGTGTTGTGCCAAAGTTTTCTGCTTAAGTGGCACAGTTGCTCGCTTCTTTAGGAAAACTAATACTCTGTAAAAAAATATAAGATTACTGCCTAGATTCTTTTTTCACATTTCTTTATGGAAAAGAAAATGATCTTCAATTGTGGTTAGTCCTGTCTACTGCAGTAAAGGCAGACTTCAATCCTGAGCTCTTACAGGTAGAATAGCTCCAACAAGTTGGTTTATACCAACTGAGATCTCATTCAGGTATTCTTTGCCTGATGGAATAGATTTGAGGGTCTGCTGAAACAGAGGAACTCTTTCACGAATCTGAAGTCTGCAACAGACTTCATCTATTAGCTTGTTGTAGCTAGTTGTAGTAGCAAATGCAGCTCTTTCTCCTATGCAATAAAGAGATGCTGGCAAAAAGTAAGAATGGAGATAATAGACTGTTCTAGTTTCAGCTGTATATTTTGCCATTGTACAGTTATATCTGCATTTCCATTACTTCTTCAATCATAAAATAGAAGACGCTATATTATAAAGTTTCTATTGAGGAAAAATAGCAGTTTATCAGTTGATCGCCTATGTTGTATCTAAGGTGCCCCATACTACAACATGGGGTCTTGGTGTTGCACTGTCCAGACCAGGAGTATCTGACTCTTGTTTTCTGGGGTAGATTGGGTAAGGAGGATGCCAACAAAAACTTGTGGATCAGGATTGTGTGTGTTTTCTAATCAGAGAGCTCAGCAGCACTCTTAAGTCTTCAGTTGTAAGCAGAGTTGTGTCTGTAAATGTCATTTGCCAGAAAGATGGCTACAGTGCTATAGTCAGAGTTCTGGCCGTGAGTCATTATTCCTACTGCTTGTAATGCATTCATTAAGTCAATGAAAGAAAAGAAGAAGAAAGAAAAAGAGAGAGAAAGAAAGAAAAAGTAAAACAAAAGGAAGAAAATAAAAGGAAAAGGGGTTTGGGAAAAAGAAAGGAAAAGGAAAAAGAAACTTCTCTTCCCTTGCAGCTAAGAACATTGTGCATCATGTAATTCTGTTACTAGTAAAAAAAAAAAAAAAAAAAAATAGAATCAAATCTGGGCTAAGGATATTATGAAATGATGTAAAAATTACCTAAAGCATAAGTAAGTGCAAACATTTTTTCTTAACAAGCTGAAGAAGTGGGCAAATTCTCTGTTAAATCTTCTGGCATGAACTTCAGTAAACTCTTCCACAGATTAGACTGCTAGATCCCAGCAGAGTGGATAAGCTCAGCGCAACGTGCATGTAGTTTTGTCCTCCCTTAAAATAAAAACAATGCTCAGTTGCTGGGAGGAGAGAGCTGACTAGCATAAAATATTCTGCTTGCAAATGTAGGATATACAGAGCTTGAGTTTTCATTTTTAATTGAACTGGAGAAAGAGGAACCCAAAGAGGAAAAACTTGCATCTCTTAGTGTCACAAGAACAGATATATGCAGCTCTGTTAGAATCTGCATACTCATCAGGAATCTTACTAGCTCAATGCATCAAGATGAAATGTCTGTCAAACTCCTTCAAACCTTCCTTTCCCAAGCAACTGCCATATGACACAACTAATAGCATAAAGACACCATGAGTCAAGCCCCAATGGTGGGAGATTTAAACATGTTTGTAGATTTTTTTTAAGTTTTCCATTAAATCTTTCCATTTCCTCAGTTTCCCAGGCAGATCATAACAGTGGTAGAGTGCTCAGTAATGTGAGTTTAATTCTTTAGCCTTTTGATTTGATGGTATTTTGTCATTAGGGGAAGTTCAGGTCAGATTCTGATGAATCACAGCACTTTACCCTGTCCATGAAGGCATTAAGCAGACTGACACAGGGCTGCACACTGACAAGGCGCATCCTTGCTGCCAGTGTTGATTCCAGTATTAAAAACAGTTGCCTGCCTGCTGCAGAGCAAGTATCATCATTAAAAGGTACTTAAACAAGCTGCCTCCCTCTCTCTCTCTCTCTCCACTAAACGTCCTAATGATATAAGGCTAACGGTTCTTCGGGATTGCTTCAAGCTGTGGGGTGGTAGAGTGCTTTTTCCGTCTACTACACTGCCAGACTTCAATTCCCACAGCCGTCAGCTATGGCCTGGTTGTGAGCCTGCGCGCCAGCCAGCCCATACAGAAGCACTGTGTCAAATGGCTAAGTAAATAAATAATGTGCAGGGCCTGGAGCCAAAAATACTCTCCTCTTGCACCGGGAAGGAAGGTAGTAGGAGAAGAAGCCCGTGCTCTGTTGCTACTAATACTAATAAAAAAAAAAAGCAAAGGGAGTAAGCTCTGCATGTTTGTCATCTAATATTACATCACAGCAGCTCATGATGTGCTGTTAAATATGTCTGAGATCTCCTTATTTTTCTGAGCCTGTTTACCAGCTCTTCCCAACACAGATGGAACCCTTTCTTCCTGCACATATTAATTCATTTGTTATTTATGCACTTCTGATCTTTCTGACATTTTGTCCTTTGGCCTGCTACCAAGTCATTTTTTATACATGTTCTGAGAAAAGGTGGCCCTTGCCCTGCAGTGAGCCTCACAAATCCCTGACACACACATATGCATTTTTTATTGTTCTCACATGTTGCTTAACAGTCTGCATGATTCCTGCTTTACAACTCAGCAGATGGGTTCCTGCGTAGTGGTGAAGCAGATGAGATGTTCAAATCGATTGTTTTATCAACAATCAGTTGTAGATAAAAATCATTTTAATGAGAGAAATTAATGGTGTTTGCAAACATGATGTTAATTAAAGAACATAGCTTGGGCTTTTTTCCCTGCTTTTTCCCCCTGCACACAATTTTTGTTACCCATGACATCTTTCATTATTGACTCATGCCCCAAAGAAAAGGCGATTAAAATCTGCTTTTGTTTGATGTAGCTTTTATTGAAGAAAGAAATAGATCTTTCTGAAGCTTCCTGGTGAGATGAAAGTCTAATTATCTCCACAAATGAAAGGAAAAGCTTTAATTAGGCCTGTGCTGAATCTGTGCGCTGTGAATTTGTGCATTGTGATGGATGGAGCCCACATCTCCTCAGTGACTGTAGCTGAAATAATGAAGAAGAAGAGGAGGTAACCTGCTCCCATGATTCAGCTGGCAGAGCAGACTTGGAGGTACACCTGTGTTGTGGGAGCGTGCCCAGAGCAGCTGCCACAGGCCATGTTTCTGTGCAGTGCATTCGGCTGTTTTACAGCCTCCTCCTGAGCTTTGATCTCTTTTCAGACAGCAGGGGTCCTAACAAATCAAGCTTTTCATGTTTCACTCAGTTTCACTCTCTTTTGCTTCACCATTCATACTCGAACTCCAAAGAGGACGGCTGAAATATTGTCTTTTTCTGAAGCAATTAATGATTAGCAGCGGACATGACTGAAGTGGGTATTATGCCTTTTGCAAGGTATTTTAAAGTTGTCTGTAAGATAATGGCTGAGAAGGAATCTGAATTGGTGTTTATGTGTTTTGCCATGTAATTAATTCACTATTTGCGCTTCTAACAACCATTGTGCATAAAACATAATTGGCCATGCACTTCTTTGCAGTGCTATGATGTCTATACAGTTAGAAAAGGTGACATTCTAGGGTAGTGTTCGGCTGCTAATGGCCCCCAGGGAGGAATCTGAATTATGACAAATAACGCACTATCCCAGATTCTATAACATCTCTCATCTATTTTGACCGTGTTGCGTGCAGCTTACTCTGTCTTCATGTAGTCCACCTGATATCAGGAAGGTCAAACCACTGCTTATTCACGTCACTTGCAGCCAGCATATTCTTCTTTGTAAGTCATAAAGCACCTTTGACATCAAGGGCAGTCAAAGAGATTATCTCTCCACCTTTCTGGACACGATAGCAGTACAAACGGGAGAAGTAATTGAAGACAAAGTTAAATCAGCATGAGCAATCTAATCTTTTATTCTTTCTGTCAGTATATTGTGTTGCTTAGAATGCATTGCTTTAATTGTATACCCTGGAATTCAGGAGCTTAGCAGCCAACTGGAAACTTGCAGAAACAGAAGGATACGGGATAAACTGGAATGCATTCTCTGTAGATTTGTTTATTTAAGGAAAGAAGGCATCTAAAAGATACAGCAATGCTGTCTTTGAAAGCATGCACTCTGCAAAGTTTTTGGTGGATAGATATATGGTATCTGTAAAGCTCAAAATTAGTGAAAATGAATTACATTGATTTTGAGTAATCCAACAAAGTGATAATAAGGATTTTAATTCAGTCTGCATGGTACAAATCTCTGCATTAGTGTTCTGCTTGTAAATGAAGCTTTATCTTCTACTATTGCAAAAATTCCATACAGTAACAAGTTACTTGCAACTTGAACTCTTACTATGTGTATCTTGCTGTATGTTTAGAGACCTGGCACTTTCTTAGTCTAACATATCTAGATTTGTCCTTTCAGCTCCCTTCCTGCCCTGATGCATTTCACAGTTTCTTTGTGTAGATTTGTCTCCTTTGTTTATGCTTTTGTGTCTGTCTCCCTGGTATTAGTATTGAGTTCACAGAGCTAAAGTCAAAAACCTGCCTTATACAATATTGTAATCCTTAGGCTGTCGGTGCTGACATCCAAGTCTGGTGCCCTAGAATTACAGGGGTAATGCTAAATATATGAAGGTCCCAGAGCACGATATAGGAGGAAAAAGCCGGGTGAAGTTCTGTAGCAGTGGAGCACAGATCTGAGCTAGGGGGCACAGCCAGAGGGGAAATAGGGAGGCAGAATTCTTGTTAGACTGCTGTGCAGAGACGAGGAGCAGATAGTAAATTAGGAACGAGCACTGTGAGAACACATCTGAATCAGACCCTCCAATTAACTGTTCTTTTTCCTTCTTTCAAGTTTGATTTCCTTTTAACCTTTTATTTTATTCTTTTGATCTCAGCATCATTTTCTTTTTGTTCAAGTGAAGAGCAGTGGGTGCAATATTTTTTGTTGAGGAGGTGCTTTCGTTGTCAGCTTCTCTTTCCAAACTTTGCAAGAGATGAGTAAAAACTGAAAATCACTTAGGTACAACTAAGACCAAAATGTAACATTTAAGACGATGTATGTGAGCCGTGCTTGTGTCAATTGCTTATCTCCACCTACTGCTCCCTTGTGAGAGGTGGAAGTGATTTACAGACAGAAAACAAATCCCACAAGATCTTCCAAATATGAAAACAAATGCTGCTTTTGTTAATTTGTATTTATTATATTATTTTGAAAAATAAGGTTCTGAAATGATGGTTGATCTTTATTAAGATCATTACAGCAGATTTGTTCAATTCGAACAAATACATTCTCTGCATTAAAAAAAGGCAAGGAAAAAAAAAAGAGAGAGAAAAAAGAGAATTAATACACTTAACCCACTTAACCTGGATAGTCCCTTCACAGTTCTGGAAGAAGGAACCAGTTCTTTGTTGGACCCATATGTAGATATTTACAGCAAAATAGAATTAATATAAAATATTACTTTGCATTGTGTCCTGTCTATGGACAGGTGTCAGAAACAGCCCTGGTAAGAGCAGCACTTAGGACAGTCCTGCTGTCTTTGTATTGTCTGTGTGTGTACAAATTTGTACAGAGCAATTCAGGTTTATGAAAATAAACTTAAAAAACAGGAGCAGTGGTATTTAGCTATTTTGTGTCGAAAAACAGGAAAACTGGCTGTTACTGTGTAAAGAATATTTGAACCTCCTGCAAACCTTTTTTGTGTTAAATGCAAATTAGTATATGCCTCTAACCAAGAGCTTGGAGATGAATCCCCACTGGAGATCTGCCACTGTGCAGACATGTGGATTCTTTAATGTGGTTCTGTAGGTTCTGTATCAGTGATGTTAGTATATCACTGTGTCTGTATATCATAAAGGGAACAAGCGGCTGCTCAGTTTTTCCCTAAGGTAAGAGCCATCCCAGCCTTGTGAATTAACTTGAAGAACTAGACCATCACCATCTTATCATTAGCATTATTATCATCCTTGTTGTAAGAGTCACTCAAAACCTCGAAAGGACTGTGGAAAGAAAAACACATTAAGGAGGCGTTCTTCTATGATATGTCTTGTAAAGGCTTGAAGAGACATGAATTCCTGTGATGAGACACCAAGAACACATGAGTTTGGGTTTGTTGGGTGGTTGGTTTTTTTTGTTTGTTTTTTGTTTTTTTTTGCTGGGAGCGTTATTGGCTGGCTGGTGCAGACTAAGATGCACACATGGCAATTGGACATGATTGAACATTTGTGATTTTCACATTTTCAGTGAGATAAAAACAGGCGTACTCACTCCACTGTGAACACTTGCTAAGTTTTAGTTCTGCAGTATATGAATGGGTGTTTGACTTTTCAACTGTATTTACAGAATGACAGACATTGTTGAGATGGGAAGGGACCTCTGGTTCCTTGTTGAGATGGGAAGGGACCTCTGGTTCCATCTGGTCCAACCCCCTTACTAGTGCAGGAGCACCCAGAGGAGGCTGCCCAGGCTAATGGTCAGGTGGCTTTGGAAGATCTCCAAGGGGGAGACTCCACAGCCTCTAATGGGATCAGCTTCCAGAAAGGACGTCTTCCTTCAGGCTACAGACCCTGGGATTCCTAGTGGTCCTGCTACTGAAGACAGAGGTAAAGAAGGAATTCAGTACTTCAGCATTTTCCATGTGCTGGATAACTGGGTCCCCTTTCTATTTCAGCAGAGGCCCCACATTTTTTCTGTTCTTTCTTTTGTCAGCACTGTACTTACAGAAGTCCCTCTTGTTGTCTTTGACATCCCTTGCCAGATTTAATTCCAGTTGAATTACCACATTCTTCTTAGATGATATGTACTAAGAAATCTTATGGTGTGACTTATAAGGAATAATCTTATTCACTATAATGAAGAGGAAATTTTGCTGGTGCTTTTAAAAGGGCAGGAGTATGGTGTGAGGGACTTTAAAAAAAAAAAAAAAAAAAAAAAAAAAAAAACCAGAAGTATTTGTGATCGTCCAGACTCCCTTGAAAGCAAATGGGTTTTGTGAAAGTAGGAACTGGGGCATTTTGAAGTGTCCCTAGTCTGATAACTGTAAGATAAAAATAGCAGCTTTCTGTTACTTCTCCAGCACGCTGTTGATTTACTAATCCATTCTCTGAGCATTGTATTACACAGAAGTTAATATTATTCTGTAATTTATAAGTATATACTAATATATAAATATTTTAGGGCATGCATGCAAAATTTCTAGTGCAAGATGGAATGCTATGAAGTTATTCCTTTTATACTTAAAGAAAGAAATATTAAATTGAAATGGCAGAGAAATACAAAGAGAAAAAAATGCTGTGTATTTTTCTGTGAAGTTTTTTGTGTCCCATTTACACTTTATGCTCTGGCATTTTCCAGATTGCAGCATAGATAGGTGCATCCAGAACTGCCGAAATTTAAAATTTTGTTAATCTAAATCTAAGCAGTGGGAAACACACCATATTGAAGTTTCCAGATTTTTTTTTTCTTCTGATAGTCACACTTCAAAGCGTTCCCATTTAAGGATTTTCTAAAGAACCAGAAGGTACTCAATCTGGGATAGAAATCACTTCTTACTGAATTTTAAATAAATGCTATAGACTTAAACCTCACATTACCCTGTGATATTTTGGTTCTATTGTCAAAACTCTGAATTGCTAGATGTTCTTCTTTGCAAGGAACTGGGCAAACTATTTTTTTAATTCAAAACTGCATTACTCAAGTAACCCTGGAGACAAAAGAGAGATAACTCTGTATTAGAGAGCTATAAAACACTGTTCTTACAAAATGTATTATCTCTGTTAAGAAAACCAAGCAACAAGATCATTTCTTCATTATACCATTCATAGAGCAAAAGAAAACCTTTAGTAAGATGTCATTGTTTTCACAAAGCTAAGAGGTTTCATAGGACTCCAAATCTTGATATCGAGAACTTCACTGATATTCATAAGTGTGTAGGATTTCAAAACAAATTTTGAAGTTGGTCCCTATGAATTTCTATCTCCTTGGAAGCAACCATTTTCTCTCATCTCCACAAAACTGCCTCAGGATCTCCCATTTAAGTGTTTTACATAACTCCTTTTTCTTCAACTGCCTATTTCATCACAAATATCTATTTTATTGTAAAGAATACATAATGCATCTCTGTTCCACTGGTTTCAGCATCATTTGGTCTGGAACAGATAGGCCCTAAATCACTCCTCATGGCGCTATGATATTACAGAGAATTGTTTTCTTTCTCACAACCACCAGCTGCTGCAAGAGAGCTGAAGGGCTTCTCAGAATTCCTTAACCTTATGTTTACTTATCTTGTTCATTTTCATGCTTGATTTCCTTAACATTTTCAGAAGGACGTCATTCACCCACTAGTTGTAGCTGGATTTGGATTCATAACTCTTCTGAGGAGAGAAAGCAATATGCTTCTCCATACACACCAACGCATGATACTGTCAGTAGATAAGTCTTCTTCTCATCAAAATACGATGGTAGAACTGAGTCGTCCTATCCGTCAGAAAGCTCTGAACAAATTAAGGATGAACATTCTGGGTGATCTTTCACAAAGATAGAAAATGGGACTAGCCATCTGGTACCTCTTGAGATTCTTTAAAGACAGGCTTTTTGCTGGAGAGAAAGTAGCTGTCTTCAGTAATCTCCCAAGAACTGGGGAGGGAGGGTGGTGGTGTTTGTTTGCTTCAGTTTGTTTTAACTTCCTACAATGTGTCTCTGCATTTCATGCAGAATGAGTGACTGCATTCTGAATGCCAGCAGAAAGTTTCTACTTACCAAATACTTGATGCTCTGTAAAGGAAGCCACTCCTCATTGCAGGCAGGCATTCAGCAAAGACTCAGTTGTGGATATCACTGTCTTCCCAGTGACAGCTGAATTTTATTATGTATTTTAAACTGGGCAAATATAAACACACAGTAACAAATGTTTTCTGCTTACATAGATCTGCTGAAGATCATATTTGAGATACTATACAAATACCAAATTTAAAAATGGAGACTATGAAGTAATAATTAATTACATTTGCACTTTGATTGCAGGTTAAATCTCAGTTGAAAACAAAACATAAAAAGCAAACCCACAAGTATTTGTATTACCTGATACGATTAGGCACTCTAGCAAATAGCCAACCTTATAACTGCGTATTATGTCCTAGCAAACCTGTGGGAGAGCCTGACATGTGTTTAGCAATCATGTTTTTGTGTTCATAAGAAAAAGGAAAAAGAAAGAAAGAGAGAAAGAGAGAATGTGGGAGGGGCAGTTCTTATCTGTAAGGCAACGGTTGGATAATTGACCTCCTTTGGCATTTAATTTCTCAAGCCTCTAGGAAGCTTAATTTTGAACATCAAAGAGGTACCTGTGGAAGCAACTGTTTCACACTGGTGAGTAAACAAATTAGAGTTAATAGGGTCATTAGTTCTTGTGGTAAAATTTCAAACTGGGTATTCCTCGCTAAGGAATGGAAATGGCAATGTTTTTAAGTCTTCTAAAATATAATTAGATATGGAACTTGAATACAAATGTTACATATCTTATTAACAAACATAATTTTTCATACCTTGGCCATTATTTTATTAATATTAGAGAATAACTTCTTTTTTTCTGGTCCTGTGTATTGCTTCCTAGACAATTGGAATACTACAAAAATATGATGCCACTGAGTCAGTAAGACACTGTAAACATTCAGGCTGCCATATAATATAGAACATGCTAACTAATTTCCTTTAAAGTAACAGCTATAGCTCTGTTTAAGCCCTAGATCCCTGTGAGAGGAAAAAAAATTCCAGCAACTTACATTTCCTCATTTAGATGATGATGGATGATCTGCTCATCTCCACTTTCCTTCAGTTCTGTGGCTACATAAAAGGATAATTGCTGATTGAATTTGAAAAAGAGAATGCAGCAAATTCAATTCCTACATCCTCTCATTTCACTTCTTGCACAATACTGAATTCTTTTATTCAATTATCCTTGCGTGCAGTAATAGAAATACTGCTTCCAATCTTCTACCAAACTCTAGTCACTAGTCCTCCCACATTTCCACACCTTTTTCCACATCTATACCTGCAGGCTATGCACTTTCTCTTATGTATTTCCCCTGAAATTCCTACTTCCAACCCTTTGCAGCAGCAGCAAGCTCCCAGAAATGAGGGTAGTCAGAGCAAGCCTTCTTTTTCACTTAGTAACTCTGGAAAATTTTAAACTGTGGTTTGTTATACTCATTACTCAATACTAACTCACTACTCAGCATTAGCTCAGTACTCAGCAATGACTTCTTTTTAAAACATCAAATTGGTTGCTGCTATGCATGTCATCATTGGAACAGGTAGGAAAGATTCTCCATCAAGAAGTGATAATATCAGGTCAGTGTGTTTGTATAATATGGACAGATGGGCATATAGGCTAACTGGAGAGATCACAAATGCGTTTAACATAGAAGGAAATAAAATATTTCCTAGATGTGCCAAAACAGTACTGCAGAAAGTATTTAGACTGGAAAACTGCAGATGGGCAAGCACAACCAGTGGTAAACCTCCTCCTCACTGTGAAAACTGATTTGTATCAGCAGGGTCTGAGTGAGAGCTACAGTGAATTCTACCAAAAATGGGAGAGTGGAGAAGAGAAAGGCATTTTAAATAATTGATCATAGCTATATCTGTGGTTACAAGCACTGGATTTTTAAGTCATTAGTCTGAAGGAGCAAAGTCTTTAGAAAATAGTAACTATCTTCACTATATAAATTGTAATGAAGCTTTTTTTTCTTTTTTCTTCCCATTTTGCTATCATAAATCATTTTGTTTTGATAATCTTGTGTAGTGGACTGTATAAATCTCCATTCTCTCTCAACAGCAATGATTTCTTTTTGCTTAAGCAACAGCAATTAAAACAAACAAACAAACAAACAAAAAAAACCTCATGTTTTTATGTAGTTTGAATCATGATTAAGTGATGTTTTGAAAAAAATCCTTGTCCGTTTGAAGGAAGCTTTTTGCACTAGCCAAGTTGTTATGACTGAGTTTTTTGCAAAGTAGTTCTAGTTACCTTTTTATTAACAGTTACTAACAGTTGCCTCAAATACAAATCTTAAGTTTACTTCCTTAGTATCTGATAGAGTTTAACAAGTGTTCATTCTCAAGTAATTGTTAGCTTTATTTCAACATCCTACAGTGTTTTTGGTAAAGTGTTACTATTTTTTCAGAATATTAATCTATTTCCTACTGATATCCAAAGTATATCTGTCTCCATTTTGAGAACTTAAATGATTTTACTCACAGAGACGGCACAATGTCTAATCAAGATCACATAATAACTCGATGAAAAACATGGGAACATATTCAGATCTCCTGAAGCCTGATTCTTCTATGTGTATGTAAGGATAAGACTCATTTAATGTGGCCTGTACAAAAGATTGCCATCTATTCGTTCCTTTACAGTCAAGGCTGATTGACGTATATCTCCAAAGGATAAGTTGTCCTATCACAAAACATCAATATTTAGAGAAAGTTTGACAAGATAAATCATTGTAAAAGATTCTCTGACCTTACGCTAGCCAGAGAAAGAATATGCTTCTTTACTGTTCTATGAAAATGCTTTGTAATTCAATATGTCTTATCCACAAATGCAGCAAGGGAACAAAACTTTTCTTTTAGTTTCTTTTAGTACTCTCATTTATATGTTTTGATTGACATCTGGACTGGAAAGTATCCTAAAAAATAGGCTTTTTTTTTTTTTTTTTTTTTTTTTTTTTTTTTTTTTGAGTTTTTGAAGCGATACAATTCATTTGGACATAGTAGCATTACTACTTTTCAGACTTCCAGTAAAAACAAATAGAATAAACTGGGTGATCTGCATACATTTCTAAGATTCTTCTTAATTTCTATGTAACATATTTGTTTAAAGGCCTTTGAAATCTTATTATTTTTTTAAGGAGTAAAAAGGTAGGAATGGGAAAATACTCATTTTTTCGAAACTGAGTGCAAAATAGAATTTGCAGTGTAATGCCTTTTAAATGGATTGACATACTACTTAGTAGGTATTGGGCTTCACCTGCACGGGACGTTTTTAGTCTGATTCTATTGAATCACTGATTCTATGATTCTAGTAATAAATGAAATAGATATAAACAGACACACTAGCACCAACATTTACCCAAATTTCTCACCTAGAACAGGAGTCCTGTTATTTGTTGTGTTTGTTTGTATGATTGGAAGACAAACAGCATGCCTGCAAAAGTATTATGAATGTCATCATTTGATGACTTAATACAGCTGGCATCCCTTGAAAAAATCATTGAAGGAAGCAACTGAAACTCAAAAATTGAGCAGTTTTAAACAGCTGTGAGATTTGAAGTTTTGCTTAGTGCTGCCTCTGTTGAGGCATGATGCGCATTAACAGCAACTTACAAAGCCTGATGTGCTGTATTAGCAGAAAGGAAAAAAAAAAAAATAAATTGTGCTCTTCCTTCTGTGGCTTTATAGTCTTATTTTTTGGCATGTTTCTACCAGTAAGAAATTTCTCTATTACAGCTCCTAGTAATAAGGCAAAATGTGAAGTTCAACTGTATAGCAGAATGACGAAGCACATAGCTCAAAAGGCATGGATAAAAGAGCAGCCACAACTAAATTTGTACACACTGAGTTAAAAGCAAATGAGAATCTGGCTACATTGGAATTTACTCCTTGGAAGAGTGATAGTAACGGTTAGCACAAAAAGTCAAATGTAAGAGTAAAGCACTATTGCATAGACAAAGGACTACTTCTGAAAAGCTGTGCATTGTGAAAATAATGAAATGTTAATTGCTTTCCATTGCTTTGTTTTGTTGACAATTTGAGCACTCCAAAAATTGCATTTCAAATGAATTTATGTCAGTGCATTTTGATGCATTTTGAACATCAAACCTCTGGGCATCTTAGGAAGTTTAAAAGCTTTTTTTTTTTTTTTTTAACCAGAATTAAATTTGCAGTGTAAATTTGTATTTAAAAAATCTAGTCATCATTAATTATCTGTTAAACCAATGTATGCACATTTTTTATACTTCAATCTTCATTAACATGTAAGAAAGCAAATACGCCAGAGGATGTGCTGCATGTGTTGTCATGTTTTACTCATGTCTCTCTGGAATTCTTAACAGTTCAAAATAAGCTTCTTCAATGGGAAGTATATGCCATGTATGCCACTTTATCCAAGGCCTTTTATCCCAGTATTCAGATTCAATCAAAAAATACAGCCTGAGCAGCCATGGGCCAAAGCAAGATTCATCTATTTATGTCTGACCCCACTGATGCAGTGTCCTGTAGGACTTACTGTGAATTATGTGTTTTAATGCAACAGCTTTTCTTATAGCAGATGACTGTGTGTTTTTTTTGTTTTGTTTTGTTTTTAATTGTGCTTCTGTATGAAAATCATAATGGCACATCACTTACTACAATCAGCAACCATATCTCTTACCGTAAGAGATCTCTCTTATCCCATGTGAAAATGTAATAATGTGGTAGACATTTATTTAAGCCCTCTGTTTAGATTTCATTGTGTAGCACCTCTGTTTGTGAATGTTCACTGGACTTCTGTGGACTCTAGTCCTCAATTTTGAGTTTTTGCTCTTGCACGTTGAGTGCTGTACATATTAGTTTTCTCCTGAGCTACCAAACTGTATAAAGCTGTGGGTTTTCTTCTGGCATCTGGGTGCAGTGCAGTCTTCTCTATTGCTTCCTGGGTAATGTAACAGAGACTTTCCAGAGCTAAGAGCTCTGACTCTCTAGCTTCTTCAGACATGTTAGCACAAAGAGGTAGACATATGAGCTTCAGATACATTCCAGAAACCTTACTCTAAAATGCTTCTCTTTACATAACTGCAAAATCGTGTTGCAAAAACAATGAATACGTAATAGTAAATACTTTCCTACTCAGAGTTTCTAGTGTTTGTGAGAATTTTTCAATTAAACTCATATTCCATTAGGTATGTTTCTTTTCTTCCATTTGATGTCTCCAAACATAAGTGCTATCCAAATGTACGTTTTCCATTGTCTTTTCTCTAGTGAATCCCTAATCAGATTCATTAGATAGTCAAAGCCTTTGCTTATTCAACTTACATTTAAAATCCATTGACAGGTCAACCCAACAGAAGAAGTTTTGTCTATGCTCTCCATGGCACCTCTTTTATTGATGGTACGGAAACACTGAAACAACATGACACTCTCTCTCCAGACACTGCTAAAATTACCAGAGACACTACTTTCCATTCCAAAATCTCTTGGGAAATAAGCTAACTCCATAGTTGACATATTATACAAGATTAAGTAGTCAAATTGAGTCATGATTTTGCTTTATAAAAGTAAAAACTGAGTTCTCATTATCTGTCTAGAATAGCTTTGTGTCGGTTCTCTTCGCTGCAACATACTGTTCACTCTGTAATGTAGCAAAGTAATAGGGGGGAAGGGATAAGGGAGGCGATTGCTTTTTAACTTAAACATTACATGTGTCCTGTGAAATCTGCAGTAGTAACAATGAGTGTATTTGTAGCCTACAAACATAAACAAAATATGATACTATACACTCATTCAGAATCTTTTATTCAAATGTGCAATTCTAAACATCCTGTAACAGATGAGACCTGTGGAATGATTGTATGTTGTATGTATGCCAAATTATTTCAAATGCTTCGTAGTGTTCTTCTGTATATGAGCATGAAATCACTTAATATATCTTGATTGATCTCTGCTCTTAGTGACTTTTGGCTTAAAAGTTCTGGCTATTTGACGACCAACTAAACTCATCTGGACGTGAGGTTTAAAGGGCTGAATTCAATTAGAGTGTTTTGAATTTTCTGTGTTCTTTAATTTCAGAACAAATTATTGAACAGTTCCCCCAGTGTTTTGTGTCATTATCAGAGCTTTAGAAGTATGACATTTATTCAAACTATCAGGTAATTGTAAGAGAGTCCTTAATAATTGGAAAAAATAAATAAATAAAACTAAGTCAATCTGTAGAGTAAGTTCATCTTTACTAATATACGACTTCGATTTCAAGTTGTACAGCTGAGTTGTGGCTTTTCAGCCCTAGGTACTCATGACAAGATTAAAACAAAAAATACAATTAATGGGGTGGAGTGGAGAAAAGGAAGAAAAGGAAAAAAATATCATTTGAACAATACAAATATTCAGTAGTGCATTCATTAAATAGAACTCACTAACTTGTCCTACTTTCAGTGATAATAACTAAGTTACACTATTCAAGTGTGATGCATCTCTGTAAATTTCTTTTGATGTTTTTTTTTTCTTACACATAAACTGTTTTAAGGATGAATCAGCATTATGATTCACACAATACACTTCATCCAGTAAATCTACAGCATATGCATTTTCTCAGCCTTGTATGAGTTTTCATATTAGCATTACAAATTCTTTATGTAAATACATTTTCACTCAAACCCATACTATAATTTGCCAGTCCATGTAGAGTAAAAAAAAACTTTCTCACTATGCCTCTGAGACCTAAGATAGAAGTATTTTCACCTCTTGAGGACAGTAGGCCATGAACTTTAATCTCACCAGGTGACAAAGAGATGTTGGTTTAAGTATATGAAATAAATGGGAATGTCTGTATTCCCAGAAGAACCGATCTGCTGATGTCATTCAATACTACAGAACCACTAGCAAAGTTGGTCCCATGCTGGAAATCAAAAAATATGTCAGGACCTTGGCTAACTGAGCTGCAGGGACAGATTTCTTCAGCTTATGAAAGCAGTCTCTTCAGGGGTAGAACACATTGTTTTGATTCTGTATAATTTGCAGTATCCCTATTCATCTTGGAAAAGATTATTTCAATCTCTGAGCTGTTGATTTGGCATTTTTCAGAAGAACAAAATCAGTTTTTAAAAAGTCAGGAAGTGGCTTTCTCTGTTTCTCTCATTTTGATTGATTATCTACGGTTCCATAGCACATTACATGATCACAGCAATGTTCTTTGGAGATATAATCATCAAAGAGTATTACTCAGCTGGGGAAGTACATGTGAGGGATATAAATAATGAAACAGAACAGGGGGCCATTAAATATATTTTTTTTGTTGTTTTCTGTGCTTGGAGGCTTGTTTACAAGGCAGGGGGTATGCTGTTTTTTTTTTTGTTTTTTGTTTTTTTTTTTTTTAAAAAAAAAAAGCAAGAATCTCAAAATGTACCAACCAGTCCATCTGTTCAGACTGGGAGCCCTGCAGACCTGGCAAACCTTAAAGGTTTATTAGTGTTCATTTGGCTCTCAGAGGTGTGGGTATTCCCAGCTAGAAAGCTCTAGTTTATGCATTAGGAGATACACTCCCAAAACCAGATGTTTAATTTTTAAAATTATATGGTCCTTGTAATCGAAGTTGTATAGTGCAGGATGTTTTATAAAGCTTGTTTCTGTGTAGCACATCAAATGCAAAAGGTTAGAACTGTTAATTAAAGGTTGGTTTAGAGGAGAGAAGAGAGGAGGAAGCAAAGTGCTCAAACATTTATGCCCGTGACTTCTAACAGAGTTGAAAAGCAGCTGATTGTGTATGGATAATTGCCATGACTCAGTTTGGCAGACCCCTATTGTTATCAAAGTTGCAAGGCTACCTCTTAAACTGTTCAAACATGGATCTCCAACATTCATGTCAAGAAAGGCCAGCTGCTCTGTTAACATTCATTGGCTGTTTGTTAAAAATGTATATCTTGTTTTCTGTCATTACTCTTGTGGAGTTGTTGAAGAAAAGTTAAATGATCTGAAGTGCTTGAGTCATCTGGTATGGACCTGAAATTACTTTTATTTCTGTATAAAATAAGCATCATTTGGAGTAATTCCAACAAAGGCATGCGAGTTTTTTTCTTCCGTAGCTTTCTACCATTCTTTCCAGGTAAAGGGATCAAGTTGTGTACAAATATAATACAAATATAATTAACTTGAGTTAAGCGAAATAAGGAGATTTAAAAGTCAAACTACAACCCATTAGAGTTAAGCATAAAAAAAAAAAAAAAAAAAAAAAAAAAAAAAAAAAAAAAAAAAAAAAAAAAAAAAAACCAAACAGCTGAAATTGGTATAAAGGCTATTGTACAGACTACTGCTGTTAATGTTCAGATAATTTAGAAAGTTGGAAAGGTGTGGTGCCCTTTAGGACACTTGATGGAAAAATTTGTGGTATCTTGTACTAAGGACTTAAAAAACTATTGAGAGAGGAAAAGTAGAATGTGTATCTGAATCTAGCTGTGTGGAAGTCTGGGGGGATTATGGCTATCATAGTCTCAGCAAAACAATCAAGTTGGACTGGATTTGCCAGCTTTGATGATTGAGGCTAAATCAGCTAAAATATATAAAGAAATTTCATTGTGGATTTGCAGACTCAACTATTATATTTTCCTCAGCCCAGCATTGTCAATTATATGTAGAATCTTTTCAGATACTATTTAAGTACTAAGTCTTTCGTGTTTACATATGTGAAATTTGAAGGCATTTCACTTTATTTTTTTTATACTTGCTTACAGAAATGCAAATGGCTAAGTGCCAGATTAATAGTGACTCTGACTTGAATAAGGACCACATAATATTTGTTTTGATTCTTAAGTCCAACAAACAAAACAAAAACAACCCTGGTTCCGTCCAGTCATTAAAGTCTCTTCAGGCAGCACATCTCTCACTTTGGAGACAGCGAGTTAGATTTGTCTTCTTGGGTAAACATGTACACACAGTATTAACACATGTACTGTTTTAGTGACTGAGATAGCATTAAATTGATTTTTAATTTTTGAATACTTTAAATTTCTTAAACACTGGGAAAATGATTCTAAATAATAAATGAAAACCCCAAGCTTTCCAAGCAAGAGGAGGAAAACAAGGAGTAAGAAACCTTCAAATTCAGTATAGTCTCTTGTGGGGGGGAATAAAAAAAATAATTAAAAAAAAAAAAAAAGGCTAAGAGCAGTAGTAAGCATATTTTAGAGTTCGTATTTAATCCTGGAAGTAAGTTGCATATCCTTAAAAGGATGCAAACTATGTTTTATTCAGAAGGATCAGAAGGAGTACATGACAGTCAATAAGAATTGAAAGGTAGAAGAAGGGGGAAAAAAAAGAAGAGCAGGGGAGGGGCTTAGGTCTTCTCACTGAAGCAAATACAAAAGCATGTTAATTGCTAGCGTGTCTGTGGACGAGGCCACATTTATACTGCCTGCTAAATAAAAACATTTTTCTGAGGCTGTGTTGTTCTTCCTCTAATCCTAGGGGTTGTGAAATTTATTCAAACTGTTATATTGAAAAAAAATCCCATCCTTTTTAGAAATTTATTTATTTATTTATTATCAGTATCAATTGCTGTGGCTTCAAATTTTGAAGTCCAGAATAGCAATTGGCCCCTTAGAGACATCGCTGTCAAAGTTATTGGTTTAGATCAAGAGCCTATGTTACAAGATGGGGAAGAGTCACAATCAAATTTCCTTGAAAATAGTATTTTCCATTGTTTCAGTTTAGTGCAGTACTAGTTTAGTATGACAAAGATAAGAATGAGGTAAGTGGTTTTGAACAATAGTTATCTTCCTGGGTAGGCCAATGGGAAAACATGACATTCCTCTTACCTTGATGTAAAAAGGAGCAAAGTAACTAAATCGTGTTCATGCAGTACTTCTGTATGGAAAACTTGACATTCCCCATTTCTTGATGGTAAGCACATACAGTAGAAGAGCCAACAGCTATAATAATTTGACAAACTGCAGAAGGAATTAAAGAGCAGACTTTCAAGAGTTTACAATGCTGTAGCTGAAAGAACTGCACTCATCTAGTCTTTCTAGTACATTAAGCATTGTTCTCCTTAGGAGTTCACTAACCTCAGCACGTTGCAAAAAAACATTGTTTGCAGTTGTTTCCTTAATTTGTCCAGTGGATAGGAAATAAATGATTACATTTTTTTACTGCTGCATCCTAAGTATGAAGCTAAAGTGCATTAAACTTATTTATTTCTGTACCCAGAGAAATATACTTCTTTAAAGAAGGGCAGCAAAATGACTAAATGGCCTTACACATAGTAGGTAATAAATAAGAAGAATGAATAATTGAAATCTTATAGTATGTGAGCATCAATAGATTAATTTTTACTAAGAGACTTATTTGCAGTAATGATTTTGGGAAGTAATCCCTCATCAGCAATCTGTCACAGCGAAGGAAAGGATTTTAGACTTTTGCATGAAGTTGTACTAACTGTGCTGCGCTCTATCTTTCTATCTTTCTCTATTGTTTTTCTTCAGCTATATTCAAAATCAAACAAGGCATACTTACAGGTAATTAAAAAACCTTTTATAAATTTTGCAGTTTACTAATTCAAACACCAATTAATCAATTTTGAGACAGTGCTAAAGTTTTTAACTTCTTCATATGCTCTTTGAATGGAAAAAAAATAAAACATTTCAGCTTAAGCATAGCCTTTCACAACATGAAAGGGAAATCAATTGATCTTCAGTGTCTGTTGATGCAAACAAGAAAAGATTGTTTTGAAATTTAATATTCTTTAAAATCATTCAGTTTTGAGATCTTCCTGGAGAGTTTGACCAGTAAAGGTTATTAAAGTCATTAAATCACTGGAAAATATTTTGTTCTTAAATATGAAGCTAACTCATGGTCTGTTAAGTTCCTAGGTCTTTAATCTGAATCCAGTATTTTGAATGTTCCTACAACACTTATTTCTTTTGACATATTTGCCTTTTCTATTTTGAAAGCCACTTTCTCACCCAAGTGTGTAGATTTGTATAGGCACAAGGATTTTAGCCTACTCCAGTCAAGATTAACACCATTTTAGGTTCTGTTTTTGATGTACAGAACTAAAAATAAGTAAGCACACATTAAAAACTGTGAAACTAAAACTGCAGCTGGACTCTTTGATGCTTCTTGTAATAGAATAGAGAATAGAATACAAAGACTGTGATTGCAAAGAATCAGTGTTATGTCAAAATAATAATAATAATAATAATAATAACAATAATTGTAATTACAGAATCACAGAACTGTTTTTAAGAGAGCTGCAAGGATTTATTTCATGTGAGGTTGTGCATTACAATAATTTTGTCCTTGAAACAAGTCACAACCAAGATCCAAGGTAGAAGCAGCTATACTGGTAGGACGGCAATAGTCAATGCTAATTAGAAGCATTGCTGGAACTTCAGTATAGAAATAGATAACCAATGGCTGTAATATCCCCTCACTCTTGTACATAGTCCTTCTCTTATATAAGAAATAAGATGTTTTATTGTAATTCGGTGTAAAGTACTCAAATGCTCTTGTATCTGCCCAATGTCTGACTGATTATTCCTCTATTTTTGACTGAGAGACTTTATATCCTGTTTTGTGAAACCTTCTGAAGCTATTTTGATCTTACTGTCATAGACATTTCTGCAGAATTGTAGCTTTATAGTTCATTATTTTTATATCTTGTTGCAATTTAACAAATCTATTAGGATAGCTGAAATCTCCCCTTATGTTTTTTCCCCCCAACTTGTATGATTTGTCCCAAGACCAACAGAATTCTGAGACCGTTGTCTTAGACTTCTTCCTGCTAATTGCTGGGCTCTCACGACTCAGTGTGTAAAGGAAAAAAAGCATTTTGTACACTGTGTTTTACCAGTCTTAAACCTGTACTATCCAGGTTAGGGTGCTTTGAGTATGGAATCTAGGTGATTTTTTTTTTTTTTTTTTTTTTTTGATTCTGTTTCCTGTCTCTCTATTTACCATCAGCTCTTCCAGTTGCAAGGTGAGTATCTCCACCCTCATGTGAAAGAGTTCATTTTTGTTCTATTCTGCTTGCATTATGAATTTACATGGATATTTCAGTAGCAAGACTTAATGAAGAATAGAAGGGCAGGCTTGTCTAATAGAAAACAGCAAAGGAAAAACAACTAAAGAAAGGGGTTTTGTTTGTACTGAAGCTATTCTGTGATTATATGAAAAGATTACCAGAGAGAAAACGTGTGTATGTTTATATGCAGCAAAAGATAAGCTAGATCAACAGAGTTTGTGGCCACACAAAATTTAAGTGTGCCATATGTGCTATTGTATCAGAACATTTGTGCACTTGGATTAATTGCACACTGAGTGCTAAAAGGTGAAGATGAAAGCCTCTTCAAAAGAGAATGAGCAAATAAATGTCATTTATCTTTGGATTTATTAAGAAACTATGATGAATGCAGTATTTTTCACTGCAGGAGAAAAAAAATCAAGTAATTTATGGAAATCTCTCCAATAATAAATGTACACATTCCAAATTAGTGTTCTTAACTACACGTAATTATTCTCTGTATAGTTATCATCAATACATGTAGAGTAAGGTTAATAGAAATTATCAAAAAGTGGCAGATAAGAGCTAAACACACTTTACTATTCCAGACATGATCTGAAATAGGTTTTGAAAGGAAAGATCTGAAATTATCAACAGCTACTAACAGAAACAAAAAAGGCAAACCTTATTACCACAATGTGTGGGTCCTTTTTTCAACCACCTAAGCTCACTTTAAATTATTCTTCCATTAACTCACTGTGCTGCCTACTTCTATCCCTTGCTGAGCAAACTTCAAGAGCTGTACCCAGCATGTGTCCTGTAGCTCAGCACAGGAAGCACTTGGGTACTCTGTATTCATGGGGAGAAATGGGAGGAGGGAGAAAAGCCATCGCAGGGGGGGAGGGAGGGGGGGAAGAAAGAAAGAAAGAAAGAAATTGAATGCATTGAATGTTAGCTCTTCTGTATGAAACTGAACATGGAAATGAAGTATTTTTCTTTATTGTTAGATAGGGTGGATCCATTTTCTTCTTACTTCGTTACTTATTTTTGTACTATTTACATTGTTCTCAATCCTTTAACTAATGGTAATGGTTAATGCAATGTCAAATTCCAAATACAAGGTAACTTTTTCTTTATATGCACTCGATAACTTAACATATGTAAAATTTGGAAAAAAAAAACAGTTGTTCATTAGAACAGGGCAGAATTTTTCCTCTGAGCAGAGCAGCAGCTTTGGCTTGACCCAGTCACCTTTATTTCCACTATATGGCCAATTCTTTTTCAGTATTGAAACCAAATTTCCAGACTTCCTTGTACTCAGCTGTTTCCCCAGGCAGTTATGTGACTATCATGTATTTCCTCATGGACTACATAGTCGATGTAACTTTTGTGATACACACATCTCCTCACAACTCACATTCAAATGAAAATTTGAAGTATTTATCTCTATGCACACTGTATTAATTTATAAAAAAATATAAGCTTTATGGCAAAAATACAGGCTGCGGTGGAGGGAAACAAAACTACAACTATGTTAGTCTTTTTCCTGTCTCACTATGAAGATTAAAACGTATGCAGCAGAAGCAGATGAAATTACGTTCTATGACACTTTATAACTCTGAAGCAGATAAGTGATTGATTGCGAGGTGGCATAGCTGCTGGCATTTTTTTGTCGACAGTTTCTTAGATGAACTTGAAGTACATCAGTGACACATACAATGTTTCAGATACTTTGAGTGATTTCAAAGGTAATAATTTATGAGAGCTTTTGGAGCCAGTTATTGGGTTTGTCTCAGGAGAGATTGATTTATTATTTTTTTAATCTTCAGTTCCTCATTGTATGTTCTGTTTATCTCATCTTATTTTGCTAGAAAACAAATACATAGAACTGTAATCAGAAGTGTCTGCTCTGACTGCATGTCATTATCTTGAAAAGATTGTTTGTATGTAATGATTGAACTTGCAAATGCCAGTGCAGCAGCTGAGTCTAGAAGAAAATGAAGAATATCTGGAACAGAGTACTATAAATAAGTCTGATTTTATAATAGTTAAAAACCTTAAAAACAAAACAAGGCTAGTACCTTCTTTGTGAGGCTGTAGTCTCATCATGCTAGTACAGTCAAAAAAAAAAAAAAACACAAAAAAACCCTGAATCTTCTCATATCTCCATTGACGTAAATCTGAAAAAATCTGCACTGAAATTGACCCCATTTATCTAGTATGTCCGCAGTTATCTCAGGAGTTCAGTAGTTGAAATCAGATCAGATACAATTATTAAGATACTACCACAAGGTAGTAGCTGATAAAAAGCTGGATGTTTTTATCCTCCAAAATTCAGTGTTTGTGGAACACTGACTGGAAAATTCTAAACAGAAATGGTGATTCCATTGGAAGAAGAATGAAAGGGAAAAAAAAAAAAAAAAAAAAAAAAAAAAAAAAAAAAAAAAAAATATGAACTGCAGTTGTAAGTTGTGTCCAGATCACAATTAGGCCACTATGTAATGTATTAATTTCAAAGTAATATAGAAATCAGGAATGCCCATCAACATCTAGTGATTTAAATATCTAATCAATAGATGAGAAAATATTACCACACAGTAACTTTTTACCGTTTAAGACATAGGCAACTGCTGAAAATTATAGTGGGCCCCTTTTCAAATAGGACACACTGGATAAAGAATTGTATTGATGTGATTCATCAGCTTCTCTATATTTTTGACAGAGATTCTTTGATTTCCATGTACTACTTCCGTGTACTCTGTATGTGCAAATACTGCCTTTCAATTACTTTGATTTACCTGGTGTTTAGTGAATGTAGTTTAATTTTAATATGATGGGGGAAATTAAAACACGTGTGCCCAAGGATATTGTATATATCTAAATATAATATAACTGCCTGCAGAAATTGCTCCTGTTTCAGATGAAGGAAATATTGCATCTGCATGAATAGGTCAGATCATGAAAAAAAAAAAAAGTATGTATAGTTCTGAGTGATTTCACTACCTGGAGATCTTGTATTAACTGTGAAATAATTCAAGATCTTATTTTATGTAGACTTTTCACGTGTATTGTCCTATTCTGCATGAGTGAATGTATACTGGCTATCTCAAAATAGCCCAGGGTAGTGTCATGTAGCAGAAATAAAAGCTATCTCTGAATAAGCCACTGTTAAACTTTGAGCTGATGCCTAGTAAGATTATCATATCTGGTGCACTAGCACTTAGTATAGTAGCAGTAGAGCTCCCTTCATTAGGCAGTGAAGACATGGTTGAGGCTGCAGTCTTATGCTCACTAGAACTATAGTTTTAAAGCTTTTCCTGGATAGGAATTTCATACATATACATATATTTCATGCATCTTTCAAATGTGCTGTTAAGACAGTTTTCTGTATTTCTGGGTAATTCTAAAGCATTATTATGTATTTGAACTTTGAAGATCTGCTTACCTGTGTATAATGTCAAACAATGTTAACTAATCAGGACAGTCATTGGCAACCTCTTCTTTTCACATAAATGTTCTCTTTCTAAAAATACGTTATTTACAGGAAAAAAAAGGCAATTGACATCTCTGGAATGCCCAGGAAAAAGGCTGTTGTCTCCACTGAATTTGTTTGCTATGTTTGCCGCTAAAATTCTTCCAAAAGAATTGCATCATAGGCCCTTATATTGTTGTTGTTGCTTTTTTTTTTTAAAGAAACTATTATCACTGTCAAGAAATAACATTTGTTTACTCTGTTAGTAGTTCTGAAGTATACTTTTAAGATCTACTAAATCTAGCAGTCCTAGAAATCACAATAAAATCCTCCTCTAGTAGTTGTCCCACTGCTTGGATTACAGAAAATCCCTCACCTTTTTACCTCAACATCTGTGAATTCACAGATGTAGCTGGCTTTTTTAGTCCTCATGAAAAAGAGTTTCAAATGTAATATGTGGACCTTACACACTGTGATTGCAAATGTGTAGTTTAAAAAATGAAATCATCAAGTAAACACAAGGAAAGGTTCTGAATAAAGTGTTATGAAGAGATTCCTCTGAAATTTCAGAATTTCTAAAATATAGATGACAATTATACACATGCTTAACACTGGATAGTGCTCTGCTCTTTGTACTAACATTCTTTTTGATCATGCTAATAATACACTATGAAGCATCACTCTGTTGGATACAGTTAAAGCCTATTTAAGCCAAAGAAACAACTTGCGCTCTCCCGGGGGAAAATATCAGAACGATTTTATTTTTACCTCAATCACTCCAGAAAATTTCACAAGGGATGATCTTAGCCACTGTTGCAAAGAAATTACTGCCACCAGTATGCCTGCAAAAATGGGAGAGAATGAATGAGTAAATATGTTGCTGAAATATACTGAATGATTCAGAATGAAATGCTTCAGGCTTACTTGAGCTTCAGTTGAAGAAGATTTATGCAAATCAGGCAGTTAACAGATATTCTTGTCAGTAATCTTTGTAGAAAATGCAGATTAAAAAATTCCACTCTACCTCGTCTCCCCATTCTGTTCTTGTATTCCCAAGAGTTAATTTTCTGCCACACAGGCCACAACTTTTAGGTCTCATTTTTTCAATATTTCTGTTCTCATAAAAAATTAATTTAATGGCACTTTGTGCCATTAAAGCATCTGACTGCTTTTCCTTTATTTTGTCTTTTTAAACTTGTGACACTTAAATATCTCCTTTTTTTTTTTCTTCTTTTTTTTCCCAAAAGAACAACAATAATAGGTATAGCCTACATATTCAGGGATAATAAATGTATTCATAAGAAATATGCTTTGAGTCTTTGGTGTTTTCCTATGCTGGATACATAAGTCAGATTGAAAAATCTTCCTATTTCCAGCGTTTTTGCATCTGAGCAAGAAATGATCTGGATCTAATGCTGCTAGTTAACCACATTCTTCTTTAGGCACTATGAGGCAAATCAAGAAAATAAGCAAAGCACTAAAATAATGAGCCTTGCTATCTTAACTTTTAGTCCTTAGCAGAGCAATTAAATGGAACAGAAAAACAGGATAGAAAAATGTATGTAGGTTGCTCTGAAAATAATGCCTCATTTTTCTTTCCATGGAAACTACAATGGAAACAACACAGTAGCACTATTCAGTGGAGCAAATTCTCAGCATCAAAACACTATTTTTCAGTGTAGTCACCACCATTAGCTGTGTATTTTTGATAGCAGTGAACGAAAGCCTTCATGCCATACTTAGAAAAATATGTACTGACAGAGGTGACCCACTGTTTTACAACTGTTACAAAGGCCTTGTTTCTGAAATGCACCACCCACTGCCTCACAGTGCTCACACCCACTGTGTGGTCTCAGTAATTATTCAGCAAGAGTCAATGAATATCAATGGGCGCCTTTTTTTTTTTTGTTTTGTTTTGCATAGAAAAATTCAGTGACACATCTTAGTTTCATACACACTTCAGTGTCAGGTGCTGTTCTGTCAAACTGCTCCTCTGCTGCTGTCTGTCACAGGGCAACAAACTGATGGAATGTTGGTGGGAAGGTTGAGCCATGATGCCATGGATGAACATAACAAAATAGGAGGCATTACTTTTGGTGCAGCCCTGGTATCTCTTTGTTTGCTGCAGACAATTTCTATTGCTCAATATAATTGTGTGATTTTTTTCATAAACAGTTCAGGCACCACCTTAATGGCCACTGGTTTCTATTTTTCTTCACCCTACTATTGCTAGTGGGAGGCTGTTCCGGATCTGCATTGTTATGCTTTTAATCCCCAGCCTAATTTATTCATGGTCAATAACACTTTTCTTCTGCCAACTATACTCTAGGTTAAGTGGTCCTTCTCCTTTCATGACATATAATTCTTTTCCAAACATCATTAGTTTTAGAAAGTGGTTATTTCTCCTTAACTACTATTCATCTTCATAACCATTATTTTGCTGACTTAGAAATGATGAGCACTTTGACTCTTATTTTTATGAAATACAGTCTAGTATTCCAATTATTTTACATCACCTGTTCAAGCTTGGTTTCTTCTCTGTTCCATGTGAATAGATTGTGTTTTCCCTGCGCAGAGTGTTAAGTGTCTTCAAACAGGTTTCACAAATATTGAATGGAGAGCCACCAGAAGTCATTATGCAAAATGGCAATCTATCTTTGGAAACCAAGTGACAATTTCTAATGTTTGTGGATTGTATTTGAAAGCATGTGGTATAATTCTAATTCTGCTAAATGTGGCATTGTATAGGACTCTAAAAATTCGGTTTGGAGATAGGAGACTCAGCTCGCAATTCACAGCCTTTAAGTTTGTCTTTGAAAGTTAGTGCCTGTGACCATTCTTTCAAAAAATAAACCAACCCTAACTTATCTGAAAAATTGCTATTAGGCAGAGGATAGTTTTAAATCAGTTAAAAGACTGTGAATGTAGTATTTCTCATTAAACGATGTATGAAGTTTTATCATCAGCTTTAGAAAGCTGTAATAGGGGAAGGCAGCCTAAGGTGGGATAAATTAAACAGTTGAGTAGAAATGTTAATTAAGCAGCTTCAAGGAAGAAGAGAAGAATTATTTCTTAATCCTCCACAGTCACCTGTGATATTTCATTGCTCTAATGCAAGCAGTGAGCACGGAAGCAAAGTTTTGTGGAAAAGCAAGTAAACACGATCATAATCATATTGCTTACTGGATAAGAAAAAGTGGAGATGGTCAGAGTGGCTATTTTGGTAGATCTCATTACCATCTTTAAAAATGAATGCAAAAACATTATTGTAGGAACACTTCAAGATTTATAGCTTTGGAGTCGTTTTTGGAGACTTATTACATAGTCACAAGATCTAAAGTCCAGTGATGGTTCTGGAACAACCAAATTCCGTCTTTAGACCTGAGGTTGTTATTTATAATGTATGTTCTTAAAAGTCAATAGCTTTTATAAAAATCTTTTATAAATCTTTTATAAATCTTCTGTAGTTTTACCACTCAGTATCTCAGTATAATAATCTCAGTATTTCAAATCATGGAAGACATTCCATTCTTCTGGATCATCATTTATAGGTCAACTGGCAAATTTCCAAAGCTTCTGAATTATGACGGCCTAGTTCATAGCATGGAAATGACCGTAACTGGAAATAATCACATTTTTTAGATTTAATTTTCTGAACAATATTCTGACTTTCTAGAAAGTGAGAGTAAAGGCAGAAATTAGGAAATTTTTCCAAGGCGAAATGTCTGTGTGGAACCTCAATAATTAGAAAACTTCCTGAGGAGATGATAGGTATAGCACTGAGTATTCCTCTCTCTGAACAATGCTGCTGTTGCTTTGCCTAAGATATTATGTTTTGCATGAACAAATATTGACTCGCTCAAAGAGAGGTATGAGATATAAAAGTCTGTCCTGGTAGCTCAAGTTTCTGTGGAGTGAGGGAAGTTCACTACTTTGCAAGTTTTGTTACAAAAGTTGTTTATGTCTTTCAATCAACTGATGAAAAATTGTTTAATGACATTTTCTTAACCAGCCATTGTAGGGAAAAGGACTTGAGTGGCTGAGCCAATAAGCTGGAAATGCATTCTTGTTTTAACTTTTCTCTGTCAACAGTCTTTGATTATCCTGTATACATTGGAATTGTTAGTGCAGGAAGGATGAAGAGAGCATAGACAGAATAGGAGACTGATAATGATCTCAGCTTACACAATGCAGGTTTGATAACTCTTTGGCAAAAGAAAGAATATCCTGCATCCTCTTGCAACATGAACTATTGAATAAAAAACAATGTGAGGAGATCATCCATTTACATTTAGAAGTAAACTCAATATATACTCAATATATTGATCAAAAACTTGATCCTGCAGACATATTCAGGATGCATAGTTAGCACTCTTTTTTCTTTAAGGGTACTTTAAGGGAATGTTTGAGTACTGACTATATGAGACTGATGCCACTCTAGGACTATATGTTTTATAAATGAAAAAAATACATTGAGGTACCAAGGAACACCTCTGATATTGAAAAATGAGATTCCCAGGTTGTATGTTTTGGTAACGGGCTTCTAAATTTGTGATTTTAGGCTCAGATGACTTATCTTACTCATATCTGAATGGAAATCAGATGTCAGTGATTCTTAACCAGCACCAAGAGCAGGGTTAAAACCTGATTATACATTTTGAATAATATTAACTGTCTCTACAATATTACTTTTTTTATTTTTATTGTTTTGGCTTTTTTTTAATATGCTGACAAAATTATACTAGCTAATGAAATTTTTAAACATAAATGATTTTTCAATCCTGAATATGGTTCCTAAGTCTTTTCCCTGTGTTTTAAGATGACCAAATAAGGACATACAGTGCTGAACTTCCATAAGTTTTTCAGTTTATAAGATTTATGTGGAGATCTCTCTTCCTCCACCTGATTTTTTTCTACGAGGTTTTTTCAAAAAACATTTATCTCGAAACATGAAATCTTCTTATTAGTGTTAAAAACATGATCTTTTTACCCGGTCTAGGTATCACTAGTAATGAGTAAATATACAATCAAAATAATAATATAAATAATATAAATAATATGAAGAAGAATTAAGGAATACATACAGAGAACGTGACATTAGAATTTGGAACTGACAATTTGAAAAAATACTGCAAGTCAAAAGCTGGGATGACCGGAAGGAAGGAACATAGACAAAACGGGGTCTGAAAAAAACGAGAACAGAAATATAGTTTCGTTAATGACCTGAAAATGGGAATTGTTAAACTTGTTTGCATGTTTTTTTTAAAGTCAGCAAATAAAGGAAAAATATGAGTGATAGATAAGATTAAGATCACTTCAAAAGCAGTGATTTCGATGAGTGAAAAGAGAAGTGATGATCCAAATGAAGAGTAAAAGAGAATGGAAGAGTAGGAAAGTAATATAGGAAGAGTAAAATGCAGTACTAAGAGTGGCAGTGAAGATGTATGTCTAACAGATGATTAGAAATAGAAAATGCCCATTCATCAGACACAGACTACACAATGAGAAATGATTGGCTTTGTGGCATCTCCAGATCTGTACATTTTTACAAAATAGAAATGTGAAATTACTGATTATTTCCTTTTTTTTTTTTTTTTTTTTTTTTAATATAGTGCATGGCTTATAAATTCTAATTTGTATTTACAAAATTAAACAATTCTGACTATTTTTTATTGTCGTGAAAAATAGAATGTGGAATATTCTTACAGAGTTCATCTTTTGGTTTTACTTAAGTATAAAATTGCTGAATTATTTGTAAATTGTCTAGAATAGGGGAGCAAATCTAAAAGCTATTATTTGGTTTTAATTAGTCCCACAGAGGTTAACTTATCAATACAATGGACTTTTTTTGGAAAATTAAGCAAGAGAACAATCTCAAACACAGCACTTCTCATTCATCATACATTTTTATTTTTAGTGTCTTTATTGTCACAACTGAGTTCGCAACCAATTAACACCATCTGGAACTGATCCTGTGCACAGCCCCACGGAAGTCAGGTGAGCAACAATGACAAACTGCACCAGCATTGGCTTTCCCAATTGCTGTACATTTCTGCAGTATTTCTCCACCTTGGCACCTTTGAATACTCCTGTGTGCAAACACATCCCCTCAGTTTCACAGTAGCAGAGCAGAGATGCAACCTTCACATATGCTCTGAGCTGTAAGACTAAGCACTGTAATAGTTATGATGTGGGCTCACATGAACGTGATGCAGGACCCCAGTATGATCCAGAAACATAGGCACTTCAGATGCAGGTAGGTGATGTTAATGAGCCCAAGAGTGTTCACTAGCCCTCTTTTATTTAGCAGTGCAAGATAGTGTTTTATGTTTCAAAGACTTGATTAGGTAGAGGCTTATAACTTACTCCGAAGTGGCAATAATTTCCAAAGATGTCTTGCTGTTTATATGTCTAAGTCTTCCATGACTTCTTTGAGTAAAATTGGAGTGAAATTGTACCACATCTGAAGTGATTCAGGATTTGAATTAACATCTGGGAAAAACGTGTATGAAAGATCAGTTCCATAAGTGCTTTTTAGAGGCAACAGACAAATATGAAAATCCTTCTCTTAACGCTGAATATGAATACAGAGCCAAAAATATGTCAAGATACTCTATCTTAAAAACAGAGCTAAAGTAGAATATGGATTTGAACTTGTAAAGAATCAAATGAACAGATGTTCTGTCAACAAACTGATCACTGTACAACAAAATTTAAAACAAATGAAATCAATACGTTGATGACATTTTTACACAAATTAGTTTTTCTTTAAACTGTGGCTGGAGTCTGTTTTGTTAAATACAAAGTTTATTAAAAAAAAAAAAAAGTAAAAAAAAACGGGTTGGGTGTAGTACTAAAATTTAAGATTTATTTGGAAGCAGCAAGACTCTGTTCTGCAGTTGTATTGCCTCTTATTGCTTCTTAGGTTAATTAGTTATTTTTATACTTAGTAGATATGCCATTATTGAACAAAGTAGCAATCCAAGTTTCTCCAAGGTCTATAGGAGTTGAAAGTACTGTGCAGGCCAAGAATTGTTGTTTCATCCCTTTCTACTGAATTTTCAGAATGTCAGTTCTGTCATCCCTTAGTCAGTGTTTCATAACACTCTGCAGCTTGGAAGAATTCATTTTAATCTACCCCATAAGTTCTGTATCTGTTACTTTTCATTATCAGTATGAATATGCAGAGGGCTAGCTGCAGAACTTTAAGGAAGACCAGCATGGTTCCACAAGGCTTTTTAACATGATTGGTTCTTGTTTTTTTCTAAAAAAGGAAGCTCTTTAGATTCTCACAGATAACAGCTGCTTTAGAAGGAACATTTAGGGCTTATTTACCTGCACATGGAAGATTCACTTGGTATAAACCACATCTGATGGAACTCTGTGGGTTCAATCAACTGCCTTGTGTTGACATTTTTCATCATTTTAAATCACCATGATCTTTTCTTTTAGTTAGTATCTTTGAATTTTAGAATGGACTGCATACTATTTACCAGTCTTCTTCCTGGATGGACACGGCAGATAGGTGTATCACCCAGTCTGTCTCCAAAATGAGACTTTGCCAATGCTTTTAATGCCAAGAACAATCAACTTAGGCACCTAACTAAGACAATGGAACAATTAATGAACAAACCAAATTAGTTGTCTCAACTATGTATACACTTAATGGAAAAAGTAGACTCGTGGTTTGTAACAGCTTATATGCTGAGGAATATACATAGAACTATCTGATAGAAAACACACCAGGGCATCCACAGTCTTTTTAGCCCATATTCCAGTGAGCTGTTGAGAAATTTTACCACTTCTTGAAGCTGCTTGACTTTTCAACTAAAAATTAAAAATTTGTAGCATTACTGTATTACTGACAGGTTAAAGAAATCCATTCAGGTAGGAGCGAGGTAAAGTTTTAAATTTACATTGAAAAACATTAGAGATATTTATTGAAAAGAGATGCTGCATACCCTGGTAAAGAGCCAACCTTATTCCTAGGATTTTTACGTCTTTACAAGGTGGACATTAGAAATCAACTTTCTGAACTCAAAATAATGTAAAATGAACATCTATAAGCATTCAGTAAACATTAACTTTTTGATGGTTATAGCTATGGTAGTTAAGGAGAGGTTTATTACTGTGCAGATGTTCAGAGATCTCACAGTTAACTTCAATCAACTGTTTTTAAGACCTGTGTCTGTAATTTAGTTTGGTTTTATAAGCTATTATTTCAAATACTGCTTATTTACAGAAAATGATGCACTTCACTGTTGAGGTATGTTCTGCAGTTTTGTATCTTGAACAGGATCTTTTTTAACTTTTAGGACATTATATTTTTAAACAGTTTCTCTAGAAATTTGGACAGTCAGAATTTATTATAATACTTAAATAAAGAATAAGTAGCTTCATAATATTTTTACTATAGTATAACTTCTGTTTTTATGTTTTTTCTTTGTATTGTGGTTGTTCTTATCTGCTCTTTGTAGAATCTTTGTATGAACAGTGTGAACAATCAGTATGTTGACAGCCATACGAGTTTATCAAAATGAACATCATTATAGAACAAAACCAAAAGCCTTGTAGAAAATATTCCCTTTGAAACAGTCAGTGATCCAGGCTTTTATAGAAAACTCCCAGTTCTGCAGAGAGTGCATAAAAGGTAGAACTCTGCCAGAGCTCTTGCTGTATTTTTGTGTTGAAATTAAGGGATGCTGGAAATGGAGAGTACAAAGGAAAACTTATTCCAGTGCACTGGTTGTATGAATATTCTTTAAAATGACGTTTTTCTTGACATTTCTGTATCATTTTAATAGTCAGATTAGGTGATGTTGCCAAGTGGGCTGTCCTTCAAGTTTGAGTTGTCACCACATTTTAATTTTTATTTTTTTAAAGTAAGTAACTCACCTGTCCCTTTTATATGAAGTAACTGTGCCTTTCATGTAATAGATCCAGACCCGAGTTATCTAGTTTGTAGAGGGAGTGCATCAACTAGAAGGATCAGCTGAAGATTGCTGATGCTGTAAGTGAAGCTTAAGAGATTTTCTATCTATCTGTGTAAGGCTGGAGGAAGTTTGGCTGCATGTTTATTTTGCACTGTGATGAATTGGTGCTGTAATGTTTTCATGTTGTTAAGCTCATACTTAATTCCCCATCACATGCTTGCCACAGCAACATGAGGATAAAAAAAAAAAAAAGCAGGAAGAAGGCTGCTAGTGATTTTTGCCTGTCATTCATGATACAAATTTGTATGCCATGCTTTACTTGCTACTAAACTCAGAGCAGCAGTAAGACAATCAGTGATACTCTGTCCTCTGGTAGGTAAAGAAATGTCAGTCGATCAAATGTTCATGAAGCTTCCATAAACCGGAGGTATCTATATAATAACAGCACTGCAAAGCATGCATGTGCTGGAATGAAACCTTGTCTCAGTGACAGCTCTTAAGCGGGAGCACCTCTCTGCCTCTGTTTTTTCTAACAGCAGCTTAGCATAAAACTCTGCAGGTTGGCTCGTTTCCTCCCACACTGCTGCCAGGCTGGCAGCACTCAGGGCTCCGCTTTACCTCAGCACTCGGGGAGCGAGCGTGAGGTCAGAGCCTGACCCACAGCACTGCCCCAGCCCAGTGTGCATTGCCCCCCACTCGGCTCTGCTGCTTCCCTCAGGGAGAGCTGCTTCTGGGCTGTAGCTGTGGCAGAATTTCCAGGGGCTGATATTTATACAACAAAATAGAGACAAAAGTAATTTCTGTCAGAAGCAGCTGTGGAATCCAGCAGCAAGGCCCTTGCTTTGCTCTTCCAAGCCTGGCAGCAAGGGCTGCAGGGCAGCTCTGGAGGAGCAGGCCGCAACTCCGGTCTCACTCCTTGTGGAAAACCTCGTGGAGTCAGGAACAAGTGTGCAGAAATATCTTACGAGGAAACTTTCTAATGAGGAGAGAGAGGTAAAAATTTATCATCAGTGCATGCTGGATGAGATCCTCATCAGACTAATGTAAATAGAGTTTTTCATAAGACTGGCTATAGGTCATTTTAGTATTGTACATTTGAGCAATTCAGAAAAATTTACTGTGTGACTTTACATCTAGATTAGCTTTGGGTGACCAATTTCTCACTTATGAACACAATCCAAAAGTCAGCAGCTGTCATATTATTCGGCAGGAATCTACAAGCAAATTGTGCCCATATTCCCGCTTTTTTTTTTTTTTTTTTGCCCTTGGCAAAGAAAATTTAGAAAAGGGATGTGAACCAAAAGTAGATCTGAAAGGGAGTGTGAGAATTCTAGTGATGATCCTCTCTATCATAATTCACAGCTAGGAACAGGGCAGGGAAGTGCATTGCTATGAGTCAAACCAAAAATCTCTGAGCACTGATGATTTTGAAATGAAAACTTTTTTTGCTGTTGTATTTCAGAGACTATTTTTTTTTTCTTCTTCAAATATTTATTCAATAATTTGCATATTTGCTGTTTGGCAGTTAGCATATTACATGGAAAAAAAGCATCATAGAGAACTCAACAAAAGGCAAACTATTAATTTGCAGTGGATCTTTCTCCCTCAGTGTCCTATTTGTGGCTCAAAACAATGATGTGGCAAAGAATTTACCTTTTTTTTTTACCCACTACATCTTGCCCATCATTCATTTCACAAAACGAAACAAACATCTGCAAGCATTGATACATGCAGCTTCTGAAAGGAGCTAGAAAAATAGGTACCTAGGATTTATTTTTTCTGAAGTACACAATTTTATTCTTGGGTAATGTCTGTCTTTTACCTCTGAACTCAAATGAGATGGTATTGCACAGTTTAGGTGGCAACTCCCTAGTGAAGGTAGCATGACTTACTGTATTACAAGGGCTGTTTTAACCCATTTAAGCTTCCAAGGGCGAGGAAAAGTACAGTTAAGCTGTTATTTCTCATTATTAGTCTTAGATCAATGTTGGACTATTTTGGAAAGGTCAAAGAAAATAACGGGAGTCATTTTTGAATGATGATATTATGAAAAATTTACATTTCAGTTTTATGAATGTGTTGCAACCTTTTTTTGCTCTCCTGTAACTCAAAAAGAATTTGGTGTTAAAAGTTCAAGCTTGTCATGCAGCTAATCCTTGATGAGAACAACTGCATGCGGCATGTCTGAACAGGTCTGATTCAGAAACAAAAGTTACCTTAGATCTAATTTGTTAACTCTTTCATCTTCAGCAATCCATCTGGAAGCAGCTCCAGATGATTGCATATGGCATCCATAGCAGGCTTGAGCATTTTTCTTCATCTTCATCGGCAATTCTGTTCTATCTTGTTTTGAGTTTAAAATGAGAAGGGAAAGGAAATAATGTTGTGTTTCCTTTGTATGCTGTCACATGCCAAATAATTTAGTCATATTTTATACATTTGATTTTCAAAGTATGTTCTAATTATAATATAGATTTACCAGAGTGGTTTTTGAGATATTTTCAAATAAGAACTAGGATGATACCAAATCAAAAGATTATTTTCTTCCTTCTTGAAGCATACCTAGACCTATGATTTCCTCAAATCTGTGTCAACATTAGAATATATGAGAAAATACTGAACCTGGAATAGGGCTGTGGATCCACAGGAACCATATCTATCAGAACAGTTCTTTAAAAAGTAGTGTTTTCAGATTGCCAGTGGCAGAGCTGGCTTTTGTTCCTATGTGTGTTCTGGTCATTGCACCTTGGGATATTTGCTTACGTACCATTCTAAAATCCCATCATGGCTGAATGTGAAGGGAGTTTCTTTTTTATGTGTTCACACATTAAAGGGCAGAGACAGGGATGTTATATGGAATCGGTTAATGGATGCAAACAAGATTTTAATTTCTAAATTTAGAAAAAAAGTAGTCTTGAAAGACTTTTAATCAAAGAGAAAACCAACACATTTTTGTGTACACGTTTTTCTCTTGGATGGCGACTTATTCTCTTGTTAGATTTCAGTCATTTATCTCAAGTCTGTGAAACGGTGTGTGCCTATCCTCATCCTAATGTGTTCCCATAGAACCGTGCTGGTGGGAGAGTAATTCTTTAGTCCACATTTGTTTCACATCCTTTCTTTCCAAACCCACTGTCCCCAGCATAGTGCTGTCTTTTCTCACTGACTTCCTTGGAAAAAAAAAAAAAAAAAAGGGCACTTTGTGTGACTGAACCATGGTGATATTCCAACGGATAGGAGAAAAAGGAATCCAAAGCATGAGGAAACCTTGGAGTGCTATTGCAAGTGTTTCCTATCAGTATTGTAATGAAGTAATTTCATATTATTCTTTACTGGCACAGTAGTCCAAAATTTTATTTAAAGTATAAAGCAGAATAGTATATTTCAATACATGTACCTAAAGTAACCCATGGCACAGATTTGTAACTTTCTTCAGGTTAAAAAAAAGGCACCAAAGTGATGAAACGTGCTGACCTAATTCATATCATGGAACAGTTCAACATAATTTCTTCATCAGGACTTTAAGAATATAAGCTTACAATGAATATTGTGGAGTACACTAACTACAGTATACTGTTTATTTATAAACTATATTGAAATGTGTCAGTAAAGCAAAAAATGTCTGTTGTTTCTTTTGTTGGTCAGCACTGTTCCCATTTATTTGTATGGATTATTTTTATATGAATAAAAAATAAATAGTGCTGCAATATCAGTAGTTATTCCTAAATGCTCAAGTGTGCAATAAATGTAACCATTCCTTTTAAATTTAAATTAGTTATTTGATATAAATCAACAAAACTCAGTGGCAAAAGCTGACAACTCCGTGCATAATGCTGTAAAGGGAATGATTTCTGAAATATTTACTGCATCTATAATTTTTTTTACATGCTGGCAGAGAAAATACCAACTGAGTAGCCCATACATGTATATTTTAATTTGCAGCGTTTTAATCCTCAGAGCAGCTCACTTTTTCTTCCAATAGACTAAATAAGAAATCTATGATTACTTACAGAGTCCTTAACAATGGGAGACTCTATTAAACATGCAGAGAAAACAAATGCAGCCCATGAATTTAATTCTAGTTTTCATTATCTTTTATTTGTGTATCACACCCTAAAGCTGTCGATTGTATTCTCATATTCATCTTTTCAGCAGAATGTTTGGAAACAGAGGGGAATTCACAGAACAACTCAGTTGTTACTTCATTTTATGTGCGAAGAAATCCCTATAATTTTAAAATGAGAATGTCTTAGGTTACTAATATATTTTTAGACCATTTTTCACTCTGGGAAGGTTCTTGTTCCTGACCGCCAATTAGTAGATTATTATTAAATACAGTAAATATTTTATGTGTGGCAAAATACCATTAAACTGAGAAATCTCAGTAACAACTGAATCTACTTCAGTGTAATGTTTCAAATTGCGTTAGGAAGCATTCCTTGTTAGCATGGTGGAATATTTGGCCTCCGTTCAACCTCTTGCAAACCATTAAGAACCCGTTTTTCCCCCCTCCTTTATATGGTCTCCTTCTTACATTACTTTTCCTCTCTTTGTTTACCCAAGAGATAGGCTGGCATAGATGCAACATCTGGCTTCTCTGAGGTCCTGGTTTTTGCTTTTTTAAGCTGGATTGACTGAAGCAAAGGGAAGCTGAATGACTTGCCTGAGGTTGGCTCAGTGGGGATTAGAACCAAGAATCCTCTTGCCCACAGCTGTTTGCTCTGAACAGTAAACCTTCCTGCTTTCACATTACCTCAGCAAACCAAAGGGGCATAGCTCATATTTAGTTTATTTTATGACTTTTTCTAATAGTTTTGATTATTTTATTTTTTTTCCTGTTTTTTTTTTTGTTTGGATTTTCTGAGGCAATTTTCCCTAGCATAACCTCTTACCTCTTTTGGAGATAGAACATAAATCCTCTTATAGGGTTCTTATTTCAGCTGTTTATCTCTTCAAGGAATGTGATACATCATGACATTAACAAATTGTTTTCTTTTATTATAACTTCATATATAGTTATGAATGGTTTTGTCAGTGCTCAAATCTTACAAGGTGTGTCCAAATAGATGCCTGGAAAAAAGAGAACACGCAAGAAATACGATTTTCTGTAACGTAAATGACACTTTATGGTAAATATGACCATGTGCATGTACATGCACATGTGAATACATCAAAATTCATACATTTATGTAAGCATATGCGTTTGCACACCTGCACTCCTACAGCATATTGCTTCTTGAAACTCAGTTTTGGGGATTAGGCAATTACTGTGCTGAATCTTAAAAGACTCCGATATAAAACTTGTTTCCCCAATCCCAAGATACATGGCTTATGGCCAATGGAACGGTCCCTAGAACTTCAAGGTTTGCTTGTGGTCATTCCAGGAGTTACAGGATTTTCAGCAGTTCCCTATAGCAGAGTCTTCTCCACTGCTAAGAAAATCCCCAGTGCTGGTAGTGTACTTATAAAAATTTGTGATTTGCTCATGCTATATTAGAATCTAGAGCCAAAGCTGTGGTAGAGAGAATTTTTCACAGATCTTTCAAGCCATATTTTTTCCAGTGATGTTATAGTCACAGTTGTTTTTCTGATTCTGAATGCATAATTAAAGTGCAGTTTTCAGATCTGGTGGTGGAAGACACACTGGCCTTAGGGATTAGTAATTACGAAGAGATTCCTAATCTATTATATATGATAGTAGGAAGAGGTGAAAATGAGGAGTGAAAGTTGAATGACATCAACCTAAAGTCAAAGGGGAACAGGGAAGTGCACAAGGTCAGACTGTGCAGTGCAAGCATTCCTTGCCATCTCAAACAAAAATACATTAGTGGCATATGGAATAAAATAAGGCATTTTCTACTTTTCTTCTTTCCTTTTTTTGCCGTAAACCTAGAAGAGCTTCTCCGTTGAGAAGACTTCTCCTGGGCAGATGATGAAAAGTGTGCATCATATTGCATATTAGTCATACTTTTTTATGTATCAATCTGTATGTGGGCTATGTAGCCTAAAAAGAAGGGGAGATTTGTGTTCTCCTGATAGCAAAATGAGAACTAAGCTGTATTTGTATTAATTTTGGAAGTGGACCTCTCAGCAACCCTGAACAGTGCCTATTCCTGTGTGCCATCACATTGCAAAATGTAGAAGTGCCTTCCAGCTTGTTGGGCCTGAAAAGTTGCCTGGATATATCTTGTTCCCATATGACAGACCAACAGGCAAACCTTTTGCCCTGGGAGATGTTTTACATGAAAATGAAAGCCAAGTGCATGGGCTCGGTGGAAACTGAAGCACCCTTTCAAAGTTTCTTTTATTTGAATTGTAAGGATTGTAGACTCTAGAAGCGTATCACTCACACTGCAGTGAGTCAGGCAGTCCCTCATGCAGTTTCTGAGACTTGTTTGAGATATAAAGAAATATTCCCAGTGATTTTCTAGGTCAATAGGAAATTTCTTAAGTGAAGAAAGGAAACAGTGTAGGAACATGTCTAATTGGTAAATAATTTAGTAAATTAGCATCATTCTGACCAATTCAAGTCTACTCCAGCTTGTGAGGCTTAAGGGAGACCAGATGGTGGGTAGTGAATTGGAAGTTATCCAAAATTGCTTTTGAGTTAATTGATATAGTGGAGGGGAGATCTCTGGAGAAGTATATATCCCCAGGTAGTTGATTGCTTTGGAATTCCAACAGAGAAGAAATGTGTCAAAAATGAGAAGGGAAACATAAGTTATGGAGCGGTTATATCTAAGACTTGGCCCAGTTAATTTCTAGGCAAACATGCATGAAAAAAAAATTGAATAATTTTGCTTAAGAAGGAACAAGTGATTGTGTTAGAAATGAATTGAGGAACTAGCTTATTTACATTCTGTATGTCACGCAGTTACACTCTGTATCTGTGGTATGTTAGTGCATGGAAGAAGTAGAATATTCCTTTTTAACTTGAACCTGTGAATTTTCATCAAAATGGCAGTGGTGTAGCTGCTAACCATACATTGTTACATTCTGCTAAATGAGAGTGTCCATGAACTAAATTGGAACTCTCACAGGAGGTTGTTTAAAATCTGTATAAAATAGATCAAATGAAACTGGAAAAGTAATTGATAACTACAGCAAAACTGAAAGTGAATATAAAACGTAAAATGGCAGTGAATCAAGGCTTACATGATGAACATTCACTCCTCTCCGAGGCCTTCTAATTGAGTGCCTTCAGTCAGCGCACTTGATGAGCAAGGAATCCACTTCAGCCATGTATCTGACATCACAATGAATCCTTAATAGGCACCGAGCATCTTTGGTGACCTACCTTAGTTTTGTTTTTACTTTTCCTCTGTTCCTTTGTTCCTTTGCCTTTTTCCTTATTTTTTTTTCCCTATCTTTCATTTTCTTTGCCTCACCCTTTCTTGTTCCCTCTTTCATTCTCGTTGCCCTTTTTCTTTCTTCCTCCATTTTCATTTTCTCCTTTTATTTTCTTTTCCCAGGGCTCTCCCTATTCCTCTCCCTCTCTTGCTTTCTTTTTCTCTCTCACTTTCTTGTTACTCTGTTTCTCTTTCATTTTTTTTTTTCCTGTTCTTCTTTCATTTTCATGCTTCCCCTTCCCCCCCACCCCCTTTTTTTTTTTCCTCCTCCAGGTTATACTATACTTAATTATATTTATCTACTTCTTAATGAGATGAATCTTTCAAAAATTCTATTGATTTTATTTTGGAACTGTTTCAGCTAGCAGACTTACCATTTTCCATGCTTTTATTTCACACGATCTCCTTCAATCTTTTACTGTACATACCATTAAAAGAGCAGTCTATGTGACCTTTTTCTTTGGGGTTAATAAAGAATGCAGTTTCATAAGCTTGATTCAATTTCCTTTGTGTGAGCATGCTGAATAAGTGACCATTATACTATTTGTCTGGTTTTCCATGCTGCAGTGTGCAGTTACCAACCTTTTATATGAATGACCACATCTGGTGTGCATTTGGCCACGTAAGGTGAGACAAAAGCAAAATAGATTTTCCTTAGCATTAAATCAAATTTCCACACAATGTACTCTCTAATGTGGATCTCAAATGTATCAGGTCATATATTATTTAGCTGCATTGCATTTTGTGCTTTTTTTAATTCCGTCCCACGTATCCAGTTTTAATAAATGCATGAGTAGATGCAATATTTGAGCATTATATCTTAGAAATTCAACACTTTCAACAGATTCTTCAGACTTCAAAGAATTTAATATTAGTATCATAAAAGGTCTTTTGAAGAATAATACTGGAACATAAGAAAAATGACTGCTTGAGTGTGCCCCATCATTTTGAAAGTGTTTTATTGCTTTAATTTCCTGTCTTACTAAAGTAACAAGCAGAATAATAGAAGATATACTGTAAGAGAGTTTGCAATTTATTAGAAGCCTTTGCTGGTTGAAGACTTTATGTGATGTGAAAAAGAAAACCTCTGTTTAGCTGAAAAATGGAGACAAGCTGCAACATTAATGTTGCAGCAGCTGTAAATGGAGTACTATCTGTGACTACTAAGTTGTCTCCACAAGCCCAGTATGTTTGAATGGGATAAATCTAGAAGTATAGGGCTCATTTGGTGCTTGTTGCCTGTAGATAAGCTCCTGAAAATCTCATATCATTTCATCCATGACATGTACATAAGTTGTTGTTTCTGTTTGGATTTCACAGAACATTGCAGATGCATTGATCCATAATGTGAATTTTTGTTTATATATTATAGGTCTACTGTATGACCAAATTTAATTCAGTCCGGTTTAGAAAAAGGCTAAACTATACTAAGTTTTCAAAGTAACTTTTACCTGTTTTAACGTTTTAAACTTAAACGTTGGGAATTCATCCCACAAAGGAAATGGCAAAAATACAGTTATCAATTTCGAAAGTGTAGAAATGAAAGACGAGAAAGTAACTAACCTGTAAAAATATGATATATGATTACTTCATAAGTAAAGTACTTATTTCTCTAGAAGGAGCAGTAGACTCTCCAGTTGCTTCTTACAGTGTGTGTAGCCAGACACTCAGGCATCAAGCTATATGCTTATGAAGGAAGTTACATGTTTATCAGTGCAGAGCAAGAAGTGCAAGAATCACAAGGGCTTCTTAATCCCACCACTGTTCTGCTACTGAAGGATTACTAAACAGCTGGTTGCAACAGATTGCTTGGTATTTTCAGAAAACAAAATAAAGTATGTAATAATGTATGTCCAATCCCTTTGAAACAGCAGAAAGAACACTCTAGGATGAGATTTCGTTGATAATTCTGTTTTAATGGATTGCAGGTTGTGTGAATTTGAGTGTTTCTTCTATTTGGGAGTTATTGAACAGTGCCCTTCTGCTTTTCAGCTGAGACAGTCCTAGTGATGTTGTGAGAAGGGCAAATACTGTAAATTCATACAGTAGAAATCTAACTGTAAAAGCTCATATATTTAACTAGCATATTGGACTCCTAGGGGCTCAAGTACAAGCAAAAGCCCAAATATTACTGGTGTCCTCAGTTATCTGAGTAAGTCTTTCAAAGAATAATGATTTGCAAGCCTTATTGCTAACTGAAGCGCAAAAGATTTCCTCTGGGCTTGCCACAGACAATCCTCAGGCACATTAGAGGAGTCAACTAGAGTTAGTTCAAAGTGAATTGCTCCATTTTAATCACAGTGACTTTAGCCTCGCAGTCAATATGCCATAATGGCATATTGTCAGTGTGTTTTTTTTTTAATTTTTAAATGACAAGTTTGGTCACTTTATTTTAAGGTATATTTTAGAGTGTATAAGAGATTTGTAGATTCAACAGCTCTTCAAAGGGACTTTCTGTCTTGCTTTGCAACACTGACATTTTGTATTGCTGTTATTTCATCACCTTGAGGCAGTTCTTAGTTAAGATACGTGGAGATGCTTTACATCTGAATGAGTTCTTAGTATGATATATAACCAATTATGCAGCTATAACGAGTTCAAATTTTAAAAACCAAATAAGAAATGTTGCACTAAGGATTACTAAAGACTAGCATTACTCTCTCTTCACTTATTTGCAAATAGGAAACAGGTATGGAACAGTAGTCTGCACAGATATTACTGTCATTAAGTTAAAAAATTCAGCAATTTGATTACTTTAATACTTTAGCTAATTAACTCTGAAACCTTGGAGGGTTTTATGCATTCTCTAAAGTCAGTGTCAATTTCCTATATACTCAGATCACTTCCTAAAAGCTAAGTTCTTCAGGATACCAAATAATAATGAACGAAGAGAAACTACCATTCTGTTCCCTGTCAGGTTTTTTTTTTCCTCAGCACTCCTGAGACATGTCTGGTGGTATTTTTATTTCTACCAGTGTAACTGAGTAATGTACAGGGAATCTGCTGCTTTTTTCCCAAATTTTCAAGAGTTTTAAGAACCTTCTTCTAAGCTCGTGGAAGTAGATGCAGAATCCTTCCCATCACTGGGCCTGACTGAGTTTTGTAAAGAGTAAAGGAACAGGCTCCTCTGTAGTCAAATCACTTCTGTATGTTTTGTTAATACAGGTTGTAGAAGTACTGATGATGATGATCTCTCCCTTTAGACTTTCCTGTAGTTATGTCTCTCGTCCAATAACCACAGGGATCATTGAGGTGCATTTTATCTTCATTTCAGCCCTCTTGATATTGTTTCAGCCCAAAGGGGAAATCAAATGAGATATAGAAGATGCTAACTCACACAACTCTCAGGTCATTAACAACTAATTAGAAACAGCTTAGAGATCTCAATCATCCTTTAGGTAAGATGTGAGAGGGGGATCAGAGAGCATTTAACATCTTCACTTCCCTGCATTTTTTCCAGAGGGTGGCCAAGCATATGACAGTTTTGACTTATGTTCTCTTCTTTTTCTGTTTTTGTTTTGTTTTGTTTTGTTTTTCCAAAATGAAGATATATTTTGAGGCAGCAGAATAGGTGAAGTGCCAGAACATACTGAGATGGTAAAGGGAATAAAAACTTCAGATTAGATTGAGGTCTTTCCAGTATGATTTGGTTTAATGTTATTTAAATTTGAAGATTTACTGAGTACATTTATACAATTACCTACAGTACTACCTCATCTTGCATTTTTACATATGTGAAAAGGAAAGCCAGTAGTGAATTCTATAATGTTTGTAAATCTTAGGATAATCTCAGCTGTTACAGCTAAAGGTTGCAATGTGAAATACGTTTCTTTTCCTGAAGGATGGATGGCTTTGTGGTGGTAGAGCTAGTGCAGATCTACAGTGTACGTGTTTTGCCTCCCAATGTGCCAGGGTTTTAGATTTCTCCATGCTCATCTGAAGCTCTGCTAACATGTTATATGTCCAGTATAATTAGAGGGACTGTGTTATACTGTCACATAAGCTGTCTACCATTGAAAGGCTGTGGGAAGCAAGAGGTGCTTGCTTGCTTGTACTCCCCAAACCACACAGTTTAGGATTACTATGAGGAAAATTACTGACTCCAAATGGTGATCGATGGCAGAAGGTGCAAACCTGATAGATTGATCTATCCTGAAAAAAAGCACCTGACAGTACAACTAGCAATACACTTCTATTTTGGATAAAGTTATCCTTTTTTAGAGCAGCATTGCTTTCAGTCATAAATGTGTTCACTTAGTTCTACTTCATTTATGTACCTGTGAAATAGAATTAGTCCTCTGTAGTGAGGCACTGACTGGTGTTCCAGCTACCCAGTGCCAGCATGCAAGGGAACCACAGAGTAGTTCATGTTCCAGGTTTGTTCTGTCAGTAGATTTGGAACTCTTTTGTATGAGGACTGTTGATAGTGCTGGGATAAAAATCATAAGATTTTTCACTTACCCTTCACCATAAGTGGTATTTGACTTCATACATCATCATTTCTCTTACTACAAATCTCCAGAAATTCTTTCCTTTCTGCACAATTATGAAACAGCCGGTCTCCTTCCTAAGATGCTTTTTTAGCAGGCTTATTGTTTCATTGTTAGAGAACAGTTGCAAATCTTAACTATTCCCTTGTATATTTAGGCTGAAGAATACATGTTGCAACATATTCTTGCAGCAGTTGATCCACACCAAGAGAGAGCTTCAAACTAACAAGCTTTCATGGTCTGCATGCAGACCAATTCCCTAAATCATCCTAAGTTTTTTTTTAATGCATTTGTTGTTAAGAATTAATGGATTCTCAAATTGAGGTGCATGTCATCTAGTATTCTGTTCCAACAGTAAAGCAATTTAGAGGTCTTAGAGAAAGGTACGTTACTTTGTTTGCATAACACACAAAAAGTTTTTCAATTCTTAGAGGTTATTTTCAATTTTTTTTTTTTTTTTTTTTTTTTTTTTTTTTTTTTTTTTTTTTGTTAATGTATTTTGAGGGATTTTCTCATACACCCTTATAAGGGTGTAACCTATGGAAATGTATAGAAGATCTGGTAGGTCAAACCCTATTATCTTAAGGTTGCCTATAAAATAACATAAACTGGGAGTATTTTGAGTGAAAGATGTGATAAATATCCTGTTCTTGAGAGAAGTAATTCATGCCTCTAATTTGAGGAGAGGATTCTGAACTGCAGACATTTTCTGCTGAATGTGCATACAGCTAAAGCTGCCACCAAGATTTTAGAGGTGTGTGGCTGTTGCCTTCCTGTTGTATTACTCTTAAAGTGCATCAAGAGACTTTACAAATATAACTTAGACACAAATTTTACAGGCCTTCTACTAAAAGCCTAACAGTGTCACACAGGAACTGTATCTCAGGGCCCTTTTGTCACTTAGAAGTTTTTTATGTTATGTTTATGCTGATTTTTTCAAGCTTTTTTTCTAGTGCCTATAAATAGCTTCCTAAAATTGCCAGTTGGTCTTCATGACAGATATGAAATTTATTGAGTTACCTTCCTTTTTTTTTTTTTTTTTTTTTTTTTTTTTTTTCCCTGATGTCACTCATACTTAGTTTCAAAAAATGCACCTTGTAGGGACCTACCTTTCCTACAATCAGCTGCTCTCTGTCATACATCATGGCCCATAAGTGTTGTGATCTGAGGTTTTAAGATGTGGGGGTTTTGGCTTGGATGCAAATGAACTTTTTGCCTGGAGAATTACAAAAACTAGACTTTTACTAAATACCTTTGGGGTCAAACTATGCTATAATACTGTCCAAAGACATTATAACAGGGAAAATTAGACAGTGTAAACAGAAAATATCCATTGGCAAGTGAAATGAAGATTAGGTTAATCTCTATGCTAATAAAATGCTGTCACATCACAATGACTTGGCAATTAGATTTGCTGAAAAACTAATATTTTTAAAAGGTAAGATCGATGGATTAGATTGTAGATATAGAAGAGCTGTAGGAACAGTTCTGTTTATCTACAAATCTGTCAAAGCAGGTCATTACTTCTGACTCCATTCTGAATTTTCTTTCATATATTTCATGTAAAAATTTATGTTAAGATTAGCTCTTACCTTAGAAAGTGTGGATTTCCATTACCGAGCAACTAGTTCATGGTGTTTGTTAAGATATCATTTTTGCATATCTAAGGAGAGTGGTGTATTCTAGTTTTGTCTTACCATATTTATTCCTTGAGTACTTGTTGGTATTTTTTCCTGCTTTTGATACCTGCTTCAGTGCTGTTGACAAGATTTCAAATAGGTCTGTGTTTCTGTCTCTGGTATTTTGTTTGTTGAATTAAAGAAAAAGCTATATTGTCATTTTTAGTGTAATATCAGGGATTTGGTAACTTTATTAGTGCAAAGAAAGATAGCTATATCTGTATACATATATAGCTATAGGTAAGCATCCCTGAAAATTTCCTTCCTTGTCATGATAATTTAGTTAGACTGAAGTTCTTTTATTTCTCGGCTAGGTTTCTTCTTACAGCAGGGATGATTTTTGGCTGCTCATTGGAAAAGGTCACAGAATAGAAGAACATAATTACAACTTACAGGCACAGCAAATGCAGTAGCCATTGTGTTGAGGTCTGGATGACTGCCTGTGGCACAGCAACTACGCTGTGTTAAAAGATGTTCCAGGAGGCCTGGACACCGTAGTCAAATCATAAACCACAAGGAAACAATACAAAGAGTTAATCAGCTGGCTTCCAGAGGATTTCTCCAGTTTCCTCTCTCACACTTTTTTCAGATTTGACTTTCCTAATCTAAGTACACAGAGGATGAACCTGCTTGGATTTATTCTTATTTCAAACTTCTGAACTCAGTGTCATCCAATATTTTTCCCTGCCCTTTTCAAACTGACTTAATGGAGATTGCACCTTTTTTCCTCTTCCTCCTTTGGGAACTGCTGTCCTTTTGGCATTCTAGTTTGATGTTCACCAGTTTTAGGAATTTCCAAACAAGCCAATAGCACTGTTTTCATGATTGCATTAAGACAAAACTATTCTTGTGCTATAAGTTATCGTATTTCCAAGGTACTGGTGTACCCAAAGGGGGATAAGAAGAGTCTGCACTGTTACTTGTTTGTATTGTTTTCATATGAGATGGGCAAAGAGGATTCTTTTATCTCATGCACTTTTTTTTTGGTATCAGAAAAGAATCAGGGTTTCTTGTGTTTCTTGCCACTGAAGAGTGGAATAATCCACAGCCAAAAAAAATTATAGTCTGTCCTGTCGCTCCTACCAAATCCTAAATTGTAGGAATGCCTGGGCTGATGTGCTCTATTCAGGTTTAAAGCCATTTCTGGATTTGACATTTAAGATTTTTTTAATTTTATTTTCCAGAACCTTTGTTTTACATTCCCTATCTTATCTAAAATGCACAGTACATAACATTAGGTATCATCATCTAGGATTTTTATTTCACACATTTTTTAACTATTCTGAAAACTTCCGACTCCAATATTCTCCTGAACCCCTCCTGCAAACTGTGTCATAGACCGTGTTTGGTTTTTGATCTTTCCTAAACTTGATCTTGTGTTTCCTTCAGATTGTGAAAGATCAGTAGACTGTGGAAACACGTATAAAAAATTATGTGGATTGCAACTTCGAAAACCAGACTTATTGACTTGAGATTTTTTTTATTGGCACTCTGCTACTACCACACATTACAGTTGGAACTAAAGTTCCTATACTTCAGAAGATTTGCAGACTGTCTAACATAACATCTATGCTTATTTCCAACATAGAAATTAACTTTTTAGAAAATCTAAAATTTTGTCTGTCTTATAATTTCCTTGTCCTCTAAATGTCCAGATCCAGTTTAAAGTTCAGCAAACTATTGGCAATTGGCTACATTCTTCGTGAAAACCAGTGTTTAATATGACCTCCAGAACTTCTGTGTCTTCAAGTTCGGATAATTCTTCCTGGGAGGAGCAGATCATCTTTCTGCCTTCCCTTCCCTTCCCTTCCCTTCCCTTCCCTTCCCTTCCCTTCCCTTCCCTTCCCTTCCCTTCTTTCTTTCCTCCTTTCTTGACATCAGGATTTTGTTTTTCAAGAGGTTTCCTTTGTTAACTTTAAAATGCAGTACCTGGGAGAGAAATCACTTTTGAGAATACATGACCCATAGAAACAAATCATGTCATCAGTTTTCTTCGGTGTGTTGTATTAAACTTGCTGTTGTCTAACATCTGAAGAAATACAGATTTTAATTTTCTTTCATAGGAAACCATGAAATATTCTTTCAATCTTAGGTTAATGTGCAGAGAAGCTATTCATCTGTAGTAAATGACATGTAACTTCCATTAAAATTATAGTCATTTCTTAATTTGGATACTCTCCTAATAAATTTTATTAATATAGTATCATTTAATTCTCACAGAACAGTGTCATTATAGTTGTTCTAGTCTTTTGCTTGCTATAATTATTTTGGATTTTTGATATATATAATTTTCCTTATCTGACTAAGCCATTTAAGGGCAAACATTTATTATTAAATATTAACTTCACTTAGCCTTATCTCTGTAGAAGGAAATCTAGAATTTTATGAGCAAAACAGTTTGTAAGATGAAAACAGGATAATGTTATTTTTCAAAGCATCAGAGAAATACCTGCTACATTAAAGATATACAAAGAGGCAGTGTCTTGTATCTCATCTTCTACTTCAGTGGTATCTCAAAACACTGGAAGGAGTTAAATACACTTAAGAGCAGAGGAATAGACAGAGATGCACAGATGCAGGAAGCTAATTTTTCCCCTCACAGACTCATGCTCTTAAATTGAGACTCTGTAACTCCATAAGAGCTATCTCTGTAATTTAAGGGGTTTATTTTCCTGTTGATACACCTGGGGTTTTCCACAGGTAAGTCACATGATCAGTGTTGGGTCATGATGCATCTGCTTAAAGCTTCCTACACATCAAGTGGAAGATGGATGCCTGTTGTTGGAGGGAAACACGTTAGACAACCGCTCCCCAAGGCTCTAGTGTTCATAGTAATTGTTAAATCATTTACATCATACATTAGAAGGAGCAATATAGCTACAGAAAATGGCTCACATCTATCTGCTGCTTTGTACTTACAATGGAGAGATGGTAACTAACAAGCTAGATAGGTGCTGATAAAAGATCTGCACTCTTGTGATTAATATTGTGATACTTTACAGTTTCTGAATCTAGTACAAATTCTCAGAAAAATATAGTGAAATCAATTTCCAAAATTAACTCTGCTTTAGTATAATTGGCATGAACATGCAGCCTTTTAAGTAGATGCTGTAACATTTCTTTCCCCTTAAATTCTTATTCAGTGGTTTAGATTTATTGTATAGCCTCTTCATTCTTTAGAAACACAACAGGGACATAATTCATGTTTCATAAAATGTACAAGGTTGCAATTTCTAATCAGTGTCTTAAGAGCTTATTCTGGGTAAGAGCTAATATAGTTTTAAGGAAACAGAGACATTTACTATCGTATTGCCAAGTGTAAAATTATTTATATACAAGCAATTAGCTTTATTAATCTTGATTTATACAGGGTTTTTCTCATGGAAATGCAGTGCTTAAGTCCAATTATGAAATGGTGCTTTGTGGTTCTATTCTGCCGCTCTAGCATTTGTTTTTAAATGTTTTGATTTAGCTCACCTGTGTTGAATAGCATACCAGGTATGGAGAGATACTTCTTTCTGTCTTCCCTCCCTTACTGCCAATATCCCCAAAGGATCTGGGAGAAATGTAGAAGAATGTTCTGCCTCTCATGGCAGAGTCTCATGCAGTTTTGGGTCAGAACAAAGGATTTCTAGTCTAGGCTGGAGCTACCTGGAAGGAAAGCAGCTGGAGTGGGAGGTTTGGGGTTAAAAACAATGGAAAATAGAATTCCCTATGATGTTCTCTACTAGTGAGGGACAAATGGATGCAGAAATTGTAATGCCATCTCATGTTAATGCAAACTGAAAATAATGGGGTTTAATGAGCTGAACTGGAATGCAAAATTTTTGTTTTGTTTTGTTTTGTTTCACAGCAGAAACTCACAGGAATCAAAGGTTTTTACTGTGACCTTGAAACAGTAAATCCTAATCTGAGAGGTAACATTATGGAAGTAATGCTGTTTATCATCTGCATTTCCACCTACTTCTTCATTTCTGCAATATATTTCCTTTTTTTCTCTTTCTCTTTCTCTTTCTTTTTCTTTTCCTCCTTTCTTGTTGGTTTCTTTTTTTTTTTAGCAAAGCATACACTTTATGCTCTTTGGTTTCTAGGAGTCCAGACCATTGGGCTGTAAAGTTCCATCTATTACTATTATCTGTTCTGACAGTAGAGGACAGTCAGTAATTTATAGGATAAGTTCTGACCATGCTGTTATATCTCAAGAATAATGTGCTAATGCCTTTGTTTAAATCTGTTGAATTGCAATCATCTATTTAGGTGCAGTGTCCCAGTACTGCATGTAACTCTATATGAATTCAGGCATCTGTTTTCACAGAGTCATTTCCAGGATCAGATCCAAAACTGTTGAATCATGACTTAAGAAACATTAGTAGCTGTTGCATTTGTCATAAATACCGTCTTTTGAACACCTTGCAGAACTCACACAAAAGCATGTTCTCTGTCCTGAGGTTGCCCTTCAGCTGGAATTGTGTTTATATTCACGTACCTTCTATCCTCATAGCATCTAGATACTCGTCTTATCTGGAGCTGCCATGTCCCAGTATGGTGGGCAGAATAACAAGCATGTAGAAAAGATTTTATTTACATGCAGTTTCCAAGTCTCATTCTCATAATTCTAACAGAGATTGTTTAACAAATACACAAGCAGCCAGAGACAATACTATTCCCTATCTACGAAGCTGAACAAATAAGCAGTTCTCCATTCTCTAAAGAAACGTTTGAAACATTTGTGTATTGACTTTTCTAAGCCTCAAACTGTGCTACAGCCATCTAGGCCTGATGTAGTAGGACAGGTGCTTGAATCTGAAGAAAAAATAGCAAATGAGCCGATTTTTCACGATAACAAAATTAGTTTTATTTTCCTAGGAAATTTCCATTCTTGGTAGTCTAATTTTAAAAGATAAATCATTTTATTCAGGAAAAGTGAAAAAGTTTAATTTTCAAAGTAATCTGCTAGCAAGGTAAGGAACGCAAACAGGTTTCTCTTGCACATTTTGGTATTTCCGTGATACTCTGAAACTAGTGCAGAATTTAATAATCTCAGAAATGATCATTGGACTACAAAAAATGGGCTACATTTCAGAAAGACTTGAGGAATGCTTGCTGATCTTCTGCCACTATCATTTAGTAAGAACTAAAATATTTAATCGCTTATTTTATTTAGCTTTTACCAGAACAAAAAACTCTTCCCATCAGAATGTGCATGCCAGTTTTTATTATGAATGATGTGCCTGACTGATAAGGGTCAAGCAATTTATAAATTGATGGTTAAAAGTGAAATGTGAAAAAAACCTGTCAAAAATACAAGGTGAAGTGAGTTGAATCTTCACCTGCCAAGGTTGGATGCATTGAATTTTAATAGCATTTTATTATTATGTTAAGAGCTATTCTCTGTTTTTGTTTTATTACAAGCTGCAAGCTAGTGTGCTTTTATACTTGAAATTGTTAGTCATAAGATAGCATGGACCTGGACCTCTAGCTTCATCCTTATATTGCCTTCTTTACAGATTCATTCTGTGTAGCTCAAGCTAAAAGGGCAGATGCATTATCTGGGAAGTTTTCCAGATTCAAGGTACTTAACACTGAATACATTTGATGTATGCATTGTGGGATCTTGTTAGCCTGTCATAAAAATGCACCAGTGTTGAACATGTATTCTGAGTCCATGCATGATTGCATGCAGCTTGGCCTACTTCTCATTCATTTAGTTCCTGATCTAATGAGGGGTTTTCTTTCTTTATTTCTTTATTTATTTTTACAGAAGTAACATATTTAGAATTTGTGAGTCATAGGAGTTTATGTAAGTTTAAGCCTGCACATTTTCTATTAAACAGCACTGCTGTTGAGTAGGCTTATGGGTGATTACAAGATCATCTCGAATTCTGAATATGTTGCCAGAACTTAGTGCTCTCTGTCTTCTAGCATCTTAATAGCTGTTGGAAAATAAGTTGAGAAAGGAAATATTTCCAATCATGTGAATGACCTGAAGTTATTCTTCCACTGTTCTTCAAAAGGAAAGGAGTTTCAAAGGCATCCAGGTCTGGATGACTAATAGAAATTATTTTATCAGTGATTCAGTAACTGAAATGAAGAATTTAAGATGCAGTCATGATCTAGATATGATCTTACAAACAGGATTTTGAAGTAGGACTAAGTAGCATAACTCATGTTCACCCTATATGTACTTTAATTTGATATTGTTGAGGTTCTTCAGAAATCTTAAAGAAATTGTTTTGAGTACTTTTTTTTAATATAGTTTTGTGCTGTTGACAGTAATTCAGTGGATGTGAACGGAAGGAGCAGACTGTGTACAAAGTCCCAACGATACCAAATTTAAAGACAAGAAAGATTTACTTTTAAAGCTGCTGTGAGGACAGGCTGAGGAAAAGTGGGTTTGTGGAGGCTGAAAGAGAGATGGCTTTGAGGGAATATAGCCACCTGTTGGTATCTATGGGATGGTTAATATGTGGGAAGGCAGAACCAGTCTCTTCACAGAAGACAGATCACAAAGTGAAGCAGGATAGATTCTGACCAGTTAAAAGCTAGTTTTTTTTTCTGCAATAATTAGGTTTTGCATCTGAAGGAGGCCATGGGAGCTCTGTCCTAGGTGATTTTCAAGGCAAAATCCTGAACAATCCTGTGTCGTACCTGGGCTGGCCCTACTTCCAGCAGAAGGCTGGAATGAGGACCTCCTGAGCTCCTTTCCCACTTAAATGATGTTGTAGTCCCGTGCTGCTTGAAAGTGTGGGGGCATAATAATGGCAAGCAGAAATGTAACAGTCCAGGTCTTCAGAGATTTGGTTCATCATTCTATCGATAGACATTATTGTTTTGTATACAAAGGAATCTATAAGTGATGAGAAACTGTCTTCATACTGATTTTTTGATGTTTGCAGATTCGAGAATAACATTTTCCTATTCTGCTGTGCATGATATAGCACATTTACTTAAATGTGGAGGATTTTACTGTGCATTCATGTTCCTCGTTTCCTTCATGTGTGATGATTCACTGTATTAAGAAACGAAGATAAATTTTTTATTTATGGGCAGCTCAACAATCAAAGTGAATGTTAAAAATTTTGAAAGTGACTTAAATTGAAATGTAAAAAGTGTTCTATTTATAGCTATTTAAAGTTATTATCTTTTGGTGGATGTTTTTAATAAATAATGGAGAGAAATCTGGTATAAGATATCTCAAAGTCAGCATTTTTTTCTGTGCCGTAAGAACATTTGAAATTACCTCATTTTCCTAGCTCTGTAACTAGCTGTCATAGATGGTAACAGGAATTAAAGATCTTTAGCTGTCTACATTATTATTGCCATTAAGACTTTCTCATCCTTCATTCTCATGGTCTCTGGGTACTTTCAAGAACTTTTTCTACTTCAGGTTGCACTGTACTCACTGTGTATACCTACTTTCTGTCAAAGGGAGAAGGGAAAAGGGAAGGCTGTGTGGAGCATCAGTAGCCCTTTCCCTAACCTCTATATCACTGTGAACACCCCCAGATTCTTTGCAGTGTCCTTTCTGCCTCCATCCCCACATGTTAGCTGCAGTATTCATTGTGGTTTCTAATGGTATCAGGCTTGCTTTTCCTTTGACATTTGCAAAGTACCTAGCAAACAGTGAAATACAGGCAGGCAATGTAGGAGAACAGCTGGAAATGTATTTCTTCCTATCTAGAATATTTTCAGTGCAACATAGTTTTTTAAAATTACTTTGTTTAATAAAATATGTCATTTTATTGATGTATTTCAGAGTAAAATGGGGAGAGAGTAGTAAGGGTTTTTGTTAAGGATAAAAAATTAACTTCAGACTTGATATTCCTGAGCAATATGAAATTAAAATATGACCACGGGTCTTTCTCTATAACATTGGCCATTAAAAAAAAAATACAAAAAATATTTTAGAATCTAACAAATTATTTGTGATTAAAATAGTTCAGCAGATTTTGTTTATATATAGTGCAGTACATTTATATAGTTATAATTGTCATTTAGATTTATTCCTGACTCACTCTGAGTAGGGTCAGCACAGTCTCTTAGTGTATTAGATTCTGTGACAGGGAGGGGGAATGGTACATGTTAAGTTTGAAATAACTATCAGTGTTTCAGTGTAATGCAAATAATGGGAATTTCCTGACATCCTGATTATTCTCTGCTTCCGAGTGAAATCCGTTTCACAAGAATGCAAAAGAAATTCCTAAAAGAAAAAATCTTTGCAAGCACTTTATGCAAATAAATGTGGTGTTCCAGACAAGAAAAAGATGAGTTTTTTGAAAATAAAAACAATCAATAAATATATCCATTGTTTTCAAAAACACTTTTAGTTAGAGTAAGTTTTTAGCAAGTTTTTTTTTTTTTTTTTAAGTGATATCCGTCCATGCCATGCTTTGAGTTAGCACCTAAAAATGAATGAATTACAGCTAAGCAAAATCATTATTTTACAAGTGTTCTTTGCTTTTTAATATTACACAAACTTAAGGTATCTTCCACATAATGATTTTCTCATCTATTATTTTATCTTCTTGTCTCTTCTTTCTTCCAATTTTTATTTTTTTCCAGCATTCAGATATTAAACAGTCTTGCGGTAAACATACAGAACTTTGATTACTTGAAGCATTTCAAGTATGTTCTGGATGGAAGCCTGTTATCAGTTTGACAGTTTGGATTTGTCTCCACAAAGACAGAATGTATTTGTTCTGAACCACAAGGCAGGGTGTGCAACTACACCATATACCATAATAACTTCCCTTTTTGCTCTGTTTAACCATGAACTTGTTTAGTAACCGTGAACTACCATATACCTTTTTGCTTTTTTAATACGATTGGTATTTCTGTTGAAGTGGGACAGTGTATTGGTAAGTTAACAGTAAGTTAATCCTTTGAGATTGTTTTGTATCTTGACTCATAAGAGATCATTGTTAGTAGAAGACATCAGATAGCAGCAATAAAGAGAGAAGTGGATGTAAGGCCTGAGCAAGCAGAGGAGCACTTCTAGAATGTCCTCAATTTTCCCATTGACTTACATGGGACTATTAGTATGGAAGTGTATTTCTACAGTTGTGTTTTCTCCTATTGCCTGATTATTTCATATTGTTATTATAGCTTAAAACTTGTATTTTGTGTCTATTTTTCTGTTTTTAAAGAATTGTTTTCTTCATCTAGTCATTACCTTGACCAGTCTCCATAGAGTTTCAGACCTGAGTCTCCTTAAGCTGCCCTATTTCTTTGTGGTAGAGCTGAGAAGGCATGGAGAAGGTTTGCAGTTTTTTTGTTTTGTTTTTTTTTTAAATCATATTGCTCAGAACAATAGTTAAACTCAGTAAAAAATCATTTGAATTGATTTTCAATCGATAGAGCAGAATTTATCTTCCTTTCTTTAGTGAGGCAAGGCACCACAAATTCCAAAGTAAATTCCAGGGAGCTTCAAAGTCCATTTCTGTCATCATTCATGTAATCTATACGCATGGACTGCAGTAAGGAACAGTGTATATGGGATAGACTTACTCTTTTTTCAGCTATTCCTTAAATGACAGCTTGTGCCTCCTGATGTTATCGTGGTCATCCTGAATCTGAATTAGTGATCTTATTCTCTGGTTTTGTGACTATTAGAAGCTGCCTGGTCTTTCTAACTATTCATAGAGGCTGCAGACAAATGTACTCAATCCTTTTAAAATCTTGAAGGTTAAAACAGGCAGCTTGACTGTCTTTCTTTGTAGAAGAGAGGAAAATTTGTAATCAAAGAAGAATGGAGTGCATTCTTCAAAATAATCTAATACAAATTGCTGCTTGTTCACATTGTTCGATTTACAGTGTATAGACATAAAAAATAATTTTACTTTTTCATACACATTACATCTGATCTTCTCAATTCTCATTGTAGTAAATCAGTAGTAAAAACAGTATTTTTTAGCTATAGAAGGAAATAAATTGCAGTGGTTGCTTCATTTCTGGACATGCTCCTCATGAGGTCATAGTGCTTATTACTGGCATGGTGTGAAGAAGATCATGGTAATTGCATGGGCAATTCATGAAGGCTAGAGAGAAGTTTCAGACTAGGAGAGACACATATAAAAATGTATCACTGAATTCCGTAGCAGCCTTGGGAGCAGGGAAACATCAACTGTTGAGTGCATTTTCCGTGAAGAGCTTGCTTTCAATTCATCTGCATTTTCCTTGAGGAAGTGTGTGAATGGTACCTACATGGCTTGAAATGATAAAATTAACCTAAAGAAAAAAATATCAATAATTATAAATCAAGTATATAAATTACTTTCTTTTGGTAGTACAGAACCATCTCATTTATAAACATTTTATACTGGCATAGATGGAAATAAAGATTTCATCTCTCCCCTACCTGTCAAAAAGGATCCTATGGAATGCTTCCTCTTTGCAAGATTGCATATATTTTTTTCCAATTTATTTGTTTATAACAAAGGCCAGCTAAAGTAATTTTTAATTGAATATAGGGAGAATATTCAAACTTCCACAGCATGGGTCTCAAAGCTGCAGCATGTTTCCCACGCATTGCATATTCAGTGAAGCCTGCAGATGGAAATGATATCCACACGGACTCGCTGTTCTACAGTCACCGAACATCACTCTAGCCCTGTTTCTGCTGAGGTATGGAAATAGTGGATGTAAAGAGGTGAGCTAGTGGGATTGCAGATGCCTTGACATGTTGAAATGCATCCCTGTCTAATTGTGAGATGTGCTTTGAATATGCCAGTGGAAGGAGTGCCTTCATACCTCTAACAGAACTCCATGGTAGTGGAGCTTTCTGAAGCGTTCCACCTACCAGTCAGAGGCAAATGAAGCAGTGCTCACTAATTGGCATCATCTTGTAATTGTCCCAGGACAAGCATAGGAGGAGGTGGCATAATAAGACATGCAGCAAGCAAGACTTTATATGTATATATATATATAAGTATTTACAGTATTCATTCTGAATATTTTAATTCTAGAGTTGGAGATTGTGTGGCACTTGTATTTTTAACTGGGAGTTTATCTAGAGATCAGTCAGTTCTTGAGCCAGCATGAGCAGACCAAGAAGGGCAGATGGCTTTTGCTTTTGGAGAAGACAGCTCTTGAAAGGTTGCACTTCTGACTGCTGCCATACTGTAATTTTCCTGTGTTGAATAGGCTTGGACGTCTGCTTAAAGATATACCTGAACAAATAGCTTTTGTAGACAGCATTGTATAATTTTTATGCTGCTGTAATTAAAGGAATAATACAGGAATGATTGCTAGCTGTGAGAGGCTGCAGAAAAAAGCGTCTGTCTTTGACTCGCTGTTAAACTTTTTTCAGGTTAGTCAGTAATGCATTAAATTGCAAGTTGACATGAAATCAGAACATTCCTCCTATAAAAATCACTCTGATAAAAAAAACAAAGCTTAGTTTTTACAGCAACACCAGTGGCCAGAGACAGACGCATGCTGTATTTTATGCGTGTGCTTCCCAGAGCTGTGGGTGCCAGTTGGTGAACGCGTTCCAAAGAGCTACAGGCAAATCGCACAAGGCAAAGCAAAGCCATTGTGTGACTGTTTTTACAAAAGAAGCCAACGTTATAGAAATTTGCTTTCAACTTCTTGTTTCAACTGGAAACGTTCTAATCCAAGGCTGAAGAGCAAAGCTCGTTGCGGAGTTAATTGCTCTTATGTAACGACTAATATCTGTCAGTAACACACACTGCAAAGCTCTGGCAGGTTCTGAAAACAGTTTGGTCCCTTTGCCCCTTCTTTCTTTGTTGTTCTGTTTACTGTGCCCAGTTAATGTGCTCTTGTGCCATAATAATCTCTAGCTAAATGGTAATTGCTCTATTGACAGCACTACTGTACATTTTTGACACATCATTATTCATACTTAACCACTTGACCTGGAATAAATGTTAAAGCAATTACTACTGAGAGCTTTTCTATGAGAAAATTGAGGCAAAGTTTAAAGATAATCAAAATGCAAAGCTGATCATGATAGCAACTGGAAAAATGGCAAATCCTATTAAACAGATTTTTATTAGCCAAGTTGATGCCAGTAGATATTATCTGGTAATTTAGTCTTATTAAAAAGAAAATAAAGCAGCTAATTGTTTACTATTCTGGAAGTTGTTCCAGCTTGCAATTTGCGACTGAAATTAAGCTTTATGTGGCTCATCTATTTTGTCACAGTGAAATATGAAAATCATTTGGTACAAAGCACATCTGCTCAGTCCTTTCTATGTTACTGGTAAATCCTCATTCGCTGTGCTTCATACCTGTTGGGGCGTTGCATTCATGCATGGAGCACTAATGTTTTGGCTATTCTTCCCTTCCGAACCTTGAAAAGTCTTCAGAGTCTTTGAAATTCCTCCTTAATGTTTTTCCGCCTTTGCACATACCTCTGACAACTGTAAAAAATGTGTGAGTGTAATCTGATGTTTACTTGGAGCCTCCAGAGGGAATTTGGAAATGGAGAGGGACAGAGTTATTGCTATGTAGCCGTGTGGAAATTGTCCAAATTTCCCAGACCAACGTTTTATTTTGATAGTTAATTGCATATTTGCTCTAGCTGCCCTAGTTTGTATTCTACACGAAAAGCTAAACATTCTGCAGTTTAGTTGTTTAAAAAGTGGCATTTACACTGCTCTCAAATCGTTCTGCAGGCCCCAGTTGCAGCACAATGCCTGCAGTACAGTGCTTACAGTAAAAGCTGTAATTATAAAAGAATGCCAGAAGACATCAAGAAAGCCTTAAAGGGATAGCATAAGCTTTTACTGCCCCCATCTGAACTATGAGGCTTGCTTGAAAACCACCATTAGGATGCAGAATCCTGATTGTTGATATGTCACTATTGCTGTCATGGGAGAAGTGTTATAAGGGCCAGAATCTTGCAGCCGTTTCTGTATTAATGAAGGCTTTCCATACTTAATGAAAGCAAAGAAAGATTTTTTTTTTTTTTTAATTAATAAAATATTAAAACCAGGGGAGGAAATCTTCTCTTTTCATGCTGATCCACATTCAGCACAGAAATAAGGACTTCTGCAGCAGTGCTTTATCAGGCAGATAAATCCCTTTTTTTATAAAGCTTTCTCAACTTCCCATTAACTGCTTTGTGTCTATCAAACTGATAAAGCATTGTTCAGAGGGCATTTAATAGCTTAATTCTCAAACTTTTCAGTTCACATCATCATTTCTGATTAGTTATAGAGGAGATTTTACAGGGAGAGTAAAGCACCACCAATTGTCTCATCAATTTCCAAAAGCTGCTAGGCAGATTGCACTCGTCTGGGTTTCTCTTCCTCCTCTTGCTGCTGTGATTTCTAGTCATAGCTAAGAAAACTTTTAATAATACTTTGTTTGGAACGTTCTGAAACATAGAGTTATTGTTAACGTAATAAATTAATTATGTTATTAACTTTTCATCTTTCTAATGTTAAGGAACTTTATAAATGTTTCTCTTGTTTTATTGGGATATTTGCCTCTCTATGCACCAGAATTTAAGCACTGCAAAGCTTTTCCACGAGGTAAAACCTTTTGTTTGGTTGATTCTTGCATATATGTTTCCAGTGTTTTGATTCCTGCCTACTTTGTGTCCTTTCCCATTTGTTTTATATGCATAATTCATTAAGCATTTCTTTTTCTTTATAACCGTGGCCTCACCGACTCAAAGCCCTGTTGTGTGCTTTTGCTTTTTGTTATTTTATAGATCAAGCATCTTTTTAGCTCAACAAACACCGATTCACAATTCTAGTGCGTGTCTTGTATAGTGGTAGCTGATTGTGTCATGATTTCCAAAGTGCATTTTCATTAATTCAGATGATCTTCCATAAAGGCCACATTTTGCTGCTTACTGAAAGACCTCGTACTCTATAGAACAGCAAACAATTAGCAACTTTATTTCAGCAGAGAGGTCTGTATACATGAATTTGTTTCTTCAAATTTTTAATAAAACTCTTCTCCCTCTTCTTCTTTCTACCAAACACCGTACAGTATTTGGCATGTATTCTTCAGACAGGGCAAAGGGAAAACAACTACAGCTTGCAATGTCCTGTTGTTGCCTGACAGTCTCTGTTTTCAGCAGAGAGGACCATAAAGGAGAGATTAATTACTCTTGCTAGGCTTCATCAGTTGAGAGAAGAAACAAGATCTCCTATTAACATCCTGAGATTTCTGTACAGCAAGGTGCATATAGGTCTGTGGAGTCATTCAGCTTTGGAGTCTTTATTCTTACATTTTCTACTTCTTATTGTGGAGGAGTGACAAAAATCCTGTTGGGATTTTTAGTTTAGATTTTTCTGGGAAGAAGAGAAACAGGAGGAAAGGACTGTAAAAATTCAAACTGACACAGGAATTCAAAATTTTAGGGATTTAAGGAGGTCAGCAACATTCACCAGTCAGATTATACAGTTGCAATAATCCTCAACATCAGAAATAGCCAAGGACCTAAATTCTATTGAAACACTGTACCTATGCCGAAAAGAAAGGAAAAAAAAAAAAAAAAAAAAAAAAGAAAAAAAGTTCTTAGATTGTTCATAACACTGTCTTGGCAATTTGTATTTATTTAATATGCTTTGGGGGAGATTTTGTACCATCTGAGAAGTTGCTACAATATTAGAACGGCAAATAAAGAGAAGAGGTAATTTCTCAGTCTTGAAGAACAGTCTGTTGAAACACATTAACACTACTGTGTTAACAGGGATCCTGCTGCTTTTAAAAATGATTGTTTGGAAGACAGTAGGAGAGAATCATGAAGACAGGGAAATCAGATTCCCCTCCAAAGGGAATGAAAGCAGGACATGCTGTAGCTAACACTGCTTAACGTTTCTAAATTGTACTCAGTCCTTCCTTGTAACAGGTGTTGCAAATTTCCAAATATCATTTTTTATTATACACATAAGGTTTAATAAAATGATTTGCTAACATCCTTAAAAGCTTGGAAATCCCCTGTGAATGTAGATAAATATCTTACCTAAGCTGCATTTACAACTGTAGGAAGTAAAAAAAAAAAAAAAAAGAAAAAAAAAAAGAAAGAAAGGCATTCATTTATTTATTCAGCCTTCATTTTATTGTGAGGCTGGCAGTATCATCGTTCTTCAGTATGCCTTTCCAGTTTGATTATTTGGATGAATTTGTATTCAAGTAAACTGCATACCTCTTTGTATATTTTAGAAGGTGATTTCTGAATCTGATCTTCTCTGCATTTCAGGAAATGTTCTAGGTGTCAGTAAGTGGAACCTCCTAGTTTAATAAATGAGGAAAACAAGAAAAAGAAGGAAAAGAGGTCACAGACGTGAGTCTTTGCCTCTAGCATAGCAGAGCCATATCCTTAAGTAGTTCTGGTGCTGTGAGTGCTTCAGAGCACTCAGTAGCACTCTTTCATGGCTTCTCAACAGAGCAGCAATCACTTTTCCCCATCTTCTGATTAGATTTTTGTCATGCTGAAGGAAAAGAAGTGTCAGTAGTGGAACGCCAACTCTATATATAGCATAATCGAAAGCAGGACGAGGATGGGAGTGCAGTGGAATGTACAATAGAAGATAATAGAGCTTTCTGCTTCCTGGCTGTGTGAAAGAGCTAGCAACTGGGGGAAAGGAGGAGTGGAAGTAAAGATAGGGAGTGAGGGGCAGACAGATCTCTTGGCATTACAGAGGGATAACTGCAGTGTACACAGGTGTCAGACAGTGGACTGTGTAGTGTCTGTCATGGGGTGAGACAGAAACATGGACCTCATTAGGAGGTGGATCACATAGAGTCCCTCAAGTAATGTAGGCTAATGTCTCTAGCTGAGTTGGGTAAAGACAGGGCATACAGGCAACCAGGTAGACAGATCCAAGTAAAGATCTTCCCATCTGCAGAGCACACTCTGCTGCCTTGTTTAAACTGTGTGCTCATACTCGCGCACAAGGTTTTAGGTTAGAAAAATAAGCCCTCAAAAGAGAGTGTAATTTTTTTACCCTATAATTTGTAATGTAGTTTGGTCCTGTATTGTCACTAACTTACATGAAATTTGTACTAGAAACAGAAAAACTCTAAAGTGTAAGCACTGTACCCCAAGATAGATGGATTAGATTATTATTATTTTTCTTCCAATGGGAATTTTGAATCTGTGTTCTCCCATTATAAAAAATTCAGGGCTAGTATTATTCAGGGGTATAAAATCTGGATCTAGACCAACCTGAGTGCAAATGAAGTTCTTCTAGTTTTCATGCTGTCTAGAGGTTAAAATGTGCCATTTTTTTCATAACTAGATGAAATTTCAGAAGAGAGGCAGCACTTTTCAGCAACAATAAGGTCAGTGTTACAGACGTAATCATTTTACACTTTATTTATTTATTATAGAAATGCAGACCATTCCAGAACAAAGAAACCCAATTTTCGTTACTTTCCAGTAATGTTGGAACTGTTATAAGAGTAGGTGTTATACAGGTATTTTGCATTCATTGGCTTTTTACATTGTGAATAACATAGTTTAGTTGGAGTGATACAAAAATGCTGAGTTGGATGCAGTAGTCAAAAGACAAATGCATGACATTTGCTGGTGAGAGCACAACAAAATGTTGTCTTGCCTGGACTTGCTAGAGGGCACTGCAAAGGACTCATGTTACCTGTGCAACCAACTTTGAAGAATTGTTTAATGCATTATAGATAGTCTGAGCTTATTTGTTAGGATGTCTTCTAACAGTATAATTACAAATGTGCTTCAGAAAATGCTGTTCTTGGTTATTGAGTCCAGACTTTGAAAATCAAGATGGAAAACTACCAAATGGCTTGCTGTGCATTTGGCAACCAGAATAAGGCACCTTGAACCAATAGCCTGTTTTTAAATTTAGATACTGAGTAAGTGATTGGCTGAACACTGAAGATGGCAGATCTGGAAACCTCCAAATGCACAGCTCCAATTCCGCATGGATTGATTTCCATCGCTTTGCTCAATTGCCAAGAGAAGTGCCAAAAATCTGGGGAGGTACCTGCAGATTAATCCTTCAGCCCTTAAGTTTTTAAGGGCAATAGCAACAAGAAAGAAATTAATGGGCAACATTTTTAAATAAACCTCACTCTACTCTTTAGATTCTGCATTTCTGTACAGCTTTGGTGCTTCTACGTCTGTAGCTTATTAACTAAAACAGAACATTGCATTTTTTTAACATATAAAATTTGCAGAAAGCTAAAAGCTCTCTCTGAACTGATATGCGAGCGTTCTAATTTTCCAAGTAAAATTGTCTGAATGTGTAGATTTATACTGTTTGAATGAAGAAGTATTGTGCACTTTCAATTACCAAGCAAGTATTTTTAACAAGTATAGATGTATGGGAACTGCTGGGTCATGGCCTGAACCTCTGATGGATCACCTGAGGCAAGCAATGAGTCAGTCCAGGAGCACAGCTGAAGGCAATTCACCTGTGCTGCAGGAAGGGGTGGAGCCTGGCTGCACCGCTCCTAGATCCACTTAAGAGCTGGCTACCAGGGGGGAAGGATTTCTTCTGGAGATCTGTTCTGCTGGAGTTTTGTAGTGAACCCAGGTCACGGGTGAGCTTTCTATCTATTCTCTTTTTGTTATTATAATCTGCTCTAACTCTTTTGTTTATTTCATAATTATAACATCTTTATTTTCACTGATTATACAGTAGGCAAATACATATATGAAGGGTGGGGGTGGGAGTAGTTGCTAAGTTTTTTCTTTTAATTTCAGCATTATGGCAGCAACTGAAGAAAGCAACCAATTTGTTGCCATGTTTTCTTTCCCGATGGCTCAAGATTATTAGTGCCCCAAACTACAAAGTGATAGTGATACATTAATCCCCTCTGACCAGGAAGGAGGTTTATAATGTAATTTTAAAGCCGTACTTTAGTTCCATTTTCAATTGATTGATCACGTTGTTCTTATCACGAACAATGACAAGTGTTGAAAGTATTAAGAATTTGTGTAATTAGAGATAAATTAATCAGGATACATTTTCTTTCTGTGAAATACCAGCAGTGCTAGAGAAAGTGCCTTGCTTTGTTATGGCGTTGTTACAGTTTTCAGCAGAAATGTATGGCAAAGGTATTGATTGGAGTTCATTTTGGAACGTTATATGCTGTGTGTAGTACTTCAGCTCTCAGCACTGATTTGGAAATAAAAACACAACAGAGAGCTCGATTGAGGAAAAGCAAAGCCTCATTTGTCAGTTGTGTCACCTGGTACGCATCAGAAGTAGTTTCTGTAATGTCTGTGAAGTTCCAGCAAGTAAAAAGGTAATATAAATGAGATAAGGTCTACCTCTACTGTATGCAATGTAAGAAGAGCACGGAATTTAAATGATGGATTTATGCCAGAGCTGCCCTAGGGCGAGTAAGTAGTGCATTAATAATGCAGTGTTTATTTTGAAATATTTTATTACAATTTTACTAAAAATATTAAAATAGCAGGGGAAAAAACACCAATACTACATGTGTTCAGCATTTTGGAGAAGTTATTTTTACAATAAGATTCTTGGCAGACTATATAATTTCTTTTAGTACTTCACCTGTGACACTATAAATAATACATATTTATTTAAGTAGAGCTATTATACACCACTATTTCTGTTGTACATAATTTATAGGCAGTGATCTCCTAACGTGTAGACAATGTTCTCTATGAAAATGAATGTTCAGAATAAAATAATTCTCAAGGAATGAAGCAGTTATTTAAACTGGATTATACTGAGCTGCATTTTGGAGGCTTAAATTGGTAACTGCTTTTTTAAAGAAGAGTATTAACTTTTCCTTTGCAGACAGTCAGCTTCATCGGTACGATACTTTTATTGAAAAAAAATTAGTGTGAAGTATCAAATAATGAAGATACTACTGCTTAATAATATAATTACCACTGCAATTTCAGAAGTACTATTTGTGTTCTGAAAGATGTCTGGGTGTCTACTTAGAAATAAGTCTGTACACAATTTGCAGAATATTTTAGCCACTGTGCTACCTGTAAGAGCTGAATCTGTTGGCATCCAGAAAGACAGAGTTCCTCTTGAGACAATGGAAGAGACTTTGGGCTGTAAACCTGTTCTAGCATTCTAATCTCACTCATGTAATTTTTTTTTTTTTTCTGGAGCAATTTGGAAAACAATTTATATCAGGAATAAAATCCAACATTCCATATACAAATGTCTTAACACGTAACTGTCTGCTCCCCATTCTTTCTTTTTCCATTCCATCCTGATGCTTACTGTATTTTTAACAATGTAATAGTAATTGTCTTGGGCACAAGACATCAGAAGGTAACAGTGGAATTTGAGTTCCCTCAGTATATTTTTCCCTTACTCAGAGGCATGTTGTTGTTTGTTCTTTGTCTTTTTTTAACTCAAGTGTGATGCATATTGTTAGCTGCGTTAGTTTTCTGAAGTCTGCAATAGAGTATATTGAAAACTTCCCTTTAAATTAGCATCTGTGTTTTGCCAGGTTCGGTGTCGGAATAGCATGAAGTTCTGGGTGCAGTCTTTTTCTCTGCAGTGGGACTGAACTGCGTGTTATTCATTAAGGGACTGTTCCAAAGTTCTCTGAAGTCGAGTTAAAGTTTCCCACTGACTGTCAGTTTTGGCTCAGGCTCCAATGGCTGTTTTATATCCTTTCGTTAGGAGGATTAAAATGTACTCTTTCATTAGTTAAGTGCAAACTGAATTTCAAATGAGTCAGAATATATTGAAAGTAAAACTGTCAAATCATTGGTATTGATTTAGACACTGTTAAACAGGGGCAGCGCTAATACACCAGGGTTTATTCTTTGTTCTAACTTGCTTATAAACCCCATTGATGATAATGGGAATTACAGGCATGTCCAGAAGAGAATGTGCCCTTTGCAAGTTCCATCTAAGCTGTAAATGAAGGAGACACAGTCCTGTGACAATTCAAACGCTTCTTGTGTGCAGGGGAAAATTTTGCTGGAGCCTGTGTCCACGGCAGATCTTGGAAAGTAGACCTTTCAGAAGGGAATGTACCTCAAAGTTGTTGTCTTGCATTTTCTCATCTGACAAAGAGATCCTGCCAGGAGTTGTGCCAGGAGATCAGCATATTTCCACCAGAAGTGTACAGCCAGAAAAACTAATACAGTGCAGATAGAGCCCTGAGTGGCAGTAGGAATTGCCAGTGTTGTAACAAGGAAAGAGTTGTGATAGGGAAAGAAAACATGTAAGTGTAATTGGATCAGATTATTTTTCTATGTACTAGTGCCGTATAGATTAGAGATGAAAGGTATAGTCAGAATGGGTTTTAAATAATAGCGTAGGATCTTCTATAAAGCCTCTGGAGCTGTTGAAGTGGGTCCAGAGAAGGGCAAATAAGGTTATCAGACTGCTGAAGCACCGCTCCTGTGAGGAAAGGTTGAGGGAGCTGGAGAAAGAGAGACTGAGAGACTGACTTCCTGTGTGGTCTGATACTGATAGGACAAGGGAGAATGGCTTCAAACTTAAAAACAAAACAAACAAACAAAACAAAACAAAAAAAAAAAAAGTGAGATGTTAGGAAGAAACTGTACTTGGGAGGTGGTGAAGCTCTGGCACTGGCTGTCCAGAGAGCTGTGGTGCCCCATCCCTGGAGTCATTAAAGGCCAGGTTGGATGGGGCCTTGGGCAACCTGGTTTAGTAGGCAACCGTGGCAGGGGGATTGGAACTAGATCATCTTTAAGGTCCCTTCCAACTTAAGCCATTCTATGATTCCATTATTCCGTGTTATTCCACTGAAATTACTGAGGAAATTCACCTTGGAAGTAATACACTGGCATAGCTTAATGTTACACCAGCCGTTTAATTCCCCAACTACTGTGCTTGCTACCCATATCAGAATAGTATTTTGTTTTTATATTTCCAAGCTTTTTTGTTTCATACACTGCTGTTCAAAGCAGAAATAGGTGGAGATTTGAAGGGAAGAGAAAGGTGAGCAAGGGAGCAAGGTATTGCATTTAGGAGCGTGCAGGCTAAACCAAATGTACATGGTGAGGTGTAAAATAAAATAACCACCTTTAAAATGTTCCTGATGTATTTGTGGAACTTGTGTATATTAGATAAATACATTCATTTTGTTGAGTAATTTTTGTTATGAATAGAAATGTGATTAGCATCTGCTCCTGAATTCATATTACTGCCAGAAAGGTGCTGTACAAGACAATACTGGCAATATGCAAGTTAGATGGAAACTAACTTGACACCCTGGTGAGTACTCATAAGTCCACAAATCAAACTCATCTTCCTACCCGTCTCAAAAAACATTTACACGGTAAGCGTACTTGCACTCACACATACCCATTTCTCTCATTAGTTCTGTAGTTTATGGTTTCCAAATCATTAAGTCTAATAACAGCAATACAGAGCTTGTCTTTCTCTAAATGTAACCCAGATGCTGTTCCTAGAAAAAAAAGTATTTTGTTGCACTAATGGGGATGTTCTGTGACATGTCACTTACATCATAATTTGATGTAAATCTGTACATTTGCACGACTTCCTCTGCTGCTAACAGCAGATAACGGTCATCTGAAAAGCATTGGTTGCAAGCTTGTGTCACGTACCACCCTGGTTGTTAGCAGTGCCCACAAGAGGTGATCAGTGTGACACTAAAGCATGTAATGTCTGCACGCCCACTTTCTTACTATTCTGTGGGCTCTTGAGGGAGAGAGAGCTGCTGGGAAAGGTGGGGAAAGCAGACCTGCTGTTCAGGTCTTTCTTTGGAAATTCTTCTTACGCTAGTGATAGTGTTATTTTCACTTAACCTTATTCCTTGTCTTGTAGATTTGGGTTTGATTCAGTGTTTGTTTTTGTCTCAGTCTAAACAAAGGCCAGATAACTGCTGACCCAAAGTTTAACATCTGATTCCTTCCCTCATCTACTGCCTGCAGCTGGGGATGCCAGAACTTGTTTGGCTCCTCTGTTTGTTCTTAAAACTATCTTGAGTGTAAAAGGGGAGGGAGAGGGGGAGGCAACTTTGGGGAAAAGATAGGACCAGAAAACTGTTGATTCTTACTAGTGCCTCAGAAGTACACTTCCTTCTGTTATTTTTCCAGGAAGAATAAGAAGCAAGAAAGAAGTGTTGCAAGTACTCTTATCATAATCTTAGGATGAAAGAGTGTTGAATGAAGACCCACTGTCTCCTGAAATAGTGCTGTGAAGAGTACATTGTATCAAATGGCTCCCTAAACTCTTTTTTTTCATATTTCTAAAACCAATTTGCTGACAGTGCCCAGTGGGTAGCAACTGGCCTCATTCTCCCTGCAAAGCTTCTCATCTCCATTCCCATACACTTAGGGCGTTTCAGCCCAGATGTAGCCCTTGACCACTTCTCCAATGATGCCACAGGTCTGCCTGCCCTGGTCATGTCCTCAGACTCTCATATTTCTTGCATTGATGTCAGACATGTCTTATTTCCTTCTCCTGGCCAATGCTTGCTGGCCTTGCTGCAGCCATCTCAGTATCCTGCCTGCCTCCAGCCGTGGTGAGGTGACAGACCAGCTGTGCTGATTCTGGTACTCCCTACTGCTGAGCTTTTTGAATCTGTCTTGGGAGACAGGCAATGTAAGCCAAGTATCTGCATATTCTAGCTAAAGAAAACGGTTCTGAAGAAATCAAAAACTGGTAGACAAACTCATGAGATGTGTTCAATTTTTGAACTCTGTAACCCTGCATACTGTACTAATTATCAGTCTGATATTCTTTACAAGACTTTAGTAAGAGCTGTTCTTTGCTTCCTTCAAACAGCTGAATTACCTATCATTTAAGAGTCCTTATTTAAAAACAAACAAACGATCTCTGTTGTTGGACATGGAGCCAATTATAGAGTCTCACACCAGACCAGATACTAGCAATATGCTGATATTATGTAAAAAGAGCTCATGGAACAATTCTGAACGTTTTATGTCTTAACGTTCTCTAACAACAGCCTTGGAAGATCGTGTTCTTTGTCAGAAAGGTTCACTAAACTTCCTGTTATCTTTTCTTTTAAACTACGAAATTGACTCATTTCTAATGGAATGAACCAGAGATGGTCCATGAGTCTATCACATCCACAGTCTAGGGGTAGCTCTTGTATTTGAGGGAATATTCATAGGTTTTACTGGAAACCATTATATTTTCATTATGCTGCAGCATAATGCTGTATCAATAAAATGTAACCACTATTTAAAAAATATATCAATGAAACTAATTTTGGAAGTGCTCATGAAAAGTATGGAAGTTGACCCATCCATTATCAGTGAACTGAGGAGCAAGGTGAAACGTATCTCTGAAAATGCAGCTGTCTGCATTTTGTGATCACCATCTGTATTATGTTAGGGTGGGAAAAAAAGACAAAACCACTGAATTTTTAGACATTCACTTGTATTTTACAGAACATCTTATTTTCTCTTTTTTTTTTTTTTAAGAGGTGGAAATATAATACAAAGCACAACCATAATCCTATAAGCATTTCCCCGTCTGTTGATGGGTGTTTTTCAGATGATGTTTAACTTTTTTTTTTTTAAAAAAAAAAAAAAAAAAAAAAAGAGTTTCAAGGGAATTATTGACATTTGTCGGACTTGACATGACATTTTAGTGATTTAGAGTTTTTGTTTTGGAGACAAACAAAAATCAACAAAGTAGAATCACTTTGCATATTTTTCTGTGTCACTGTGTCTTTTGCTGTGTGAGGGAAAACTAGTTTTACTGCTCTTTGCAGCCATGGTACAATAAAGACTACTGTTAGAACTTAGGCTTTTGAACTTCATTGATGCCAAGTGGTGAAATGTTTTAAATATCTAGAAGCACTATGCAGAAATATTAGCAGCACAACTCCTAATGTCCATCATTGTTCTGCTAAACATGTTTGCCACGCTGGATTTGTTTTTACTGCAATTAAATTATGCTAAGAGCTAGCTTTTCCCCCTATTTCTAGTTTACATATAATTCAATCAGACATGTTTGTTCTTATAATGTAAAAATTCTGCACAGTTCATACATATGAAATCATCTAATTCATAATAGAACTTGTTTGGCAATAGTTCTCCTGTAATATCTTGCTGGACCTGATAAAAAGCATGCTGCCAACATAATTATCCTTTATTTCCTGATGAAATGATTTTTAAAAGAGAGGTGACATTCTGTAAGTTTTCTGTTGTGAAAATAATATCACCCACCTACAATAAGATCCTTATTTGAATTTCTTGTTATCTAATGTCTTTATGTTGAGAGAAAAATGCACCGTTAGAGCTTTCTGCTCATCCAAGAGGAACTGTTATTGAGTAACACCCTTGCAACAAAGATATAAATGGTATTTGTTGTGAGTTTTGAGTTTTTAAATTCAATTAGGTTTGCCATTTTGTCATTTTCTACTTTGGCTTTTCTGCTTAAGATTAGGTGTCAAGAGTTAAGTCTTTCCTTAATCACTTTTCTCTGCAATAGAGTTGAACAGTTACATATACTAAGAATATACTAAGAACTCACATTCCTTTTATATGGTAACAAATCAGTGTTACTTGAACATTTACACTATTTACTTATTTGTATTAAGGAAATACCCAGTCAAGCAAATTATCAGAAAGTGAAGATAGTGACCTTTGTCTTCCTTGCCACAAAGATTTTTATCTTTTGGCCCTTATTTTCTTGTCCTAGCATTCTCTTGGAATTCTTTTGAATTTTATATACTTATATTTTTCAGGACAACAATTTTTCCCTATTTTCTGATCCCCTTGTTTCACAGAACAGTGCTAAGTAAGGAAAAAAAAAAATGAGACTTTCACTGCATGTCACCAGTTGTCTGTCTGTTACACAAGCATGAAGTGATCAGATAAATTCATCTTGTGGGAAGGACCAAGCAGCAAGACACAGATTTAACAATCAAATGGCAGAGATCTTAGAAGCTAGGTCAATAAGTGCCTGACTCTACTGTGGAGCTTATTTTAACAGTCCAATCAATACAAGTAGAATTTCAGGATTTTTTTTTTTTTTTTTTTTTTTTTCTCGAATGGATTAGAAGTACAAAATCTTTTTCCTTTTCATGTTACTGAAGTCCCCCCAGATGAAATTATTTCCTCCGTAAATGAACCAACTGTTATTCTGTATCAAAAAAAAAAAAAAAAAAAAAAAAAAAAAAAAAGGGGCTTGTTCAGAACCAGTGCTTAGGGGTTTGCTTATAGGTGTCATTGTGTCTCACATCCCTGCTGTGAAAATCAGCATGCATTTGAATGTGCATCTTGACCCATAAATGTCACCCTGGTCCACTGAGCATCTTGACTTCAACATTTCCTGTTGTAAAATGGACAATGGGATAACACTTCTTTTTCTGAAGGAGGACCTGTGACAATGTGTGCATGTGTGCAGTCAGGAGAAACTGCAGCACTTGGGATTTGAAAGCATGTCATCAGCCACTGAGCGGGAGATCACAGGAGAACGAAGTTGCTGGACAGTTTTTGAAAAACACAAGGATTATCATTTTTGTTTCCAAGCCACTTCACCTTTTCATAGCACTGAATCCATCTTGGCCTCCCTCCATCAATGGCTCAATGATGTGCCCCGAGTAGATTGGATTCAGCTGCATAGTAGGTGAAGCTGACTTTGAACAATGAAATAAGACTATTCCCATTCCTGTGTAAATGTTGTTTATGTTGCTAGCCATTTTTTAATTGCAAGCATTTTCTAGTATAAAGCATCTTAACATTATGCACAGAATTTGAAACTGCATGAGGTGAAAAACAAAATTACATGAAGCAGAAAGGTTGTGATTGAATTCAGAGCCAATTCTTTAACCTAAAATTGGTAGCATCCTATATGTGTGTACAAGCAAGATTTTGCATCTGGTGTTCCACTGAATCAGAGTTTAAAAAAAAAAATCATGTGTAGTAGGTGGCTTTGCTGTGCTTTTCCCAGCTGGTGGTTTCTTTTTTTTTCTTTCCTTTTTTTTTTTTTTCTTTCTTTTTTTTTTTTTTTTTTTTTCTTTCTAAGAAATGCCCTGAAAAGTTCAGATTTACCACTTCTTGATGACTTCATTTTCTTTAAGGGAAAACTTTTAATTCCTTGTGTTTTCTATCCCACAGGACATTTTCAAGACAAGTTATGTTCTCTAGGGCATTTCATTGTCAGCAGAAATAAAGCACATATTAATCAGGTTGCCATCCTCAGTCCTTCAGGTTCAAGCCAAAGTGCACAATTCTATTCATGTAGGAGGCAGAACTTCATGCGTACCTACATAGAATTTAGGACTCAGAATTTTAAGACAGTAGATGCCTATAACGCTGTTTGTACGTGTTCCTGAAGTTATGGGCAGAGAACACTACTGATTTAAATGTCCATAAGTGTACTTTAAGTACCAGCAGTTGGCTATGACTTGAATTTTAAGGTTAAATTATGCAAAAAAAGATTGTTGTCACTTCAAGATGATTTACCATTATTTGATGGTCATCACAGCTCAAATACCAGTTTTTACCCCACTTCAGCAAAGGAATGTAGATGATACTCTTTATCATGAAGAGCAATCAGGAAGCTCAGAATGTTTGTTTTCAAACAGAGGACAGAAGGAGTAGATTTTAAAATACCATAAGGGCATTCCTGTTTTTTGCATATGTCTGTAAATGTATAAATACCAACCTGAATATATTTTCTTGTACTAAAAAGTTATATTAAATGATTTCAAGAGGGATCTTTCTGCAATGATCAATATAAATGCTAATGCAACACAGAGAAAACCGAAACTGAAAAATGAATCATTACTACAAGTTTTGATATTTTCTCAAATGTGTGTAATGAGACAACAGTATCTGAGTCTTGGTGTAAAGTACAAGAGCCCAATAGAAGCCCTGATTTAAATGTCATCTCTTGTCATAATTGGAAATTTGAAAACTATCCCTAGCATAGAGACATTTCTACAGATAGTTATTCTCAAAAGTGTTATTGAAGTGTTTGATAGATCTCATTAAAGCACTTTGATGTATCCATTCTTTCTATTCAGAAGGTTACGAAATAGTTCAGTACAAACAGAATGGGATATCAGGGAAACAGTGGTACTACTGGTTATGGCTAGTTAGAAAAAAGATCACATGCTCAACAGGGGAAGCAAAAAGATGTAGTTAAATTGGATGCAAAACTTTTAATGACTGTTTCAAAGGATATTTAGATAAATATGTCTGAGAATATTTGTCAATATATGTGTGCGTTCAAGGAAATTCAGATACTCATTTAAAGAATATTACTCATTTAAATTCACGGGAATTAATCAGGAAAAGGAAGTCAAAATGTCTCTGAAAGAGAAAGGAAACAATTTACCACTAAACTGCAGAACAGAAGTAGAATAAATCATGAAAAAAGGCAAGATCTTTAGATTTATATGCTGTATAAAAAACAGCCTTTTGTGGATTGGCTGTTACAGGAATGAATTATAAAATTATTTAGCCATGGCTCGGTCTTGTATTTTTACAATTAGTTTGCACCTGATTACTTCAAAGAACTTAATTAAAGTGACAGCAGAGGGCTGGAGGCACTTCCATTAATTGTAACAATTCTTTACTTTAAAAATTCTTACTTTAAAAGTTCTTTAAAAGAACTTATATCTTCTGCTCACTGTGTTAATAGCATAAAAATTATATGCTACTCACTGCAAATTTTCTTTTGCTCATAGTTTTGCCTATAGAGTAGGTGCATCCTAAACGTGTTCACTGAAATATGGAATCTGAAAAAACAGATGCTAAATTCTACAAGAAAATACTTGTATTTGTCACAGATTTTGTCTATAAATAAGTTTCAAGCGTCTGGCAAATATTGAACAGAAATACAAGTCTGCAGAAAATTGTAACTAAGCTATAGTTTGCATACAGTGGTGTCTTAGAATATATAAGCAGTTATGCAGTGGTTAGTTTGTAAACAGTGGATTGTATACTTGTATTGAGTCCTCTTAAGGAGTATGTGTTTCATAAACATGACTATCTTTTTGAAATATTATTTGCACTTTTATTTTTACTTGTTGATTTGATAGGATGACTGCATCCTCTTACATACAATGTTCCTGGGGATTATTTATAACAAAAAAGTTGTCTCTCGGAAGAAAAGCCTTTGAATCCACTGTAACTATGGAACACCAAACAGAAATAGTGTACTTTTAAAAATACATCTAACACACACATTTTATGTACAAGTAACTATACTTAGTACTCCAAGCTCAATTCATTCTCTTTAAAGTTTTACTTCAAAACAACTTCATTGTTTTAAGTGACTAAATTGAAGCTTTTTAGTATTTCCTGCAATCTCCCAAAGCAGAAATAAAATCAGATTTAATTTATTTTATTTGCTAGCACTGTGGATATAATTATTGCTGCAGAGTCTTTTTAATTGTTTTCAACTAGGTGCTTGTCTTTAAGTTGCAATAGACTTCTAATTCTACATTGTTGATATTCCCCTGTTAATTTTGACAAAGCATCATAAATCCAGGTATTTAGGCTTATTGAATTTTGAAATGAGGTGATTAGTTGAAGCATGGATGAATGAACTGATGCACGGCAAAATGAATTTTATGATTTACTGTCATTTACAGGTTCCATTGGAACCATTATGTGCAAATTGTAAAATGTATTAAGAGGTAAGTTATCACAGTTATAATCAACAATGTAGAATTTTCTCAAATAAAAGTATTCAAGCAGTCCTCCAGAAAGAGTAACTGTTGAGTAAGTGTTTATTATACACAGTTAGTTTTTATTATAGATCAAGATTTTCCACTCCAGCATTTCAGTATACAAAAATAAATAAATAAATAGTACCTTAATAGACTTTCAGGAGCAGGCATTAATGTTAAAATTCTAAAACTGTTCCCATTATAATTTGCTTTCAGTTATTTCTATACTTCAAAAGAAGCATATTTAGGAATAAATGGTCCATTTTAAGTTTTTACTTAAATTTTATCATGGTTATTAGTTAAGGTAGCAACAAAATGTTATGATGTATGCCTTGATTTCTGGTGATTGGTATTTCAAGTGGTTTGGTATTTTTAGTTACTAGGTTTCAATGGAAAAGGGATTTGAAAAATATTACTGTGTAGTAGTAAATGTTAATATAAGTGCAAGTATGAGCTAGAACATAGATGTGTTTTGCTTCTATTTCCAAATAAAAACTTCAGTTGAATTATTTGAAAAGACACAGAAACTAGGTGTATATTCAGAAATCCAAGTTTGAAAGTTGCATGGATATCTGAACTCCTTTGCAATTTTCTAGATGCTTACTTTTAATTTTAGGCGGAGCGTGAACCTAAAGGGCTTCCAGAGAGAAGAGGCCCAATAGCTGTTTCTCACCATTTGAATTACAATTCAGAGGCCAGAACTTCCTCTGAAACTCAAACAATTTGCTGAGACCTTTCGACAGGCAAATTGTGAGAATCTTGTGTAGCAGTTCTTCTGTGCTGGAAACTGGAGCCGGGGCAGTGAAACATAAATCTGGGTTCTGCCAGTTCTTTTGATTGCCTGGGTTCCTATCTGCTCTGTGTTGGGAAATGCAAGAGTTGCATGCTTTCTTGCTCTGAACCATGGGCCGATGACAAAGTGTGGGTAAATCATTCAAAACGCTCAGCCTCTCTTTTTTCCCTACAACCAAACCAGCTCTAGATACATTTTTTATAGTAAATCTACTCTTAGCCTCATTAAACAGTACAAACATTAGAATCTTAGTGTGCAACATTTGCTAATGAATTTCTCCAAATATTTTATAAGCATTTATAGGAAGTATTCTATTTATTTTTTTTTTAATGTTTTTTGTTGGGTAGTAATTCCATTTGACTTTTCACAGGCTAATGGAAAAGATTTGTTCTAGTTTATAGGAAGTATAGTGCTTATAAAAATTATGAGAGCTTTCATACTAAAGTTTTTTGTTGAACCATTTGGTTTTGTTGAATGAAGATTAATTTTGCACCCTCTCTATAGGTAATATTTCTAACTAAATTTTATTTCTTTCTTTGTTTAGTACTGTATTATAATACTGTCTTGATATATCTTCCGAAAAAGGTAATACTGGCAAAGGTAATACTGAATGGATACATAGCAAACGCTGGAACTAGCACGTTCAAGGTCTTACATTCATTGTTTTCTGGTATGAAGAATAATTACAGAGTGGTCTTTCTACCAATAAACTGTATGATAGGTACTTATAGTTCTTTGTTACTGAAATCAGACTGGAACAGGTTCTTAACAGAGCTGTAATACAAGTACCACATTTGTTCTACACAATGACTACTTCTCTTATCCTTGAGATTAATGGAAATAAATTCTTCCAATCTTTCTGGGAGGGAAAGTGCTTTCAGTGCTGTAGCCTCAGATCTGGGCCTTTCACATACTCTGCTTAATTAATGTTGCTTTAAATATTATTGGCTAGGAATCTGTTCTGTTCCCATTCCCATACTGGCTATTTGTGGAGACATCACAGACAATGGCATGGTTATTCCTCTTTGCCAATGAGAGAAGAATCTTGAGGGTATAGTACAAATAAGATGTGTCATTCTCTATAGTTTGAGAAATTTTATTGGACTTTTTTTCCTGGTTTTGTCCTCATTTTTTCATAGGATGTAATGAAGTCCTCTGAAATTGAAGTATAGAACATAAATATATACATGTGCTGGTAGAAGAAACCTGCAAGTATGCATGCATTAATACAGCCAACAGCGTTCTGTTGAAAATGGCTGTTCATGTACTTGGCCTGGTGTTACATCTTCATAAATGTTTAGATTTCTGAAAAATTGTGGCAAGATAGATAGTTTTGTCAGAAAGGTGAATCTAAGTGAAAGCACAGAAATCTCTCCCTGATCAAAGATAGTTCCCCAGGGAACAAAACTTTATTTACAGGTGTGAAAACAGTTGTGAATAATCTTGAAACCTGTTTTCTTCTTGCTGTGTGTGGTGTTTTTTCCCCCTCTTCTCTGTGTGGCTTTTTTCATTATTTTTTTTCCAGTCATCTGCAACTTCAAGGTAAGATTTCAGATTTGCAGTCTCAGTTTCATTGGGTCCCATTTACCTCTGGTGGTTAATGATTGCTAAAGCTGTAACACAGAATATGTTGAAGTTTACTACTGGTTAGGTTAGTGGTTTATTTTGCAGTGATTTACCTTGAGGTTTCCCACATGTTTGCACTGCTTTGCTATGATGCTAGTTCTGTGGCAACAGAACTTTAAAAATTTAAGGGCTCATAACAACCTCACTTTTCCAGCAAATTAGAGACTTTTGAGCCACTCAGTTGTCTGGGGTGTAAATGAGAGGCAGTTATTACAGCTTCTGAGCAACAATTCAGGGTTGAGTTGGGTACACAGTTATAGAATCATAGAATCACCACAGTTGGAAGAGACCTCTAAGATCATCTGGTCCAACCTTCCCCTATTACCATATTCCCCACTAGGCCATTCCCTTAGTACAACATTTTTTACACAAGATTTGTCCCTTAAAAGCTTGACAATTTGGTTTACCCAAATATAGGCTCTTATTTATATATGTGGGAGGAAAACGTGCTCTAGTAAAGTTTCTGGGGTTGTATTTTAAAAACCTTGACAGCAAACAATGGCATCTTTTGGTTTTTTGCTCAGCCTTTATTTCAAAGGTGAAAACTGTATCGTTATATTTAATTGGCTACCTGCGGCTTGTTAGTGGCAGTATCATTAAGTAATACTGGAACATCTGTAGTAGCTAATCTTTCAAGCTTTTAGCATTCACGTTGACCTCATTAAAAGTAGCAAAGGTCAGGCTTCAGTTCAACAGAGTTACCCTCTCACCAAGGAGACTAGCCTAGCAAAGTAATCTCTGTGTGTCACTTTTCATTAATCATGCTACTTTCCTCCTCGTGAAATTCCAGCAGATAATTGTTACTAAATGCGATTTGCAACACCCTGTGCTGTGGTTGAAGGACCAGAAATAGGCAAACAGATAAAAACATTGTTTAGCTTGCAGGCAGCAAGTGTTTGCTATTCAAAGGTACATCATGCATAAACATTGATTTAGCCATGAGCTGACACTTATAAAGCATTTGCTGTTTCAAGAAAGCCCTGTGGTCAGGCTAAGTAATAGCCAAGGGCAAGTACTTTTACCTGCGTAGCAAGGTTAGATTCTATATAAATTGTCTGATCCTGAAATAAATCAGTTTTCATAATGTTAAGCTGCTTCAACATTGCCACAGGTCACAACAAAGTACACAAAATGAATTGCACACACGTATGGTAGGAATTGTGTTCCCATGTAAGTTCATCTATGATTATATTGAATAAATATTTCATTGAGAGTATAGTTCACAAGGAATTTACTGGTTTTCCTTTATCTAAGAACTTCCTCAAGTGCATCTCCTCTATGCTATGACGTTTTCAAAATGAATTTATTTTGAGTTCCATCTACACCTCGTAAACTTCAGTGAAACATGAACGGTTTTAGAAGCATATGAGTGTAATTCCATGGAAATGGATGTTTACAACTTTGTCTCTATGTCCAAAGATGTACTGTTGATCACCAACCAGCTAAATTCTGTTCTTCCACACAAAGGCATCTGCTAGAATATTTACAGCCTGCTCTGGTGTTCCTTAGCAAAAGGCAGGATTTGACTGCTAGTAATGAAATGGAATTGTTTTGTTTTGTTTTGTTTTTCTGCAAAATCTTCATCTTAATGATCTGTCCGTACAGAGAAGTTAATACAACAGCAAAAGGAACTTGGTTTTAATGTGAGAGTTTGAGTTCCATTGCCTTAATTGCAGAACGACTGGTAGTTATTCATGGAGTTTTCGAGCAGAATCTAAGACCCAACCCCTTCTGATAGCCAGTGTTCAATACATAAGAATTTACAGCAGTACAGTTAAAAAAATATATAAATACAACAGTTTTCAAAGATAATTGAGGATGTCTACATTTCTTTTAAAATGTGATAGAAAAGCATCACCGTCCTTCAGATTCTTGCGTTTAAATGTAAATGTTCAGTAATGTTCAGTCATTTTTTATTTGTAAAGGTAATAGTGTGCCATGATTCAGATAAAGCAAAAGTGGCAACAATGAAAAAAATGTGTAAACTAAATTTGAAGAACACGTAATGAAGGAATGGCAAAAATTACTTAAGGTCTGAGAAGAGCTTATGTGATAAACGATTATGAAAATTCTTTATTTAAATGATAAATAGGGTTAGTATGTACAGTGTGATCATTTGCATTGCAAATGGCAAATAACAGTGCCAGATCGTACGCTCTGCTGGTGTATACCACTTTTGACTTAAGTCTGATTTAATCTGAGCAGGTAGAATCAGCAGTAGAATTAAACAAGTTTGAAGTCATAGAGCTATAACACAAAAATACAGTCTGACATTAATAATTCAGACATAAAATAGTCTTCTAGAACTGTGCGGAATGTGGCTTACTCATTATGAGATTCCTAAGTGTGATAACAGTATTTTCACTTGAGGTGATTTTGCTGGCATTCCCTAGGTGCATTATATTCTTTAAACTTTTCTAACACTGGGCTATGGCAAAACGCAAGCTGTTTCAGGCTTCCTAAGCCAGATGTATCCGTTCTGTATCTAGTAAACTTTGCCTAACCACTTATTTTAAATGCTGAACATGTTGCCTGCTAGCTTTGGTTTATGCCCTCTGGTTCTTGGGGTTGTTTTTATCAGAAAAGAAGTTGGACAATTAATCCGTATCCATGCATGTGAGCTTCTATCATATTTTCCCCCTCACTCGTCTCTTTTCCAGCCTGAGAAATCCTGGCTTACTTAGTCATTTCCTGTACGGTAGCATTCATTCTTGAATGGTGTCCAAATGTGTTATTGTTGCTGTATTTAATTCCAACTTAAGTGCCATCTGCTAGCAGAATATTCTCTGCCAACATTTCTTCTAGTACTTAATAAAAAAGGTGGCACTTCCTAAAAACTAAGAATGGGTTCTTAGGTACTGTACAGTAAATGTTTCTTGGCTCCTCCATTTGTTAAATTCTGTTTTTCGGGTTTCTTCATTGCATTTCTACTGCAGTAACTCTGTCTAGGGCCAGTGGCCCTAAAGAGCTACAGATGCACTGATACAACTTTGGTCGTTGTACTTAATACTGACAGCTGGCAGAATCATGGACAGACTAAATTGAATTAAGATCTCTAAGATACTGAATCAATTCCAAACTTGTTTTAAAGTGTGAATTGCTCCTTGCTATTCCTTTAAGAAAGTGCAAATTTGCACTGAACTCTCAAAAGCTTGGAAAATCAACCCTTAATCTGTGTTGTTTGTATGTTAAGTTTGAAAAAAGGAATTGATAAAAATTGCATCAGCTTCTTCACGACCTATGTTTGTGAGCACATTTTGAATAGAACTAAGGTTTGCCTTCCTCCAATGCATTGACTGCATTGGTGATAACAGTAATGGGTTAAAAATGGCATTTCACAGTTAATTAGTGCTTGTATTTTTGATTCAGCAATTCAAAGGTAGAAAAGTTTTTTTTTTAAGTAGTAGCTGATCAAAATGAGAACACTTATTGTCAGCTTCAGGACTTTCTACAATACTTTCTAGGAAACATGTTTCTGTCAAATCTTTATAGTCATATTTATTTTAGAGTGGAAACCTTGTTAAATATTCTGTTTTGATTCTCGCTAGATGCTGCTATCAGAAATTTTAAATAATATTCGGATTTGCTTCTGAATTAGGATAAAATAGCTACTAAAGAGGCTATAGCATTTCAATAGGGGTGGTGAAAAAAGATGGCTTATTTGTTTGTTTATTTATTTGATCCATATTTTTTTGCCTGCTTTACAGAAAAGAACGAACATGTTCATTTTTAGGAAAATTTGGACAAATATTATACAAGTTGCTCTGTGAAACGGCTGCACTTTTATATGTTGGGTAGAATTTTAAGATTGTCGGAGCCTAATTGCCCTCAATTAATAGGCTGCGTACATTGACAACCCTTAGCTGTATTATTTCAACTATTCCCCAGGGCTAGGGAATTACTGCAACTTTTCATTTATTCTAGTTTGATAACTAGTAGGTACATGAACTTTTAATGTCAAGTGCTCTGTAAATTATTGCCAGACACTGAAAATCTTCATACTTTGTTTCATCTCCAAACGTATGAGTCTTCCATCATACAAGGGTGTGTTTTATACTAATAGTATGTTTAGTTACTGGAAAAAAATTCAGCTTTGTGTTATTTCCAGAGATTCAGTCATTCTAGAAAAGGCAAATGGAAGGTGAAAATTATTTATATGACACAAGTGCGTACAAAATTACTGTTTGCGATAAAACCACAAACAATTTCATCATGGAAGAAGTTATTAAGTAAACTTTAAAAAAAATAAAAATCAATTCAGATTTGCACAGGAATAATATTTAAAAAAATAAGTATTATTTGTACATGCACTTGGAAACATGCAGTAGCATTATTATAAAAAAGAAATACCCACTGAACCTGTACCTGGTACATGATTTATTTAGACTATTTATTGCCGTCCTTTGCAAACTCATTTGTGGTTTTGTTTCTCTTGTGAATTGTGAGATTATCAATAGCTTGTAGAAATAAATAATGTATCCAGTCAGGAAAATGAACAGCTATTATTTATCCAAGATCTCACTTCAGCTATAGAATTATAGAAGGTATACTGCTTTACCAACTACTATAATTACTTTAATTATACTGTAAATAAAACAGAATTGCAGATCTAGTTTTTCTTTCAGATTTCTCTAAGGGCTGTAATGATTTAGGGAGCTTATACTTTGCCGTAGTAGCAAAATGTGTTTTATTCATTTAAAGCTTATTAAAAAGACAACTGCAGAAGTTTAAAGCTGTACCTTATAAACATCAAAACTGTACATAAGTAGCTTTCTGTCAGCAAACAATATAAATGTATGTAAAACTTTCTTTTCCCACAAAACGAAATCTGTTTTCTATAACGTTGCTTTCAGTCTTGGATTATTAACACACATTCTTGCTAACTTGAGGATAAAGAGACATGGCTTGTTTAGCCATTTCTGATACTGCGACTTAGAACTTTGATTTGATTCTGATCCCTTAACATACATCATGTGTTCAGGGATGTGCTGAATTTGAATCTGGAGGCTGCCTGCTGACTTCTAAGTAAATAGGAATATATGCAGGCACCAGCATTCTTGTAATTATTTTGTTGAAAATTTGCTAGATCACAGCAAATCATCTAAGAAGTAAGCATTTATGCAAATATATTTCTGTAGAAAACTTTTTAGCTCGGTAAACTATAGACTAGAAAAGGAGTTTTATTCTTCCAGTAGCAGCTGTTGGTAGCAGCCTTCGGTAAGACACCAGCACCTATGCAAGACTTCCTTAGAAAAATATCCAAAAGATAACTTGGGAGACTCTGCAATATTCATCCTATTCCATTGCTTTCAGTTTCTCAGATTTAAGTAATGAAGATTATGCTGACAGCAGATCCTATTTCTGAAAACTGCAAGGATTAAGACTTTAATTTGTGGTTCCTCTATTGATCTTCGCACATTTTTCAATTCACTCCTGTTCGTTATCTCTGCTTTCTTCCAAGAGTAACATCTCATTTTAAGGAGTTTCCTCCTGAAACTGTGTAAAGCATTTTGTAACAACTGCAGAATTTGAATGCTCCTTTTTCCACTGCCTATCATTCTGCCATTCTCACTTTTTTTTTTTTTTTTTTTTTTTTTTTGTGCTTCTCCATCTTTGAGGCATCAAAGCACTCACCTTTTTCATACCATTCTCTTCTGTGCATTCTGGCCATCTCTTAATACAAAGATACTTGTTGTATATCTGAGCTATCACAGCTTGTTAAATATTACTTTGGTGTTTCCACTCCTGAAGGGATTTCCCAGGCGTTCTTCTAGGTACCTTTAATTCACCTGTGCATCACAGACTTAAAATATTGCTTTAGGATATGCTTTCTGCCTAAAAATTGGAAATCCCTTAATGAGATTTTTCTTTTTAATGAAGTTCGAGATCCCTAATGGCTTTGGTATATATATTCCAAAAAATTGCTAGTTTCTGTCACCTCATCTATGACAATTAAAGGCCTACCACAGCAAATGATACAATATACTGTCAACATAATATTTTGTTTCCCTTCTTCTTTACAGTGGTAGAATTTTTTAACGTAAGAGGCTTACTATCTATTACATTTTTTTATGAACATGCTATCAGAACATATACTTTCACGTAACCAAAAACTACTTTGTGATGAACAAAGTCCAGTTTTATTATGTGTAGATACAGTGCTTTGTAGAAGATGAAAAGAGCCACAGTTGTGCATCTGTTCAACATTTTCTTTGTCCTTCATCTCTTTCCAGTTTAAAATTATTATTTTTTTTTCAAAGCACACTTAGACATAGTAAGCATCTTATTTTATCTTTAAAGATCCTAGCAGTATCCTCTCTCACTGGTATAATTATATCCTTACACAAGGGAAAAAAAATTTAATGTACATTTTATCACAAGAGACATCAACCGACTTATTCGTATTAGAACATGAGTAAATTAGCCCTGTACTTTCCATATGAATAGTGCTGTCAGAGGATATAAATATAAAATAGAAATAAATGCCATATGCACTGAAATCTTATCGGACTCAAACAAGTATTCTAATTGTGCAGGTAAAAAGAACTGCTGTAACAAGGGGCCTTGGTGCCCGTAGGCAAGACTTTGATTCTGTACCTTTCCGTCTTGTAACACTCTGCACAGAATATCCTTGTAGTCTTTCTCACTACAACTTAAAAGACCTCTAATAATTAAAAAAAAAAAAAAACAAAAAAAAAAAAAACACAAGAATAGTATCTCCTTAGTTACTATTGTAGGACAGATTCTATTACTGTGGATATCAGTTAAAATAAGCTTAAGAATTAGGTGGGCAATAAAAAAGTAGTTGCTTTTGCAAAACTAACTTAATATACTTAAAGAATGAAATTTCTAATGGCTACCAAAATGGTGTTTTGATATATAAATCTACTCTTTGATAAATTAAATAGACGGCTTCATTTACAGATTATATATTATCAAAGCCAAACCTAACCTACAGCAAGTAGCCTCTTGATTTAATCTCATCAACCAATACAAAAACTAGTCTGCAGGGCAAGTTTTGAATATTAACTGCACTGTGCAATGCACTTTGAACTATTCTCCTTTGCAAGGGTGAGATTACATGCATTCATCTTGGCCCTAGTATCCTGGTGGTATGCACAGCAAGAACAGAACTCTGGCAGAATTTTGATTTGTTCATGAATGTGTAGCTATCAGGTTAGTTTCATAGTACTTAAGTATTATGCTGCTTTTAAAAACAAGATATCAGAATTTTATCCATCAGATAACTCTCAAATCAGTGTGATTACAGTCCTGTTAACTTCAGTGATGCCAAACAGATGTTGTACAGCACAGTGTGTTTCTGCTCCAAATGGAATCTGACATGTTAGAGCTACACTGACTAGTAAGTAAAAGTCTCTTTGTGTTTGCCTGGTATCACACTAGCACCAGTTCTCAAATGTAGATGTGATTTTAAAATATCCTTTTTTTATTATTATTATCTGCTCTTATGCAGCTTCATAGAAGTTGGTAAGGGCCAGGGATTTTTCTTTCTTCTTGTGCAGCTTTAGTTGGAGAGTCAGAACTTACAGAAAATGTACAGAGTTTTATTCAGAGTGAACGAAAACAACTAAAAATGAGTTATGATTGCACCTGTGACTTCCACAAGCTGACTGTTCAGAAGTATGCTTTGCAATGTAAATAGCAGTTACTCAACTTACTGTTTGCCATGTTTGTGAGATACACCTCAACTCTGTCCACTGTTGCATATGAAACAGTATATATCCTGTGTTTAATTCTGAGTGACATCCTGAAAGCGCAAGAACAGCCTGCTTAGGACAGCGGAGACCAAGTAACATTACTGGCTCTTTGTTGTATTCATTGCTCTTCTATGCATGTTATCTTATGATTTCTTTAATACATTTTATTTTGTTTTATGCACATCCAATATGTCATCCTTTGCTTCTCTGTCAAATGATGTGATTAATATCGATCCGTTAATGTTTAACATATAAGATCACAAATGCATGTTGTATTTTTAAAAGCTACAAATCCTTTGTTTTTGTATTTCATAGATCAAATTCCAAAGGAAGCTCTGCAATATCCAGGCAGCCTTTAGCTGTTTTTGTAGTCATCAGGATCCTGGATGTTATTGCAGAGGGTTTCATGAAATTGTGTTTTGTACAAACAGATACAAGAAAAGCATTTAAATGTCTGGGAAATCAACAGACATTTTTTTCTCAGAACATCTTATGCTTCTCTTGTTGTTGCTTCTACTGTAATTATTATTATTAAAAAAAAAAAAAAAAAAAAAAGCACAAAGTTCAAAGCAAAGTTATTCAGAGCAAACAGGAATGTCATTATGGTTTTACCCAACTGTGAAGTTTCCCTGTCACTTGTACTTCCCCTCTTTTTCATTATAATGAAAATAATAGAAGTCATTATTTTGTTAAGAAAGGGAGCAACCAGAAATAGAACATTTTTTTGCATTGCCTCATTTTATATAGTAATTAAGAGTGCCTGTCCAATTTGGAGTCACTAGAATTAAGGGAATTCTGAACCAGAAAAGAAATTGGAAGTTGCTGTATTGTTGTGTGAGTTGTATTGCAGAAACTATTTGCAATTTTTTATTCGTATTTGAACTTGTGTTTACATCCAGCCCCTGAAATACAGACGTAGTAAGAATTACTTATTTTGCTGAAGCTATCTATGTGGTTATAAAATGATTTTTAGAGTATTTTTTTAATTGTCCTGTTATATTCCATTGCTTTTATACCAAAAGATCATTTCAATGTACTGCTTATTTCAGAATTCTATCTTTTTGATTTTGTTGACTTGGCAGTAAAACATGAACTATCTCTGTTTCATTCCACCTTCCCTTCTTCTATTCTCTGAGTATCAACGGCACCTGCCTATCCATATGCAATCTTATGGGGAGGTCAATTTTCCCTTTTATCTACCTCACAGATAAAAATATTAATTAGAGAATTTTAAGCACCTTAAAAAGGTCAAATGGAGCAAGAGTCAGAAATCCAGTGTGACGTATTTTTACAAAACTAAGCCAGCTGTGAGAAATATGATTTAAGGAATGTACAATAACCTCTAGAAATCCTATAATAGGATCTAGAATCCATTTCTGCATGCAGTTTAATTAATTACAAAGAAGTTCTCCTGATAACATCCACTTTGCTTAGCACATTGTCATAACAGGTGGCAGCATCCTTCACTGAATAATGCACATTCGTGCCCACGTAGCGTTTCTTGCTTAGCCAGGAAAAAGAACTGCAAAATTAGTATATGATCATTCAAACGCAGAATATATCGAAGTGCAGACTGTCAAAAGGATTTTATTTCTGGGAGTTTGCTTTTACAACTGTAACAACACTCCTTGAATATAGTTTGAATTTAATGTGAGCATTTCCTATTTTTACGAGGTAGGGAAGTGAGTGGAGGTTGACTAGAGAGGTTGTTGTATGCTCTATTTTGTTACCTGTGCTTGTACTTGTTCTGACAGAAAGAGGCAGAAAATAAGGAGCAGCTTGGTTTCACTTAGATTTGCAATGAAAGATGTAGGATGACATAGTGTTGTAGTCATGCTTTATTTAACCCAGCTGTCAAAAGAGAATCTCAGTGAACTATTTTGGGATTTGTGCCCTTTGTCAACATGTTGCTATGCTTTGATATATTGCAAACAGCTATAGGTAAATTACCCTTGCCATTTTAAGCCAACTGAAGACAACAAAAAACAAACATTAAAACAATAGAATTTAATAGTAATTACATAAATTTGGATTTAGTAATGATTTTAATTTCTGCTGACTTGCTAACTAACCATATGGTTAACTTCAGAATCAATCAAGAATTTCCTTGGACTTTACCTAATTGGGTGGCATATGATTTAAGTATTAGAAGTGTGATAAATACAAGCTGTCTTGATGAAGATTTCTGTTTACTTCATGATTGTCTGAGAGGAACTGTAGTAACAAATATGTGCATAGATATTTGTACTTACAGATCAAGCCAGGCTATTAGAATTAGCAACAGTAAGTTTAGCGTGATCTCATTAGTTGTGTATAATGAGCAGAAGCAGTGTCATGCACACTGCAAGACATTATCACAGTTGCTGTGAGCCATAGTGTAAGGGCAATGTAAGTAAATATTCTTTATCTCATTATTGTTTTACACTTTTTACTAATGCAGATAGAAAGCTCCATATTTCATGTTTTCAGGTTTTTTGTTTATTTGTTTTTATAATCTTTCTATGTAGCATGATGCTGGCCTTGCTTTGTTTTTGTCACCCTAAGCACCCAGTAGGCTGTTTTTACTTGTGTTCTCAGAAGAGACATAGGATATTTGATTCCAATGATCAGTATGAACAGCTACTCTTGCAGATCATTCCTTGGCTAAAAGTGCAGCTTTACCATCATCATGCAGCTCACTTTTTGAAACTCCTTAATCTCAACCAGGTGTTTTAACTACACTGTGTAGATATATAGACCAAAGCAGTGTGTGGAAAAGAAAACTTACGTTTTTTTCTACCAATGTGAATACTTTGCAACAGAGATGATAGTGATGTAATCCTTAATCATGAGTTATGAAGTTGAGGTAGCCTCAGAACCAGAAGTATGGTAATGGATTTACAAAGGCCAAGATAGAACTGTAAAAATGACTGCTGCTTTCGGTCTGAAAACTTCTGTAAGGTTTGACTGATGACAATTTTGACTGCTTTTTCAAGCCTTTAGGTAAATCTTTTCTACTAAACACTGATGCTAAAGGACATAGGGTCCAGTTTGGCTTTGGGCCATGACCATGTTTGTAAATTATAGGAACTAAGCAAAGCATACATCTGGTTGTTGAAGTAATTAAGAAAACACTGACAGTGAAATACTGTATCCAGCATTTGTGGTGTTCATATGTGTGACCAACAGAAAGTAGCAACAACTTTCCTCAAATGTTTTGAGTTTCATTATTGCTGATGAAGGGAATATGCTGTGGTTTGAAGACATCCTGTTTTACTGTAGGTTAGCTCATCTGGAATCTGCTATTTAGAACATGGTCTCTGACCAGGTGCTCTTTTCCTCTGTGGGGAGGAGATGCTGAAGGTTAGCAGCAGAAAGTCTCTTATACAAGGCAGGACAGGAAGGGTCAGGCTAAGAGCTGCCATTTGTGATGCCGTATTATTTAGCACTATATGTGGCAGCCCACAAAAAGATGGTGTTGCAGACAAATGTGCTCAATATAGTAAGTTATCAGGAATGAACAACCCCATAGAAAGGGTCATTTTATTCAGTTTATAGTTGAGTCCACAGTGATCTTATGATTGTAGATAAAATTGCTGCCACAGAAGCTTTTTGCAGTGAAGTGAAGTTAGTATGAAGAACAGATAATAGGCAAATCTTTCTCAGAGTCCCGAATATGACCTGCTCATTGATATCCTATCTGAAAAAAAAGGATTTTAAGGATGTCAGCAGAGAGGTCATAAGGAAAAATCAAAGGAACTGAATTTAATTCCAGTACAGATTTTACTTGCCCACACTGTAGACTATCAGTATAGTATATAAAATATCTCCATCTACCTATCTGCTATATCTGCCTATCTATAGAAAAGTAATTACACACGTTGGTTATTTTCCCAATACGTCTTTAGGATGCATGCCAAGGGTGCACTGTATTAAAGACAGCTCAAAGACATAGCAGTAGAAAAGTGGATTTGATGATTATTTATATTTCAGAAAAAGCATCCTTAATGTACATTTGTGCTCTACAGCAGAAGAGGCTGAGTAGGGTAAGACTACGTTTCAGTCTGTATTCAGTCTTTTCAGTTGTAACTCAGTTTTTCTCCCACAGATGTTCCATGATTACCTGAGTCCACATAAGCACATTTAATCACAAGACTTGAGTATATACTTGGCTGGCAAGAAAAAGCAGAGGACAAATGGAGAATTTTTTGTGAACTAAACATTTGCAGAGTAGATTGTTATTTTCTTACAGTATGACTTGCTCAGGTATGGTCTCTGCTTTAAATAATTTCTTTGAAAAGAACTAAATGATACCCAGACATTGGTGGTTGGACTGCTGATTTGAATGATAGAATGAAAACCTCAGCCTCAACTGCTATGTATCACCTTTTAACTGCCAGTTGTTATTATTTTTAATGTTCTGCATCATCACTTATAAATCAATAGTACCAAAATACCCTTAATATTAATCCAGCAATTTTTTTGCATGAATGTTCACTGTGATACTGCCTCTAATTATAGCACACAAACTATTTCCTACCAAGTCAATGGTATATAAGCACTTTCTGTAACCTTAGATAAATGTGTAGCAGCTATCGAGGACAGTATTTCTCCAGATGGTTTGATCATGACAGATAACCTTATTTATTGTTGTGACAGTACAGGGGCACACTGCATCTGTGATCCTTCCCCCAGTCTGTCTTGCAGGGTTGTCTTTCAAGCAAGAGACCCTGCCAATGCTGTTTCAGGATTGAATCCAGGCATTCACCTAACTTTAGACTGCATCAGTATATCACATCACCTCCCTGCTCATATTCTGGTTCCAGTTTCAGTCAGTTGTGCATCTCTTACGCATTCTCCATGAGTGTTGCTTCAGACTATTTTATTTACTGTCTTAGTCTTGATCCTAGGATACTACACCGTTTTTTTAGTTAGGGTGAACCTCTTAGTTTAAAGGCCCAACTTTAAATGTTGATGCCTCAATGACACCTTATTTTTATTATTTTTAAGGCTCTGTGGAAAAGGGAAGATTAAAGGAAAGATTAAATCTACACACGTCGCCTAAAGTTACAAAGATCCTCTCCATATAAAGAAGTGTCTTATCTATTACCTGTCACATTACAAGTATAGAAAAGGTTGAAAATTTTGAAGAGTATAATAGATTATCTTCCCAGTTCAGTGGAACATAGTGGCATAGCTGTGTACAAGAAAGCCTAAAACATTATTTGCTCACTTTTAAGCAATCTAGTTACTTCAGCTATAATCTCAAGACTTTTCTGTTAAACACTGTTGCCCTATTGGTCTCTCTCCTACACTGTCTTTTCCAGTGCTTGCTTGCTCTCTTACCTTCTACGTTATATTTATTGATAGGTTTATGCCTTCTTGATCTTAAAATTTCAAAAAGAATAACAAGCCTCTTAGTCAAGCTGAAGTCAGGCAGATAGACATTTCTCAATTATTAGTTCTCCTAATTCTCTCTTAATGAGTCTTGGTATTCTTATGTTATAGATGGAATACATATAGAACACAAAATAACTATAAAGGACAAAGGGTATCTCCTTTATCCACACAACTTATAACTGATTATATGATAATACAAGAATTTTGCCATAATATTCTTTACAATATTAAGTAGTTAAGAATTGAGGAAGTTATCAAAAAGCAACTAGAACTTCCTAGTCCTGTATTAAAATTTGTATTTTCTCATTATGCTTATGATATGTCTCTTTTGTTCATATAAACTAATTAAAAAATAGGGATTTTAAAAAGTTGAAAGAAATTTGACAACTTGAAAGGCTCATTGGCTAGCAAAACAAGGCAGCAAAATGCTGAAATCAGTTATCACATACAGGTGTGCCCTAGTTCAAGACATTTTTCTCTTACTCATTAGTCAACAGTGGTGGCTGTCTTCACAGTAGAAAGCAGTGTGGTCTGGCAGTCTGATTAATAACTTCCATCCTCAACTTGGGTGCTGCTGACTACAATGGAATCATTTTCAAAGTGACTCCAATGTTGTATGGTAAATGGATGGATTTCAGTAAGAGATTTTGATCTAATGGTACCCATGGAGAAATTGTTGAGTGAATTCTTTTGCTGTTACTAAACTTCCTTTAAATTTTCTTTTTTTAATAGTACTTTTATATTTGGTAAAAATATATTGTGGTGGGTTTTTTTTGTTTTTTGTTTTTTGTTTTTTGTTTTTTTTTTTTCAGTGCTTTGTGTACTTTTATTTATTTTTTGCATAAATATTTATGACATCACTACCATTTCAGAAGCAGCTGATGGAGATTATGAATGTTTATTCAGGGAGAAGGAGGTGATTGCTCCCCTCTACTCAGCTCTTATGAGGCCCCATCTGGAGTCCTGGGGCAATCCAGGCCTGGGGCAAGAATACAAGAAAGACAGTGAGCTCTGGAGAGGGTCCAGAGAGCCACAAAGGTGATCAAGGGACTGGAGCACCCCCCCTATGAAGACAGGCTGAGGGAGCTGGGCTTGTTCAGCCCGGAGAAAAGAAGGCTGCAGGGTTGCCTCACAGCAACCTGTCAGTACTTAAAGGAAGCCTACAAACAAGAAGAGAGCCAACACTTTGAAAGGGTAGATAACAGCAAAACAAGGGGATATGGTTTTAAGTTGTAGGAGGGAAGATTTATGTTGGATATCAGGGAGAAGCTCTTTATCAAGAGATTGTGGGGAAATGCTGCCTAGAGAGGTTGTGGATTTCCCATCCCTGAAGGTGTTCAAGCCTAGGTTGGATGGGGCCCTGGGCATCGTGGTCTAGTATTAGATGTGAAGGTTGGTGGCCCTGCCCGCAGTAGGTGAGTTGGAGCTTGATGATCTTTGAGGTTCCTTCCAACCCAAGCGATTCTATGATTCTATTAAATTGAAATTTAGCATTTGCCAATATGTCCAAGCTATTAGCCTTGGTGGTCCACATTCCTTTCTAAGCAGAAAGATGAAAACTTTGTTCTTTGTTGACCGCGGAGGAAACCTTGGACAAAACTTTAAACTTTCAGGCTTCGTTAAAGAGTTTAAAAATGACCAGGTGTAGGGGAACTGTTGGATCCTGGCTCGAGCTGCTGATTGATCACCTGGTGAAGGGCTGTGGCTGGCCCAGGGAGCACAGGCAGATTGATTGCACCTGTGCTCCACAGGTGACCAGAAGGGGTGGAACCAGAGTGGAGGCCCCCCAGGCTTATATAAAGGTCAGCCACGGGAGGGAGAGTATTTTTGGAACTTGATTTGCTTTCTGAGAAGTGCTGTAGAGCCAGAGGCTTCCTTTACCAGCTGGGTGAGTTGGAATTTTCTTTTTGTAAATGACTATTGGTGTGCTTGTGAATGGTTTACCTGGTATTGTCGAGAACTTGTCAGAAGTAATTTTATCTCTTCATAAGCAGAGCACCAGGAGTGTCTTGCTCCTCTTTTTCATTTTCTGTGTAATGTTATTTCATTGCTATAGTCTTCCCTGTGAGGAAACATTTTTGGGATTGCTATTTCTGACTTCAGTTTTTTTTGTGAATTGGTCTACCCTTAGAAGTTACATTAATGATAATACATAGTATCTTGTGGCTTTCAGCAAGTTTTGTGTCAAGGGTTTGGTAAAAGTGTGTTGATATTCTGCCAGGCTCTTGGTGAGAGCTGATTATTAGCAGTCTTGTTGCTGAATCTGGGTTGCTTTCAGGCAGGTCACAAAATCTCAGTCACAGTTCAGTGGATCATCTAGCTTTTTGTTGTCTGTGTTAGCCTTTTTATGGCTGGTTTCCAAAGCATTAGGCTGGAGTGTGAGGTTTGGAAAGAGCAGTAGAGCAGCTATGAAACAGGGAGGTTAAGAAGTGCTGACAGGCAGTCCTCTGGCTCACTTCTTGGTATTTTCCCTTGTGACTAACAGCAAACAAACCATTATAAAACTCATGTAATTGTCTGGAGGAACAAAGGTTTTCTATCTGCTCTGGAATGTAGTGTGTCTGTTATTTCTGCTGTTTTCTTCAAGAGAAGTGGTTGATGAGAAATGTGCTGAGCATGAATAGCAGGTGATGGCAGGTCACAAGACTTACTGCTTTACTTCAGCTGAGAGAATACAAGTGACCAACTCTGATAAATTCATTTTCCTTTCTATTTAGAAATATTTACCATGCAATCAGCCTGTATTAAACATGGCCTTCTAGAAATCTGTCGTTTTATAGACCCAAGTTATCTACTTCTGTGAAGAATATATCAGATCTAAAAATATGCATATATCCGTAGCAGTAGGATATATTCTGTGTGGTACTGCAATACCTCAGAAACAATTCACAAGATAAATACCGGAACTTTAGAAATATGGGTTTCAGTTGCAGCATTCAAAGGATGTATTACTGTGTCCTGCCATCATATTTAATTGTCTTATATTCCTTCTGCTTGCTGAAATCATCTACTGAAGATAGTAATATTCCCACTCGGAAAACTGTGGTGAGCACTTTAATACCTGTATGCAAAACAGGTAATGACTGGAAAAATCCATAAGAAAGCATTAAGAAGAACTATTAAAAACATTAATTACATTAAAATTCATATATTATTGAAGGCAATAATATATTATTGTTCATATTTTGCTGAATGTCTTTAGAAGACCAGCTGTTTCCTCTCTATGTTATTTCCATCACGTATGCGTTGCTTTATCACATGTCATTTTCTTCTAAATAACAACTTAAGCAATATACCTGCCACAGCTATGGGTTGTTTTTGTTTTTTTTTTTGTTTTTTTTTTTTGGGTGTTGTTGCTGTATTTGCTGTTGTTTTTTATTACATGTCAGGTATATTGATTAGGAAGGGAACTTATCACTTATGCCTCTGAAACAGGTATTTGAGAAAAATATCCATTTCCTAAAGGTATTTACCAATACCTCCATAAGAGACCGTGAAATATAGTAGCAATGAAAAAGGTCTTAACACTTGTTCTATTGTTCTGGAATGCTTAGTAAATCTTTGTCTTTTTGACATGCCATCATTTTCTGTTCTATTTTCTCTGCAGTAGACTTCTTTACAATTATTAATTATATCATGTAATGTTTATGTTAGCTTCCATCCTCTTGTAACTGTATTTGCAGTGCTGAAACAGCATTTTTGTATTTTGTCTTTTCTATTTCCATAGGGGAATTAAGCCTTTTATTTTTTTCTCTCTAATCCTTTACTGAAAAGTCTGTTTGTTGTTTTGACGTTTTGTCTTTTGTGTTTCTTATTTCAGCCATTAACAAAAAAGTTCATCTTGTTCTCTAGAATATAAACTTATTTGGTAAACTTTTACCCTTTTCATACCAGATTTTTAGCTGATGGTTATTTTTCAGACCAGCTTCATGAACTTGTTTTCTTTCCTCTAATTTATAAATGGTATGTAATTAATTATTTATACATTATTTCTCTAGAGAGTCCTCAGCAGACTATTTGATAGTTCTCAGCTAAATCATTCCACAGGCAAATCTCTCTTAGGAAGCTGACACTAGTTAGCCCAGCTAGTTTTTAACCTCTCCTGAGCCTTGACACATCGGAGGCCAGCCAACAACTGCCTGTGTATTGTATGACTCGGTGAATGAATCTGATGCATTGTGCAAGTCCATTCATCTCCTTTTGCTGACTTGGCATTATTTTGCCTATTGCATCTGCAGTCAGATAGTGCATTAATAATTTGACAGGAGTCAAATAATATTGTTGGTATTCATTCAACTTGGCTAAAATTTGTGTACTGTCCATGTAGCACTTCAGAATTTGCCCAGTATTTCAGGCAGGCTTGTTGAAAGTCTTTCATATTGCAAAGTTAAGTGAAAGCCAGAAATCTGTGCCCTTCTCATTGTTATTAATAATGTCCTATTACTTTTTTTTTTTTGTTTGTTTGTTTGTATGAGAATTATTAAGTCATGGCCTGAACCAGTGACTGTGCAGCTGGTGAAGGGGTGTAGCCAGCCCTGGGAGCACAGGTGGAAGCAGTTCACTTGTGTGATTGGAAGGGGTGGACCCTGGCTCTATTTCTCCCTAACCTCATTTACGGGCTGGCAGTCACAAAGGAAGGATCTCTCTACTCAGAGATCACCTCTTTGGAGTGTTGAATAAGCTCCAATCCTTGAATAAGAATAATTGATTCCTTCTTAATTACTGGATTCTGACCTCTTTGGTGAACCAAAACTGGTTTAAAGGTGCTTTCTGTTATTGTGTATCCTTATGTTTGGTGAGCCAGGCAGGAGCACCTACCAAAGGCAATATAAATTCTGGTATAACTTTGTTAAAGGGTCTAGCAGGTTGGTTTGGATGGGGGAAATCCATTTCCCTGAAAAAGGAATTACCTGGACACATCTTGGGTCTCCTAGGCTCTCCATGGCAGAAGCTGGGTTCTATAGTAGAAAAATAGCACCTGTTAAGGCATGTGGAGAGCATCACCAGCTCCCCAACTCAAATGATAGCACATCTTGAGGGCCTGGGGGGGATATTTTGATGAACAAAAGCTATGTGCAGCATTCTCCATAGCCTGGCCTCTGTTAATGGCCTTAAATCATGTAAGTATCTTGGAATATCTTGAGGATCAATATCAACTATTATGCAAATTAAACAAATTAGGAAAATAAGATTTCTGGATTGATGAGTAAACCTACCCAAACTAATGCAATACAACTAATCATAGCTTTGTCTGTCATGAATGTGGAGAGGACCCTTATGGCCATGATATTATCAGATGAGAGAATTCTAAAAAATCTGAACTAGAGACTCTGGAACCAGATCCTTTAGAAATCCAGCGATTAGTCTCTCAAAAAATTAAATCCAAAAAAGACCTATGGGGGTACCACCCTAAGAGTGGCTTCCTGTCCAAAGTACAATGCATGTTACTGCATGGGCATAGGAGGCCTCTGAAATGACGGAGTTAGTTCAGCTCTGGCAAAGGCCGAGGGAATGTATCCTGGCCTGGTTGTTGAGACTATGGGAACAGAGAGTGTCATGGTAAATGGGCCAGAAATTTCCAAACTGCCCTCCATCATAATACAGCCAGCACTGAGGCGAAGGTTTTGCCCCACTGTTGTAGACAATGAGGAAAATCATTCCTTAATTCAGTGGATTATGGCACCCTGTTGACTGACATGGCTTAATAAAATAGATGCACCCATCCATAGTATTTATGGAATTCTATGAAGGAACACCAGAATTATGTCTAGGAGCTAAATATGAGGCAGTAATTCAACAGTCTGCTCAATTAGTGGCCAACCTTGAAGAAACAGAGTGCCTTAGATCAAAGCGTAATATTTGAGCAATACAGAAAAGGGAATTCCTGAGGTCAGTACTCCAAGCCCAAAGACCTCCCCTGAGGATTCCAAAGTCAGCGACTCTTAGAGTTTCTCACAGGCAAATGTAGAATGACCTTGTATAGGTGGGGGTGTAATTCAATAAGATTAATAAACAACCCAACCATGTGCTCTTATACATGTGAAGGCAATGAAATGAAAAGCAATGCTTTCCACCTTCCCTCTTTAGGGGGAAGGGTATCAGGACTTTGGACAGGATTCTGCCACAGGCATGGAGGTTAGATGATGTCTAATACCATGTAAGAAATGGCAGCTGCCGTAGGGTACCTGCACAGCCACAGCCAGGTGGCTGAACAAGAACAAAAGATTTTTCAACTCGTGGCTGATAATATACTGGCATGCCAGATCATTAATATGAGACAGTGTAGATTCCCAGGAGGTCAGGAAAAAATCACTTGATCAATACAAGAATTGGAATAGGTGGGAATCAGAAGACCAGCATATAGCCCCTATAATTCTCCTATGTGGCTGGTCTGGAAACCAGATGGAACCTAGCAGATGACAGTTGACTGTACAGAATTCAGCATGGTCAACCCACAAATTCACGTGGCAGTACCCAGTGTCGCCATTCTCCTGGTCATGTTCAGTAGGGAATTAGAAACCTAACATTGTGTCCTAGACTTGGCTAACGTATTCTTCAATGTTTCCATGGCTAAAGTATCACAAGATTTGTCTGCATTCACATGGGAAGATAGGCAGTGGACCTTTCAGGTCTTACAACAATGGTATGTACATTCACCAGTTTACTGTTGTAATTTGGTAGCCTGTGACTTGGTGGAGTGGGATAAGCCAGATAACGTCAAATTGTATCATTGATGACTTAATGCTGATTTCTGCCTCTTTGGAAATGGTTGAAAAAACAGTAGGTTCACTGTCAAAATACCTACTAGAAGAAGGGTGAGCTCCCAACTCGCAAAAGGTTCAAGGACTTCAATTGTCAGTGAGGTTTTTGGGAGTCATCTGATCAGAGATGACTGAAGTCTTATCTAGTGCCATTATTGATAAAATTCAGGTGTTTCCAATACCAACTACAGCAGAATGGCTACAAGAATTTTTGAACATCCTGGGATACTGGAGGACCTTATACTCCAATTTGCACATGTCCTGAGATCTCTGTATGAATTAAGAAGGGCCAGTCATGGATGAAACAACACACTTTCCAGCATGCCAAATTAGCTGGCACTCAATATATTGAATCCCACCCTACCTGCCAAATTAGATGTGTGTGTAACCTGGGAAGGGTTGGGTTTGGTTTGTGGCAGTGTCTGGGTTCCATCCACACCCCCAGCTGGGTTCTGGTGTCAGGTTTGGCATGGAGCAGAAGAAACATATAGCTTGATTGTGAAGCAGTTATTGGCCACCTACTCTGCTTTGTAGGTAGTAGATCCAACAGAAACAGTGGAGATGGAAGTGAAAAAGAATGATACCTATTCAAGGGTGGGTGAAAAATCTATCACACATTCCTAAAACAGGTTTGGCCAAAGCCCAAGCAGTGGCATGCTGGGTCACCCATCTGGAACAGTGGAGTCACGTATCTTTGCTGTTAAAAGAGGGGACCTCTGTCACTCCACCCGAGAGAAGTCCTGTATGAGAGGGAAAATACCCTATCCCAGAAAGTACACTGATAGGTCCAGCAAAGGGAAAGTTAATAAAGGGTGAGCAATTGCATACTCTCTCTCAACTCAGACCATCTGTTTCAGAGGTGGGGATGGACAGGGTAGCTAGTGGACTGAACCAGGGGCAGTGTGGATGATTATAACCCAGGAACCAGGTGATGGTGTATTATACTTCTGCATGAATAGCTGGTAGTCTACTGAGGGCTTATGCTTTGGATTATGCAGTGATCGACTCAGGATTGGACTATTTTTGCCCAATCAATCTGGGATAGATACATGTGGTTGGCTACCTGGAACATGTTTAGGTATAGAACAGCATACGCATACCATGTATCCAGATATTAGCTCATGCAATCACCAAGTAATGATGAAGCCAACACACTAGCTTGCATAAGGCGGCTAGAAAATTCACCAGCAGATAACAGCACCCCATGGCTACATGAGAAGTTGTGATATGCTGGACAGAAGACTGTGGGCAGCAGTAAAAACATGGGAACTGCCCATTTAAATGACAGATATAGTCCAGGCATGCTGAGAATGTGAAGCATGCTTCAGGACTGAGACTTTTGCCAGAAACAACAGGGCATCTTGCCACAGGGTGCCATCCTCTGCAGAGGTGACAGCTTGACTACTTAGGTCCCCTTGCTGAATCTGAAGGGGCTGGGCATGTCTTGACCTGTGTCAACACAGCAAGTCGATTAATGTAAGCCAAACACTAATTAAACCTATATCATCAAGGCGTTAACTACATTAATGGCAGCATATGGGACACCTCAAGTCATTGAAAGTGACCAGGATATGCACTTCACAGGAAGAATGGTACAAAAGTGGACTGAGGAAATTGACTTTGAATGGTAGTTCCATCTGCTTTTTAATTCAATGGGAGTGGGATTAATAGAGTTGTATGGTGGCATTCTAAAGGCTGTTCTGAAGCTGGACTCCCAGACCTTGCAGGGGTGGACCTAAGAGACTACACAAAATGCTGAATGGGAGGCCCAGAGATGGCAGACCCAATGTGTGTTGCAAACAGCTTGAGCCTCCCCCCTTAGGATCCAAATTAAGGGAAGTGATATATGATTGAAAGTTGGGATGAAAAATCATCTTCTGCTCCCTGCCCTTGAGAACTTAGAATCTGGAACCCACAGGGTAAGATGGCCTTGAGAAGTGTGAGTAGGGCCAGGATGGTGCAGACTACTTGTATCAAGAGAGAGAATATTAGAAGGGAGGAAGTATGGTAGTGCCATAAGTAATTGGCACGTGCCCATCAGAAATTATAATACATACTCCATTAATTATATTTATCTGGCAGATCAGAAGCTCCCCTCCCCCTTCGGTACTTGATAAAATCATTCAACTGTCAATATCATGCCAAAGGGAGGTATAAAAGGCCTGTATGCACCCCTGTTCAAGTGAAGTTTTGATGCAGGACAGGAATGTGGCATGTATTTAACCATAGAGGGCAGATCTGCCTCTCTCAGTACCAATTAAACATCTATTCTGTTCCCCCTGAGGGCTGCAGCCCTCCTGACTGACAGAGGCAGAAGCAGCAGGGGTTCTGGTGTCAATGAATTAGAACATCATTTTGTTCTTTAGTGGCATGTAATGATGGACTTCTTGAACATCTTGTGCAAAAGAAGCCAGAAGTACATATAAACAAAAAATGTGGACTCTTTATGTCACAACATGGAATAATACCAGTGTTGTGACAAATTGTGTCTCCATCACAACTGTAATTATAACGAGACTGTAAAGGATAGCTTGACCCTGACATGATCAGTCATTGGTTCATGTTGTGAAGAAGTGGAGTGTATGGGAAATGTTAGGTCATGGCCTGAACCAGTGACTGTGCAGCTGGTGAAGGGGTGTAGCCAGCTCTGGGAGCACAGGTGGAAGCAATTCACCTGTGTGACTGGAAGAGGTGGACCCTTGCTCCATCTCTCCCTAACCTCATTTAAGGGCTGGCAGCCACAGGGGAATGATCTCTACTTTAGAGTTTGCCTCCTTTGGAGTGTAGCGTGAGCCCTCATTCTTGGATAGAGATAATTGATTCCTTCTTAATTACTGGACTGTGACTACTGTCTTTCTTGGGTGATCTGAAACTGGTTTAAAGCTGCTTTATGTGCTTTTGCCTATCCTTCTATTGCTAAAGAATTAGTTTTATATGTATGACATACTGTCTTCTAGACTCTAATTAAAACTTATTTTTGGTCCTTAGGTGGAATGACTACTCAGCTGAGATGAGCTCTTAATTAATGCACAGAGATCGTGGAAGTCCCACCTCTCACCAGTAATGATTGACATCCAAGGATACATAATTTACACTAATTGAGCTTTCTACTTCTGCAGCCAACTCATCAGAAAAGGTAGGTGAACAGACCAGCATAAGAGAAGTTATTTTGCTGTCATCTATATTTTTCTGAGGGGGAAAATCTTCAGTGCTAGTGTATATTTTATTACCATGGACGTTAACTCCTTTCTTCAGCATTTAGGTTTCCTTTACTATGAAAATTAGTGGTGTTTTTTTTTTGTTTTTTTTTTTTGTTTTGTTTTTTTTTTTAATTTGGTTACATACACCTGAATAATCACATAGTATGCACTATTGAAAAGAAAGTATGCATTTCAAATCATTGGGCAGTACTAGGGATCCCAAATGGTGTTGCATGGGAACATATGTTTTGTAAATCAGAGTAATTTGATATCAAAAGAAGATATTTAGCTGTTTCTCAGTAGTATTTTATCCGTAAATGTTTTCTTGATTTTTGCCTGCAGTTTGAAGCACAGTTTGTATAGTATTAAGCAATCATTTTTTCCTAGGTTTCAATATAGTACTTTATTAATAGAAATTCCCTTTAACCGTATTATTATGGAATTAGTTAAGATGAAGTCACTGAATACTGACTTCTGAGCTGAACTCCACTGAAACCAGAAGATACTGATAAGAACACAGTGGATTGAGAGGAACCAAGAAAACGTGCTAGAATATATCTGAGCATATTTGGCAGAGGAATTCAATTGCAAATGTCACATATAAGTATTAGAAGCAGTCACGGGGAAAAAACTGGAAATGAGGCTAAGCATATGTCTGTAGAAGGATTTCTCTAGGGTTTAAACAGTAATCCAGGGCATAATGACAATTTATTCTGTCTTGGGAATCAGCTTTTGGCTGATTTGTTGTCTGAGTGTCTAGATAACTTTCAAACAATCTAAAATAAAACTATTCCTTATTTATAATACACATTTCTGATTACAAGAAATAGTGAAAACTGAGCTCTTGAAACAGGCATCAGATTTTGAAGTCCAGATTCAGTATTTATATTTTACATTTACTTTGTATCTATACTGTTTTCTAGAAATGAATGAAAGTGTTAAATGGGAGTAAGAACATTTAAACATTTCAGAGAGATTATTTTAAGGTTCTGTCAACAAGCCTACTGTTTGTTGGTGTGTGAGGAATTATGCTTCCTTGGCAAATAACCGTATTGGATAAGATCATATACTTATTGACATATCTTTAACTCTGAAGTGGAAACAGATATAGCTGTTTTCATCTAGATGGATTTATGGGGATGGACAATAGTGTAAACAGATATGTACATGTTATTTAGAGACTATTTAACTTATGCTTGAAACTTGGCCTGCTCAGAACATTGTGAGGGATAATTTAAATCTATGCTTACCAAAGAAGAAATATCAATGCCTGCCTACCAAACTCTCAAAGTCTTTGAATCTGGGTAGTTTTGATGTGGAGAGTAAGAACCTACATTGAATTTAACAAACAAACAAACAAAACAAAAAACCAGCAGTGGTAACCAGGTGCAGTCACCTACTGCTGCTTCTGAAGAAGAGTGCCAGAGAAGCTTGAGATATAATGTATTTCCTAGGCTGGTATTTGTTCAAAAACTCTGCTGGTGACTTCATGCTCAGTCCTCGTGGAAACTCATGGCTGATTTGTTTCTTCTTTGAATCTTTTCATCCCTTGGTTAAGAGCTGATTAGACCCTGAATTGTCCAGGCTAAAATGTTTTGCTGAGAACAAATTGAATTATTTTTAAGTGAGGAAATTCAGAAAAAGACTACATGGAGAGAGTTTATGAATCAGTCTATGTGCCTTCACAAGTCTGTTGCTCTTCCTTGTCCAGTTGCTTCCCTGGCTTTTTCAGAATAGGACAAGCAATGCACTCCCTTCTGAGCCCTTCCTGAAAAGTTTATTCCATTCTGTTTCTCAGAGGCATGGCTCTATTTGCTACCAGCATTTTCTCAGAGTACCCATTTCATGGCACCTTTCTGCTCTCTTTGTGTTTTTACTTTCCATTTTCTGTTTTACTCTCTCAGAATCAGATGTTTTTTCTCATGCGCCTACATAATTGATCTGAGAGAAAGAGCTCACCTTCTAGAGGATCCCATGTGATTTAAAATGCAGTGGTAAAGAACATATAAAACTTTTATTTCTCTAGTCCTTCTTAAATGAAGATATCTGTAGTAATATACGCTACTTTGCAAACAAATCTGAAATACCTTTTTACACCCACCTGTCAGCCAAAAAGAATACATCAGGATACTCTGGAACCCAGTGATGTTTCTTGAGTCTCTGCTTCTGGGTCAATCTCCAAGAGGGGAACTTGAGAGAAAACCAGGTGTTGCTGGGATTCTCCAGTCTGCATGTGTTGAAGTTGAGCAAAGAAGGAAAGGCTGTTTGGCCTTTAGTAACAAAAGGACATTTTATGTTAGGTATCAGCTATTTCTCCCTTAAAGATTTCAGCTGCCTTTGTTGCAGTTAAAGCTATTTATTTCCCACCTTCAGCACAAAGGCTATAGAGAAAGGAATTGAAGGGAAAGCTAAAACCAGAATTTGGAAGGGCAGGTATTGGACAGAAAGAGGTTCTAATGGAGGAGCACAATGTCCTCTCTTTCTCCAGGGTTGTGAACATGTCTATTTCTTATGAAAGTCTTCATAAGAAAACAATCTGGAAATATGGTAGTAGAGTGTCTTAGAGTCCAGACATAAAAATATGAATTCAAAAGGAATCAATATTTAAATACAGAGTTAGAGGTATGGAGAAAGTAGATATTTTATGAGGATTCCAACAGTGTCGCTAATTGACGAGTAATCTTTACTCCACAGAACATGGTTAGGCTAACACCTCTGGGAAATAAAGTTTGCTCTAAATTCACCTTTGTGACAGTTTTTGGGACAAAGTTCTTGGAAGGATATGCACTCTAATTTGCTATTTGGAGGAAGCTGATTTGTTTAAAACACTAGGAGTTCAATAAGAATAAAAATGTATAACTTCATGAAATGTAGGGACTTCTTAATGAGAGCAGAGTTGATGTGTAGGTGCAGTCACAAAACTGGAGGTGGACTACTTTGTGCTTCTGTGCAACATCATACAGCCACTAACTTGACAGGATCTAACTTTATTATCATGTTTGCAGAACTTGTGTGTTTTATACTTACCAAATACATTAGCTTGCTGTAAGTTTCACTAAACTGTTTTTGCCAGGTATTTATTACCAGAAAATATACCCATACATTCAGAATATTGACAACTGTTTTAAACTGTAGTTAAATGTATTTTATTGTGATTAGAAAGAATACTTCTAGCTATAGCACCAGCTTTAAAGATCATAGCAAATGTCAAATCAACAGAGAACAATTATAGTCACAGTCATAGAGTGATTTGGTTGGGAAGGGACCTTAGAGACCATCCAGTTCTGACCCCTTTGCTGTGGGCGAGGACCTGTCTCACAAGACCAGGTTATCAAAGTCCCATCCAATGCCTCCAGGGATGAACAACAATATATACCTCTTGCTTTTGAGAATGAATTAGACACTGATGATAGATATTTCATTTTGAAATGTTGCGACAATAAATGATTCTCAAGACTACATGGTAGTGCCTGCTCTCCTTTGGCTTTTGGAACCAGTGTAATAACAGAACATCAGTCAAGTTAATAAAGTGCACCTTTACTATATATTCTGCATCTGTACATATGCTGCCAGCATATGATCAAAGACTGCAGCTGTTTCAGTTATATCACAGTCATTTCATAGACAGAGCAGAGAGTTCCAGGGACAGCCCAGTCACCTTGCAGATGTACAGAGTTCCGTGCAACCTTATTAAATTGTACCTTGATGTTATATGAAACTTGTAGTACATCTATCAGGTATGAGGCACATGATTTCTGCATTAATCCTTTTAAAAATGTGTTGCCTCTTTCTTCTCTATAAATCCAGGTTTTTGTTAATGCAGTTTTGGAGTTCTGTGGTTACATATTTTATTTTTGAACTCTACTTGCGAAAAGGATTATTAATAGCCAAAATGGCTGTGTTATATCTCGCACTCTCAGGCAGTGTGGAGGCATTAATAAAATAATGAATAATAATTAAAATAATTATATTGTAAGCTGGAATGTCAAAGCATGTTTTTATAGCCGGTAACATGTTTTTATTTCACTTTGTAGACTTCCACTTAACGTAAGTTAGTGAATTTTTACATTAACTATTACTAGGCTGGAATTTCACCTCGTAATCTGATGTGTTTTAATAATACTTGGTTTTCTGTATTATTGAGTTTCAACATGAGAAACATCAGAGTGAGAGATCCTAGTAAACAAATGAGTTCTGAAAAATATGTTTTGTGAGTTGGTTAATGTTGAGCGCAGAGTATCTTAACTAAGAAGTATAACAAATACATAAGCAACCAATTAATCAGAGGTCTGAATCCTAGTATTCTTGCAAGCAGTAATTGGTGAAGCAAAGTGGCACACAAAAGAAAAAAAAAAAACAAAAGCAGCAGTTTGTTAAAGGGACAGCTCTAACAAAAAATACAACTGTAATTCTGAACTACTTGTCCTATACGTATTCTTCACACTTTACAGATAAAGGAAGAATTATGTGTGCATTTGTTCTGATAATTTTCAGGGCATGTACAGAATAGAATAGACAGTAACACTAAAATATGTTAGGTGGGATAATAATCTATTATGGTAACAGTCAAATTGCTTGTCATGTCATGAAGGGTTGTGCTTTAATTAAGCAATAAGGCATGACAGGGTGTGAATTACAATGTAATAATTCTTGTCTAGTGTATTGTTAGGCAAGAGGCCAAAGGCCCAGTGCCACTGAATGCTGCAGGAATGAATTGTTAAGCTGTAATTTAAACAATGCTATATCATATTACAATAACTGTAAAAACATTGCATTTTAAAATAATAAAAAGTTACAAATTATAATTTCTCTAGACATAACTACTCCCATATTAAAATATTTTGTTGCAGATGCTATTAAGAAGAATGATTTTATTTTTTTTTTTTTTTTTTTTATTATCATACCTAGATGACATATTACAAAGATTATTGTTTTGGGGAGATCTGAAGGATGCTATTTTGCTATTATCTTTTCTAAAATAAACAGAAGACATGCAGCCTTGAGGAATTTGGAACAAATTTTCTCTAAAATCTTTCTTTTCACTGGACAGAATTAATGTGCAGTAATTAAAGTCAAAGCTTTGTGAAACTCCTCATTCCTGGGAGCCTTGCATTTACTGGAGGCTTTGTTATTATCTCTTTACATTTTGAAAGCATAATTTTTCTTTCCATTCTTCCTTATTGGCACCTTTCCTGAAGATACCTCATTTATAAAGCCCTTCAAATTCATCTCTTAGACCAATTGTTGAAAATATGTATTGCATTTTCTATCATTTTTTTTCCTTAAACATTGAAGGAGAAGTCAATGGGGGGGGGGGGGGGGGGGGAAGGACAAAAACACAAGAATGTGTGAGCTCCTGTTACATTTCTTTGCTACAAAGTATGAAATCGAAAATATTGTAACTAGTGAAAATGTTAAAAACAGTATGTCATGAGTTCTAATATTTTTCCTGCATTTTCATTGTTTCCTTGATGTATGTGTGTGTATTATCTGTGGGCCAATGTAAAATAAGAGGCATTAATATCAGAGCAGCACTTGTATACACAATGTCAGAGGTGGATGGTGGTGATACTGCAGTAAAGATTGAATGTTCACACCAATATTTTATTACATTTTATTGCCACATGGTAGATGGCAGCAGAGGGGCAGTCTGACAAAATGGTGTCTTAAATAGAAGTGTGGATGAAGGAAAGGTGTGTTGCTGAATTTCTCTATGTGGGAGGGCGGGGGGGGGAATGGCACCCACTGACTGAGGCTTGGTGTATGTTTCTGGAGACCAAACAGTGGATGGGAGAACAGCGAGTGCTTTCAGCAGTGATGATAGTGGGTCACCTTCGCTGATGTAGATTTGTACAAGCATGGCATGGAGGCTCTTATTCATTGCTGGTGAAAATGCCCTGCTAATGATGGCGACTCTGAAAAATACTGTTTTGTAGTTGACATTTTGCTCTGTCAAATAGTGCTGTTATGCTCTGTGTCTGTTCTAGTTTTTATTTCTAGTGGAAATAAATGAGGCATTACTTTCAGAGCAATCTACATTTCTGTTAATAAGATATATTCATATGTTATATATACATACAGTTTATATTACAAAGGTTGCTATATATAATAAAAATTAGGGTAGCAAAACCAATGTAGTTAACTTTTTTAAAGTATAATGTTTATCTCTACTAAGAAATCATGCAATATTGTTCTCTTTGCACAGTTATCTCAATTTACGTGTCTGGAACAATGCTCAACATACTCCATACCTTAACTTAACTGAGATGTGTACATTTTCCCTTTTGATAGGAATTAGAAACATCATCCATTGGTATATTTATTCTTTTTTTTTTTTATAGCTGAGACAAAGTGTTCTGAATAAAAGTATTCTGTGTTATCAGGTTCTAGAGGGCTAGATTAAAACATGGAGTTTTCATGATTTTCCATTGCTTTTGTGGTAGTGAAGTAAACCAGTGCGGCTTCTAGAAGCCACAGGTCTTCAGTATACAGTACTGTTTCTAATTATACTCTTCAGTCTTTCATTTCCATGTTCAATATGAAGAAGTCTGTCTAATTTACTACTGAAAATCAGGTATGGAAACAATTTGCATATTGTTTTTTCTGCTTAGTTGATTGTTTTCCCCAAGTAAAACCATAATTTTTATGTTCACTTAATCACACTACAGTTATTACACTTCTTTCAGTGTATCAGTATTGACTGTGGTTATATTAACAAACAGTGTTTAATACTTCCTTATATCATCTCTTCTGTACAATAGCATAGCAGCTGGAGTAGTAGTAATAATAGATCTCATGTAAGAAAAGAGTTACTGCTTAGGTCAGTACATGAACAAAGGGACTTTTTTCCATAACATTTGAAGCAAATTTTCCTTCAAAGGATTCTTTGTAACTTAAGAAGTCTGTCATGTGATGGAGTTCACAGGGGGAAACAATTGGTTTTATTTCCGTAACAGTTAAGTAGCTTCCTCTTCATTCTAAGCACAATTCATTTAAAATAAATTGCATTTCTGCTATAGTTTGACACAGCCAGCTTAGGAATTTGCGTTTGATTTCATAGTGATTAGGAGGGCATTTCAACTTGTTGGCTTTCAGGAAACACTGGTCTTTAATGTGAAACTGCAGTCTGGATAGGTGTTCACACTAGATTACTCACCATTAAAACATTATAATGCCTGTAGCTCCAACAAACTGTTTGATGCTTTTAGTTACTTGTTCCGTTTTTTGTAATAAGCAAATTTGTGGAAGTACTCCATAATGTCTGAAGAAAACCAAACAAAAAACAAAAGCAGTGACAAAAACTACTGAGGGCCAAGGATAATAAATTGCCAGTTGAGGCTTCTCAGTTTTTCAAAATAGAAGTGCTTTTGAGATTTGATTAGCAATGACATATTATATGACAAAAGAAGAAAAAGGATTTAGAAATGGAAACTAAAAATAGTTGCGTAGTAATTTAATAACCTGGCAGATTTTATTCCATCTGTTAGGAAGAGTTTGAAAGCCATTTCCTGCTGCCACTCACACCGCAGAAGCTTCAGAGTTCAGAGATGGAATCAAATACCTGATGTGAAAATCTGCTATTATGATTCATATCCAAAGATTCATATCAATATCCTTGCCTAGAATATTGCACAGGGTTATTTAAAAAAGATGAAGTGAAGCTAAAAGTTCTGGATTATTATCTGTCTTATTGTTGATATCACACCTTGGGGGGAAAAAAAGACTGAAAATATTCTTCCCTTGTGATTAAAAATATATATATTAATTATATATTATATATTTATATATAATATATATATATATATAATATATATAATTTATATATTATATATATATATATAAATTTATATATATATATATATAAAAATTATTGAATGAACCTATTCCATGTTACTGGACAACCTGAGAAAGCTGTTTTGTGTTTTGTTTTGTTTTTTAGAGGATGTCCACTATTCAAATTCCATGAGCTTACTTTAAGTGTGACAGGACAGTATTATTTTGATCTGAGCTCTGTTGTCATCCCGATCTGAGGAGCAGACTGGAGGATGGCAGCACATCACCTCAAATTAGGTGGACAGAAGGTGTGAAGGGCAGCATGTGGTGTAACCTTTATTTGAGGAAGTGACCTTCCTTCTCACCTTAAATTAGTACTGACTTGCGCTGTGTTCTAACAGTGGGTTAGGTGGAACAACTCGCTTGTATCTGCCTGTACCCAGTGAAAAAGCTAGAGTCTTGGTTATTCCTAGATGATATTTCACAATTGTCTGATAGAGAACAAGATGACATTTGTTGTCTTTACTAACAGAAAATTTTTTAAGCTCTCAGTGATGTAAATCTAGATGACAGTATCAGATGGCAAAGCTGCTCTGTAATTGGGAAGCAAGAATGTAGATAGAACTGGGATGTGGGTGAGTGATAGAAGGTACCATTAGTGCTATAAATCCTTAGGAAGAGAGATGTGTCCTTGGCATTTGATCATTCCGGAACAGAATTCCAAGAGAGCACTGAAACTTCACTGTCAACTTGACAGTTTGTTTTTTCTAAACTGACCAGAAGAAACCCTGGTAAGTGTGTTTCTATCTGAAAATGTACAACTAATCCAGCTGTTAGATTAAATCTTCGTGAAAAATTAAACTGGTTGTGTAATGTACATGCCATCCATTCACACATACTTGCATGCTTTTTGCAAGTTTTAAAATTCTCTGTTGCAGGATTGTGGGTTTTTTTCACATGAAATCATCTGTTAGGAGCACAGTTAAAATAGTTTATTTTAATCTTAATACAAAGAAATAGTGATAAATAAAGCAGTAGGTTTTTTTTTGTTTTTTTGTTTTGTTTAAGGCAATTTTGCTCCTTATTTTGAAGGAACATTTTCAGGTATGTGATAGAAGCTGCATAATTTTTTTTTTTTATTCAGTTCTGAGTACTGTAGGAGAGGCTATTTAGCATCACATCAAGCCCTCGTTCTACAAAATGGACATTAGCATAGATGTTTTCATAACTGGGTTTTGAGCTCTGGATTTAAATCTTTTTGCTGCATTATTAATCCACCATGCTGTCTGCTGTGTCAGGATGTCCTTGTGTTCTACCCACTCCATGCAAAGCAGATGTGATATTCACAAATACCAATCAATTAGAATAGCACTGGTATTCATGATATTCATAAGCATAAGAAACTCTCCTATAGAAAGTTTGACACTAATATCTTCTATCGTTACTTAAGATTAGCCTGCTGGAGTAATTAAAATTTAATAGCACTAGATTACTGTGCTAAAGCTACACTAATGGTGGGTTAATATGTTTTCATAGTGAAATCAATTTTTTGTCCCCGTGAATAGGCCTTGGACTTACAAAGACCAGCTCAAGCAAACCAATTTGTTAATGTGCAAAATCTGGTGTCTGTGCTGTTTGGGCTGCTAAAGAAGGATGTGTAACTAACTGCAGGAAAAAAAGGTTGCAGAGTTGACCCATGGGCCTTTTAGACTTCAGATAACACATAGACAGCAGTCTCAAAAAATACATTCTTAAAACCAACATGAGGACGTAGATTTCCATACGGAACGGCAAAATGTGTAAGTTCATACAGAGTTTCATTATACAGATCAGATACAAGTGAAGGTTTACTTATTTGGTGCTGATTTGTAGCAGAAGGGCTTAAGTTTGATCTCCCCTTTCTACACGTCTTTTTTTAGGAATTCCTCCCCTAACCCTTTGACTCAGCATTAGCATTTGAACAGGTAGACCGTTTGATGCAGTGTTTACTTCATTTTAGTGTAACCTAATGGACACCAAACACGGCTTATTTTGAGTATGTATCTGTATTATACCAGAGATTTTCTAGAAAGAGGTGAGAAATGAGAAATGCAAAATGTGAATACAAAAAAGTACTAGTAGTCTTGGAGGAAAATAAATACTTTAATACTCCTAATGATGCAAAAGATATGGCAGTTTAAAAGTGATCTCAAGCACTGCATTTGTATTATTTAGCTAATCTCTCTCATTCTTTTTATCTATCAGACAATTGATCGGATCAAACCAGATTTTAGCCTTTTTCATTTACAAGCAAGGATTTTTACATCTCTGACTGTGCTGTACACCTCAAGGTGGCTTGAACAGCCAGTAGGAGTAATAGAAGTGATTAAACCTTGTCACAGGGGGTTAGATGTGGTGCTTTCTTCCCACATGACAGGCTGTGACCGTCAAACAGCACTGAAGCAGAACAAACGACGGTGGCAGTTTGCTGCAAGCAGTGCTACTGTCAGAACTCCTGCTAGAAAGCTAAATGCAAGATATTCAGCCCAGGGAAGTTCTAAACAGACCATGCAAATTTTGGTTTCAGAAATTTCCCTGCAAATAAGTAGTGACACGCATTAACTGTAGAGTGATTGTAGTGTTATGTGAATGACTGTCCACTGTCTCATGCTGGCCATGAACAGTTTGTGGGTGACGCTGTGATGAATTTACATCCATGTTTAGCTGTTCCTGTTATATGGTGTCTGCCTTGTTTTTGGAGAGCTGGCTTTCTAGTATAATTAGAATGAAGGCTGTCATGGCTCTTTATGGACTGCATGTGTTTGTCAGTCTGAATAAGTACGTATAGGGTGCTTTGAAAACCACATGCTTGACTGAGATCAGGATAAAATCGCATGCTCAGACATACTATACAAGCTTTAATTTCTTAATAAAGAGAACTGTGTGAGGCTTCAAAACAGTTAATTTAGAATTTTTATCCTTCCTTAAAAGGGAAAACCCAAGAAAATGAAACCCAAAATTCAGTCTGTTTCAAATACAGAATCCCAGATTTTTGTAATACAGCAAGCTTTGAATATTCACAGAAGAAAGCAGCTAAACATCTTAGTAGTCCACGTGAGGGACTGCATAATGTGAATATTTTTTTATTACATTTTAAACTGATTTTATAGTGTTTTATGCCCAAAGGAAGGGCAGTAGTGTGAATCTGTGTGTGTGTAGTTAAACCGTTAAAGGAGTCTGGAAAAAAACATTCCAGAGAACCTCTATGAACCAAATAGAGAGCTAATGTACGTGAGAATGTTTTCATTATTCAAATATATTTCCTTTGTAATTGAAGTTATACTTGTATTTCATAATGCTTTCACATAAATAATAAAACTAATAAGTAACCCTGAATAAATTCTGCCTTGAAATTCTCAAGTTGTGGTTTGTTGCTACTAGCAATGAGGTTAGATAGAATTGTCTCACTCGGCTGTGGATTGTAAAGCAGTGTAGTTGAGGGTGCATTGATAATGTCCCTTTCAGTGGGACTAAGCTCCTCCTTAAATACTTTATTTAAAATTAGTTCTCAGTTGTGCCTTTTCCATTTGGATGTTGTTTTAACTATATTATTCTGCATTTATTTAGTTTTGCAAGTCTTTCCTAAAAGGATGGTTAGCAATGAGTTTCAAAAACTTTTTTTTGCACACTTTTTTTTTTCTTTCCTGCTCCCTCTGGATACTAAAGGCAAAGAGCTTTACACATGCTGTCCTATTTTTCACAAATATTCACGCATTGTGAATACACTATCAGAGGTGTCTGTTTCAATTTTAAAATGAATGAAGAGAAATCTTGTCTTATTAAGGGAAGAATCACTGAAGCTTGCCTTTGATTTGATCATGTACATCAATTGTTCTGCATATTCTCCTTAAACTATTGGGCATGTTGCCTTCTGGTGGCTCCTGGATTGTGCTTCTGTGTTATATCCCAACCAGCAGCAGCTGCAGTAACACCAGCAGAAATACTGATGTGACACTTTGCTCTTTCAATGCGGGACATCTCTCTTACTCAACTTGTTGACTTTCTGGTGAATTATGTAGGATTTGTCACAGGAGAGCGGTCTGTGCTGAACTCAGAGTTCAGTTGCTTGGATGTACCTGCCCTTTCCCCAGTCCTTTTGTGCCTTTTTTTCTTAATGGAAGCTGAGACATGCTGGGAGGGAAGGATTTGTAGGCAAAAACTATATAGGGAGCATTGTTTCCAGCTGGTGAACGTTGTGTGGTTCGCCAGAGAAAAGCTCAGGTCCATCCGTCTTTTCTGGGGATGTCAGAAGATGATGCTCTCTAATAAATATTATCTATGTTCTGGGCAGCATAGGGAGTGGTATGAGGTAAAGTGGGACTTCTATCAAGCAGTAGTAAATTAGAAGTTGCCCTTAAAATGCTATTTCATATGCCAGAGTCTTTTCCTTTTACTTATTTTCCCTGATTTTTGCAGACCTCAAAAAGGTTAACTAGTGGTTGACGTAATGCAGTCAATGTGCATTGCTGAGCCAGGACTGCCTCAGAAATCAAGATGGGCTTATAAGAAAGCTACCTTAAATTCAAAAATGTTAATACCAACCTCAACAAGATGAATTTGTTTGCTTTATAATTTCTCTCTGTGAAATTATCACCCAAAATATATGATTAGGCAGAAAAACAGCTATAAAATCTTTCATTAGAGTAAAGGAAGCACCTCCTTGAAAAGCAGTAGTCCTGGAACAGTGTTAATTTCTTTAAAACATTGTAGGTTTTAAACAAAAAGTCTACAGGAGGTGATGTCAATATCGTTATTAAATGGTTTTCAATTAGTAAATTTAAGTTAATAAAAGTAGCAATGGTTACGTGTGAAGTAATCACGTTTAGAAAGCCCCTCAGCAGTTTCTTTGAAGTAAGTCATTAAAGTCATGATTTAGATCTCCTGTCTTGCTTACTCTCCACACAAGCAGTTAATACAAAGTTTTCCATTCTATTGTTACGGAAGAAAAAATATTTTTTTTTTAGAAAGAGCTGTAAATTAGGTTGTGCTGAAAGCATCCATTTTCTTGCCTCCATCACTGCCATCTCCCACTGTTTTCTTTGATATATGATTTGCAGACTACTATTATTATTTATGTGTTTTACAATTACTACGAATGACACCTCCCCTTCCTCAGCCCTAAGCCACAAATCTGAAATGAATAAATGCTGTTTATTGTGACAGTCTGCCTTTTGTCTGTGGAACAATGACAAACTACACCACTGACAGCCAGTTGCTGTTTTTAAGTACTGCTCTCTAGCTCAGGCTTCGAGTGCTCTTCAGAATGTAACAATAGACAGTCTTGAATAAAATAAGTGAAAATTTATTGTGTTTGTTTAGCATGCTGAGACACTATTATCCAATACCTTGAGTAAACAAGAAGTATAAATGATGTAAGCACAATAGTTCTCTGCATGTTGTTGTGATTTATACAACTGTGGTCATTTCAGAATTAATGTATTAACGCTTTTTAGTGTTAATCATTTTGTGTTATTCATATAGAGAATTGCCTTTTGACTGGAGTGAAGTGAGTGAGGAGAAATAACAGGAGCGCTTTTAATTATTTGTGTAACGTAAGAACATTTCTATTCACTCTGCCTGATCTCAACAGAGCTATGGTAGCTTGCAGTGACTTGATCTGTGTGAAGTTTATGAACATCTTCTGACCTGAAGCTAACAGGTTTTTAAGTAATGGTAGAAAGATCTAATTGTACCTAGCAGAGTAGATTTCCTAAGTAGCTCAGTTCTTCAAATTTAACTGCACCCCAGCTTGTATGTAAATGCAAACTTATATAAATTTGCTCAGGGATTTATTTGGTGTCCGTTTTTCCGTAAGTTTCCCAAAAGAATTTCCACGTGAATGTAACTTTTCATCTTGAAACCAAGTGCTGCTCTTTTTTAAATGCCACGTCTTCCCCTTACACATACTTGCAGCACATACGTGCACACGCACAACACTTCAATTATTGACGTATAATTTTGTGGTTCATTTAATAGTGGAGAACCATGTCTAGTGTTAAATTAAGCTTTTATTCAGTGCCTAAAGCTACACATGCTCTTTATCTGATCCAGAAGATTTTTTTTTCTTTGTTATGTATAATAGCTTCATATAGGTGTTTTAAAATTTCTCAGTTTATTTGTGGTGCTGTAATATTTTCTTTCCTTTTTCTTAACAAATATCAAAAAGAACATGAGCAAATTTCAGACCTCCATAGGCACTGAGCGATTGTAGAAAATATATTTCTAAACAAAGTCTCACTTGGAGTTTCAGATAATTTCATACATTAAAATCTGCAGTTACCTTTTTAATGCAAATATCAAATGAATAATTTGTCTTCTCCTCTTGGACTGCCTGTGTCTCCTTGCTGTATTTTTTTTTTCTCCTTTCATTTTCCCTTTGATATCTCTGGTTTGTTTCTTAGACTTCCTGTCTTTCTCCTTGCAGAAACACTTGGATACATTCTCCATATATTTTTCTGCCTGTTCAACAAAGAAATTTATTTCTTCTGTTTTCATTTTCAAATACAAAACCAAGTAGGGAGCACGGTACCTTCAGAGTGCACTGATTCTTGCTCTTGCAGAAGTCGTTCCTCCAGGATTGCAGTTTTTATAGCAATACTCAGAGAAAACCATAGAAGAAAACCTGTGAAGAAATTTAATTAATTAAGAAATTGTGTATCTCTTTGTATAGTGTATAAAGATAACATAACTACAGTTATGTTAAATATAACTATTATATATATAATATGCATGTAACATAAAGAATATATAAGTTCATCTATGGATACAGAAAAGTGAAATGATAGCATTCTACTTTTGAACACTTGGGAATAATTTTGAGAGTTAAAAAAAAAAATAATAATAATATTTAGTCCAGCAATATAAGCCTCCAAGTTTTAATCTATCTCACAGGTAGAAGGCCTTGAATGTATTTTGTGTGGATAACAAGTCAGGGTTGCACAGAATCCCTCTTCCCAAAGGCTCGGTGAGCACTAAACAGAAGAGAAGAGCTCTTCTAACACCATCTTTCTCGCCTACTAGGTTTTATGGTTTTGAGCACCATGAAATTAATGAATGAATCACACAACATAACAATGCATGAAATCATGAATGGACTTAGACATTTAGTAAGGAAAGCCATTTTTACATTTTCTCTAATGCAAAACTTTTCATCCTCTTCTATTGCCTCCTGGCTGCCTAAGTAAGTATCTATTTGAACAAACAGCTTTGTGCACGTTCATGCAGCTGAAGTATCCTTTCTGAAGATATGAACGATGGTTTAGCATTTCATATAATACCTGGGTGATGGCCATTGTCTAGCAGTAATAAGCAATTTGCCATCAGTGGTGCTATGCAAACGTTAAGGAGCTCTTTTAGAATCTAGAGGTTAGTTAAGCTTTCAGCTAAACTAATAAACTATTTGTTGTTTGTTTTAATTTTACTTTCACTGTGAATTTTAGTAAGTTAATTTAGGGAAGTTTCCTAAGGAGTTTTTTTTTTAAATATTTTAACTGACCCAATTATTGATAGTTAAAAATAAGAGGAAAAAATGAATGTTTACAAGAGAAGAGTGAATTCTGGCAAACTCATAGTACAAAGCATGTTGCAACCACTGCCTGTGTTATCCAAGAATAAAACCTAAGGAACAAAAGTTCAGAATTAAATAGGTGTTTACTATTATTTGAATGTATATAGATTGACTGATACTAATAGCAAGGTCAGTAAAGACCATGTAACAGGTACTTTACTGATTACTAACATAACGGTGAGACTTTTCACTTGCTGGGAACTTTTGTCGTCTATAAAAAAAACCTCCAAAAAACGATTTGGCCACCAAATATTTGGCTTAAGCTTTCTTCAGGAGTGAAATGGTGAACTGTAATTACCAGGCTTCAGTTCTCTGGTGTACTTAAGCACATTATAAGCTATGTAGATATGATAGAGTTGCATCAACGTAAAACTTCATGAGTTACAATTATCTGATTATTTTTGCTATTTCTCAAACCTATGGAGAGCACACGGTTTCACACATGTACAATAGGTTTAATCTAGATTTAAACAGGCTTCAGTAGTGAAGCTGCTATTCAGTGGAATTCATCTCAGTGAAACTGGTTACTCAGGATACATGTAGTCACTCTCAAAATAGCAGTCCAAGGGGATCCTTCCTTGAAAGCAGAAAGATTGGGTCGCTTCATTATGGAAGAGCTGTGTCACTTTCCTAGTACTTTTGCTCTGTCCTAGTTCCAAAAGCCATAGCTATTCAGCTCTCCTCATGTTCTCTGTTCCCCTCTAGTTTAATTCACTGCACTACTGGACTGCGTGGTATCAATGAATGAATCCTATTTTGAGTGACAATAAATTAATTGAAAAATAGGTGTATGGCACCATTTTGGCAATCTAGATTTAGTGTTCTAATCTAATAGAAAAGCTTTCATGCACTTATGTTGCCTCTTAGTCACCTAAACAAAATCCTCATTTGTGAGGTAGTAATGTGTCAATCATATTACAATGCTTGTTTATGCTTCAGTTTTAAAATATGAAGCACATTCTCAGTTTTAATTTTTTCTCTTCTGTAAGTTTCCTTGGACCCTGGACTCGCTAGAGATGTAAATTAGAAGGAGTAACAAGGGAACTGAGTAGAAAACAAAACAACAGTCCATTAATTCAGACCTTTTGTGCTAATATGCCAATAACCATAAAATTATTTTCTTAAACCACTTATTTGAAGCCCACTCTTGGGTAGACTGTGTTGGTATACACTGTGACAAGATTCTCTAAGTATTTTTTTTTCTTTTTTTCTTTTTTTTTTTTTTAATCCTTTTTTTTTTGTCTGATATCATGAGTATTTGCTCAGTGCTGACCCGTGCTCTTCATTTATAGATTTTACTGAGACCTTAGCATGTAAATTATCAGCAAACAACAGCAGAAGAAAGGTAGGTACAGGATTTGACCTGTGACTACCAGACAGAATAATTTTGCTGCAACACTGCTTTGGGTATCCTGTTAAGACCTCAACAAAAATGTGAAAAGCACTTTGTGAACTGAATGTAATTATAATTAACATTCATTGAGATGACATTAAAAGGAATGTCTCTTCCACATATTCCAGTGTGAATGTGTAACTACATCAAATCCAAACTAGCGCAGCAAAACAAAAATATATTATTGACAGGAAAAAAAAAAAAAAAAAAAAGGAATGAAAAAACATAGAAGCCTTATAAAGTTTGTTAGGAATCTACTGCTAGCAGTTAATTTTACATGCAGAATATCAAAAGCTATCGCCTGAACAAACCACAAAGTTCATAAACCTTGTTCAGTTCACTGTTTGATATGATAACGTATGGAGCATATGTAATTTTCTTATCTTTGACTGCTGTTGTTTGTTCTGTTTTTGAGAGTGTGTCTTATTGCTAAATACCTAGTTTCTATTAATAACTGTGAAAATCACTCACTAAATACTTCTGAAGGGTTTTAAAATAATTTTCTTCTATTTGCAAGCCAATGCTTCCTGAATGCTTCCTCTGCTAGAAAGAAAAAATTCAAAACCAAAGTGCATGTGCAGTCATTAAAAACCGAACCTAAAAAAATGCATATTGAGGAAGCGCAATAAAAATATTTATCTACAGATATTCTTTTTTTGATTAGTTTTTCATCAGCATAAGAAGCCACAAAATACCCAAGATTATTTTTGCATTCCAGTACTGTCCTCAGTACTCGGGTGTTCTCCAAGCACAGGAGCAGCATAGAATTCCCAATGCAAAGAGATTTACAGATAAAAAATGAGGGATAAGAAGATTAGAACTAAAATATATGCCAATTTTATAGAATATATAATGAAATCCTTATTAATATGTAACCTTGACTAAGAAGTTTCAGCATGGATCTCTCAGTCTTTGCAGAGGATTTGAAAAATCTTTTTGGAGTAATTACATAAATATGCAAAGGAAATCTCTTAGTTTGTCCATGTTATCCAGCAGAAGCTTACTGAAAATGACAAAAGAAAAGTCTGGAAGAAAGCTAATAATTGCATCTCTCCAGAATATGCACTAGAACCGTTGCTAAACCTGAGAGAAGGGAGCATTTTTCTGAGGCAGAAATATTTGCCAGTAATTAACATTTATATGCACTACTGAAGAGTAAGGAGTGCTGTGAAGAACACCAAAAGAACCTAGCACATCTAGAGAATGTATGTTGTGGCTGATGAAACTTGTCCTCCCTGAGTGGGAAACAGCAGACACTGCAGTGAACAAATCACAGTCTTTTGCATGTGCTGGGGGATTCTGATTAGATGTAGCCTCTCAGGACAAAGATCTAGGCATCACTGCAGACAGCTCAATGAAGACATCTACTTAAAATGTATCAGAGGTCAAAAAAGTGAATAATATTTAGGCTGGGTAGGGAATATTATGGAAAATATTACAACGTTACGTAAATTGATGTACATCCTTACCTTGTCTGTTAAATTCCATTTTGGTCAATTCTTCTGTGAAAATGATATAGAGGGAAAAAATGAAGGTTAAACAAGGGCATATATATTTTCCGTATTTTTTCCTCTAACTTAGAAGAGAGCAAAGTATAAAGCAATACATCATTCTGAATAGTAATCAAAATATCAACTAGATGTTCTTCTTTTTCATTCCTAATAGAGATCAACTAAAGACATGTGTCTTTATGAAATGCAAGTCTTGTCCTTGGCATATACCAACTTTTGTTGCTTTAAATGTAAGATCTGTGATAAAGCACTTAATTAAATCCTATTCATCTGGAAATAAGAATTGATATTTAGTACCAGCAGAATAATACAGACAAAGCTGAAGAGCTTTGTTTAAAAATGCAATGTTATCATTGCAAAATAGCAGTCCAGAATAGCAGTTCTGTCTTAGAATTGCATCATTTCTTTGTGGTTTTAGTCAAACTGGAGAGTTAGAGGTTTTTTTTTTTTTTTTTCCTAAGTAATACACTGATATTTTTCACTGTGAAACAAACAGTTGTCTGCTGTTTTCTTCTTTTCCCAAATTGATGACATCATGTCAGTAATTAAGTATTCTACTGTCTTTTATAAGAAACTATCAGCTAAGTGGGAAACCTTTTATCAAGTAAGGCTTGGATATGTGTTTTCTATAAGTTAACAAAAGCTTTTGAAGAGGCAGAAGCAGGTGGAGATTAACTCTTTAGGATACTTGTATTTGCTCTGCATGCTGAGTGGAAATACTTTAAAATTGTGATGGCAGATCCTTCTCTGCCGTCACAATGGACTAAAAGACAAACCCAGTAGTCAAATGATCTTGTCAAGCTTTTCTCCAAATATGATTTCAAAGCACTATAATACCATTAGCTAACAGTAATTTGAGCTGTTTAGTAAGTGTGCACACATCTCACTTGTGTAGAGTGAAGACCTTAAGATGAGTAGGAATGCATGTTAGTTACCATAATGGCTGTTTGAACAAAGGATAAACATTATCAAATGATTTATTATGATGTGATAAAAGGAGAGAAGATATTTATAGAGGGGAATAGAGTCACAATTATCTGGGCAATTAAACATCAGAATATAAAGCTGTGAAAAAATAAAAAAGGCTCAGGGCCCATCTTTCCATTTCCTTTGGTTTTCTTTATTTTTGTTTTTCCGTTTTCTCCCTCCACATCTCTCCCTCTAATTTTCTAAAGTTATGATTTTGGTCAAGAAAAAATATTGATTCATCTTAATCTATTCCATATGTTATTGTGAAACATATGAAACACGTGAAACAGCTATTTTAGTACTTCTACATACAATGCTCATTACTGTTTGATTCATTGTTTCTTATTTTCATGTTCTTTGTTTAATAAATACTTCTCTTCATTTTTCTCCTGGGGAAAAAAAATAATACAATAAGGCTTTATAGTAAAAATTGTAAAATTTAAATATGGTATAGTTCCTAATGTCTACATTGTAAATTTCTAACAAAGATATTTGTTACCAAATGTAAATATATACCAGAAGGATAAGCTTAGGTGTATTGTCCTGAAGTCTATCCATTTTTAGAATATGAAATAACATTTTGCCAGATTTCTTTGTTAAGCTATAATTGTACTCTGAGTTATTTAATTTTTGTGGCTTTTAAAAATGTTAAAAGGGCAAGGAGTAGGTAATGAGCTTTTTGTGAAGTATGTTAGGAAAACAGAGAGTAACAGGTTTCTGGGAATGAGGTGTATTGGAACAATGTTGGAGAACTGAGGTGTGCTGTCAACTTTCTGACAAACCTTTATTCTAAATCTAGTGAATTAAGTTAGAAGGCCATAAGTTAAACATTAGACATTATTTGAATATTGCAACTGCAGTAGTCCTTAAGCATCAGGAATTAAAGCAGCCTAACAGTTTCATTGTGAGCAAAAGGCAAAGCCATTGCAGTTTCATTTCTGAAGCTGAATATGGATATCTATAAAAATTAGTCAAGGATTATTAGCTTAGTTACGTAATTATGTTGATATTTGAATCAGTCTCTTTTTCCATTGATTATTGCTGTGAAGCAATAAATATATATAAGGGGCAATCAGAAGTATAGACACTATACACATGATAATAACTTCCTTTTTCTCATTATAAGACAAATGAATCAATAAATGATTCAGTACGTTATGGTACTTTAGCTATTAAATATTAGTAAAAATTATTGTATGTTGGTCTTAGTTAGAGGAACCAAGATTCTCTGTATAATCAGCTTAGATGCCTCACTAAAGTTAAAAATGCTTACATTCGCAGTACAACTCTTGCCAATCAAATACAGAAGGAGATCAAAAACTGATGTCTTAGTCCTGATAAAGCCCATCTTACTAACACCAGCTGTGCTATCTTCCTTCTGTTCCCTGATAATCCCTGTAAAACTTCACTGCTTTACCTAGTACTGTTGATGGGTTGCAGGCCCATATTTGCAAGAATTACCCAACTGATTATTTTATTTATTGACATGATAACTGATTGACCACAGACTCTAAAGCGTTAAAATTCTAAAATATAAGGCCTAGTCAATTCAAACACATATGAAAAATGAAATTGTTGTTTTCATCCACAGAACTCTTTATTCTTTCAAAACTCTTTTATTTTATCTGACATTCTGATTTTAAAATGATGGGTTTAAACTGTGCTAAACATAATCTCTAGTTACTGTTGACAGGGAAGAGATTTCATTACCGTCATCACATGTATTGTGTGCTTCCTACCTAAATACAGAATGAAACTATTTACTGAATAGTTCTGACATTTTTATTTGTTGTTTTTAAGTCTGATAGCCATAGGTGTTTTTCTTTTTTAGCCTTGTGTCTTTTCATCTTTTTTTTCATCTAATGATCAATTTTTCCTAATTAATAGTTACGATTTCATTTCAAATTCATTTTTCCTAGTGTGCTTGTCTTGCAGCAGGTTTTGAGTTCATGAGGTGTGAGGTGCTTTCTACTGAAGAACTACAATATTTATATTTTTTATCTGGACTTTGCATTTAGCATGTGAAAATGAAACACTAGCAAAATGTAGTAATGAAATCTGTGCTTTATTACTTATGTGGTACGGAGAATGATCATCTATCTACCTGTAAGATACTTCTTAGGAGACTAATTTATACTTCTGAACTTTTATTGTTTTAGTAAGAATTTCACAGAGTGCATGCAAGCAGAGAAATATCTTCAAAGTAACCAAGATTTTTCTCAAAGGAGTGGAATAGAGTTTATTGAAGATGAAAAAAATTCAAATATATTAAAAGTGACTCTATGTGATAGAAATCTACTAAAGAATTACATGAAAGTGGTGGGAGAAATGTCTATAACATGTAAGATTAAGCTGAAAAATAAGCTGAACCTCCAGCTCTCATTTATTTTACAGTTCCACAGTCTCCCTTTGCCAGTCACAGGCTGCGTTGCTCTTGCACATGGGGCTGGAAGCCTTGTATGGTAAATCCTCCTCCCCTCCTTGATGTCTCTGTGCATTATCAGAGTAGAAATGCACACATACTACTCTGCATAATACAGAGCAGTAATATTTAACACAGAGCTCCTGTGACATACACAAACCACTCGTTTCTTGTTAATATGGAAACAGCAGAAAGTCTCTAGAGGGTTGTCCAACCTTATAATGAGAGCCCTGTGTTATGCGCAGCTCTGCAGCCTCAGAAGTGGCCATGGATTCGTCCCCTGCTGTGAAATTTGGCTGCTGCCTGAGGCCCTGTGGAAATCATGTTTCTTGCTGTGCCCAACCACGTGCAAGCCTCCCTGCTGAGAAAAGGAAGGAAATTCACTCAACTGCGTTCATCTCTTTCTGTCACTGAGACAGAGAGAAAAGCATCCTTCCAAATTTTTTCTTCTGAAGAGGGAAGTAGGAGGGTGTCAGTATATTCCTGAGGATGTGCTGATTGTCAGTGAAGAACTTGGTATCAGGAGGACAGTCACACTAGCAGGCACTACAAACTCAGTAGCTATCACAACACTAAATGGGGGGAGGAAGGGAGAAAGGAAGCCTTGAATATTCTTTCCTTCTCAAGAGGTGCCAAGATCAGTGCAGGAGAAAAAAGGAGAGGTGTAATGTGAACCATATGTGTTATTGTTATGACCTGCCAAAATCAGTGGAACAGTAATAATCACATGATTTTATAGGTTTTTATCTATTAAATCTCATCTACTTGATGCCTTTGCCCTTGCTTTTCACTTGAGAGACAAGGGTTCTGAGAGCCAGTGAAATGTAAGGGACCAATATTCTGAGGAAATACTTGGAAAAATTTGGTGTTTAAAATCACAAATAAATTATACACTCAAAAAAGCTGCAAAGAGCATTTTATATGCTGCAGAGCTGAAGTCTTCAGAAAATGACAAGCAAATAAAAAAACTTAGTTTCCCCCTGAATGAGTATAATCAAAGGTCTTGATCTTGAAGACAAAGTGTATTTCAGTTTATTTGATTCAGAGGCTGGAATAACAGTGAGCTTGGAAAGACAACAATAGCGTTAAGAGAGCATAAGTGGGAAACGTTCTTGAGAACGCGACTGCTGGAGAGAAAAGGCAATTGTTTACCTTTGATATTACCTATTAAAAACCTGGTAAGAGCTTGGCTTGCATAAATAGTGAGTGTGTTGATGTTAGTAGACCTATTAGAGTATATCATGACTTGAATTAGTCAAAAGAAAGATAAAACATTGCTGATAATGCCAATAGCAGTGTTTTAATAAGCTAAGGAATGCTTTGTGCATTCTGGCAAAGATGTAATTTTTTATTCGTTCAGCTGTGCTGCAGAAATAGGGAAAAATAAGCACCAAGAGAAGAGTGAAAAGAGCATGACAGGAGTCTACTGCTGGAAAGTAATCCTTCACAAATGAGGAGACTCAACTTGTTATGGAGGGAGAAAACAAGGTACTGCGGAGATAGGCATGAAAGAGATGTGAGCTGAGAATTATCTCAGGTAGGCTGGAGGGAGGGGATCACAAGATGAGAATGCAGAAATCAAAGATGCTTCTCAGTGATTTCAGTAAGGAGGAGGGTTGTCTTAGGAATGTTATAAAGAAACAGAATAAAGGAAAAAAATAAACTTGAGATATACCTCTTACCAGAAATTAGAGAGGAGAGCAATGCAATAAGGAGAACTGAGAACTGAGAATGAAAAGAAATGGAAGGAATTTACTTTCAGAAATGCCTACTTTTTTCTTTTTTTTTTTTTTTTTTCTTTTTTTTTTTTTTTTTTAATATATATGTTTAGCCACACATTTATTACTGAGAAATGTATAGTAGTGTCTGTATTATATACATGGTTGCAGTATGGATGCTTTCAGCATCAATGTTTTCTTTGTTTCTTTTGAGGACTATAGGACTGTAGTAGAGCAGAAAAAAAAAAAAAAAAAAAAAAGTAAGCCATAAAAATGTTACAAATATTTTCAGATTGGTTTGTCACAGTGCATATATATACATGCATGTACTATTATGGCCATTTTAGGAAGAGTATTATATTTTTAATGATTCTGCAGGTATGGCGTATGACCTAGTTCCAGGCTGTTGAGTGATAACATTTGTGTGAATCCTATAGGATTCCATATTGTGCTTGTAGTAAGGAGCTACTGGAAATTGTTTTGCTCCTGCCAGACTGCTGGGAGCTTAAAAAAAAATAAAAATAAAAAGTAACAAAACAACAAAACCTAGCTGCAATTTATTTCACATATTATGGTGAATAATAGTTGGAGCAAAATATAGAGCATATATAATCAAACTGGTTTTGAAACTCATGGTATTTTCTAGTTTGTATGAAATGATAAATTATATATTTCCACTTTTTCTTGTTATCTTTTCAAATCAAAAGTTGATGTGAAATTATTACTTAAATTCAAGAATTTGTCATCAACAAGATCAGCTTTTGTTCTGAGACAGGAAGAGAAACGTGCACTATTTAAATAATAGTTTTTGTGTCGTGATTCTGAATGGATGAGGCAAACAGAAAGTGGACGCAAAGAGTGCAACTTACATAGAATAGCCAATTGCCTCAAAAATAGAGCTTAAAATATAAAGAAAAATCTACTCTGGTTGGCATTTGCATGAAAGGAGGCAAAAGCCGCTTTTAAGTGTTGCTGAAATCCAGTAATTCTACAGTATTTATTAACTTAATATGCAGTATTCTGATTTTTTCTTTTTTTTTTTCTTTTTTTTTTTTTTCTTTTTTTTTTTTACCTCCCTAGAGTCTACTTCATTTAGATTACATGAACAAAAACACCCAACACCTTTTTCATTAGCACTTAAAACAGTGCATGTTTCATCGCACCATTGTCATCTTAGCTGCAATATCTGGATTATATTTTCTCTTTCTTTAAGTGCTACAGATGAATATTGGCTTCAAATACTACAGTGACTTTCTTTTTGTTTGTTTGTTTTTCCTAGTTATTTAATACCTATTACAGTTAAGCTAGCTCTTTTTTTGGTCTAGTTTTAAACTAATCTGTAAAATTATTTACAGCAGTTACATCCCCAGTGAATTTTTATTATCTCAGGGGATTCAGGGAGGTTCAGTTCAACTGCATAAAACACCAGGTGAAGGGCATTGTGTCATTGTGAACCTCATATTTTCACAGCATTCCATTTCAAATTTTGGTGAGAAATGAAGAATGTTCTAAGTAACAGCATAGGCAGATATTATGTTCTTTATTTGTGACTTTGGGAATAAATTGCATTCTGGGAAAAGTGGCTGAAAATATGGGTAAAAGTCGAATGCAGGATTATTGTAGATCCTGTCAAAATAAATGGGAGAATATTTTTTACTATGTAATTAAATGTCAAGATTTGTGAGTTAATGGAATTTTTGTAGTCACATCAAGGTCAGACGAGCAATTACTGTATATGAATTATCTGAAATCTTGTATAGCCTCTTCTAGCTAGTCTTAGAGCATCTATTTATATTAGACATCTTTGCCATTTCTGATGTTTCTCCCCCATCGTTTCTGTTAACAGCAGTGTGGTGCATTTTGTCAATTCTGTACTTGTTTGCAAAACCTTCTTTTATTTCACTGAAGAGCTTGCAATTAGTCCACTTCTCCCTATTGAGAAGCATCTTTGTAATAACAGCTTTCCTGGCAGAGCTTTTGTTAGGCAGATTTTAAAATCAAGAGTCTACAAAGGTTGGGAAAAATCCAATCATACAAAAGTTCAACAAATCCCTTTCAAGGTCATATCAGTTAAGATTACGTAGATTTTCCACTTCAGCAAACATTAGAGTTCAGCATTTCTAGGGACATATTCAGAGGGCTAGAATTAATGAAATAAACCAATTCCTAACTGAAATTATTTGCTAAACTGAAGAAGAAGAAAAAAAAAAAAGTCTGGAGTCCCTTTTTTTTTTTTCTTTTTTTCCTCTTCCATTTTTAATGGGGTTACCTTTCTGCTCCATGTAGCCGCTTGTATCACTTTCTTTGAAGTTGCTGGCAGTGTTTGCTCTGACAGCCATCGGGTGTGAGAAGTATAAGGCTATAGCAAGCATCTCCATAGCATAATCCGACCAGGCACTGTTGGTCATTGATCCAGCTGCATGCAGCAGCTTAATAGTCAAAGGCCATGATAATTCCCTCCTTCTGTCTTTTCTTTCTTCCAAGGCAAAATCTTCACCTGGTGTTTTTGATTCATGCATTCTAATTATGATGGCTGCCACCATCAGCCCTGTGGGTGACACTAGAAATTCTCTCAGCCAACAGCTTGTTAAGCGACCATGTCAGCCTGATTTTAGGGCCCATTTTGCAGTTCACCGCAGGCCTATCTAAAAGCATCAGGAGTCTCGTCTAGCAGGACAGACTCATTGTCTTTCTAAATGTCTCCTTCTGATAAGCAGATCCAAATATGGTTCATTCACTGTGGATTTGAAGGCACAGTGGGGAACTTGGCTCACATAGTGGATACAACAAAATGCTTAATATTTTCACTTGGTATAGAGCTAAAGAACCCAATTTTCAATTCCAGGATAAAAACATTTACTCCCTGACTATGATCAAGAGTTTGAAATTTAAATCAGAAGTCTTCGAAAGCTATTCTAACTCTCAAAGGAGCAGGCTTTCCCATACTTAGTACAAAGAAGAAAATCCTGGGTTTGAGTCACACAGAATTCACACGATGACCAGAAATGTTCTTTGTTGCCTAAAGATATTGAAGAAAATTTTCTCTGAATAATTTTATGTTAAGTATGTGATGCTAGTGGCTGTGAGGTTACTAACAGCCACGTGAATACTGCAGTCTGATCTGCCTTGCAAACATTATTTGTTTTTAAATAAGTGCTACAAATGCTTTACTACTACATATATTTCTTTTTAATGTTTTGGCTGACCCAAGCTTTGGCAGCAGAAGGCAGTGAATATCTTTCAGCAGCAGGAAATGAGAATTTTACAAAAACTATACTAATGTGGCTCTCTGTATTTAACTGCCTCTCTGATCTGCAAACTATTATTTCTTTCAGATAGAAATATGGCTAATTTTTCTCATGCTACATAGGCATTTTGTAATCAGAATTAGTAGGAATTATAAACATCAGTTAAGAATAAAATGTGTTTTCCATTTCATGCTAATAAGTGTATTTGACACTGTATTAAAACATGGCTGCATTGAAGTGCTGCAGCTTAGTTCATCTAAGAACTAGTAAAGACAGATATGAAAACAAGTAGCTGCACTTCCTGGTAGCTTAAATCAACAACTTTAATATCAACTTCACACAGTTTTTGTTCTGTAAGAACAAAATCAGTTACTTACAATGAGGTACAGAAAAGTGCCTATCTTGCAGAATTATCAGTTTGAACCAGTATGCATATGGGATGAGCTAATTTAAGAACTCCACAGGAAATTAGAGTGGGTCTTTTATTATCAACATCCATTTCCTAAATACTGTGTTGCTTTTGGCTTATATTCCATTGACCTATAATAATGATACTGGAGATTTATTTGATCCCTTTGTAAGTTGGCAAACTGGCAGCCATGCCTTTCTGTAAGCTCACTTGGGAAGATAACTGAAAAGCCCATTATATTGCAGAAAAATCTAGTAATTTGTAGCCTGTGTTCCCCTTAGTGATTGTGCTTTCATGTGTAACGTGCTGTTGAAAAACTTATTCCCACTTATAGATTCTCGAAGGTTTTATAGGAAGGGGCCATTTCCAATATATGTTATAATTGTGCTTTGGCTAACGTGTGTCTCTTTCCATTTTTGAAGTGCACATTTTCTAAAGTAACCAAGAAATTGTGGCAAACCTATGCCTATGGCTGCACAAGACAAAAAGAAAAAAGATACATACTCTATTGTGATACTTGGAGTCACTGTTCCCAAAATGTATAGGTAGCTCAAAATATTACGTTCAGCTGAACAGGCAGTATTTTTGTTCTCTTTGTTTCCCACCCATTTTTTTTCTTTTGTGTATGGAAGTTCTTTATCATACTATAAAATCCTGAGTTACAGCACGGGGTGAAAACTGCCCAAAGTTCACTGTGGAACTAAGAAAAATAGAAAGCTATGTGAACTTGAAATAATGCATAGATGTCTAAAATTAGCAAAAGTAAACCAGATTATTCAGGAAGCTAATACTATGTGATATTTTATGGCAGCAAAAATGTGGCAACAGGATAAGGATTCATGCCCATTGCAGTGGCACAGTGTCTGTGGAGAATTGTGTTGCATTTGCACCTGCTAATGTGGTTTGTTAACTCTTGGCTTTTTTGAATTATGATAATTCTGGCCTAGACAGGGCCTAACAGAGCAAAAACTTGAGTCCAGTATATTTTTCCCTTTTTGATTATCTTGAAACATAAGACATCTCTTCTTCTGAAAATACTTTGTATCACCGTGAATATTTTCATATTGGAATTGAATATGTTAGCTCATAACCCCAAGATGAGACAGATAAAATACTTCAGCTTTGAGATTTAAGGGTAGAGCAAGTAACTCAATGAACACTTGACAGAGATGTCCTTCATCCTAATAAAAAGAGCAAGCACCACACTGATTATAAATAACATTTGTTCTTAACATGTTCAAACTCCTAAAACGTATATAGACAAGTCTAGCATTTTTCTATATTGCTTAATAGGAAATATTGGTTATGATTTCAGTACTAGTGGGCAAGCCTTGCATGCTGTCAATCAAAGTATCCTGTCTGGACTTTGTTATCTCCCTTCATTCTTTCCAGCAGGCTGCAGGCTGCTTTCAGGTCTCGGAAGATATAAGCCTTTCCTTTAAAAATAACCAGGAGCTTAGCAATGAATAGTACTGCTGCCTCAATTCCTTCCATTATAAAGTCCTGCCTAATGCTTTTCACTTTACTTTTTATTTCCTTTGTAGTGCTGAGATCTGGGAAAATTAACATCTATGGTGCTCCGTATTCGATCATATATTTGAGACTTGCAGCTTGCAGCATTCTCACATGATCTCTGCTATTAGTGAATGTAAAAACAGCTTCTACCCATCTCTCTCTTCCTATTTGCTGAACTAATAGATCAGTGGGAAAGATTTTCCATGCATAATGTGAAGAAATAGCAGCTTAGCTCAAGGATTTTTTGGTTTACCATAGGTCAGGGAGAGGATGAGAATCCAGAAATTTTGTTATTTTTCCTTTACAACTTTCTGCCTGGACTTAGGCATATAATATTATCCTCTTTCTGGTGAAGGTGCTGGGTGTAAGCTGTTAGTTTCTTCTGTAGTCTGATCATAATGAAGTGGACAGCTGCAAGTATGTAAACGTTGTATAGGAAAACCGGGACAAAAACTACCATGGTTCATTCATTCAGGTACTGCATGGTCATTGAAAGCTCTCTGTTACATCAGACTGTTAAACTTAAGGCTAATAAGGAAGTGTCAAAGGAGATACTGAAGGACATCTCTATGGAAGCCCTAAGGGTAAAGTTTTTTATGCAACTGGATCAAAAGAAGCAATAGCTCTTTGCAGTACATCCAACTTTCTGGCAAAATACATAGCTAGCTCTGAGGAATCCATTTTATTACGAAGACAAATATTTTTACTATGTGCATGAGTTCAGTCTCTGACATTGCCTGGGACTCTCAGTTTATCTCATTCGTGCAAGTTACAAAATGCTTTGATTTATGTTGCAGAGCAATCACACAGCCCACAGACTGGATATATTTTGTTTAAAACAAGATTGGAAGATGTGCACTTTGCAGATGTACTCTCGTGGGGCCCCACTCATTACTTTGAGATATAGCCATATATATTATATGTTATATGTTATATGTTATATGTTATATGTTATATGTTATATATTATATGTTATATATTATATGTTATATATTATATATTATATATTATATATTATATATTATATATTATATATTATATATTATATATTATATATTATATATTATATATATATATGCTATTATTGTTATTATTTTTTTTTTTAAACCCTGTTGGTGATTTAGTAACTACCCCTATAAATTGCAGAGAAAACTATAAGTGCCCTTGATGGGTCTCTCACCCATCAAGAAGAAATGTCTGAAGAAACTCATCTCTTTTCTCCTCTTCCAAACTGAGAGGAAAATGGTTTAGCTCAGACTTTTAAGTTACAGATGGTTTAGCAACATTCCTGAACGATCAGATGCTGTATGTTTTGTCTTTAAGTCCTAAAACTGGTATTTCATTTGTATTATGTATATAACAAATAATATTTCAAAAGGATTCATAATAATGTTAGATATATTACTTGCAGTGAGAAAGGACCAAATAAATCCTACCTTTCCAAGCATAAAACTCATTAAAAAGCAACTCATCAAAGTTGTAAATGTAGCTGCATTACTAAGTTCTTTTTCTGAGCAGCATCAATTACGCAAACTTTTAACTGGTAGCTATAATCCTCAAGGTTGGGTCTGATTAACAAAGCAAGTGAAAGCCTGCTGACTCTAAAGCAAAAAAGCAAATAAATACATGTTGCCATTTTCTTCAATAAAGTAATAAGCAGTTTAGAGTAAATGTGATTGGCATAAAATGATCTCAGAAATAATGTCAAATACACTCATGAAACAGCTTATTGATGTCAAATTGGCAAAATAGGATATCTTTTCAGCAAATTTACCCAGTTTAAATCAGAGTTAGTGTGACAGATATGGAAAGAATTTATTCAAGACAAAATTAAATTATATCCTAACTAGCGACCAAATAGCAATATTCATTTAATCAAAGTGTGATCATTGTTTGGCAGTTATTTTTTAAAACTTACGTAAAATCAAATGGATATTTGTACAATTGTAATAGCTGAGCTGTGCAAGCAATTGGAAAGCTTATGCAGCTGTCCAAGGAGGTAAAGAACCAAGAAGAATTTGGCATATCAAATAATCATAATACATACCTAACTAATGAAACTACATAGGGTTAAATAGAACTATTTCCATGTAAAAGAAACCAGAGATTTATATTTTACATCTCAAACTGGAGAATAAAAAGAAACAGTGACACTGGGAGTCGCTGAAATTAGAATATAGAAACGACTGAGCAGTTCAGACAGTAGTTCCATCTAACCTAGTCATGATGGTATAGGCATGATAGTCATCAGCAGGAGTCGCCATGCATGCTTACACAGTAAAGAGCTATGCAGATATATGATACTTCCTCTAACATTATCTCAGGTACCAACTGTTTTAAGTTTAGAATCACAGGAAGATGGGTATAGCTGTTATTGATGGATCTTTCTTGTGTTTCTCCTTTCTACTTTTAAATCCACATAGACTTAAAATATTTATGGCCTTCCTTGGCAAGGGTCTCCACAGATATCTTCTCCTTTTGTTAGGAATTTAGCTCTCAGTTTCGTTACTACTCCCTGCTTATGATATTGTAACAGAAAATGATCACTCCGTATCCACCATCTCAACCCTTCTTTTGATTTTGTGGACTTCAGAAATTCACACAAATACATCTGTTAACATGGATGGACCTTAGCCTATGTTATTCTTCTTCATTGAGCAGTGTTTTTGTGCTTTTGTATGCACTGTTGTAGCACGATTCTGAATCTTTTTGAGATTTTTGAGTTTGGGAGATAGACACAGTATTCAAGCTATGGCGAAGTAATATGCTAAGGGAACAGTGAAAATGGCACAGTGATGATCAGTGATTTTATGCTATATTCCTAATACTTAACTTTCAGACTGCTGCTGGGCCTTAACGTAGCCTTCAGTAGTGGATTTTTCTCAAAAACGATTTGGAAATCAATGTTCATTTCCTCCTCTGGACCACCCCACACTTCTTGATCACTCATATGCTTTGTAATTCTCCCAGAAAGCATGAGTGCAAAGAAAATCTGTCTTTGAAAAAATAATATGTCCTAAGAACTTATTTATTAGTTTTTCCTCAGACATTCACTCATGATACCATCCATCAGAATCTTTATTTGCCAAGTACAGGCATCAAGCTTACAGCTCTGCAGTTCCTCAGATTTCCCCTTATTTCCCTCCTATCCTCTGACACTAAGGTAGATTTAAGAAAAGGACTTTTAATCATCACTAAATAGTATAAATATAAAAAATGGTACACCATCACTAAGCACAGACAATTAATCTCTGGTTGTTTTAAGAAACCCTGAGTGTGTATCATCTAGTTCTGGATGTTTACCGCCATTCATTTTTGTCAATGTATACTGTAATAGGTTCTTCAGTTCCTTTAATGTCATATTGTCTTATGATTCTCTGTCAGATAGGGGTTGGGAAGAGACTTCCTAGTTTCTTCCATGACAAATGCAGGAAATGATTTAGTTTCTCTGGAATGACCTTAGCTTGTCTGAGAAATCCTTATGTACTCCCCTCATCAATTGACACAACAGAATCTCCAGCACCTTTCTCCTGATAAATTACAAGGAAGATTTGTTATTATTGCTTATTTATTTTACTAGATGTTTTTCAGACTTTTTTTGTAGACTTTTTGGTGATGCTTTTTGATTTAATATGCCAGAGTTTGTTGTTCTTTCCATTTCTTCATTTGAATAGGATCTCAAATATGTGAACAGCACTCCCTTCCTTATAATAACCTCCTTAACTTTTTTTTAATTGGTAATATACACCTGTTTTGTTTCTTTTTTCAATGTGTTATCTTTAAGTCATTTCCATTCTATAATTTCCATGCTGTCTGCAGAGATTTGATTCTCTTAGTTGCCCTCTGTAACTTCTTTTCAATAAATGTCCTCATATTTATTCCTGAAATGTCTGGAAAACATAGTTCTTGAAATCTTCAAGATTAAGAAGGATACTGTCTCACAGTAGGAAGCATATATTGGACATATTGCAGCATCATTTTCCATAATTTATGCTGACTGTGGTTATAATAACAGTGTTATTTTCATTTTTCAATTCTCTAACAGAAGAAATATTTTAGTCTCCACCAGAATAAATTTGTTTCCTACAAAAACATTCCTAATTTTTGTCTTTAAACTTTAATAAACTTTAATAAACTTTTTTAAAACTTTAAGAAAGTTTTAAAGTCTGGTCTGTTACTTCAGTGAAAGATCCCCAGTGGCAGAAAAATATTGGAATAGTTCATGCAGCGTGTTGTCTAACAAAGGGTGCATTTCTGTTCTCCAGGTGAGATGTTTTAGTTGTAATAGTTTACACATGCTGTCTTGACACCAGGGCAGCCATTCCTTCCTTCGTTGTTAAATTATGGCACAGACATTTCTCATCGATTGCAATTTTACAGCCATTTCAAGGCTTGGCTTTGGCCCCATGGTTTCACTGTGCCTGTACAATTGAGGAGAATAGCTTCTGTGATGGGTAATATTATGGTCATTGTGATCCTGTGGGTTGGATTCAAAGGCTCTACTGAAGGTGGACAAGATGCATAAATGCCTGTGGTACTTTGACTGTTGTTGACAGATTTTTGTGAACTCCAGTTATGTGAAGAATATGCTGCTTTCCTGGTTCCATGCGGCCTATGAAAGCTATGAAAAGATTTATACTGCTGCTATAAGGTTGATACTTATCCTCAAGAGGCAGGACACATGCAGAGGTGTTTTGAATCGGACTGTCTGAGTTTATGACGTCAAGTAATCATCCTCTGATTATTTGAAATCGAGAACTAAGTGGCATTTTTCCACTCTTACAATTTCTTAGGTAGGATTGTTTGATTGTGTGCTTTTGGCCCACAGAACTGAAATTCATTTAGTGTCCTTTTGTGGGTACGAGATACCCACAAACTGCAAGTTTATGAAACCTGTTTCAAAAAGCAGATACTTCTGTTTCTGCTTCTCCAAGTAGTATATAGGCTGAAGAGTTTAAAAATAAAATATATATATATATATACGTGTGGTCTTACTTGTTAAAATTTTCAGACAAAATGTAAAGTTTACACAAACAAAATTCTAGCACCTGAATACTTGGGTCAATTGTCTAAATTGTTATTTTTCAAACTGCTGCCAACATAAATTCCTTTCTGGAAAGATGGTAATTGTTATATGTAGTGTTCACTGTGCTGCCTATATACATCACTTTTAATTCTTTATAACCATCTCACAGAACATAGGTACATGAAGCTGTGAACACTCTCAGTTTGTTCTGACAAGGAAGGTTTTATATTATGCCTATCTTTAATCGTTTAATCCTGTCTGGAAAGTCCAGGATTTAATTCAGGTCCAAATGGGAAAGTTGCTAACCTCAAGCAGACATACTCCTGTTGGAGATAAAAAGAGTTGTCACTGTCTGTATGTTTTCAGCGAATTGACTGGAGCTAAAATACTGCTTACAGTTCCAGTGCGAGCTTGTTGGACTCTAGCATTTGCTTTCTCAGTCTACCAATGGATCCTCCACTTTCTTTCAGGACAGCAGACATTGGGTTACATTTTTCAAATTAAACTCATCTATGCCTGTAAAAGCAGGTGGGTAAACAAACATTCACATCTATAGTTTCACACAAACTCCCCAAAGAATTGCTGTTATTTGGTTGCACATTTTGTCTGGAGTCCTCTGTCTGCGCTCTAAATTCAGACTTTTTTTTTCCTAGCTGCATTAGTCAATTTGTCTACAGTTGTCTTCTTAAGCAGTCCGCTATTTTCATAAACTAAATTATACGACCTACATGAGTAGTTCTGAAAAACTCCTTGGTCTGATTCCAGAAAAACAAATGAAAAAAATCAGTCATATGATGTCTCATTTGGGGATGCTGTACAGCTTTCTAGGGAAATTTTATTAATAATAAAGAGATGTAGTTAGAAATAACTTCTATAACATTTAAAATAGCAGCTTAGTTGGTCTTTGAAACAGAGAGCTTTGTACTACATTGCAACAGGCTTTCTCAGAGTTTTCTCATATTCAGGCACCTTGATCTTCAGGCTGCGCATACCCATGGCCTGACTGCCTATGTGTGTGCAGGCATGCCCTGGGCTTGTCTCTTTCCTCCATCTTTTGCTATCCTTCTTTTTCTCTCTTTTAAGATCAGACTACCCACTTTTTTAAAATGAAGCATGAAATCCTCATTCTTGCTTAATCACTGAAAAAAGTGTACTGGGAATTTACAAATATAACTGTTGTGAGACTCATTTTTCCATTTGTGTTTCTAATTCCTATCAACCCTGATAATGTTAATTGAAAGAGCAGGTGTTTCTTTCATACACATGAATATATCCATACTTAACTTTTTGTGAGTATAGTATTTGCTACTTTCTAAACAGACCTTGGTTTTCAAGCTGCTTTCCATACGCTGCATTTTCTAGGTCACTGAGACCTCATTAGACTGTGCTTGCAGATTCCTAATACTTGTAAGCCTGAAGAAAATATTCTGTCCAAATGCTGAGAAACAATCTCTAAGCTTCATTCAAATGGCATGTAGTTTGTTGACATTTTTCATTACGCATCAATTTATCAATAAAGCTGAAGAAAATGTCTAGCCAGAATGTTCATGGCTTTGCTGAAAAATAAAATCCCCAGATTATGACATTTTTCAGAAGGATTTGGACTAGAGTACTGCAGCTCAAAGTGAATACACTCTTAGATTGTTCATTAACATTTTTTGAGTTTTATTTATTTATAAGATCATCTACAAGCTTTGACCAGTGAATTGTATTAATACTGACCACATGTTCGGAATCAGTTTTCAGTGAAACATGTTAGATTATAAATTTGAGTTATAAACATATTTTGGGGGAGGTGGCAATTTTATAGTACTCTGGCTGCCCAAAATGTGATCTTACAAAAATGATGAAATTTATGTCGTTTATGAGAGGCAATTTAATGGCTGAATATTTTCTGAACATCAAATTGAGACTATAGATTTCATTATAGATGTGTATAGACCCTTTACACTTGCAACTACAGCATGTTTTCTATATTCAGGTTTTAAGCAAAGATGAAAAAGGATTAAACAAGGAGCCCCTGTAGCCATTCAATAGAGCTGGGTATTGTGTGTTCAAGAATGGCACCAGGAACCCTGTGGGGAAGTGACGGGATGAGGCTAGGAAATCTTTGTGACTAACAGCATACCAAGTACGTTATTCTACTTCCTAATATAAGCAGGTTCAAATTATCCATAGTGTAGCATTTCCCTTGGGAGCCACCTAAATATTTTAACAAGAGAATTGTAGAAATAGGACAGAAAATTTACTGTGACTTCTACTGTCCAACTACACATAGAAACTGATCACAATTCTGTTAGTATCAGAGGTTTGTAGATAACAATTTCTAAATTTTGGCATGACTGAAAACATAGCACATTGTAATAAGTTTTTGTGTTTTAGAGGCTTTCCATAGTACAATTACAGCCTTATCTCTTCGTAGCACGGACTTTCATATGTATATGTAAATACAGAACAGATAATATTTATGGTACGTTCTATCTTGGAAGAACAGAACTTACATATAATGTCACTGTTAAATTTCTCTATCCATTTTGATGTGTAATTGTTTTTCTGATTACATAAGATTAAGGTATTTTGGAAGCATGTAGTGCTAATTTACAGCGGTATTTAGAGTATAGTGCTGCCTCATCAGCTGCAGTTGAACTCATCAGGATGCTAATTTGAACCACATTTCATTTGTTATAGGAATGAAAATACATATGAAGAATGTATATTTATATACAATATTTATGTTCTCAATACAGACAGAGAAATTTCTGTGTTGCAAGTATTCTTTTATAAAAGTTTGTGCTTGGAAATACATTACCTGTTAAAAGCGATGTGATCACCCAGTGCCAATTTGGAGCAAAATGCCCGTGATAAGTACTTGGTAGTACTTGCAAATTCATATATGTCACAAGAAGGAATGCTGGATGTTCTGGAGGTGAATTACTGGTGGAACGTAGCCATAATTCTGGATACACATGTCTATGAGCTTAGGAGAAGTTGGGATCATATCCAAACTCTGGGTGTGTAGGTCTTATATGAATATAAAACGCACAGATTGTACAGAAAGGAAAAAACGCTTTTGTAAACACAAATGGAAATCTCTATGAATCTCATCTTGGTTACACACAAGGGGGTGTATTCTCCACTGAGGTCTAATGCGATGTGCATTGAGGGGAGAATAATATGCGTCATTGCCTTGTTCACTAACAGGTGAAGGGTAATATAGATGAAATTGGAGAACTAATGAGCAAGACAGTTTACATTAGCATATACAAGGCAATTCCACATTTTGCAGCAAAGTAAAAGCAAAGTAGTAGCATAACCCAAGGAAAGATTAAGTCTAAGACCTGCTGTCGATGTGATGAAAACAACTTGACATTTGAGTCTTTCAAGTGCTGGTTTATCACATGAGTGGCTCAAATGATTACTTTCTCTGTAGAGTCTAACAAAGAGAGAACCTGAAGGATCTTCACACCATATCAGGTACAGTGCAAAAGAAATGATGAACTGTGCGAATTTGGAACTATAGTGTGAAGTTGTGGTTGTTTTGCACATTTCTAATAAGTGGTAGAAGGAACTCACCTGCCTAAAAAAGCAGGAGATTTTAATAATGTTGTTTGTTGCCGATAGATCAGCTGATCAATCGACTGGTCAGTCAAATAATCAATCTTTAAAACCTCAACCATTTCCAGCTCTTAAAATCAAGAGCCTTTCCATTTTCTGACTGTGTCATGCTGTCAGGTTAATTTACAGGTACATATCAGATTCTTAGTCTCTTCAGCATCATGCAGGATAGCTGACACTGCTGCTGCAGGGGGGGAGCAGCAGGTTACATTGAGCAGATAGGGACGATTTAGGAGCATCTAGCCACTGTCTGCAATTGTTTCAAGTTCAGAACTATTTTTTTTTAGTTACTCGGAAAACATTCCAATTAGCCACAGAAATAAATTGCAGTTTGTTGTTGTTTTTTAACTGAGTCATCAAACTTATGTCAATGATTGTTTGCTGCTGAGAGTTCTAGAGATCAGTACATATACGCTCTCCCTTTTGCTAAAATATAAATGTAAGCATTTTTCCACTCCTCCATTTGAGGACAAATGCTCCTAAATGTGGCAATTGAAACACATGACATATGATGTTTTAAATGTGTTTCTGAAACTTTTTAATATTGTGAATGGATCTTTGATATCTACCATCTGGAGAAAAACATTTTGTTATCTGTGTCCCTTTTTCTTTTCTTTTTTTTTTTTTTTTTTTTTTTTTTTTTTAATCTGCTTTTTTATGCACCGAAATATACTTGTAGCTATATTAATAGAATATACAGTTCTAAATATGAAACATACATAACCCCAGTTTTACTACGAAAGAAAGAAGAGGGTTTTTAATGTAATTCTGATTTCTTCACAGTGTAGCTATGAACAGATAGTCACAAAGCTTTGCACTGTTTATTAGAAAAAACAGAAAAAATACCCACACAGGATTTTAGTACTCAATGTTATAAACTAAATGCAGTTTAGTCTTGTCCCCTGCAGGAGTGTATACACATTTGAAATCATCCATTTTATGTTTGTCCTCTAATAATTTGTTATATTTTCTAAAGATCTCCTCTACAGGCAGCAAGAAAAAAGAAATGTTCCTTGCTTGGGCCAAAATGTTTATTGTGGTCACTGAATCATTGCTGTTCTCTAAGACTCCATAAAGTCATTACTCCTCTATGGAAGTGGATGACATCTGTATGTGTGATCTAAAATGTTATCTGTATACTGGTAAAGCCCACATATTCATAATCGTAATTCACACACATCCTTGAAATTGAATAGTCAATATAATGGAAGATACATACCCTGCTCAGACTGAATCTTTTGGTTATAGGAGGTCTGTTCTATAACTGCACTTCTGCATGCATTTCAAGAAGTATTAAACAGTAAATTCTTTTATAGCATGAACTTTCAAGAAAATAAAGTACTGACTCAAATTAGATTTTAATTTATGTTGCTCTTACTGGATTATCATTAAAATGTTTTTAATGAAATATAAGGGATATCCAAAAAAAAACCGATGCGAGTCTCAACCCTGTTTTAAACAAATGCAAATTTCCTTTTTTTTTTTTTTTTTTTTCCTACTAACTTGATAAAAATCACTGTTGCTTAAGCTCTGGTAACCAAATTCTTGAAACAAAATCTCACTAAAAATGTTTATCATCTTTTATCTCTGTTTGTGGTTGTATCTGTTATTAATTGGTTGGTTTTAATTATTTGTTGTTGTTGTACAAAGTTGTATGAGGATTGTTGTCATTATTTTGGCTAGTGTTTCTATTATATTTGAATTTTAGGCAATGAAAATGTTTTGTATCAAATGTAGGTTATGAAGAAAGGCTGAAAAGCAGGCAGAGATATCACTGGGAAGTAAGGCTGTGGAACAAAACCTGAACATTTGTTTTGCTCTGTAAAACAGATCTGAAAGAGATGAAGATAAAAATTTGGTGTGCCAGGAAAAGCTTGAGCCAACAGTGAAGTTCACAAACTGTATTTTGCTTTTGGCTAAGCATTGTGGCAAGACAGTTTTTAGTGCTCATTTGGAGGACAATACATTTATATGGTTATGCACCTATTCATTTTTTCTCTGCTCACATATCCAAACCACTTTCATAGGAACTACTGAAGGGGATAAAATGGTATTTCCAGATTATCCCTTAATGCAGAGAAGAAATAATAAGTCTTTCAGACCTGTTTTAACTCCCTGATTGCAGCTCCCATCTACTTTGACTGGTACTAGTACCAATCCTAGTAAGCCTGATGTGCATAAAGTAAATTCAACTTGCACAAGCAAAAGCAAGTTGTTATCACTGTGCTTCATGAAGGTTATATTGGAGAGGATCCATTGTAACTTCAGCCAATTTTTTTTTTTTATTTTTATTTTTTTGACTGGCTGACATCCCTGCTAATCTGGCTGCAGTACAAAAAGTTCCACCCATATCCACACAGTTCAGATCAGAACCAGCAGGCCCAGTCATGATGAGCAGCATGGGGCCTCTCAGTACCTTCTTTCCATGTTGTTCTGTTGCTCTCAGAATTGGTAGCACCTTTTCGTCAAAGGAAATTTGACAATCTATAGAGGAGGCTGAGAAAACATACATCTGTTTAGTAATGGGTAGTGTTTTACTTCCTTTCTGTAAGTGTTCCAGGCTGCACAATTATACTAAACATAGTTGTTTGCTTTGCTTGCATTCCTGTGGCACTGTTGACAAATGGAACAAGATGATCTGAATTTCCATTGAATTTTCTGGTTTCTTTAAACTGCTACAACCCCTTTTGTCTTGTATGAACATAGAATAGTGGATGCATTCTACTCTGCATTCAGTGAAGTGGTGTCAGACTTAAATTATACCACAGGTTTTCATTCTATGTTACCGAAGGAGCACGTATTTAATAAAGGTAGTGAACAAACATGGCACACAAATTTCAGTAAAAATAGATTTTAGCTGTTTTAATTTTAACTAACTAATTTAAAAAACAGCAACATTCAAGACAGAATTGTCAGAAGATTACAAACTTCGTGTTGGGTTCTGAAATGAGTGTGACAAAGACAGCTTTTTATGGGCAAAAATTTCACAGAGACCTGTCTTTGTGAAATTCATTGTAGGATAGCAGCTATAATCATTTAATCCTAAATTTTCATTTTTCCTTCATCTTGGTTGTTTTCCATGTAGGAGACAGAACAAAATTTATCAGTGAAAACTCCAGATTGTTAACACAGATGTACTAACTTGCCAAGGCAAATTCTGCCACACTGTCTAGAAAGTATTGTATATGGTTATTATTACATGACAGCACATATAGTATCTGAATATATTATGCCAATTAGCCACTCTTTGTGGAGTATTTCTGTACCTTCAGTTTCAAGAATTTCTGCATCACAAATTAAAAAATGTGTTAAATATTACTTTGGTCAGCTTCTAAAACACAGTTAATAGGAACACTTATCTGTAAATTATATCTGCTACTATATGTTTTCAGTAAATGTTAAGTGATGCTGCTTTTTATTTTAGAGACATATGGAAAAGGAGAATACTTAAAAATTGAGTATATGTTAAAAATTAATACATTGAGTGGAAAAAAACTAACAAGAACTAAAATAGCTGCATTGCAGAAAAAGTTATTTACACGTTAAGATCAGAAAACAAAATAGGAAACTAACTTCATCATATTACAATTCTTTGATGGGGTAAAACTCACTTTTACGATTCTTCCACTTAAATTCTGATTGATACAGTTTTGAATAAATGTTTTCATATTAAGCCATCTGGAGTGGAATTTCTTTAAAACATTAAGAAACTAGAAAAACTTGTATATTCACTGTACAGAACATCAAAGCTTATTTACCATAAGCTTAGCAGATACCAATTTCTGAATCCACATTATTTGTCTCTTTGTTGTTTTATTAATTCTTTAGAAAGTAAAGTTAGCATTTTCAATTTTTACATTAACTAGTAGAAAGAGACATTCCCCAAAATGTAGCCAACCGAAAATTATCATTGAAATGTAGTATGAGGGGCAGGGGGAAGGTAAGAGAAAGAACATGAAAATTCTAATTAGTCTTATTTAAATTATTACACAGTGTTTCTCAACAATCAGTGTAAATGTTAAACAACGTTGTATAATGGCACTCTGCAAAATGATCACAGCAATAACAGAATCAGAGAGATTAATGTTTTGAATGTGTGAAACCCTTAAGAAAGCTGATAAATAGAGAAAGAGAAAACAGTTATCACAAATTAAAAATACAAGACAGAAACTTGAACAAGATGCAAAGGTCAATTTAAAGCATGTTTTTAGGGAACTCTTTACCACATTTCTAATCCCACAGAGAAAAAAATCATCCTACAGGTTCTGTTTGTAATGTTTTACACATCTTTCTGAATATCAGTAGAAATGTCAAATCCTGCTTATACTTCAATAAGCAAGTAAAATAATAGCAAGAGAGGAAAAAAAGTTGCTATAAGCAAAAGAAGGAAAAAAATATCATTAATGTACTATTTACAAAGGTGCAGTGGTAGGCAGATGATTAGTACATGGAAAATATTGAGCCCGATAATATGGACTTGAATATGTGTGTTACCTTCTCTCTTCTATCTCACCCTTTTTCATAATATTAGGGACATCCATATGGTACTTTGTGTGTTTTAAACTAATTGTTGATTTCATGGTACATTTATAGAATTGTAAGGTACTGCTTTCATGAGATAATATTGCTGCTCACTGTAAATGTTGTTGTGGCTTGATCTCTTTCTCTTTTCTATACTCAAGTCTGACCTTTCTCTCACCTGGCCAGAACTACAATTGAAACAACTCCTTTCTTCCTCTGCTATTGTAGTTTGGCAATATTTGAAAACAATAGAATTAAATAGGTACTGGAGAGCCTAATAAGTATAAATCATAATCCTTACCCCTATTAATAACTTTTGGTAGTTTTTAGCTGTATAAAATAGTGTGTGGATAATATGCTAGTAAATCATATTATAAGTAAAGAGAATGGTGCCCAACGTGAAGGAAATCTGATATTTTTAAGTTTAAATAAACGGGCTAACACCAAAAACATAGGTCAGTGGTCTTGCATAGACCCCAGTGTTCAAACTTATTTGAGACCACAAGTATTTTAGTCATCTGAGTAACAATCCTAGCAAGGTGCAAAATCAACAAAACTCACAAAGTCTCTCGCTCTTAGTCTCTTTTTATTACTGTGAAATCTGACAGAGGCTTTTCTTTAAACATATTCCTAAACCAAGCAAGAACTGTGTAGAACAGAAAATCACTAAGTTGTGTCCCTCCATACGCTGCTACTCAGTATATCTGTGCAGTATGATGATGAAGTTCCTAACAGCATTTGTGCTGCATAAAATATATCTGTGGAAAGGAAAACACACCTTGAGGTTCCAACATTCCATCTGCCTGAAGGATTCTCATAAATAATGCAGTGTTTTTGAAAGGACAATTTAAATAGTTTGTCTTCAATTTCCTTAATCTTAGATGCCATTCTTTCTGTTTCTTGATCATCCCATTGAGCAAATATTTTATTATTATTATTATTATTTTTTATTTTTTTTTTTATTATTTTTTTTATTACCACTTTGATCATGTGTCTCAGGATACACGCAGTTGGTATCTCTATTTCTGTTGTCTATAGAGTCATTCCTGAAGGACAAAAGGTTTTCAAGGTGGAGGGGGAAAAAAAAAAAGAAAAATTAATTTTAGTTATAGGTTCAATTTCAGGATTTTGGGCTGTGACCCCAGCCTTTTAATGGAAGTTATATGTACACATGGAAGAAAATAGATGCTTAGGAATCTGTTTTGATTGGCTGAATCTCTTTAAATAATTTATATACGACTGTAATCACAATATTTCTTGTCTGATGAGCTTATATACTTGATTCAGTGATGGGGAAAAAAACCAATAGGCTAAGTTGTTGATAGTAACTCCCAGGGAAAATATTCTATACTAAAGGATTGCTACTCTAAGTATTGGAAATCTTGAAATGTTACAAAAATTGAAATGATAAACCCACTGAAGGAAACTATTGCATGTAATCACCATAGTCTTTTTCTCACAGCTTGACTCTATGACAGCTTGATGGGTTTATTGCAGTTGGCATGGATTGCTTTGGCTGAACTAAATGGCAGCTATCTCACATGCCCTTGATTGTGCTCATATTAATCAGAGGCTTTTGAAGTGATGGCTTTTGTGTGTATTTGAAGAATGATGCATTTTAAAAACTGGTATATTTATGCATTTCAAAATACAGGTATTGCAGTAAAACCTAGATTTCCAATGAAGTCCTACTGGGAAATATCTACTTCTTTCTTGAGTAACATAGGGGCAAAGATTAGGTTACTTCTTCATTACAGTAGTATGAGTTTTATAGAAGTTATATGTTTTAATATATGTTTAATATATGTTTAGTATATGTTTTAAAGAAGTGCATATGTTGTTCATAAAGACATTCTTATTCTAAGTAAATTAACTCAATCAAATCTGGAGATCCTTAACATAAAAGTAGAGACTTATGACAACTAAAATATATTGACTTAGATGACAGTTACATGGAGACTGGGGTTATATTTAAAAGCCCCAGAATGGCACAGGCAAAGTCCATATAGCAAAAGAAGTATTTACTAAAATACTTGTTTTTCACTCAGTTTTGAGCAAAACTTCTGCTGATACACAGGGAGAAGGTAGATAGGCACTTCCCCATGATAGCTTTTATATAAAGCAATTATGAAAAGGTTCCTTTCAGCTACTTCTTATAAGTCAAATTTGCTCAGTGCTGTTTTTCATTACCTAGTGGGTGATGTATGTAGTACCTCACAAAACAAGAGCAATAAGATCAGCCATCAATTAGATTAATTTCTGAAAATCTACCAGCTTGAGTTACTAATATTTACATATATAGTGCATTCAGTATCTGAAGCTTTGTGTTATGAATAGGAAATCGTGCTGGAAAAATTGTAATACATTGTCTTCTTTTTGCTATAGCAAAGTACCAAAATGGGCCTTAAATGTTTAGTTTAGTCTTCTTTAAACGTCTTAGGTGTTATAACATAATCTTATTGTGAAAAAACAAACAAACAAGCAAAACTTCTCAGTGTAGAATAATACCTTATTCTGCAGCCAGCCTCCTTGAGTCTAGCAGTGGTAGGACAAGGTGCTTCTGTCTGTGTAAGCATCAATCAAATAATATCATTAACATAGTTTTCTTTTTCTTTGTCCTTTAGTGAATTCCATCCTGTACCGTTTTGCTCTAAAACACCTTTGAACGTGTTTGTTTCTCTTTAGGAAATTTGTGCAGGGAGTAATTATGAGAAATGTCTCAATGTCCTTCTTTCTGGAATCACCAATGTATTATGGCTTATGCCATTTGCAGCCCACTTACGGATTCTTCCCTTGTGCCTATTTTCCCCTTGCTTCTATTAGAGCGCAAGAAGTGAAAAAAGTTTTGCACCTCTTCACTTTGCTTGCACCTTCCTCAGCCACTCCTCTGTCCACATAGATAAATCAAGACTGTAGAGTTTCCATTCTTTTTCTTATATATTCTTATCTGCAAGAATCTTTGTTGAAAATGTGTATCATGGGAGACTGGCCTAACACTCCTCTGAGTTACAATTAGCCTTTAGTTAAAATTTAAATATGCAGTTGTATGAGATGTGCAATTAGATTTTGATCTCTCCAGTGCTTGAGTACTTTTCCTTCTCCAAAATCCCTCTAATTTGCAAAAAACTTAACCTACAGTGGAACTAATCTTTGTGCTCGTGTCATTAGAATAATTCCAAATCTCTGAAGATAAGTCAAAATGCAGTGCCCATCGTAGTACTGCTGACTGTTCACCAGCTTATCTGTGAGTCCATGTCCCCTGCTACTGAGGAGAATTGGTTACATTCTCCCTCACTAGAGGTCAAATCAAAGTGAATTTTGTTAATTACTGCTCAGTATCAGAGCTGACAGTGGTAAAAATTAAACTGCCAGACAGAATCTAAGAGCAAGACAGAATAAGTAGTGAGCAACTGTCAATGGCAATTATGTCTAGGTTACAGCATCCATTTTATTAAAGGTTTTGGAGAAACCAGGGCAGGTCTTTAAGGGTTCAAAGATGATAATTACCTTTTTCCTCCCCTTCCTCCTCACCCCTAGGAGATTTGACTTGTTTTACCTTCCTTTTCACCTTCCCTGAATTTTTCCAGCTTTCACTGAATCATCTATAAAATCAACTGAGACCGTTGCTGGTGTCTGTGATTTATCTTTCTCATGTTCGAAATGAAAGTAGAAAGATTCTTCCACATTGCAGACTATCACTACAACCCCTTTTGTCTCTGTTGAGACTTAGTTTTAAAACTGTCTCTTCATGTATAATCAAGTGAACTGGAATCCATCCAGGAGGAAGACAGCCCCAACCTACTTAAGTGCAGGTGGTCTGTTCCTAGTGGAACTTGTAATGTTGTGTCAGCAGAAAAACTCAACAAGAAATGGGTGTCACCTACAGCATTATCAGCAGGCACCTTTCCTTTGGGGAAAAAAAAAAAAGAAACATCTATTAATTAAGACAAATTAAATATTTAATTCTGAAAATTGTAATAAGGATAACACAGTAAGCCATAACTGGGTGAGTAAAAGTTATAGTAGCAGTTGTATCTGGACCTCCAGAATCACATCAATTTGCAATCAGTTACATTTCTGGTGTTTTTTTCCAAAGACTTCAATGCTGTAGAGACTTATCTTATTTTTTCTTCTTGTTTTCTTATTTAGGTTTTTCTCCTTTTTTTTTTTTTTTTCCCCCGTGTTGTTTAGTTTTGTTTTTCTTTTCTATTGTTTTTTTTTTTTTTTAATCAGTAATGTTTATGTCGTCTGATTTGAAATTTGAAATCCAAAAAATCATCATTGCTTTCTGTAGAGCATTCCACACTGCAGTGCATCTCCGAGTAGGAGATGTACTTCCTTTCTTTCCAGTTTCTTGAATGATTGGGCCATTGCCATTGAGCTGTGGAGTGTAAGACTGTTACTTTAACCTCACTCATAAGTTATTTGCATAAAAAGTAAAAAAACATCATAAAGAGGTTCCAACGCTATCTGCAGAATTCTAACTTTTTCTGGGTTATATATTTTTATATGAAAGTATGAAATCAGACCTTATCCATTACAAGCTTATTAACATATTCTGAATGGTACATCAATATTTTAAAATTCCATCATATTACTTCCTACAGTTCTGCTTCAAAATTTTTTGTCAGTAGTTTCTCTTGCTTTTCACTTTCTATCGTCTTTCTCCTTCATATGCTTCACTAGTTTCTTCTTTATTTATGCCTATATTTATTCTTCTGAGTTGTGATATTGAAGTTCAGTCAACTCCCAATTATTTGTTTATCTGAGTGGCAGATTGACCATATCAAAGACAAAATATTGTTTCCTTGTATGGCTGGTTCAGGATCAGTGGAGCATTATTAAGTGAAGGCACACTATCACAGGGCATAAATGTATTGCTGCTGAAAAGCCAGCACAAGTGGGTTTGGTTCTGGGAGCATGGCATAGAGACTGCCAGGTAGTGCAGGAATAAGCCATGCTCTTGCCAAGTTCATAAAATCCAGTACGGTGTTGTTCATACTGACCATTGGCTGGCTTCAATAACATTTGTTTGCCTTGCTTCTTCCCTTCCCAGTATTTTTCTAAATCTTCCTGTTATACAGGATATTTCAGTTCTGGGAGAAGAAAAAAAAAAAAAAAAAAAAAAAAAAAAAAAAAAAAAAAAAAACCTTTCTCCTCTAATTCTTTGTAGTTCTTTTTCATATATATCATCTTTACATCTAAGCTTTATATCCAGCTATGTTCATACTGCATTTTTATTCTGCCAGGCTCTCTCCTATGAGTCTTTTTCTTTTTCCAACCTTTGTCACGATGGTCTCACCAGCATCTCACATTTAAGCTCTTCAGTATGCTGTCTTTGTCTAATAAGATTGTAAGTGTTATGGTCGGGAGGATATAGTCATTTATGCTTGTAAAGCACATTCTGACTTCCAGTATTTTATGTTTAATAAAATGCTCCATCTTTTGCCCTGTTTCTCCTGAAAGAAAGACTGTAAATACAGAATAAATACCAATCAGGCATTCTCTGTAGATTTATACCTACTCCTGTAAAGTACATCATGCTTATGAAACTTTTTCTTCTTCTGTTTTTTATTTTATTATTCATTTTACTTTTTGGATTTCTTTGAAACTGAATGTAAAATTTAATCCAATATAGATCAAAATCTTCAAACTGCAACACTGCCCCACTGCATCCAGTGTTTATTTTCTTAATTTTAGAAGTGCTGACATTTTAGTGAATTATCCTGTTCTGATTGCCTATCAGTATCCATGTGGACTAAATTTAGGTGTAAGCATACGTGCACTAATCATCATAGATTAACTTATCAGACTATCCCGAAGTTCAGCTTTGATTATAATAATGAGTTAACTCAATAGTTTAAATGTAAAAAGTGGTGTGGTTTTGTTGTTTTTTTTTTTTTTTTTTTCATACGATACCTGAGAACTAGAGAACATTTGGTATGATGCAGTACTATGATCATTGATTTTTCATAAAATCACCAAAGAAATCAGAGTACAGACACAATAAAAACCTTCCAGTTGTGTATCATCTGAATACAATGTCCGTACTAGTTTTCTGTGAACTGATCTGTATATAGTGTAATGACCTTTCATTGACTTCATTGTTGGGCATATATACAGATCGTAGTAGCTTAATTTCACACATTTAGATTTCAGGAGAATCTAAATCTATTATTGTCATGTTGATTTCAATTCTTATGGTAATAAATGGCTGCAGCATACCATTAACAATGGTCAGCTACTTCTAATAACCAAAACATTTCCAAGTTGCTTGTTACAAGTTTAAAAGATGTTGTCTTGAAACGTGTTCTATGTATTTTGTAGCCAGTTGAAACTGGCAAGTTTAATAATCCATTGCCAAGGTTATTTAATAATAAAAAGAGATGTCTTGATTGCCGCCCTTACTGCATCTTGTGTTTGCTCATTATCTGTAGCCGTCAGTGTCACACCAGTGAAATGGTAAAAAGAGTAATACCGTCTCAATATATTCTATTTTAACACTGCAGTTAAGTACAAAGGCATGATCCAATGAACAAATTCAGGCATCTGTATGGCACATAGCTCCAGAAACCAGAAATCAGATTGCCTCTGATTTGCTAGTTTGAAAATGGCATAGCTTAGCAGGACATGAGAGTTTTGTTATGATTATTGTGTACTGAACTGCTTAATTCACTTCCTAATTGACAGGTTGTTATATCCACAAAAGCTAATGCCAGAATTGGCACTCTAATTTGCACTATTGGTAGAAACAGTGAGCATTGAATAGGGGGTGTACAGGCAGAGCTGTTGTCTTACCAGCACAAATAGTTCAACGGCAACGATTATATATGCTGGTGGGAAATTGGGCTAGCTTTTTTCAAACATGAACCACGCTAGGCTCAGGTTTCGAGGGCTGTTCATTTGGTGCCTTTCACCAGAATTAATGAAGTTATAAATGTAGAAAACTTATTAAGAAGTATGATTTGTCATACTTAATTGCCATATATTTGGATGTACCAAGTACGTATATTGAGTTCTCAAAAAATTGACATTTTTGTCTATATGCATAATCTTCAGAGCTTTCCCAGTGCTCAAAGAATGTTTTCAAGTGTAATATAGCATGCATTTTTTACATATTTTAAATATATTAGTATGTGAAATAGAAGAAAATACATTACCTATACTACTGTATATAGAGTATACACACTTTAGCTATAGCAGACATTGTATATGCTAAAACGTGTTGCCAGTAATGTAAGTAAGCAATGGATTATGTTACTGTATTACTAGATTCGTGCAGCACCATTACTGAGTGAATAAACAAAGCAGATATGGAAGTGAGATTTTTCATATGCTTGCAATTATTTTCATTGGTGGAGTCTGACCATTTGGATCAAAAATGGTTTGGGATTTGAGAAGATGAAATGCTTTCACATTTAAAATATTTTCAGGATTCCTGTCCTTCCTAAATAACAAATCAAACAGTACATTTAATTTGTTGTTTTTATTTTGTTTTGTTTTGTTTTTTCCCCAAGGGTTCTTCTTATTGCTTGACTGACCAGATTTATTCCACTACCATAATTTTAGATTTGTGGTGATCCAGTAACTATTGATAACGTCTATGATGAAAACTACTGCAAAGGGAAAAAAAAAGCGAAGTAACTAGAAATGACTGGGTAACAAAATGTGTTATTTAGCCACTGATATTCAATATTTTCAGTGGGTTATGAAATTGCACTCAAACTTGTAGAAAATGTAAAGTAACATGTCTAATCTTACTGGTCCTTTTGGTGTTTGTCTTTCATCCTGAAGTTAGCAAGAATTTGAAATACAGGTCTTCCAGTTTTCCATTCCTTTACTATTTCACTTACTCTGGGTTGCAGTGCAGGATCTAGTAAGCATGCTCTTCTGGGAAATTTCTCATAACTGAGCTACTGAGAATGCAGACTTTTGTAGAACTCTAAGGAAACTGATGGATCAGAATTACGTTTTTGTTCAGCTTTCAGAAGTGATTATTTTTAAACATTATGAATGAACTAGATGAATTGCTGCGCAGTTCCTCCAAAGAAAAAGGATGGTCCTTGTTTAGATGCATTTTCAATTACTATTTAAGAAAAACTATTTCCTATACTTTGCCTCTTTAATATGAGAGTGGTGAGGTGCTGGAACAAGCTGCCCAGAGAGGTTGTGGACGCCCCGTCCCTGGAGGTGTTCAAGGCCAGATTGGATGGGTCCCTGGGCAACCTGGTCTAGTATTAAATGGGGAGGTTGGTGGCCCTGCCTGTGGCAGGGGGTTGGAGATTTGTGATCCTTGAGGTCCCTTCCAACCTGGGCCATTCTGTGGTTCTGTGTCTTGAAGTTTGCCTTAATGGTACGCCTACTGAGTATTACTTGTGAGGTTTGCAGCAGGAAGAGGCAATGAGTTGTTAAATCAGGATTATCTCTAGTTTAGTCTGTCTCATTTATATTTTAAGTCAGAATGAGATCACAATATTCAAAAAGATTATGCCTGTACCTAAGTACAGAGTCTTCCAACGCCAGTCCAGTCTGACCACAGATTCTCAGGCTTAGAACACATGGGAGTGGTGGCTTCAGCATGACTTCTGGAGGGCCCTTGTTCTTTCTGAGTAAAGCAGCTTGGCCATACCATATTTTCAACCCTTGATGTAACTTTGATTTTCCATTTTTTTTTATTGTTATTTTTATTTTTTTCAGTGTTTAGTGAAGGAGAAAAAGGACACAAAGGACTATGTAAGGTAGCTAGCTCACTACTTTATTGAAAACAAGTAGGATTGTCCAGTATAAAGCAATTAATATCTGTGAGGATTATTCCAGTTCCTTTTTCCCCTTCATGCCACATGACAAACAAGAGCATCATCCTGGATCTCCAATATGATTTTGGCTCCTCATTTGCTAATTCTAGTCTCTCTGTCTTCTTATGCCCAACAGCATTCTCCTTGTTTTCACTTTCCAACTGCTCTATTCCAGTCTGTGTCAGCTCTCTCTTTTTAATGTAGTTATTTATTTGATGAGAGGAATAGGGAATATATTATTTTTGCAAGTCTGTGGGGTGTTTTTTCATTCAAATATCATTAACTAAGATGCCAATTTTTGATGTAGCCTCTTTATGAAAATGTTAGCATCCTTGTTACACTTGTAATATTGCACAGTATGATAGGAAGTTCATCCCAGAGGATGAACAGCTGAATGCTGGCATTAGAGAGAAACACTGCAGAAAGAGAATACTTTTCATTAATTCATAGTTGTTTAATGCAAAATCTAGGAGGGAAGGAAATTGTGAAATTGTGCTTTGCTGACACCCAGGAAGAAAATAGGTCTTTTTTTTTTTTCATATATATATATATATATATATATATATATATATATATATATATATATATATATACTTTTTTTTTTCTTTTTAATAAGAAAAAAAACCAAAGACAGCTTAGATTATGAAAAGAATTGGATCAGCTAAAAATAAGAATCAGTCACATTTGAAAAAATAACCTTACTGTTGCTGAGTAGATTAATAGCTATCTGACAGTGCAGTTCTGATCCACAGTTTGAGGAGCACAAATGCTGTTTACAGCTAGGCTATAAAAAATCAGTTTGTTTTGACTAGTAGTGAGGTCAAAGCTGAACAAAGCAAACATTAAACTTGTATAATATCTATGTTATTACCACTCTTTTTCTTGTATTGGTTGTGTAGATATTTATATTTCATGTCCAATAGTATAAGTTGCACATGCTGTATCTCATTTTGGCAGTATCAGTGGTATAGATAAGCAGCCTCACCTGAATTACTGTGATAAGAAATTTGTTTTGTTTGAGTTGGAGCCTTTTACCTGAATGGGGATATGACTATAGTGTTGTAATTCTGCATTTGCTTCCCTGAAGTCACAAGCTACTTGCTGAGTTGTAGCATAAAGCTTTAGTGCAGTAAGCTTCCTGTGAGGTACCTCTAGGATGTTCAGAAAAAAATGAAATAGGATCCATATAAATTTGGGACTGTTCCCTTTCGGTAATGATGTGGCATTTTCAGTGATAGGAGTGGTTAAACAGTGTCCCACCACCACAACCCAGTGCTCCCTCAGTCAGCCTGCCCTTAACAATACTGAGTGCCTTGCAATGATGGACTTTCAAACCTACAGTTGTATCTTTGTTACAATGTCAAGCAGCTGGCTTTCTGTTAATTGTTGCTTCAGGTTTATTGACAACATGACGAGGCATGTGTAGAAGCAATCTAGCCACAAACTATTAGTAACACAAGAAGCCTACGCCATTCAGTACTTCAAATTTCAACAACAAAAAGACCTATCTGTGCACCTTCCTATTTCATATGTACTTTTTTTTTTTTTTTCTGCAGCAAAACACGTTCATATTTTGATATTTCGTGGCTTCACATATTTGTAATTCCTAAGGATTTTAAGAAGTAGAACTTCTTAGTGATGACCTATCTTTCAATGGACTCTGCAAAAATATCATAGCCACTCAGTTCAGTACCAGTTTCAGGTATTAGTTCCACTGCCTACTACTTTTACCTTTTCTGGTTTAAGTTCATAAACCATAACCTCAAATGTAGTTTAAATCAGTCGTTTTCTGGAAGTTCATAAATATGCATTTGATGCAAGGGATAGACCAGAACTCACTCCCAGGATGCTCTTCGGGCTAAGTGGGATCTCCTTAGGAACTGCTTCAAATATCAATTCCTCTTCTCCATAAAAAATAAGTTTAAATTGTCTTCTATGAGCCTGCTGTTAGCAATTGTACTGTTACATTATGTATGATTCTTTGACTGCTCATTGCTTCAGCAAACTGCACAGCGCTCCATTAGTGATATTCAATTTCATGCTAAGCTTTGCAATTTATTAGCATTGTTTAGGCTAATGTACTATTATTTTGCATATTTTATATCATATTTCATTTGCTATTCATATGACCTAACAGTTAAGTATTGGGGATCAATAAGCCCCTTAAGTGTTTGCATGTTCATATTAGTAAAGTCACACAGGGAAATGACTCAAGCAGCCCAAGACAGTGCCAATTTGGTCCAAGTTAAATTTTTTAGGGATTTTCAGTTTTCTCTCCAGTTTTCCCATAGATTTATGTCTGTAGGTTTCTAAAGAATGGTATAATGGCCAGGTTCACTTATGCATGAAAATAATTTGTTTTGGTAACAGTCCCCTAATTTTAGATACCTGAGCAGTGATAATGTGGACTCATTTTATGTTTATTAATACCAAGATTAAATTAAATGTCTATATCAGCTATTTTCAAGCAGACACAAATTTTTAAATGAATTCACTTCATACATTTTAGAGTCACATTTCTTAAAACAAAGATGTTTAGAAAGCAGAAGTATTACAAAGAAAAATTTCTGACTGCACTAGTAAAGTGGTTTGGAAAATACATCTGTTAACATACTTGTATCAGAATTGATAAAACATTATTACCTACAAGGAACAATGTTAGTCACCTGATTGGTTCATTAGAGACAAGAAATTGGACTAAAATTTGGAATTTTCTTGAAGGTGTGAATCCAGACTCTAATGACTTGTGTGGATCCAGACTTAGTAGACTATGGTATAATTAACACTTAAGAGAGCTGTATTCCTGTTATCTTTTTGAATATTTGTCTTTCGTATGAAATTTAGCTTATGTAATTTTTCAACACAGAACCAAAGATATAAGAAATTTTGGAAAGGACAAGATAGGTATTAGTTAATCAGCTCTAGGTAACCTCAGAAGGTTCTACTACTTTACATTTTATCTGCTAAAAATTCATCAGAGGATTTCCATTCATATTCAGCAAAGAAAAAAGTATAAGACTAGTTTCAAACAGAAACTTCACGTTTGCTTCATAATTTCATCATCCATATAAAAAATACATTATTTTTTGTTAAAATCTTTACAGTCTTGAAAACAGTCTTGAATACTTTTTGTATTTAAAATCTCTGCACTTACAATGGAAGTAAGACATACCTCCTTGAACATATTTGCCTTCAGCCAAATCAGTGCTGTTCGCTGACCTCTAGAAGCTATGTTGCAAAGGAAAACTTCACATGGTCTGAAGCCCAGGAATTGCAGGAGGCAGATTCAGTTCCTCCATGGAATCACTAGGTGATTTCTGGTTGGGGCTTCAGGGTCCTCTGTGTCACCAGCTGTGAATAGCCCAGACTGCCCCAGAAGTGAGATCTGAAGATTCGGAAGTATAAGACATGTTTCCATGTGACTGGAAAAAAGACCTTAGCTTGTGGTTCAGCTAAGTTTGAAAAAAAAAAAAAAAAAAAAAAAGAAAAAAGTGTCTATGCACAGAATATTTCTGTTTCATCGTCATTATCATCATTATCTCAGGACAGTCGTGTATAAACACACATGTTCACACACATGCACGTACACACACTGTAGAAATACATAGATAAATAGAAATACGTAGATAAGCTCAGAATCTTCAAAGCTGTAATGTGAAGACATATGTTCTTTAGTTTTTAATTTTTTCACAATGTACTGGATCACTTTTCTGCCCCGCATATTTCCTATAATTGTATAAGGGAATCCAACTGGCATTTAATGACATGAATGGTAAGACCTCTGACTTTCCTTTCTTCCCCTGTCTTTCCCTCAGTCAGAGCTTGTTGGCATGCCAGTGGCTTCTTTCTCTGTCAACATATGGAGAAGTTAGAGCTCTTTTCTAAGCTCCTGTCTCTGACACACGTAACTTTCATTTTACCCATCTGGATTTGCAGTGATTGCTCATAAACACCCAGGACATTTTCTTTCCAGGCCAATGTATGGAGACTAGGGATGTGAAGAAATTCCCACCTAATCTAGTTATTTCTAGTGTTGCCAAGTGCTAAAACTCAGTCAAGACATCTAATGAAAAGAAAAGATGATTTCCCAAGGGCATTTTTTTTCATAGTATTGTCAAAACTGAAGATAAGCTAAAGATTGTGGAACAACATAATTAAAATAAAAATGAAGTTCCAGTTTACAATGTAGGAGTGGCTTTAGCAGCAAGAGCTGGGGCTTTGTCAAAATCCATGAAGAGTTACAACTGGTCAGGCTATCACAATAATTGTATTTGCAATAAATTCTCAGGTTAGACAGGGCATAGTTAAATGTGTCAATATTTGGAGATTTGTGCAGATCTGCAGTGATTAAAGATCTTCTTTAAAGGATTAGTTTGTGTTGTTTCTTTTTTTTGGCTTTCCTTTTTGCTGAAAATTATACAAGTGCGTATAACGGTGGGTCAAGCAGATACAGACTATTAAGAATGAAAAGGTAATGCAGGCGTCTGTGCTGAGAGATAAATGGTTGTGGTTCACAGCACTAACAATCTCTGCTGATGCAGCTGGTGGAGATCGTAAACCCCATGATGAAAATATCTCCATATCCATATTATGATGCTCTAAAGCACTGCAGGCACAGATGGCAGAACTTGTAAGTTCTCTCAGAAACATAGTTATGGTTCACAACATTTTCAGATTCTTCTGAAAGAGCAAGTATAGCTTGTAAGCCCTGAGGAGAAGTTGATGGCACTTATAAACTATGCCAGTTCAGGTGGCAGACCTCGTAGACACTGGGAGAAAAAATAACTGTGATTCACAATGCCTGTCAAAGAAGTGCAAAGCTCTGATGACGCAGTCAGCAAAGCAGACTTTTGCCATGTTTATTTCAGGATGGCATATGAAAAAGGAAAGGGGGGGAGGGGGAAGGAAGGAAAAGGAAAGGGGAAAAAAACAGAGGGGAAGGGAATGGGGAAAAAAAGAAAAGAAGAAAAAACCCTATTTAGTAAAGTGCCTTATATTTCTGGCTAGCCATCTCAAGATTAAAAATTAAATCTGTCTTCCTAGAATGCACGCGTCAGTCCTAGACAGTCCCATTAGTTCTTCTTGTATCTTTAACAGTGTGTTCACTATAAAACTGAAAAAAAAAAAAAAAAAAAAAAAAAAAAAAAAAAAAGTTTTACTATGCTGTGCAAAACAGAGCTACATAAGATGTGACTGTAAAAAACAGTGTCCTGTAATTAAGTATTCTCATCTGAATACCTTGTTTAGAGAGAAATACATGGAGATTTGAGCAACTCTGGGGAAAAAAATAAAAAATAAAAAATGTCCATACCAAAGGCCATTCATTTATTCCAGAATTTATTCAGAAGTCTACTATTGACTTCACTATGAACTGAATAGGATCTGTAATGAGATGACCTATGAATTTAAGTACCCATAATTTTTCTTTCTTCCATATAGTCAATTCATCTTTGGGAATAGTTCTATAATCATTTCCTTTTTAATTATTGAGGTAATATTCTGATGTGAATAGATATTTAAAACAGTACTGATTAAGATGAGTAACTGAGTCACTAGTAATTGCTGGTGTGTTGAGCAAGTTCAGAGGACTACTGAAGACAGAAATGTGTAAAAACCACTGGAAAAAAGCAGGGAAGAGCCTCTGAGATGTGCAGTATTGCTCTCCCAACCAACTTTACTGCATGAGTGTTACCCAAGAGCAGATGCCTACCAGTTGGAATCACAGAGGCAGGAACCATTGTGTGCAATGTGAGAAGAGTCATTTCAGTACTCTAGTCTTCTTGAGTACCTAGAGAGATATGAAAATTAAGTAGCTGGGTTTTAGCAAGTGTAACATTGTTATTTGCCATGCTAAAATAAATAGATGCTTATTATTTTAATAAGAGTATGTGTAAAATATACATAATGCATGAGTTCCTGTTGTTATTTAAAATACATGTAACTGCTTTTGTGGACTGTCCTATTGAACCTTGTCCTTCAGTTAATAAGGCACAGCAGATATGAAGTAAATTTTGCTGGTTTTCTTGTGTGTGTGAACTTAGCATGTTACAAATGCTTTCTTGTAGCTAAGAAAGCACTGAAAATAATAAAAGCACTTTCAACCACTTTTTAAAATAAACAAAATGGTCACTTGCCATAATTATTTACAAATGAAAAATAATTGGAGGGGGAAGGGGAAAAAAGGAAATGTTATCTTTTGGTGGAAAATATTAAAGTGTAAATATGTAAGCCATAAGTTATACTTAGAAGTATTACCACAGTGCTGAAATTAAGAGGAAAGGGAAGATAATTATTTAAATGTTCAAAATGAATTTCTAGATTTTAAGTAAGATCTTATTGTCAAGGAACTGAATATTTTAAAAGATGGATATGAAAAATTACTAGCAGGTAGAAAACAATTCCAGATTTCTAAAAATGTTATTTTCCATATGTGATGGAAATACCGTTCTTCTATCTTCTCAACATGAATACAACCTTACATGTTGCTAGAAAGATGTCGTGAGAATTAGGATGTATTTCATTATTCTCTCTTTAGATTTGCTGTGGTGTTTATGAAAAATTAAGGATAATGTGACAGATGCTTGATGGATGAGGCCTTCCGTATTTGTATTCTGGGGATGAGATTGTGTCTGCGTTCACAGGTAGCAGGTATATAGAGCGCATCCTAGTCTACACATGTGTCTGCCATAAAAGAAGGGAATTGAATAACCTCCTTTCCCCTTCTGACAGAAAACTACTTTCAGAGTAAATATGCATCTAAAAGCTGTGCCTCTCTGGGCTTCACTAAAAGGTGTTCGGAGCATTGGTATTGTTCTTTTGTATAACATATGCAAAAACAAGGCTGAGGGAGATTTCTTAGCCTTTTTCTCTGTGACAATAAAACTCAAATGCAGCACAGAATTATTGAAGCAGTTTGGAAAGGAATTAACTAGAAGAGTAAGAATTTAATCTCTGTTGTTATTTTAACTGCTAATGTATAACCTGAATGAACTGATAGCAGACTAAATGCATTAGCAGCATTTAAATATATTCTTGTCCTGCGCTTGTACTTTAGTTTTTGCTCTCAAACTTATATGGCTTTGCATTCATTTACTGAAAGACACTTTTATCCTTTAATTTCTACTCTTCAATAAAATGTCTTCATATATTGTTCTCATATAAGTCTGTAATATTATTAAGAGCTAGAGAAAAATAAAAAGCTGCTTGAATTCCCATCTTTCCAGTAAAATATCTTCACATATTGTTTTCATATGAATGCTCTCTTTTAAGGGCCAATGCAAATAAATAAATAAATAAATAAATAAAATAAAAAATCTGCTCTTATTTCCCAAGGCAGTGTTCAGGATTTCATGAAAATTTCAGTTGAGATACTGCATAATACTTCTTAAGTATAGCTGAAATACAAATTAATATATTTCTGTTAAAAAAAACTGTGAGTATATTGAATAATTTTCCTTTTCTCATATATGTGGAAATTGAGGTCCAAGAAGGTTGAATGGCATGCACAATGCATAGTCAAAACATTTAAGTCAAATTGTTGCAATGTATTTCCAAACATTCCTTTGATGCTCCAGAGGAAATACTTGTAAATGGAAATTGCTCTTCTTACTGACTCCTCTTCCTATGATAGTCACTACCCTCAACTGTAAAAGATCTCCAGGGGAAAAGATTAATTAGGTTTCAATTATGCTGTAGAAAAATGTACTTTACTTACTTACAGTCTGAAAAGCATTGTGGTGTTTCTCTAATGTGTTTAAAAATTCAAAAATATTTTTAAAAGCCACTTAAAAAGTCAAGCCAAACTCAGGCTAATGGAACAGGGTGTCGTCCTTGAAAGTGATTTATTTGCTATTCTTCCGGCCCTCGCGTTATGCAGATATTGTCTGAAATTTCTGTGAATGATTATTGAAATTTTTCAAGTAGATTGATCAAATTTGTTGATAGATGTAGAGGATTATTTCTGCAGCTGTGCATGTGGCTTGTAATAAGAAATAAGCTTCCAAACATGGTTTGTTAGGAAATTGCTCTTGTATTATTTTTGGTTCTGTATATAAAGTTCTTCTTTACCTCATCATTGTATTAGCACTTGCATTTTCTCAAAACATCAGATATTTCTATATTTTTCTCAGGAAAAAGTAGACCTTGAGCATCTCAAATATATGTTATGTTATCTGGAACAATACATTTTTATGATGTTAAAAAAAGACACTGATTTTTTTTTTTTTTTTTTTTTTTGGATTTCAGTTTATCAGTATAAAATATTATTTTGGGTTAAAAAAAAAGGTATTTGGGGATTATATTTAAGTATCTTCTCGTACGCCTTCTCAAGCAAAAGCACATGTGAAACATTAAAAACTAGAATTTTTAAGATTATCTCGAAGAAAAATTTACTATTCCAGTTGAACAGTACAGCATTGAGATTACATTTGCATGGAGATTTACTTTATTTATCACTGAAGAATGCACCCAGAGTTTACAAGCATGACTTAGCATCTGTGTTTTAATCTGGTCTTCTTCAAATTTCTCCACAAGGCTCTGCTGAACTGTGTGTGAAAGTGCCTTCCTAGAAAACTGACTCTTCCCAACAAATACCCCTTTATTTCTCAGTTCTTGTTGTGGCTTGAAGCCTTTCTCCTTCAACAGTTTCATGTCTGTATTATTCACCTTACCCAAGGGTTTCCATCAAGCTCTCCCTGTTCATCTGATATGCCTGACATTATTGGAATCTTAAATAATTGTTCAAGTGACAGAGCTGAAGTTCAAAACCTCTCAGTCTCTGAGAGAGGTCAACACACTGCTATGTAAAACCAGTGCAGAGACATTGAGTGTTTTTGATTTGTTTTAAGTAGGTCTCTAATCTCTGCAGATAATGAGTGTGCATTTGTCACAGAAATTTGTTTCCAGCCTAGATCACAAGATGTTAGACAAGAATTTTGTTTTGTCATAAAGAAGGGAAAGACATTTATTATGCCTTTATTAAATCCTGAGCTTGTTTACTTACATAGTTAGCGGTGAATGCCTGGTTCATTTCCAAGCAGCCTAAAATTGTAGCCAGAGAAACTTTAATCATTAATAGAAACAATGCACCATATATATATATATATATGTGTGTGTGTGTGTATGTATGTATATATATATAAAATAATAAATATAATATATATAAATAAATATATAATAAATATTATTTATTTATTTATTTATTTGTTTGTTTGTTTATTTAAAAGACTGTGTTAAATTTCATTATCAATAACTGCATCCCAGAGGGGGCTGAGTAATCCCACTGCTAACTGAAACAGTAAGTAGAAGGCTGGAAGGAATGGCCGCACAAAGCAAATGCTCTTCCTGAGAGAGGCAGCTTACTTGGGACATTTAGTACATTTTGGTTATGCGTTCAGGTTATTCATTACCTGGAGCTCTAGGATACAGCTCACTCAATTCAAATGGGTCAATTTATGAAGGCTTTCCAATATCTTAAAAATGGAAGAAGCACACTACAACTTTTTTTACTGTAGATTTCAGTGAAAAATACTGCAGCTCCTCCAATTTTAGAAAAACCGAAAAAAATCATTCTGTTTTCATGAAAATGGTCCCCCCAAAAATCTAGCTAAGATTGATGCCACTCTTAGCAGTATTGAACAGCTTTCTGTCCTTAGCACAGAGAACTATTTATTTTTATTACATCACTATAGACCTTTCCTACTAAATTCTCAGGGAGCTCACGTTTGCTCTCACTTCTCATTACAGGAATTGCAGCTGACCCCTTCCTGCCCCTGTCCCCCTCAGTGCCCAGTGCCCTGCTACCAAAATTCATTCCATGTGACACATACTCAGATTGCACAGTGTCTGGTTCACTCTTCTAACCACTGACATTTCTCTGGATGTTCTGTAGACTACTAGCACGCATGAATCCCATACAAAATTAAGATGATAAAAAGCATTCTTTTATGCAGCTAAATTTGATTACTGCAATACAATTTTTGGAGCATTGCTGCACGCACTCCTGTACATGAAGCTCTGCACTACTTGCCAGCACGCTAGCCCTGTCTCCCTTGCCTGAAATATAGGAACTGAGATCCAGTTATGCCTTTCGGAATCTGGAAGCAGAGAGAAGAAAGTAACATGACACTGTATATTAAAGCCACTGTGCTTGTACACACAGCATCCTCCCTTCGGAATGACCAGCTGACTTTTCTTAGCATCCAGGCTACTTACATCTCTTGAATAGTAACACAAAAAAATGTAATTTAATATATGCAATAAGAGGAAGAAGGCTTCACAACAGGATAGATGTACTGTGAGTCTGTTTATCTGCAGTTATTATACACAATTATTATCTGTTACTCCAAGAACTTTTAAAAAGTAAATCATAGTTCTAATTTTAGAGTTGTTTAAAATTTTAAGGTCTTAAGTAAAAATGTAGAAAAATCTTGCTTGTTTTAGCCAGAAAGCGTTCAAGAAAGTTGCTTTGTCATGCCTGTCTATTTTCCTGTTGTTTTAGGGCCAGAAGAAGGGTGTACGTCTTTGTAATTTAGATTTTGTGCCAAAGTTTTTGAAATAGTGTCTTGGAATTGAGCCCACAGAATGGTATATATTTTCTGGAAACAGGACAGCTCAGAAACTACAGATCAAAGGAAGATGTTCTTCCTTATCTGAAATATGAACCTGCCGTTTGGAAATTGGAAACAGAAAGGAGGGAAAGAGAATTCTGGTGATGATGTGAGGTCTACCAGGCCATTGTTAGAATATTTTTAATACTGTGTTTGGGTCAGTGGAACCAGCTCCTTTTGCAAAAGACATTCCTCAAAACCAAATGCCATAAAATTTCTGCAGAAAACAAAGACAGGTGTTCAGTCCATCTGCTTTAGGCATCTAATTTAAGGTGTATGTGCAAGTTAGGCTCACTGAGCTTTCTCCATAGTGGAGAGAGGGAGGCTTCTCTAGAGCTGCCTGAAGCGTCACACTCTGTGCTGCACTGTGCCACAGCCTGGCTCCTTCTGCGAGCTGCCTGCAGAACTTGGCACTACTGTCAGAATCCCAGTATTAAATGCATAAATTAAATGGTATGAATAGAAGAAAAAAAAAAGAAAAAAGAAAAAAGAAAAAAAAGAAAAAAAAAAAAAAAAACAAAAAACCAGACATGGTGGCTTAGTTTGTATGCATGTTGTACATGTGTATATGTTAGCCTATGTTTTAATTACAACTGACATAATGGTAGCTGCGTTGACTTGGAGTTTGTTTTGTCATTACTGTTTTGTGCAGAAAAAGACATGTCGTTATAGCACGTTTTTCAAACACAACATACTTGAAAATATAGTGCCTTTCCATTGTGCTAGCAGAAAAAGAAACAAACCAAAAATCATGGAGCTACTGTTGATACTTAATAACACAGAAAGAAGGTAATATACATTTTTTAATGGGTTTAGTAGAGTTAATATGAGCTTCTTTGACAGATTGCTTTACCCAGCAAGTTATTTTGTTCCAGAGCGTTCTGGCAAATTATTCTGAACCATCTGATAGGAAAATTTCATTTAAATGTTCCAAGGATAAAATTGTCACCTTTTTCTAGGGAGAAAATCTTTGTAAAAAATGCTCTATTACAGTTCTAGCTGATTTTTATTTGATTAGAACTATCTTATTGATTATTTTACTGTTGGAAGCATTTATAAATGTTCTTAGAAATACATTTTAAAATCACAGCTTGTGCTTCTCTTCCTAATATACCCAGGCTGTGTGACATCAGGAACACTACATTGATAAATTGCTGATGGCATGATGATTATGGAAATGGTCATCGACTTATCATCAGTCACAATTTATTTTGAATCAGTGTTCACTGTTTGTAGCAGAAAAATAAGTTTCATCAGAAGCCTTGTTGAGCATCATCTGCAATGCATGAATGAAAGCACTGATAGACCATGTGGCCTCAGGCATCCCAGAGTAGTTGGAAGATCACTGGGTTACCACATACTCATAGGAAAACTATTGGCAAAACACGTTAATTTAAGAACAAGCAAATGTGCCAAATGCAAAATTTCTCTCTAGACACAGAGAATCTCTTTTTCTTCCTACTCAATTGGCAATAAATGATAGTGCATGAATCTAATTTGCTATTAAATTGCAAGTAAATTGTTGCTGAATCATGACATAATGGTATTTTATATCTCTAAAACAATTTTTGTAGCAGGAAATACAATTTGTACATTTTTTGCAGAGACAATGTAGTGTTTCATTATTTCTTTCCAACACATTTAATAATTGTAGTAATTTTAGGTAAGTGAAGCCCAAGTAAATGACTCCCTGTGGTATTACTGCTTTTTATTTTTCTAATTTCTAGTTCTTCACCATTTGCAGAGGATTATCTACATATGAAGCAATGATTAAATACTCTATGCAAAGATTTTTCTTTTAAATGTGGGGAGGGGAGCCTTGAGATGTCATTTTCTTCATATTCGTCAGGGAATAACACTTGAATTCAGCTGCTCTGGACCCTCTCCAGCCAGTTTTCAGAATTAGCTTTGAAGAGAAACAACTTGTTATTTCAAGGAAGAAGATTCTATCTCACTTTAACTGGTATCAAAATTCCCTTTTCTTTACCAGCTTGTATTAATACAAACGCACAGAAGATGTCCAGAAAGAAACCTAAGTGATAAAATACTACTCTACTCTCCAGTTGTGCAGCAATGCATCTTTCCTATGTGCTTGATATAAAATAGACAAGTGTGCAAAGGGATGAACTAATAAGGAGAAACATATAGAATGTGGAATCAAGTCACTAAGAATTAAAAAAAAAAAAAAGCACAAAATATTGTCCTAAGTCCTTTAATAGTTTTCCCAAATATTGGTCTTATTCACAAAGAGTTTGCCAGTGAATGTAAACCACATTCATGTTCTTTGTGTTTATTATTAAAAAATAAAAAGAAAATAATGGGTTTATTTAAATTGTACTTAATAATAGTAATTACTTAGAATTTATTACAAATTGAGGTTTTTTGCTACAATTGTTCTTAATAAAAAAAGAAAGCAATTAAATAGAGCAGTTTTCTTGGAGCAAAGATTATTTAGGAGCTTATCCATTCACTTTCTTCTCAACATTCCAGTGTTATGTCTTAAGTAATGAATTTTCATTTCATACATAACTTCACTTTAGGTTTGTATAGGTAACATTTTTATTGAGATGGTGGAGATATTTTGAAATTATGATTTCTTTATTTAAATAAGTTTCCTTGAATTTCCCTAAAAAAAGTACGAATTTTAATTGAAGATCTTGTTTAAAAATCTAGGAATGTAGCTCTTTTCTGAAAAGTTCACTATGAATATCTGTGTAGTTAGAAGGTTTGAATATAAGAATATATTGAGAAGAAAATATATTTTTTGTTCTTCATGTGTCTCTCACCCTTTTCTGACCTCTGTTTTGACTTCATGGCTAACATGCTGTCTGACAGTTTGGGAGGAAAGGCAGTGGAAACAGTTCATTATAGCATTAGTCAGTATAAACAGTCATAAGCTATCTGCATCATTATGCTGGGAACAAAAAATCTGTAATCATCAAAAATTATATACATTCAGTTCCAAGCTTTGCCTCTTTGAAGGTATCTGAGAATGTGTGACAGAGGTTCTGATAAACTATGGAGTGAAACCTCTGATTCTGTTAGGTTTTGTGCTCGTCTGGAACACGATTATATGTCTCCTTTTCTATGGGGAAACTCAAAATACCAGTGTGCCTAGGAAAAATCCAGCTCTCGCTTAAAGATTCGATAGCACAAGTTAAACTTAGAGAATAGAAAAATAATGCCAATCAGAAAGGCTTTAAGATTTAGATAAAATCCCTATTCATTTCAAGGTCTACATGGATTTCTACAACATTTTAATAATGACATTCTTAGAGATCTCTGAATGGTTATTTTTGTTTCCAGCCTGTTAGAAATTGTCTCTTCCTTCCAGATGAAGAGCAAGACATTCTGTGCGTTCGTTATCCTCACTCAGATTGCATTACTGAATCTCACTGTATAAGGAGCTTAGAATGTAGGCATCAATAGATGCATTTCTCTGTTTCATCTATGCATTTAAGGCCCATGATTCCAGTGCCGGTCTGCAGCTTTGATCTTCAAAGTAATCTTGAAAACAACTAATGGATTAATTCTTAGCTAATTGTGAGAATGAATTTTGATTGTATGTAACCCAATGTTCTTGCTGCTCTCCTGTACAACAAAACAATGTGAGAATAGAGTCCACAGTAAGGAGATCCTTCTATAAAAGACCAAAAATGTGGATAACAGCTGATGTGTCTGGAGTTTTATGAACATAATCTTTGAAAAACCTATCATAAACACTGTTGTGATATCATGACAGCTCTTTTCACCTAGTAAATCCCTGCTAAATAAATAAATAAACAAACAAACAAACGAATGAATAAACAAACAAATAAATAAGTATTTAAGGAACTGGAGGAAATTCTGGAGGCCCTTACCGATCAATCCTCTTGGGACTTGGTTGTCACTATTCATTTCATGTAGAAGGAACTAAAATATTTCAGTAGCTCTCTTTTAAAGAGTTGACTCACCTTTTTTTTTCAGTAATATAGTATCAATTGCAATAAATATTGACTGAGGCTTAAATTGTAGCCTATTATTCTCCCATGAAAGGGGAGAATGTTAATTAGATATTACAAAGAGCACGTCCTTTACCAAGGAAATGATAATAGTATTTTCCCAAAGCAAAAAGTATATGTAATCATACCATTGCTTGCATCCCTTTAAATTTGCATGTTTCTTATTTAGTGGTATTAAAAGAAATAAAGGAGAAAGAAAGCAAAGAAAGAAGAAAGCTCTCCAGCACAGAGGACACAAAAATTGGCTACTAGCACAGTGTTTCTGGTTTTGTAAACACAGCCAGAAAAAAAATAGTGGATCTCACAACATTCTTATAAACAACAATACCATGACTCAAAGAATTTTAGATGAGAAGATTCCACAGAGATAGATTATTTACATAAAAGTTTTGCCTTCTTATTCTAAGTCTTTGCTTACAGTCAAAATCCCGTACTTTGCTATTGTGTGGTCTGGTGTGCATATCGTATAGGACAATTCTGTCGTGAATGTACGTTTGTTTTTGTAATGACAAGTGATATCTAAATGATATCTCTCATTGTCAGTGGTTAAAAGACCTCAGGATGGAGGATGCCCAAGAATGAGCTCCAAGCAAGTGGGTTACTCTAGCATGTCAAATGGTGTACGCAGAAAACAGCATGGGAACTTCTTTCTTACTGAGTTTGTTGAATTGAGTGAAAAATGAACATTTTTGATTGATTAAATATACCTATTTAAGTCTTTCTAGAGACTTTTTGTTGACCTGAGTGAAATGTGAGTCAAGTCTTGAAAAACTTATTTTACTTGGAAACACCCAGTGATTTCCTGCATTCTAGCCATTCCCCAAACCACTCAGAAATTGAGCAGCTGTACTTTATTAGTCTTTTCATTCTGGTATTCTGACTAGACCCACAAAAAGCTTTTCAGTGGTGCAGTCCAGAGGTAATCATAAATAGACGATTCAAGCAAGAGACTACAAAGAGATCTTTAGGCACAGTGTTATTACTATATAAAGAAGAAAAGAAAGTGTTGTTGCAAAAGAAGTGTGCAGAAGCATTGGAGGATCCCAAGACTGTAGTTTTCTCTGAGGGTCTCTATTTTAAGACTTCTGTTTATATCAGGAGTGTGCTTTTGAGTTAAATCTCCTCATCAGTCCCACCTGCCGTTCAGATTTGATTCATAGTCAACAGTTATTCAGAATGACTGGAGTAGATTAAAACAAAGCTGTAAGGTGCACCAAAGTGCTCCTGAGGCACCCATCTGTAGTAGGCACTCAGTGTATGGAATCAGTCTGCACCAACTTCTGAGATCTGCCTTTTCCATGAAATGTCTAATGCAGACATTAGGCCCTCAGCACCAACACTTTGACTTTGCAGTTTAACTCCTATTGGTCAGATTTAATTGCTGGAGATACACATAGCCTTTAACAGCGGCTGAAGCAATGTTCCCTCGATACACACAGTAATAGATTTCTTTGGCTGCTTTGAATTACCTCCTACATCAGTGAGTACAACATCTACTTTTCTGGATTAAGTTTCTGCCATGTGGCTTTCATCCATCACACAGTCCAAAACAAGCATCAATGAAAGATGTCTAGAAGAGAAGAGTATGTGAGTCAAGTAATGTGCAGAATGCTACGTGAGTATGAAGCATAATGCTCCCTATCCATGTTAAAGAGTAGCTTTGTAAAATTGAGTAAAACTGGGGTAAAATTTTTCATCCCATTTGCCACAAGCTTAAAGTATCACCATGTGATGTAGAATTTATTTTTTCTCTTTTTTTCTGTTTAATCTGCATGTGTTCATCAATAGTGTAGTTCTGCTACCATGTCTGAATCATGAATCTCATAAATGAATCATCTGTGCAGTATAATAATGCCTGATTCGTTATCAGAACATGAGTGAAAACATTCTGTTGACTTTCAAGACTTTGCAATGTCATTTAGATTGTTTATCTGCTAATATAAATAAGTGAACTGAAGCAATACAAGACACTGAAGTGCTGAATATGCACCCAGAAATCCAAAAAGTGGTATGAACTAGTTAGAATGTATGCTACATATCATAGCAATTACTAGTCTCAATACAAGATTAAATGTATTTATTATATGTGATAACCATTTAGTATTACATACATTTTGATTTTTATAATGAAGGTTCAGTATTCTTTTTCAGAGATTGTGGAATCTCCTCTGGAGATGTTCAAGATCCACCTGGATGCTTTCCTGTGCAACCTATTGTAAGGAACTTGCCTTAGCAGGGGGAGGTGAAATCAGTGATCTCTGGAGGTCCACTTCCAACTTCTAAATTTTGTAATTTGTTTGTCTTATGCAACTTTCGATAGCTAGCCAGGGACACAGGTGTATCTAGGAATGTTAGAGAGGTCTACAAACCTTTTTTTTATTGCCAGAAAATTCTGTTTCATAAAGAAGAGGAGCCTTTGAGAAGGTGCTATTGTATACGTATCTTAAACATGTGATAATTTTCAAATGAGACATTACAGTATACGATCAAGTATAAAAATAAAGAAAGCAGCCATCAGAAATCATGGCACAGCATACTATCCTCTATGGACATTATTTGCTACATAGGTATTGCCAGGTATTTGCATACCTGAGTGTATGCAGCTGTCTGAATTTCACTTGGTAGGTTACAAGCAATCATTCTTAACGAGCAATCTGACCAACCCGTCAGCCACTTAGCTGCATGATTAGCAAGCAACAACCACCAGGCTCAAATTTCAGGAGTAATAAACAGCAACTCAAACTCCCACACAGAAAACTAGAAAAATTAAAATAGTCTTTCTGTTGCTCAGTCGGATTATTTTCTATCCTTGCAAATATGAGTCAGATGGTTTAGCCAAGAGAGCTTTATTGAAAGGAGAAACAAAAAGAACAGCAGGGAAACTGTGCAACATACAGTATCTAATTACTTTGTCCCCAATATGGACCCCTAACTGTTTACTCTTTAGTTTGGGTTCCTTGGTGAAATAAGTGCTAGGCCAGCTGGCCGCTTCCTACTTCCTGCAGGAAACCTCTCCCACTTCTGTAGTTCACAGCTCTTATGGCTTGGTCCCCTATCCAGCTGGTTAGCAAGTCCTTACCTGAGATACTAGCTAGCCACGCTTTTCTGCTTTGCATGCAAACAGATTCTGTTAATTTCTTCCTATTCTTAAAAAATGAAATAAAATAAAAAGCATAAGTACTGACTCACTCGCAGAAGACTTCTTAAGCAGACTCTTTTTCTGCCCATCCTTCTTACCGTGTTTTTCATGTCTTTTGCCTTTCAACTTTGGGAGCTGCTTCACTGAGGTATGCTAAGGCTTAGTTGGTAAGATACTTATGCACTGTTACAATCACAATACTTTCCTTCTTCATTTCGATATGAGTTTGGTCAAACCATTACTGGTAAGCCTAATCTTTCCGGCTCAGCTTTATTTTCATGTATGAGTGTCTTTGTCTCCTTCCTGTCATGGAAAGGTGAAGCATTCTTCCTCACAGTAGATCTTGAAGTTCCTTTTAATTTTTCATACTGCAAGCTCAAAATATCTGATTTTATTGTCCTGGCTAAAAAAAAAAAAGTACTTCAGTGACTGAAAAATACTGTAGTCATTTTACAGTAGAATAATGAAGCCATTTAAGATATGTATGTCAAGTCTTATGATTATATGCTATGGCAAAACATATTTCCATTGTATAGAACCAAATAATAATTCATATTTTACTGCTGAAAGGTAAATTTTGAATGACATAAGGACCACTGGAATGATACTTTAATAACCTAAAAGGGACTCCTTGTATTTTTAAAGAGGAAAGTATATGCCAAATTACAGTAGTGAGTATTGTCCTTATCATGAACTATTCACAGCAAATGTGACAGCCTTTCTAGAAAGACAGTTGAGGACATCTGAACTGAGAAGAAGCAATATTTGCTGTAACTTCATGTTGCAGCAAAGCCTCTCTTGGGTGCATGCCATTTTAAAATTGCAGACTCATGCAGCCCTCTATTTTTCTTAAAAGTGGGTGCATATATACCTAATCACCAGAATGTTTCATGCAACATGGCAAGGTGGGAACAACTATCTGTAGTACGTTAAGAGGTCTTTTAAGCAAAGTGACTTTGCAAAGCATAATTCTTCTCATGAATGTTAAGGTACAGTCTTCTTGCTTCAACTTCCAATCTGAATGTAACGTTTGAGATTGATTTGGGCACGATGCCACTGCTTAATTTACTTTGGCTTGATTTTTTTATTTATTTTTTTTATCCGCCTTTCTTCTGGCTTCACCCTTTGGTCAAGCAAAAGAAAGTATTTAACACAGTAGCTTGCCCTTCAGAAGAGAAAGATAAACTGAATTGTCAAAGATGTGTTTTCTGTCCACATGCTGCACAGCTATATGGCGATTCATCAGAGGATGATAATGAGAAATTCAATGGCAAATACAACTGAGGGATTTGCAGTAGCAGGAGGTTTCTGAAATGCATATGATTGTAAACGAGTATAGAGATAATGCATTTTACTGGGTGATAACTGTATTCATTTATCTGGATAGTGTTTTGTAAATCTTCTAAGTTTTTATAAGTTTTTAACTATTTTATGAGGTTTGCAGATACTGCAAACTCCCATGTAAAATTCATAATAAAGTGATTTCTGTGAGGCAGTGATGCCTTCTAGGTCTGTTTATCAGAGCATTTTAGTTAGACTTTTACAAAGGAGCCTTTTTGTTTTCACATAATTTTCAGGTTGTCATGCTAGGGATTATGTATGTATGAGTGTCTTTGTTTTTCAGCTGACTTCAGAGGTTTAAATACCATTTGAGGATTCATCTACCTGTGGCTTACGCTATAAAATATATAGCCTTACATAGAAACAAAATACATCTTGAACAGTATCATTAATATTCACTTACTCTTAGTGGAATACTTAAAACTTCTAAAAAATTAATAAATAGGTCATTCAAAAGATCCTGAGATAAAGTACCTACTAAATATATTACAAATATCATTGTTGCCTGCCTTGATTGTCGGATTTGAATTTCCCGGTGCAAAAAGCAGTTGATAATGTAACATTTTTTCTGGGTAGGTTGTAAACAAAGCCTTGCTAATACTATTGTGATCATGTGTGTCAAATAAAACCTTTTCCACCCTCCAAGAATAATAGTTTAATAGTCTTTAGAGCCATATAATTTTGTCCAGAGCTATTAGTGGCACTTTATGTCATATAGTCATCAAATGTATTTCTATGAAAGAGAAAAGAATAAATATTTCATGGTTACAGCTTTTGAAGAACACTCTGTCTTTCAATCTTGGGCAGTCTTTCAACATATGTGCCAATCAGAAATCTTTAGCAGATGCAAAATGCATCTTGTCTCCTTGTCAGTGAAGAATGTAAAGATCGCAGGATGTATCTGAAATATTCATCACATAGACAAAAATCTGAGCAGCATGAGGAATCACTGAGCCCAGTAATCGCTACTTATCCATTTATTCTTCCCTCCTCATAACTGGCCCTAAAAAGGTGATGAGTGACTAGTCACAATATTTTGGTTATGCAATATATCTTGACAGTCAATGACAGTACATATAACATTGTGACCTCACGCTTTTCGCCATACTGCTTTCTTAGCTCTGGATATGATATTAAGATACCCCTGAATGAAATAATGTTTACTTTTTCTTCTATTTACAAGCTTTTGCAGTTGTTTCTACTTGTAATTTTTTATTTTTTATTTTTCCTAAATAACTCTATCTTTTTAGCACATCTCTGGAAGAATGTTTCTGATGTTTACTGTATTTAGGCTTCATTCGTGGTTTAAAATAGGATGGATTGTTGCAGACGATTAGAGTAAATCATACATGGTCTTTTCCTGTTATTCTAGCTCTCAGTTAAAGCCAGGGCTGATATAGTCAATTGTAACTCCAGTGTAGTAGTATCTAGTCAAATCAAATCTGCTTTTGGCCTGCTACCATGTGAGAGGTTTTCTGTGCACCATGCCCTTTGAATGAACCTGTGACCTTCTGCTGCAATCTGGGCTAGCCACTCCATCACCAGGCACTGCTGGAAGCTATTAAATCTTGTGTTGCTTTATCTCAGTTAAGTGTGGTTAAGTGAAAGGACATTATTTTAACTGGCTGCTTTGGCAATGGAATTTTGCAAAGCACTAGTTCACAGCATTTCAGCCCTAACACTGTATTCTGAAAAGTTGGGAAAATTGAAGCTTTAGAAAGAATTAAACCTTTGATTAAATGCATTACTTTTTTTTCAGAAAGAAAAGGAAGGTTGAGTTCTCTTTTTGTACTCCAATTTCTACTCTTGTAATGGTATTTTAATGTCTTTTTTAGGTCTATTCACATTTTTTAGAATATGAAATTTCTTCATAGAGATGAAAGCAATGCATTTTTAACAAAAACATTGTTCATTCTATTATATTGCCAATTTATCATTACTAAGACAATGATATAGAAACATGGAAAACTGGAAATAAATGCGGAAAGAATGCTGAAACATCTTTAATGAAGACTACCCATGAAAAATGAACCACTTAGATCATGGATATAGGAAAATTATGTACATGTGGAAACTGACATATTCAAATTTCTAAATTGTTTTCCTGAACTCTGATTTATCAACTGAAGGCAGACAAGTTTCTGTAGCTTTTTTTTTTTTTTTTTTTTTTTTTTTTTTCCCCCGTTTAAAAGAAGAAACCATGAAAGTACAGAAGTTTGTCATAAATACAGCAAAGACAGGTCTTAAGGATTTTTTCATGGCATATCTGTTTGTCTATCAGTAACATGAGAACCTGCAAACACCTTGCTTGATCATTTCCATGATTTCCAGAAGTATTCTTAGCCTAGTGTTTGTTGCATTTAATTGAAAACTGGAAGATTTGAAATACTTGGTTAAGAACAGCTACTCATCTACTGCAATTTTCTGCAGATAGTTAGAGAGAAGCAGGATGTTCTACGGGGCAGGTATGAATTTCTATCGTGACTGTTGAAAGCGAAGGTGTAGGATAACAAGGAAGCAGCGGGTAAGGCAGTTGTCATGAAAAGCTCATTATACACTCCATGTCACCCTCCTCGGTTATTCCACATTACCTATCCTCTGTCTAGGCACAATCCTCCCCCTTGCACGTGCAAAGGCCCCTGCTAAGTCACTCAGCTGCCAGCAGGTAGCAGTGGAAGTAGATTTCTGTGTGGCTTGGTCTCATTGGGCATAACGCCCAACCTGCAGAAGCGACGCTGTGTGCTAACTTGCAGCAATTTGCAGTTTTACAGCTTTCCTGCTATGATAATTTCCCTTCGTGATATTTGAAAACCTGTAACAGCCATTTGTGGCTGTAACCTAATATGCCATCAAAGAAAAAATTCCTGTGCTCAGTTAAGTGAAGCTACATGGTGTAACACTTTTATTGGAAATGCATTAATATCCATGTTGAATTTAAATGGGGTGATTAGCTTTGCTAATATCTGGTTCTTTAATATCTAAAATTCTTATTAGGTACTGTTTCTGTTGAACCCAATGGAGATGAGACAGGAGTTTGTTTGGAAACAAAAAGTACTATTCAAGAGGTTCTTTTCCATTATGGGAAATTGAAAAGACATTTTAAAAAGTAACTGAACATTACTGACTGTAGATGCACTGAATTTTATACTTACAAGTCTCAAATGATCCCTTTAGTGTTTCATCACAGAGTCCAGGAATGCCTGACTGCATGATTTACCAACACAAGTGAGCTCTGATAAAGTGATTCTATGTTTTCCTCATTGATTTATGTAGGAGTGACACTAGTCAGTGCTTGATTATATCTTTTAATACTAGAAAAAAAGAAATACGTTCCTTCTGTTCCTTTTGAGAGAAAAGGTTTCTCATCACTGCATCACCCTTGATAGCTGGCAAGAAAAAGAAATCCAGTCACCGTACTTAGCCTGCACTTGGTTTCTAGTTTGTCTACCTAATGAAATGAGAGATGGATCTGTAGCACTTCAGGTGTCTGTGCATCTGTCAGTCTAGCCTCAAAGGAGAAAAAGGTGCCTTGCATCTATTGCTTAGGAGCATCCACTATTCTTGGTACTCTTATACATCTACTGTGTTTTTGGAGTAACATATTGTTACTCTCTTTGTGTCGCAGAGGGAAGAAAAATGCTGTGTGGATTTGGTATTAATCTTTGGATGGAAAAGTTAAAAAGACGAAGCAGCTTTTCTGATCTTGTGATTCTCAGTGTAGATTATTCAGCCTGTATTCAGCATCTTCTGTTATTAATCACAGAAGCACAGAGCTAGAAGAACCTGAAGAACTCATGTAGCCAATGCTGTTGTCCAAAAGAGTCAGCTATATCTTTATCATTGATAGACATCTTCATAGTTGACCTGCAGTACAGCAAACACCATGATCTTCCTATGCAGTCTGGTGCTAATGTTTTCCAATAGAATTTCTCTTTTCCTAATGCCTTTCTTACTGCAGTTTAACTGCATTATATCTGCTTCTATTCATTCTATGATATGAAGGATAAGGTTTCTTTTCCACTTCTAGGAAAAGTGTTTTCTGTTTTGAAAGCCTCGCTTCAGTTTTCTCCCTCCCTCTTTCCCTCTTTCTCTCAACGATCCCAATCTTATCAGTCTTTGCTGGTAGATCATACATTCTAGATCTGTCTCTGTATTCTGAAGTATTTCCAATTGGATTCCTTTGCTTTGTGTAAGGCATTTAACACACTTGAGTGAACTTGAATTCTGAACAGATCATAAGTAAAATATCTGGTATCTTGTCTGTCATACTGTTGTTCATATATCCCCAGTTCTGTCATTTGCCTTTTTCACATAATAAGGTTGTTGGTATATTCATTGCTAACTCATCTCTTTCTGCCTTATCTCTGAACTCCTTTTGTGAATAATTATGACATATTAATTGATCTCCATCCATATTTGTGCAGTTCAGTGGAGACCAGCCTGTCTATAATACTTCCTACCTGTCCTTACTGCAGTCATTCTGGTTTTTCCAGCACACTCTCAATCTATAAGACACATAACTGAATTTTAATCTTGCTCCTCGAGATACTTACAATCCTTCCAGCTTTGCGGTGTCTTCAGATTTAATAAGCATACTTTCTTTTCCTTGACTCAACAGTCTGGTCTTAGAATCAAGAGGTTGAAACTAAGTAAAACAGCCTGTTTTATTCTTTCTTTTTTAAAAATGGCAATCCATTCACTGGTTTTCAGTCTTTCAGCATCTCATCTGTCCTCCATAATTTTTCAAAGACTGCTAAGCCTTCTGAGCCTACTTAATCAGCTAAGTCCCCTAAGATGAATGAAGTTTATCAGCACAGATGATCTGAGAATATCTATGTTATTTAAACACTATGTAACCTTTCCTTTTCCTATTACATTGCAAGATGTTATCTCTTTTTTACTGGTATTAATTGTCTGCTTTTACTTGATCTTTTAGTGAAAACTAATGCGAAAGAGGTATTAATTTTTTTCAGTTTTTACTATATTATGACTGTATAGATCACCCTCATTGCAGAGTAACAAACCAACATTTTCCTTTGTTTTCTATATATAAACACGTAACAGGAAGAAATCTGAGTTGCCATTTTGAGACAAACTGCAGGCAATGACATCATAATTGTTGCATATAGGCATCCATGTGGGATATCAGTTGCTGGATTACTTGCTCCCACTCTTCCTGTTGAAAGGCTGTTTCAAAGCCTGATGACTGTGATAGCCAGAACCTTCTACGTTCCTGTCAGAATTTGCTTTTTACTCCTTCGTACTGGTGGCTCGCAACTGCCCTGTGCTTGATTGATTTATCCAGAAGTTCTTTTTTTGAGTCTGACAGCCTTATGGCAGAAATTTCTGTTCTCACACCTAAGTAAATTTAGCCTCAAAAAATGTTTTAAAGCACTGTCATCTGTTGTATTAAAAATGAATATGCAACAGGTGATTGTATTAAAAGTCTATTGGCTGTTAACAGTAGATCAATAGATCAGTTATTAATACATGAAATAAATTTAAAACTAATCTGAATATTTTTCTGCAGATTTCAGAAGTATAGAGATATCCTTTATGCAGTCTTTTGTGCGACAGAGTCCTAATTTTCACCATTGGAATTCTTCTTTAAACAATGATTTGACAGTGTTGTTTAATGTAACCTTGAGAGCATATTGTCAAAAAATACAATTAACTTCTAGTGCAGGATGTTCAGACTTAGGTTATTGACCTAGAAGGTTATATTCTTCACATATAGTAGAGATAAAGGCAAGTACTGAAAATGAGCCTATTACTTGCAAGAATTGCTAACAGACTACTTTGTGGTTTTTTTGTAGAGCTTCGTATTTTCACAAATTGGTAGATTTGGGCACCTCAGTAAAGAATAGATCACTTTTACAAAAAAATCATTTCAAAAACTGTGTTTCACTCCTTGAAAATAAGGTCCAAGTTGGCATGCAGGGATTAAAGCTTCATGCTGTTTGAGAGCAAAGAAATGGCTAGATGATACCATTACCTGCAGTAAAATTAAATTGACTTGTGTTACCAATTTGCTGGCTACTGGGATGAAACAACATTATTTGCTCTAAAGTTTTCTTAGAAAAATTTGGGAAATCACTGGGAAAACAGTATTTTATTTTTTTTTCTTAGTGTATTGCTACAAATTGTAATGTAGTAACATGTGAAAGTGCAGAAATAACAATAATCTCAGATTTTTTTTTTTTTTTTTTTTTTTTTTTTTTTTTTGGTAATAAATTGAGAGAACCATGCAATTACATATGTGATAAATATGCATTTGCTTCCACGTTCCTGGCTACTTCTACTCTGTGATTCTGCTGTGGCTTAGGAAGGCATCCATCCAGCCTCCTCGCCCTGCGCTGCTTAGATATCTCAGGTACACCAGGATTATGAGAAGCCCCAGGGAACTGCAGTAGATGCCTTGGATTTGCAGCCTACTAGAGCATCCAGGGACATTTTCCCCAGTTCCAGGGCTGGCAAGTTGTGTTAGCTTCTGAGGAAGGAAGGCCAGATCTTTTCCTTTTTTTTCTGTTTAGGCAGCAGAAAGGCAAAAGAAATTAAATTGCAGCTGACTCTTAAGAATTCAGGGAAGCCTCCTGTTCTATATTTCAAGTCATTATATCTGGAAGTGGAACTATAAATCTAACTGAAGTAATTCCAGATAAAAGCAAAATTAAAAGATGAATTTGAAAACCTAGAGACTGCTCCTATTTCTCATTTTTTAAATCATATGGTCTAGAGTTCCATTCAGCTTCAGCTAAGTGCATGTCACAGTGCCAAAAAAACTTCAAGTGATAATTTGTAAAAGCCATTTGCTGTAAAAGAAATACTGTGCATGAATGAACAATGTTTATAAATCTGTAGTAACTCAGCCAAGTCAAAACAGATTTACAATGCAGAAAGTCAGGAACATTTGTAACTTATGTGTCAAATTATGGATTTTAAAAAATATATGTTAAAAAAAAAAAAAAAACAAAAACCATAACAAACAAACAAAAAAACCCCAACCTTTTTCCCAGTGGAAATCTAGAACTACTCAAAGACCGATCCAAACTTTCTGAGTGCAATAAATCTGCATTTCTCCCCTCATTTTCGTGTTCTTGAAAGTATTATTTTTCAACAAAACAAAAAGGCTGTGTTTTGTCACAGGTGTTTTGAATTTTCTAAAGAAAGTTTCTCTGGCAACAAAATGTACCAAATCAGTTCTTTAAGAATTCCATAAATTCTGTAACTATTATTGATTCACCTTTAGAAGACAGGATGTTATTGGAATTTTTCAGGTCTAGTAAGTTGTCTGAGTCACTTCGGTCATGGTTTTTTTCCTGAGAGTTTGGGTAAATGGTTTCCTCTCATAAATCCAGTTACAGAGAAAGAAGGACAAAGGTTAGAAACTTGAGTGTGGTGTGCTTTAATTGTTATACTGGTAACAGGTGGGCCACCTCAAAATCTGTATATCCAGAAGCATTAATCACATTGTCTGTTTAAAAGTTCTCTTTGTGTAAAGTTTTGTTCCCAAGTGTGCTGTTTTAACAGCGTACCATCTTACATTGTAGCTCCTCCAGGTAGCTAGCAAAAAGTAATGGAAGGCAGTATTTGATTTTTTTGTGGATTGTGTTATAATTGGAATGAGATTTAAATGGCATTGCTCTTTTCGTGTACGGTTGTGACACACTGCTGGAAGGAACATAACTGGTTTAGAATTTGGTGTGACTGATTGAAGAGAGATCCGGTTGGTCAGCAAAATGCCAAGGCTGAAGTGTCTTACCACGAGTTGCAGGGATGGATGTGGCTTCAGAGACGGAGAGAGTCCAGCATATTCAAGTCTGACAAAAATTCTCTATCTTACAGCTAGTAACTGCAAAGCTTATTTTTAAAAGCTTGTGGGTAATAAGCTATGTATCAATTACCTCTGTTGTTCTAATCTAGCAATGCAGATAAAGTGACGAAGTGTTTCATGATAATTTTATCCACATTCATCTTTTTATCTTTTATTTTTTTTGTTTTTAATATTTCCAATGCAAGAGCTGAATGCTTCATAATCTGCTTCCTGTAACCCTTAAATTGGGGTATTACAAAAAGCAGTGTCCTTGGGCAATTTTGGAATAAAAATAAATAAATCGGCAGTGTGAAAACTTTAGTAGAAAGACCATATGTTTTCAAGGACTTCCTCAGTCATGCTGTTTCCTTTTCAAGGTAAGCTGGTATATTCTGACTCCCCAGGTTGTGGTACTGCAACGTTAGGAAAACCCTTCGTGGTGGGCATCTGTTCAACTGTAGGTCATACACCTGAAAGGTATTCTAGACTCCAAACACAAACACATCAAGTAATTATTCCTTTACAACTTGACTCCAAATTAATCTGTTTAATATAGTTGCTAGTAACTTTCTTTGTTTTTTCAACTTGCTCATGGCAATTTTGCTCTAAAGATGTGTTCATATTTATATTACTAAGGAGAAGAGTTTATTAGATTGAAAACAGTGAAGAAGTTGATTTTATTCAGATTTATTTTAAGAAGTTAAAAACAATATGGTTTACAAACTGCAATGATTGTCAGTTTATTCCCCAAGTGTGAAATACTTTTCATTGAGTATAAGTATTAAATATTGTTATTAAAAAAAATTGAGAGATTACAAAACAAAACCAACTTGTTTTAAAAAGCTAAAGATATCAATTAAAAAAAAAAGATTTTTGCTATAAAATATGGAATCAAAATACAGAATTAAATGCAATCCCATTGCTTGCTATAATATGCTGCAGAAGTTCCCTGCAGCATTTCCTTCCTATAGCTATTGCTTTAGGCTTGCCCTTCCAAGAAAGATCTGAGAGCAGAGAGGATTCAAATAAAAAAGAAAAATGAATTGTCTTCTTTTAATTTGTAAACTTATGTCAACACAACATGAAAATGAATTAGTAAGTAATTTGAAAGGTCCTACAATACTTATTTTATTCAATTACATATTTTTCTTAAGTGAGGAACATATACAGCAGATAATTAACTCCATTAAGGTTTGTATTTGTATGTCAAATATGCCAATTTCAGCAAATGAATTTCACAGGTTTTAAATTAACATGTTCTACACAGTTTTTCAATGTATACAGTCTAATCTATCAACACAATATATACAATCTATATGCAAAAAAAAAAAAAAAACAACAAAACACACATAGCACTGAATTTGTTTATAGATAATATTTTCAATTCTTGCTTCATTCCCAAACTCAGCATCACCAAGACACTCCCATTCTGTTGTATTATGGGGGTCTTTTTATTTTTTTTTTTATTATTATTATTTTTTATTTTATTATTATTGTTGGTTTGTTTTATAGTTGATATTCTTCTCCGGAACGGACTTATAGTGATTGCACTTTTCAGTGACAGAGAGATTGCTCCCTTAAGCCAACAGCATGAAAGAAATGTAGAAACCAGAAATAAATGGAGTTACTACCAAAAAGTACTTTGACTAGTCAGCACGCTGAGTATTCTTTGAATACTTTACTGCACTTTCTTACACCATCTCCTGCAATAAACTGGGGTTGAATGGTTTATGTTTAGTCTGTAGTTTTTTCTGCTGCCTACCAGTAGTAGTGCATTACATTCTGTATTACTTCATGTTGTAGGCATAATGTAACATGACACACCCTAATGTTAAAGGCATGCAGTAATAACAGGCTACTGCAACACAGACAGGGAAACCACCTACATGGATATAATCAGGCAGATGCTAGCTTGCTCTGTCTAGTCTTAAACTGATGGGACATGAGCCGGCTCTAGTCTGGAAACCACATAAATGTGTTAGCATGGAGATTTCAGCAGGAGATGAAGGGGCTGCAAATCAGAACCATCTTTTGTCCATCAGGAGTGGGGTGAGACTAATCAAACTTAGCTCTGCAAACATGTTGCTGTCATTACTGTTTCTACATGTATTTATTTTCATTACTGGCATGCAGTCTGCATTTTCTATTCACATTTGTCAACTTTCTTATTCCATGTTTTAAATCAGATACCTAATGAAAGTCCTGTTTTACACTGGTTTGTCTCCAGCTTTGTATTTTAAAGGTTATGAAGCCTTGTAAATGACTTTATGAAAATGAATACTGTACTCTCTCCCTTCTTTTTAACATCATCATAATCTTTGTACCAGCTCTTGCATGCTAAAGAATAGTCATAATAATAATAAAATAAGAGTAGTGTGCCAAGTGGCAATCTCTATAAATAAATTTTAAAATATTAACAATATTACTTTCAAATTTGTATGAACAGTACAGTAAAATACCAAATTAGCAATTCTTGTGACTGTTTACTACATTTGATTTCTCTCACTTCCGTCTCTGCTGACTATTTCAAAGAGGAGATCAAACCTACATATCTTTGTGGCTCTACTACTTTCTCCTCTATCTCTCCTTCAGTCCTTCACCTATATCAAATGCTCTATTTTATCTTTTAAAGACTCCACTTGTCCCAGTAATTTCAGGTACCATTGCCTTTTAACCTTATGTAGACACAGCTGCACCTTTTCCTCTTTTCAGTTTCTTTCTTTTTCTGTTCCCCACATTATAATAATGGTCTCAGCAAAAGGAGAGTAAAATCTCAGATACTTCTGTCAGTCTTCTGCCTCACACAATACCCTTTTGACTCTCCCTTTATACTCTTGCCTTTTGTCAGTGGCTCACTCAGTGGTATTTTCTTCACCCTTATTCCACAGGATCAGAAGTGTACCTTTTTCTCCTCTATTTGCCCTAGTCTGTTTTGCTTCTGGAGTTTCACAAACCTTTCTCTTCCATTCCTTTAACCTCAACTAATTCTGCATTTTTCTGCCTTATTTTCTGTCATCCTTAAATTGCCAAAAGGCTAGCTCCTCATTCATTCCCTGTCTCCACAGATGTGAACACCACTCGGATACACTTCCCACTCACTCAAGTTTATAACCTGGATCTTAGCTCTGTCTTTGAGATGAGAATCCTGTATACTTTCTGGTCTACCAAGGGCAAAGTCTTTTGCTAGTAGACAGATAACCAAGAGATGTATACCTTACAAACTGGCAGGTGATAAACCCTTAAAAAAATATAGCAAACGAGATTTGCAAACGCAGTTCTTCCCAGTTCTGAGCTGTGAAGAAGTTCAGTGGCTGTTCATTGCCCTTGCTGGTTCCTAGGACATTTGCATCCATGAGCGGCAGAGGTTCCTTCCAAAAATTTGGTCCATCGCCTTTTTCTCAATTTAAGAAGAGTCTGCAAGCTGACTAAAAGAATAATCCCAGTATATTTTTCTCCTTCTCTATAGAACCATGTAAGAAATTCTAGTTTATGTTCTTCCACTCAGAAAATGTAGAGGCCAGTTTTTGGTACTGGGTTCACAGGCATATAATGAAGTTAACTGAATTAAAGCAAATTTAAGTCAAGTGGAATAGGGAATAAGCATAGATAAGAGGACAGATATGTTTACAGTTGGAGCCTTTGGTTTGTGTTCAGTGGAATCTTCAGTGGAACAAGAATATAACATTACTTCATTACTTAATACAGGAATTTTAAAATCCTATATACTTGCCTTACTTTTAACTGGTTCCTTTTTTTTTTTTTTTTTTTTTTTTTTTTTTTTTTTTAACAGAGCTTGTTTTCATTTCATAGGGTGTTGTTATATGGATTTATAAGATTGTATTCTGAGATTATCAATTCACTTGAAATAAAACGCTGTGTTGGGGCACAGCTGCTCTATATGTATAATAGACAGTTAATTGATTTTTTTTTTTCACCTGTAGGAAACAAACAGTGCAATAAAATGCCTGTAGGCTAAACACAGTTCTTAGAAATCAAAAAGAAAATAAGAATCAATCCCATCCATTCCAACTGTGGCTTAGAGAGACAATTTTGCAAAGTTCTTAAAGCTCTCTTTTAACACCATGGGTCTCCTGGTTGTGTTGCTTAGACTCCCCGCAATCATGCTCTCGTTTACAGGCCCGACATGACTGATTTCACCAGAAAAGTTACCCATTATCGGATGGCAGGAGATAAACCCATCAAAAGGTGTAACAAACAAATAAGAACTTATTTGAAGAGTGGCATTATCCTATTTCTGTCAGGAAGTGTGAGCAAATAGCCAAGAGTTTATCGTATTTATGAAGAGGAAGGCTATTTGGAAAAAGATTTTTTTTTTTTTTTCCCCTCTTTTACTGTTGTCTCTTTAATCTGGAGCTGCAGCAGTGGATATGCTATTTTATAAATGGTAAGCTTTATCAGGAATACGGTAAAGCATTTTACCAAGTTATCCTCTTTCTATCAGTGATATGAAGCTATAGGAGTAGAAATTCTTTTCCCTCTAGTTTTCAACACCTGCCAGTATTTGCAGCCACAAATAGACAAATATAGACAAATAAAAACAGAAAAATAAAGCATACATACATGTTAGGAAAAATATTTGTCTTCTTTTTTAATGTATGTTTTATTACAAGTCACAAATATTTTTACCAATGGCTTGGGTTGGAAGGGACCTCAAGGAGGTCTCTGCCACAGGCAGAGCTGCTAGATCCCACACTAGAACGGGCTGTATAGGGTCCCATACAACCTGGCCTTGAACATCTCCAGGTATGGAGGTAATAGCAGAGTTCCAGAAATAACAGCTAAATAAAGATGTAGGTAACTTTTAAGCTTTCTATTTAAAATACTTGAAAATATTCTGCTTTTAATCCACTCAGATTTGAGAAATCATTTTCTTATCTATTTTTTATTTCACCAAAATTTATGTTTCATTGTAAGCAAAAGGGGCTCAAAGCCCCCCAAAATAAAGTGATCTCCTTTACCACCAGTTATATTATAATGATCATAAAATAATCTCATTTTGTACTTGTGATTTATATACCTTGCTTTGTACCCGTTATAATCCTGTTTATATATTTTATTGTTAAATCATCATGATCTTGATGCCTATTTTGAATGTTCCACATATATGGCCTTTAAATGAGAGTCAATGATACAATCAGCAGGAGTTTCTTTCTCTTTGTGTGACTACAGAACAAGATGAAGTCTGGAATTCAGAGGCTTCAAAGGAGACCCTGTATGTTCCGAGGATACCCGAATCTTTTCTCCAAATTGCAAGACTAGTTTTGTTATGATTGTTTCTAAAATCCAGGCCATTCTTTGTAGGCAGTACACATGTATGTATAAGTGAATGGCCTTCAGCTTATGAAAATGGCCTTAGAAAGTGTATCTGCTTCTACTACATGCCCTTTGCAGAGTTTTGATCATGTTTGTTGATTCCTTATATCTCCTGATTGTATAAACTACTGTAATGTGGAGGAAGCAAGGATATAAATGAAGTTATAGTTAATTATAATAATGCTTAGTGGCCCTTCTAAGTTCTGCCAGCTGAAGCAGGCAAAATGAAAACAGTAACCAAAAAAATGTAGGCTTCTAGGCTTCCTAGGAATGTCTGTGAAGGACTGTCCAGAAGAGCACACCTAGGATCTCTTTCATCAGGGTTACAGTTGTAGCTGCTCACAGGTTTCTCACTGAAGCTACAGTTCAGAATCTCTGCCAGTTTGGCAGGGGTTAGAATGCACTTTATTTGGGGAAATTCAAGGCAAGAGATGTGAGTGAGACACAACTCACAGTGCAGGTGGTGACTGCGGTGACCGCTGTGTTCAGTTTGCGGTGAGTTAGTTTGAGATGTAGCCTTGCTGAACACTGATCATTCTACTGAAACTAGGAATATCACAGCTTGTAGAAAATTGCAAATACTGATATTTTTCTATATGAATGTATCGACTATCAGTACCTGACAGTAATTTCTCACCACAGTCTCCTGGATAGAGTAGATGATTCAATATCAGTGAGCTGTAAATGCTAGGGTAGACTATTAAAACTAGTGAAAAAGTCTGGTATTTTCACATAGTATTCATGTTCTTTCTATACCTTACTTTCTCTATTTGGCCTAGTCAAATTTTCAATGGTTTTATCTGTAAGAATTTAAATTTCCTAAAATTGTAATAGCTGAATCGTTCATGTATTTGTAAGAAATCTAAGTCAAATATACTCACAGCAGTAATGCTAGAGAAAAATGTGTGCAATTTGTTGTAAGGGAGCTGTACTTTCCATCTTTACTCCATTCCTCATTTACCTGGTACTTGTTCAGAAGTAGCATGCCTGTTTTGAAATACTGTGAAGGAATTTTATTCCTTCATGCATCTTCTCCATTGCTCCTAAAAGAAATTAAATTAGATTTATATATAACATTTACTTATTACATTGTAACCTCAATATTATGTATGTAATACATATTTTGCCATATAATGTCTGATGGGTTAGAAGAAAGTAGAGCTGTGAGGGACAAGTCTGATTAAATTCTGCAGTCAATCTGCATTGTATTGAAGGATATAATTTTTTGAGAACTTAAGCATAATGAAAACTCTTTGGTTTGGTGCTTTTCATATTATCCATAAGATGGATGGGACAAAAAAATATATCCCCAAACGATAGCTAGAGATGCTACAAAACAGGGAAAACTGTACTGCAAAATAGGGGTCTTTTCAAGTTATTTGTATAGATGAGATCTGAACAGCAACAGAAAGTGTTTGATAGCTTGTGTTTGAACATAGAATGTTTAAAGGCTAACTGGAGACCTTGTGCAAACATTTTAAGATCCTATTTCCCAACTTTCTTAGTCTTTTTGTGGTCATGGCTTTACACTTAGTTACACTGTGTACCATAAAAACTTCAGAAGATTCTTCATGTACTTGTAGCTTCAGCCAATATTATATTTTACAAAGCGAAGATAATTGTACAAATGTATGTAACTCTCCTGGTTATGTCTGTTCTCTCTATCTATTCAACAAGTAAAACACGTGGAATAATAGAATTGTTTGTGTTAGAAGAGAATTTTAAGATCATCCAGTTCAACCCCTGCTCTATTCAGGGATTCTGCCCACTAGAACAGATTGCTTGAAGCCCCATCTAGCCTGACCTTGAATGCTTCCAGGGAGGAGTCATCTACAACCTATCTGGGAAACTTGTTCCATTATCTCACCACTCTCGCAGTAAAGAGTTCCTTTTGATTATACAGTGTAAATCTGGCACCTCTTCCAATTTAAAACCATTTCCCCTTGTCCTGTCCCTCCATGCCCTTATAAAAAGTCCCTCCCCAGCTTTCCTGTAGACCCCTTTGAGTACTGGAATCCATCAAATTCAATTTTCTCTATATTTAAGTAGATTTGAGTCCTATTTTCTAAACAATGCATTTCAAATTATTTCAGGATGATAAAAACTAGCTTTTCCCATAAAAGTAACTACTTTCACAATCCCTATATGTAAATCTCATCAGTAAGGCAGTAGGTCTTCGAGATGGATGGGGCTTCTTCTATGTGTAACTGCATAACTGACTGTTTCAGACAGATGCACGCATAAACATACACCATCTTTTTCCAAAAGAAAAATAAAATAAATATTTGAAGGGATATAGTTAACCTGAAATCCCGTTGCTATCTGGAAAATGTCTGACAAGAGGAAACAGCGCCTAACTATTTAATAGTGAAGTGAAGAGGTGAAAATAACTGCACCCAATCATGTCAGTTACCTGAAGATGAATAAGTGAGAGATTGAGACTCCCTTCCTGCAGTGCCACAATTTATAAGGATGGTAGGTTTAGCTGAAACAATAACAGGCTTTTAGAAAAGCTAGAGAAGTGTGGCTTTGTTTGTTGAGACCCTTTTAAATTCAGTGAGGAATATTCGGGTCTGAAGGTATGCTTCACTGGCTATTGTGTGGATCGTTATCTGTCTCAGGGATATTCACAGAACCCAGGCACTAATCCCAAGGAAATACCATTGTTTTTTACTTAATTAACAATTTGTTTTAAGTCTTGTAACTGTCTAGTAACCCACTTTGTCCCCATAAGGACTTTCTGCCTTCTCAATGAGAAATCATTTTGTATTATTTATATATACGAATGAAGCCCCTCGCCTTTGTGTGTGAATAATGGATTTCTGTACCCACGTGCCTAGGTTTATCCCACACTCTCTGGATTCTGGCCAGAAATATTTTCCATTCCTATAGGTTCTGGAGATGCTTTTTAATAGTGTGCATCATAGAGGAGGCATCATTTCTGTTCTACTGTCCTGCATTTTAAAGTATAAAGCTTGAGATAAGTAAACACATACATGGAGTGACATAAGAGTGCATTGTATCTAGATCCTGCGAATTCCACAGATTACCAATTAAATAATTTAATACTGAAATTTCAGACTGGGCAATATTTTCTTTGGTTAAGACAGCGGTTTTCTGATTAATGTTTTTAATTTTAAGCAATGTCTAATACACAGAATAATAAAAGTGACAGTTCAGCTTATAGTGAGTTAAGGATGTTTCTGAGAATACACAAGAGGTTTTTAAGAGACTTCCAAAGTTTATGTTTACAGAACAGAAGCTCACAAATTAACCCAAATACGTTTTCCTCATATTTTATTGTGTTAGCGTAATTCTCATTTTAATAATCTCAGCTCTGTTTCTTTGAATAGCGCTTATACTTGTAAGGTTGTACTCTAGTTAAAATAGTGAGATAACAGAGAAAGAATAAAATAGTATTTGCAATTGACTGCAAGGATAATGAGAAGGGAAGTAATACATGCAGCACTGTTAATGATACAATTTCAAGAAAGTTCATAGGAAAAATAACATATATTTTAAAAATGTAAGGAGCTCATCATACACACCACTTTTTTAAAGTCCCACAACTTTAGCATTATGTCAGTTGTGTTATTCTTCACGCATAGACATCAACTGTCCCTGTTTGGAGCTGGTTTATATCTTTCCCTTCCAACCCATATTTTGGTCCATATCTGATGCAGAGGATCTCTGTTTGGTTATGTGGAGCACGGCGTTGTTCTCAAGTATTAATCACAGCCTTTGTGTCCATCCAATTCCAAGAAGTGAACTGAATCTCCTGCAGTACAAAGAAGTCTCTTAAAACTAGTTGTCCAGTAAAATTGCTCTGTTTAATACCATTAGGTTTACAAAACCAGCTTTTCTGATATTCATCCTTTCTCAGAAGAGTTCACAAACAATGTCAGGAAACAATAGCCAGTGTCAGTGGAGACTGCACCTTGTGCAAGTAGGGTGGATGGCAGCCTCCATCCCTGTGCAGAGGTAAACATAAATGAACACCCACTATGTTTTTTCTATTTTCTCTGGCTGACCTCCACTGTTGTAGCTGAGCTTTCCTCTTGTGATATTTGCCAGGTTGTATAAAAAAAGATGTGCCTCCTGGCTGAAATGATGAAACTTAAAGCCTATTCTCAGGCTGTGGAAACCTGAAGGATGTGAAACAGCTGGCGGTCTGTGGCTGGGCTCTGAAAGGAAGTCTGATAGATGCAATTTGTGCTGTGCTTAAAAGTAAAAGATGAATTTTTTCTGCTTTAGACTGATGCATAGAAATCTGCACAATATAATTTTGCTGATTCAAACATTTTTAAGAACATGTATAGAGGTGACTTATTGGAGTGGAACATTAAAATTAAGTGTTTCCTGGTAAATCAAACTGTCATAGAAAGGGAGCAGTATGTAGAAAAAGGATAATATTTTTGCCTTTTCAATATCTTGCATTTGAGGTAGCCTATATTGCAAATAACTGAGGTATGCAGATTTCCCCAGGAAAAAGAAAAGTTAAAGGAAAGTTACAGGGGAAAGAAAAGTGCAGTGTTTGGTAGGAAGAAGACAGAAAGTGGAAGTTTCTCAGGCAGCCAAGAATGGTGACAGAGGGTGAGGTCACAAAAGCAACCAGTGAAGTGTCATCACTGACAACAGACAGCAGGCACAAAAGCCAAGAGAAGATAGTGTTTAGACACCAAAGATACAAGTGACATAGTACTGGCTGTTGTTTTAGCTAACAAGTGATAAACTGTTTTCTTGTAAGATTGATTTCATAGAAGAAAGGGAGTAGCTTATGTGCGGTACACTAGAAATGAAAACCTTAGACAACTTTAAGAGCAGCTAATGATTGATGAATTAAGTGGGGCATGTGTAAGCTATTGTTCTTAGGTGGGGGGAATATTGATAGCAAAGAGGGAAATACCAGTTACCGAATCAAAGATCATGGAATAAAAAATAAGAAAATTAATGTTAATTTATTCTGATAATATTTCCAAATATTCAGATGGGGAACAGGAAGGTTAGAAATATAGAATTCTTGACGTACATCCCTGAACATAGAAAATTGTGACTGGGTAAGATCAGGGATCTGCTCAAGTCATGTCCAAAATTTTCAACTTTGCTCAAGGAACACAAAAGTATGCAGAAAAAATTTCTTAGAAATCAACAGAGAGCATCCTAAGCTTGAAAATAGGTATTTTAGAAGTGTTGAGACAGGAAAGAGAATAAACTTGCAGCAGAAATTTGAGAATACTGACCTCCAAGCTCAGAAAAGTGACATTTTTTTTTTCTAGACAAAATATGATTGTGGTTTAACACCAGTGAAATTGATGAATAGAGATTTACAATGAATTCTGTGTCAGTTATAGACAAGAGCTAGAGCTGAATATTTATTAAGTACATTCAAATAAGTGAGTTCTGCATGTGTGTGTATATTTAGCAAATTTAATTAAGGGCTGATATTTAAGGAGGCACTACATTAGACCATAGTTAAAATCATTCATGCCTCAAAACTTTTAGAAAGCATTTACATACTGATTTAGAGTACAGCTTCAGAATATTCTGTGTCATAACAGTCTTAAAAATAGGATTGTATTGAAAGTTAAGGAATATCTTTAAAATATAACATACTTGTTCTTTCTTGTTCAGTCAGCACAGAGTGATTGATAAATAGTCATATTCATTCATAGTCACAAAATCTCAAAAAGTTCTGTAACCCATACACATATTAAAGGACCAGAGGATTCCACATGGAAATACGAAGTACTGCTTAACTTCATGATCTGTGGTATCTTTTTGGCCAGGTCTAATCCTGTAGAAATGTCAGCTCACTGGAATTTCTTCTCTTTGCATGTAGTGTTTATAGCTTTATCTAACTTTCAAGTGTTGCATTTGTTTCATGTAATAAAACTCAAAATGGTTTATTCCCATTTTCTAGCTTCATAGGTATTACGTAGCTGAAAATGTACAGGAACTACTCGAGTCCTACATATATTTATATATATATTTCATGAATTTATGATATATTTCATGAATTTATGATTCAAGGAATCATAATATGATATATTTAGGAAAGCATATCATAATATATGCTTTCCTAAAATTCTAGGATGTTATTCAGGATAGCTTAAGTAGCTGAAGAGATTTGCCTGTCTGCAGGACTGTTTAAATGGCAGAGTCTGAAGTGCTCCTCCCTACTACTCATTCTTTCCAGCATCCCATTGCACATTTAGACATTCTGAGGGACATGAGGCATAGTCATAGGGGACTTTATATCCCTAGATGTCTTGGAAAGATTGAGCAGAGAGCAGTATTGTGAAATCCAAAGGGAAAAGCTGATCGGTATGCTAAGACGTAATATGAAATTCAGCTAAAAATGAACATGTGTCATCTAAAAAGGCAAAATAATGATTTGTGTACATGTAAGTGTGGGCAGTTTAAACACAGGCTAACAGATTGAACATTGATTGCTGGGAATACAGAACACATTCTCATTTGTATTGTTTGATTGAGAATCGTTATTACTTTGCTTGTAATTGCCATAATTTATCACTTTGTTAAAATTTGCCAGAAATATACTGTTTGCCTGTAGTTCCATTCTAACTGAACGTAATTAATTATGTTCTTTGCTCAGTTTCCAATTGCCTTTAACATACATTTAACTCTAAAAAATAATAATATTAATTCAAAGATAATTCAAAGAAAATAGAAAAATAACAATTTGTCAAACTTTTTATATCAGCTATAATTCTGATTTTATAGCTTGATGTATTAGTAAAGATGTTAAAATGGTAGATTATGTATTTGCAAATGATAAGGGAAGAGTTCTCATGTTTTTATATATACTTGAGTGTATTTCAGAGGTTCATAACCAGGTAAATTGCAGTGGATGAAGAGACAGCATAACAGTTTGTTTACTAAACAAAAAATCCTGCTAAAAAATATCGATAACTCTTAGTCTTACAACTTCAGAAATATCATCTTTGTTGTCCTGATGCTAAAGGAAGGAAGGCTCCAACCTTGGCATGACACCACTTACTCATACAATGCTTGTTTACAACACTGTTGGATCTGTGGTTTTACTCTTTCTGGTGAATGGATTGTGCTGCAGGTATACAGAATACAAAACACTAAATAGTTTTTCAGTGCAACAGTGTGAAATGGAAGACACTGTATGATTTCATCTGGACATACAACTTAAAATGTAATTTATAACACTGTGCTTGTAGGAAGAACCAAGAAATACTTAAAGCAGTAGAAAATCATAACATCAAAATACAGTTCATTTTACTGAAATCAACTGTCTCTAGAAATTGTGTTTCATAATCAGGTAGTTATAACCCAATATATACTGGTATATGTAGGTGAATATATGTATGTATGTGTACATTTTGAGACATACAAGCTGGAGTAAGCAGAGTCTATCTGGTCTAGATTTAGTCTGGTATGTATCAGTAATTAGTTTGCATTATTAGCATGTTTTAGTTATTACTAAGAAGGGATGTGGCAAGAGAGCCAGTCAGCAATGTCATCTGGTTTTGGATAGCTTAAAAGTACCAAGAACATGTGTATGTACTTTTTAATAAATAAATAAATAAATGAGAGTAATGCTAATTGGAGAAAATAGTGCAATGGACTTATAAATGGATAAGAACAAACTGTTCCTCAAAGATGATTGCAGCTCACTTAGGATTCAGAATGCCATCCCATTTTCATTCTCAGTATGAATTGAGATTCTATTGTAGAGTACATAAATGATTTTCTTCGGCTTTTTAAAAGGCAGCATGTATTAATATTTTAAACTGAAGTAATTGCTTCTTGTTCAGCAATGGGTTTCATTTATGAGTGTTTATCCTTGGCAAATGGAAAGTATGGTTAATCTAAGTTAAAAATGAGTTCTTTAAATAGCTCTAATTACATTCTGTTTATATTTGTACATTTTAGACACTTAAGATTTAATCGGTAGCAGTTCTAAGAAACCATAATGTTTATTAGCTGGTTTAAAATTATTGTTATGGACGTGGTTCAATGAGAAAATAAATGGTGATTTGTCTACTATAATGCATAGTAAATAAAAGATGGACCAACACTGAATAGAGAAATTATATATTATATCATTTGACTTTTATATTAGAAACATACAGATAGAAAGAATACTTGGGGGAAAAAAAAAAAAAGAAAGAAACAGATTCCATTTCTCATTTCACTTAAGCAGATTCTTTGGAATTTTGTGTTTAAATCTGCTTGTTTAAATCAAAACTTTGGAATATTGTTCTTTCGACTTTTTTTTTTGCCTCAGTCTTAACTGTTATTAGTTTGATACTGACACTTTCTAAAAGCTTTTGACAGTGTGCTCCTAGTCATACCTTGTAAACTAAATTTGCAGCACCAACTAAACATACTGTTAGGTATTCTACACCATAGAAGGCATTAGGTATAAAATTACTATTTTATTATCTTGCACATACACCAGTATGAGAAAGAAAATGAGTTCTTAGATAACCAGACTTTTTTTATTTTTTTATATTATTATTTTTTTGCAAAGAGCTGTTCAACAACAGTAGAAGGACTTAACCCGAAGTGTACAGAACAACAAAATGCTGATCTCAAATCTTTGCTTATTTAGACCTGTCTAGTTCGTTCTTAAGGCCTGACTCAAAACAAATTATCTTGGATTGATTGTTAATAATATTTAAGGAGACCCCTTTTAAAAATAATCTATCAAAACATTTGTAAATCAGTTAATTTTCAGTGCAGAACTACAATATACTGAATGTTGAAAGGCGGAAAAAAGAATCAGTTCTTTCAACTAACAAGAAATGATTTCAAAATGAAAATGAATGTGGATTATACCAGTATAATGGATCTGTAGGTGCTCTGGGTAGAGTTTGACTGCTCAGGATAGTATTGCAACCAAAATCAACTTTGAGCACAATTCCCTGGTTGGCTTTGCAGTGTTCTTGTGATTTTAGACTAGAAAGCGCCTATTTTAAGTACGTTTGCATGGTAGTTTTCTGAAACATTGTATTCGGGATTATCAGGGTATCCTGACAAGAAATGCATGATGTGCTCTGCATTTTTCCCAGAAGATAGAGGTGAGTAGGGAGGATATGCCAGCTCTGGATCCACAGATTTCTTCCGTGAGGGGATCTTTAGCAGTTATTGGAACTGAGCTATATTTGTCAATTTTAAGTAGATTAAAAAGATATATATATTTTTTTTAATGTATGTGATTATAAATCTAAAGAAAGAAGTGGTAACATATATTTGTTTAATGTTTCAGCCCAGCTTTTGTGGAAACAGTCTTGCTGAAATCTTATGCACTTGTTTCTGTCTGCTTTCCCCCTTCAGTAATGCAGTAACTTTGAAGCATAACAGTTTCAACTAAATTTGACAGGGTCTAGAGGTCCCAGAAATAATTATGTTCATACAAGCTCCATGAAAAGAGAATGTGTATAACCTCTGAGTGCCCTTTTAGGGAGATAACAGGTGACTGGAAATCAATCTCTGTTAGACACCGGAGAATCCATATGGGAAGAAAAGCATTGGACACATCCTAAGTGTAAGAAAACCTCTGGAGTTTCACCTTCTTAAGCATCCCAATCAACCATAAGTCACATTCACATGGAAAAACAATTTGTAGTTTGTTTGGACTTCAAAGTTAGTATTCTAGGAACATTTAGAGGGAATGAATACATGTGAATTGATTTTAAGAAGAAATTATTAATTCTAAGCGATTTGTTGATGATATTGAAAACACTATGTGAAATGCCCAACTTTTACTATTTGTGGAATGATTCTTCTTCCGTTGCAGTTGTGCTGTGTGTTCAGATTTTAAATGAAATAGCTCTCCTCCTTGTCAAGCTTATTTGATCCAAAAAATTAACAGGTTTTCATAAAATCTTACTTTGAATTAGTTGATTAAAGCTGAGTCTGTTAAAGTATGTGATTTCCCTCTGCGGTTCAGATAATCTTTTCTTATCTGATCTGGAGTTGTTGAAGGCCTTATGGAGATTTCTAAGTAACTAGTAGAATAAAAAAATAATTTACACAAATCTATTTTCCTTTCATTTCCCATAATAAAGTAGTAAAATTCTGATTATAAAGTAGGATTTGCCTTTGTATATTGAGTAATCTTGATTTTTTTACTGGAAGTTCACTGTGGCCGCATATTCTGTTAAAAGAAGTGCTCCTGGAAGGTTAAATAATGTAACTTTAGATATTTATGGATTCTTTTTTTTCTCTCTCAGGAAAGATTAATAAAGCAGAGTATTACTGAAATGGTTGGGGGTGTGCCCTCGTCTTGTAAAGACAGATTTTTTGCTTAAAACGAAGAGGTAAATTTGGTCAGGATTCCTTTACAAAGCTGATACCTCTGGTACAGTTGGAAGAGCTTAGCTTTGTTCTTGTAAGTAAATATTCATGGAATATGAGGGCACTGTGTATGCTTGGTAAATTTGTTGAGTCTGGATGCCAACTATGTAAAACAGATGCCAACATCTCCCATACATGAATGTCTTAGCCTTACTCTAGCCTTTTTTAGAAGCCTTCCTCCTACCTTAGAATTCAGAATTTTTCTCCATTATACTGAAAGTAAAAACTTCCCAGCTTTCAAGAAAGACATGGAACTTGAGAGATTTGACCTACAGAAAGCATCCCCTTGCTCAGGGTAGACCCTTGCCAATGAATTGCTGAAGGCTAACTTTGTCTTCCCTATGTTCATGCTCTTCCAGAAGTGCCTGGTTTTAACCACTGCTGGAGGCAAAGCACTTGGCTAGTTCAAGCACTGATTTAAGGCATTGCACCTGATTTTGTATTATATGTTGTGGTCAGTGTCTCCAAGTGTGTCTGAGTCTAATGAGGTACATTCCAGATCTGCTTACAGAAGATTCAGTCAGACCTAAACCTAGTGGAAATGCCTAAAACAGAAGTTCTTCATTCTCTTTGGTCTCTCTCTATCAGGTTGGAACTGTTCTATTTTATATAAAGAGTAATCTACCACTGTAAAGAGGAAAATTGTTTGCTTTAATGGGTCTAGTATTCTGCTGAGGTATTTGATCTCATTTAAGGAGAGAGAGGACTTGTCATATGATTGTTCCAATCACTGGTTCTCTTCATGGTTTTAACAATCAGTTCCATTCATGAAAATTTTCTAGCTGGCTTTAGTTCATGTTTCACAGTATTGGTGATAGCTGTTTTTCCCAACACAGCCAAAGTACAGTTTTCAAAGCCTTAGAAGTATAAAAGTCACTTGTGCTCTATTCTCATTTTGTCAGGAAAAGTGATAAAGAAATGATTATGATTGAAGTTCTTATCTGTAGGGAAACATACGTGGGGTCAAGAAAATTTCCTGAATCTTCTGAAAATACTGTAGAGAGGTGCCACTGCCCTTTTTTTAGGAAGGTGTGTTGGTGGCCTTGTGAAAAAAAGGAGAGATGTCGAAGAACTCAGAACTGAGAACCTATATGCCATTATGGTTTATATGTGTAAAAATCCTGCATGTATGTAAAATAAACAGGCCCAAACTAAACAATTTCAACATTTAAAATATTATTCTGTCTCTCTGTGTATTTTTAGCTAATATGTATTGAATCTCATCTAGACAGGGATATGTTTTTAAATTGTAATTGCATTATTCTCCTTTATATTTACATTTTAGAACAAATTCTATTTACCTAAGGTACAGACTACCAAGTAGATTCTGTATTGACTCATGTGATGACACTCTACTGTGCTGATGTGCATCTTTGACCTCCCTTGAAAGTAGCATTAGCCTACTATAGATTTTGCACAGAAAATCAAATAGATTTAAATTTATTCATATGCCCTATGAATCCGGCGATGTTTTCCTCTTTTGTTTTGCAAACATGACATTTGCTTTCCAGTCCCCCAGCTTGAATAGATTTTGCAGTTTGAAGAAGAAAGAGAGGAAAATGATAGCAACCTGTAACGCTTCTTTGACTTTTTTTTCCCACTTTTCATTTACCCTGCGCTATAGAATCATTCATCACTGAGATTAGAAATTACTGAAAACTCTTCATTTTGACTGAATGGACTCTTCTATGTCAGAGTTATTTACCTTTTAAACTAGTTAATTGCATGCAGTTATTATTCCTCATGATATTTTGCTGCATTCTTAAAATTCAGAGTGAAGAATGTTCTAAGACAAAGACTTATTTTCAGCATTTTATAAAGCTGCTCATATAGCGTGTCAGTAACATCACAGCAGGTGAAGGTCCCGTATGATTCCATTATTCAGGAGACCTTCTTTTATATATGATTAATTCCAGGACCCATTTAATCCACTGCATTATGATGGTCAATTGGGGACATCTGTGCTGATGAAAATGACTTTTGATTGTACCTAGATGGCTTTTACATGTGGTACTCCATGCCGGTTCACTTTCCAGTTCAAAGTGAGATAAAATCAAGTCCATTTGCTGGATGGGGATTTCTTTTTTTCCTAGCTAGATGATCAGCATTTATATGTCTTATATTGAATTATCTGGTTTGTAATCTCTGGTCTAGGAGTATATGTAGATAACTGAAGTATTTTGCTTTTAAAAATTAGATAGTGGCATTTTGATGTTATTATCGCTTTTTCAATGGTATTAACATGTTATCTCTCCAGTTATAAACAAGTCATCTGTTATGTTGATACTGGCTCACATTAGCATGTACAGGAGCAGGACAATAAGTGCTCTGGCTGGAGAATTTAGTAGGTTCTGTGTTCCTCTTCCTAAATACTGAAATTCACTTTTCAAGCTGATTTCCTGTGTGTTTACCATTTTGGTGTGAACTGAATTGCTATCGTGGTTGAAAGTTGGATTGTGGGATGACTGTTAGGATTAAGGCTTGGGTGACTACCTGATAGGATGGTGCATTCCATCTTAACAGATAGGTTCAGCAGATAGCACTCTAAAAAAGGGGGGGGGAAAAAAGATTCAAACACAATTTCCAGCTATTAGTAGTTCTCACATTTTTTCCCAAAAATATTATTGTAGTCTCTCAGGCTTCTAAACAAATAATAATTCTGTCTTCCATCCTGTGCAAAGATAAGAAAGAAAGAAGAGAGAGTGGAGAGAGCTTTATGATATCTGTTTAAAATGTATTTGTAAGGTTACATTATTATTTATTTAATATATTTTACAGTTAAAAAATTGTGAAAATATAAACACTCAGGTTTGGGGTAAAAGCTGAACATTTTATGAGCATTTTCTGAATGCTCAGACAAATCTGTTAGGTGTCTTCTTTTTGGCTGATATTAGTGGGTTGAAAGTCTATAACTAAAAGTAGGAATTCATTGTCAAATGTGATTAATAGTTCTTTTCAAGTCTTTATTGTGCACATAATCGTTGTGTTATAGTGAACTGAGATGCATCACGACACACAATTATCTAGATTGTAGTTGTTGATGGTTAATTATCTAAATTTTATTGTGTCTTGCATGTATACAAAAATAGATAATATCAGGAATCTCTTCATACCTCTGCCTTTGTTTTTCATACTCTCAAATCAGTCTCAAATAAGTCTCTTAATGTTTTCAGTACGAAAGTTAAAACAGCAATTCGAGGTCCTATCACCATAGTCTGTACATTATCACTTAGATGTGCCATGTGTATTGATAGAGTTCAACACATGAGACAAATATAACATAGTTTTTAATCAGTGATCAGATTTCTGCAGCTGTGCAAAGCAGTATTGCTCTAAAAAAATACCAACCCTTTTGCTGAACGGTCACCTATTAACAACCATAATGGAAAAAGGGGAATGAATCCTTCAAAAGAATTGCAAAAGGAAGAAAAGGTAAGACACAGATTTAGTTCAGAACACTTTAAAAGATGCTTATTCCTTAAGTAGAAGAATGGATTACATATGTCAAATATTATTTTGTACTGTGAAATGTTGTTAGGAAACAATGTTCTTTGCATTGAATCTTCAAGTGGCTGGAAAGTTGTTTTCTTTTTTAAAATAGGGGAATGTGCACAGCTTTTTTTCTCTGGTCATCATACATTTGTTTCAATCATAGCATCTAGGAACTAAACAACAAAAGAAAAAAAAAAAACAACATTCAGCAGTCCTGTTACATATGGTTAAGCTATGATCAGGAAGCACCTTTCCCTTCAGTTTGTCCCAGTAAGTGACTAGATAGCTTCCATGAACAGGGGACAGAAAAACATGACTGATTATTTGGCACCTAGGAATTTGAATGAAAAGAATTATATGAAGGAATTTCCAGGAACAACCTGGGCCTCCCTCTGAATTTCTTTGAATCTCCAATCACACTCTTTGTAGGTTTTACCCATCATGTATCTATCCTATATGAAGGTTTGAACAAATCTTTACATCAATCTCTGAACAAGCTGAAAACAGAAAAGAGCATCTCTTTGTTCATCTTCTGAATTGCTTCGCAAGCCATTGTCTATTTAGCCTTATGCTTAACAATTTTATTTTTTTTTCTGGTTAAAACAATTCAGCAGGTACTGGTTGTATTTGGGCAGGGAAAACATTGCCCAATGTCCAGTTTCTCATTCCACTGTTTGGTTTACTGATACCACTTTTTAACTGTCAATGACAATTACGTCTTACTTACATTAAGACGATGAAAAGTGTCTTAGAAGATGCTGGCTTAAGAACGAACCATGAAATGTTCAGCGTTCTAAAATTCCCCTTTTGGTCACTCATATGGAACCTGGGAATCAAGAAATTCAAGGAAAGCATGCTATTTAAAGAAAAGATCAATTTTTACTTTAAACACATGATATGATGCATAAATAAAGGGCAATGTAATGCAGACACAATATTGAAGACTTGCATGTTAGATTGTATGGAATTAATGTATTTTAGGATGACAATGGATAACATGGATAACAATGAAAACAAAAACAAAAGGTAGAGTAGGTGTTCATGTTTTAAATTGAAAATGCACTTCCAAGAACGCTAATAGGAAAAAAACGTCATAAAGGACAGTCTTCTTGAACTAAATTCAGAAAGTAAGTTTCTAAAGACTTTATGGGACATCTGCAGATCAGAACTTTTATCATGAAAATAGGCTAAATGCCACATGAATGCAGTTCAGAAATCTTCTTTTACCACTAATACAAAATTATCCTAATTCATTGTGAGATTTAAATTATCCCACTGTAATGAATAAACCTCTAAGACAATTCAAGTTGTTCAGGTCAGAAACCAGATCCATTTCACAGCTAGTCTGCAACAGCAGGCTTTTTGCCTTTCTGTTTGAAAATGTTTCTTCTGATAGTCTTTTTTGCCTACAATGTTTCTTGGTCATCTTATTTTCTTTCACTATAATTAAGGTAAGCTGGGTAATTCTTCCCAACAGTTGTCCCTGATATTTCCAAGGTAATAACAGGCATTATCTTATTCCATTTCTTCATATAGCTGTATATTGATTCTTATGTTATCTGAAGTGCAGTAGTGGATGTACTGTAGACTAAATGAGAGGTCCCCAGACCTGTATCATTCTGTTGCTTCACTCTAAAGATAAATTCTTCACCAAGATGAGGATTTGCCTTGGTGAGAGTGAACATTTTCTAGCTATCTCCTCTCTGCAGTCCATCACCTCAAATCAACATTTTGCTTTCTTAATCTCTGTTCTTCAAGACTTTCCCTTCAGGATATCGGTTGTGTCTCTGTCTCACACTAAATTTTCCTGTTCCGTCTCCTGAACGCTGACTCAGCCATTAGCCATACATTATGATCTACCGTAATCATTCAATGCACATTTAATGTTCAGACACTGAATGTATCTCACAGACAAGTCAGGTTTAAACAGCATATCAAATGATATTGTTTCTACACAGTGAAATTATCTTAACTTTTTACTAAAAGTCTTCACTTTTTACTAAAGGCATTATAGACAACATAATGCAAGTTAACAGGTAGACTAATCTGTTTCTCTGATTTTTAAAAAACGTTAATATGTCATTATAAAATGAATAACAAATTTTTGTTCCAAAAATTAAAATCCATTTCACAAATAGTAGCATGGGAGGTTTGGATACAATTACAATTTTTTTCTTAATCTAAAACCATAAGTTTGTCAAAAACTGAACTATCTGTGTGCTTATAGATTTCCATTATCTGTACAACTGTGGACATTTTCCTGAATGGTTTCATTTCATACAATTAGGAGTGTATTTGTATGATCAACCTTAGCCTGTGTGATCTGAAAAGTGTGGAAAGTTAAAGTAATGCATGATTGTCTTTGAACACTTAGAATGAACTTATTTTCCTTTGTTGATTATTTGTCCACCGAAAGTCTTGAGTGAGGAAAACCCATTTAGTTTATTGCCTCTTTACATAAGTTTTTAATTGCTGATCTCAGTATTAAACAAAATCCTAGGGACAACACGTCACCTTCACATCAGACCCCTCTCCTTCCTCTCTCCTCTACTTCAGTCCTTTGTGCCTCATACTGCTCCCCTCAAAGGATCTTGCCTTGCTCAGGTGTCTCCTGCCCCTAGCATTTGCCACACTTTGTTAAAATATGTTTTCAAAAGGCTCCCATATGCCCCTGAGATGCTTTAGCATGTGTTGAGGCAGTTTTGTCCATGGAAGGGCTGGGTGCATGGCCGCCTCTGGCCCTTTCCCATGCAGGTTATTCTGCAGACCCCAAACACCAATGCTCTGCTTGTTACACCCAACACAGCATTTTAATCTCTTCATAAAGGTCTCATTGTTAAAGGCTTGCAATAGTTTATTCCATCTCTGTCACGGTTTTTGCAAGAGAAGAGATAGCCTTGTAGTAAGGAAATAGTTAGAATGGTGATCTTCATGAAGTCTGGTTTTACGTAACACGCTTCTGAAATTTTAAGTCTTAAGTCATTTATGTTTCCTAATCCAAATATATGTCTCTCACAAGAAGCAAGAGCCAGACTTGTGTTTCCATTATCCCTCACCTCATTGACTAATACAGGAAGTCAAGTATATTAAGTGTTTCCTGTAGTTTACTTGTTCTGCTACTTGGTGGGTTAACAAACATGGGATACATATTTCTATTACCACTGTGGTTCTGCAGACTTCGTGCCAGTCACTGCTAGTGGTGTTTTCGCACATCATTCATTGTTTAAACGATTGAGACAAACATAGTATTTAAATATGGCAGGATACACATTTCCCCAAGGCAAGACTGTACCTACAAACCCATGCTTTCAGGATTTTGGTTTACAAGTGACACATAAAGTAGAGATTCTACCCAGCTGCTGTGCTGATATTAAAAGAGGTTGTCTTTTTAAATGATTGTCTTGTGTTGTGAAAAGCATGTCTTTGTAGTTGATTTCCTGTTCACCAGCTGTTCATAATATTTTAAACTATGGTTTCCATGAAGCCAGCAACTCTATCATTTCCACATCCCCAGATTAATAGATTCTCCTCCTGATCCTTATAGGATATCCTAGAGCAATATATGATAACTCCAGTGACAGGACAGTGAGGCAGGTAGAGAGGCAGACCTTATCCAATATGCAAATAATTTTTTCCTTGTTAGTTGATCAGTACAAACAGTAATTACATGAAAACCTAGCTGGCTGCGTAGATTAACAGTGTGAATGTATTCTTTAACCTTGGTCAGGCTATTTAGGACCATTCATGTTGTTTAGGACCAAAGAGAGGTCTGGTGCTTCAGACAGTTAGGATTTCTTTGAGGCAGGTCAGTATGGTGTGTAAGGGGCCACTTAGTCTGTGGCCGAAAGCAAGGCTGTTGCAAGGCCAGTGAAGTCTTTAAGACTTCTCAAGACTAAAGAAGTATATAGAAAGCAAGTGTGTATTTTGTATTTATTTGTGCTAGTGTAATATTAAAAACTTTGAAAATAGTATTTTAAATAATAACTCATACAATTTGTAATACGTCTTCATTCTATTTTCTGTTAACCTTCTAAAAGCATCTACATCTTAAGTAAACGATTTTCTCTGTGTGTGTGGAAATGCTTGAGTCAAGTACAAGTCTTCCAAAACTCAGTTTGATCTTTAATTAGTGAGGATAGAGGAATGGAAGGGGACAATTTCATTTGGATGATTTTTATAAAATTGAACAGTGCAGTCATAAAATGAACAAAAATCAATTTTTGTTGTGCTTATTTGTCAGCATTTTTATTATGTATTGCTTTGGTTTTCTCATTCAAATGAATCATAACTGTAAAACGTAAAGTACAGGATAAGAAGCTTTGGCCAGTATTGTACAGAGTTCAGACTGTAAAGTCGGAATCATGGTCTGAATGTGAGCCTAAGGTGGTAAGAAGCTTTGGAATAGAAAACTGGTATCATGGTCAAACAGAAAGCAGAGCTGCGACAGCCACAGAGCAGTTTTAAAGCACAGGTTTTTGAACACTCTGAACTGAGCTCAGCACAGTATCAGTAAGTAATTATCAAGTCTGGCACCAATCACCGCTCCTTTCAGTTCTAGACATACTGTTGTGCCAGGTGAGTGTGATGTCTCGCTACTGCTTGTTTTATGCATTTTTTTTCTTCAAGGAAGTTTGTGCCACATCTCTTTAGTGGGCACAGAAACTTGCATGCCTCAGTGTCTCTCCCTTTTCCCCCCACAGGGTATAGCCTTCCCCTTTGAGAAGGTTATGAATGACAGTTAAGGGTGACTCCTGTCTTTTATGCTTGTAGCACACGCTACTATATGCTGTGCTTTATTGCACACTGGATATCCCAGCCCCACTGGATATTCTGAGGTGTACAGCCTTTTTCCAGAAAGCCAGAAGGATTTGAAAGGTGGAAGCCTAAACGTGTAAAGAAACCAAGGCAGGCAACGTAGTCAGTGTAACTAGGAATGCTTGAGAGGCAGAAAGAAAATAATGAGGAAAGATGTCAGTTGCTAAAGAAAACTTTCTGCTGCCATCCTTCCCAGGTGAGGTAGTGAATCCTTTCATGTTACCTACAAAGATGAATTCTAAATATTTGGCATATTAGAATGTGAACAGATATGCCACTTCTCCAGGAAGCTGCAGGTCAGTTACACAGCAAGGAGCAAGCAAGAAACAAGCTGAGAGCATGACATTCCTGCTGGGAAGAACCATGCATGTCACTCACTCTGAACCTAGTCCACCACACTGTGAAAAGGTATGCACTGTGAAAAGAGATGCAGTTTCCTTGAAATAGGATTTAAGTATTGCTATCTCTGGTTTGGTACAGTAACCATTTCCGTAGATCAGAGTTCATCATAGCCTCGGTATCAGAAATGCCCACAGTCTAGACAGCTACTGATCATATCCACTTTGAGTTTCAAGCTGCCCTTTTAGTACTGAGAGGACTAAGATCCTCCAGATCATAATAGATTCACAGGTGATTTTTTGCTCCTTGGAATTCTTAGCTTAATTGCAGAAAAAAAGAACTCCTGTTAGTAGTGTCCAGCTTTCTGGACAGTATCAGCATGAACTTCCAAAATAATTAAGACTGACTTGGGAAAGTAGAGTGAAAACACTTGCAGGGGAACTGTTAGGTCCAGACTTGAAGTGGTGATTGAGCACCTGGTGAAGGGCTGTGGCTGGCCCAGGGAGCACAGGCAAATTTTTTGCACCTGTGCTCACCAGGTGACCAGAAGGGGTGGACACAGAGTAGATCACCCCTGTGCTCATATAAGGGCCAGCCAACAAAGGGAAAATATTGCTGGGACCTGAGCTGTTTTTTGAAAACGTGTGTTACATAGCTACAGAGCCCCTTTTCCAGTCAGGTGCATTGGATGCTCTTTTCTTTATGTGATTATTGGTGTACTTACACATACTTTGCCTAGTATCACACAGAACCTGTCAGATGCAATTTTGCTTCTTCATGAGCAGAACACCACTGAAAACAGCCTGCTGTCTCTTTCTCTGCTGTGCTGGAGCTAATCACTCTTCTGAGGAAACTGGTTTAATGAAAACAGTGAGAGCGAGTGAATCATTGGAGACTTCTTGCATTCTAATTCTACTCACATCTTTTTCTTGGCAAGTGGCCTTTTATTTCAAGGGTGATTAAACTGAAATTGTGTTGGGGTGGACACTGAAGCTGTGCCTAAGCTCCTATTTTGTCCCTTTCAAAGACTCATCTTGGGTGATCTTTTTACAATAAGAAATACCTCATCTTGTACAACTAAAAGGAGAATGTTCTTCCATGGAAAAAGGGTTTGGTATGCATTATTTCTTAATGAAAAAAAAAAGGGGAGGGGGGAGGAAGATATTGCCCATCTGTGAGCCTTAATATCTTGTATATCTTCGTTTCAAAGTTATATAGGATTTTTAGGTCTTAATCTGGTACTTGGGTTGTACAGGCTATTATCAGTGTAGAATTGTACACTTAAGTCTTTCTGTTTTATATAGACACTTGGTTGATCCACTGTTTCTTGAGGACAAAATCTGTTAATTTAGTTAAAATCAATTTCTGCCTATAAAAATCTATTGTATGCCCAAGTGAGAGTTCACAGAAATACAGTTAGACTCTGGTAGTCGAGAACTTTATATTCTCTAAGGAAACTACCAACATCAAATATTATCATCAAATTTCAGATGAACATTAATTTCATTGAGAATACTACATGAACAGAGGTGAGAAGGATCCTATCAGAGAGCTCACTGAATTGGTAAGAGTGAAGCCTGTGTATTAGAAGGTTTGGCTTATGAATGGTTGAAGCCAAGTTCTTCTTGGTGGTGCATAGCAATAGGACAAGGAGTAATGGCCTAAAACTCAAACATAGGAAGTTCCATACAAACATGAAGGAGAGCTTCTTTATGGTAAGAGTGACAGAACACTGGATCAGGCTGTCCAGGGAGTTTTTGGAAATTCCTTCTGTGGAGATATGCAGGACCTATCTGGATGCCAACCTGTGCAACCTGTTGTAGGTAACCTGCTGTAGCAGGGACTTGGACTTGATGATCTTTTGAGGTCCCCTTCAACCCTTGAGATTTGGTGATTCTGTGATGCTGGTTGGTGAACTTCCTCCAAAAAATCCCTCTGTCTTTGTTCCTGAAAAGTAAAACATTTTAAATCCAACAGGCTTAGACAATCAAAACAAAGAAGTGGAACATGCTATCACAGTGTTCCCTCTGCCATTGTTAGTTGTGATGATTTTTAGACTATTAGATATGACTTGTGATGCTATGAGAAATTGTATTGCAGCAAATAACAGTACATCCATGTTGTGTATTTTCAGCACTTGCATGTTTTAGTCCTCATAAGGGCCATCACTTCCACTAGCAGTTAGTGCTGAAGATTATTTGCATTGCTATTAGAGAAGCATCACCTTTCTGAATGTGTATAGCAGAATCTGCAGTCATAGTTTAATGCAACTTTCCTATCACCTTAGGAATGTAAAAATAAGCATTACTCATTCCTGTTCTTTTTACATATTTAACACTGTGGGAAAAGGTTTTGAAACAAGTGGAGCAAACTGTTTAAAATGATCCCACCGCTTCTGAGAAGTTTTTAGTGCCTTTACACTAACTTAATGAATTATCTAACAGCAGAAAACATTTTATGACTACCAGTTGTTTCCTATGTGTGCTCTTAAAGTCAAGTTGCAAATTGATTCAGGTGATCTCAACTTAGTATTTTATAACAGGAAGCGTGTTGCTGCATGTGACACATCTTGACGCAGTGGGCAGCCTCTTCTCCAAACTGGTTCAGAACCAACTAAGCATGGAAACTCTTTTTCATGAAATAATGAGGAATAGTTGCATTTAAATAAAGGAGGTTTGCTAAGGAGTGGAAAAAGTTTTGCAATGTCTGTAATATCTTAACAGAAGAAAGCAGTTTCCAGACAACCACAATTTCTCTGTGATTATTGTTCAGGAAAACACTGGCATCAATGTCTGTTGATTACTTTCAGAATTTTTTTTTTTTTTTTTTAATTGGTGCTTGACTCTCTGGTTTCTTTTGCTAGCAAGAGGAGTTGTGTAGAAAACCACTTCTTGTTAGTTATAAGAACTTCCCTGCGAATGTCATTCTGATACGGAGTCTAACCATAAGGATACAGAGGTCTCACCAGGTGGAAGTCATGACAGAACACCTAGTTCTAGTTATGTATGTATAACCAATAATCTGTAGCTCCGTGCTATTTCAACATAATAGGATCAACAGTGTATTTTCTTTAAGAATGGAATAATTCCTATTGCTAGTTTGTGGGTGTACATTTGCTCCTGTTCTAAGTAAGACACAAGTCTGGTGTACAATGAAACTTCAGAGCAAACTGAAATGTGAGGTATTTTTATAGTTCAGTATCTATTATCTATATATCTATAGATTATATAGATATTGTATATAGATATCTATATATCTATATATTATATATCTATAATCTCTATTAGATTACTTTTAATGTATGCTCTTATTATTTTTGTGGCATGTTGGAACATAAGCAATACAACTGAAGACAGTCTCTTCAGCAATGAAGTAGGACCATGTTGCATGAAGATAATGACTTCTGGGCAAAAAAAAATGCTTTGTTTACGTTTTAACACATAAAGACTGAGCTTTCCCTCCAAATTTAAAGCTACTTAGCAAATAGAGTTACATGAAAAATTTTGTAGTGTCTGGAAATTTTTCATTGTAGACTGACTGCTCTCAATTAAATGAGGTAAGAATAATATAAAGTTATATATAAAAGTTGTGTTGTTTGTTTGTTTTTTTAACATATGATATAGACAGCAAACTGTAGGTGCTTAACATGTGTATATTTGAGAAGGGATAATTTATGCTATTTGGATGAGAGGAGCTATGTGTCCGTTTATTAGGATTATTGTTATCTTTTTTTTCTTGAAATCGTTGTAAGCATGGAAATCAGAAAATATCCATGGATTAGAAGAAAAATGTTGTGACTCAATATACAACAGCTGTGTTGTATTGTGCACCTTTCCACTGCCTTATTTGATCATCAGAAGAAACCTAGACAGGATCTTGGATCTAAAAACCCTGAATTCTTTTTTGTTGTTGTTGTTGTTGTTGTGGTGTTCACATGATGATACTCATTTTAGAAAGAGTTGATTTCCTTTTTCTGTTGCATTCACATTAATGTAGCTGGATGTGTTCCACCCATTCCGCCTGCATTCAGTGAGAACTGTGGTGATCATGTGTGGTTTTTTAAAATCTTCCAATTGAAGAAATTTGAAATTTTAGAATTCATTTTTCTATCTTCTTAATTGATAGCAGTGAGGATTCAAGCTAACAGTGTGGATCAATCAGAGCTGACACTTTAGAACAGAAATGCAGTATCTAGCTTTATTCCTGCAGTCCCTGTTATTCATTATGTTAACTGGAATTACTTTTGCATTTGAGTTGGTCTTAGTGATATATTGCCAGGGACAATCAAGAGAATTAAGAATAAGAATATGGGTTTGCAACTCAGCCATAGATTTGTGCCAAAGTTGGCTGTGAAGATTTGGGTTTATATTACCTTGCATTGTCAGGTTTTTTTCTCTCTTAAAAGAAAATATGTACCCCAAAATGCAGAGTACAGATCTGAGCCCGACTGCTGTTGCAGAGGTGATGCCTTTTTGCCAAACTGGCTCATCTGTCATTCAAATGTAAATCTTCTTGTACTCACTGTCCTGGCACACAGACCAGAGGAAAAGCAGAGTGTTAACTGAGAAACTGAAAATCCAGGTGTATCAGATGTGATCTGCATGGCATCATTTGGATATTCTTTTGGAGGTGTTTCTGATCTTTCTTTAAAAAAATTAAATAAAATAAAAAATTAAGGTTGCTTTAATTAGCCAACTTTCTGCTTATTTCCCAAAATCTTTCTTATGAGCTCTGCAGCCAACAGAATCCTGCATTGGCAGGATGCTGTGACATACTGAAGCATTTTTAAATAACTTTTTGAAGACTAATTTTTCTAGTTACAGCATTGTATTATGTCAAAACATAAGAATACAACTGAAAATCTCATATAAGGCTGTAAGATTCTCCCTCTGTTACTATAATTATCTTTTTCTTTTCTAAAAGACTCTAAGAAGTGCTTTAAATAATGATTTTTATTTAAGCTTAAAAAATAAAATGGTAAGCGCTAATATTTATCCATAATGTGTGTACACGATTTCAGAAATATCACTCTTCAGTATTGTTCTGAGTGAATGGCTAGTTTTCTCTCGATGGCAGGTTCAGCATTGTTTGTGAGCTCAGTGGAAGTGAAGGTGGATTGACAGAACACTGCTCTTAGATTTCAGTATACATCCTATCCTGAGCAGTGCCATCAGCTGAAGTGGTTCCTTGCTGTCTCGCATTCTGTCCTCAGTACTAGACAAGAGTATGTACAAAATGCTGATAGCAGTACAAGTGCTTATTAGAGTTGCTAGGCTTTTGTATTTACTTACACGGATTTAATTAAACAGTGTACAACACAGAGGAGAATTAAGTCCTGCAGCCTTAACAGCAAAATTGGTTTACGCTGACGTAACTAATTTTAAGTGATGCAAGGCCAATAGAAACTGTATGAGGAAAAATGTAAGTTCATATTTGCTTTGAATAGACTTTAGCAAACTATTGTAAGTGTAAAGGATTCAACAGGAAAAAATGTTAATAGAACATAAATTTGATGAATCATACCATTAGGAAGCAGAAGCCTTAAAAGAACATGATTACAGCATTTTTAAGGAAAATATAAAGAAGTTGTAACTGTTGTTATATCATGGAAACGAGGTTTCATGGTAGTGTGGCTTGCAGCAGCACAGCACTAAAATTGCTCAGGTGACCTCCCCTGATACTGAGAATTGTATCAGGAATTTTGAGTAGCTCTGCTGATGGTTGATGCTTCTGAGCCTCAGAACTTCATCGGCTTGTAATCAGCTGTGGCTTTCATTCAGTTCTGAGCCTTGTTCCTTCTGTTGCTCGCTTTGGATGCAACAATTCCTATTTGACCCTGGTTCAGTTTGAGGAAATTATTTGTAGGGGCCTTCTCTTTTGTCACTAAATGTGTCAATGAAGCACAATGTTATCCTTTCCCTTTTCCATTATTTTTTTTTTTTTTTTTTTTTTTTTTTACCACTGAAACCTGGGCAAAGATTCTGAGATAAAATGTGAATGCTGATGTATTTTGCCCATGACTATATGATTCTGTTAGAAAGGTGTATGCACTGTTGAATATTGCCAACGCATAACAAGTATCAGAGGAGGCTTAGCTGGATTTCAGCTAGAAAGCACGCATTAGCCAAGGTCACAGAATAAACATAAGGAAAACTTTCAGAAGAAAAACATGAAAATTAACACAGAAAAGCACACTGGATTTTGATACAGCAAACCTTAACCCTCTCAGTGCTGCCTTACAGTATCAGTTTCTCACAATGGCATGGGGCTATTTCAATTCCTTCAAGTGATCTTAACAATGCAATTTGTACACAACAGAGCACCTGTTTGTTAGGGTTCTGCGGTAATGGGGCCTTTCTCTATGTGTTCTATTGGATATAGAAAATGTGCAGCGAGAAAAGGGAATATGAAGCACTGTTGGAACTTGTTAACCCTTACAGAATACATACGCATGGCACATCTCAAGTGTTAAATTCTCATTGGTATCTATTGTACTGGGCAGAATATTAAGCTAAAAAGGCTGTAAAAATTGCTCAGTTACATTCAACAGCCTATTTATTTAGTACAAAAAACGGAATTAAAATCTACCCTATTTTAGAGAACATTTAAGAAAAAATGAATTCATTTTTACTTTTAAAATCTTCACAATTTCTGTGAGGATATGCATAGTTTATTTCTCTTTACAAAGTGAGCTAGGTGGTCTTTTTGCAGAACTTGCTATGTTCAAGGTTTATCAAAAATACGGATACAAACATGCAGCCTGAAAGCAGATACCTGTTCTTTTTAGATTTATTTTTATTTCTATTATTAGTGTAGGCTTTGGTCTGTTAGAAAGACAGCTTAGAAATCTGAACTTCAGAAGGTTCATAGTGTGAGCAGATACAGAGTATATCATGAATCATGGAGAAAGCCAGGAATGGAAGGGGGAAATCTCAAGGAGAGTTCTAAAAACTGCTTGATGTTAAACAGATATATCGTGCTTAAGGTTAAGCCTTAGGGAGCTGGATTTTCAAGTCAAGATACAGAAATTCTGTTTTTCTTTTATTGTGACTCTTGGGTGTGGTTAAAATATTTCTCTGCATAGGAGAAAGTGAGGTAAAAATGATACTGGTGGGTTAAAGTTATACCTTGATACAGCCTCTTAGGAAGATAAGGGCTGAACTGAGATCATAGAATGGTTTATGATGGAAGGGACCCTTTAGATCATCCAGTTCCAACTTCCCTGCTATAGGAAGGGACACTCCCCATAGACCAGGTTGCTCAAAGCCCTGGCCAGCCTGGCCTTGAATGCTTCCAGGGAGGGGGCATCCACAACCTCACTGGGCAACCTGTTCCGGTGTCTGACCATCTCCTGATAAAGAATTTCTTCCAAATATATAATCTAAATCTACCCTCTTCCAATTTAAAACCATTTCCCCTTTCCTGCTGCTACATGTCCTTATAAAAAGTCTCTCCCCATCTTTTCTGTAGGCCCCTTTGGGTGTGGGAAGACTGTGATAAGTTCCCCTCCAGAGCCTTCTCTTCTCCAGGCTGAAGAGCTCCATCTTGCTCTGCCTGTCCCCATAAGGGTATGCTCCAGCCCTCTGATCATCTTCATGGCCCTCCTCTGGATTTGTTCAAACAGCTCCATGTCCTTCTTGTGTTGGCAGCCCCAGAACTGGATACAGTAATCCAGGTGAGGTCTCACGAGAGCAGAGAGATAGAATCGCCTCTCTCAAGCTTCTGATCATGCTTCTCTTGATGCAACCCAGGATATGGTTGGCTTTCTAGGCTGCAAACACACATTGCTTTCTCTTGTTGAATCTTTCATCAACTGACACTCCCAAGTCCTTCTCAGGGCTTGCTCTCAAGCTGTTCTTTACCCAGCCTGTATCTGGTTGTCTTGACCCAGGGGCAGGACCTTGCACTTGGCCTTGATGAACTTGATGAGGTTGGTATGGCTCCACCTCTCAAGCCTGTCCCGGTCCATCGGCATGGCATTCTATCCCTCTAGCATGTCAGCTGCACCACTCTGCTTGGTGTTGTCTGCAAACTTGTTGAGGTTGCATTCAAGCTCACTGTCCACATCTCCTACAGAGATGTTAATTAACTGATCCCTTAGGAGCGCCACTTGTCATCAGTCATTTAGCCATTGACTCTGAGTGCAACCATCCAGCCAATTCCTTATCCAGTGAGTGATCCATCCATCAAATTCTTTTTTTCTCCAATTTAGTGACTAGGACATCATGCAGGACTGTGTAAAATGATTTGCACAAGTGCAAGTGGATGATGTCAGATGCTGAAGAATAAACATCTGCTAGGCTACCGCAGATCTTCTCTAGGTGGCTTATGGTGACAGGAGACAGGATGATGGGAAATGGCCTCAAGTTGTGCCAGGGTAAGTTTAGGTTGGAAATAAGGAAAAATTTCTTTACAGAAAGGAATGTTAAGTGAATAGGCTTCCCAGGGAGGTGGTTGACTCACCATTCCAGAATGTGTTTAAAAATTGTTTGGATGTGGTGCTCAGGGACATGATTTAGTGGAGAGTTGATTGTATTAAGGCAGTATGATTAGGTTGCAGTTGGACTTGATGATCTTTTCCAACCTGAGCAATTCTGTGATTCTATGATTCTATTACACTTGTTATGTTATTACTTAAACAGAAGGTAGAAATACAGAAGTTTTTGTACAGTTACCTGTATTGCAGGGCCCATCTATTTCTTCTCTCAGAAGCATTTTTTAAATCTAATTGATCACAGACAGTATTATCTCTTTCTCTTACAGCAGTGAAAGCCAGAGAGTCATAACTGATGGCAGATAGTTTGTATTCCCCTCTTACAACAGCTTTCACAAATTACCTGTTCTCCTAAGAATCTCTCTGGAATTTTAGAAATATCTCGTATACAGTTATTCTGTTTGGAATTAACAGCAGTTCTTTGTAGCAGCTGCTTTATGCACTAGTGTAACAAACTCAGAATCAAAATTGGTTCCAAGCTATCATTTATTTAGGCTTTTTTCAGCATTAGGTGACTTTAGTTAATACTTTGATTGCAGTATTTCTGATAATTTTCCTTCATTATTGGGAAGTGCAATGGAAGTACTGAAGTTTAAAATAAAACACCCTGTTTACATATTCTTTGCACATTTCTCAGAAATATTATAAAAAATGTTACAGTAGAGAAGTCTAAATATAAATTTAAAGAAAAAAGAATGAAATCCAGAGACCCTTAAAGAACTAAAGTTAGAAATGCCGTAATAAAGACATAGATACTGAACTTCTACGTGTTCCTAAGTTTTCCTATACAGTTGTAGGCAAACCTCTTTGTTTGTATTTCCACCAGCCTTCAGAATGCAGAGGTACTAATTACTATTTTGTTGTTGTTGTTTACTTAACCAGGCTTAGCAGATGCACTGGGGGGGGGGGGGGGGAAATACCTGTTTTTCCATAATCTCCAGGCTTGTTATTCCTACACTAGCTTTTCTTTGCTTTCCAATTGCAGAAGACGAATATAGGTCCTGCAGGTCTACCAGCTGCAGAAAAAGAAGTTTGTCACCCTCTTTCCAGGAGGCCAGTTTGACAACAGTTTTAATCACTTTACAACCCACAGTATGCTATTAGTTGGGGAATGGAACATAGATCTGAATTAAATAAAATGCCACTCATAGTCAGAAGTGCTCTGGAGCTGTTACCATTACAATAAGTTATTTTTACTACTGCTTGAAAGTATTGATTTATGAGCACACAATAAATCCAAAGAATAGGCACATTTATAACAGAAGACAGAAGTATGAGGAAAAAAAGAAATATGAATTCCTTTGTGTTCTATGTTTTAGAATAGACAAGGAGTAAAAGAAAATACATACTGTAGAAGTGAAGTGATAGGTGTAGTAACTACCCCTAAGAAAGCAGCTTCATATAAAAGGTGCTGGAAAACAATGGTATTTAAGTTCTTAACTGCCAAATCACATTTAAAGACAAATATCCTTTGTCTTAGGTACAGTTTAAGAGAAATCTTTTGAATGGTTTCAACTTGGTTCTCTCCTTACACCTTAGTGCTTTGTCAGCATAGAATTTAGTCCTTGCCACACATCAAGGAGAATTCTGTTTTACACTCAACAGTATTAGCTCTGTTCTTCTAGCAGTATCCTGAATGGCTATTGGTTTTACATGGTGCTATAATTAGAAAGATTGGTGTGGATGGGATGGTGCTACAATTGGAAAGATTGGCGCAGATGAGACGATATTATGAAAGGAATCATCTCCAAAGATATAGGCTCACAGGAAGGACTGCACAAGGGAGAGATGTCCAACTAGAGATCTTTCCACACTGGCAGTCAGCCCTTAAATGTGGTCTAGGAAAGGTGAAGCCCAGATTCCACCCTTTCCAGTCACACAGGTGAGTTGCTTTCACCTGTGCTCCCATGGCTGATTTAGTCCTTGCCTCAGGTGATCAACCAGTTGTTCAGGCTGTGACTCAACAGTTCTCCTATACATGGAAATTATGAAGGCCATACATTCATTACTGGCTAGATGTTAACAATTGCTCAGCGTCCATTTTTAACTGTATGCGGCAAGTCCTCTATGAGAGATGCACTGGTGCTACTATTCCCATTTTACAAGTCAGAAAGATGAAATGCAAAGCGTGTAAGTTATTAAAGCATTTGTTAGCAGGACACAGCTGTTCCTTATGGGTAGTTGTTAGTAGGGGATGCTACTTGATTTCTACCAGCTTTTCTACTGATAATTATAGTATAAAAGGCTGACCTAGCACGCGGAGTAGATAATTTATCACTTCAAGGTGGAAATATAGATTTTTCTTTGCCATTGTTTTCCAACAGTTCTTACTTTCATACATACATACAACTAACCTCTTATCTGTGGATTGTTCCATTTCTCAGTTGGAAAATAGGTGAACTTCCAAATACATTTTCACTGTCTGTTAAAAGTTCAGAAATAAATATTCTAACACCATATTGTGTATTCACAACAGTGAAATGAAAAGATTCAAGTCATTTTTATTATTAAAAAAAAAAAAAAGATTAGCAGTTGCTTAGGCATCCTAAAATGTAATTTTGATTAAATAAAAATAAGTTGTCTTAAAACATTAAAATTTAAACAAAACATCTAAAGAAAATTTGGAAGAAAGTGAAGTTTCAAGCTGTATTTCTCTTGTTCTTAGAACACAGACATGAGTTCTTCACTTCTTCCAGGTCATGGGGGTGGGGAACAAAAAAAAAAAAAAAAAAAAAAGCATTTTGGAAAACTTTGCTGGTGACATTAACAGTTTTAGAAGAAATAATTTGGTTCCGGTGCAGTGCTTTTAGCCTGATGCTCTTTCCCTGACATTGGTAAAATTCTTTGCCAAATAGCATGAAGTTTTGAGTGCAGCTGAAGCCTTTGAAGGTTTTAGTGGGACTTAAGTAGTGTCGCAGTCCTTAGGCTGGCTCACAGCCCAGGGTGAATTTCACATTTGATGGCAACAGCTGTGCATCTATCAGGTTTCTGAAATGTGCAAGGAGGGCAGAACAGGCTGCTGTGGCCCACAAGCAGCTGATGAGAGCTGGGGAAGTTGAACTGCTTCATGTGAAGTAGGGCTACTGAGTAACAAGTACCCAATGGATTTTTCTCTTTGTTTCTGACTCTTGGCCCTCCTCATTCAGGAAGCTTCATAACTTCCCTGGTATTCTTTTCTGTCATTTTTGGAGGGCACATTTCTGCTGTGTAGACCACCTTTGTTATAGCCCCAGAATTATGAGCTCTGCTGCTTGTTTCTTTTTTACTTTTAGTATCTCTCTCGCTAGCTTCAGTAGCTGATGACTGTGGCAGCTGGTGGTCATCCTTTGGGATTTTGACAGCACACAGATTATGAGGAAATATATTTGCAAATAATAATAAAAAAACTTAAATACTGGCACGTTTTGAATATTAGAAAATCAAGAAATTACTTATCTGAAGCAATAAACAGACGTTTTAAACCATGCTGAGGTTGTCTGCCTCACAGAAGATGTGCCATCTTATCTTTGTTACTCTTAGGTGGATAGTCAGCTTAAAACTTTTAAGTATTTGTCTCTGTTCTTTAAAAGGCTTCTAGAGAATGCACCATGAGCAAAGCAGAGATTTTTTCCTTTTTGCTAGAGTACTTAAAAATAAGGGCAAGGGAACGATGTTTTTGAATGTTTAATGTAACTACATTTTGCCTAATGTTGAATAATGTTTTCTTTACGTGTGGATATTTTGGCATTTGGATACTGAGAGATCTAGTGATCCAGCCAAGAAAAGGCACAATCAGGTTTATTAACTGCTTTGAGAGTTGTCAAGATTTGGTTACCTCTATGAAACACTGCTAATATCTCAGATTCTTCTTAATGGGTCATACCCTCTCAATGCCAGCAATATAATCTAATTCTTTCCCAGGGCTGGAAGGTAGTGGAAGGTGTTGGCGCTGCTCCGTGTTGCTCCCTCTCACTGTACAGTAAGCAGAGGCTGCATCTTTTGCCCTATTGTCTTCTACACCTTGTTTTCAGTTGCAAGTAAATTTGGAAGAGCCCAGCTGGTCTCTGAGGTAGAGAAATTGAAAGCACAGGGAAAAAAGTAAAGCAGAATTTGGCACCATGTGGTTGTAACAAGACTGCAAAATAGCATGAATATTTATTTCATATACTAATCTCTATTTCAAACAGGAGTGAACTATTTCTCAACAGCTGATTAAATTAAAAAAGAAGGAAAGAGGGAGAGGAAAGAGGTACAAGCAGAAAGTTTTATTTTTAAGGGGATTTCTATTCTGTCAATTACTTTGTTATCAACATACCTCTTTCTGTCTGCTCATCAACATACACTGGAGTCAGAGTGCCTTCCTGAAAAATTGTTCTAGTTTCTATATGAAAAAGAAAGCCATATCTGTAATGCATTAATATCTCTATCAAAGGAAGTTGTCTGTGAATTGCACTGTCTCACCCTCTGTATGATGGAAATCAAAAACTCAATGAAGTGTGGTAGGAATGGAGTAGTCCCCCACTGCTTTAAGGCATCTTAGATGCAGACTTAGTCATTCCTGAACTCCTCTTTCTTCCCTGGTAAAGTGTTTCAGATCAGCCTTTAAGGTCCACTGACCCACATTTCCGTATATAGTTCCTTTTCTGTCATGTCTTATGATTTTTATCACTGGGACATTTTGACTGCCAGTAAAATACTCCTCATGGCCACTCCACATATTTTTCTCACTTTCACCCCCTTCATTTTTTTCTGATCCTCACAAAGTATCTTGGTTTCCCTTTAATCCTTTCTCGGTTTTCTGAACTCTGTTTTGATCTTCCAGCAGCTCCCTTGTGCCATTCCCGTTCTGTCAGCTCCCCTAGAGAACATTTCTCTCTTGCTCTCATGCTTTTCCTCCTCCTTGCTCTGTTATTCCTTCACTTTCACATAATGTACCTGATTTTCTCCCTGTGTTGTTTTTTTTTTCTTTTTTTTCCAGTGGACACCATCATTTCTGCTCTAATTCTAAATATTTGCAAGACTGGTAGCAGTAAATTCATTTTGCTGCGGACGTTTTCTGTAAGTACATATCAGAAGAGGCATTTAAACAAGAGCCATATATTTGATCAAAACATAATTAATTAATTTAGGTTGCAAAAGGAAATTTCCTCCTGTCTCACTTTTTGTTATATTTCTGGTTATTTCACTTCTATGTAGAAAGTGGAAATAAAAAAAGTAAAAATCTTGAATCACATGAAATCATGTGAGTACTGAACGGGAGGAACTTTGAACTCAGGTTTTCAGATTTCTATTTTCCTGGACAAAAATTTGATTTTGATTGAAACATAATATTTCACATTTAACTTTCTGCTCATATTGTCTGAAAATATGTTTGCTTAAAAATACGTTTTTATTCTTGAATTCAGTCTTCAGTGCCAATCTAGACATATGAGGGCTGCTCTGAAAGCAATGCCTCCTATTTTATGATGTTGGCCCACAATGTCAGAGACTGATGTTGGTGGTAGGACAGCAGAGATCAAACTTTCCCACCAATATTTCATTACATGTTGCCATATGACAGATGGCAGCAGAGAGTCTGACAGAATGGTGCGTGACATGGAAGTGCATGTGAAGCAAAGGAGTGTCATTGAATTCTTCCATGGAGAAAGAAGTGGCACTCACTGACATTCATCGATGATTGCTACAGTTTCTAGAAACCAAACAGTGGGTGTGAGCACAGCGAGGCAGTGGGTGATGAATTTCAGCAGTGGTAGCAGTTATGGTGGGTCACCTCTCCTGGTGCAGATTGTGAGCATAGCATGGTTCTGTTCATTGCTGGTGACAGTGCACAGCTGCTCGTGGTGGCTATGTTGAAAAACAGTATTTCTTTATCTGAGAATTTGCTCTATCAATTTGTGTTATGGTCGTTGTATCTGTTGTAGTTTCAAAGAAAAAAAAAAGATGCATTACTTTTGGAGTGATCAATGTAAATGCAGACAAGAAAAACTGTCTGACTACACTGGTGGAATCCAGTCAATTACAGAAAATACTATAGTTTCTGAGGCCTAGAATACCAAAATATTTACTCAGAAACAATTTTTTCTAAGACACAGTCTGATGGAGTCTTTTCTCAATGGCTGCTTGATGGATAAAGTGATGGTTCATAAAAATACTTGAAAAATAGAAAATATTGATACTGCTGTTCAAAAGAAAATATATTAGATATTTACTGAAATGCAGTAGAGACGAATAGGGATAGGAGATTGAGAACCGAATTGGTAGACAAGATGAGGGAAGTGTTTTTGGAGTTGGGACAGAAGATAAAGAGAACAGTCCTTATGAATGCATTTTCACGTGCAAGATCGTGGATAAACAATCTCTAGTTCTTCATGATAAACGTAAGTGACAACTAAATAAAAAATAAGATTTGAATTTCTTGGTTTTGATTCTTGTCTCTCTCTTATTTCAGCTTTGCAATGCCTTGTAGCATTTGGGTTGGATTTTTTAGATACCCTGCTCCAGTACTTTTAATCCAATCTAACTAACTTCCCCATTATCTAGCTTCATACATCCTTGAGCACTACAATTTTTTTAATATCTTTTGTCTTTATTCTGGTGTTGAAAAGTAGTACATTATCTCTTGTGTATCTTTATCATATTTTAATATGATCTATAGTATCATCTCAAATCCAGACCTAAATTTACAAATGCATGCTTCATTTCTAGTGCATATTACCTCCATATTTTGCAAATCCATGTTTTAAGTGAAATTTGACATGGAATTTCTGTTCTAGTAGAAAAGAGAACTGTGAGACGAAAAGCTTCATATAAGCACCAGTCTATAATGGTACAGGTAGCCTTTAATATTAGTATATTCTTTCTCACCTTTTGTGGTTTTTTGGTTTTTTGGGTTTTTTTTTTGTTTTGTTTTGTTTTGTTTGTTTGTTTTTCTTTAGTTTTCTGACCATAAATTTGAGCCAACTTTTTTAAAAAAGAACAAAAAAAAAAAAAAAAAAAAAAGTTTTTCCTTGACTTCTTGTAGTAATGAACAGGTACCTCTGTGTGTAGAATACCTGAACATCTGCAGATTTAAAGGTATTTGGTATATATAACAGTTTTCTTGCTGTTTGGCCAGTGCAGTTCTAAGTGTCTCTCTGGAAGATGTAAAGCAAAGTTTGTATGTTACTACTTTATTTTCTGGTGATGTAAGAAACCATAAATTTGTTTGAGGGGTGGGAACGGCAGAACAGGAGAAACAACTTGCTTTCTGTGCATTTAAAACTAGTTCTTCTTTGCTTTTTCAGGCCAAGTCCTTTTTTTCTGTAGTGGCTGATGGGTGTTTGATTTAACAACAGTCCTCCATTTTGTTCCTCGATGTATCATTTCATTTACTGTTGTGTTTTGAGATTCCTTGAATAACTGATTGCTCAGATTTCTTTTCATTGCTTGTGGTAAAAAAGGAGGATACAGAAGCAAATCTGTAGAAAATAGAGAAGGATTAAAAGCAGGCAGCCTGCTCCATTCCTAATAAATTTGATTAATGTTTTGAGAAATCAGGCTTTTTTTTTTTTTTTTTTTTTCCCAAATAAAATGTTCACTCAAGTAATATAGTAGCTTTCTACTTGATTCAACTGTTTTACAAATTGTCCATTCTATATGTGTTCCAAAAACACAAACTTACGCTGTATTAAGAACATGCATGCTTTGTTAGTATGGGACAGCTGCCATAACTTACACAGGAGTTAAGGAATAGAAAACATTAGAGCTGCTCTGAAAATAATGCTTTCTATTTTGTTACATTGACTCTCAATGTCAGAGGCCATTGTTGGTGATACAGCTGTAGAGGTTGAACCTTCCCACTAATATTCCATTACGTGTTGCTGCTGTGTGACAGATGGCAGCAGAGAGACAGTCTGATAGAATGGTGTCTGATATGGAAATACATAAGAAGGAGTGCTGTGTCACTGAATTCCTCCATGCAGGAAAAAAAATGGTGTGTGTTGATTCAGATCAAACCATTTACAATGCATTTACATGCATTGATGTTTGCTGAACTTCTCTGGAGACCAAACAGTGGCTGTGAGCACAGTGAGGTGGTGGGTGGTGCATTACAGCAACGGTGACAGCGAGTCACCTCCACTGGTACAGATTGTTATGTGCATGGCATGCAGGCTGTTGTTCATCACTGGTGAAAATATGTAGCTGCTGGTGGTGGCTATGTTGATAGATAGTATTTTTTAGCTGAGAATTTTGCTATATCAAGTAGTTGTGCTCCTTATCAAATTATTGTGCTCCTTATGTCCGCTGTAGTTTCCATGGAAAAAAAATAAGAGGCTTTACTTCCATATCAACCCATTTACAAACTGATCTGTGGGCATTTATACTGGGTGTCTTAAGGCAAAAATATGTTTGTTTACAGAGAAAAAAGCAAACCTGGCTGATTCTAATCCTGGACATACTGGGACTGAGACACTTTAAATGCAAATAGGACTACTGAATGTTTAAATAACTTCTAAATAAAGAACCACTATTTTTCATCCTGATGTAGAAAAAATGCCACTTCTTTCAGTTTCCTTACAACGAAATATTCCCAGAACAATTTGTTTTTGCAGTATTGAGTTTTCTGTGGATTCGTATAAGTCTTTAAGCTTGCTCTGCTAGCTTAAGTAGTAGAAGTACTAGAAATATCAGAAATTCGCACTTCATTTTGACCGTAGGTAATGAAAAACGTGAAATGCTTGGAATATCTGCAAATAATTATTATTAGCCTAAAAATATATACTTTTTATTTTTAAATATTTTGAATTTCATCTGGTTTGAGATTAAAACATAACCTTTAGATATTTCTGGCTTTCAGAGATTCCAGTGTTTCCCATCCTTATTGTTCCTTTGCCAATTTTTAAGAAAAGTAACGATATGTATTCCCTAATGTCTAAAAATGAGAATTCTGCCTCATTTTTCTTTTACAAAGAGCACAGCTTAAACCATTAGGGAGGTAAAAGCCTGGTTCGAAGTCCTCAAGCTTGATTTGCATGATGCAGGGATAACAAAGTGAAAGTGGTGAAGGATAGCCAGCACCTGTATTGAGATCACTGTCTTTGAAGCTCACTGTGACCAGTGAGGGGGTCACGTGGCAGAGGGTTATAACTAACTATCTTAATTGCAGTGACCCAAAAATTGGTACTTTTTGCCTTTTTTTCTTTTAGTAGCCTATTCTGTTAAGTATGCTTATAGTCTTGACAATAGTCTAGAATTCTCAGAGACTGGGAGATGTTTCTGGCGTATTCCTTTTCCACACAATAAATTATATGTGTGTATATATATGTGTTGCTTCTAGTGTTTTAAGTTGGCTTTAAAATAGTTGGAAAAGCAGTAAGAGATGAATTATCCCATTAGTGCAACTGAGCTTATTATTAGTTCACAAATATTGCAACTAGCACTGATGGAGATAAATAGATTTTTCATAATTTAATAATGCAAATCACACAAACAGTAAAGACTGCAATTATCGACAATAGAGTGACATGAATTTTAGCACAGAACTTAAATTCAGTAACATTATTTTCCTCTGGATTTCATAAAATGGCATTGCTAAATATCACCTCAGTTTTTATTTTGCATTACTTCGGTTACTCCATGTATTTTTAAACAAAAATTGTAAATATTTGTGCCAAGTTGTTCTTGCAGTCAACCCAGCCCTATGTCGTTAGCCATGAGACACTTTGCAGTTGAATGCCAAAGCAGTGTCAGCATTCTATTTTAACTATTCTGTGATTCCAGTTGGCACAGTATTTATGTGAATTAGTGTAATTTAGTCCTTCCTTGGCTTCTCTAATATCACTTTTCTTATTGGAGATTGAGGTTGCTTTATACTGGAAGACTGTACAGTAACTGTTTCTTTTAGAAATATTTAGTAAATTCTGGTACAGAAATGGTATAGAGAATCTTTTAAAACACAAGTCAGAAGCTGATTTTTCTAAACATCTCCATAAGGCTGAAGTAATAGGAAAAAAAACTTGGGAAGACAAAAGTCAGTGTTTTTATAACCTGTATGTCTAAGCTGGTAAAGTAGATTGTTTTGAGCATAGTGTAAATGACCCTCTATGTCCAAATTTCTACTATGTGGCTTCATTAAAGTACATAAATTACTAAAACTGTCAGAGATGGCATTAAGTACTCAATAAAAGTAGACTTAATGCAATTAATAGCAATTAAAATTACACTTTTATGATGTCAGCCACCAGTACTGTGAAGACATAATTGTCTGTAAGGACTTCTGTACCATATTTATCCTTTAAAACTGTCCAATTTATGTGAAAAAATGCCAAAAACATATCCCAAATGGGTACCATTATCTTCTTGGATTTTTAAAAGTGATCTGTCTTTATCCAGCCTGTGCACATTAAGCTAATTTACTTTAATTAGTTTTTTCCTCATTATCTTAATAGGCATGTTGATAAGGATTTCTTTTTGTGGTGGTGGTGGTTTCTTCTTTTCTTTCCCTGACTATAAATGCTGAAACTTTACTCCTTAAGTGTCTTTTTAAGAGATTGCTGCCTTGAATCCTGTACTTGGTTCTTCCTTGTTCATATGCCCTCTTCCATCCAGCTGTCAATTACAAATGTAGCGAATGATAGTAACTCTAGTGTTTTTTAGAAATGTAAAGCAGCTGTGCTTTGGTTAGTTAATTGGTAGTTAAATAGGAAAGAATGACATTTTTGTCTGTGCTGTAACAAGGGAGTTTACTATGGTCGTAATAAATTAACTAATTCCTAGAACAGTCACTTATGTCTCTAATAGGCACATAATAGAATGTCCTTGAAAAAATGCCAGAATTTTCAGGCTATATTAACAATTAAAATTAATGTTATAATCAATAGATTGATGTCTGAGTTTAAGTTCTAAGCTCAACCTTCTAACTTAAATATGTACAGTTAAGTGCTACACCTTGCTTTGTAATTGATACAGAGAGACAAGCTCCTAATTTAGGTCTATGGAATTTCCATGGGAGGCATATAGATCACTCTACTGACTACATAATTAAGTTTCTGGTCTGTGTTTGCTGAGCTACCTGAAGTTAAGATACTTTGTCAGAAGAGCTTTCTATATTCTGTTTTCTCTTCTGAAATGTCCTCTGTTGATTGGGAAAAGTTTGTAAAGGTCTGTCCAGTGTCTTGAACGCAGCTCTGCTTTTAAATTCTGCAAACTTTCATATTATGAAATGTGAGATCTCAAGCAATTAGAATTGTTTTATCAAATTGAAGTGCAATTTGCTCCTTGCTTTTCCAAATGCAGTTCCGTCTTTGTGTGAGTGGCTTGTTTACACTAAGCAATACATTAAAAAGAAGAAAAAAAGTATTTAATGTATGTTACAGATGGAAAGTTCTATTATAAACCACCGTCACCACACACGCTTGCTTTCTTAGTGTTGATAACCCAAAAGGATGCAGGATGGTCTGAATAGCAGTACATAGATAAGAGTACTGTTTGAAAACTCAGAAACAGTCTTGTATGTATTTTCAAGTGATGCAAATCTGTAGAGCTGAAAAAATGTTCAGGATGGATGCTTCAGAGATTTCAACTTGTATGTTTTATGATATCCCTCTAAAAAATCACAAAACAATGCTATAGGATCAGCACAAGGTTCAGCTGATTCGTGGGAGAGTGAAAAGTATCCAATCTGTGTTCAGACACCATTACAATGCACTGAATTTATTCCTATTTTTAAGAATTTCCATAAATCTGAAGAATATCCAAGACTGATATCCTTTTGCATAACTGATGAAGAATTTTTATGAGAATGGATTTATTTATATAATGAAAATTTTATGATTAAATATGATTACGAAGAATTTTTAGGGATTAAAATATTTGTATGAGGCAAAGGTAAAAGACTTTCTACAGCTTTTTTTTGTTTTTCTTCATACAGTACAGTACTGGTGACTTCCCATTACATTGCATTTACTTCTTTATAATACCATGGTCTTCCACGGTATCTTTTCATGTCACTTACGTTTTCTGCTGGAAAAGAGAGAAGAACCTGACTATCTTGCAGGCAGTTGAAATCAGCCTACAATCCTCATCCACAAGTCCTGATTCAAGAGTTGTGTTTTCTTTGCTTGAGCTTGACTCAGTAAACTTTTTATTTTTGCGTAATTAAAATTTTCCTTGTATTTAGCTTTTTAGTATTGTGAAATATTTTTCTTCATTGACTGACTTTCTGTGGCTTATGGCAGTGTTGCAAACTGAAATAGGTTTCGGAAATATTATCACTTTGGAAAAGCCATGAGTGGATATATAATCACTAAATACTTAAATTGAATTCAGTATTTCCTTGTGTGACATAATCATGCATACGCATGTACACACAGAATGTAATAAATGTTTCTCAAACAAGTAGGCTGATCATATGCATGAAGAAACACTGGGATGTTAATGACACTTTCTGTTTCTAGCAGAAACAGGTTTTGTTTATAGTCTTGTGTTATCTCTGTAAACTTCATCCTATTTCTATCTGACCAGGCCTCAAGGTCATCCCTTGCTTCCTGTATGATGCAACAGTCCTCCTCTGCTTACCTTGTGTCATCAAAAAATGTCAGCATCCTCCTACTATTTGTCTGCCAAGACCAGTAATGAAAATATTAAATAACATCACTAAAAATTCAGGCTCTGAGAAACTCTTTGTCCTGCTTTCAGCACTACCGGCATGTATCTCACCTTCATCAATTCCTTACCTATCTAACCTCTCTTATCTTGAGCTTAGTTAATGTGGCACTGCATCAGTTTACTAATGATGATGAGTGAGAACTAATGTGTCTCTTATACACAGGAAGAAAAACAGGCATTTTTACAGGAACATGGTTTACTTTTGATACAGAAGTTGCAAAAGCATTGAGTCAAATTTGTTTGAGATGTCTAAAGAGTGAATATAAGAAAAGAAGTGGTTTTGGGCAATACTTCCATATGTAAACCCTCCTAGCACTTAAAAAATTTATGGCTTGAGGTCTTTTTATATCAGAGGGCAATTTGTGGCTGTTATGTTACATAGGTATCAAGGAATTCCATAAGTTTTTAAAATTATTAATGATGGTCACTTGCATCATCTCGTGACAATGGCTCAAATTATTCAGTTACATTTTTGCTAAGGAAACCTTTGCATTTCTTTATTAGAACTTGTCTGATGATAGTTCAATTGAAAGTTTCCTGTTTTAATATTACAGTAATTAAATTTCCCTGTATGTATTTATGTAGACATCTAATAATATACTTCTTCAGATGTCTCTTTTTCATGCTAGAAAATTCTGGTCTATTCCAGTGTCTCCTGGTATGGAATGCCTTTGGAATCCCTCCATATTCTTCCTACCCTTTCCTCTTATTCTGTAGGCCTAAGGCACCTTTTTTTTTTCCTTAACAAAAATAAATAAGTAAATAATGAATGGTAAGTAAGTAAGTGTTCCACATGAATACACAGTGAATGCCTGCATGCTATTGTTGCTTTTTTGATTGAGATTGGAAGCTGGTATTTTTAAAGAATTAGACTCCAAGGTTAGCAAGTTTAGAATCCTTTTTTTTTTTTTTTTTTTTTTTTTTTTTTGTATGCCATGGAAAAAAGTATTTATTCCTTTGCAGACTGTATTATATTCATTGCCAGTGAGTTTCCCCTCGTTCCTATTATGTGTAGCATCCTCAGCTGTTAATTCACTCTCTGGTGTAGAAGCTCTTCAGATATGACTGTTGAATTATACGTTTCTGAAGAAATCCCCAAGACTTTTACAGTAAAGGAGATCACATTGCAGCACCTTTTAAAGTTATCTTTTAGTAACAACATTGAGACAAGGCAAAATACAGTAATGTAAAATTGCAATCTTGGTGCTGCAGTTTTAAGCAGTTGGTATGGCATAAGTAATGTTTGCTTGCTTGCTTTTTTATGTGTCTCTTTTGTTTGCTTTTAAAAATTGTGAAGTCACGTTTTCAAAACTCCTCAGCTACTTGTACCTACATATGTAGTACGTTTGTACATAGTATATCTGCTCACATAGTTCAGATTAGAAGAAAAACTTCTGTTAACGTCAATGAAGAATCAAACTGATAATGGAAGTGTGATATCGTTTAGAAAGGAGAATTTGAATGACTCACTGTGTTATTTATGTCACAGCACAATCATTGTTTTCTTTTAAAGCTGTCACAAGTCTAAATGCACATAGAAGATTCATACAGCAATTGAGTTCTTATTTTATTCTTACATCCATCTGTTGTGTGGTGTTTGTTTCTTGTTTCACGAGTTAAAAAATCCAGGAAGACAAGGCATGTGATGAGCAGTTGAGACCCCTTGGTTTGTTCAGCCTGGAGCAGATGAGGCTGAGGGGAGGCCTTGTGGCTGCCTACAGCTCCTCACAGGGGACAGTGACAGGACCCAAAAGAGTGGCCTGGAGCTGTGTCAGGGAAGGCTCAGGTGAGGGTATGGAAAGGTTCTTCACTAGAGGGTGCTGGGCATTGTACAGATTCTACAGGGCAGTGATCATGGACCCAAGCTGCTGGAGATTTAAGGACGGCGTTCCATTTTCTGTGTTCCTCTGTGGAAACAGGAGCTGGACTCGGAGATCCTTGTGATTCCCTTTCAAAATATTCTATGAGTGTAAATTACTTTTTGATACAGAAGTCTCTCTCTCACCTGCAAGAGGAAAACTATAAGATATAGAAAATCTTTTAATGGGGCTTCACTATCTACTGTAACATAGTTCATCGATGGTGCAGGGGTTACTTCAAGTTAATAGAAACTGCCTCATTGAATGTAATTGTTTTGTTAGCAGTATATGTGGCATATACCTTAGTGCACAGACTCCTATTCTAGGTTTATAATTCTGTAATGTGCATAAGCACTAAAGACCTTACCTAAAAATCCTTTGAAACATTGTTTTTTCCCACATTTAAGCTGAACTAGTTAGCCATGATTAAAACCCAAGAGCATCGGTATGTTGGAGTAAATGAAGATGATCACTGGTGCAAACCACAAGGCAAGTGAAGGCTGCAGCTATCTCATGTGGCAGTTACTGTTGATTTTTGCACTTTTCTCTTCTGATGGATCACATATGCACAACTTGCTGTCAGTTTCCTCTAATTATCGTAGATCATCCTCATGATTTGCCACTTGTAACCTAATACATTATGATAGCTGAAGTAATACATTCTGGTTATAATTGGTTGCCCACTAGTGATGTGGGTAATGGATCTCTCCTGCGAAACACAAACAGTAACTAGACGCACAGCATGCAGGTAAGTTAAGTACCCACGCTACCCAGGAATCAGCAGGTATTCTTCATGACTTAGTCACCAGACATATGCTGAGCTTCCAGAAAATATCTCTAATTGCAATTATATTTTGTGTCCATCTTGCCTCAGATCCTAGAAAAAGGGTTTATGTGCATAAATATTTAAATGTGAAAGTAAAAGGTGATACCGAGCATATTTCTGCAAACTGAAAGAAATATGTCTGGCAGAGATTTTTTTCACAGGATTCCCGTTTCTGTGAATGGAGTTTGTTTCAAGGATAATTCATGTCCCAACCTGCAAATTCAAATCAGATCTTTAAACTGGAAACTGTGAGTCACATTTTGATGTGGCAAGTCTTCATATAGTATGTTTCGTTCAGCATAATCAATAGCATTAATAAATCAGTGGATTGACTGAATTCCAAAAGGATGGTAGGCTCTCACACAATAAATTGATTTTTGTTTTCTCTGTGTGAACACAGAAACACTGTAGTTAAGTGCACAGTTGGCGTAATATTGACTTTTTTCCCGATATTTAGTCACTGAGTGGTCAAGGTTGACAAGGGCAATTATAACCCACCAGTGTGTGTCAGCAGCTGCATTTCTCCAAGGCGCTCGTTTTCCCCAAAATGCTTCTTGTTCTTTAAGGCCTACTCTCTTTTCAGTTCTGCAAAAAACTTCCAAAATCAACTGGAGACAAAATTTACATCCCCTCAAAGTACTGTTAAAGAGCTTGTTCAAAAATATGTATGCTTGCAGCAAATGTTTGCAGATCAGCTTATGTTTTTTAAATACTTGGTTTGCTTTCTTTCAGTAAATCCAGTTATGGCTGTTGCAGAGCAAACCGTCAAAACCTTTAAAGTCTTAGTCCCTCTTTTCTCATCCTAGCTGTTTTACACCTTTCTAAAAAGACTTCAAAAAAGAAAAGTGCAAAGAACATTGCATCCAAAACCACATGCTGGTTTAGCCTGAGGTGGTTATCTTTAGTTCTAGTGAACATGGTCCAATTTGACTTTGCATATTTGAAAACTAACTCAGAATTGGTTATTACTTTTCTCATATCCATTGGAGAAAATCTCTGAAAGGAATAAATTGTGTTCTATTCAATTCATCTTTATTTATTTGAGGCTTTTTTTGACTTCAAAAATATGTAACACAAAAGCAGTTTTCACAGAATTTTCTGCTCTAATTATAACTTACTAATATTAACCTGATCATCTACCAGTCAGTGGTTTTATTTTCTCAAATCTTACAAAGTTGTAGGAAATACATGGCACATAAGTTAAATGATTTGGAGGATATCTACAGTGAGCTTCAAAGGATTTCTTGTGTTGCAATTAATTACATTTAATTGGCACTACTAAGTAAGTAGATAACAAAAAGGTAATACAAAAAGAAAACACAGTAATTTGACAATTTTTTTAGGGTTTTGGGAGGGGAACAGGAGAGTCTGACACTTTAGAATTCAAGATTTTGAGTTAGTCAAGATCATTCAAGAATTTGACTAAACTTCTGTATGTTCCTATGTCTGATTAAGACATGGAAAAAAAAGTCTATGTACTCCTTTCAGTGACTTTTTTTTTCAGCTGGGTTGAGGAGGCAAAAACTGCTTACTGAATATTGCTAGCTTGGGCTGGAATTAGAGTTGTAAAGGTCTTCAAGTTGCAGAACATTCGTTTTCAGCATCTTGTTGGCTCTTGTTGAAGTACTGCTTTTGATGGGCCAGAATTTAATCTCAAAACTGATTAAAATAGTAATTATTTGATTCATCAGTGAAGAAATAGAGTTCCTTTAAAAGGCTACACTCCATTTAATTAACAATAATTTGAGACTTCAGTCAGTACAGATCTGAATACTAACATTATTTAACAGCTGGCTTTCAAATACGTTAGGTTTCTCTGGGAACTGCCAGAATTTATCTTGCTCAGCATTCAGGAGCAGCCTACGGTGGAAAGCTCTTTGCCACATCATTCAGTGCAAATCAGCTATTCTCAGCTTTATGTGAATGTTTGCCGTGATGTAAGCACATACAATCAAGGAAGGATCAGGAAAAAAGGAACCTGTTACAAATAGTTTGCACAAAAAGAAAAACAATAACAATGTAACTCAAATAAAATAGATGTAAAGTTATATCTTTATATATTATTTTATATATATATATTATATATCTTTATCTTTATATTCCTAAAATTGTCTTCATAGCAACAGTCATAATTTGCCTTTTCAAAAACATTTGTATTGATACTTTTGTATGTACAGCCTTGCTAGATATTGTGCATTTTTCAGACAAATTATATTCCATATAAACAGAAAAAAAAAAAAAAATTATTCTGTGCAAGGAATGAATTCCTGTTGTAAAGATAAGGCATACTGTTGATTTATACTTTGTTGAAAAGTGAGTAGTTGAGCAGAAAGCTGTATAATCATGATCAAAATAATTTAAGTAATTAAGTATTAGTTATATTAATTAATTATTCTGGAATTATGTATTCCAGTCCCTTTAAACTGTTATCTTTACCCCTGCTTTTCTTACTTGCCTTATTCTTTCTTTCCGTGAACAAAATTCTTTGGGACAATTTGCTTTTCTGCTTTTTTTTGGTAGTGATCTTTGTGTATGACACAGTGTCAAGAAGCTGAAGAAGTTATATAGTAGGGGTGAACATGAATTAGGTAGAATCAGTAATCATGCAATTCCTGCTTACAAGTAGTGTAAGCAAGGCCAGGTTTGCTATAAAATGGGATGAACAGTGCTCCAATTATTGCACATTATGAACATATGTTATGCATTTTATCACAGAGATTACTGATCTTTAATGTTACTTATTGCTCTTCCTATGATACCAATTATTTTGAGCACATATGACAGGTAACTGGCATCTTTATAGCTGTGAGGTTGCATCTCAGCAGGATTTACCAGTAATACTGTGAACATGAAAATAATATATAAAGAATCTGTTCAATGGAAAATGATATCACTGACACAGAAAACACAAGAAAAAAATTGGGGGGGGGGGGGGGAATGTTGCTTGAGAAGCGTAAGTCCATAGTTTCTAAATACTGACATTTTAATATTAAAATGTGTCATTTTCCAGGGCTCTTTCAATTTATTTTTTTTTCCAACTTACAATCAGGAGCTCTAGTAGCGGCTATGCCTCATTGCTAATAACCAGGTGAATTAACAGCATGTTGAGGTTCAGTGGATACCGCACAGATATATTCTTATTGCGATTAAATCTAAAAACAAAGGTACTTACATAGGAGATAAATCTGTACTGCTAAGTGACAGTTACGTTATAGTTGCACTGTTGAATTTTACTGTGATTAAGTTGTAAAATATTGTATTTGTATAGCGTGTAATCTTTGTCACACAAGCAATCATGCATGGACCAGTTACTTATATAGTTGTAGTTAAAATATAAGTATTTATACTGTCATAAAACTATACATAACGACGTAAGTGTATAAAAATATAGTTTTATAAGGAGCTATTTTTTTTTTTTTTTTTTTTTACTTCTATTATTTCACTTTTTAAATGGGTGGTACTCAGGTGGATTTGCTTGGGACCAAGAAGACTGTTCTCACTGTTCCTTTCAGCTGTAGGCAGTTGTATACACCAACATTACTGTGGTCATTTCAAAAATTTCTTTCTGGTTCTTTGGGTCTTTGGGACTGTGCTAGTGGATCACTGCTTGCAGCGGCAATCTATGAACTTCATTCTTTCATTCTGAATGAGCCTAGCATTGTTCTCCATTGCATTGCAACTCTTGGCTGCTTCTAATTCATTTGTTACCAGTCACTTTAGATCAATTGTGCCAATGATCCAACTCAGTGAACTAGTAAATAAAAATGCCCTACATGGTCTTTGGCTCCAGACTCTTTCCAGCTGTGCTTAGGGATGTGGCTCAAATACAGTCTTCAAAATAGTGCAATTCACATAAGTAGCCAGGGTGCTTCTCTGAGTTGATGGTAAATGTCTAGTCGTATTCAATCTGTTCAGTATAAATGCTACTGAAATCCTGTTTGGTGAGTGTAGTTCTGCAAGAAGCTACTTACCTGATTTGTTTCTATATCACCAATAGCCATTTGTCTACTACATATAGTATCTGCTATGCATTATGCTAGCTCCTTCTCAATGTGCTAACACTGGATTCATTGCTTCTTAGTTTTCAACGGTCCTTTCCAGCAAAGGTGGAGATAAATGGTTTCTATGAAAAGAAGTTCCCTACCCATTTTTCCTATCCCAACATGTAATTGAACAGGGAATAAAATTCCTGGTCAGTGTCCTGTAACAGAAATCTGTTTTTTGGCATGCAAGTTATATTTACCCAATTCAAACCAAAGTGCTATTTCTCATGGATGTTAACATGAAAATACAATAAATCATGTTCCAAGTATACACAACTTTAAAATTGAAAGAGAAATAGAATGTACTAGATCATTTCAGTGCTTCGTCTGGCAGGCAGCAATGAGGTTTTATCAGCTTTTTTGGGCCACTTATACCTCAAGTAGAAGTGGTGTCTTTTCCTGCTATGTTTTCCATTTTCTCTCTGGGATGTATGGTTGTGTACATGCTTCACTGATTTTGTGGTATGCTGAAAAAAAATTGGTTTCTCTGTTGGACTACTGGAAGCAGATTCAGTTTTTTAAATGTGTGTCTCTTGCCCTCAAGGGATTTTGGACTTAAAGGGGACCAAAAACCTCCTGGAAAGGCAACTCATGCCAGGCAACTTTGTTGTTGGCATGTTGTTTGGACTAGAGCTGTCATAAATAACTTTTCAGTGTCAGCTTTCAGAAACTAGTTAGGACCAGTTAGAGCAAATTATGATTTTCTTGTTGCAGATTGACAATTTATACATCCTAACACTAACTTACCCTTTTCTTAAATCAGTAGTATTTTTCAAGGTGCTAATATTCTTGTTCCAGATCTGTAAGAGTTCGTACATGAGCTGAACTACTTAAAATTAAGCTTTTGAATTTTCAAATCTCTTGTTCACAGCCCCTCTGCTGAATTTTACATTTCCTCTTAAAGCCAGCAGACTGAATGCTCAGACTTATTCCAGTGAAATTGTGGAGTTCCATATCTGAGCAGATGTGGGATGAGCCTCTATTGCTGTATATTAGTCTTTCACTGGCTGCTATTTTCAGTTCTCCTTCCCAAGTTTCTGAGGGCTGCACTCTTTGATCGTGCTCCAGTAAATTATGATCACAGCATCAAAGGGAGTTAAGTATGTTGACAGTGAACGTCACTTAGCTTGACATTCAAGGGTGCCATCCTATGAATATATTCCAAAGTATGACTGAACTGAATCGGCATTGTTAGGCACCTAGAAAATTGAATGACAATGTGAAGAATTTTTGGCACAGGGTCTTCTAAACCTAGGGATAAGAAATATTGAAGAGAGCACAGTTATAAGAATTCCTGCATGTCTGAAATTTGTGAAGTCATCACTTAGAACTCATTAGCCCACCCTCCAGTGGTGGCAGATAAAATTCCTGCAACTTAAAATGCATGTAGAAAACATAAGGATGGAACTGAAGATAATCACCATAGATCGTTACATGTCAGCATTTCTGATTTGCCTTCCAGCTTGTCTTGGATTCAGAATTCCTGAAATAGGCTACCATGTGATCCACTAGTGCATGGATTCTGATTACACAAATATGAGAGACTGAACGCTCAGGAAATCAAATACGAGCCTAATCTGTATTTGTTTTTGTACTTAGAACTAAAAGATGAAATGCAAATACGGTACTACTGGGGCTTCTGTATGAACTGTAGGACTTGATGCTTTTTATGACCTCCAATTAAGCAAAAAGCTGTTCTATACGGTCACATAATTTTCATTTTCCCCAATCTTAAAAAGAAATTTGTATCCAAAATAAAAATGAAATTAAGTAATATAAAATACATCTAAATCGAGTTTTCTTATATTTGGTGATACAGAATCCATGTTTTCAAATAGTGTAGATCAGTGACTTGATGAGTGGTCACTGCATTAAAGCATTGTTAATAGTGAAAAAAACAAAGCCTCAATATCTTGAGCTCGTAATTCCTATGTTCATTTTTTAGCATAGTAGTTTATTTAATTTTTATATTGACTGTACAGTCAGGCTATTTATTCATTTTATGTCCACATAGAATTTTTCTTCAGTTACAGTCCAAGGCCCAAACTTAGGGAGACTTTCGTCAGTGGATGAGTTTGCAATGAAATTTACTATCTGATTTCATATTTGCAGGTACCATAGGAAATATCTTTTGCAGTTTCAGGTAGAACCTGGATGCACGGATCCAATATTCACTCATTTTTTTCAGAACGTAGAGCATTGATATTGTGACTTAATGTAGTGTGTATACTTGTTTCCCCAGAAGTTAAAAATAGTAAGCTGATCGTATTTCTTAATCTCTGCCTGTCAGAAGTTTGAAGCCAGTATTAGGAATGACTTTTCTGGTGCTGTGCCCATTAGTTGGATCACACTGACCCTATTTCTGATTCTTTGATCAACATCTACCTTTAAAACAAGAAAGAAGAAAAAATCCTTTACGCTTCACCTTTTTGGCTTGAAAGAAATTAAGCATATGTGTATATTAAGTGCTTATTCACACTGCTTTTTTATTTTTTTTTTAATGCTGGGAGTTTGGTGAAATTAAAGCAAACCATGTTGTGATGGAAAAAAGTATTTACATAAGTACAGGAGGTGTGCATTTCTTCATATTCTGTGTCATATGTTGTCACTGTCACATGCAAAGTTTCAGCATTACTGAAAGCTCAAATGAAAAAAAAAAATAATAGCAGGCTGTTTGGATCCCTGTTTGGAGAGAAGTTCTAGATGCAAGTAGTAGCTGTGGAGTTTGAGGCAGTCCAGTGTGAATGTGATTGGAATGTTAGAAATAAAAGAATGAAGCATGATTTTCAGATGCTATTGTTCTAGGCAAAGGTTTTGCTCTGTATATCCTCTTAATTTATCAGTGCTACTTTTTACATGTGAAATACTACAAATTCCTGATTATTAAAACAGAAAATCATTTTATAGTTAACTTTAGAACACTATAAACTTGTAATATGTATGAAAAAAAGCTTTCTGAAAATAGCCCTTTTATGTATTCTAAGTGCTATTGGTTATGTTTTTTTTAAAAAAACAATCAGTATCATTTCCATATGTTTCATGCATATTACTTTTGAGTATATTGGCTTTGCAAAGCTGTGGGAGGATAATTTATCATGTTTGCTGATACATAGTACATCAATGAAATTGCTAAGGTGCCGTTGAAAACTCACTGTCTGTGCTAAAGCTAGGAAGACCTGTATCTTAAATTTAATATTAAATGCTCAGGACATCTGATCAGTTTTCCACTGTAGTAGAAAGGAAAGAACCTTTTCATACGTGATCTGAAGAAACCAAATGTGAAACTAAATGAGTAGAATGAACATGGATGTCCAAAACGTTTTTAGAACTACTATTCAAATAAATTTGTCTTATAACATGTTAGTCCAGTAGCAGCTATAATAAATGCCATGTATCCCATGAATCTGCATCTCACTTGTAGATGTTAAGAGAGATTAAAAAAATTAAGGAATGCATTCTATATCACAAGTCAAAGAGGGAAAAAAATGTACAGAAAAATAAAATCTAATATTCTGCTTTAAAAGTTAGTATGGCATTTTGTAATGATTAAACAGTTTTTAAGATACATGATGACCTTATTCATCATAATCTATCTTATTTGCAGATTACTGGGCTCATCTGAGACTCACCAGCATAACACCAGAGAGAAAGCTGAAGGTAAGATGAAACATCTGACAGCTTCTATCTATAATGGGATCCATATATTGTATTGGTGATTTTTAAATGACACACAGTTATCTAGCTGACAGAATAGAGCATAACTACAAAATTACAAGAGGCCAGTATGTGCTCAGTATGCAATGCCCTATTGACTTAACCCATTCTCAATAATTTTTGCTGCTGTATCTAATTTACTATTGTTGCAATAACAGTGTGGGTCAAAATAATATTTTATATTACATATATATATATATATATAAATGGATATAGTGTTAAATGGATGTATATTTTTATATATATAAATGGATAAATGGATGTAGTGTTAACTTTAACTTATGTGAGTATTTTATCCAGGAAAAAAGTTCTAGGTTGATAAAGTTTTCTTTCTCTATGCTTTACTGTGTTACCAAAAAGTATTTTCAAGAGTATAACATAATTGAATAAATAATGAAATTCACAAAAGGAGCTTTTAACTCTCTTCTGAGAGTTCTCTTTAGATTAATAACTTGAAAATGCCATTTGTATCCAGGACCTAGACTCAAATGAAAGTATGTCAGGAGAGTACCATATCCCTGCAGCTGTTGGTGCCCACTCAGAAGTGTTTGTATTTGGCAGTGTTTTGGTTGTAACCATATATTAGTCAGTCTGATCAGTACTTGCATAGCAACTGTATTGAATCAATTAAGTACCTGGTTATTTTTTTTTCTTTAGTTATAGTTGAGTGGGTTTTTTTTTGTTTTTTTTTCTTAATGGTAGCTGAAGTTAGATCTTTGAAAGCTTGTGAACCTCACAAAAAGGGTTCATGTAAAACCGTATTCGGCATCTTGTGACACCAAATGGGAAGTGTGTTCTTCTGTATGACTACAAAGGTTTTAATACAGCTACCAAATGCATGTTCTGCTCATTAGTGTTTGTACAGTATCCTGCCTTAAAAGAGCTACAGTTTCCTAGAGCAAGTCATTCAGAATTCGACTACACTCTTCAAGTTTAATGGGTTGAGCTCTTTGAGTTCCCTACCTCCTCCTGATTGATGGTTTGTTTCTTCTTTTAATACAAAATTCAGTAAAATTTCCAACAGTGAAAATGGTCTTTTAATTATAAAACACCAGCGTGTGGGAGTGATTCAATTTACACATCAGAAAAGTTCAGTTACTTGACCATAATTTATTTTTGTGCTGATCATTTACAGACCACAGATTCTCTTTTTTTTTTTTTTTTTTTTTTTTTAAACTCTCTCCCCTTCTTACTTGCTCTACGTGTGAAAGAATAAAAGTCTCAGTATCCTGGAAAAGGCTTTAGATATTGTATTGCATGATCCCCAGAACTGGACTTGACTTCATTATCAGGATTTTTTTTTTTTTTTTTTTTTTACCAGCTTTTCCTCTTTTTCATCTTCTAGCTGTGTTGTCATATTTAATTTAAATGTGTTCTGTAATTGCTGAGTTTTTTCTTGAATCTGACGAAGGAACAGTTTCAGTAGGGTAGAGTAAGCGATCTCATTTGTGGGACTGTGAGAATTAGAGGCATTGGCTGAAAAATATAAACTTGCAGTTCTGGTGTTGCACACAGTGTAAGTGACTTCTGTAACCTTTTTTTGGGACGCTGCTCCAGCACTCAATCTAGTCTCTAGGAGGAGGATAACATGGCTGCGTCTCAATAAATTAATAAGTAATAGGAATAATTAGTGCCGAAAGAAATGTCTGGGTGAACTGGAAGTTTCAGTGTACTTTCTCTATGCAATATTGTTCTTTATTGTTTCATTTTCAGAACACAACTTAAGACTTGCATTGTTTTGTATACAGGCTTCTAATGACAAATAATTGAAAGACAGTAAAAAATCAGAATACTCTTTAATGGATTTAAAATACAAATACTTAAATGTATGTTCTTATATCTATTTTCTTTCTAATGAAATACAGTTGTGAACCTAGCTGAGAGTTATCAGAATTCTCTTTCTAGAATGAAGAAAGTAACTGTAGTTGATAGGGAAATATATATATAATTTATTCAAAGTTGTACATATAAATTTAACGTTTAGCTGAGTACTTAACAATATTTCTTGGTTGTCTGTTTGCAGTACATACACAAAGGCTATATGAATGCTACAGAGATACACTTTCGCAATTTCTTTGACTCTTGAGCGTGTAATTTAGTCTGGTTTTCAGAAGGGCTGTATGAATGCCACTTAAAAAAAGGCAAATTACTGTGAGTGATTTCTTCACATTCTGTTCAGCTATTTGAAAGGTGTTTCTCCTTTTTACCCAGGACTAAGTGTTAAGTCTGTATTGCTAACTTTGTGTTTTGTAGTGTTTGTAAGGTTTTGTAGTATCTGTACCTGCTGCTAAACATTTGCATATTTTGCATATACTTTTATGTAGAAACAGAAATATATTCCCAGATTGGATTTATGATATGAGACTAACATATGCTCATGAAACTAACTAAGATAAAATGTTACCTTCCATTGCCCATTTAGTCATTACAGGTTATAATTGGATCTGTGTGATTTAACAGTATTGAATTGCCTCTACCTCAGCTTTTTGCTAAGTCACCTATACCTTCCTGGGCTCATGTCAGTAAGGGGAACAATTCAAAGCTCAATGGACAAAAATGTTTAAGACCAGAAAATACAGTAACGGGTTATTCCAGGTCTGGTTTAATGTTCATACAGACATGCCTCTTAATATCAAAGTACACTCGACATTTACTTCCAGGAGCTAATGTTTAAAATTCTGTATGATCTCAGATGTGTGCCTATCACCTGACTGGTATGTTCTGCTAAGTGAATGTTCACATGCATGATCTCACAGATCATGATACATTTTACTCTTCCTGTACAAAAAACAAACAAACAAAACAAAAAAGCATTGTATATACTGTTGTGGTTTTTTTCTTGGTTGTTTTTTTTTCTTGGTTTTCCATACAAGTATTAATCAAGCCCCTCTGTTCCTCTGCATCAGTATTACTGAAGCCTGTCCAGGAAAATGCAACTTCATTTGTGTTATATGCATTTTTTTTGACATCCATAGAATTTTTTGTTTAATAGAAAGGGTTTGTGGTGATTTGAGTCTGTAGTATTTGCTTTTTTTTACTGAAAGTAGAAAACTTCTGTTTCTATGCCCTTTTCAATACCACATATCTCTCTTGTGAGCAGTAGCTCTAAATGGCATAGAATTGCCTAAAGAGAAAGGATTGCTTTTTAGCAGCTTGAATAGTTCTGGGAGGGTGGATTAGGGCCAAGGTTCTCCTCTCGTAGTAGAATGCCACAGTGTTCTGATTTGCTTGTCAAGGGAAATTTCTCTGTTTTGAGCATTCTTGGCCTTGGTAATTTGGTGTACCCCCAGTGTACAGCCTCTTTAAAATCCCTTCTTGAGATGTGTTAATTTATGAGTTCAGTGTCTGAAGTCAATTAATACAGTACCTGTTAGTTCCTAGTTTGTTATCTTCATAATCAGCATTATACTGTTAATGAGAAGTGGTCAGAGCTGTTTGATTAGAAATGAGCTTCATTTTATCAGGTCATTAAGCAGTTCCCGAGCATATCTACCTTAACCCATTTAACAGCAGCACAAATGAAGAGATGCCTCCTTTGTAAACCTTAGATGTCTTCAGGTGCAAAGTAACTGCTAAAAGATTATTTTGCCACATGAACAAGATCCTGAATCTCCTGGGTTTCCAGCAGAAAGTGGAAGTTAGCCTTACTCTTGAGCCCCAATGCAACCTACTGGCATGTGCACAGCATGAGATGAGCTGTAGAGCTCAGGCTTTGTTTCATCTAGGTAAGACTGACTTTCCATATCAAGGGATTCAGCATGAAATATTCTGGGTGTTCTGAAAAATATATAAGCATTCTTTTCCTGGAAGACTGAAAATTTACCTTTGTCCTTAGGAACAGTTTGTGTGTTTATTGGTTGAATTCTCCTATGGAGTATTTGTGGGCAAAATCAGGAACTCCCTTTTAGAGAAGCAGAGCAATGGGGAAAAAACTGTGCCTAGGGAGTGCAACATCTGTTGGTTGTGTCCAGGATTTTCAATGCTAACTGTTAAGACACGGTATTGTAGAACTTGCTTTTAGTTCTGGAGTTTTTTGGCATTAGCACGTATGTTGTTTACTCCAGGATAAGAGAATAAATATCCTAGGTAGTAAATTCTAGAAGACGCTGCCATTTCTAGTCTGTAAAATTTTATACTAACTTGGCATTAGAAAAATAGTGTTTTACTTTCTGTGTAGAAACCCAGTTTCTTTTTCCAAGAATAATATTTTCTATGACATAGAAATTGGGTTTTCTCAGATATTGTGGATATAACTTGAACTAGTAAGGTCATGTTTTCTGAATAGTGCATTAGATGAAAAAGAATAGGAACTCCTTTAAAAGAACATTCTTTTGTTCCCCATGTTTGTGTATACTGTTTGTCACTCGCATGCCAAAATAGAAGGGGAAATAAAAATCAAAGATTTTATTTGTTTCTTGAGCGTAATAATAAATAATGTTGACAGTTTCTCTCTTGCAGCATGGTAATGACATCTCTAGAAGTAGTACAGCAGATGCTTTGAGTTGCCATGAGTTTTGCAGCCTTTTCATTTTAAGATGCTCAATTATTCTTGAACCACTGCACTATTGTTTCAAAGAACATTTTCTTCCCTTCAAAAACCTTTTCTCATCGTTTATTACGGTTCTTTGAACTACTTTTAAGGCTTATTTGTGGTAGAATTCGTACCATAATTTTTATATTTAGTCTTTTGAATCCATCTAACCTGAATAGCCCAAGGGAGATAAATCAGGAAGCATAGAAATCAAGCAAATGTGAAGCTGGTTCTCGAAGCTGAACCAGAAGCAAGTGTAACTCAATTTGTCAGTGAGAATTTCTAGTGAGAGAACAAAGAACTTAATTTTTATTCTTTTTAATATTCTGTCTTTTTTTTTATGAGAAAGCTGTGATTTGTGCACTTTCTGTGTACAGTAAGAATCAACATTTGAGGGGCAAATTTTTGCTGAGCCTATGTAGATTTAACTGCATGTATAAGAAGGGATGTGATTTCCTGAGAGTAAGTAGGTCTACTGTGATGTGCTTTCGAAGAGGTTTAAGAGACATTTCCTTTAATGAATAGGGATATTTTAATGCATTCTCTTCTGAGCAGATGGCAAACTGGTCTCAGATTCAATTGTCATCCAAATCCTTTTCTCCAGCACATGACAGGTACCAAGAAGAAGCAGTGATTTGGCTCATTGTGCTTTGGACTACTGTCCAAGTCATATTTTTCCACAGAACTCATTTTTACACTGTGATAAGACAGAGAAAGATGAACAAAGTCTGTATGAGTGTCAATGAGATGGTAATTGACCTGATCATCCTTTAATGGGGGGAAAAAAGGTCAGGTCATTTGGATGATGCACACCAACGAACCAGGTAGAACTCATTACAAAATTAGGAACTAGTTAGTTATACATAGACTTTCTGAGAATTGTTCAGTAGTATATAAATTAATGGCAAGTACCAAAATGTGAATGCAGAAAACAGATGTAGAATATGTGCTTCGTATTAAAATTTTAATACCATTGATAATGGCTGTGTCAGAGACTATAAAAACAGTGTAAAATACGTTTCATTTATTCACTTGCTATCAGTCACACAGGTTGTGCTGTTTTATGTACGTGTAGAGATCCTCAGCAGGGTCCTGCTGAATATTGAAAAAATCACCAACAATTACAGCTCCATCTGTGTAAAGCTGAATGTGAAGCCTGAGATGTGCCATATACAAATCAATCCCAGTTTGTTTTTTTAAACAAAACTTTGATATGGAGTATTTCACATCTCTTTTGCCAGAATCAATGTGAACTATGCTGTGTTTTATTTGAGTTTTCGAAAAAGAAAAAAAAAGCGTGATTGCTTTTCTCTAATCTGCTTTAAACAATTGACAAAGGTACTTATGTATTTAATTATTGAAATTGAACCTGATGTAAGAGACAGTGCAAGCTACCTTACACAAATATGTAAAAGATAGGTTAACAGTGTCTTAATCCAGGAGCTCCAGGTGAGACCTTGCAGGTATTCCTATTGCTGACTACATATTTATAGTGTGGAAAAAAGTCTAATCTCAGCTGTAAGTGCTGAGAATTACATGTCATTTTCCTTAGAGCAGTAAATGTTCTTTTGTCTGTCTAGATTTTTCCATATGTTTTGCACATTAATTCCTAACAGTGCTGCTCTATGTCACTAAAATATCAAAATCTAATCAGTCAGATGGCAGTAAATGGAAAAAAAATAGAAATTCATAGCAAAGATTAGTGATGTCTAAAAGTGGTTTATGGGTCCTAGTGGGATTCCTCCTTTTTTAACAACAAAGTGCAGAGTGAAAGAATATGCACAGCTTACTTTGTCTTCCTACTTCTTTTGATCTGAAAGAACAATCAGATAAGGCTGATTTCTGAAGACAGTTCAGAATGAACATATTTCAGTTGCCCCCAGTGATAACCATCATTGTCAACAGGAGGCATTGCAGGTACTGACACTAGAGCCCTAAATGTTCAGATACTGAACATTTTATCTTTTATTTTAAAAACTACTGCTGGGAACTCTCTTTATAGAATGCAATGGATGATGAGTATTTAGAAGAAGAATGAACCCTGAAGGAGAATAAAGCGTAAGCCTCAGAGATTGTCAGTGAACACCAGAAGGACAGAAAAATTTAAGGTTAAAGTGGAAAATTTTGTACACACAGAAAATCTGAAGCTGTGGAAAATGGAAGAAAAAAACCTCAGGACTTACAGGCTAAAAAATAAAAGAATTTAGGGGCCCTGGCCGCAGTATGTATTTGTCCAGTTCAGTGAATCACTTTGCACTCTGCGAGATTTCAGGTAAAATAGTACTTTTTCATAAGAAATGCTCAAAATCAGAATATATTGGGGTGCTAATAATAAAAAAAATGAGATATCTGGATTAATTTAGTGCATAGCTAACATTTTTAATCTGTGGAATTCTAATAAATGCCATTAGTCCCTTTAGTTTACAACCTTCATCTCTAAAATTCTGAAGAAAATATTCATTTTTTGGCATATTGTGATGAGTTACGTTTTGCATGACTCTTGTGAACCTATTTAAGCATTCTGTAGTGTAATGAGATAGCAGATCACTTACAAATGTGTATGTTAACATTTTTCAGATGTACAGGTATTTATGTCCTGAATGCTGTGCAACACTGATGATCCTCTTTAAAGCTAGCAGTTACCGTATTTATCATTGTCTGAGTTAGTAACTGCTAGTTCAATGCACTGAAAAACTAGCATAAAGTATACTATTATCACTCTTAATATCACATCAAGGATAACTAAATTGGAATGAGAAGATGTAAATGAATTCATAATTGGAGGTTTTTAGTGTGCTTATCACTACCACTGCAGCTTAAAAATGTGCCTGGAAAATTGCACGTTATTTCTCATCTCACCCCTCTTCACACAGTTTGTTCTGGCCACCGTACATAGATAAGACATTTAAACACACTGACTGCTGTCCTCGTTTTACAACATTATCATTGCTGTTTTCTTGTGTTTCGGATGATGTTCTTCATCTCTTTTTTTTCTATTCATAAATGAGGCAGAGATGGTCAGTACCAGAGCTCTTGAAGATCATAAATAATAGGAGCTCTGTTGCTGTACGTGTGTCCCTAGCATCTGATCAGGCTTGTCAGGTGGTGCTCAGTAAGTTTTTCCTGAGTGCTTTTGAAGGTCCTAGACTCTGAGGAGGCTTCTAGATAAAGGTCTTTTCTCTTCTTCTTCACCTACGATATGTTGTGTTGTTCCTTGACACTTAACCAGTTTCTATTGTGTGAGGAGTGCATGTGTTTTTAAAACACATCAGTATGTCTCTTTGTTTTGGCTATAACTTTAGCCACTCTTGAGGCAGCTGCACAGTTTCCTTAGTGTACAGGAATGCATCCTTCACCCCCACCCCTGGGTTTCCTTAGTTGGTAAGTCACTGTCAGTTCTTTTGCCCAGCAGGGAAAATGTGATGCCATCTCTGTTCCATATATTTCTCAAAACAGGTGAAGGTCTTCCCAGGAAGGAAAAGGAAAGGCCAGTAAAGTCAACAAGTACTAAATGACTTTTGGGTGACCCGGTGTGTATGCCTCTGATGTTCTTTTTCCTCAGCACCCAGCAATAGTGTCTGTGAGATGATATTCTAGGAGTTTTACGTGGAGAGCTTTACATAATATGAACATAATTACTTTGCACACTGCTCCAAAATGTTGCATTGGTGACAGGTGTGAAATGTGACTTCTCACTTAGATAACTTCAGTTAATATTTTCAAATGGAAAAGCAACATTCTATGTGGGGAAAAAAAAAATCACTTTGGCTTACTGTATTTTGCTAAATAGTTTCTACATAGATATATGAAGGCAATTGAAAAGCTATATAAAACTCATGTATTGCAAATATCTGTAAACTGTAAGATAGATGCTCTGTTACATAGAGTTAATTTTGTGATGGTGAAACACATACTAAACACAGAGGCACTTAAACTGTAAATCCAATGTGAATGTTCTCTTTACACAAATGTGATTTTTAGACAGCCGGACTCTTCAGAACTTTGATTTGTGTATATTGGGCAGATAAGCATGGCCATCACTCTGCAGTCCCCCTCTATCAAACATGTGCTTTTAGGTAATTGGAGATTGAAACCATACGGCCGGCTTTCATGAATCCAGAGAGCTCCATCTTACATTTAAAGTAGGTAGAACAAAAACCTGATGCAGAAGGCAGAAATATTTTTCCCGTATGTTTTCCCCCGAGAAATATAGAAGCTCTCTTTATACTTCATGTAGCAAGTTTTTGTCAATGACACTGATCTAAAAGACCACCTTGCTGACTTTTGTTTCACAATGACTGGAAAAACCTACACATCACTTCTATTTTTTTTATGTAAAGCTACACAGCGTTGACAGATTCTGTAGTCCTTCTGTGACAGGACAGTATGAAAACCTTTCTTTCCGTGCCTACTGAAGAAATCATTGGGGTTAAATGACAGGGCTCTACCAGTGATTTTTCTGTCACAGAGAACTGTAAATTGCAGCCTGTCTCCAGGATAGTGTTTAGACACATTCTGAGATTAATGGTTTTGCATAGACACTTTGGACTTCAAATGATTTTGAGATAAGCTCCATCAAGAAGATTCTCCCAGTCTGAACTCAACTGAAAGTGCTTTATATTTCAGTGACGTTTATACAAAACTTTGTTGGTACAAAACAGACAGTATGTTATAAAATGAAATGACATCTCTTATGTTCCATACTACAGAAAGTTTCATCTCCAGCTTAACTCTTTGTGACGGATTTTATTTTTCTTGTATAGTAGCTCTTAACAGTTTTCAATAACAGACAGCGATGAGGCATTATATTTACATTATTGAAAAGCCTGTACTTTTCCCTTGAAGGAGCATAGCTGGCAAGGAATGCTAGTATCCTAAATGAGAGAAGAGGAATAAAATTCTTACCTTACTTAAGGTGTAAGAGCCTAAGAAAGCATCTCAGTTTGGGAATGTGCTAATTCGTTCACTTTTCCAAACCTCAGCAGATAATTTGTGTTCTGCAGTAATCAATGAGATAATGCAGGAATAGTGACAGGACAAATGTAATAATTAGACTTATTTTAATGTAATTGAAAGGCAAGTGTTTATCAAAAAACAAAGTAAGTATAGAAGTGTATTTTACAAATACTCAGTAGTTGCCTGATTTAAAAAAACAAAAAACCTGTATTATTATCTATCAATTTTCAGATCTTCTTGTGTACTAAACATGTACTAAACATGAACATGTACTAAAAATGCTATGGATTCTGGAGAATTTTGCATGGGCAGATCCAAAAGCAGTGTCAGAAACACATAAGAACCAATGTAGCAAGAGTGTGAAATGTTGTGTCTTTGTTACCAATAACCCATAGTTAGCACACCCTGCCTCTGTCAGGATATTTAACGGCTAGGAGGGACAATCACTCTTTATTAACTGAATGCACCCCGTGCACCCTGTGGCCTTCTTATAGGCTGCAATCTGAAATTGGAATTTTCCTCTCAGGAGACACCAGATTGGTTCTCTGTTCACCTTAGCATTGGTGCTATTTTTGACCTCGAGTTTCAAGAGTTGTATCATACAACACAATGAGAATTAAAAGGTCTTTTTAGGGGGAAAAAAAAAAATAGTAGGACTTGTTATTTTACAAATGATATACTTAGAATTGTTCAGACCTTTATAGAAGCAGCATCTTCATGATTTTTTAATTTCAGTGCTTAAGCATTACAAATAATATTTGTGAGTCTTGCTTGTAGTATTTGAGGCTGAAGCATTGATTGTGATATACAGAAAACTAAGGTGAAGAAAAAGAGATAGGTTTGAACAGCAGGTCACAAGTTTATGAACTTAATGTAACCCAGCAATAAGTGGTTTCTGAGCAGGGAGCTACAGGACTCCTTCCATAAAATTCTATAGCAAATGTAGTGTCTTCGGTCAACCTGAATGTGCTTGGGGCATCCCTGCACTTCCCACAGGTAAAGAAGTTATAAACTGGCCACTGCCACTAACACAGCTTTAACATCTGAAATTGGAAGGGCCGGAGTCCACTAGAATGCATGAAAATTCCCACTTCTGGTGGCAAACCAACTGAGGCTCTACTCACAGTGACTACATACCTCAGACTGCTGGTTGTTAGCAGCCATATTCTTTAAATCCATTAAAATAAAATGTCCATGCTTCAGTGATGTTGAACATGTCGTTTTGACATAGAGGTGAGGCCATCTTTCAGGAGCCAGTTTCATGTTACTCAGTGTGCTGGATTCCCTCCTTCAGAAATTGAATTGTTATAATGAGGCAGACTACTACTGTTTTCAGTCACTGAATGCTGGATAGGCATGCAAGTATTTAAAAATAAATAAAAGGCAATCCAAACCCCTAAGTTAGACATTAATGTCAAAAACATTTCCATTATAATAGTTAAACTTGTATGTTTTAAGACAGGTATGGGATACTCTTGCCAATTTTTTAAGAACCAGAGCCAAGGTTTATAAAAAATAGGATAAACAAATAAACATATGTAGAAAGCCTATTCTGAATGTAATTAGTACATGCCACTTGCAAATGTCAGCAGTTATTTTTAGTGGAGAGCATTTGTAAGATCTGGCAGACAGCTCTTGAAATGTCAGGAGGATAAGAGGAAGTGTAGCACAAGCCAGATACGTATACTAATATGTTAGAGGTAATAGTGAGTCCATCCTTCCTTCTTTTTCTTTTTTTTAAAGTCAAGATGGAGCTGTCTTGAAGCCAAAATCTCATAGATCCATCATAGTTCCCTTCCAATGTCATAGGCATTGAGCGGACACAACAAAATGATTTGAGTTTTGGAAACAAGCTCTAGTTACATATAGTTTGAAGAAACAGGCTTTTTCTCCCTTTCTCCTTGCTCGTAAACAGATTGATATTGTTTAAAAGTATATTGCACTCAACTTTAAGAAAGGTGTGTTACACTTATGTAGTTTCCTTTTAGATGTATTAATCAGCAAAGTAGAAAGTATACATATTATTGTCCATATATATATGAATACATATTCAAGCCTATTCCCTACAGAGGGAAAGAGTAGTTTTTTACAGTGCTGTTCACAAGTTCATTAACTGTCCTGTTCAATGCTGTTGTCATATCACTTGACACAGAAATAAATGTAGACTTGTCATGTGCACTTTGTTTTCACAGTGAAAGGTGGATTGGGTTTGAATTAAGCAATACTTCAAGTATATCCTTCTCATGCACATTGCTAGTTTTCTCCTCTCTCATTAATAACCTTTATATATCTCAGCTTCTGTGTAACTAGGAAACAAACTGAGTCTTTACTGTTGCAAAACTTTGTATCTATTAGGATTCCATTCTTTAACGTTTTTTTTTTTTTTCTTTTGTGCATGATCGAGTAATGCTTTTATCTTAGTAAACGTTTTGCACATGGATTTAGTATTTCCAAGTGCAAGCATGATGTTTTCACTTGGAAGCTTGTAGGTTTTTTTCTTTATTGGTTATTGGGTTTCTAGTTCATGTTGTAAAGTTTTGTGCCTTACATGCTGATCAGCGCAGGTGTCATCGCATCAGAACTCAGTCCCATGGAAATAATACAATTTTAAGGTCTCTTTGGAAGTACCCCAAACTTTGGCTTCAGTAGGAAAAGAAAGCTTACCATTCCTTTCCTATTATCTTGTCATTAATTATTGGGCAGAGGAAGTATGTCTCTATGGAGCTAACTACTGTTGAATAATTTTAGAAATGTTACATACTTTTGCTTCCTTGGTTGTAGAAAATGTTATTTTTATTCTTTAAAAGTATATCACGTTATACAAAATTATAGTGAGATTTGGAGATAAAATGGACCTCTCAGGTGCACAAATGGCACTTTAGTTCTCAGGATACATCTCTCAGTCTTCTGTGGCAGTACATTTTCTGAAAAATGAAAAGAAAGGATATATTTTTTTTGAATAAAGCATTGTAAAGTATACATTAAGGAGTTGTTGTGCAATAGAGCTATATTCTTCACCTCAATCCACTGAGAACCTAAAGCAAGATACTTAAAAGAATTTAAAGGTAGCATACTGAGTAGATCTAGCTACCAAGAAGGATGGACAAGAAACCATCACTTATTAAAGCATGTTGTCCTTGTACATAAATCAGAGGAGATTAATTAAGGGGGATACAAGTGATAGAAGACATCACATGGTATTCATACAAAGGCTCCAAAAACTGTTAGCCTAGAATGCTTTTATTTGCCTTCCTATTTTGAGTACTGAGTAGGTCATGATTGCAAAATACAAATATTTACAAGATAGGCTTCTGTGATGTGAATATGAATGTGTTGTTATGAGGAACAGAGAGGCTTAGAGATAAGAATTTCTTCTTTTTCTGCCCAATATATCTTTTCTAGTTTAACTTGAGTTATAAACACTCCTTAGAATCAATAGCAATCAATCTGAACAAAAGGTATTGTTATCCTCAATAGAAAAGTTCCTGGAGACATTTTTAATACCCAAGTTTGCAGAATTTTTAGAGCGTTCACAGAGTACACATTATAATTTAGCAGATTGGTTTTCAAGGCAGTTGGCCAACAGCAAATCTTTGAGCCTAATAGAACAATAACATTGCTGTTCCATTTGCTTCTCAGCACAGTGGGTATACATTGCCGACATGCAGAATACTTGGCTTTTCTTCTTAGGAAGTCCTGACACTGCTAATAACTTGGTAACAGAACGATTAACTATGAATATAATATTATTTAGCTTGTCAAGCAAAAGACACACAGGATCATTTTAACTCCCAAAAGAATCAGGATTGTAAAAGTGTCTGAGAATGCACTTACTTGTTCAGTCCACTTGCCTGCTGTGGCTACTCATGGCAGTCCTTATTACAATTCTATTTTTGTTGATTTTGAGGAACTAGAAAAATTTAGTTCAAGTAGACAGTAGACTGGTTCCTTCTAAGATGTCAGATACCTACTTTATCATAGCGAGAAAGTGACAGTCAATTTAAACCAGAATTTATTGGGAACATTAAGAGCTGGAAGGGCTTTGGCTAATCACTGTAATGTCCCCAACAAATGGTAAATGAAAGCATGAGGAAATTGAGTTAACACAAGTTAAAAGTTCAAATACTTACTGAATTACATTAAAAAAAAACCTATGACCTAATTAAATTATCTGAACCCTTTCATTTCAGTCTGTCCTGTTATACTTGTGAATACATGTAACAGTATTTTCTTAGATGCAGAACAGTCAACAGGTTTAGCATGCATCAGACAAAAAGCCAATGAATGAGATCAAAGGATGAATTATTTATTGATGTGCAATATTCTGAATAGTTGTAGTCAATGGTGAGGAGAGTTTTGCACTGAGCTTGTTTATATCCTTCATATTTGTAATTTTAAAAAATCAGAGTTATCCCAGCTACAGTACATGGATAAAAAATTGCATGTTGCTTTGCTCTTTTGTTTACAGAGTTTGTGTAGGGAAAAATCTAGAGAGTCTGAAGTAGGAAGCAATGCATTTATGCCCCTAGACATGTATTGCAGATATGCTAATACACCTTCAAATTGTGAAAGGTGTATTGATGGTTTATGCACAATTACTCTACTCCACAAACACCATTTTGGATGCCTAGATTTTATCATAATATATAACATCTAAAATAATGTTTTTGGAGTTCGTGTTATCTCACTGGAATCATCTTTCAGTTATTTTTTTTTTTCCTCCTTTAACTTAAAAGAATAGAAATACTTTGCCAATATAACTAACAAATTTCCTACAATCTCTCAGTCTTACAGTTTCAAGGCTTATTGAAAATACAGTGGTTAAGGAAATATTGTAGAGTTTCAGCTTCCTGATTTCTGCATAAGAATTTTTATTTGAAAACAACAGGTGGAGCTTCACGTATTTATGAGAACTTTGATTCCGTCGTCAGATAGCATTAGGCATAGGCAGCAGCTTTCTCACTTTGAGCAGCTCAGGGGACTATTTCAGGATAAAAAACAATCTGGATAGTAAACAGCAGAAATATTTGCAATTTGAGGCTTTCTCGATTTTATACACTTGCTAGCTTTGTGTCCCTGAAATGAATAAAATCACAGGGATTCCATGGAGGACACCACTTAATGCCTTGGCTAGCCCTACAATGCAGAACTACCATCTGAATACCTTTTCCTGGAAAAGTAAATGTTAGCATCGTACCAGAGTTCTCCTTGTCACCTACCACACAAATGTATAAGGGAGTTATTGGTCATAAGTTTTTAGCTTTGGCAAAAATAGTTGATGTTGTGTCTGTAAGTAGAGAACAAAATGTCATTTTAGCAGTTGTCGAGATTTGATGGATCCCACCTGAAGTTTTAAATTTTATTTCATCTTAAGAATGAATTCTTCTATCTAGTCTTTATTTAGAAGAACAATTACTTTTTGGAGATAAATGCCATGTCACACCTTAGTTTCTAAGTGCTTATGAGGGTAAGCAGTTGAACACAAACAGAACTTTTTTTCCTGCCGTCAGAAAAAGAATTATTTTATGAAACGAGAGGTCCTGTCCACTTCTATTTAGTACTTAGAAGTGTTTGACTACAAAAAGAAAGAAAAAGGCAGCATTGATTGATTTTATTGCTGACGTGAAGATTAGAGTCAGGAAATGACGTTAGTTTGGCTTAAGTAAAGGGTGAAAATTCCCAAAATCTTAGAATGGCTTGGGTTGGAAGAGGATCATCCAGTTCCAACCCCGCTGCCCCAGGCAGAGCTGCCAGCCACTAGATCAAGTACTGGGTCAGATTGCCCAGGGCCCATCTAACCTGGCCTTGAACACCTCTAGGGACAGGGCATCCACAACCTCTCTGGACAACCAGTTCCAGCACTACGTCACCTTTTCAGTGAAAATTTTCCCACTGACATCTAATTTAAATCTTCCCTCCTTTAGTTTGAAACTGTTCTTCCTTCTTCTAATCAGTATGTACCTATGTAAAAACTTTATTTCCCTTCTGTTTTTAATCTCACTTTATATACTGGAAGGTTTTGATAAGGTCTCCTGTAGCCTTCTCCAGTCTGAACAAACCCAGCTCCTTAAGCATGCCTTTAGAGAAGAGATGGTTCAGCCCTTTGATCATCTTTGGACCCTCTCCCAAAGCTTTTCCCTAAAGATTAGTTTATCACTAGGATTTTGGCAAAGAAAAAAAAAATACATTATGCATTTTTTTTTTCTCCAAATATTTGCTACTTTTGTATTTCCCTATTGAAGTTTTTTCTTTTAAGTAATCAAAGGTAATTTGAAAGACACAATAGTAATTTCACTGTGTAGCAAACACCAGTTAGTTTTGCTGCTGCTGTGCACAACCTCCAACAACCTCCAGCCACCCACAGTGCCACCACTAGCCTTTACAAATGCCACACTTTGGCATGCGCGTGTGACTTGAAGCCAGCTGCGGGAAAGCCTCTGACAGTAAATATGGGTTTACTTGTAAATGCTGAAACATCCTTATTTAAAATTGAAATATTTGTACATATTTTCCTGCTTTAAATTGATAAAATCTCACCAATTTCTCAATCAAATGTGAATGGAAGATAAAAGTCTCTGAAAACCTGAGACCAGCTTAGGAAGCCTGTTACAGACCACCAAGATAACAAACCCTAGAGTAACTTTCAAATCACTAGGTATAAAAGCATGAAGATCTATTCAAGAGAAGGATCTTTTTTCTTTTCCATTCAGTCTGAATGCAAGGGGCTGTTCCCAATGAATGAGAAAGAGAAAAGAATTATATGTTACGATTCTGAAGTGCGTTCTAAAATTCCAGCGTCTGTAGCAGGTAATCTAATTCCTTTCACTTAAGCTGTGAGCTGTGAGCCCTTAGTGAGGAATGCCACGTCTCTCACAGTCCTTATCCACCTCCCTGTTAAGTTCACTGCTGGTGAAAATTCCATTGAAACAAATGCTCTTGCACCGATGTAAATCTAGTCTATTGCACCAAAATAATAGGCCATAAAACTCAAAATTCCTTTTGTGGCTCTCAAGTGAAAATACTTACTGCTTTTTGAAACATTTTGAAAAAGATGTTTGGGGCTATTTTAATGAGATTTCTTGAGTTCTTTTAACTTGCTGCTTTTTCCTTTAAAACGTCCAGGAGTTGGTCTAAGTACCTTTCCCTCCTACCTCACTGGTATTTGTGCTATAAATCTTTGCACTTCCATCACATTATGCAATTGCTTTTGCTCTTGTGAATCCCGCATACTACAGAAAAAATGTTTTCTAATATATAACTTGTATTAAAGCAATAGGATATAGTATGTCACGTTTCTTATGAGTAAATTCTAATAATGGCTTACATAAAAATGAGGCTATCTCTTCCTCTTAGCTTTGAATTTAAAAAGTATTGCAGTATCTATAAGTATCTCTGATGACTGCGTAGACATTCATCATACTAAATTGATTTGCCATGCCTGAACAAGCTTGAACAATATGAAATTTTAAAGATATTGCTGTAAAACCCATTCTTTAATTTTACTAAAATAATGAAAAGCATATTTTACTTTAGTTTACAAAACATTGAAATGCTAATTCATATGAAGTGTTTATATTCTTCACATATATTGTTTTGTTGTATGTGGTATTAGAAGCTGTTCCTCTTTTCTTTTTTTTCTTTTTGTTTCACTTTCAGTTGTTTCTATTCTGTTTTGCAGTTGGAATTTCTGAAATGCATGGACTTGTAATTTTATCAAAGTTTCTAGCCATTACTATCAGCTTAGACTTTCTGCTAGAAGACTATAGGTTTCTGTGTATTGTCTAGTATGAGTTAATTAAGAATATTTCTTGTCAAACAGCAATGGGGAAACAAGTAACAATTTCCAAATACAGGATCTAGTGTGTTCAGATAATGGATTAAGTTAAAATAAGGGAACTACATAGCAAACCTGAGGTAGACCCCTGTTATTAGTAAATAAAAAGAAAAGTAACATAAGTAGAACCAAGCAAACAATTTTTTTCTTGTAGTTGTTAAGTTATTGCATTGTTATTTATGAAAATCAAGTTATAGCAAACCACCAATACTGCTTATTATTTTTCAGTCTGCAATTCAATCACCTTTCTGCACCCTTGCATTATCCGAAGCTAAACATTCAAGCTTCTCTTTGTGTTTTCATTTTTCTCAGCAGCAAAACTTTTCATTTTAAAAATTACTGTAAAGGACCACTGTGATAATACTGAGGAGCACATTGGGTTTGATACAACAACTTTCTTTTCGCAAATTGCTTCTTTTCTCTCTATAATAAAACAGATTTTACATGCAATGTCATATTGGTTTTGGTGGGTTTCCAGCCACATATCATGTTATTTCCACAATCACAATTCAATACATTTAAATAAATGACTACTCTCGGTTACTTGATTTTAGAGCTAGCTAGAGTTTATTCCCTATTTTAGTGCAGTGCTATTGAAATCTATGAGACACCTGAGCATCACCACTTTTGTATTTGTCAGTTGATGTGTATGGAAGAGGTGTTTTTGTATTGTTTGGTGTTTTCCAAAGTTTATCTAGCACATAAAAGTGTATTTGATATTGATTTTTCACAGAAACTATACAATTAACTATCCATCCTGATCTGGGAACTTCTGTGAGAACATTCATGGCATTTGGCTAGTAAATTCAATTAGTTAGCTGCAGTGACAGGAATGCAGAGCATTGCGTAATGCAAGGATCTTACAATCCAAAGGATCTTTGCTTTACAAAGACAAGAATTCAGCCTGTGATGCTGCTTTTCACAAACTTTCCTGACAGATGTATATCCTTCTGTTGCTTTAAATAGAACTTCTTGTGGGAATTTGTGTAACTAAACTCATAGTAAATAAACTGGAAGCTTTTTAAGTAAAGGAGCTGTATTACTGATATCTAAATGAATTTTATTTTTATTTTAAATTATTTTTATGTAGTAAATATTAGGTTTATGCTGTCTCTCTCAGACCATGAAGCCTGAAGATATGTTAATGAAAAGAAGTTCCTTGTCAAGTAGAGTGACGCTTAATGCAGAATTACAATGTTTTACAGAGTTTATTGAATCCTTAATAATGAATATATGTGCCTTTAGGCAAAGGAGCTCTCTGTCCTGCAAGTTCTTAGCATGTATTAAACCAGTATGCTGTGGCTGAAGATGAAATTAATATTAATGATGAATGGAAGCCGAGTTTGGCGATGCTTGTTCTTTCACCAGCCCCCTACAAGAAAAATCCATTAGTATAGATAGATCAGCATTAAAAAACAGGAAGGGCAGAACAGCTCTCAGTGCAGGGACACTTTTTGCATGACCTCTGATATGATAAGCTTGTGCTTGGTCATTGTGATGCCTCGAGTTGACCTATGCAGATGTTAACTCTGATGGAGCCATAGAGAAATGTTATCGGTGCTTCATGTGCGACTTCAGTGTTTCAAACTGCTGAGCTTTTGAGGAAAGAAGCACTGAGCTTTTCCGCTTCTGTGTCATAACACTGATTACAAAAAGGTTTCATTCAGGGATCTTAAATATAAATCTATTGAAAATTGGTTTTCAGGGTGATTAAGAAAAAGGTGCAGTTCATTGCTTTTTATTAAAAATTAGTGCTTTTAATATGCTGTGCTATTCGCAGCTGACTCAGGATCCAACTCATTTCTGGGCATTCACCAGAAGAATGAATTTGGATTTTTAAGGCTCAACATAGTCCCAGCAGATTTTGACATCTAAAGAATTACTCATCTCCGGATCAAGTCTGTGCCTCTAAACACTGAGAAATTGCTTAGGGATTAAAAACACTGAGAACGCTAAATTCTCAATGCACTGCAGTTCTGCTGAGAATGTTGATGCATGAGTTTTGAGAGCTGCAGAAATTTCAAAACAATCTTATTTCAGATAACTGTTTGTTTGTTTCTTTGTTTTTAAAGCCTAAATATAATTTATTGTTGTTTTAATTCCACTTAATGATTAGATAAGTGTGGCTTTCAGTGTAGCTTCTTTGTCTGCCATTCTTTAAAGCTTGTATCTATATACGCGGCCAAGCAGAGAAGATGTAAATGATTAGCCATGTCCCAAATGAAGTGATAAAAGCATGCTTGTATTTTACAATGTGACGTAAGTGTAAATGACCACACTACTGTATGACCAGTATATTAATTCTACAAATCACAATTGCCACTTGTAGCTTGTAAAGCCATTAAAGTAAAAGAAGTCTGGAACGATGCATGTACCATTTTTTAAGTGATTTTAAAATGATCTTTCTTCACATCAGAAGGCAGAGTGCAGTGAGCAAAACAGCAGGGCCAAGCATGACCTCCTGACTCTGTATTCAGTGTGCCAGTTTCACTCCTTTCCCAGAACTGTTTCAGGTGTACAAGCACTCTAACAATTTTGAATGCATGCATTTCTACTTGTGCTCTTTTGAGCACGTGTTTTTCATGTACAGCCATCAATGATGTTGCATCTTTGCAGCCTGAAATAGATATCTGTATCTTTATTCAACATAGAAATGTACACAATATTGGTCTCAGATTGAATGGCCTTCGAAAATGCTGAGCTCCAACATATTCCCAAGTTTTCCAGGAACTGCATTCCTGGTTTCATCTCAGTTCTGACCAGAGAGAGCTTTTATTTCCACCACTGCTGGGTCTCCTCCCTGACAAGGGCCACAACCACTCCTATTCCCAGCACTAATATTCTCAGTTATTGTGGGGAAATATGGACATGATCGTCATCATCCAGATTGCAGTGAAAACTTCAAGTGTGACCTTCTGGGTCACAGGGGAAGAATCCTACTCTGTTAGTAACAATGAATCTGTCGCTAGGCAATATAGCTGGGCTTTGAAATTTCCTTGTGTGTATTCTCATCTAATACATAATTAATGCCACTTTTTCTTGTTTCCCATCCTTTTTTTTGCCAGTGCTTCTGTTTACTTTGGTGTCTGGACTGTAGCTGTCTGCTCTGGCTAGCTGGTGGATTCTGTTGTTGGGAGACTCAACTTCCCCCAGGATGTTCTGCTGCCCCTGGAGCACCACCTGTGTGGTGGGAGGAAGGGCAGTGCTCTTCTCTGAGTCAACAAGATCTGGGCTGAATATTTTTCAAATTGAAAGACTTATTGATATCTTTATTAATATCTTTTAGGGGTGAATCTGATCTGAATTTCAAAAAGCTGACTTCAGATCTAAAAGGAAGAAGTGAAATGTCATTAATGTTGATGAAGTGAGAATCAGATGAAGTTGTGTATACCATATGACTTTCCATTCTATTCCTATCTGCTGAAAAACCTAAGCATGCTGTAGAGCTGAATATATACATCAAACAAAAAGAACTTCTTTGTTAATTTTAAGGTATTTCAAATTAAAACCATGTTAACTTCAGGAACTCTACATCAAGAGAAGAACTTCTCAATATTTCTCTCTGAACTGTTTCTTTCATCTGCAATCTGCTCACTTTTATGACCAAAAAAAATTAATCAGCAATTCAGTCAATCACATCTAGATGGTATTTTGTGAGTCACATGGCAGGGACATGAGTGCAAAGATTCATTCAGAATGCCTTGAGAAAGGTTATTCTTCACAGAGTGTTTTGTGATGTATCTAAATCTCACTACTGTCTTGTTCTCAGTGAGAGTATCAGATGTTACCTTAGTAATTTAGAGGCCTGAAACATTTTAAGCAAATATTGGCAGAAGGAAAAGGAAGGATGCTGGTAGGAGTAAAAAAAAAATAAAAAAATAAAAAATAAAAAAAAAGTGTAAAGCAGCTCTGGTCTCTTTTAGTTTGTCTTACTTTTATTTCCTTGGGTATACAAAAGGTAGGGCCTCTACTTAACCGTAAATTTATGCTTAGCAAAGCTCTTTGTTAATGGAACACAGGCAAGGGCTACTGGGCTCTCTGGCCTCAGAGAGATCTGTGCCAGCACTGAGGGAAGCTGCCACTGAGACTCGCTGCCACTCTGCAAACATTCTCCATGAGGAAGTTGTTTCTCCTAAGCTTTGTTTTACAGTGAGCAACGTAATGATGTAGAAGCACATTAGCTGACAGGTTTGTAATCTTCACATATATGGAAAACATCAAAAATGTCACTAGGTTTTAAAACTTTTTCACTTGTCTCTAACCATATTCCTTATTTTACAAAACGTAAATCCTTTATCTTCTCTTTGCATTATTTTTTTTTAGTAACTACAGCAATTTATCATCGTTTAAGCTGAAAAAGACAGTTGTCTTTTGAAAGTGCACAACAGGTTCTTTGAATGAGGACGTGTCAATGGTAGTACAGCTGTCCCACCATGGTGAAGTAAGTCACCTTGGTAACATGCTTAGTTTCCATCAGCCGTAGATCCTTTTTCATTCCTGAACCTAGCTGCATCTAGTTTTTGAATGCAGTCCACTGTGGCATGAGACCAGCTGTCTCTCCATTCATTTAAGTTAAGTATATATTTCACCTCGTGCCTCCAGTTTGTTTTGTTGTCATACCTCAGCTAAATCATGCAAGTACCACTGTGGCCTTATTTGAAAAGAAGATGCTTTTCCAGAATTATTATTTTTATTTAAGCTCGTACGTTTTCAGAGTCTAATAAGGACCTTGTAATTCAGTAGGAACTTTCAGTATTTTAGTTGTGGTCTAAAATCTGCTTCAGTCTGCCCAGTGCTGCAAGGAATAGAGATAGTGGAAGAAGAGTCTTGGTATGTAAAAGGTTGAGGACTGCATTAATGAGCACGTGTACAGTGTACAACAATACAGTATTTTCTTATCCCAGTATCTTAACTGGGAAATTAGTAGGGCATTATAGGAGGCCTGATTAAAAGAAAGAATGTCACTAAATTTTTATTATTGAGTAATAATGCACAGCAAATACCAAATGACTTCTCCGAGATCAGCCTTTCTAAGAACCAGCAGAAAAGTGGGAGCTAATACATCCACATTCTTATTTTTAACTGCAGGGATTAGATGTTACTCCAGGCATATAGCTGAAGTGTTTTGACTCCACATACAGTATTCTCAGGGAAAGGGTAGGAAATGCAAAGGTAATTGCTGAGAAAAACTGTACTGATGGTTTTATATAACATGGAAAATACACTGCTCTTTTCTGACCTCAGCCAAGGGTGACTTTTTTGCTTGACAACTATTGATTCTTTTTATAAACAAAGATAAAAACTGCGTCTGCAAAGAGGTCCTATTCAGATTGGCATCTTTGTGTGAGGAAAGAGCTCCTATTTCACATATCCTGGGCGTATTTTTTTTTTTCTGATTCAGAGAGATAGTGCAGGCTCTGAAATTTGAATCTTTTGCATATAACCTGCAAATGCTTTTCAAGCAACTTTTTTTTGAAATAAATGAAAGCAGTAACAAGCAAGTGACTGAATATTTGTAACAAAAAAGTGGTAATACCAGCAAAACAAATACATCAGGCACCCTGAGATATTAATGGAAGACTCTCAAAGTTTTTTCAAAAAGCATCTTTTGCATTCTCTGTTATAAGCTGTGATCTTTCCTGTCTGAATCATGTAAATCACCATGTTTTCAGATGAAAAACAAACAAACAAACAAACTGATTTTAAAGCTAAGGAGAACCTTTGGAATACCATTTAACTATTATGCGCAAGTCACAAGAGTTGTAAATATTCCCTCTTACCTGCGGCTCTTTGAGTAATTACACTCAAAGGAAATCGTGTTGTGTAGTAGATGAGCACTGAAGGGTGGTTTCACTGCAGTCCCTACTTGGTTGAGCTTGTTTTTGTTCGTTTTTTGTGTTTTTTTTTTCTCACTTTGGAAAAAACTTTGCATTTTGTTTGACTCTCAGTGATATAAAGAGAGCAATGTTTTCGCTGGTGAGCCTGGTTTTTAGAGCTTATCTCCTAAAACAGCTTCCAAAATGCTCTTCACCATGTTCAATAGCACTGGTAATAATTTAAAGGGAGAGAATGTTATTATATGGAATTGTTAATGTACAGATACTTTTTTTTTTTTTTTTTTTGTCTAAATGATAATGGGTGTTGACAGTGTGTGGTATTTCAGTGACTTTTTACTTAATATATATTTAATATGACCTATCTTGTAAAAATAAGAAATGGAAATAGGACTTCATGTGGATTTGAATATATATATTACAAGAGAAGCACAACAATGAAGTGAAGACTTCATTGTGAATGGTAATCAGCATCAGTTTGCCTTGGATGTGCAACTGAAACCTTTAAGGAAGTTTCCTGGAACATAATCTCTTTTTCATACATGCTGATAAGAGTTCCAAAACCTCTCATCATGTCCATCTGAGAAACCCCGCTACTGCTGTGGTGTTGGCTTAATATTGGTTCCCCATCAGTACAATGTTAGATAAGTTTTAATAACACAAGGCACTTAAAAATGGTAGCCTCTAATCAAATTCAGTCACAGTGAGATGCATTCTACTCTATTTTACATTTGTGTGAAATTAATTGTTGGATAGTCATTATTAGGCAAACAAACAAACAAACAAACAATTTCTAACATAAATCCTGACGCTGCTTTAATCATAGTATCATAAATGCAGCATGTGCAACAAGATAAACCAAAGGAGATCAGACATTCCCATTAGAGCTTAGCTGTGTGCCAGATACAGGGATGAATGGAGAGGTGGATAGGTATGTAGGTAGATAGTAAAAGAATACATATTATTAAATTAAATACATGTGCTAACGAAGCAGGGAAAGTGTATACATTTAATTGCTGTTCATTTTTCATTCACATGATTGTGTAAACACACAGAATAATGGTACCTGACAAAGAGCTAAGAGGAAGGTTAACATCCAATGCGAGGTGGAGTGTTTAATGGATGAACTTAAAAGCAGATAACAATACAGCATCCCATGTATACTTTCATAATTGTGCGTTCCTCCAGAGATAATGGATATCATTATCAGCAGCGCCTGTCCTAAGAAACTTGGCAAGGTTATGATTGTTTGTTACAGCTTTGGTTATATTAACATATACATTAATATTTATAAATATTTGATGTCATGTTAATTTTTCATATAAGATGATTTATGTAATGCTGCTGTGCCCTGTTAGAGGGCATTTGCAGTGTGCTTCAGAAGGAAACAGAATTGATGCATGTTCTTTAAGAGGACTTGCCTGCGTATTACAGAGCTCACAGTGCATTATTCTGGAGAATAGTGATTTAAAGATAAATCATCTGAATTGCAGATACACTCCATTAGCATTTTAAATAAAACATAAAGAAAAAGACCATAGTAAAAATAGGATAATATTAGCGTGTGTTTCTTTCCCTAAATAGCAAGAAATATAGTGTTAAACTCCTTGGTTTGACCTACATTCCAAGACCTTTTTGTTACATTGGGGAAAATGAGTAATTACTTTCATGACCTAGTTGTAGAAATTTGGGGAGAAATATTACAACAGCTTTCCAAGTAGTTACTAAGGGTAGAATAGTTACAATTGTAGATGTATATACATTATGTGTGTATACATTTTGATGAGGGCGCTTACTACGTAGTTTACTATAAATCCATCCACAGAGAAATGTTAAACTTAGCATTGCCTGGAACAATAAATATGACTTTGGGCTTAGATGAAAAATGGTAGAGATCTAAGTAACCGTCATTCAGCTTCACTGTTTCTCCCTAATAATTGGAAAACAATTGCTAATCATTGGGGTTTGTGAAATAGTGAATAGAGAAGCAAACACACCACACAATATGCACCACGCAATATGCACACATGGCATATTGCAAAGTGTAGTTTATTTGACAAATGTAGTTTAGTTTGAATTATTTGTAACGCTTCATATTTGCAGAAAAACCTCTTATGGTATATATTCACTGCAGCACATTATTTGCTAAATTTTTGGGAAATAGGCAAGACCGGTTTTTGTGCATTACCACAGACCTGCAAGTGGAAATTAAATAGCTTTTAGTGCAGCAGTATCACATCTTGTCTATAATATACATATATTCTTCTGTTGAGAGAAGAATATTCAGTTCTTTTTATTTTTTTTTTTTGTCCATGGATCATGAAGCAAAACTTCAGGAGTGAACTGTTACTGGCTCTGTCTCAGACTTTATGCATTACATCAGGCCACCTCTGTGCAAGAGATGTCTCTAATTTCATTTTCTCTTACAAGTCTACTAGTTGCACACATGTTTTTATCTAGTTGTGGAGTTTGTAGCCTCTAGAGAGTCTGTGATCCTAGAATGCAGCTCATCCCTTCTTAAGTGTCTAACAGCACTAGGAAATGTTGATCATGTTTTTCCATTCCTTGAGTGAAAGCAAAGTAAGAAAATCTCAGACTGCTGCGTGAAAAACTTTTTGTGATAATGCAGATGAGCTTTTAGAATTGAGGGTGTGCAGAGAATTGTGTTGCTTTGCTAGCGCAGGGAAGTAGTCAGTTCTGAGACCGGCCAGTCCCAAGGCTCCTGCACTAACACACCAGCTCTCTTCCCCACTGGAGTGTTTCCTGACCCAATGGCACCAACTGTGTTATTTGCCTGCCAGCTTCTAACAGCTGGGGAGTGGTTGTTGCAGCTTAATTAATCGCAATCCTATAGTAGAGTTTAATGTCTTGTGGTCAACAATTTAACTGACTGAAGCACAGCCCATAACAGCAGTATAAAGGTCAATTTCCCTGGAAAAATAATAATAATAAATTGTAAAGATTTATCTGGATAGAGATTTTTTTTAAAAAACATCTTTACAGATTCCAGATTGAATTATTAGAATATATTATCTGTGGAACTTCACTGGAAAATATCTCACATGGCCTGTACCTGTAGTCAGGTGTCATTCAAGGTTGCTGAATTTCTGGCTAGTCTTGGTTACCCAAACACCCACCTTTAGTTGCTGTGAAGTCTTTGGGCTTAAGTCAGCCTTTTTGACTTTTGATGGCTGTTGGGATTTGACATGATTTCATAGATGTGAATAAACAATGTCTTGACTTTGGGACATCTGCTTTTTAGATGTTCCCTCCACTGGTCCTGAGAGATACAGGTACATTTTTAAAAAGTGTGTCTGTAACACTACACACTGTTTTGCTTTCAGGAATAATGTTTTGCTGACTGTGTGATTAGATTTGGGTTAAATTTAGAATCTCTAAAATCGTCGCCACAAAATTGGATCTGAGCAATGAGTGTTGTGTAAGAACCTGTGCAATGGACCAGCTGCTCTAAGTGTGAGGACTGGAGAATGAAGTATACAAGGATTTAGGCTACTGCTTCTTAATTCGTCTTTTCAATTTTCAGTAGCAAATGAGAATTTCATCAGAGTTAACTACCGTGGAAGGGGAGGGCGAGGAGAAATTACATAGAATCTCTGAGTTGGAACATGATTAAGTAGCCGTACAATGTGGAAACTGAAACGACAGAGCACATTAATAGGGCTTCGCTGTAGGAAATACCAGTATGGGCAGCAGATGCCCATAAATGGCAAAGTTGTACAAAATATAAGCACCTACTGTCTCATGAAAATCTTAGAATAAATGTAATAGTTTTTAATGGGCAGATTAGTTTTATGCAGGATTTTTAAAAATAAATGTTTATTAGCCCAACTATGTGTTGATAGTATTATTGGGAGTATATTTCAAACAAAATGCAAATAGAAGGCAAAGTCAAGACAGATATTTCCATTTTTTTATTGCACCCAAACCCACAGTTGTTCTTAGTCACATATTTTATTAATGATATCTTAATGTTTCACTGGAAAGAATATGTATTAACTTTCATTGCCTGAGTTGTGAGAAATTCAGATAAACAAATATCATATAATGACAAGTTTACGAATAATTAGAGGTAAAAATTCTAAGTAAATCTTCAGTTTTATTAATACTAAAGGGAGACATTCAGAATATATGTTTGTATGGCTTAGAGCGTTTTAAGCTTCCTGGTGCTTAAAGCCTGTATGAAGGGTGGCTGTAGTTGTGCACTGGCAAGGAGAGGAGCCAAGGAAGGATGACTTACACATATTCGTCTATGAGAGCAGGTAGAAACAAATATCCTGAAATGACCATGCCTTGAATAAGCCAGCAACCAGTTAGCTTCTCATTGCAGGTTTAGAAAATTCATACATGTCAAGAGCATTTATTGAGAATTCCTTTTCTGTAGCTTTCTTTTCTGACATGTCATTGGGAAGGAGGTGGAATAGTCAAGACCAGGTAAGAGTAGAAGAGGCAGGATGTTCTGGAGAAAAGAAAGCAACGTGAGCAGTTGAGATGATGCTATCAGAGTGCTTATTCTGTACTGTGGAAGTTGCTAACCAATGGCATGGGCGGCAGGGAATTTTCTCAGGAGGAAATGTCCTCTTGAGAACCTACCTGACTAAAGAGTGGTCTCGACTCAATCCTTAGTTAACCGAATGAAATGTAATGTAAAGTTAACAAGACGTCATAGGTATCTGCGAGAACCTTTGTCAACAGATCAAGTGCTGGTTGAAGTACTGAAAGGAGGCAATTATTGTAAAAAATAGCAATACTTTTTTTAAGCAAGGAGTGATTTTAAATATTCATTTTAATAAAATATTCTTGTAAATAGAAATACTGCAATTGCTTGTACTCAGTACAAATCAAAGTAAAATAAAATGCAAGTAAAATATTTAACATTTCATTATAAAATGGTAATATGTACTTTAAAAATACACAAGCACAAGTTATTAATGCAGTGATGGAAAGGCATCCAGCTGTAAGTGACATTTCTAAGTGACAACAGAACAACAAAGAAAGGTGACTAATTCCTTCCCATTGACTTTACAAAAAAAGATAAAAAAAATAAAAATCGGAGTAGGAAAGACATCCAGTAAAGCTTTTTCAACATAAATACCATAAATAACAAATCTAAATCTTTATACTGCTCAACTTTTTAGTAGAGTTTTCTTGAGTGTTTTTTAAAAGCTGTTGCTAGAAAATTGGGTAATGAGGATAAAGTGAAATCAGTAAAGCCATGCTGTTTAATTTTGAAATTCTCAGCTAACTCTTCTGTCTCTCTAACTTTTCTTGAGCTGACTCTTCTCTCAAGCTGACTTTAGAAAGAACTTCTAAATGTATCTTTTTATCAGTCTAAGAAACAGATTTTCTAATAGATAATGATATTATGTGAATAATATTATTCGGATCCTTGCTTTTTAGCCTGATAATTATGTTTTTACAAGCTATACTGCATAGAGTGTGGAAATTTGTATGTAAGTGGGAGGGAGCAGAGTTTTAACAGCCTTCCGAATAGGGTGAAAATCAGTCTGTGTGTTAGTGATGACAAGAAGCACGTCTTGCAGTCCCTTCAATTACTTGTGCATGAAGCTGTACGACAAGTGCTTGACATCCTCTGTAACCATGGTTAATCAAAGGAAGTCCCATAATGAAAGTGAAAACCTCCCATTTCAGTTCCTTCACACTGCTGTAACTGTAATGGCAAAGTAACAATCTAGCCACTTAAAATTGTTTCCTGTGTTTGGCACAAATGAGGCAGGAGGATCAGGAGAATAAAAAATGATAGAACAGAGAGGGAGGTCAGTGATTCACATTTTCTACAATCAGCTGCTAGTGTTTTGAACAATTGGTTAGACATGTTTATTCTTGTTTTACAACCTCGTAACCACTTGTTATTTTTCCTTTTGTTCACTTGGCTGTTCCTTCAGACACTTTCCCAATGATACAGAAAATGTTTCCTTTTATTTTCTAATTTTTACCGATTGTCGAATCAGACCAAGGAGCGTTGCGACTGTCAGCCATGTGAGCATACAGCATGTTCCTCTGGAAGTTTATGTCAAAGTTGTGAGAGTGCATCAGTTACATCAGGTCTTTGAAACAGTAATTTATGTGATAGTTTGTTGAGCTAAGTTACCAAGTGGCTTTTAGAGAAAGTATGAAGTGATATCAGGCAAACAGAGCAGTCTCACAGCTATCTTTCTGCTCTGCCCTCAGTGCTTGGCACAGCTAAGTGAGAACACAGTCTAAATAGAAGCATTAAAACCAACTATTTTTTAGTATGATGTTCAAAAATATCTGACTCTTTCCCTGGAGCAGTTTCTTTCCATTTCACTGAGATTTCAGTTTAAGAATGAGACCTTCTGAAAATATAATCTGAACTAAGCGTTTCCTACTTAAAAATCACAGGAATTTCATTCCATTCATTCTGTCTTGGTTTCTGAAAGGACACTTGATGATGAGCGATGGACTTTGCAATAAAAAGGTTTTTCTTTTCCCATTGTAGTCTGTCTGCTGTTCCCAGCACAGTCACATTTTTCTTAGTCGATGCCCACACATCTCCTGTGGGCAATTAACGTGCAAAACTGAAAGGAAAATATTATATGTGCCAGGGCATTGAGAAAAACGTAAAGGCAGCCAAGCCATGGAAAAGCTCAGAGTCTAAGGAAGGTGGGTTTGGGACAGATGTGTGTGCACTGGAGGAGAGGGAGTACCCGAGGGGAAGCTAGAGGAGTGCTCAGTGATCTCACACAGCACAAAGGAAGAGAAAGAGAGGGCTGCTTCAAGCGGCACTGCAACAGACATGCGGAGGGGGTTAAAGAGAGGGGGAAATCTGTTTGCTAATGCAGACCTTTCTTTCATGTCAAAATAAGCACTCTTGTTTCACTTCCAGTCACATAACTTTTTTAGCATTTTGCCTTCAAGTGTTACTTCCCTTAAAAGGACATTTCAGAACTGAAAGTTGATGTTGCTTATTTTATTTACTATTCCAACCTATTCAAAAATGGAGTGTTGCACTTTCAATCTGACTTCTTCATATAAAAGAAACTGGTATCTTAAACAGAATAGGAAATTAGAGGTATTTTCCTTCCCAGTAATACTCAGAGAAACTAGCTAGAAATGGTACAAATATATTAGTAGTTAAAAATCTATCAATCAAAGGGTAAAATATATACTGGAGACAGCATGTTTATCCATGTAATTCATTTCTGGGTTTTGCGATCTTTTGTTTGGAAACTATAAGAGGAAAGCTGAAGCAGTGTTAGAATTTGAAAACTGTGTTCTACACACAGTGTTGGTTTCTGTAAGAAAGTAGCAAAATGTGTGATGCCTGCAGTACTGTTTCTGTGGTGGTACATCATTGAATTGAACCATCTGAGGCAAATTTTCACTCATACAACTTCCTCACGCAGAGTGGCCTCCCATAAAACTGAACACAGAGCTGTATTGAATTGTTTTTCTTTAAAATCCTTTTTCTTTAGTTAAAGATACGAGTATAGCCTTGCAGTGAATCATCAGGCTAAAGATAGTTTGGAAATCTTGCTCATCACCTGAAGAGCTGAACATTTCTTTGCCTCTGTCCCAGTTCTGGGCAAGACCTTAAGCCCACGTGTCCTTAGTTGGCTTTACTTCTGTGGTAGGAATTCATCAGAAACATTGTCAGTGCTTCAGGGTGCAGTGCCCTCTGTCCTCAGCATGCTTGTGTATTCCAGCATTCTGAGGCACCTCGAATTTTAGAACTTCAATTCTGAGTCTCAATAGGCTTATTTACAGTGTAAAATAAGGAGGAGTCATTCCTCCAGTACCACAGAAATGCCTATGACAAAATTAATAATGTCCTTATTCAGTGCATCATTCTAGTGGCATGCAGTAAGGAAGAGAGGGCAAATTCTATAGACTGTGGGAGACAAAAAAAAAAAAAAAAAGCAGAGTGATTAACTGATTAACTGCCTTCCCTTTAAATAAGGCTGTTTGCTAGAAAAGCTAAAAAGCTAAGTATTTGATCACTGAATATGGCATCCTGCATCAAGCAGTAGGATACTGAATCACAGTTACATGGCAGCCTTGATTATTGGTGACATTCACTAATTTTTGATGGTTTGATGTAGCAACTTCATTGCTTTTTGCTATCACTTTTCATTTTAATATGTAACAATAAGTATATGCATTAAAATAATCTGATTTTCACAAGAGGATTAACACATGCAAAGTAGTACTTACAGAAAACATAGAAAAATGAGAAATACTATCAGCGTAGACATGGAAGCTATTATCTAATTACAAAAGGAAGTGGTGTGTGAATTTGATTATTGCCAATGTTGTTACTTATTTGTATTGCCGTGCCTTCTATGAGCACTCAGACTGCAAGAGCTTTCAGACTCCCTGCATTAGATGCAGCCTAAATGGAAAAGACCTTTCCTGCTTCCAGAGAACTTACTGTCTAAGCATAAAACAGAAACACAACAGCAGTGCAGCTAATGGTGGCACACTGAAGTGGTCAGCACAATAGCAGTGACCTCAGCGCAATCACAAATGCTGTCTGAGATCACAGGAAACATCTCAAAGAAGCAGCTAGGAAACAAGTGAGATAGTTCAGTGATTTTTTTTTTCTACCAAGGATTTCTTCCAAGTGTCAGAGAAATCATGGAAAAAGATGCATTTCAAAACTTAAGAGTTGGCAAGGGTGGTTGGCATCATATGTGAGCCTGACATGGGTGTTGAGCTTCTGACAGTAAGGAAGAGATGACTGGCAGGATGGGAAAGGGCAATGGGAAAATCCTGAAAATGAAGGCAAGGAGTTGAAGTTCCACAACAGAGCAGAGAGAGGCTGACAGAAGTACACGGCATCACCCTGCTGCCTGCAGTGGCCAAAATGGCAGCCTGCAAAAACCAAACCTTTGCAGAGTGCTCTGAAAAGTTATGAGCCACATACAACTAAATCAAGATATACATACGTATATTTTACTTTCTGTGCTAGAATTCCTTTTGACAGACGTAGCAGGGTTGTTCCATGATCAGTGTCAGAATTATTAATTCTATAATGGAAAAACATAAATGCAATTGAAACTCTAATTTTGCCAACACATGAGCAGTAGATTGCTGCTGCTGCTGCTTTATGAATTTCCATTTATTTATGATTAGAGAATAAACACTAATGCTGTATTTTCAAAGTGTGAATATACAGTTTCACTTGTTTTCTTCTGCTAAATGTTTCAGAAAGAGCTCTGTGTTTTAGAAAGCTTCCATAAAGGTCTATATTATAAAATGAAACTGTTTAGAAGTAGTTCCTTTTCTTTTTCGCCTTGTTCTAAATCCTCTCCCCAAAGTGACATGTCAGCTTTTCTTTGAGTCAGCAAATGCTAGAGTTAATATTAATGCTGAACTGGGGTTTAAGTTTCCTAAGATCAGAACTTTTTTGTCTGGATTCTGTGTTGCTGTGAAATCTGATGATAATTTTAGCTTTTAAAAAATATTACCGTTACTCATATTGTATTGTAAGTTTTGATGAATACACTATTTCTGATCTAGTTTTGATCAAGCATAATTCAGGAGAGGTAATGAAAAATCAGAATGCTGCGTGCAATTATGCCACTGTGAAATCAGCAACACAAATGTGGCACTGATGCAGCTTAGAATTAAAAAGTGAAGACAATAAAAGTGAAAGTGATTTTATTTTGTTTTTCATCCTATGTTCTATTTCAGTTCTCTGGGGGAGAACAAAAACTTCTGTATCCAGAAGCTGTGGGTGTTTTAATAATCACCTTATCTAATACACACAGTATTCAATGTATAGCTGACTGAAAACAAAAACAGAAGTCTGAATGCATATGATGGAAAGCACTACAGCAGTCCAAATTGATGTCAGTGCCAAATTTGTCTCTCTCCACAGTTGGAGGTGGTCCAGTGCTGAGGTAAGACGTGTGAAAAGTACAGGGTTCCACTCAAGCTGCTACATTTTTGCACACACATACTAAGGCACATTGTTCCAAATATAAGATGAATATAATAGACTCCAAATTTAGGTCACTGTAAGTTCCTGAAATAAATTATGTTCAGAACTTCCATTTGAGGGTGGAATTATCAGTTACACAATTCTTTTTAAGTGTAATTGTACTGAAGACTTTTGGAGTTTTCCATATACAGCTTCTTGTGATTTAAGAAACCTATAAATTCAATTTATTTTGTTACAGTTTAAAAATAAAAACAACAATTTTAAACATGCTGTAATTTTTTCTCAAGCCAGAAAAATAAACGCATTTGAAAAGAAAAGCACTGAAAATACAGAATGAGAATAATTTGCATACCTTACGTATCTGAAGTGTTATGTGTTGTGGGTGGTTTTTGTTTGTTTGGTTGGTTGGTTGGTTGGTTTTGTTTTTTAAGGGAGTTTCGATGCAGTGAAATTGATATAAGAACGTCAGTATTAGCTTCTGAGATAACATTTCTGATTGCTCCATTTGTGTATATGAGTGCTTGTTTTCTGTGTCCCTTCCTTGTTTTCTCTAAATGGAAATCTCTCTAGGGAAGAACAGCTTTCCACATTGTGTTTTTTGGAACTTTCAAAACGTTGTTCCCTCTTCCTCAGGTTGTGATATGGTACATTAGGAGAACTCTTGATTATATTTGTCATAGTAGGGCTGGCCTTGTACTTGATGGATTAAAAGGGGATTTCTACCTAATAAGGTGATAGTTACTGTGCTTTCTTTCATCTTCACATCTGAGAACCTGGACAGTGCCAAAACTGCAGAGCTGACGTTCTTTATCTGTGCCATTGCCCACGTTTAGTCCATATAATCATTACTTCCACAGAAAACTCATAGTTCCTCTGTTCTATATTTCTCTCCCTGCTAGTGAGATTATCTTGAGCTTTCAGAAAAGCAGCAAAGAGATATTCCATCACTGTTGTTTCAGCCGACAAAAGCTGGACAGTTGTGTTCATTCTGTATGATTGCTTCCCTTGTTGCTTTGGCCTCTGGTCTACTCATTCCCAGCTTGTTCAGCTCCACAAGGAGTGCCCCGAAGTCTGGAGGAAGGGAAAACATACAGCTGTCTTCTACACTAGCATCTTTCTTCTTCCCAGATTCCTCCATCGTCAGAATTATCTGTTTTTCAACAAAAAAAGAGGACCCTTAAGTCATTAATAGCATGTGGGGCTCCATGTATGATTATACTAATATACACAGTTAGTACCATACCAATATGGGAAATTAGCATTTTCAACTCATGCTTTTTCTTTCACGCAAGAACCTTGGTTTGAATGCCTATCAGCCTCCAGTTTCAACAAAGAAAATTTAAAAAATAAAAATAAAAAAATCTTTCACTAAGAAGTTGCATTCCATTGCCATGGAAACCTGTAATAACCCCATAAATAGGGTTCATATAGGAAATAATATGTAAAAACACACGTCTGAAACCAATTGGACTTGTGTATGTTGTTCCTTAATAAGACTGCACCATGCTACAGCTATCTTACTCTAAATGAAATCTTCTGAGAATACAAAAGAAGCAGGGATGGTAGAAAGCAGTTATATTCTTTGATTATCTTCTGTCATGGGAAATATGAATCAAGCTTCCAAATACAGTGTCCCTTCCTTAGGCTCCTCCACCAGGTATGTCAGGGAAATGTTTCCATAAAAAATGAAAATATCACTTGCCAGGAAAGGTGAATATATCTATGTTTACTCACTTCAATTTCATAAAGAAGCATTGAAATATCCAAAGCTTTTGTGAAACTGGTGGAAACAAGCACTCCATCTTGAGGCTGGAAAGATCCAAGAACGTTGTGAGTTAAATCAGTATTTCTGTAATATGAAGTTCGGAAGCATGTGTGTGTGTACACAGAGGCTGTAGCCCCATGGTGAATGTAGCACAAACCTTTGTTAGACTTACTGATCCAGCTCTTCTGAGACAAGTTCTGTGATTGCAAACCTCTGAGCCACTTCAAAGAGCTGCTGTTTTAAAAAGTATCAAAGACATGCTGGAAATAAAGCTCTGTCTTCTGAACAGAGAACAGTACCTATCCTGTGGTCCTACAGAAAGTAACTGGCAGAGTATTGTATGGAGTAGGCAATATTTAGGGCAGGACAAGTACTTAGTTTAGCATTTGCAATCCTATAGCATGCCAAGGCCCTTGTAACTGTCAGAAGGAGAGCTCCTTATGTCAGATAGAAACCAACTCTTGCTGCTGGCTCTGACTGCCACGCTGCTTATAAGAAACCAGGAATGCTGCTTACCATGCACTTAGAGAGTACACAAACACAGAAAAAGTATTCTTAACCCTCATGCAGATAGAAGCAAACCAAATTTTGAAAAGTTATTTATGATTTTCTTACAGAAGGAGCATGAGATACGCATAAGCTGTTATGAATACTTTATCTATCTATCTATCTATCTAATTATTATTATTATTATTATTATTATTTTTGTGGAGTGTGTGCTTTACTCAAAATACCATAGCTTCTGCAATGGCACTCAGTTAGAACATTCTGCTCACCTCCGTCATGACTTTGCCGTTTGCTGTATGTATCAATAAAACCAATGAGCCACAGCATTGCCTGCTTTCATTTCTGGAAGACAAGGCACCAGTATGAGTCTTTAATATAAATGCATATTTGTTATTAACAACACATACATTAGGAAAGATATTTTGGAATCTCGTGGTGCAGCTTTTCTCTGCTAGGGCAAAGTGATTAGAGTGAAATTTTCTATTTGCGGGAAAGACCGTATCACCCAATTTCCCTGTAAATATCCTCAGCCACTATTTATTCTTAGGCTTCTACAATTATGCCACATATGATTTGATTATTGGGGTTGGCAGAACCATGGCTAATGGTATCAGAATCATGGCTACAGCAAGCTTTGTGCATTCTCACTGCCAGTTTTCTGCGTAACTACACTTATGTCACTCAAGCTGCGCAGGGGTACTCTAACAATTAATTGTAAACCAGGGGGAAACTTTTAATGGACCTCTTCTTGAGATCTTGTGTTAAAAAAAGAAAAGTTCCCATGAGTGAAGTATAAGTTAGCTTTTCCAGGGGGAAAAAAGGAATGAATTACATTTCTCTTCTTGTCCTTTAAATGAATAGCGTAGTTTGGGTGAAATTATCGGGCAATTGCATGCCTTTTATGCAGATAATGCTATTTGATGAAAGCGGTGTTTTGATCTGCTGAGGATAATACAGATCCAGGGTTGGATTCATTGGTGAGAGTAAAGCTGTCTTCTGTGATAACTTCATCTCAGCATGAGGTCAGACGGGGAAAACTGGGATGGGGGATTAAAAAATGACACAGTCGGAGCAGTATTCAGTTCCCTGCTGTGCTCCTGGCTGCACACTATAGCTTATGTTTCTGATCTGTTATGGTATTGTCTGCTTTTCTCTCCCAGAGCAGAAAGAGATTGCTTAAAACTTTTCTTTTTTCAGCTGGAGGGATTAGTTCGGTGCAGCTTTTTTAATTAAAGAAACTGTATCTTTTTCAGTGTAATTTAAGGCTGTACAAGAAGGCCATCAGCATTCATAACTTAGTGCTGTTACCTGCCACAAAGCCGAGCTGTTCCTTTTGCGCTCTGGGCAAGACATCACCAGGCAGAGTTCGGAGGGTTAAAAATTGATTGTTGGCTCCGCAATTGGAAAAATCCAGTTGGCCGTTATCTCCCAAAAGTTTTCAGGCAGCTTTGCCGTTAGTTTATCAGGGCTTTCTTAAAAAACATCTCTGTGACATCAGGAAAGGGGGGAAAAATAGTCTGTTATGTGAAAATAGACCTAAGCATGTTTTCTCCTCTAAAAAATATAAAAACACCCTCGAGTATAAAAATGGCAACTATTGGAGATGTCTCTGAGAAACAAGCAACTTCTTTAGATCCAAGTTTAGTTTCGCTCTAATGATTATCCAAAAATATAACTTCATTAATTGGGAATAGTGCATTAATAATTTGCAGGTGTTTGTGATACACAGCAGTGGTCAGTGTGTGTTTGCATCTGTAAACAGACATTTGTGCATATATGTATATATCTATATGTATACATCTGGATGCATCTGCATACAGATGCATGTAAGAATATACACACACACTTATATATATTTTTTTTCAGCTCCAAGAGTTGAATTTACAGCTCCATTTATCCAAGATTAATGGCTAAAACCTTCAAATGTTTCAAATAAGGCCCATATGGTGATCACTTTACAAAGCATACAGGGACTGTGCTTAGGTTGCAACATACACATTTCCAACTAAATTCCATGCCAGATCAATTAGAAACAGTTCTCCTGAGCAGACAGGAACAAACACAGATTGTTACCACTATACTGCCTGAACTCTTATCTTCCAGGAATGAAAGCACTCATCTTGAATACGACATTTTGCTAGCAACAGTCTAAGGAAGTTTTAAATGCAATAATATTTTAATGAAGTCTGATTTTAGGTGCATCAGACAGTGCAGGTAACACCCAAGTTACCAAACCAAAACAGCAGATCACCGTCCCTCGTTAGAGCTTTGAGTTAGACATGCATTTCCCAGGCTGCATTTATTAGTGGTGTCTTCTGCTTGGAGGAGTTCATGGCAGGGAGAGGGGAAAAGAAAAGAAACAGACAACGGAAAAGCGCACTTGGTGTGTGCTTTCCTCATTCTGTGTGTTTCTTTCTTCCCCCCCTCTCCCCGCCCCTCCCCCTTGAAATAATCTTTTTCTCTGGATTTCCTTTGTTTGAGCAGTTAATTGGTGGAATTTGTTACAATGATTTTTTTTTTTTTTTCCATGTTTCTTTCAGCCAGAAAGCTAGAAAGTGGGAAAAAAAAAAAAATTAATTATGAGGTTTCTTTGAAACAAGGCCTCTTTCTTCTTACAGAAATCATACATTCTGAATAAATGTGACTATTATGGAAACCTCTGCATGCACACATAAGGTTTGTGTCGTGCCTGCTGAGTCTCTGTCGGCGTCTGCACTCCTCCCATCCCTGGGGTGTATGGGTGGGCACTCCAGCATGTGCTGGGGGGGGAAGTGCTGTACAGGCAACCCTACATCTTCTCAGCCTCGGGTACTGACTCATGGTGATGGCAGTAATGGCCTCTCATGCTGGCTGCTGCTCGTGAGCACAGGGTGATTGAAGTGATGTGCTGGGTTTTAAAGCTGTGAGTTTAGCTCAGCCCGTAGTTCCTAATGCAGTCCTAACCACAGAGGAAAGCCATTTCGGTATTCCAAATCATCTGCAGACTCCTTCAGGTTCTTTTGTAGGAGCCCAGTGAAGAGGGTCAGCAGTCGGTGCAGCTCAAGTGTGGCGTTTTCGCCAAGGGGTCAACCTCGCAGATAGCTTTGTTTTATGCAGTGGAACACAAACTAATGTAGTGGAAAAGCCTGACCCCCATTTAAAGGTTGATTTGTATGATAATCAGTACATTTAGTGGCTTCAAAATGAATGTGTGTAAGGCCCTATCTTGCTTTAATTAAGGTAATTAAGACATATTTCCCTCTGCAGACAGCTATTTAATTTTATGGCTTCGTCAGTGATCAGATTCGAGTGTTTGTTCTAAGATTTTACCACAATCCAGCGCTCCAGCCAGCGCCTTTCTCGCTCTGCTCCCGGCAGCCCGACGCGCTGTTGGGAAACCGGGCAGGTGCCTCCGCCCGAAGCTCTCCCTGCGTGCCGAAGAGGAATTTGGGGCAGGGCTCAGGGCAGGGCGCACGGCCTGGCACCCTCCTTCCGTCCCATTGCGCTGCGCGGGGATAGCGCGGTGTGTGTGAGGGGCCCCGGGAGCGCGTTGGGCTCGGCCGAGAGGGATGGGGAGCGGGGACGGCCCGGTGCGGACTGCGGGGAGCTCGCTGTTGGCACCCCGAGAGGCGGCAGTAGGGCTGGCGGCAGTTTCTCCCTGTATTCGTTGTGGATGACGAACGTTTGGCAAGGGGGAGGCTTTGGGACGCGCCATTTTCAGACGTGCGAACGTCACCCCAAGCGGGGGTGCGTGTGGACGCGTTCAGAGAACACTTTCAGAACACTTCCAGAAGTTTGGAAAGAGCGCGGACGTGCCGAATTGGCCCTATTTTGGTGCTCCCGGTAGGTGAATGCGGGAGCAGCACCTTCGCTCGCACCGACTGTTCTCTAAGGCTTCCTGGGAGTCACGGAGAAACAAAAAAAAAAAAAAACAGGTCGCCAGGGCGTGCACGTTTCCTTTTCGTGTTTTCCTACCCGACAGAAAGCGCATTGGCAGCCGAAAGGAGTGGGGAAGGGTAGCGCGGTTCTTTATGGTGGGATGGGTGGCGTAGGGCGGGACTGCCCGCACCGCTCCGCACGGCCGCGCACCGCCCGGACCTGGTGTGTGTGGATAGGTGTTTGCCATTCCGTGTTTATGCGGGGGGCTTCGCACGAGCGAGGAGCGACGCAGTTTTCTTGCTTGGAACGCAGTGACCCGTCTGAAGCGTCTGTATTCAGGGCGCTGAAAAGTTCTGTTCTGTCCCGGAGGGAACGGATCGAGCTGGGTCGTGCGAGTGGCAAAACGAGTGCAAAACGCACCTCCGTGTTTGCGTCTGCAAAATTTAACTTCCAATTTTGTGCTAGAAGGCCAAAAAAGAAAAAAAAAGAAAAAAAGAAAAGAAAAGAAAAAAACCGCTCGTGTAGCCGTAGCTCTCCAAGGTGAGCTTTAATCTAGCAGAAATGCAACTTTGTACACTTTGCGACTTCAGTTGCAGCGTGTGGCTCAGCGCAGGGCTAGGGTGTGCTGCCTTTCCCCGCCGTGTTTTGCGCCGAACAGTTCCGCGCACTTCACAGCTGTGCTCGGGGGGAGCCTCCCCTGTGCGCGGTGTTTGAGGTGGAGGTGGGGGCAGCTCCGGGCCCACCTGCGCGGGGCGGGGAGGCACTGCTGCCCCGCTGGTGTCGGTGTCTTCAAAAATACCCTCTCCCAGAGCGCTTCTCTGTAACTCGAAGCAGTTAATCGGTGGTAGCACCGCTTTTCCGTTAGAAAACACCCGTAGCGTTTCCCGTGCGCTCAACCTTATGAATTACACTTAGAGGTGTCGGATACGTTTGCCATCACCCTCGCTGCAGAACGGAGCTGTGCAACCTGGGCAATTTCTTTAATGTTTGAGGTCTATGATACACCGGTAGTCATCCCCGGGTGCCGGCGCCGTCCCAGGGCGGGGGTGTTCAGGGCATGGGTTCCCCGAGAGCCTTTGGGGCTCCGCGGCCCCGGCTGAGTTAAGGACTCGGAAAGCTCGGCCCTGCGGGACCGGCGGAACGTGACAAGGGAGAGCAACGGGAACGGGGCACCGGTCTCGGAGATGTGGGCAGATGCGAGCGCCCGGCATGAGAAAAGTTACGGGGCCGCTCCGGGCCGGGGGCCGCCGGGCGGCTGGGAGGCGAGCGGCGGCGGCTCCGGGCTCCGCCTGGGCCGGGCGTCGTGGGGGCCGGGGCCGCGGCTCTCTTCCCCGGGCCGTGCTTCCACGCGTGCGGACGGGGACACGAGGCGGGCGCGCGCCCGCTGCCTCGGCCTCCGGGAGGGAAGGTGCGATGGAGCCGGGCAAGTTCATCAGCGCCTGCAATCGGCGGCCCGCGAGCCGCCCTCACCGGGCCAGGGGGGCGCGAGGAGCCTCTCATCAGTGGCGGGCGGGCGGCCCCGGGTTTCAATCGCGCCCGGCATGGGACCGCCCGCCCCCCCCAGAGCTCCGCCACGCCGCGAGTGGGTGCGGGTGCGGCTCCGCCCCCGGCCCTCCCCGCCCAGCGCGGCGCCGCGGCCCCTCGCCCTGCCCTCCCGCGGCCCGGCTCCGGCGGGAGGAGGCGGGCGCAGGAGCTCCGCGGGGCGCGCAGGCCCCCGCGGCGGGGGCGCGGGCGGTGACTCGCGGCCCTCCCTCCGGCCGGCCCCCGGCCCTCCCCCCGCCTGCCTCCCTCCGCTCCCGCCCGCCCGGCCTGACAAAGTGCTGCCGAGCGCCGCTCTTCCCCGCGCCGCTGCCCGGGCGCGGAGGCGGCGAGAGCTCGCGGCGCGCACGCGGGAAGAGCTGCTCTCTGCTCCGAAGTCGCTCTCGCGCCCGCCGTCCTCGGGCTCGCGACGTGCGCGGACGACGGCGATTGAAGCACCCGTTCGCCGCCGCGGTGAAGGAGGCGCGGCGGAGCGGCCGCAGGTACGGGGGGCAGCGCGGGGCGGGGGTGGCGGGTGCCGGGCGATGGGCTCCGCCGAAGGCGTGGAGGAAAGCCCGGCTCGGGCCCGCCGATCGCGGGGAGAGGGCTGCGCTGCTCCCCGGGCTCCTGAGCTCTCGGGGGGGGCTGAAAGCGGCGGCGCTTCTGGTTGGTGAGAGCGGGGAGAGGTGGGAGGCTCGCCGGGGAAGTTTGCGGCGGGCGGGTAACTTAGTTCCCTCGAGCCGGGCGCGAGTGCGTGGGGCTGCCCGTCCCCGTGCTCCTCTGTGGGCGCCGCGTGCCGGGGCCGCTCTTGCGGGAGCGCTGCGCCTTCGGATGTCTTGGGGAGAGGCGAGTCGCCGTGCGCTGGGAACGCGGGTGTCCGGGGCGGATGAAGCCGCTTCGGGAGGCTCCGGCTGCTCCGGGCTTCTCGGTTTGGTCGTTTTCCCCCGACTTGGAGATACGGAGCGGCGTCGTTGGTGGTGGGGCTTAAAAGTTTTATGTTGCGAAGTTGCTTTAAAGCAAAGTAATGTAGCAAGATAAAACACAGGCGCAGACGCTTTTATGTGCCCGCACGCTGTTAAAAGTTTTAACAGGAGCTATTTCTGTAAGATGTATCGTTCTGGGCTCATCTAAATTTCCAGGTTAAAAATAGTTGTTTGCTTTTTTTTTTTTTTTTTTTTTTTTTTTTTTTTTTTTTATAAGGCAACTTTAGCAGCTCTATTTTTATGCTTCCTAAATGTGACGTGCCCTTCCCAGCCAGCCCTCCTGGGTGGATGCCTGTGCAATTCGATGTGGCCGCTACCTGTTCCATTGCATGTATGCCTCCTCTTATGAAGTATTTTGCATCGTTGTGTTGAGGAGTTAAAGGAATATTTCTCTGTCCTAAAACTTAGCAAAGAGCCTAGGAAAGAGCATGCAGAAGTATTGTGCTCCTATGCTCGGTTATGATACAGAAGAGTTAACTGTAAACCACTTAATGATGAAATGATGAAATTTCTGAGATGCCCTTTCCTTCTGAAATAATGTAAGCATTATTCAGAATTATTGGTATTTCCATATCCAGGAGATTGGCTTCAAATTGCATATAAGGGAAGATTTTCATAAAGTGTAATTCTTTCTAATGTAAGAATAGTTAGCAAGAAATGGACCTAAGAAGGTATGAAGGTATATAGAAAATATATCACTTCAATTTCAGGAGAAGATTCTTTTTTACCCAACCCCTTATATTGTAATTCCTGCCTTAAGTGTTTTGGGGATTGCTGGGATATTTTCAATGGTGTGACAGATCAGGGCAGAAGGAAAAACCATCGGCACTGAAGTATTGGGTGTATACCTCTGATTAAAAAGTAGAATCGAATGAGTATGTGAGCAAACATTGACCTGAAAGGCATTGTTTGGTAGGAGAAATACTTGACTGCACTAAGAAGGTTCTTTTCATATTTATTGGAGAGAAAAAAAAAATCCAGAGTAACATCTCTAATCCAGTTAGCAAGTTAAGACTGGTACTTCAGTCAAATCTCTTTGAGCCAGCAGTAATTATTTTCTGTTCAAATGGAAAAAGGATTTAGTAGTAGAAACTGGATTTAAAGTTGCAAATCAATCCACAAATTAAACCCTCGGTTTTGATACGACCCCACTAAAATATGAAGAAATGCAGTAATAACCAGTGGGAAAGTCTGTTCATTGCTGCCCCTGCGGTCTGCCATGGTGAAGGCTGAGATCCTGAGCACCTCCAGCCCCAGCTGCACTCAGAGAGGCTGGTGCTGAGCCCCAGGGGTGGCTGCGGGCACTGCTGTCTGCTCCCCTCTGTTTGGGATTAGGCCCAGCAGCACCTTGGAGGAGCAGGTGCTGCTTGTGGGGCCTTAAAAGGGAGCTCCGGAGAGCTGTGTGGGGCTTCAGATCGAGAGCATTCTGTGTTATAGAGTGATGTTGGGTGTTCTGCGCATCGATCCTTGCATTTCTGTTCCAGAACTGAGTGCATGGCGGCGTGCAGAAGGATACACTAAATGCCTAAACAGAATTCTTAACGTATTTTTGCGGGATAATTGTGTTGCATTTCTTGAAGACTTGCAGAGGCGGGTTTGAACTACGGCGCTATGCACTGGAGATTATTAATCTGATTAATCTACGTCACGTTTTTCTTGGTATTACTTATTTATTTTTAAGAATAGCTTTATAATTGCCTCTATTGAGCAAACTCATGCAAACTCTTTGATAGTGGCTCTATTTGAGCAGCTGTTGCAATAACGTTCATTTTAAAACACGAAAACACTCCTGCACGTTGTCGCAGTTGATACTGCACAAAAAATTATCAGGGATAATTTTAGTGCATTCCATGAGAAGCTTTGGTGTGACTTAATTATCTTCTCGGGATGAAGTAAGTTCTTTCAGGATGTTTGCGCATAATCCCTGTTTGTCTGCTGAGAGTGTCTTGGAATCGAGTGTGTTCACTTAATGATAGCGCAGTACGATTTGCGAAGAGTTGTAGTGTGTGGTGAAATGAGCTCCGAGGTGGGGTATGTACTCCCGCCAGCCAGTTCAGCAATTCAAAAAAGCCAACCAAACACAAAGTGATTTCATTTTCTGAGGTTGCAGAGGCTTTGAAGAGTACTGTTGTGAAAACGCGCGCTTTAACAACCTTTCCTTTTCTTCATTCTAAAGCTGATTAATTGCTGTGTCTTATAAAACCTGATTTATTTGATACTTTTTTCATACCAAGCATTACCATTATGAAGCTCTTCTTATAATTGAGATTAATGTTTCTGAGCAAAGGAGTGGTTTGGAGGGCTGCATTCATTTTGAGTGCTGTTCTAATCAATTTCAGATAGAGCATTTCACAATGTATCAGTCTGCATCCAAACCTGCCTTATTATGTAGAATTAACTTGTTAGTGATTGATAGCAAGCCTGCTCCATCTTTAGGAGTGATTTGTTTCAAAACAAGTGTTATGGCTTCCAGCAGTTTGGGCGCAGGGTCAGTCTGCGGCCTGAATGAAGCTCCACAGAGCCATTAGGGCCGAGTGAAAACCAGAAGCACACCTACCTCAAGTGGAGCTCCTTCATCTGCTGCATTGGTCTCCGTGTGCAGCCTGGGCTGCTTGCACGCGTGGAGCGTCTCCGTGCGGCGCTGCAGCCTGACAGTGGGTGGATGCTATGTTTCTTTGGAGAATGATTAGTTTCCCTCTTGGAATCAAAACTTAGGAGGTGAGTCCCAGACAGCAAGGTGCGCCTCTACTGCACCTACACCTGTGCCGGTAATGAAAGATTGGTTTATTCTTTTCTCTCTTTTAAAAGCAGCAGAGATGGTACTTGTTTTGATAATTGCTGGAATATGTGCATGTTCCTCTCTCTTTGCACCTTCTGGTCTCTGCTTCACCACCATTTCATTCTTAACCAATGGTGTATGGCCCCTCGTTCCTGATGAGCATAAGGCATATATATTTAAAGTGTAGGAAAAACTAATTTTTGGATAGGGGAGGAAAATCCCCCCCCCCCCCCCCCCTTTTTTTTTAAAAAAAAAAATTAAAAAATAATAATAATTTTTTTTAAAAAAAGAAAAAAATGAGTAAAAAAGGAAATGTTTGGGGAGGGGGAAAAAGTGGGAAACCTGTAAAACAGTAAACCTGGTCCTCAAGAGGTTTATGCATGTGCGTATATTACCAGTATAACGATTTCACTGTAAATTATAGTTATTTAAGTATTCCATGCTAATTGTATTCATTAGTTTCTATAAGTTTGCATATTGAGTAAATTACATGAGTCTCTTACTTTAAATGTGCTTGTAGACAGTATATGGCAGGTTGTAGCTGGAGCCCTGTGAAGAAATATTTCCAGCCTTACGCAGATTAGGTGCTAATAAAATTACTAAATATTTACAAATAGCAATCTCTGAGTTCACCACACCACTTATCTCAGTCTTTTGCTGTGGTAGAGCCGTTGTATCACTACGGTTTCATTTTAAGGCTGTAGCAGAAATAGCTGCTGCTGATTTAATGCGAAGGAAATCTTTAGAACGTATTCCAAGACAAAGATTTTAGCACAGTCTGTATCACAGACATGTCTGCCTTCTTAGGTGCACTTCTGTTTGCGTGGCATTCATCCTACAGTACACTTCTGTTGTAAAACATGTTTTTTGCAAAGATGATGCAGAAGTCATACAAGTAATTTAAGACAAACTGTTCTGTGTGATGCTATGGGTCTTGCAAAGGAGTAGATATGCTTTTCTCATCTAATTCAAATCCAGTGTAGAAGTTGAAGGCTAGCTGACCTAATTATTTTAAATTTTGTGTCTTTTATCTAGCATATTTTGGGTTTGTTGATTCCTGATGTGTATGTTTGTGTCTGCAAGAAATTAATTGTAAACACGAGTAGAAAAATAAAAATAGAGGAGGGAAATGCTAAACTAGAAATTGGAAAATACTTACCAAATTCAGCACCAGTTAATGTACCTCTGAAGTCAGTGAAGTTCCAGGAGTGCTCTGTTCTGCTAGAGCGAGGGACTGAGCTCTCTTTGTGTTAGGATCTCTTCATATGGTGCTTGAATGTTATAGTTGTAGTAGCAACTTTAATTGGGTTTTTCGGTAGACATGAATGCAAATGCAGTCTTCACATATGAAAGGAAACAGAACCAGTTTTCAACATGAGAAAAGATGTTATTTTTTTTTTTGTTAGCTTTGTCATGTTTTCTATTTTTCTTAGGGCATTTCTGGTAAATGTTTAAAATAAGAATGTTGTGTTAGCTGTGCATTATAATTGGATATATATGATTGTGTTTTCTGCTGTTGGTTTCTTTTGTTTGTTTGTTTTTGTTGAGTCCCTGTCAAAGCACTAGAATGGCTGCAGAAATTTATAGTGCAAAGCGTGTTTACCAATTTTGTCCATTTACTCTTAAAATAATTTATTTCAAGAGGAAGTACATATTTCTATAAAGGCAGACTATAGTCTTGTGGGGGAAGAAAAGCAAATCAAGTTGTTGTTCCTTTTTTGCCCCCTTGGAGTGTCATGCAAATGTGTATTTTAAGTTCCCAGTGAAATTACCACTTCAGGAGGGAAAGTTACAATATGCTGCAATGTATATGGTAGTGTTTATCATCCAGACAGAAAAGAAAAGGGATTTTCCTGTCACAAATTTGCCTGAAATTACTTTTAGAGGTCCATTTCCTTTGATACAGAGATGTGAGTTGTTTTTAACAGTTAATACATCTTCCGAGCCTATCAAGTTAAATAGAAAATACTAATGTTCAGCCACAGTTCCCAATTCATACATGACCTCTACAGCTGTATTTTTGCATCTAAATTACAGAAGTGTAAAATGGCAGTTTGTAAAATTTAAGATATTACAACTTTAATTTTACCCATGCCAGCATAGAAAAATGTTCAGGAAAATGACAAATATTAATGTAAAATCTCTGTTGATATGAAACCTGAAATGTGTCATATTGAAATCAATACTGCTGTTGGTGTTATTTTCCAAGAATGTGTTGAATTTCTAATAGTGTTTTTGACAGCAGTTAAGCCAAAATACAAAGGAATGAATGTGTTTTATTTCCATACTTGAGTCTTGACAGTTTCTGCTGTCTTAAGAAATCTCCTGCCAATGCTAAAATTGGTGCAATATAGATTTCAAATATTTTTCTTGGCAGGAATTGTAATAGTAACTGTATGTTGGAATTTTTAGAGGGAAGCAAAAAAGAAAATGTAAACAGCACGTCATTTAGCACAATGCAACAATAGTTTCTTCAGTCCTTAAAGCTTTTGGTACGCATTGTCTGGGTTGTGGCGTGGGTGACTGCAGTGGTTGGAGAAATCGTCATCACTAATAAGTGTTACTTTAGATTAGCGAATGAAGGCCTGCAGCGTCCTTCAAAGGCCTCATCCATTCTCATTGTAATTCTTTGAACGTTTGTTCGGCCTTTCTATAGAAATCACAGTGAAACTTCATGCTTGTAGTGCCACAGAAGCGGAGTGACCAGAGCTTGTCCTGAGAAGCTTGTCAGATAGTGACAGGAGCAGCAACGCGGCTGTAGCGCAGAAATATCAGATGTTACTTGTCACAGCTTTGCAAATTGTTCATTTAGTTAAATCTCTCTTTCTGGTGGTGTAATGCTTATGAGACTAATGAGTTCTGAGTAGCTTCAGAAAAGTAAACAGTATCACCGTTGTCTAGCAGAAAATCCAAAGCCAGATTGTTTTGCTAATCATTCTCATGCCAGTTCTGCCACTGTCTGTGCGCTGAGAAGGCTGGGGTAGGCGGAGTACTTTTGTTGAATGAATGGCAGCATGTAAATGCGTGAAGCCAGGACATGCCCAGCTAACGCAAAGCCTCAATGGAGACATTGTTATTTACCTTGTAGGTGACCAAGCGTGGGGCCTATACTCAGGGCAGATTTCCCTTTAAATTTCAATTTTCCTTAACTCCTCTGCTCTGTGAATAGTTTACCTCTTCCCTGTTATAAAATATACAGCTAATTGGAAGGGGCTTTTGTGCCCCTGGAAAGCACTGTGGCTCTCAGACGTTTTGTGCTTTCCATTGAAAGGGGAAAACTCCGCCTGTTAGCGATCTTGGCAAGGCAGAAAATAATTCCTGTTGTTAAATCAGTTTTTCCTTGGAAAGACGTCCTTTATTCATACTGAATGCATCAAGTGCTCACTGGCTGCCCAATTCCCCAAAGGGACAGCCTGGGTTTCTGGGTAGGTAGGCCAAGCTCGGACTTATGCCATGGTGGCTGAGGGGAAGCTGGGTGCTGTAGCTGAGCTGCTGGCACAAAGGGGCTGCTGGTGGTGGGCATTTGGGTGCTGCTTCATTGGAAAGAAAATGTCATCAAAAGCCTGATGCTCAGTTGGCAGCTGCTGAACTCTGCTTGCTTGCTGTTCATCTCATTGCAGAAGACAAATGACTGAGGTTCAACGAAACGCATTTTGGGAGCACGGAGTGTTCGAGCCTATGTTTGAGAAGTGAGAGGGATAGGCTTCCAGACATATCTTTGAATTTCATTTCTTTTCATTCATAGCTCGTTGGAAAATTAAGTCTTTGGGCAAGGGAGTCCTTCAGCACAACGGCTTTCTCTCTTTTATTTTGAGCATGGTTTGACGCCACTGTTATATGTTGCATGTATAACTATATAGGTGGTAGCAAGGATACTGTCATAGGTTTTTATGTCTTGCTATGTGCTTGCAGTTGTAATACACAACATTTGTAATTGTTAAATCTTCAGAAGTAGTAATTTAATTTTGATATAAATTGCTGACAGGTGAAGGAGAAGGTTTCCTGGTGCTTTTATGTATGTATGTGCGTGCACTTGAACGTGTTGACCATTCAGTACAGTTGTTTAACTTGGTAAGCACTACAGACCAAAATTATATTTTATATATGTTATATTGGAAGATTTTTTTAAATTATTTCTTTTTCCAGTTTGACAACTGCAGAAACAAAACACATTGTGGCTGAGGCCATGATGTTGTGAAATGGCCAACCCCTGAAACTCAAAAGTCTTTGGTGACATTTCCATGAGCGCTGGGAGTAGAAATGTTCCTTGTCTCTCTGAAAGTTTGTAGTTGTTTTCTGTACTATCAAGACCTGAAATAGCAACCTTTTAACAAAATTCTCATGTTTTTGGCATGTTTTCACCTTTCACATATTTTACCCAGACAGTGAAAGTTAGCAACTTGTCTGAGTATGTGATACCCCAGAGAGTAATAAGTGGTCAGTGAAGTTCGGTTTTCATTTTTTTCTCAAATGAAGAGTATCTTAGAAGGAAAATGGAATGTCTACTCCTACTTTGCATGAAATAGTTGTAAATACATTCAGAAATGTGCAAGTGGCTTAAAAATGTGTAGTTGTTTATTCTTCTGTTAACTTTAAGTTAATTACGGAATGATACTAGGGTAATGATAAAAAATGTTAACAGTTGTAATGATATGTTTAAGAACAATGCAGTCATTAAATTTAGTAAACTGAGTATGTGGACCTCATAAATAAATGCTGAAATATAATACAAAACTCACCATGACCAAATTAATTAGTATGTTTAATCTAGTGGATTCCAGCTAGGCTGCATAGAATATGGACATGTATTTAATTTCTAAATTTAATATTAGCAGCATAAGTCAACTCTCACTTACTCGGAGCAGAATTAGTAATAGAATAATAGAAATTTAATATCTTCTAGTGTTTTACATCACTTTTTTTTTGTAACAAGATGTTTTAACTCCATTAGGCAGAGATTTTAAACACTCACTTATAAAAGACCTGAGGAGTATTATGATGTTCCCCGCTACCTTCTCCATTATATGTCATCATCAGAAGGTAGAATTCTTCAGGTCCAAAATTACAGTCTCATTCACTCAAAATGACAACACTCATTCAAATTCTTTCAGCAATCTTGTGCAGAGTATTTTGTATTTTCTAACCTGATGGAAACTTTTCTTTGGTTGCTTTCTGTGGTTGTTATTTGTATCAAGTTCTGTTTATCTGGGGGAGAGTAAATGTCATCTCAATTTTACTTTTGAAAACCTTATTTTTCAAATAACCTGAAAGTGCAATGGTATTTTATTTAAATATTTTTACCAGTGAATAATCCTTTTTTTATTTTTATTTTCTCTCCTTAGATTGAAAATATCATGCTGTTTATTGTGTGAGTTAAAGAGCAACATTTTGCTTTGCGGTGCAGATTTTTTTCAGTTTAGTGTCCTGAATTCTTAAGTGTGAATTCCGGACAGAAATAGGAAAGAGAGTGGTTTTGATGTGTTTGTTATTGAGCCTAATTCTGCAAATCTCCTAAATCTGTTTAGTTAGTAGGCCCAGTGACTTCAATGAGATTGTGTAGTGAATAGGCATTGTGCCTGTGATCAGTGCAGCTTGTTGCTTCCATAGGATACTCTGCTCAAGATGAGGAGGGTCGGGGAATAATCAGTGTGATTTTTTTCCTGGGCATGGCTCTGCAGTTTAAGCTAGGGATGTATTCTTGGGACTATTCCCAGCAAGTGCTTTGGTTCAATGTTCAGATGTTAAAACTTTTTACCAGCACAGACCTGATTTAATTACCCCTGTTTTGAGCATGAGTTTGGACAAGATGACCTCCAGAAGTCCTTTCCAGACAACATGAGCCTGTGCTTCTGTGCTTGCTGGCTACACTCTTTGCAGTCTTTCTTGGGGATGCTGGATTTACTAGTTCAGGCGTCACATTGGAGTTCACTGTTGGTGACGCTAATTCTGTGATTCCATTTGCGACAGTAGTTTGGTTTAATGGACTCAGAATCTAAATCATAGTTTTCCTCATTTAATCAGGTACAATGAACTGATTTATTTATTATTATTATTATTATTATTTTTGTAATTTGTCATTCTTTATCCACCTTCCTTATAAAAGATCGTTGTAACTCACTGGGTGGATTTCTAAGAACGGGTGAGCCCAGTGAGGACCTCCTGGATTTGAAACTCCGAGGTATTTCAGGAAAAGAGGTATTTCACTTCTAGGCAGTTAGCTTTCTGTCGTATGCAGAAATTGCAAGGACTGCACAAAAATGCCCACTTTTTCAGCTCTTATTTCAAACTCCGGAATCGTTAAATAAGTTGCCCTGTGTTAGGTACTTGATACAATTATTTCAAATATTATTGAAAACTAGTTTAACTTTAGTATACATGCCTGCTAACTATTGCACAGTGCTAACCTGACAATTTTAGTTTGTATTACATTTTAGATACACAGTAACAAGCATTATTGTTTATGGGCAGTGTGATGTATGGAATACAGATAAACAGCTTTTTTCTGTCTTCTTGAGAGTAGATGATTATATCTCAGTATGAGGATCTTGAATCTAGGAAATTTTTTTATGCAGTTTGTTGCTCTTGTTCATTTTGCTGTTTTTTTTTTAACATTGACAAAAGGAATAAAAAGGCAAGAGTTAAACAACTAGTTTTTGGATCTTTACGTCAAGCTGCTTTTATATTACATATAATGCTTAAACTGAAGCTGCAATGTCTCATACACATTGTATGTAAGAACACTTACAATCTCCATATCAAACTGAAAGTGGACTTGAATGATAGTTAGATGCTCGAGATAGAAAAACAGTGTGGGCTCTAGTTTACTGAACACAAGTAGTTCACCAAGGCTGGAAGAGTTCAGTGCCTTACGAAGCCCTTTTTTTGCGGTGCTTCAGTTTCATACCGAGTTAATGAAGGAAAATAAATGAAATAGTCTACAAGGGATCTCCTCTGAGGTGAGGCACCTGAACAGGCTATCTTTGTGAAGGTCATTATGACATGTCGTGACCTTCTCTCCCTCGCTTTGAAAGCTGGGCACTTGCTGCAGTAGCTCTGCTCTGTGAGAAGTGCAGGCTTGGTTCTGTGACCTGAGCTTGGCAGCCAGGGTCTCACACGGAATGGCACTGACAGACACAAGAACATCACAAAAGCACAGGGCACTTTAAGGGTTTATTTACCTGGCGCTCAACTGCTTTCAGTTCTGCTTTATTTTTAATGTGACCACTGAAATCATGTGGTATGTATTTCCAAACTGTCATTTCATGATCAATTTGGAGGCCGAATATTGACTCTGTGTCTAAATGAGATTTTGTTCTTTTATGTTAAGATATGTAATCAGACCATTTAAAATCAATGTTGATTCAAATACACAAAAGAGCTTTCATAGGTTGATTTTTTTTTTTAAGCTCTGCCTTAGATTTGTACTTCAGAAAAAATCTTCATATACTATTTCATTATAAACAGATTAACTGACAAGCTCTGTATCTAGTGCTGCTGTGAATATTGTTGCTAAATACAATTTAGAAAATTGGAAAATGTGCAAAAAATTGGGTCAGATGTATTTAGGTATTAACTCTTCTAGCTTACTGATGTCTTCAAAACTGTAGATAGAAAAAATCTGTAGAGTCTTTTTTTCTCTCATAATATTCCCAGCAAATTTAATATAATTTGTTTCCTCTTGCCATGGTTCCCAAAGGCTTGGTCTTGATATTTCTTTGTCCTCTTCTGCAGTGCCACTCTGGTGAGCATTTCACTCAGCCCTGTTACATTTCACCCTGATGGCTAAAATCCCTTCTAGATACTGCTTTCTCCTACCAGAATATGGGTGATAAGACTTTTGTGTACTTTTGTGTACATGTGCACAAGCTGCTTGGTTCTTAAGCTCGTCATAACTGTCTTAAACAAGGCTTTGGCTTGGTTGACATATTAAGCTTTCACAGGCAGATTGTATTGCCTTTAAAAACAAAGAGCAAGCAGTTACATCTCATACCCTTTACAGCTCGTTCTTCAGCTCCTCTTGTCCTCTCCCTTGTACTATCTCAGCTGTTTGCTTGGCTATGGACTGGTTCAGAACAGCAGTACAGTTGAGAAATGCTAATTCCAAGTCTTTGTTTTTGTTTTTTTCATTTATTTATATTTTGTTAGTGGCAGGCTTATACCAGCTGGCTGACCCTGCTCAGCAGGCAGCCGCAATGTAGCGGTAGGTGCAAGGCAGGAATGTGAGGTGGTAGGACTGCCTCTTCAGTGTCATTAAAAAAAAAAAAAAAAAGGTAGCAATGCAGCACTCTTACTACATTCTCCTGATATAAATTAGAAACACCTATAGGAGAAAGGAAAATTCCTAGAAATGGCTTTGCAACTTTTTCCCTCTCTGTGATCTGCTTTGTTTCAGAGCTGCCATCACAGCAGAAAACTTTAAGGGCTAGGCGAGAGAAAACGTAAATAAAAGAGAGGAAACTGAAGTACAAGAGTACCTTTTTTCTTTTTTCTTTCCCAGTAATGGTATGTGTGCATGCATACTGTAGAGCCACATGTTTCTTTTCATATATATCCCTTTTAAAAAAGGGAATGCAATGATACTGAGATTCCCCTGCTCTGTAATTGAATTGCAGTCATTCTCCAGGAGCGTAACCAGCAGCAGAACGGATGTTGCAGCAATCAGCAGTTGTTTAGTGAGAGCATGAGAGGGTTCCTACCCTTAGACTTGTATTTTTGTATGCCAATTTTTGTGGATTTGGTTTGTGTGTGTTTGTTTGTTTTGGATTTCTTAAAAAAAAACAAAACCTCCTCTCCCTGCCAAAAAAAAAAAAAAAACCCGAAAACCAAAAAACCAAACAGATGTCAGCAGACAGCATTTGGTAGCACAGTTTCCTCAGAGTCTTTGCTGTTTGTTTAGGGCTGGTTGCAGCAACAGGAGATGCAACAGTTGATGCTAACCACCTATTTCTTGTTATAGACATCAATATGTTAAGGATGTATGGGTGTTTGCATATTTTAGCCCTACCTTTTATTACTAGCTGATGTGACAGTAGGTAATTCTATATTCAGTGATGGGCTTATTCCTTGCTGCAGCATTCAGGCAAGCACAGCTCAATTCCTGTGGACACAGAAGCACTGATTTCTCCTGTTGTAGTAGTCCTGTTTTCCACAGAGTGCTTAAAGATTGGTTAGCCTGAAGGAGGGCAAAGAAGGGGATGCTTGTTTACAGCCTGGTGTTTAGAGCACACATGCAAGAAGGGGAGAAACTTATATCTTCCTTTAGTCTGCTGGAAGTGTCCTTTTCCTTCATTTCTGTCAGTGCTCTGGTGCTGATGTGAGCACTGGTATGTTTCGGGGAATCAGCCTGAGTCTTTCTTTCCGAAAGACTGTTAGGGGTGCACACACACACACACACACACACACACACACACACACGTATTTTTATTTATTTATTTTTTTTAGTAAGTATTTACTAGCTCAGTTTGCAGCCTGTCTCTCAGTTCACAATACAGTTGCTAGTACTGGTGCACAGAGGGAAGGAATCAGTAGCCAAGCCTGGGAATAAGAAATCATTGAGAAGGTTGGGGATGCTTTTTAAAGTGATTATAAAGGATTAAAGTGAGCATGAAACTACAGCATAAACGCATTTGTAGTAAAAAGCTAGGACAGGTAGAACTTGACTACTTCCTGCTTGTAAGGGGTGCTACCCTCTTCCTGGACTAAATCTGAGCTTAAGTGTATGCAGCCCTTTCTGTGTCTGACTTCTGCCTCTCCCTCTGGAGGAGCTGTTGTCAGTTTGAGCCTTGGCTCAGATCACAATCCTGGATCACTTAGGGCTTGTTTTGTATGTGCAAAGGGAAAAAAAAAATAAAAATGAAAATATTTTAAAATGAAATATACTGGATTTAAAAAAAAAAAAAACTCCAACGTTCATTTCTCATATTGGCAGTGGCATAGTGTTTGCGATGTAATTTAGAACATTATTCTCATGAGCACAGATGTCCTGGGATTGCTCTTACGACTCTTAAGAACGCTGTGCAGACGTGTGCACTTGTCTTCCCCTGTAAGTGCAGGACAGCTGCTGCTGGGTAACTGTCACTGCAGACACTTTCAGCAGTTCATGAATAAAAGCTGCCAGTGGAGTTTAGTAGGTGTGATAAAACCCATGAAGTTTGCTCTTATTTTACAAATCCGCACACAGTGGCAGTGAAAGATTATTTGCTCATTGTACCACAAGGGCCTATAGAATAGAGCCTTTACTCCTAGTTAGCCTGTATGGAAAGTGGCTTCTATTCTTTATATTCTTATTTTTGCTTTGTTCATTGTGTTGATTAATGCATTAATTTGTCTCTCAGCTTTCTGGCAGTGGTCCTGTATGCTTCTGTGAAAATGACAGTAATGTTGAGCTGTGTTTTCTAGTTGTTTGTCCTCAAATATGGCCACACTTGAAAGCTGAAGATGGTCTTTTCAATGTCTTCTGCCTTTGTTTGGTTGAAAATGACCCATCACTGCCGTTTCCTCATTCCTGCATGGTTAAATTTCCTTGTGAAGATTTACTGAGTCTATTTGAAAAACTGAGACACTGAGTAACCACATTATGTATGTTTTGAAGTGACAATTTGAGCATCTCAGAAAGTTTAAAACTATGAGTTATTTTTTGCTGCCATCGGTGAAAACAGTGAATGTTTAGGTGCAGATGTGTGTGTGCATGTTGGTAATGTAGACATGACGTTACAATAAGTAGTTTCAAAGAGTTCACACAAAGGTGCACAACATCTACGTTCTGAATGTGGATTATTTTGGTTACAGACGTTGCTTCTTTTTTAGGTATCTCACCTGATAAAACTGGGAACCAGAGATGGAAAAAAATAGTGGTGGTGAAGGGCGTATGAGAATTGCTCTGTAGCTAATCACTGACTAAGAGTGTCCTACGATTTGGGAAATAGAAGTCTGTTGTTTTGATATTATGGAGCTGGTATCAGGCACTTGACTTTGCAGATTTGTATCAATCACAATGAAGATGGAGATATTCAAGACCCATCAGGACACCTACCTATGCAACCTATTGTAGGCAAGCTGCTTTAGCAGGGGCTTGATCATCTCTTGAAGTACCTTGCAACCCCTGCAATTCTGTGGTTCTGTAAAATGAGTATAAAATTTAACTTTACCCCACCTCTAGAAGTCTAAAAACCTGTATGAACAAGTGTGTGAACATACTTTTGCATGGCTTGTCATCTACTAGTGGTAAGAAATGAATTTTAATTTAAATATTACATTTTCAAAAAATTACTTATCTTTCTGTATGATAAGCTTAACTTTGCATTTGTAGTCAAAACTTCAGAGAATTTTGATGTCTCATAGTAAGCTCCTGGAAAATAGCCAGGATGGTAAAAGGCATCCTCAGTGCTTGGAACATAGAGCCCCCAAAGTCCCTGGTGCTTTTTACAGCTATGGACAGTTCACTTTAGCAGGGAGAACACTTTGCGTGTCGCCTTTCCTCCCATTTCAGTTATGCCATGTCCTTGCAGCAACTTGCCTCGGAAAGTAAATTTGGGGAAGTACTACTTGAAGCTGCCTTTAAGGAAGGGAAGCACTTCCCTGCAGTGAGCTGTGAGTCATGAGCTCTGCCTGTTGCTGTGGTCCCCACATTGCTGTACCGATGGTGCCAAACCAATGTGTTGTCCTCTAGAAAATGTCAGAAAAGGAAATCTCAGTTCTGAGATGTCCTTTGTCTCCTGGTGTCTGCTGGTCACTGGTGAGTTGCAGTAGGTGTCTGTTTCTGACTTGTCCGTAGCGATGGCTTGATTGTTTTGTGGCTCTTCTGGCTTAAATGTTGTAGGCTACTTTGGCTCATTATTATCTTGCTTTAAATCCTTGTTCCTTTTCCTTTTTTTTTTATTTTTTTTATTTTTTTTTTTTCCCCTCATGTTGTTTTTTGTTTTCTCATTTCCATGTGCACTTTCTGTTTTGAAGAGTTACAGAATGCCTGTGACTGTAGCATTTAGCATTCAGGACTGCTGAAATGTTTAATGCAACTTGTGTTCCTGAAGAGCGTGGGGTGCCTGGCGATCCCACACAGTTCTTACAGCAGTTATTTGTTGTCGGAGGGCTCTCAGTGGGACTCTAAGGCAGGAGGGCCTTGTGATGCTTGCAGGTGCTCCCAGGACTGAGGGAGAAGCATGGTGGATGGAAGCAGGACTAATTGGCCAGCAGGGAGAGACCTTGCTCCAGGTGCTGGTGCCAAGCAATTCTACCTGATCGGCTTTCAGGCTTTGCCAGCTTTGGAGAGTGGATGATTGTAGCTGCTTACAGCCATGTGAGCGGTAATGATCCAGCCCAGTCCCCAGGATTTTAATGAAATGGGAGAATTTCCTCCTGGGGTGAGGAATTGAGGTGTTAGCTAGCTGGCTGCTACAGTATCTCAGAAGTCTGAAGGTGAGAATATTTGCCAAATTGGTATTGCACACACATGTGAGTGCTTGGCTGTCAGTGCAGGCTGCTGTGTCCTTCTTAAGCAACGAGGGCATTTAGTTGAGCTGTCTGGTGTGAAGGTAGACATATGCCTGTGAGATCTGTGTCAGGATAACGAGCCCACTTGCACTAATATGTCTTCAGAAGCTGACCTAGTCTGAGCAGTGATGGCAGCGTGACCTTGTGAGCATTCATCTGCTCTAACTTTGATACAGGGGTCATTTGGTGTGCTGCTTTCTTCGTAAATCAGGTTGCCTTTGCCTTCTGCCGAGTCTACACTTTTCTGTTTCAAAATACTTTCTGCAAACATCTTTTTTTTTTTTTTTTTTTTTTTTAACCTTAGAATTGCAGAAATACAAAAGACACAGGGTTGTATTGGATTGGAAAATAAACAAAGCTAGTGTTCGTAAATAGCCAGCTTATTATGGTCTGTAGAATATTCTGTTACTAAGAAAATATCACTACTTATATAATTGCTTGCATGCTATATGAATAAGCCTATAAATATTTTAAGAGAAAACTAACAATTTTATGGATAAGTGTTCTGCTACTCTGCTATTCCATCTCTCCTCTAAGATCATTACTGTATGTTATAGTTGGGATACAGTATGGCAAATCTGCAAAAGAACTAGAGTTTCAAAGGAGTTAAGGCAAATTCATTTTCTGTCGTAGTGATTGTACTGCATATAGCATTTTGCCACAGGACAGTCTTCTCCCAGTGCAGGGCACTGAACAGCTTGCATCTGTGGGAATGTGGAGTCAAAATTGATGGAGCAGTCTGTTCCTGCTGATGTTCATTTTGATGCCCCAGAATACTGCTTTTGGCAGTGCTGCTGGAGCACACCCTGAATTGATGGGGCAAAGGGAACAGCCTGGATCTTCATGTGTTGAAGTGAGGAAATGAAATCTTCAGTCTCATTTAGAATTGGAGCTAAGTGGATTGGTAATGTGTGTGGAGCTCAAAAGGGAGAAAGAAATTTTTCCTCCTCCCTGTCAAACAACTTTCTAAAAGGTGTTGGAGTTGCTCAGAGGAGAGAAGCAGACGAGAAGGGTAATTCTTCTTGTGATAGCCAAAATAGAGGAAGTAAGGAAAAGAGAGAAAGCACGAAATTCTGGTGAAAAAAGCATGTTGAATTTAAAATGTACCTCAGGAAATATTTAAGAGAAACTGCTGTGCATCAGCAAGGAGAAAATATCTCTGATATTATGAAGACCGATGTGCACTCCATGTGATATGCTGAAATGCTGAATTCTCTAGGGCTGCCTTAATTCATCATCCAGTTTTTTTGCAAGAGTTCACAAAACTCCCAGGAAGCAAGGAGGAGCCCTGTTGCTCATGCAGTGTTTCTTCCCTGTTCTTCACACAGTGGGGCCTATTTCTGCTCCACTTCAAGCTGCAGAGAAAGCTCCTTTTGATGTGGACAATTCAAGGCTGGACACTTCATAAAGAAGAGAGGCTCCTAAATTAGTGTAGATAAAGGCATTACAGTATTACTTACAGATAGATATCTTCTACAACCTTAATGGGAAGATGTCATGAAATGGTCGGGTCAGGAATGTGGGCATTGAATCTTGCCAACGTGCTCCAAGTGTAGTGTGTATCTAAAAGCCACAGTTTTATTGTTTTCTTTAGCCTACGTAAGCAACAGTTTTTCTAAAGATGCTGTATTTAATTCCATCCATTGGGGCAGCTGGAGCTGTTCTCTTTCCTGCAGCGCCACGTAGATGCTACCAGTAGGTAGGTGCCTGTCGCAGCAAAGTGGAAGGTCTACCTTGTTTTGTGAAACTATGTGGTGGCTTTTATTTTTTAATAAGTTATTGCTCCATCCACCGAGTCTCTAACCTGATGACTGAGGAAGAGGGGCTTGCATCAGATTCCTGACATTGACCTTTCTGACTTAGGTAATGATACCAGGAGCCAAAACTCTCATCAGCATGGTTTTTGGCTTCAATAACATGCCCATGGCATTCAGCAATATATGAGGCCCTGGATATGATAGAAAACTGAACATCTTTCTCTTTCTTTCTAATGTTATTATTGTAGAATTTCTTTTAGGACTACGTAATATTATCTAAAAAAGATTTTTCTTTAGCCACTTAATAAGCTTTAATATGTCCCTCATAAACGTATTATATTTAAAAATGTCCCTAAGTTTTAAAATCCCACCTTTCCATGCTGTTTCTCCAGTGAAAAGCTAAATGCAGCATCCTTGACTTTTTTGTTCATCAATGAACTAATAAGACATCTTTATTGTGAGAAGTCTCTCACTATCTTACACTGATGTCTGGCTAACAGAGCAGGTTTATTCCACCGGGGGTTAAGAATATTTAATCCTTTAACGCTGACATACACAACACATCGCCATGTCAGCTACAGCTGTTTCCAAACATCAGTAACAAAATTATAGATGGTTTTGAAGCTTCTGTGGTAGAAATGAATACGTTTGAGGATTCAACTTGCTGACAGTGTTTATGTAATTTAATCTTGCCATCTGGTAGAAAGTAAACATTTTTTAGGAAATTCAAGTTAAAGGTAGCAAGCCCCTTGTGGTTTCTGGCTGCTGCAAATAGCCCAAGTTTAGCCAAGTTGATGAAAGTCTCCAGTAGGGAGGGGATCGTGGTTTTATTTAAAAGATCGTTATACAACTGCATTGATGCATAAAATTGTTTTAGACCATTTGCTTTATTAACTTCACTGTTTATTCAATAGTTGTGTGCCTTTCTTCTGCTCAGAGAAAACCCGCATGCTCTTCAGCGTGATGTAATAAAACACACAATGCATATGTGTTGCTGAAGCATTTTAAGTGATTGCTTTTCTTCTCTTATTTTTATTCTTTTCCTCCTATTCCTCCTTGTTTTTGTTGGTTTTTTTTTCATTCTACGTGATGATTTCATTCTCAAACAGCTACTTTTTCCCTTTCTTCAGTTGCTTTGTTCTTTCCTGAGCTCATTATTTCTTTTTGCTTTTTAATCTCGGTTTCCTAAAGAAACACAGCGTACCCAATCCTACTGTGTAGGCATCAGTCCCACTGTAATAATTTTGAACATGTTAGCCAATTTTAAACAACTTTGACAGCCAGAAAAAATTTCAAAGACATTGAGTTCCGATAGCATCTGAGACCAGGTGGCTTTGTAGAAAGGAGACACCTTAACAGCTCCCCATAGCATGAGCTGTATGTAGTGAGAAAAAAAGATAGAAGATGTTTGTAGCAAATCATGATTAATTAACTGTGCTGCTCATTAAATTGCTTAAGTGCTTCCTCTCTCCCCCTGCTATGTTGTTCTACCACTTTGTGTTTGTGCCATCCGATTAGAAGTTACCCAAGGTGAGGGGAAGCAGGATCCTACTGTCACAGCATAAAGCACAGATACGTATGTAAGGCATTTCTGGTAAGAAACTGTTTCCATAGCTGTGTAAATTGGGAGGGATGGGCAGTGACAGCAGTTTTTATTTGGCTGATAGGGGGCAGAACTGAAGGATATTTCTCCTTCAGTTATGTCTCCTGGATATTTAATTTGCCTTTAGGTTTTGGGCCTTTGAGATTATATTTCTCTTACTCAATTCTGCTTTTAATTCATCAGTGAAATCTTAAATTCTCACGTGAATTGTACTTTAAGGCAACCTTGTAATTGCAGTGTTACAGATCTAAGGGCTTGCAGAAAGATCGGCAAGCACGTGGGCACCTACTGATGTGGAGCCTTTGGCTCCTGGGGCAGGAGGGCAGGAAGCACTGTGCAGCCATGAGAACTTAGCAGAGGTGGTTTGGGAGTGTTGAAAGGAATCCAGAGCTGTTCAGGGCCCCAAAACATGGCTGCAAACCCAGGAGAGAACTGCAGGTGGTTCCTATTTAACTTTTATGTCTGGAGAACCCAGCTGGCTCTTTCAGCCTCCATTTTCTCTGCTGTTGGAGATCATATTCTCACATCCTTCTTGAAATCTAAATCCTGCTTTGCTCTGGCAGTATTGATTTATTTACTTAGGCTTGTATGGGCATGCTCATGTTCTGCTAAAATTAAAAATACTGTTTCCATGTAAAAGCTGGAAGAGTAGTGGGATTTTAAACTACATTGCTTCATATTCAGTGGAAGCTCTCTGTCTGCATCTTTATAGGTCTGAACAGGCTTTTAAAAAAGAACAGTCTCTAAGCCTTGATAATTGAACCTAAGCTCCCAAGTTGCTTATCTGCCTCCAAAATTTAAACCTGATCCTTGTAAAACTGCTATGAAAATCTGCATGAAAATGAAATAGGATGTTAAAGGGAACTTGCTCATCTAGACTTCTTTCTTAGTAGTAAAAGCAACCACTTCAGGAGAGTAGATCTGATTTATAGCATTTTCATATGGATGGCTTCCCCAGGCCGGCAGTTGGTGACCAAATCATGGCACATTCCGGCATGACCTGGGCATTTGGCTTGTAATAAGGCTGCAGGTTGGTGAGTTCCTAAACGTTTATAGTTTTGCCCTCTGTTAAATAAAGACTATGCTTTACTTTCATGCAGTAAAATTTAATGAGTTGTAAGTCAGGTTTTGCTTTAGTTGTAATTAGTTTAGCATATAATTATCATGTCTAATAGCAATTTGAAATCTTCTTGCATCTTGATCTCATTCCATCTTTTAAAGAAAAGAACAACAAAGACGTCCGCATCTTAGATGTATTCAATCAGTAGCTCTAATGTGGTCTTATTGGTCAATTGTAGTAAAGACTGTATAAATCTTTAAGTGGCAAAAGTGATGCATTCATTTATGTTTGATTTGTGTTACGTTAAGAAGATATAGAAAAATGTTTTACGTGGGACTAGTTTTTATTAGACAATTGGATGAGAAATAAAAAATGCTTTGGGTTTTCTGGGGGATCTTGTAATATTTGCTCTTTGATTCTTAGCTTTTTTTTTTTTCTTTCTTTTTTGCATTTGTATTACAAAATTAATTCTAGAGCTCCAGCTTTCATAATATAACTGGGAAATGTGAACAAGAACAGTAATCATCAATTTTCAATAAATGATGTAATAAATCTCATAGATAAAAGGTAATAATAACATTTGTATATAGGAAGGTGGCATATCTAAAGAAGTTGCCCTGACAAAGTGCCTTCTGAGAGCTCTTCCTTCGGATTTCCTTATGGGAGCAAGTGCTATAATAAGAGAGAAATGTAAACAACCTGGCATGATTTTAGCTGTGATGGAGTTATGGGGAGCCATTTTCACTTCTAGTCCAAAGCACCTTACTGTTTTGCAGGCACCACAACTAGCTGTGGTGGAAAATACTACTTGCTAGTAATGTTCTCATTGAAATTTCATTTATATTATCTGTTTTATCTATATTATCTAATATTAAGACCCTTACGTTTGCTCTGTAGAAGGGCTCATCTTTTTCTCTCTGATCCTTTCATCAGTTTGTAGGTCAGCCTATTGACTATAATTATGATTAATCAGAGATGGCACTTCTTGAAATATTAGGTAAGTGAACGGTAAACAGTCTGGTATGGGATGGATATCTGTCTTTCAGAAGCTGTAAGGTCTGATTACAATTAGGAGGAATAAATGACCACAATTAGGGAAAAGGTATTTGATTATTGACAGCTAAAAAGGAATGTGTTCTCTAAGCTCTGCAGGGGTTCTCTCTCCTTTTTGGGAAAGGAATTTTCAGTTCCTTTTCTGCTTTTACCTGTCTTGTGTATGTATAACAGATGTCTGGGTTTTTTTATATGTATACGCACCAGTTAAATTCAGCAGACACATCATGTCATTCACCTTCTCAAGTTTTCTATTTTAGGAGAGTGAGTGAAGTACAGCTCTTAATTCTGCTTCTGTTTTTACAAAGCAATTGCATTCCCGGTATTGGGCATTTTAAGTGTCTTGTAAGAACAGAATATTGGTTTTTATTTGATTGTATTTATACATATATTTATATATATATATTTGAGTATGCAGACATTGCAGGTAATGATGTCACTCAGTGTTATGTATAAATATAACACTTATGGTACATAAATAAAGGCATCACACAGAATTAAGAGCTTAACATATAGAACACGCTTGTGCAAATAATGCACTTTCAAGTTTCTACACATATCCACTTGTTAACTTCAGTCATACTAAGGCTTCAGTGAGAATACTATTGAAAGCTCGAATAAAATGGTGAATTTATTGGAAAAATAATAGGGAAAGTATAACAGCTCTTGGTATTTTTTATTTTTATTTTTTACTTTTCCAAATGAAGCTAATCAATAAAATATTTTAGTTACCAAAGCAATATTAAAATAGTCTTGTTAATAATAATAATTTTATTTATGTATTTTGCATCTAGGATGCAAAAAACTCTAAACTTTGGTTTAAGGAGGTGCTGTTTTGACATCATGGGTTTTAAAGTCCACTTGAAATCCTAATTTAATAATAAAAAAAGGAAGTCAGATGCTTCTGTTATTGATCAAGGCACTCTAGTTAGAAAACAAATGTGGAAATTGCTCAAATACCCTGCTGTTTACAACAAAGACTAGTCTAAGCATAAATAAATGGAAATGTTCTGTCTTTAAACTGAAAGGAGTCTAAGAAAAAAACGAACCCATTTCAGTGTGGCAAATTAAGTGTGAATTTCATTTTGAAATAAATAAGAGAAGTTTTCCTTTTTTTCCCCTTAACTGTGTTTTATCCAGACGTATAAATATGGTGTTTACTACTAAGCAGTTTCAGAAGATCAGAGTCATTGGAGCCAATGTGCGTTTTCTAGGCCACAGCGACTGAGCTGATTGAGAGAAGCGAGAGATGTGGAAATCTAGAATAATAAGAAGTGTGCACATAAACCTGGATTTCAGTAGGATGCTTGGAATTGAAAGAGGGTAAATTCAAGCGTCCCCTCCAAACTGAGAAACCTTTTCAGAAGATAATCAGCCAATTATGGCACTGCCTATGGATTATTATTTCTTATAGATCTCTGCAAAAAAAAATCATCTCTTCTGTGATAATGCTTTGGACTCAGTATGATTCATATATTTTATGTGGTTGCGAAGGTAAATCATAGTACACAGGCAATTAAATAGTCATCACACAGAATGAGAATATAGCTGCCCTTTTATGTGTATTGTGGTAGTAGTTAGCAACATTACAGGAAATAAAAGCACTTTTTTGCTGGATGTAGGATAGTACAGAGCTCTACAGCAAAATACCAGGATTATTTTTTTTTTTTAATGTTTTCTAGAGCACAAATGCAGTGGGTGCTTTCTCTTGTTCCATTCTTCAAGTCAACATCAAGATGATGTCAGATCTACTGAATGATTAATTACTGAGCAAGAAATCTTCAGGTTGTTCTAAGTGGCGTCTACATTGGATAAGCAAGTTATTGGTTTGCTGCTCGGTTTAGGTGTAGGGTTTTAAGTTGTGATGTTATTTACCTGTATTTTTGCTGCTACCTTTAAGGTATGACAAGTAGGAAAAACATTTCTAGGTCTGCATGAGATTAAGAGAGCGTAGGAGTAGATTGAAGTTTGGTGGCCCCGTTTGAGATATATATTTCTATACAAGAGAGGGCAGAACAGCCATAAGAGCAGGTTAGATGAATGGCTAAAAGAAGATGGATTGGGCACCAGGTGGCACCATTTTCCCATAACAGTATAATAGTTGATGGATGGCAAATGCTTCCAGTAGTTCTTATAGGCTTCTAAATGTTTCTTTCTGTTGACATGAGCATCCTCTCCCTGCTGTAATTTCTCACATACTCTTTCTTTGGTTTTGGAGCTGTTGGTTCTGGGTCAGCTCTTTTGGAAGTAGCACAGTGGTTGGTGAACGGTTCAGGCACTGCTGCGCATGTCTGCTGACCGCTTCCCAGAGATGTTGCAGGACAGGACCAAGCATGCAACCATGTATCTGCATCAAGTGTAGAATGTGTAAAGGAGGGTAGGGGCTAAGGGAGGAAACAGCCTTAGGGTGACTGGGAGAAAGGTCAAGAATTTATCAGGCAAGGGCTGATAAGTAATTGAAAATCAGATGTATGGAAGGGAAGTGGAGAAGCATAAGGAGACTAGGCAATGAGGAAAAGAAAATCATGCAAAAAAAGAAACTAAGTGTTCTTTCTTCTCCTGCTTTCTGTGGGAGTTTGATTCCTTTAAAAAAAAAAAAAAATGGAGAGGAGAAGAGAGAAGCATTACAAAGAACAAATGGGCATAAGAGGAGAGAAAGAATTCAAGAGAAAATCAATTTTATCTTATTTCTTTAAGGCGGTTTATGGAGAACCTCTTTTAGCTCTGGTGGGAAATGGCAGAAGAAATATTAGAGGTGTGATGATATTCAAGTTTTACCAGCCATCCGGTGTAGCTTAAGCCTCTGACTGTCAATGGTGATCTAGCAAGAGATTTTACACTTGTTAGCCAAGTTTGTGCTCGCCTCATTTACGTGTCCAGTGTTTGAATGGCACAATTTCTTGACATGTTACCAGAGGCTTAGCTACAACAAGACACAGTGACTGTAAGTTTTGAGTTTTGCCTTGGCATCTTCATTCAGAATCTGTGATTAAAAGTCTTTTTTTTTTTTTTTTTTTTTTTTTTTTTTTTTTTTTTCCTTCTAGATTGTACTTACTGCTAGATTTTGAAGCTTGTTATACACATTGCTTCAGAAGGCATTTTCTGTCTTTAGGATAGGAAAGTATATTTCAGGATCTGATAACAAAAAATCAACTTTTTCAAGGTTGCTGACCCTGACACTTTCAGACCGTCTTGAATTTAGTTAAACTTCATTTCAGGCTGCTTTTATAGACCTTCCCTCCCTCCCTTCCCCCTTGAGTATTCCCTCGGTGGTCTTTCAAAAGCCAGGTGTCTGGGATTGTCTCCAGCCTCCTCTGAAAGCACCCCAGGCATTGGATTAATATGTGAGAGCTGCCTTTTATTTCAGTCTCTCCATTTACATAATGCCTGTTCATTCAAACTTACTTTGAATGTACAGCCAAGTTGAGCCAGAACCTTTGCAGGGCATTAGTTCATAGTATCGTGTTGTTGCATTTATTTTAGTTTATTTTTTATTTTTACTGAATTTAATTTCACCTCTCCAGAGTGAAAACAAAGGGATATTACATGTCTGGATTTCTGATTCACATGTGCATTTTTAAAGATCTTTGCTGGTCTTTACATGGAAGAGCTGAAGAGAAGTATTTAGAAATGCACTCTTACTTAGTGTGTGACTTCGGATCTAATATTATGGTGACAAATTCATGGTATACAAGTGTCGTGATGGCACACTGCTAGCATCAAAAATATGTTCCAGGATATGCAGAACAGATCTGTCTAGACTGCACAGACGTAGCGCTGTTATACCAGGTTCTCACTCTGAAAGCATTGTTCCAGTGAAATGTAACACTTCGGTGGAAGGTAATCATATTTGCTGAAGTGCAGTACTGAATTACTGATATCTCAAGAAACTAAAGTTCTTGTAATCTCCTGTTGAAAGTGTACTGAAATGCAGGTTGTTTTTCATTGCTTTACCTTTTGCTGTTTAGCACTGAGGTGAAAGTCCTGATATTCTCAGAGGTGTTACAGTAGCCCGGTCGCTTAGGATTGCAAGGAACAACTGCAGACAAGAGTGCTTGTTCAAAATGATCATGCTGCTGAATTTGCAAGCAGAAAGTATCGTTAGCGATTGCTTTCATCAGAGGCGATATCCAGCTTCTCTTGCCTGGCCAGCACTTGAGCAGTGAGTAATTGGAGAGAGTACTCTTATGAAAATAAAAATGGTTAGGTAAAAGAGCCACAATTTTGAATACGTTCTCTGTTAGTTATTGATAGAGCTTCATGCGGCAAGTTGCTTTGAATGATGCAGCTCACTGAGAACACGTTAGAATTTTTACAAAATTTATTTCATGAACACCAGCAATTCAATGGTCAGCTGATTCAGGGACACAGGCATAACGTTGTTGGCAGTGCTTGATTTCCCTAATGAGCAAACATTTTTTTTTCCTTTACTTTGTTCTGTCTGTAATTCACATCTTCATGGAAACAGACTGAAGCACTATATTAGTAGTGTTGCTATGAGATTATTTTTGCTGTTAGCCTACAGTGCTATTGTTTATAGTCATTTAATGACTTCAGAAGGATAGCAGAACATTCTACCAGCATTTATAAATGTTGATGCATGTGTTATCTGGCTTGAAACTTACAATTTTAGGAATATTTAAATGATGCTGAAGCATGGAGAAGCTTCCTTTTTCTGTTGTTCTCTTCTGATCCAAAGTTGCTCATCTTTGTCAGCTTTATTTTTTTTCTCAAAAGGTCATTTGTTATTTAAGTTTTTTTTTCTTTTTTTTCTTTTTTTTTTTTTACCTTGCACATGCCAATAAAATAAGGTTTCATTAAAAACCACACTTCTTAGATTAGAGTAGATTAGTTGTCTACTTTATAATAAAATCATGAAATATCTAAGCAGTGGAGTTATAATAAAAAGAGCATGAAAATGATTAGATCTAAGAGCTGATCAGGTATATTGTGTGGAAGATAACCACACAAGATTGCTGCCAGATAGGCTTTGGCATTCTCATATATGTAAGCAGTTAAGCTAAGGATTAAAAATGGCAAATTTTAACACGTGTTATGAGAAGGTGTAGATATGGAGTAAGTGATTATGAATACAAAGCATGACAGTTGTAAACAGTTTTTTAAAAATCACTACTTACAGGGTGAGTAACAGAATAGCAAGAAAATAACAGTAATAAAAATAAGAGATGATGGATTGGAATAGAAATCTATTTGTACTGTGAAAAAAGAATACTTATTAGACACAAATTCCATAACCTATTGGCAGAATTTTTGCTATAGTAGAGTATCACATTACTCACTGATGCAGGTGAGGGGAGGAGATGTAGGGGGTGTTGGAATCCCTGATGGTATTCTCTCAATTTTGTCCTTGTCTTAATGCACTATGGTTTTCTGTATATATTGAGGTCCCCTTTTCACCAGGTCTCCATCTGTTGGGAGAAAAATGTATTACTTACAGTGCTTTATGAAAGCACTTTTTCCATTTCTACTGCTTCTTTTCTTCCCTGCGTGCACTGATTGAAGTCTTAGATGATGCATCTTATTATGCATCAAACCTCTGCAAAATGAACAGAAAAATCCACATCATCAGTAGATGAGCAAAGCTAACATATTCAGAGCCATTGCAGCATTTCAGGCAGTTTGGTAAAGAATTAGAGAATTACTTAAAAAAAAATAATATAATAGTAATAAAAAAACAATACTCTTACAAGTTGTGTGACCGTGTTGACCCTTGATTATACAAATCACGATACCGTTTTCACAAAACAGATTTTTTCAGTGTATTCCCCTAACATTTTTAAATTGAAAACAGAATTTTTTTACTTAACTGCTTGGAAATAATTGTTGTACAGATAGCAATGAAAGGCTGAGTTTGTGATGATAGCCTGGGAGCGGTCTCAGACAAAAGTTTGGTCATTATAGCTGTGTTGATCAGTGAGAAGAAGAGAGCCCACGATGACTGAAGGGAAAGAAGAAACGAAAAGGGGAAAAACAGCAGGCAATAACTGAGCTGTATATGTTTAAGGATATGAGAGGGATTTTGTTGCTAATCTGTCACAGACTCCAAATTCCTTAGCCTGACTTTAGGCAGAGACGTGCTGCTAAATTACTCAGTGAGAAGTCCTCCGCTGGAATCACAGGAGAAAGACTTAAAGAAAGAAGGAGTAGTGTATTTCAGTAAGTGGTTTGAGGTTAGCTGGAAGAATCATATGTAACAGAAATCAGTCATGTTTTCTAAATATTTGGGATTTCACAGAAATATGTTAAGGTTCAGGTGCAATTATTTCTATTTATTGTTGCTTATCTGGTATTTGAAGCGTGAATGAGTATTTTGTACAGTCTGATTATAGGTTTTTTTATCAATAATGTAAAATAATTTAAGAATAGCATATAAAAAGTGCTGTTTTCTGGGTGGTTGTTTGTTTGTTTGTTTAGACATTAGAAAGCACTGTTATTGGGAGTTGTAAAACAGTTTTAAGTGTCAGGCGTTTTGTGAAAGTAACGCTTCCTACTTTATGATGTTGGCAGATCGTTATGAGCGTAGCATGCAGACTCCTGTTCATTACTGGCAAAAGTGCTCAGCTGATGGTGGTGACTGTTGAAAAAATAGCTGAGAATTCATTCCATCAATCGAACAGTTTTTTATACTCTTTATGTCTATAGTTTCCATGGAAATAAATGAGGCATTACTTTCAGAGCAACCTACATCTGGTAAGACAAAATCCTTGACTTAATTACTTCATTGCATATGAGAACCTTATAAAAAGAAAACTTGTACACGAAGCTGACAAGAGGCAATTGTTACTGCAATATAAACATATTTTAAAAGGCTGAAATGTACACAAGCTGTGTAACTGAAAACTTTTTAAATAGCTGTGTTGCAGCATGCAAAATGAGTGATTCTTCTATAGCATATTTTCTTGTTACAAAGTAGCTTTAGTGATAAGAGTATTGGATTTAAATTAATCACGTTAAAGAGGCATCTGTATTTACTTCTTATCTGCCAAAAATTGTCTTTTTAATTAAATTTGTTATAGCAGGTGGAAGTTTTGGTGGTGTAAAAATTGCTTAGCAGGCTGTGTAACAATACTTAATTTTTCCTTTGTGCTGCACAATAACTAGCAATAATAAGGGGGGGTAGAGGGGGGTTGTAAGATGTATTAATACAAGTATGCATTGTGCCTCCAACCCCTTCTTTTTTTTTTTTTTTTTTTTTTCTTGGAGTCATTCTGACTTTATCATAAGTTTGCATGTTAGAGGAGATCAGTGCGTGCTCTGGATAAGACCTGAAGGTCTTTCCTGAAGATGCAGACTGGCACATTTTCAGTTCAAACAGATCGAGAGCAGATGCTCAACAATGGGAAAATGGAACAGCGCTTGGGCTATCCTGACAATAACTGTTTTGAGATGAAGGAAACATATGGAACTGTGCTAGCAGAGAAATCCTCCAAATAGCAAAGCCTCAGGAAGGCTCAGGTTGTTACTGTTTTTCTTGGCTGATGCTGATATGCAGCAATTTCTGAGGAATGGGTGAAACGGGAAATAGGGGCTTCCAAGTGGAAACTTCAGTCTGCTTCTTCAAGAGGAAATTTAAGAAGGCTGCCATTATAGATCCTGTATCTGATACTTAGGGTGTAATGTCTATAGCTGACCTTGGGGAAAAAAAATGACACTGACAACAAACTGCATATTTTAAGCCATGAGTAATGGAGCATGGATACGGTTATTCACTGAGAGTGGAGAAATGCCTTTGAGAGATGGACTTTTAAAAATCCAAGTTAGGTAGCTTTTGAAAGCAGGTATAGTACAGCTGCAACTCATTCTATTTTTTTTATTGGAAGACTAAGAGCAGTAATGGCCTCTCTTTGTCTGGTAACAGGCAAATGGCAACTTGGAAGATGGGAGAGAGTTTGGCTCTATTGCAGAAGCCTTGGTCTTGTTCTGTAAGTTAAAATTTTCAGTTGCAGTGAAAGTAGGTTTCATTTAAATATCCTTCATTTGATGGGATTGCAGGTTCTGTAAGTATGCAAGCAGGAGCATGCCTAGTAAAAGAAGTCAAGAAGGCAACACATAGTTAAAATTAAGCACCAGTTGGAATGCTTATGCAGCTTCACCACTCAGTTGGGTCTGATTCTGCTGCATTGAAAACAGCTTGTATTCTATAGGTGCCACGTAGTATCTGCCAGATACCTCACGCAGGATTCATTCAGAATGTAGGACAAAAAAAAAAAATTGTTCTTGAGGGTAAGTTACTGATATGTTGTGACTAGGAGGAAAAAAGTATATATTTTGCCATCTATTATACCTTAAAGATGTTTAGTATCTTTCTTAAGACACTTTGTCATAGAGTCATAGAATATCCTGAGCTGGAAAGGACCAGTGAGGATCATCGAGTCCAACTCTTGGCTTCCCTTCCCTTAGCTTAGGGGCACTCAGCTGCATCCACACTGAGTGGCACTGATGTTTTAAAAAACGTAGATGCCAAAAGATAGAATATTAGATGATTCCTCTAAGCCTGTCTGTACGTTAATATTCCTCTTACTGAACACTGAAAGACCATTGCACTAATGCCCCTTATAAAACCAGCCTGAGTTAAAGCTCTACACAGCAGTAGGCTGTAGCTTACATACTGGAATCAAATACATTGTTTTCCAAGAAGCTGCAGTTATTATTTCCAAGGGTTGTCATCCTGTCACATTATTTAAATAGTAATTTACAATTAGAAGCATTTAAAAAGCCTGTAGAATAGTACTTAATATCCCCTGCTTTTTTAGAATCTCACCTGTGCTGGAACAGCAGAGCTGAGATGTTATGCAGGTGTTTTTGTGCACAGACAGGTGGAAGGAAGCAAGAAGTGATCAGATGAAGTATTCTGTGAATGAAAAACTCCTTCATTTGGAGTAGGGAGTGTTGATCTAGGCAGGCAGAATTGCTGTGCTTTTACAACTTTTCTAGAAAGCTTTTTTTACAAAGCTATTTAAAGAAACTAAAATCCTTAGTGATAGCAATGGTAGTTCAGTTGGTTTTTGTACTAATATATATATATTTTTTGGGGGGGAGAGGGGGTAAAAAGGTACTTTTATTTTCTCAAGATTTGTTTGGAACAGACTGCCTTATTATCTGTACAGTTCTTTTACATAAAAATGCTACCGTATTTCTTCTTATTATTTTTAAAAAATCGGGATATAATCTCACAACCTCTGGATTTTCTGCTTAAAATGCTGGGGTTTTTTTTGTTGTTGTTTCCTTTTAGTTTTGTGTGTTTTTTTTTTTTTTTTTTTGAGAGCTGCTGTCTTTGAGACACATTCTGTGAGTTTCTGCATTTCTGCATTTCAGTGCTAGTGGTTGCACATAACTGAGCTGGTCTTACAATTCAGCATACATGATATGTTACTTTAGGAGTTTTTTCCATTTATTAGACACGTTTGTTCATTTTTTAAAAAATATATATTATTGTTACTATTGTAAGCTATGAATCAATTTCCTAGCATCTTGATTGCACGTTGTACCTAGGATGGATCACTCATACAGGGTAAAGCTGTGTGGTCCACTTCTGTTGCTGTTGAAGTACAGTTCTTGATATGCAATCTGTAAGGTTTTTCACGAAAAAGAATACTAAAATGTTGAATATTGTAACTGGATTGCATGCTACCATGCTTTATTTTATTCAGTGAGTTCTCCTTAACTGATGATGTGTGCCATGGATCTTTTATGTACCCTGTCATTTCCAGCTGTTAATCAGAGGTGGTAAGGTCCGAGTTGGTGGTACAGCAGAATAAACAGCATGGTCTTTACAAACACTTGAATATTTGAACAAAAAGTGTTTTACGTGCTCACAGTGGGCCATTGTGGAGACTTGATGGTGAGTTTGATGTCTGGCACTGGGCCACTCAGGTCCTCCTGAACTTTTGAATGTAAGATTAGAGCTGGAGCAGAGTTCTCAGGTAGCGGGAATAGGATAATGGGTGATCCTTTGTAAAGCCTGGAGTTGGACATAATGATTCTGATAGAACCTCTTCCAATTCAGGATGTTCTGTGATTATATAATTAGAGGGGTGGATTTCTAGCATAAAATATTGTTGTTATGTAGTTAAAAAATATTAGGTTGCAAACAAAGGTTATGTTTCTTTGATTGCTGAGTACTGGACATGGAAATAAAATGTATTATTTAAAGTATGGATACTGAGGAATAATTCTGGGGATGACATTTTGAATGTATCAGAAATGGGGTAGAAAGAACAATTGACAAGTATTCTGGAATCATAAAATCATGGAATGGTTTGGGTTGGAAGGGACCTTTAAGATTACCTGGTTCCAACTCCCCTACTACAGGCAGGAACACCTCCCATAGACCAGATTGCTCAAAGTCCCATCCACCTGGCCTTGAGTGCTTCCAGGGAGGGGGCATTCACATTCTGGTAGACTTCAAAAGAAAAGAAAAGTTAATTAAAAAAAAAAAAAAAATCTAGATTGACAAAATGGTCAGTGCAAATAATGATTATTTCCAATTTGAAATCCCTTTCATCAGTGCATGTGCATATATATATGTATATGTATATACACACACATAACACTTAACAAGCATTTTGGTAATTCTGTACTTTAAAAAGGTAACAGATAAGCAATATTTTATTTATATGTTATCTATTATATTTAAGCTCTCTAAAGTGCACTTTTGAAGTATTATGTTCTCTGCATCTATTGCATTCTTATTTTTGAGGTACACAGAAATGGGCATTAACTTAAATTTCAGTTGGTAAGCGCTGTTAACTAGTTGTTTGAGTAAAGTTAAGCGTGCTTTTCCCTGCAAGTGGTATTAATACTACAAATAGGACAGTTAAGTAGTATTTATACATATTACATTTGATCTGTAGAACACAGTAAAAGTGTGGTATTTGCAGACTTCAGTTCTTTTCATGCCTGCTGCTGAATTTAAATAAATAACCTTTCACCCTCATTTTCCCATTTGTGAAATAGGAACAGTCCCAGTGTATGTGTTCTGTGTTATAAGTAGCATTATCATTATGATATCAAGCATTCATTCAGGAGGATATATTTGCAAGTACAGTTTTTCATTTTGGTTACGTTATTTTCTCCTGCTTCTTTGTATACAAATTTAAGAATAAAGTATCTCTGTGGAGCTTGTGCCTCAGCATACTAACTGATCAGCAAAACATCCTCTGCTGAATAACAACATGAAGTATATAGCACGATTCCTTATATTGGAAATGTGATTAGTAGCTTGCTATTTTGAAGGTAGTTTATATATATTAAAGGTATAAGTCTTTGCATTCAGAGAACTATATTTCAGTTGCTTCTTACTGATGCTTTCTTTTAGCAAGTGGAAATGCATGCAAAAATGCAGACAGTTTTCCACTTTGGATCCTAGCTAGCATTAGCCTTCTTAAACAGTGCTCTAAGCTTTAAACAACTTTTAGGTGTGTGTCTGTGAATATTTTGATTTTTCATCCCTTTGTGCATTTTGAAAACAGTTGTGTGGGGAAACAAATATTCACTGATGTGCCAAAGACATAAGAGATAAGCATTTGGGAGGGAAAATGAGAGGGTATTTGAAGTTGTTTGTTTTTTTGTTTTTGTTTTTTTTTTTTTCTCCTCCACGTGCGAACAAGAGAATTACAAATAACAGTAGAAAATATTAAAAGATGTTAATCTGGCATGGAAGACCATAGCCATGCTGAAACTATTACATTTCTCCATCAAAAATAAACAAAAAACTGAAAACCCAAACACTTCTGCCTTTCACAAGTCAGTTATTGTAAACATAAACCCAGAGAGCTAAGGAATATCTATGGTTTTGTTCTCTGTAACTGCTATCATTTAACATTTACAAGTGAGTTTGGAGATTCCTAGGTGGAAAATCTAGTTCTTTATGTCCAAGTTAGGATTTATTGAATGCTGTATATAGTTGTGTGATATGGAAGTGTAATTGTAAGGCTGCTGAAGATGTGAGCTGATCAGTTACACATTTTTATACTTCAGCCTCTCTCAAAGTTATTTATAAAGTAGTTACTCGTGGATAAGGCTCCAGGTTTGGATGCTTATTGGGTTGCTTGAGCTTGTTAGAGGAAGAATATTGGGGAGTTGCAACTTGGAAGAAATAATATCTGAAGTGGTTATGTGCAAGCTTCTGTCTGAGGTCTACGTCAGCTGAAGGGTTCTTGGATCTGAGGATCACCCAGGCAACTATTAAAAGCAAGTTTTTTGTTCTGTTTAGAGATCATTTTGGATTAAAAATTAGCAGAATAAGTATATGTCCATTGAGTCCTTAAAATGCTGTTAAAGCTCTAAAATGGAAAGTTGTCAACGTCTCTGTTAGATGAAATGTTGTCTTGATTAAATTACATTTTTGCTAGTTCTGGTAGTGCTTTGTATTGTCAAGGATTTGAAAGGGATTCACTAGGACAACTACCAATATACTGTCTGATGGTTGTTTCACAAGCATTGAAAAATCAGATAGTAGCTGTAGTGTCTGCTTGCCTGCCTGTGTCTATGACATGAGAGCTGCCTGAAAATTCTCATGATTATGTATTGTTTTCCCTGCTAGTTGTACCATTGGCTTAATTTGCTTTTTTTTTTTTTTTTTTTTTTTTGGTAACATATACAGGTGACATAAATGTGCCATTTTGTTCAAGAAAATGCATTGAAATTTTACTGTGTGAAGCATGGCACCTCTCTTATGTAAAAGATGTCAATTCAAATGAGGAGTATGCTAATTAATGTTATGTAGGCTGCATGACATTTAACAAGCAGAATAGATTTCTAATGCATCATTAGCAAAAAAATTTCCTTTAAAATTGCTCATAACTTGGAGTGCCTTTGCATGCCATTTGTTTGTTGTCTTGAACCATGGCCTTGCTTTTTTAGTCTTGATAAGTTGCAAATACTATTGATTTCCTGTACTGGTAGCCTGTGTATTATGATAAATGGCTTAGGCACCAGTATTCAGCAAGATCTCAAATTAGCAAACAATATTATGTCTTAATAGCAGTATGTTCTTAAGTGCAGTAGGTGAAGTAGCCCACACAAACAGTAGTACTAAGGAACATTTACTGTAAAGGTCTGCCATGCGCACTTCTGAAGGCATCTATATGTGAACATGCAGTACTTCCAGTCTGTTCAAATACCATAAAAATGGAAAAATTAACTGTGAATTTAAAGTAGGTTAACTTAATGACTCGCCTATTATGATGTTAATGAATCAACAGATACCTTATGTTAATGATTCGTGTACTGAACTTGAGCATAGCAAGCATAGTCTTCTTTTGAAAGGTACATAGAAGTTGCTGAGACACTGTATTGTTTCCTTTTTCATGAACTGATAGGTTGGATCTCATAGGAAAGAAAATTCAGTGCTCTGGTATTTAAGGAATTGTCTGTTAGCCTTGTGATCTTTTCATTCTGCTTTTGCAGTCTAGGTTAACGATGGAGATATATCCAGAGAAGATCTATTTAGGAATAAGAATTTGTGAGTTAGAACTGAGTGTTAAGCTATAGATTCATAGAGGAAAAAGGGGGGGAGGGGGAAGGAATTTGTACAGGAATACCTAGCATGCAGAAATATTGTCTGGGATGGTCTTTAATAACACCTTAGAACTTGCTATTCAATGGAGCAATCAAGCTGTTTTTAAACAACTGGGAACTCAACTTTAAAAAGTGAGATAAGAGGACAGAATTCAAGATTTTTTGTTCCTTTTGTCATATGTAGGGCTGTGTTGACTGAGGAAGGAAATGCAAGAAAAGAGAAATTGAATTACCAAGTGTCTAGATTATCCTAACAACTCAAAGCTATGAGGAATATTTATGTCTGAACTGCATAGAAGTATGTTGATACGTTGCCATTGGACTTTCTCTGAAATGCTTTCCTACAAATGGAATACAGATGTCTCACAAGGATGAGTCAAGATAGGATGGTGCCACATCCAGGCCTCAGACACTGGCATTAAGCAGGCGCAACGCAACCTCTTCGGTATTTGCGCATCCACATAGTAGTAACTCCCCCACCCCGCAGTAAGGGATGGCAGCTCCTTTGGAAGAATGTTGGTTTTGGAAAAGTTTACTGAATTCATGTGACCTAGTAAGTGGAAAGAGGCTTGAGCTTCCCATTAGTGTCCCCTCATCCTGTTGACTCTGATTCCAAAGAAGCTGTTTTCATGCTGCAGCTGTTCCTAGGCTGTTGACTCCACATAGAGAACACTTCTTATATTTAAATATGTAGTCTACTTCTAATTTTCTAATTTTTTTGTGTGTTATTGAGAAAGAATGTACTTTTTCTTATTGTTAATTCAGCTTCAGTAAATTGGCTTTCCATTTTCCATTGCAAGGTTAGTCTACAAGACGAGCAACAATCAGGCAACTATTTTGTTAACTTAGAGGTCAGCAGCTATTGTTGAGTTTCTTATTTGCTAACGTACTGGAAGGGAAATAAGATTAAATGGAGAATGGGGTTTGAGAAAGATGACATTTCCATATGTAAAAATAGTTTGCCCTTTTCTGTGGATGCCTATAACTAAGTAATATTTGTCCTCAACCTTTTCTGACAATACATGCATCCTACCCTTTGTCTTTCAAAATGCACAAGTTTCTACCTCCCCTACCTCTAGTTGACAAACATAAGTTTTTAACAGATGCACTTCATGCCTCTTTCACAGCTAATAGAAAAACAATAACAAAAACACACCTAAAGCTATTGGTTCAGTTATTTAGCCATGATGAGCAATGGGAGTTAAAGCTGGGGATAGTTTTTGGCTGAGACAAGCTGTATCATATCTCTTGCCAGGAAAGCATTTTCACTGCCATTCCTAACAAATGGATAAAAGGTGCATTGGCACTCCCAAAATGTGGCCATGCCTAGCCTCTTCAATCTGGCATACAAGTGGAGGTGGTCATTGCCATATAGATGGTGATGACTTATGGTAAGTCCAGGTGGACTGCTGGCAGAATGAGCCTTTGATTCTAACATCTGAAAGACTTGTTCGCTACAATAACAGTAATAGAAGGACCAGGCTGGAATGTAAATTTGAGGAAGCTGGGTTTTTTTGTTGTTTTTTTTTTCCCCCCTCCACAGAAATAACTGCATAATATGTTTCCTCACTGTAGGATGCTGCAATTTTAATAAGCTAATGATATAACATGAGGTTAATCTGCAGTTCCCTTTTTCAGAGACAGCTATTTCTGGGAATAGCTGTTTCTCAGCTTTTCATCCCATTTTCTGTCAACCAGACTTCCACAATGAACAGCCTAAAAGAACATAAACAGCAGCTTCTGTTGTGGAGTGCACTTTCTTTTTACTGTAAAGCTATGATTAACCCTTTTAAAAGTTTCTTTTGATGTGACCTGACGAAAAGAGAGTCAGACTGTCCTCTGGGATTTGCCTGCAGTGAACCTTCTTCAGAAATCATGACCTTGACTGTCCAAGTGACATGGCTCCCAAGTTGTTAAAGTAGATCTAAATGAAAAGAAAGCAGGATGTCAAAAATGCATATTTATTTCCGAAGATGAAGTACTGCCAGCAGCTATGCTACGTACTAGTTAAAGCACACGAGTGTACTAACCACACAGGTAGATACAGACAGAATAGAAAGCAAAACCGGCATCGTGCAGGAAGACAGTGGAGCAACCTATAGGAATGTCCTCTTATCTAAACTTGCAAGCTTTTAATAATCAAAAATGAACGTAGGTTGTGTTTATCATTGTCTGGGTGTAGTAGCATATAGACAGTCTTTCTCAGTAACAAGGACATTCTTTGTAATGCAGATGTACATATATCTTTTGTAGCAACATCTTGTCATATGAACCAAAAAATCCCGGGTGAGGCTTTTCCCATCATGGTAGAAGATCTCAATAACTTGTTATTCAAAACTCTATGACAGAATAAATTTCTGTCCTCAGAAATTGAGTTCTTCACACATTTTCCTGGGAAAAAATGCACTCCAGTGATTTTTTCAATGTATGCACTGGGTTATAAAGGGAGTTTCAGAGATACTGTACTTATCAGCTGCACATGAACAGTCAGTGGTTTAAAGAGGGAACCTGGGATGGAGAAATCCAGCTTTCTGTATCCAATTTTACCCGGTGGAATATGGCATTAAACAACCCTGTTGTGTGTTTAAAATTTCATTTTGTCTGTTGGAACAGTAGACCATATGGTTTATCTCGAAAAGCTTATGGATTGTTTGTTTGCTGTTTTCTCATTTTCTACTTTATAAATCAGATGATGTGAGGGAGATTATAATAATCAAAGGTAAACCTTCAAGTTGAGCACAGTGTAAAACCATTCCTTCAGCCTTCTTTTACTGGAGGAGTTGTGCCTTTAAGATTTAAGCTGTACATTTGAACCAAAGTCAGATCGATCTGAGGAGTAAAACTGTGGTGGCAGAAATATTTAGTTAGGGGAGGGTGTGGATGTTCTGTTTAACAAGAACTGTTTGAAAATAGTTCTGTTCTTTTGAATGTGTCAGCTGACTACATTCTGAGAGCCAGTTTCTTTTTGTTTTAAAGAGTATCCTGGTGGTTTTTTTTTTATTATTATTATTATTTTTTATTATTTTTTTTTTCCAATGTGACTGTTTATTTGCTGGTCTCCCTTTATATATTTGTTTTTATGATCTTTTTTTCAAGGTGCATTTTTGTGATATATTCTGCCTCACCTGTATTTGCTAAAAGTGCATAAGCTGTGTAAATGCATGTGAAGTCTCCCACAAATGTGTGTGTGAGACAGGCTGGAAGGCTTTGAGTCACAAGTTATTTATTTAGCTTTTAGCACTGCTTATTACAATTTGAGATGTATGTTTTGCATGTGATACAGTGTTTTTTTCTTCTGAGACTTAAACTTTAAGTGGAACAGCCTCACAAAGAAAATGCTCTTTCATGATAAAATTGCAAAGTGAAAATGAATGAGCAGAGAAGTATGCCAGGGCTATAATAATGTTTGTAACATTCATTAAATTGTCTGTTAAGTAATGTATTCGGACTGACTAGTGTTTCCTAGTTTCTACATCACCCATTATATGTTCTAGTAAATTAAAGCTAGGAAACCTTTGTTGGAGTTACAATACTCGAACTGACATGTAATTCCCCCAGACAATAGGTACAAGCCTGCAAGCCTCTCTAATTCTTTCCAGTCTTTACATTTATTGATTCTTTTGTAAAAGTGTTTCATCCAATCTATTACAAACAGCACTGGTTAGAAGTGTGAAGTTTACCGTGTTTGACCTTAGGCACATTAAAAACAATAGCTATCTGGCACACCGTTGTGCATCCCAGACTTAGTCTTAATCAGAAGGAGGTTTGGACCTCTAACTGCTCAACTGATTTGCTATCCTGCTTTGGTTAGAACTGACAAGCTGATTCTTTGATCTGACTGGTTTGGATGTGAATTTGGTTCAGCTATCGTTTATATTCTAGACCCTGAATGTTTTATTACTTGAGCTGACTTCTATAAGTAGTTCACTTTGATTCAAAGCTTTCTTTTGTCTGGTCTTGGCTGCTGTTTTGCGTATACAGATGTAAGTTTCTTACTGCAAAGTATGGATTAAATCTTTACGTTTTTTCTCCAATATGCCATTTTTTTGCATCTTGTATTAATGAAATATAATGCATTTTTATGTTGTGCATATCTTATACTGTAAAACATATGTATTAAATAATTGATAGTAATCAAACATCTTATTTTTCCCACTATATTCATCATCAACTTCAAAGCTTTGAAGTTTAGTAAATAATTTATGAAAGATTTTAGTGTAAGCAAATCAAAGTGGGCTCCTGATGCTGTGTGCTTTGTCCTTGATCCCGAGCAGAACTTCAGTTTTTAGCCAAAGTGAGTGATAAAGGGTATATGAATAACCTGTTAGGTTCTTTAAACATAACCAAAAATAAAGTTGGAGATTTTATGAAAAAAAAAAGAAAAGAAAAGAAAAGAAAAGAAAAACAAAACTATGAAATACTTTCAGAAAATTCACTGCATTCTAAAATCTAAGATCCCTCTCCCATCCCCTTTCCCCTGTCCTGCCCCATGATTAAATCAGTTATGAATTACATAAGACAATGATGGAAGTAAGTCTTTTTAACGCAATCCAAAACATGTTTTCAGCCCACTTTTGTGCACAGAGCTTTAGTAAAGATGTCTCTTGCTGAGACCTGTTATGTTTGTGAAGGATGATAAAAAGCTGCCCAGCCAGGAAATTAGGAAATACGTGCTTCTGGCCCCTAAGGAAAAAGCCAAAGACTTCAGTGATGCTTTTAGGCACTGAAGAGACCCTTTCCAGGTCATTCATGCTCTTTAGGTTGACTTTTATCAGTGTGTTATTATAAAAATTCCTATATGCTCCAATGATGTTTTCTTAGTTTGAGTGTATTTTCTGATGTATCTAAAGCTTAAAATGTAGCAGGAAAAACATTGCAGTGTCAGGCAGGCACAAAAATTATGTGTCAGTGTGTAACTTCCATGCAGTTTTTAAGGTCTTTCTCCAACCCTCAAAGCAGAGATAGATCAGGACAGAGCAGCATGGTTTGAGTCCATCCCCTTTGAGCAGCAGAAAGCAAAAGCACTGTGGCACAGCTCCTCACACATAGGCTACCTAAGCTGGTCGGAGCTGGGGTTGAAGGGTTTTAATGTTCCTACTAATTTCTGCATTATATATTTGTGTGTGTGTGTGTGTGTGTGTGTGTGAGAGAGAGAGAGAGAGGGAGAGGGAGAGGGAAACATTGTGTACATACTAATATAAAAGGTATGATAGTGGTATTGCTTAAGGCAACAAGGTTGCTGGAGGATCCTTGTCCTTGCTAACTTCTCCCTGTGTGGCTACAGCCTATGGCACATGTGTTACGGTGTGGTGAAGGCCAGAGGTTTTGCTTTGTTTCTGACATGGGCTCTACAGAAGCAGGTGATAAAAACAGGTGCTATTTGGTATGGCCAAAACTTTAAAAATCCTTTCCAGCCCAAACCATGCTATGGTTCTGGAGTTTGTTTTCTTGACGTTCAAGTGGTTGTTGCTCCCAAGATTTCCTGTATGCTACTGTTATTTTCCTTTGAAGTAGCATGCGTTCTACCTTCTACTGGCAACGTTTCAAATAAAAGCAACAAAACTCACCATCTTTTATATTTAAGCGTTAACTTAAATACAGCTGACATTGCAGGCTGCTCAGTGTTATTGGACACTGGAAAATTGTTTCCTTTGGGGGTCTGTAAATGATGTGATGAGCAAGTATTTAATCTTCACTTAGTTCTAACTACTTTCTAAAAACTACTAGGGTTGGGTTTTGTTTTTAAAGCTATTTTTAGCTTTCTTCCCTGCGGCTTTTGGCCATGCCTTTTTAGCTAGGGCTGTGCTCTATTTTTAATCTCTACACTGTAAGATCAGCTGATAAAGCTAATGATGTTTGCAGATAAGCTCTCATGTCCTTTTGGAAGTTTTGAAATTGTTAAAAGAGTATTGGCAAAAACATGGTCTGCAAGAAGTACATGACTACAATGTGACCTCGCGCATGTTAATTTTTCAGTGCAAGAAGATCCTGTGTACTTGCCTAAAGCAACTGTGGCTTTCATAGATCAACTTGAAGGATTGGGACTTGCTTTTGTAAGGAACATAGAAAGTATTTGTCAGCTACAGCTCCCTGTTTGCAACAATACATCACCTTCATATCTTTCTTCGGTCGTAGAGAGATTCTGCTGACAGCGGGACTATGATAGAACAGACCGAGTCCCCCATTGACTTTTTACTTTCAGTGTCACCTTGGGGCATCATGTCTGGTTACCAAGTAGTGATAATTTCTTAAATGTTACTACTTCAGTTTTTCTTGTCTTTTGCAGCCTATCTGTTCTACAGAGTTGAAGTTCTCGTGTGACACAAAAATACTAAATTCCTTGTAGAAGAATAAAAATCTCACTTATTTTCAAGTTATCTTTTTTGTTATTATATATTTTGAGCACTTCAGAGAACTGTATAAATTTCTGTTAAGCTGTAATCTGCATATGAAAATATTTAGTTGTTTGGCAAGGAAGATGGAGCAGAAACGGTGAGGGGGAGGAAGAAAAACACATTTGAGAAGGAAAAAATTAATTAAACTTAACCGAAGGGTGGAGGTTAACTATTTTGTGTATATTGACAATGGTAAGGCTAAAGTATCTTTCATGCACTACTCTCAGCTATGTGAGGAACAAAGGAAGCTTTTTCAGTAACTGTTAATATAGAAGCATTGTACTTAGTTATCTTCATGACCAGCACTGATTTCATAAAAGGCAAGACGTTAATAATTGCAATGCTCCATTCTTGGTATTGTGATCTTTGGATTTAAGTCAATAAACCAAATCTGTTTAGGTATCAGTGAATGACTTCTTGAACTAGATGTTTATACTGAAGTCACCAGAAACACCTATCACTTGAACTATCAAAACCAATGTGCTTTAATTAAAACATTTTCTTTAGTTTCAAGTCTCTTCACAGTATGGGGGTTGGCAATTAGAAACTGACACTGGGGATTTGTACACAACTCTTCTCCAATTATTGAACTCTGTCCTTAATATATATTAGTTGCTAAATCAAGTCAGACATCTGAGGTGAGAATTGGAGAGCTGAGAGCAAATATTCATCGTGGTAGCTGAAACAGGTTTAATTAAGAGGCAGCTATCTCACAATGATAAATTTAGAGCTTCTCCATAAGCCATCTGACTTAACGCTATATTTGCATACAGGAGAGTTTGATTTAGATGAGTTCTTTGTTAAACGCTCAGCAGATGTCTCTTTGATAAGCCAAAATGTTCCATTGATGAAGAGTCCAGGAGCTTTGCTTCTGCAGCATAGAGATGTGGAGAAGGAGATGGATCTTGACCTAGGGCTGACCTCTCACATCCAGCTTTCCCAGTGTTGACGCGTTCTCAGAAATACCCTTTCTTTGAGGACTGACACTTTCTTGTTCTGCTCTTGAACTCAAAATTCCACTGTCTTTTCTAGTTACTGCAAAATGTAAAAGATGAGATGTGCAAATAGGTGAATAGTAATTGTCCTCATTGATGCTTAGCAATTATGGCTGCTTTACAGCGATTCTTCAACACAGCTGTGTTATTGCTGAAGCTTTACACATTGCAATCTCTGTTAAGTTCAGAAAGGAGAATAATGACCTTTCTGGAGGAAGGAGAAGAATGAGAGTGCTGATTAGTTGAGGCTTTCTCATGATTGCAGCAACAGTTTTCCTGGAATCTGTATCTTCTGCTGAGAAGTTGTAAACAGATACAGCATGACCATTGTTCTACCCATTTGGTCCCCTACCCTTCTGATGCGGGTGTTGCTGTAGTTATCCACTGTTTTGCATCTTCATATCCCATTCCTGCACAGTAACTCTACTGTTATCCAAAAAATTAAGAATAGATAACTATACAAAGTTCTGTTCATACATTTTTATCTTGACAAATTTGGCTATAAGAATGATTTCAAGCTTATTTTCTGTAGCTGTGGTGGGCACAGTCCAAGACAACAATCTTTGCGTGGTGCTAACTGCAACTTTGTTTAATCCTTTAAATTGAAAGGCTTTGAGATAACCAACTTACTTGCTAGTGGATTTTTTTGAACAGCAGGTTAGCCAGAAGATTATTTGGATGCATTTATTTTGTCTGTGTTTTGCCTTAGGACATTGTATATACAATGTATATGTTACTGAATTGCCAATGACAAAAATGTCTAACAGATGGTTTTTTTCATTCTTTTGGGGAGAGAATAATTAGAATGAAAGGCAGTTCTTACATTAGGATTTTTTTTCATTTTGTTACTGTTTAGAAATGACCTCACTGTTAGTTTCTGAGCTAGGCACTTCAGTAGTATTCTGTATATTTTGCTTAGAAAAAACGGAGGGAATATCTATTACTTCTTGCTCAAAAGTGAACAAGTGATATTCAGAAACAATTCTTGTGTTCATCAAACATAAAGATAAAATGGATCATTACTTTGGTAATGTAAATTAAAAAAGTCATCTGCACACTTGGTTTCAAATAGTGTTCATATATTTTATACCAATTAAATGCAGTAAAACATTATTTCTATAAAGCAATGTCATTTATGAACATTTTATTACATAGAGCTACTCTTTACAGTTTCTACAATGAGAAAATTGCTTGGCTCACACTGAGATGAACTGTAGGTGTTTCCTGTGCAGTCTTCACATTGCGCACACAATGGAAATATGTACTTTGGAAAGAAAGATGATCAGATACTGAAGAACATGCTGAATGTTCTGAGGTATAAAGCCACTTAAACAAGCAAAATAAATCAAACTTGTTCTGCTGTGTGTCTGCTGGTTGTACTTGCATGTGCTAACATTCTTTCCTGGCTGATGGCTGTTTTTTTCTTTTTTTGTTTGATATGCCTTTTGATGAATGTTCAGTATTTTCACAGGACCTTAAAATTTTTCAGCTCGTTCTCTGCAGATGTGTGTCCATGTTTTGTTTTTTTTTTTTTCCTTTGGTTGAATAGCAACATATAATAGAAGTGGACCCTAGTGTAGGTATACTTCTGGTAAGTGAAGATCAGCAATTTGAAATCCTGGGAGCAAGTAGTCATTGATCAAACAAGATGTCATACATTTAACTATGAAATCTATCCCCAACAAAAACGACTTCAGTGTTGGGCTCTGAATGAAACCAGGGGTCACAGAAGTGCCTCATTCGGTTTGTGGCCTTTGTTTAATCAGGTTGTAGTCTTAAAATACACATTCAAGATGTAATTTGCCTTCAGGATTATGGATAGTTACAGGTTAAACTAAATGACAGAAAGGCATTGCTTTTATTAAAACAGAAACAAAGGTGGTTTTTTTTTTTTGTTTTTTTTTTTTGTTTGTTTGTTTTGTTTTGTTTTTTTTGTAAGTGTGTACGTGTTTGTTATACTCTGCTGATGATGATTCAGCCATGTTTCATGACTTTGGAAGTATTAGGATTTCTGGGTGTCTTACCTTGGAGGAAGAAGAACAAAGGTAAGAATCCGACATGTAGCTGCCAAGTGTTTAAAGTGGCCTGGATTCGATTGCCATCTGTCAGAAACTGATGAGTGAACAAAATATTGCTAGCTTGACTATCAGTCATAATGAAAAAGGCCAGCCGAGTGGAATTTGAACCTGGCAGAATAAATTTTTGCAATGACATCTCTGAGTGCAAAGTGCAGTGAATTAGCCAATGATGCATATCAGAGAAGAAGCTGAAAAATACTTTTGCAAAATGGAAAGAACTGAACATAATTAATCTCACCTATAATTAATCTGTTGTAAAGTCAGTTTGTAATCTGATTAGCTGCATTTTCGTCAGACTGAACCAGACCAAAGTGTAATAGTTTCTCCATGCAGACTGATGCTATTTTATTAAAATGGTAGTGGGAACGCTTCCAGATGAGTCGATACTCCATGTGAATATTTTTGTGTAACAGCAGCCATAGGAGCTTCCAGCAGGAAAAAGCAGATCCAGAGTTCACACGGTGCTGATGGGTCTGAAGAATTCTGGTTGGGATTAGAAAGCTGGTGAATGTAGGCATCTGCCAGAGACCAGTGCTGCCACAGGTTAGGCTCTGCCTGCCATTCTGGTATTTGACAGACGCTGAACTGAGTTAGCTGTCTTTCCAAAGAGCTGCTGAGAGCAGATGGCAGCTTAGTAATTTAGCCATCCTGTATGGTTCTGTATTTCTCTGAAAGCTGAAGTTAATTGATGTTAAGCTGTAACTTCCTGCCTCCTGCTCTATTCCTTGTTAGAAAAGTTGGGAATATAAAACATGCTTTTTTCTTCCTTTTTTTCCTTCTGAATATTTCAGAGCAATAATAGGTGGTCTTTGAGAATGTCTGGAAAGTAGTTCTACTTTGTAGTAGAACTGAAAGACTAAAACCAAATATGGCAAGTCAGTTTGTTCTGTTTCTTTTTGGCCTGTTCTGCTCTTTGGCTCTTTGGGTGCTTGGGTTTTTTGTTGAATTTTTTTATTGCTTTTGTTTGGGTTTCTTGGGGGATTTTTTTTTATTATTATTTTTATTTTTTTTTTTTGAGGGCTAGCAAGGGATGTGGTAGCAGTAGACTAAACAAACTTCCTCTCCTCCAACACTGAATTCTTTTGGTCAGCATGGATTTTTAAAGACATGTTGATTTCTAATGTGAAATAACATTAATAGAACTTTTTTCCACTGCTAAAGCTCCTTTGGTTCAGTTTGGCACTGCTTAGAGAACTCTGTTTGCACAATAACTTTTTGCAGTACATTACCTATGCAGAAGAATGCTTCCAATTAGGTTTACTATGGTGCAACTCCTAATGCTGCCGAATGGTAGTTTTTTAAGGTGTTTTGAATTTGTTTTTTTGAACAGTGCTTTATTATATTCACAATATGAGTAGCCATATGGTGTGATAAGAGAGGTGTTATTGTTCAGAAATCACTGTTGATTTGGTGTAGTGGATCCACTGAAAATCTTGACTGACTGCCCACAATATAGTAAATAGAAGAGGAGGAGGCAGGTCCCTTAGTGTTGTAACTTGGAAGCACTGCTTCTTTCCTCTTGGATCTGATATGGAAAGAACTGTGAAGGCAGGAGTGATACTGCCTGTAAATTGCCTTACGTTAATTCCTATTCCAATTCCATGTAGCATATGTAAGTGAAAATCCTGGAAATATGTTTGCTAAATCATGTGGTAAATGGTCTTGTTGATGACTGCAGAGTTGCTTTGGGGATGGAGTTGTTAAGCACTTATTATAGGAATCCAACAGGGCAAATTAAGAGAAACCTGTGTGTGTGCTTGTTATTTTAGGACTTTTATGCTCATCTTCTAAGAGACTCATGTAGGCCCTCATGACCTAAAAAGCCTTGCTGTCTTCTAGTCAGAGGTTAACTTCTGAAATCTCTGTTACTGACCGATCAACAATTAAAATAACTGCCTCCAAGGGAGAATTTAATGTTACTGTTCTTTAATGCTAAAGACCTGAATGTTGCTATTAATAATACATAGAAAGTAGCTTTTTAATGTTCTGCTTAGTTGTGTGTGGTATTTTTTCATGTGACTGAGCCTTTTCATACATGTAAATTAAGGGGAATGCATTATGTAAGTAATTATTGGGCAGGTTTCTCATCTGGCTGTAGCACCATTGCAAGCTTTTCCTTAAAACTCAACTGTTCAGATGCAGTGGGTGGAACTTCAGTCTGCACGGGAGTGTTCCTTGGAAATGTTATTCCAAGTACATAAAACCTCTGTGCGTAGCAGAATTTGCCTTTACAATAAATTTTGTTGCAGAAGAACCAATGCGTTCTCTTTTTCCTGATGCTAACAGTATACATTTGAAGACTTGGCTGTGAGGCTCATTTAAAACAAGCATTGCTGTTGTTTGCACTGCTTCCTAGATTCTTCTCTAGATGTACGTCATTAAAGATGTATCACATCTTAATGTCATTATACAAATACGTACTTCTACATAATAATATAATTTAAATATTTATGGGGATAGGTGAATCATTTTTTCTCACCTTTTTTTTTTTTTTTTAATTTTCTTTAAAATGGCATTACTTATCTGAAAAATGATCATCCTCTTATAATGCAGTTCATGCCGGGATTGTAAGCATTTTCAGTAACCTTTGTGAGCAGCTTTACTTGATAGATCTGAAATTCCAGCTGAGTCAGTGAAGGCTTTTGATGGCAGTGATTATTTTCTAGTCATCATTATTATAACAGTGGAATTCCCCTCTGTGAAAGAAAGGGGTCAGCTGTTTTTTATAAAGTTCAGACATGAGCTTTATCACAGTAGTAATAAAAGTCATTGCTTGCTCGGTAACCCAAAGGACAATGTACCACTGGAAAATTTAACCAGATTTGCACTGTTAGGTTAATTTTAGTATTAGCACATGACTGAATCAAAGCATAGCATACTAATAAACAGGAAATGTGGGTGGGTTCAGACATTTATGGAATACTGGTGAGTGTGAATAATATCTTAAAAACAATTGAAACAAGATTCTGCCTCGTTTTACATTTGTAAATGTGTATTTTCTGATGGGATGGGGGGTGGTAGCTTTTAATTTTTAACTCCTGGTTATGTATGTATATGCATTTAATATTCTGGGAGCCCTACATTGCCTTCATTTTTCCATTCATGCTGGTATATACTGTACAACTGTCAACATTCAGTTGATTTAACAAGTGGATGGAGAGTATTATTTTCACTTTGCGGAGAGAAAAAATGCCACAGGTCTTTTAGCTGTAGCATGTGGTAGAGAGTTACGTGACGTCAAAAATCAGTTCTTTGGAATCTTTTCTGAAATTCAGGATTAATATTGTGAGCTATGAAGTGTGTGGCTGTTTCTAGGACATCAGTTTTCCCATGGCACAAAGTGCTTTCCACCAGTAGGTGAGGAAGAAGGTTCCTAGTGTGTGGTGAACAGCAAGCAACAACATGCAGCCCCCTCATGGCAGAGCCAGACACTTCTGCTCTCCCTACATCCTCAAAAGGTTTCCAGGGCTCTGTTTGCAAAGGCTGCTGTGGAAGGGCTGTGTGAACAGGGTGGAGGAGGAACAACTCCCTGTATTGTGCATCAGGCCATGACAAGTGCTTTTCTGATGAAGGCTGTTACTGAATGCATTGTTGCTGGTGATATTTCACATTGAGCTTCTGTTAGGTTAACCTTTGTGAGAAACAAAGACAGCTGAACACGTGTGCACACACTGAGTGCTAAAACAAATACAAGTCATGGGCTGCACCTTTCAATAAAGAAAGTGGGAGGCAAAACTTCCTTTAATGAAGTAAAGGAAGTTTGCATATAATCTCCCCCACGTTAAATCTCTGCAGGTGGTATTCATCTCCTTAGTGTTGTCTTTATACGTTCCAAGAGCTACAGCTACCGAAAAGGAAACAGGATTCCTTTTGCAAGCATACATCTTCAGTGTTTTTTTGCGTGTTTCCCTCTTCAATAGAAGCTGATTTACCCAGAACCTGACAGCCTTACAAGTGCATATTGTGCTGAGCTTTTGAGATCCCGGGAAGTAATTGAATAAAGGAGAGCGCTTTCAGTCCTGTTACAGCTGCAGAGTATTTCAGAATATCATATAACAAATCACTGCAAGCTGTTTAAATGACAAAACTTTGGATAAAATATCATGTGATGGTGCAGTGTGTTTCAAAGAATTGCATTCTCTAGCGCGCTAAAATATCACACGCCCATTTACTCTACCTAATTGAGATTTTAACAGTTGTATCATTGTAAGGAAGTTGTGTCGTGTTTGTGTGGAGGGAATCAGATGAGTACTATATAAAGTAGATGAGAAGTAACTTTTCTTAAGATGTGTCACAAAAACTGATCATTGAGCATAGTGTTAGCAAAATGGTGGGTTTTATGGCACTTTTGTGATTGGGAGACTCCGATTTGTAGACTTGAACGAATTCATGGGTAGCACTGTCTGATATTTTTAAGCTTTATAGGCTGTTAGAAACAACGGGATTGATGTTACCCTTAAAAGTTTTCTTTTAAAATAAAAGTAAAAGTATTTTAAATCTAAGCTTCTTTGAGGTTTCAGGGAAAAAATAATCTACTTGTAGGTTTGAAATTATAATGCATCCTTCAGTTAAAATCTGTATTGTGTAAGATGAATTTACTTTTTTTAATCTCCAATTACTGGTGTAAATCAGGATGTTTGAAAAAAACTCAAGAAAGAAAAATTTAAAACAGCATTTGCACTGAAACTGTTTTGGGTAATCAGATGTTTAGTATATTAATTGTTTGATGCTGGGCTGTGAATTTCAGATATTGGACTTGATTGAACACACCAAGTCGAGGAAGAAGCCTACAAGTGGTGATGTGCGGAACTGTAATTTGATGTAGACATTATAAAATTAACATTTGATTTACATGGAGCATCCTTGACAAAAGAATGACTGTTTTGTAGAGGAGCTTATTCTTTACACCTGAATTCAGAAGCAAATATTCATGTTTATTCAAGACCAAGTTGGATGGGGCACTGGGCAGCCTGATCTAGTATCAGATATGGAGGTTGGCTGCCCTGCCTTCAGCAGGGGGGTGGAGCTTGATGATCCTTGAGGCCCCTTCCACCCCAGGCCATTCTATGATTGTATGTTTTAGGAGTTTTTTCAAGACATTTGTAAGCTTGATCAATGAGTCACTGTACAAAAAGAACTAAAAGTTTAATGGGAGCGGGATTTCCCCAGGCATTTAAGGAAGTCCTTGGGAAAGAAGGAATCTATACAATCTGGTTTCAAGGGAGCTGAGAAATTCACTGCCTGAAAAAGGGAAATAGAAGAGGAATTTGGATAGTGCGAAGAATTAGGCTGAAGCAATCTGCTCTCACTAGTGAGGAAACCAAGGCAGGGAAACAGGTGCATCTTTGCAGTGTTTTATTTCTGTATGCAGGTGTAGCTTTTGACATGAGTTGAACTTAAACACTTAATTTTGGAATTACTGTTCCTGTGTCATTGTTCGCATTCATTTTTCCTAGTGATGTGACAAGTTAATCAAGAGCGCCCTCAGGATTTGGAGATCTGTGACGAAGTGCTCACAGTGTTGCAACATTTCACAAGGCTGACCTGTTAGCAGGGGGCTTCAAGCATTTCAACTGCAATGCCTAGTTTGTAGGAAAAAAAAATCTCTGCCCAGGGTGTTTGCCAGTGAGATAAGGAGAGGGAGAAGCAGTACCAAAGCCTCTTCAAATGAGTAGAGTCCTAAGCTCCTGGGACCTGCTGTCCTAATGATCTGTTTGTTGTGATCAAAGAGGCCCTACCCTCTCATCCTTATCCTGCAGGATAAGGATTATTCTGTGTGGTAACCTACTACTTGATTTATTTTTTTCTTCAATTCATTGGTGGCAATGTGAGTTGAAACTCTCTGCCGATGCCACGATGTAGCTTGGGACCAGCCACATGGAATGAGTATGACTGGTGCATGCTGAACACAATTATTCCATCACTGTGGGAAACCTTGATTAATTCTGTCCAAATAGTACTTCTTTGTTAGTTTACTTAAAGACATTCCTACTGATCTTGACCAGAAATCGCATTTTCAGGGTAGTATGCCAATGTAAATGTTTTCATTTGTGAAACTCATTATTGAGATCCTGAATGAGTGTTTTGCGGTTCTAACAGCTCTCATTAATGTTTATTAAGGGGTTCTCAAGTGCGTAGTAAGGTAATCTGGAATAATTTCAGTTGTGAGGGTGTTCTTGAGGTCATCCAGTCCAAACCTATGTGTAAAGCTAAGCTATCTTCAAAGCTCAGTAAGGTTGCTCAAAGGCTGGAGAAAGTCAAGCTCTGAAAATCCCTGGGGATGGAGATTTCCCTACTTCTTTTGGCAGGTTGTTCCAGTGCTTAACCTGTCTCATTAGGAAGCTGCAAGAAGGAGTTCATATGTGTGGTTAGTACATTTAGAATTCAGATTTTGTTTTGGGTGTCCCATACCTTACTTTTGAGTGAGGTGCAGATTAATTTGACACACAAAAATGGTTGTTTTGACCCAGAGCGTTTAACTGCCCTCTGAGAAGACTCAGGTAATAGACCTTTTTCTAGGATTTGACTTTTTGTCTTTTGTTTCAGTATTTTTGAGTTGCTGTGGAGTGTTTTGGAACTCACAGAATGTTTGGTTCTGTTACCTTATAAAATCATTTATATCTACTTATTTTCCATTTCCTCAAATATATCATGTTGGAAAGCTTTTGCTCTGTACCAGTGTTGAGATGGATAGTTTGCAGTGTACAAACATTTGTCTGGTTTTGCACCCTGCCCTGTGTTTGGTACCATCATTGTCAGCTGGCTTTTAGAAACAGAGTCCCGTGGAATGTGCATCAAGTTGGACAGCTTGAGATATGTGATTTTTCCAAGAGAAAAAAGGTTCATAAAGTAGTACATAAGACGGTTTAAATATGAAATTACTGTTGTGTTCATTCTTGAAGGGCAAAAAAAGAAAAGAAGAGTTGGTGGAAGCAGACAGCAGATTGTTCTTTGGGTTGTTGGGATTTTTTTCTATATAATTTTCTAGTGAATCAAGGGCTTATCTTTATCTTCAAGAACCTGCTTAATTTTTATATCCATAATGTTTTATCACTCTTCATGTCTGGAAATTATTATTTTTTTTCTGTACCATATGAACACTGCTATCTTTTGAAGAACGGGACTCATGCAGAGTCAATGAAATGCGATGAACTGAAGCTGTCAGTATTGTAATGATATTTTCAGGAGCCTTAACAGGGGACAAGAATGAGAAGTTAGCTTACTGGATGCTTGGTAGCACATATCTTCAAAAGTGTAAGCTGCTCTCCTTGTGACTTACTATGAAAACTTTGAGAAGGAGGTGTTCAGTACTTTACATCTTTTCCAAAACATTATTGGATACATATTTAAGGAACATGTTTTTATCTTAAATTGAAAACAGTGTGTTTGGTACAGATGAAGTAGTTGGGTCCCTTGGATGAAAGAAATTCACTGCTGGTGAGTTATACAGGTCATGCCAAGTGCATGCCAGAAAAGCCTTTCCAGGTATCTTTCTCTGAAGGTTTTGAACACTTGCCATTTTAAGATGACCTACATACTTGGTCATGCTGAAATCAGAAATTCTGAATTCTGCTTGGAGTTTTGGTAATTCTCTGCAATATAAACCCAGAAGATGGAATACATTCTAGTTTAGCTGATGTGCTTATTTGCCAATCAACCCTTCTGGGAAAGAGGTTTACTACAGTACATGTTGCACAGAGATGAAGATGAGAGCCGTTTCATTAGGGATATGTTGTATTAAGGGTAAATCTGTCACAGAAATGCCTCACACCAGGTGTGTGAGTAAAGGCTGAAAAAGGTGGGGTATGCTAACAAAAGTAAAGCAAAAGCAAACAGGATCTTAGCATCTAACTGAATGCAGAGTTTTCTTTTAATTAGCAATAGTAAGTACACTGTTATCTAAACTTCTACTAAATTCATCAGTGACTCTAAAGTGCTGAATGCAAGCCTTTTCCTTCCCCCCAGTAATACAGCATTTTTTTGTATCTTAAAATATATGGTTTAGAACACAAACAAATTGTCAATTTATGCTCAATTTTGGCCTTATGAAATGTTTCCTGACAATGTGAATGGGTGTGCTATCTCATCCAGGTTTTGATTCTTCTTTTTTATAACATCTTCCTTATTTATTTGTCTGAAAGTAGGGAAGATGCTTTGCTGTTGTGTTGCAGTCATTTGTTATGGAGAGTTAAAAAGCTGCATAATCATTTGTTATAGAGTTAAATCCTATGCAGTCATTTGTTAGGGGGAGTTAAAACGTTGACTGCGTGAGTAAGAAATTGAACTGTACTTGGATTATTAACTTTCTTTCCTTAATTGATATCTAAAGTGAGAGAGCTGTCATTTAAAAGTAGTGGGCTGCTATAACAATATGCAACTGTCATGAACTCAGAGCCATAACAGAATTACAAAGCTATATAATGGATAACATCAGAAATTTGGGTGACGAATTAATAGCTGTTATTTACTTCCTGGTTATGCAACCAGAAGTGGTAACTTTCCTGTATTGTCTTTATGAAACAGGCATTTGAGTTCTCCTCTCACAGGCACACACACGCACACAAAATCCATGAAAAGCCCATGAAAAACAAAAACAAACAAACAAACAAAAAACACCAACATTGCCAACAAATCTCAGAGTGATGCAGTTTTATAAAAGAACACCAGGTTCGTTAGCATTACCTTATTTCACCCTTAGCCCTTCCTTGTCTTCAAAATATGAGCTGGTTAAACAGTGTGATAAATCAATCCCTAGAGCATCCAGTAGTCAGAGACCAACTCATAATGCCCATACAAAGCAAAATCTGCTTCTGTATGAATTTGCTCTTACCATTCATTTTTCGGTTGTTTCACTTTTTATAAGGCGACTTTATGCTGGAACACATCACCTGTTTGTACTACTCTGACTTTGTGCTGATGTTTTGGGTTACAGTTTGCATAAACTTCATATAACGTTCTTCTGATGATGTGACAAATGTGATGTAGTCATGTTTCCAGGCCTGGCCCTCTAGGTTCCATTAGTTCCATTAGGTGAAGGAGCAGTGCTCCCATCTAATGCTGCTGTAGTGAAATTGCTGCCCTATTAGCCTTGTAAACATTTTTTGTGCTGACAGCTTATTGTGTCGAACATTTACAGAGCTTGCTATTAGTACAGAAGAGACAGCATTGAGCAAACAGCTTTTGGCCTTCTCTTTACAACCTCTAATGAAGGCTACAAATTGAATAAGGCTTTTGGGTGGGGTTTTGTGAAGTTGGTATTGGAAATTCTGAAGTGGTCAGTTTTTGTGAATTCTGAAAACAAAAATATGTTCTAATACTACATATGGACTGAAAGAGAGAGAAAGGAAATAATAATAATTTTCTGCAATAATGTAGAATTGGTAATATCAAGCTCTTGTTTGATGTTGCTACAAGTTTACCAGACTCTTAATATAAGAAAATCTAAATTTTCTGATTGAAGAGAACTGTCAACTCATTTTCATAGTACAAAGAAACTCAAAATTAAAATGGTATAATCTTTAAGTTCTGCACCAATTTTCTAACATAACATCAGGTTGACATAAAAACATAGCCATCCTATGTGTCTCCACCTCCTCATTTATTTCAAGGATGCAGGGTACGTGTCCCTGTGCACTCAGGGAAAGAGAAATTGATATCGAAGGTCAGGGGGGGAAAAAAGCTCCTGGCTATTTCTCTCCACTTCCCTGTGCCCGAGTAAGAAACATTACACAACTGTTTACTCAAGTCTTTCTCCTGTTTCTGTAAGAGCACTTCTCGTGTACAGTGTATGGTATGGTATGAATTAATTTGAGGATACAACCAAAAGAAGGAGGTGTCTTTTGTGTTTAGAGACTTCCTTTAATTTTTCACTGTCAGTGATGTATAGATTGTGACATTAATGGTCAAGTTGGCTAGACTTACAGATTGCATCCTAAGAAAAGAAACCTCTTGCAGACTGCAAACTGCTTTAATATCACTATCTTGTTTCTGTTCTTCATATATGTCTGTTAACAACAATGATTGTTAAACTTCTTCAGTGTGATATATATATAGTAAATTTAATTTAGATTTCAACGTCAAGTACAATACACATGTAAAGGTTAGGACCTTACTTAGGAAATTGACAGACTGGTGCTCACATTTATATTTTTAATTCTATTTTCCTTTATGTGTGTCTTGTGGCACAAGTCAGTGACTCAGTAGTAAATACATGATTATATAATTGAAGATAATATCATAATGGATAATACTAAAAGAGTGTTTTAGTTTTGTCTTAGCATTTAGTCAGATGGCAAGTAAGTCTTGCAGCCATGTGCATTTTACTTCAGAGTTTCTAGATGATCAGCTTTGCAGTGTGGGTAGTACTAGTTTTTAAGGATAGTTGTTGAACTCCTCATTCTTCTCCACTGAAAGAAAGTCTGTCTGTGAACTGCAGGGCTATTTCAGCCAACAGCTGGAGAAGATCATTATATTTGATTTGGGAGGTGGATGTGCTTGAGAGAGCTAGTTTAGTTTTCTTTTTATTACAGGAGTTTGAATGACTTCAGTTAAGGGCTCCAAGTCAGATTGGCAGCACCCTGTGCTGTACTGAGAGGTTGCTGCTTGACTGAAAATCTGAGTTGCTGCAAGGGCTGTGGTGCTGACCACTAAAGGTATGTGGTGGCACAGGAAGGCTGTTGTTTCCAGTAGCATTGACTCTTTCCTGAGGAAAGTTTTTGCTCATGGAGCAAAAACTCTCTCCTGTCCCAGTGGCTGTAATTCCACTCTGATTTGGGCCCTTGTACCAAGCCTTCAGAGTATACTAGTAACATTCTACAAATGTCAAAATCTTACTGAACAAGACAAAATAAAAAGGGGGGGTTCTGCAGGCTGTAGTCAAGTTGGTCCTGAAATGGCTGAACTGAACAAAGAGATTCTTCTGTAGCTTTGACTGGTCTACTAATTTAGAGTTTCAAAGTCCATCCATGCACAGTAGATCTCTTCCATGTTCACAAAAGTTACAGTTTCAGTTTATAGTGACAGTTGGTAGGAACCCCAAATTGCAAGTCTTCCTATGGTGTCCCGTTCAGCTCTGTTCTGTCACTGCAGAAACAGATTCAGGCCCTATAGTCACTGTGGAGTCACCAATATCCATGAGCAAACTGTAGTTACGTGGCTAAAATAGCGGCTGGTGTACCATTTACACCATTACCCTTGTGTTAGATATTTAGCTAGGAGAAAAACATGCTTAAGCAGCAACATTATTCTCCCAGAAATAAAAAGTAACCCATAGGTGTCTCAGCTTTAGGCAATGGGGCTATTGATTGCTCTTGGTCCATTCGTGTAATTAATCTGACAACAGTGACTGATGTGATCTCTACTTTTCCAGTTACTGAGAAATGACTAGGGATAAAAACAGCACCATTGCTGAAGAATGTTTTGGTAGTACATATCATGCGAAGAAAATCACCAGTTTTCCTGAACAGAGTTACTCAACACTGTGATTGCTACCTACCAGAGTTTTGGCTTTAATTGTTTTTTGGATTGTATGAAGAAAATTTTTGAAATTGTTCTACTTAATAAAAGCATTTTGGGGGAAAAAAACAAAAACAAAAAACTGTTGCTACTGTAACTCTACAAGATGTCATTTGATACATGTGTAACTTTCACTAGGGTACTTTTTCATACATTTTTCATTGTTTTAAAAAAAGTATGAAACTAAATAGAACACGATGCAGGGAAAAAAACTCTTAGAACTGTGAGTTCACTTCATTCCTGGAGGCATCGAAGTCTGCTTGAACAAAAGCAGTGAACTTTCTCACAGCCTTCATTCAGCTGCTCAGCTCCCTGACAGCTGGATCACTTACTGACCCTTCCCTTTGTATGATTTCTTCTGGGATGAAATCTAAGTACTGCCGTGCTGAGCATTTTCCAAACGTAGGAGGACCAAAGAAGAGACAGACTTATCTTAGATTGACTACTAGATTGATGGTATGCAGCACAGAAGGTTCAAGCCCTATGCTAGCATGAAATAATTTGACAGATAGAAATATTTGCTTATAAATTGAAAGAGTAGGTAATAATAGTGGCTTTTATGATTACATTACATGATATTTTATGATTACACAGACTAATAGCTAGCAGATGGCAGAGTGTACATTTTACTTGTTTACTGAGATGATGGATAGCAGTGATTGAAAAACATTTTTTTCCTTGTTACATTACTCTGAAAGCTTGTAGTGGACAGGCAGTTCAAAATATGAGTCAACGATAATTTGTGTCTACTCTGGATTTTTGGGAACATCCGTTATTCTGTTTCTTATTTTACTGGAGTCTTTTCTTCTTTCAATGATACTCTCTTCTTGGAAGGAGGAAATCTAAGTAAATATGTGCTATCCATAAAATGTACTTGGAACACCAGGCTTTTAAGTGGGTGAATGTGTGCCTGACAGCCTACATATACAAATAATATCTGTTTGTATGAAGAATAAATGGCGAGAGGCTTTTTTCACTGTTCCATTTCAATGTTTATCACATTACTCAAGCGTTTTGAAGAAAAGAGAGATGCTCTGTCTTTTGTTGGGGCATCTCAGCACAAATCTACATTGTTATATTGCATATTACCCAGATCGTTAAAGCTGTCCAGTCACAATAATAATTGCAATGTTTTTCATCCCTTCTGTTTAATTGGTATTGACTTACTGAAATTATCTATGCCTATGTTTTATATGTAGCTACTGTTCATGTTGTTTTTTGATCTTTAGCGTTATGACTTCAGAATACTCCAGAAATATGAACTGAGTTGTTCCATGAATTCATAGACTTAAAACCTGCATTTCTTCTAGTTTTATCCCTATGTGTTTTAGCCTCTAGTGTCAGACATCCAGCTCCCCATGAGGTTTCTGAAGATTGCTGGTCCTTTCAGTCTCTTTCAGCAGTATAAGGGTGGGTGTGGGACAGCAGGCTTGTGGTTTCAGCAGGCAGTATCTGAATTATGCTTAGCTGTCTCTCCAGGTGGACAGGGAGGAATCTGTGTTTTCTCTCACGAGGTGCTGTGGTAGGTATCTAGTTTCTGAGAAACTTTAACCTGAGACATAAAGTGTTTTGTAAATTTGATACAACTGGACCAACATGCTCAGATGTTGTTATGAGAAGACCAAATACAACATGAGTTTCCTTGTAAAATCAGGCTAAAAAAATCAGATCGCACCGGGGGGTCTTTTCTCCTTAAAGAACTCAGTAAGATAATGGATGTTTTTTTTTCTTCTAGTAAAGGGGAAGGGAAATCATAGCAAGAAATACTGAGAGTGTGCAACTTGAAACATAACGTGAGAGTTTTTTCGGGTAAGAAGTCTCCTGACTTGTAGCCAGAGAATGTTCTGCAATATATATTATTTCTAATGTAAATTTGCATACGTATGACCTGGATGCACACTAGTAGCTGGAAGTTCAGTTTTGTTTTCAATCGGAGATGGATCTGCTGAGTCCCTATAATTACATCCACTTTCATCTCCCCTCTTTAACGAGATTTTCATCAACTGTGAACAGACAATATTCACAAGCTGGCAGCTTTAATGATCCGATTTCTCATATTCCCTATCCCTTAGGTGTACTTCCTTTTTCTTGTCAGTAAATTATTATTTTTTCCCTCTATTTCTGGCTTTTTACCACTATGTGGTACATTGGGTAGCAAATACATATGTCAATGATTATTGTCTTGCTCAGCTCCTTGCCTTTGACTAAATCTTAATTTAGCATTCTGTGTAAGACCCAAGCTTCAGACCAGTGTGATAATACATTTTCTATCTCGTATTTGTGAATATTAAATAAACGTATGTGGAAACAATGCTTTGCATAGGTTGTAAAGTACAGAACAAGAAGCAGTAGAAATCTTCCTGCCAAAAGCCAGAATTCTCCAAAACCCCATGACTTCTATGTGGAAACCTGAATCATCACTAGTAAATGCTTGGAGTTGTCAGTATGGAAGGGAAACAGCAGGAGGAGACGAGGAGAAAGAGCAGAGCTCAGTTGGTGTCCTTTAATATTCACAGTTCTCTTACTATAGCAGAAAATAGGTACTTCATCAAAACCTGACTGCTGGACTGTTGCATCATAAATAGTTTTCAGGTCTGCGTGGGTTTGCGATTCATGGCCTAACACAAGCTGGATGCAGCTCCTGGGTGGGGAGATGTAGATCATGGTGTAACAAGTGCCATTGTCACCCCTGTGGTGCTGACTGCATGGCAGTCCCATGGGTCTCCACTGGCTGCAAGCTGGGAATTCAGCCACGGCACAGCTGCTATGGTAAAAAGAAGCTTTTGGCCCCTTCCAGGTGAGCTCTGCTAACTGGAAAACCATTTGCATGAATTTTCATGTGAGATGAGGAACAGGGATGCACGGGCATGAGAGAAGTGGAGAATCACAGGGTTCCTTTTCTCAGGAGTACTGTGGCATTCAGGGCTCTTGTATTTGCACAAGGCTTCATAAACCAGGCATTATCCTGTTCCAGCAGTGCATAGGCTGTTCTCTGAATGAGAAGATGACAGATTTTTGAGAATCCCAGAATTTAGTTGGAATGTAAACGATAAAATTGAGCTATAGGTCTTGAGGAATACCTAATGTGTACAGTTAACTGTAATTGCCTGGGTGGTTTTTTTTTGTTGTTGTTTGTTTGTTTTTTTTGGTTTTTTTTTTTGTTTTTTTTTTGCGTTTTCATTTCAGGATCAATTCTTCATGCAAAGGACTGCTAGATATCTTTAGTAAATTTCTGTAGCAAAATGTTAAATAATGGCTTTATAGAATATGTGCTTGTTATATGTATACGTATATCAGAGCTGCAAATCTGCGTAGTCCTGATTTGTTAAAGGATTCTAATTCATTCCTTTGTAAAAGCTCACTTTTTTGTGTGTGGCTTTTGTGTTTTTAATGGTTCTCTTGTTGGGTGAGAAAAAAGAATTATGCATTTTGTATGTGTATCTAAATAATGCCTTTGTGCTTTCATGGCCGTGCATTTAATTCTACTTTTACCCTATTGACACACCTCACATAAGTCACTCACAGGCCCCTGTAGTACTTCCATCTGCACTACTCAGTATTCACAAAACTGTTATTGTTAGGTGTGTTAGGTTGCAAATACTTACGTTATTCCTCAGAAATGCTTCAAGGAATGTGCTGCAGCTTTGTTAGCAGTTAACTTAGCATGCAAGGTGATATGAGCATTGATCATATTGAAGAATTGATCCTCTATATCTTGAGAATATAACAAACTAACCACAGGCTGCCATAGCAAGCTCTCTATATTTATCTAGCCAGAGAAGTGTGAAGGAATTTAAGAAATTTATGAAAATTCTTAATTTACTGTTTCAGAACTTGTAATGTGTTTTCCCAGAAGTGTGTTGTCCTGCAAATGGCTTTATCAGCCAATGGAGCCCAGGGTCCTGGAAGGCAGCGCTGCTTTACGGCCTCCCTTTTGGGCATGCACGTGGCCAGTGCGGGGGGCAGTGGTCAGGTACCTGCATGTTTGCTGCTAGGGGTCACCCAAGCATGGAGGTTCAGCTGCATTTCAACACTAGAACAAGTAGATTTGTGTTTCTTGGCAGAAATGGGCTGCTGTTTAGGGAAGCAGATTTCATAGTAACAATTTTTTTCTCATAACCTTGTACTAGCCAATATACATAAAATTTGTTATGGTATTTAGGTTTTTTTTTTTACTTCAGCTTCTAGAAAAGGCAGCCATGCTGTCTTCCATTCAATGGGCATGCTTTAGCTTGTCAACAGAGATGAAGATGTACAAAAAAGTGTGCTGGCTTGCAAATCCCTGAGGATTTGCTGTCCATGAGGACAGTCACAGCAGTAAAAGCAGAGTCTTCAGCTTTTCTAAATAAATAAATAGCTATTTACTGCTTTACATATGACAATGTTCAAGTGCCCAATTCAATTTATAATAAGTCATTTCCTTACTTTTGGAATAAAAGTTATCCATTGTATTCCGTTCCTTTGTCAAAAAGCTCCAGCTACTGTATCAGTATTATTATAACAGTATGACACTCATATGTATAAAGGGACAGGAAGAAAATACAAAAAATTACAAGAGTGAATGCAGTTTGTATCTCCAGGAGATGTATTTTTTAGTTACGAAAAGACTTGGTCTTTTGTATATTATGCACTTCTGGTTACTTTTCAAAATAAGGGTCTAGTATTTTAAAGGAATTTGCATATTTATAGCTGGAGAATGAGAGAGTACAAACTGTGTGTGTGTGCATGTGTTTATTTATTCATTACAAAAAATAATCACTAAGGGAGAGCTAAAGGATTGACATTGTACAAAAAAAGTCCCAGAAATATTTTTTTTTTAAGTTTCTGCTGCCATAGATCCACAAGAATGTAGGGAAAAACTGTTATAAAACTGTTATTGTTCTTTCCCTCACCTACCACTGCACTCCATTGCCTTCCCTCCCCCGCTGCTAAATGCCACGCTTTGATACGCTGCTATATTTGTGTTAAAAAATGAGCTTTGGTGTTCATGTTGTAGGTGGCAGGGGGACAGGAGGAGGTGGCTTCCTTGGGGCCACAAAAAGCAAATCCTATTCCAGGAGCTGGCACTCCAGAAATCACTCAGTCTGCTTTGTTCTCTCTCTGTCCTGTGAAAAGCTGTTTCAAAAAACCAAATGGTGTCTATTTGTTCTATCAGTTTTCAGGGTGCAGGAAGGTGTGGTATAGTTATACTTACATAACAGAATACTCAGCCGAATGACTATTCCAAACTGTAAAACACCCACTGAAATACCATGTACTTCTAGTCTGTCCCTTGTAGCCACTATCGCACTTCTTCCACTTATTTTAAAACAATTAAAGCATAATAAATAAATCCTGCTCTTTTTTTCCTTCCACTTCAATAAAATGAGCACCTGTGTTAGGTTAGATCAGTTACACCGTCGTGGGTAAGTTAGAGGGGGATTTGGAAACCCATATACTGTACCTCTTGAGTAAATTAGGTTTTTGATCATTTTGATAGGAGATGATAGGAGATGATTTTGATAGGAGGACGTGACAATTTGTGTTTTGTGTTCCCGTGTATAAGCTTCAGAGAAAGTGTGTTATAGTGTGTGCAGCTGAACTTACTTTAAATTTTCATGACTACATATGTTTTTCTCTCTGCTTGAAGTCGAACATATCTAATATCACAGAACGGCAGGGGCTGGAAGGGACCTCGAGATCATTGAGTCCTACCCCCCTGCTAAAGCATGTTCCCTACAATAGGTCACATAGGTAGGCAGGCATCCAGATGGGTCTTGAATATCTCTGTAGAAGGAGACTCCACAACCTCTCTGGGCAGCCTGATCCAGTGCTTTGTCAGCCTTATCATAAAGAAGTTATTCTGCATGTTAGTATGGAACTTCCTGTGTTCAAGTTTTAGGTCATTACTCCTTGTCCTATTGCTGTACAGCCCCGAGAAGAGCCTGGCCTCATCCTTTTGCCTCCCACCTTCCTTTAGATATTAATCAGATCCCCTAAATGCTCAATACTTTTGCAGCATTCTCACTACTTTTGCAGTGTGCTAACACAGCAGTTTGTGCAGGGAAGAGAATCTTGTTTTTTAATTATTCTTTATTTTAGAAGCTGCTGACGCTGACCATGCCTTTGTTTTAAGACATTACCAAGTTGGGGAAATTTAATATTTAATGCCTGACCTTCAACATGTAGCGTTGGAACATCTTGGTTGAAATCAGTGTTCCCAAACAAGGAAAAATGCAATTCAATCCGGTTTTTATATATAGTCTATAAACAAATTTGGTAAAAGGACTTACTTCTAATGCTCTTTATCTCTTCATCTGGTGCTATTCAGTTTATACAGTCTATGAAATATTAGAAACATATAGTTTTACTTTATAACAAAAACATAGTAATCCTCAGATAATAAGCAGGGATTAGCTTTAAATGAGATAGTGAATGAAGAAAAGATAGTATTTGGGGTTCTGACCATAAAGAAGAAATTGAGGTTGTCTTTGTCAGTCTATATGAATCAGTTTCAGAATGAAATAATCAAAGTAAAAGGTAGCCTAGTGCTGTGGTGTTACACCCTGATCTTACCCTGTGCTTGGGCTTAGAAGGGTTGTAATGAACTCACAGCACTGATGAGCTGGTGCTGCAAAACAGCTGGATGGAGACCAGGTCACTGTATATTTGACCACACTGTTGTGTTCTGGAAGGAACTTAACAGAGAAGAAAAGCACCAAGACTTATACCTTATATGTTTAAACATTCATGAGATTAAGTTTCTGGTATTTACTGTAGTCTATAAGGCAGCATCTGGTGATGGGGCTGGCTGCTTCTTGTGTCCCTTGTTGTTCTGTGTCCAGGACAGTTAAGCTTCTGCTTGTTTCTTGCTAGCAGTGAGCGTGTTGGCAGCAGGATGTGGACTAGAAGCACGTGAAGAACGAGTGTAACTTACCCTTACTGTGCTTGTCTTGTGGCCACTCTGCTTGTGAGCAGATGTCTTAGTAATGAGCATAGTGGAATTTTAGAATATCGTAAAAAGTAAGTTTAATTTGAATTAGTTTGATGGCTGCTGTGGCTAAAATCCTGGAGTGCTGCCTCTGCATCTCTGCCTGAACAAATCAATTCTGTAGCTGTAGTTTCTGGTTACTAGCCCAAAAGCTGTGCATGAATGTCAGAGAGGTACGATGTAGTAAAATATATCCTTGTTCCTTTTGGTGCCATAGCATTATGTATCTAAAATAAAATATTTTAAAGGCATACATACATTCTTCATTCCATTTACTCTCATTAGAATTAAATCAGTACAATCGTTAACAGATGTCAGACTGTTATGTTTCTGGTAAAACAGACCGTCTCCCCATTTCGTAATATGAACATTTATGCTTACAGTCAGCATACTTCAACAACTGTGTCTGAAATGCCAGGTAGTCATGTTTATTATTTGGGGTCTCTGAATATGTTACTTATATTTGGACAATAATTAATTGTGTGCATTCTGGCACATGCGGTTATTGAACTAGATGCCCTACAGATTGTTCTCATTCCTTGGAAAATGCTGTCCTCCTTTCAGTCTGTTTTATTTCCCTGTGGTTGCTTGTTTCTCACTAACATTTATTTTTCAGAGCAGTTAGCCTCCTTCGATGAGGGAATTGAGTGCACCCTCAGCAAGTTTGCTGACGACACCAAGCTGAGTGGTGCGGTTGATACGGTGGAAGGAAGGGATGCCATTCAGAGGGACCTCGACAGGCTGGAAAGCTGGGCTCGGGTGAACCTAATGAGGTTCAACATGGCAAAGTGCAAGGTTTTGCATTTGGGCCGGAAGAACCCCAGGCACCCGTACAAGCTGGGAGGAGTGGTCCTTGAGAGCAGCTCGGCAGAGAAGGACCTGGGGGTCCTGATGGACGAGAGACTCAACATGAGCCAGCAGTGCGCTCTGGCAGCTCGAAAGGCAAATGGGATCCTGGGCTCCATCAGGAGAGGGGTGGTCAGCAGGAACAGGGAAGTGATCGTCCCTCTCTACTCGGCTCTTGTGAGGCCCCATCTGGAGTACTGTGTCCAGGTGTGGAGCCCTCAGTACAAGAAAGACATGGAGATTTTGGAAAGGGTCCAGAGGAGGGCGACTAAGATGATCAGGGGGCTAGAGCACCTCCCCTATGAGGACAGGCTGAGGGAGTTGGGCTTGTTCAGCCTGGAGAAGAGAAGGCTGCGGGGCGACCTCATTGCAGCCTATCAATACCTGAAGGGAACCTACACCCAGGAGGGGAGTAAACTCTTCATAAGGGCTGACAATAGCAGGACTAGGGGAAATGGATCCAAGTTGAAGGAGGGAAGATTTAGGTTGGATGTTAGGGGGAAGTTCTTTACGAGGAGAGTGGTTAGGCCCTGGAACGGGCTGCCCAGGGAGGTTGTGGATGCCCCGTCCTTGGACGTGTTCAAGGCCAGGTTGGACGGGGTCCTGGGCAACCTGATCTAAATGTGTATGTTTGGTGGCCCTGCTAGGCAGGGGGGTTGGAACTACATGATCCTTGAGGTCCCTTCCAACCCGGGTGATTCTGTGATTCTGTGATTCTGTGATTCTGTGAATAGCTGAGACCTGTGAAGGGTGCCAGCCTACAGCCGACATAACTGTGTGATATTGGAGCAGAATCATGTTATTATCAGCTTACCACTTTGTTTTGACAGGAAGCTTTCCATTAAAAACAAACACCAAATGAGCTAAAATAATACAAATACCTGTGAAATGTCTCTGGCGATTCAAAAGGATTTTCAGTTAAAGCTTTCAGGACTGCAGTATGGTTGCTTTTCTTCTGCAAACAGCATTATAAAGTGAAAGACGAGCTGTATTTCAGGCAATTCACTTTGGCTTTCCGTACCACAATGATGCATGTGTGCATGCTTTTACTGGGATGGATAGAAATTAACGAGTTTCCCTCAGTTCCCTAAGTTGAACTCCTCCTTCTCAGCATTTGAAATGTGCGTATGTGTGGCTCGACTCCTACAGTTCTCTGCTAGCTCAACTACTCACATTCTGCACTGCTTGAGTGAAGTGAAACCCTTTGCTGGCTAGAGCTGTGCCAAGCTGACTACTGCTTGCCTCCAACCCCATAGCCCCTGGGCTGGCACAGGGGAGCAGGGTTTTAGCCCTGCTTGTTTTTCAGAAGTGCTGCAAGTCACTTGCTCTGAAGGCTTGCAGTGCTTGAGAGCTCACCGTCTGGGCAGGTCATCTGGTTAGCAGTGGGACTGCATGGAGGCCACTGACTTCTCTGGTTTGACTGGGAAGTGTCTGTGAAACCTCCAGGTTTCCCCAGGCAGAACCTGTTCTTGGAAGAGGAAGAAATAAATCGACATGCTAAATGCACAGCCCTTGCAAAAATCCAGATTCTCTTGTCCACACTATCAAGGGAAATTTGTCCTTCCTCTGTGCTCCAGAGTACTTCTGATTATGATTCTATGAACCTTAAAGACCACCTAGTTCCAACACCATGCAACAGGAAGGGACACCTCCGTACAAGGTCTGCTGGGGTTTTCGTTGTGTGAATATTTAGCAGCATGTGTTGGTTGGTGTTAAAGACAGCAGACGTGCAAAATTGCAGCAGCTTTTAAAGTTGTAGAGCTGCTTCAATAGGATATAAGATGATTTAAATCACAAAGATGTATCCTTTGCATGTCCTTATAGAACACGTAGACATAATCATATTAGGTCGTTATGTTTTTATGTGGTCTGTAACAATGTGCATATGATGCATCATTGGAATTTAGAACTTGTAAATATTCATTTACTCTTTATCTTCCCAATTTTCTTAGTAATAAAATGGCAGATTCTGATGTTCCAATTTCTTAATTGATTTGGAAAGCAATGTTTTGGAAAATAGGTTTGGGATTTCAGAATTACAGGGCTGCTTGTTACAATGGCCTGTGCTTGATTCATTTAAAAACTGTGAGATTGGAGAGGACTGTCCCATTTTCACTTCCAGCCTATATGAGGGACTTACTAAACGTATATGCCATAAATAGATGTTCTGTGCATTTTATGAAGGTTGGAACCTGGATCTGTTCTTCAGGCTGTGGAGTTAAGCATCTCAAGGTATAACCATTATTATCTGAATAATGTAGAGAGGAGAAAATAGAAAAAAACTTGCCATTAAGATCTGTTTCTCAGCAAAACTGTCCAGTTGTTTTAAGTAATTGTCTCACCGGTTATTAGTATTCTTTGTTTTCTTCTTAGTCATTTTTATCATGTTTTCAATAACAGCAGTTTAGTTTTCTTTAATAAGCATATTCTGTTAAATCCTTATTTTTGAGAGAAGCAAAGTGATTTGAGCCTGAAGCTTGCTACTGAAGGAAGTTTGGTATAAGCCGTGTTGTTAGTCAGACACTCACTACAGAGTCTTCAATTTTGGCTTATTCGTTAAATGTACAGCACCAATTATAGCTGATGTGTGCTGACAAGTGATATTTTCACTTCAGAATTCTATCTAGTTAGATAATTTAAATAAATGGGTAAGTGTACCCAGTGTCTACCACAAGCTTGCCTACCTGCTGCTTTGCTTTGTAAGGGTTGGCTTGGGTTGTTCACTTAATAAAAGTTTTAAATGTCATATCTATAAAAGGTTTGATATAAAATTCTCCGGCTAAGGAACATTCTGGCAGTGAAAAGAGAAGATAGGCAGCTTTAGACCTTGCTCATAGTCTCTTCACAAATAACTTGTTAAGAAATTATATTTGAGATTGACCTAGCTCTTGCTGATACGTACCGCATTGCAAATCTCTCTACAATGTTTGCATGCAGGCATTCTTTCTTTCTTTTCCTCCTCCTACCACAGCCCCTGCTTTTCTAAACATCTCTCATCATAGCTGCCTGCCATATCTTTTTATTGTGGACATTTTGTACACATCTCTTAACAATAAGGTGTGTATTTGTTCACTACTTATGTGCCAAGACCCCTGCTCTCCCGAGTCTCTCTCACCAGGGTCACTTCTTGGCCACCTGCTCCTTTCTGCACACCATGCATAAACTACGTTGCTAACTGACAGTTATGTCCCTGTGATTCGCAGCTGTACATACTTCCTGACACCTCTAATGACTCTCTGTTCTCTCTGCCTGCCTGCATTGACTTTCCCTTTAAATACTTCATGTGGATGTGTTTCTCCTGGGGACAAATCAACTGTTCTGCTTGTATAGTCAGTACTTAGGCTTTCTGTGAATAACCCCGGTACCATATTTGATCCTGAACTTCTCAAGTGATACCTTTCCTCTACCTGCAGATCTCATTTGCTATATATAACACTGGCATTTTTTGCTGCCTTGTGGCCTATGCTTCCTCTCTTGACAGATTCATTTCTCTACATTCCTTCTGTATTTGCTGCGTGTGAAAGGAGCATTCATTCCTTTTCTGAGTGCCCTATAACTACTGGTTCCAATTAATTTCAGGGATCAATAGAAAATGATCCTCTTGTCAAAAATCTAGGTATGGTGACTCATCATTCTTCTTTCAGCTTTTTCCTTCATTTTTAGTACGTCTTAGTTATGTTAGTTAAGCGTATTTTATTGCTATGATAATTTTCAGATGATTTGTTTCCAGGTACGGTATCATCTTACTTACCTGTGTAACTTCCTTAAAACTTGCTTTTATAGGCACTTGGCTTTTTTTATATTTGTTTTCACAATTTTCACTTGTGCTTTATATTTACTTCAAAATATAGATGCACTTATTGTGATTGGTAGCTGATACCCACGCTGTTCTTTGTCTTCTTGAGAATAGCAGAAACAAACTCGGATGTATTTTGTTTGCTGTACAGGGTATTCCTGCTGTACAGAGTACAGTGCTGAAAACCTTGGCTTGTTAACTGATTTAAGAAACATCTGAAGAAATGCTCCGTATGACCTAGAGGGTCTTCATTTTTTTTTTTGGTACTTGGGTGAGACTTGTGGGAGTCAGAAACTGGTGCTGCTTGTGGACACAAGATCTTGCCCCATGCAATAGAAGCGTACAAACAAACTGCAAGAGGACAGGGAACAACTCCAATCCATGTTCCTGCATGCTTCTTGTAGACCTGAATGGTGACGGCAGATCTCATGCTCTTGTGCTCCAGATAAGCTGGAGTACATACAGTCAGATTACAGCTGAAAATTACTAGTGTGAGATATTTGTGGGGTTTGTGTTGCTTTTATGTTTTAATGTTAGGTGTTGAAGTATTTTGGAGATTTTGAATGCAGACCAATTGTCCATTTAGAAGTTGTTGCTTGTGGTAGCTGCAGAACTTGAGAAGAAACAATCAAGTTCTAGTTCTGAAAGGCCACAGTATTTAGACAGTTGTGCTTCTTTCACTCATATGTGAGCAAAGATGAATCAGTTGATACCAAGCAATAGTGTTTGCATGTTGTGACAAATTCAGTTAGATTGTAGTGACTGACCAGAGAGTAGCTCTGAAACGAATTATGCTTTAAAGTGAGTTCTGTCCAAACCATTCCAAAATGTTAGCAGATTTTCAAATAGAGCAGGCAGACTTGCCCTAAAGGCCTTTGAGAGACCTTTAAATCTCCCATTTTATTTGAAAGTCAAAAATTTCCTTTTTAGTTAAACTATTTTTCAGCATTATTTTTTTGTCTACCTCGTACCGTGTTCCATATTTTAGGAATGTGCAGAGTTCTGTATCTTTTTTCCAGATTAAATTTAATACCTCCTGCATGCAAGTAATTTAGAGGAAAAGTTATTTTTCAGATTATTCTTACTGCTTGCAGAATAGATGTTCTTGTTTTAAACAGAAAAAAGTTCAAGTATCTATAGCAGATATTCTGTTGATGCTTTGCCATGACTTTCTTTAATACTGAGAAGTAAAGGCAAGACTCAGAGTAATAAGGCACCCTTAAGAGTTACTTTTTAGAGCAATTTTAGAATGGGAAATGAAAAACTTGAGCCATAATTTGAGTATTAACTTGTGATGCCTCTGTCACTGTAGGCTTACAGTTGCTGTTTTTGTTAAGATGAATTATAATAGTGACTTCTTGTACAAATGTTAAGTTAAATTTACAGCTGGGATGATTCCTTATTGTAATCTGGAATTTTAGTTCACATATATTGACACAGCTGCAAAAGGTGGCTTAAAAATTGTTGCAGCTTGGTGTGCGTTTACATACTGGAGGTAATCATGTGATGCTTCACATTGTTCAACACCGCGTGCGTGTCAGGCTGGTTTACGGTGCATGTTGGTTAGCTGCTGAAGCCTGAGGAAGACTTTAGGGAAACCTGGGAAATATCAGGCAGAGCGTCATCTCCAGAACACTGATTACAGCAGAAGGGGTGGTTCTGTATTTGTAGTTAATATTGCAGTCTTTTGAACTTTTGCTTTAAAAGCAGCTCTGGACACTTGAGCTCTACAATATATGTGTCTCTGCTGCCCACCACTGCTGGTGGTGGTGAGTGATAGCAGAGCATCTTGATCTCATGAAGTATGGTATTGAATGTTTGGTTTTAGAATGGACATTTGTAGTTTGCTGTCAGTTCTAGAGTCATTTCAAAACTACAGTTTGAATGAAAATTGTATTTCAAATTTGATGCATCCCAGTCAATTTGGAATTTTAAAATGTGCAAAGCTATTTTCATTTATGTGTGTGCCATCTTCCTTCCATGTTTGATGTGACAAGGCAGACACACTGGCCATTAGCACTCAGAAGTATAGAGCTCTTCCATGAGAAACTGGTGGCTCAAGCATGCTGATACATTTCTGTTAGAAGGAAAGTGGATGCACCTGCAATGCCTTAAGCAAAGGACTTGCTTCTCATTGGCAGTGTGACTGTACCTGCACAAGAGCTCACTGGTATTCTTAAATGCATTTGTTTTTGGTGGGAACAGCCAGTCTTGTTGGTAGCAGTGTTGACAGTTTTCAGTTTGCAGAGGCAGGCTGAACCTGATACTGGCTAGCATAAGGAAAAAAAAAAAAAAAACCAAGACAGTCACTCTCTCCTCATTCCTAGTTCTTGTGCTTTCTCAAAGATAGTTGCTCTGACAATCAAGGAAGAACATATTACATCAAGGTAGCTACTCCTTGCTGTGACGCTTCAGATGCAGTGTTGCATGCTCGGTGGCTCTGGCTGTTTGTGTAGCTCTTACCCAGATCTTTTGTCCTGGAAGCAGCTTCACCCAGCTCCCATCTGGCAGATGACAAGGCTGCCAGTATTAACCTTTGACACTTGCCAGCACTTTGTCACCAAACATGTAAGCAGTCTTCTCAGCTCTAGAGTAGCTGCTGTTGTTGTCCTCTACTTTCTACTATGTGTGAGAGAGATTTTCCTATGACAAGCAGCTGTGTACATTGTATGCATGCCAGTCTACTGGAAGACTGTACTAGTGAATGGTCTCACCGTGAAAGTGTCAGCAGCTGTGCTTTGAAAAGCTCAGGGTTTGGCAGGTGTTACTTGCAGCCCTGTTAGCTGAAGGCATGTCAGTGTCCTTCACATGCAGAGAGCTCAAAGTGCTAAATGGTTGTGACAGCACTGGCAGAAGTCAAAGGAGGAACATCCACATCTGGGGTCTGTAATGAAGGAGGGTGAGACCTCTCCAGCCAGAACAAGAAGGTGTTAGAAGAGGGTGGCAATAATCCCAGCATTTTTGAGTCTTCAGTGAAAGAGGTGTTTCTAAAGCCTTCTCATGGGCAAGATCAATGACTAACAAATATTTTACATTAATGAGGAGATCATTTCTTTTAATTCTTGTTGGTTTTTTTTTTTCTGGAAAAACACAACACTAATAAAAGGAAATAAATGATAAATATTTCCCTAGTTTTTGCTGTGTCATCAGTAGTCATTTTTGCTTTTCTCTATACTTGTCACCATATTAATTGGAACCCTCCATTCAGCAGGGAGAGGCAGACTCTTCGGTTAGCTTCATACAAAATATTAATGTAGAGAATACTTCAAGTGAGGTAAAGTTATTTACTAATAAGGAACGGAAAAATCACAAAACATTTTATCAATCTAATGCAGCAATCTATAAACTTGGGAAATCTCATTTCTGGCATCTGTCTCCTAGCCTGCTGGTGTTTTGTTTGCCTAAAAAAATGCTATAACATTTTGCTCTATTGTTCATGCACAATAGATCGCTCTTGAGAGAGTGTTACTTTGCGTGTGCATTGTTCTGAGAATTTGCGCAATGGAGAAACTAGAACTGGCATTTTCAAATTTGCCAAATTCGACCTAGCTCTTGAGATCCAAGAATGCCTCTTTGCAAAGGGACAGAAATCGTGTATTCTTCTTAAGCCGTAGTCTTTTGTTTGTCCATTTCTCTCACATTTCAGCTTGAAATATATTTGGCAGACATAATGAGATAGACCATGGCTCTGTCCTTCATGATCTTGTGATAAATTTCTCTTGTGAGGTCACAGACTTAGTTTGAAAAGGTGCTCCTCAAGTTCAAAATGTACTTCACAGATATTATTAAATCCAAATGCAAGTATATATTTTTTTTGGAATGTGTGTTCAAGGTAATACATGCAATTTCTCTATTAGTAGTAAAATACGTAAAATAGTAGTAAAATAATACAACATGGGGGGGACGGGGAATTGCAGCTGGGATTGATGAGCAGACAAATAAAGCATCCAAGCAGAAAGTTAATGTTGCTGCAAATAGACAGTTCTATACAATTGTCTTTTTTTTCTGCCTTAGATATGAAAATTAATAATAAATTCATAAAAACATCTTAATTAAAGCTTTGGTTATGATTATCTCTTCAACACTGTGCATCCATACGATCTAGCTCATAAAAATTGTTTTATTCATACACCATTCTCAAAATTAAGATTGATTTGATCTGCCGGTCTGTGACCTTTACAAATCGCAGCACTACTTTATCACTTGATCCTTTCTTGGAAGAAAAACTATGGAGGTCATACAGCTACCATCCCTTACTACCTTGGAATCAATATATTCCTTGTAAAATTCTCTACTTTCTGGAAGTTGCACATAAATGAAAAGGTATAATATGGAAGGTATTTCTTTAGGACAGCTGTTGTGAACATATTATTTAAACATGCAGGATTTGAACAAGAAACCAGCCTAATTAGAGTAGAAGTATCAGTCAGTTATTGCAGTGTTGTTAGAAGCTGAATATTTTATGTGGAGATGGAAATATTTTGTAGGTGAATATAGATGTTATTTTAAATTTAAAGTGTGTGTGCTTTTCACAGTAAACAGAACAGTCCCTGTATGTGAGAAGATCTTCACTTACCTGGAAGTTACTTTGCTTTTTCCAGTTATTAATTGCTTTTTTTTCCTGACTTTAACAACAAAAACAAATTCTTTCTAACCCCTATTCATAGTGTTACTATAGTATTTAAACTCAGTCTTTGTTATGTACACCCAGTCACATCCATACTCTGTACCTTTCAAGAGTCGTGAGAGAGATGGTAAGTAGTCATGACTACCACCTAGGTTAATTTTTTTGCCTTGCTACTCCTCTCACCTCACGTGTTTTTTAGGACACCTTTGTGAGACTGTTCTCCATAAAGAAAACATTGACTCCTTAAATTAAATCTTTAGGACCCTGTCTTGCAAGGAGCTTAAATAAATGTCTCATTTATCCTTACGTTCTTATTTCTTAAAAGAAATTTTGTAAAATAATCTAGCAGTTTAGAACATCTAGAAATGAGAAATTATACACTTGAATATTCTCAAGTGTATGAGTGGAGCATGCACACTTCTGTGAGCACGTGTGTGGAGAGAAAGAGAAAAGGTGCCTGTAACATCTCCCAGCAGCTTCTCTCATTCTCTAAAAACTTACTGTGATTGTGATTGTTGTGATTCAGTTCAAAAAGCCACAGAGCTACTTTGAGACTGAAGGGCTGAACTCGTTTGTGACACAGTTGTGTGATGGACATTTCCAGGGCACTTCTCACACATCATGTCGGTGGGTCAGTGAAAAAACAAGAGGAGTTCTGACTTGGCCATTGGTTGGCCTCTGTGTTTGTACTTGATTGTTTTTCAGTTTTGAGTGGTTAGGAGATGGTATCTGTAAAACGTGGAATGACAAAAACTGCATGGCCTCTTGCACTTATTTTGTTACTGTTTGTGGTCCTTCTTTTATAAGATATCTCTGTGTATAGGGAGAAAGGGTATTTCTCTACAGTATTTCTCTGGAGCATTTCTCTTCTCTTGGAAGTTCTTGTGAGTGTCAGTTGTCTTGCTGATCACAGCAGCAACACGTTTTTAATGCAGAGGGCAAGCTATACGTCTTTCTGGCTTTGTAGTGTTTTTTGGGCCTTGGCTGGCCTGCTTCTCAAGGGGCTGCTAAAAACCAGTCAAACTTTTCCCGCAGTCTGACGCACATTAGCTAATCATGGGGGTTACTCTTTCCAGGTTATGATCAAAATGGGCTCATTCAGATGTACCTTAGGCTGTGCAATTTGCCTTGCAGATGTTCAGAGATGCTGTGACTTCTCATTAACTAACTCTGTAAAACCCTGGGACCATTATGTTCAGTGTCTATAATGTAAGCTTGGAATTCTTGTGGTCACCCCATTTGAGTTCAGTGTCAGCACTGAGCACATCGCTCTAAGCAAAAGAGGACAGACATGGTGTGAGAAGACCCGTGCACTCACAGCCCCCTTGCTGTCTGGGTTTCACAGCTTCCTGCACACCTTGGCTTGCTATGAAGACAGAGAGGCAAACCCTCTCTTTCTGCAGTGACTTCTGCAGGTTCCAGATAGGAGAAAAATCAGTGAAGAAAGTACACAAATTGATAAAGATCCCAAGTACTGGAGAGAAGGGCTTACTTTGACACACAAAGGTAAATTTTTATATATTTATATAGCTTAAGTTTCCCAAGAGTGTGCTTCTAGCCATAGTTTACATGTTGGATTTTTCACTGGAGATATTATGATTTATGATTATTTTCTGTATGACTTTCTAATGTGGGTTTCAGAGCCTTATGCACCAGTTGAGCTTCATTGCCATGTATTTTTTACATTAACTAAGCTTGCTATTATGCTTTCTTTATGCAGTTGTTTGTATTAATTTTTTTTAAAGGTAAAACTATATCATAAATCATAATATGCACTGTCTGTTAGATTTACTTTGTTGTTGTTTGCAAGTGTATTTGGGAAACTCCTGAGAGGCACCACATGAACTTGAGCAGCTAGATATGAAAATATTAAGGGCTTTGATTTAGGTGCTTTGGACATTTTCATACGATGCTGTTCAAGAATTGTTTTGAATGTATGATGTGCAGATGCGTGTGGATTATGAATGGTTGTGGAGGCAATTAAATAGCCATGAAAGAAAAAAAAAAAAAAATTAAAGATAGTTTCCATATATTATGTTACAAATAGTGATTTTTTTTCTTTCCTACTCATCTTGAATCCTAAGATTCTGACTAGCTCCATGAAGGTAAATTGACAAAGCTTATTTGAAATGGAGAGGCTTGAATATAAATCATTCAGCAAGAAAGACAGATTGACCTGGAAATTTGTGTGTGACTTTGATCCAAACATCACCCTCTGCAGTACACTAAGATTAAGCATATATGCAGGTGGTTGCAGGATCACAGCATATGGTTGTTTACACATTCCAAAAATCCATTTGTTACCATTTTTATTGCAATGCTGGTTTTCCTCTGAGCCCAGGCCACAGTGCCCTCTTTTTTTTCTTCTTCCTTCTGATGAAAATTGCTGAATGATTTTTTTTTTAATTTTTATTTTTTACTGCTACCAATAAAGTTTAATGATCTTAGTAAAAAAGAGACAAGCAGTTAATTTGTTGAAATTCCTACATTTTGCAGCACGTTATTGTTCACACAGAAGTGTGAACGTACTAGGAGAGAACAGCAGGAATCTGCCAAATGACAACTTAAATACAAACACTTTTTAAGATTTCATATTGACAGCACTTTCACTCAACAACTTAAGAAAAACAGCAGATACAAGACTCTTCTGGCTGTTTTTTCCATCATTTATCAGTGTCAAAACTGAGATGCTTCATTTGATTTGATACTGCTGAAGTTGTGCATATTTCCTAGACACTTATTTCAAACAGCAGTAATTAAGAAGTGAAAAACTATAAACAAATGAAAATTGGTGAAGTCTTACGTGTTTACTCTGTGTGTATTGTAACATCTTTAAAAGTGTTTAGTTGAATTTTTTCTTCCAGTAATTTGTATTGTTGCTCACTGGCCTGAGGCTGATATTATACAATAAATGAACTGTAGGTAGCAGTCATTAGACCAACTGATATTTTTTTGGTCTTCATTTTTGCATGCCTTCCTCTGCCAGTGTTGTCACAAAGATTACGGGTAGCCACATCCACCAAAAAATGTCATGCTTGTGGGCACAGCTTATTAGTGTGCATAGCAGCAGTCCAGGCAGGCAGGGCTCTGAGCTGCGCAGTATCAGTTAGGGTGCTGTAAAGCCTGCTGGTTAAGAAGGACAAAGTTCATTGGCTTGAGGGTATTTTTTTCTGCTGTGATACCCAGTTTCCATCCATGCTCTACTGTTAGAAAAGGAAGAAAACCAAACCTTGACTCTCTTCCAACAAATAAAATAATAAAAAATCATACAGAGCACAATTCTGTAAACTGCTTGTTATGGTTTACAAAATACTGGGTACTGTGGTGTACAAAATGTTGGGACTAAGTAGTTAATTACGTCTTTTTAGATAGAAGTATTGATTTAAATAGGAGCTGGTGTATTTTTCTGTTGAACATAGTCTGTATTGAGCTTACCTTATTCTTTTCTTTCCTCATTTGTTAAAAAAAAAAAAAAACTGCAATAAAACCCCAATTCATAATATGAATTTTAGATACATCTCCTGTATGCTAGCTGTGCTGCTCCCTCATGGCCTTTGAGGAGGTGTTTCCTCGTGGAGAGGCAAGCTGGCTTCTGTGACTCTGGCACTTGCACAGGCCTTGTGGCTGAACAGAGCCTTCAGCTGTCATTTGGAGGCTGCAGCTCATGTTATTCACATCTGCAAGTAAAGTGACTGCTTACTTAAATGCTAAGAGGGCAACTGGACAATTGCTCATTTGAAATGTTCTGTGTGTTCTCCCTCTCTCTTGTATCTACAGGCTGCCTATTTTCCCAAAGGGTACAAAAAAAAAAAAATTAATATTCCTCCCCTAAGTTTATAAAAATTGTTGTATTATTAAGAATATCTCTAGGATATGTAAATTCTGCTGAAATTACTCCTTTTAGCAAGCATCCCAAAATAGCTTGTTGTTGTAGAGCCTATGAGACCTTTTTAGGACTTGAAGAATCTAGACCTGCATGTGATATTACTGTTGGTGGGTTTTTTAGTGGTACAGAGATGGTGTTACTAAATGATCAAGGACTTGGAAGGCATGGTGACTGTCTAGATTACTCAGTTTTACACAGGCTGTAAAATGTTTATAATGGGAGACTGCAGACAAGCACTATTTGAGAAGTGGGAATTTTATGACCTTTCATGATGCTTTGTGTAGTGTGCTTCTGACATTCTGTATGGAATTGAGATGTTTAGGGAGCTTTTAAGTGAGAAACAGGTTTTGACCTGTTCTCAGAATAAGAAATACCTATTCCTAGTTCTTTCTGTCAAGAAAATATTTAAACTAAATATATACCACATGAGTAAATGCACAGTGGCCCTTTTTATTGTTATGAAATCATTCATGTTTAGCTGTGTTTGTGAGTGTGGGTGGTTCTGAGTGAAGGACATTTTGGAGAAAGGTTACCCTCCCAGGATAGAAGTTTGAGACAGGAGTTCATCGATCTCAATAATGAAGACATTGAAAAGTACTTCAGCAGCAAACTTGACATTTTGTGATATATGTGGAATTATTTGTAGAGAAGGAAGGAAATGGGGGAAATATGTCAAGTAACAAACAAAATCCTATTAGATTTCAAATGTGCGATTTTGAGAGAGAGAGAGAGAGAGAGTGAGAGAGAGAGAAAAGCATAATAATCTTTTATTTTCCCATAGTTGGTCATCTGCCTTGACCATCAAGTTGATTTCAGCTAGAGGAAGAAAATAATTAAGTACTTTATTTCACTAATAACAATCATAGATAGGATGTAAAACCATCAAGGAAACAAACAAACAAAAAACCCTTCAATGCTACTCTTTGCAATATTATCTGGCAGGTTTTTTTTGTGTGTGTGTGTTTTTGTTTTGTTTTGTTTTGTTTTTACTATTGAAGAGCACTGTAGTATCCTGCATATCTAGGCACAAACTTATGGTTCAGTGGAGGAGCCTTTGGCTGGGTGCATGTTTGCTAAAATTCCGGATATTAACTCAAAAACTTTTAACTAGTCATCTTTATTTAGAAAATGAGCTATTCATTATAAGGCAGGACGTTGTTTAAAATAAGCTTCATTGGCTTATGAGAAGGTTTATAATGTAAATGAAGGAAGAAGATGATTCAAGTAAACAGTAAGTAATCCCTGTAATAAATAATGTTATATAAATCTGTCTTGATCTCTGGTAGATACTATTTTCATGTAAAACTGCTTGTAATATGTGCATGTTGTATATATACAGTATCCTGACAGCTTTCCACTGTACTTTTAAATCATAAGATTAAAGAGGTAGTGAAATTACAGCCTTTTCAGAAAGGCTTAAGGAGAATATTCTCAAGTGTTAGTCTTCAGAATACAGGTGATCATGCTGCTCGATTTTATTTCTCATGAGTATTTTCTGTATAACGTTATTCCCATGCATCAGTACCAGATTGCCTGGCTACAATGCAGGTGTTGACATCTGTCTGTATTATGATTAAGCATAGACTTTTTTAACATCAAGCATCAGAAAAACAGTTTGTGAAAACATGAGCGCTGGCAACTGTGTGTATAACTACTGAAACTTGTCACTCCGCTGTGCCGCGTTATTTTTCTACTCTAAACTAAACAGACTAACTGCTGCTAAGGAGCTTTCAGGGGAGGCATGTCAAACACGAGGTGTATCATGCGATTGGACCAGTGCTGGGTTGGAAAAGTCAGTGGTTGGAGGGGGAAGAAGTGACCTTTTTCTCTCAACATCATCTTTACGCTTAAAGGAACAGATGAGATTCTGAATTATTCACAGTACTGAAAGCTTATGATCACCAGCGACAGTCGCAACAGCAGGTTATAGGAAGAGGTTTATGGGGATGTTTTTTTCTTGTTAAAATGCCTGATTATGAAACTCATCAAAGCATTCATTTCCCAAAGCTGTCCCTGGAAATTTGAGTATGTAAGGTCTGTGGGGGTGAGAACTGTTTAATCCAAAGTATAGAGAAGGAATATTTTCTTCCTTCTTATGTAAGAATGTGTTGTAATACAGGCTTAATATTATCACAGGTCTTCTGCAGTAATGGAACAAAAATGCTCTTTGAAAAGGGTTTGCTGTTTCAGCATGTAGTCTCCTAAAATCAGTTATGATGTTAGTAATAAAGCAGATTTTTTAAAGCCATAAAATATAATTACTACATATGTAAATCATCTGTCCATCAAAACAAATAAATGGATTCCCATAGTAATTGAATGTTCTTCAAACAAAGACAGGCACTATGACTTTTGATTGTAAGTGATATGCGGTAGAAGATTAAAATATTTGCTATTTAGTGATTTGTCTACTTCAATACGTTCTGTTTCTATGTCCCTGAAGAAGCTAGCTTTTAACAGTAGTATTTAAAATGCTTTCATTTGAATAGGTCAAATGTAATGCTATATTTTCTAAAATTTATTCTCTCTTTTTGTTTTAAAAGCTACTGTTGTTTATTAAGAATTTGGAAAGCGATCACTAGTATGCAGAGTGTAATAACTACCCTGTGGTCTTCCATGAATGTCATGAGTAGTGTCCTGGGACAAAGGCTGTTTGCTCGTCAGTCAGGCACTGCTGCTCAAATGAGAACTTATTTGGCAGCAACCATTCTTTTCATTGCTGCCTCGTACATGCTACTGAAAATTTTGCATATGGAGAGAGAGTGAAGGAAAAGTAGTGGAAAGTGGTAAGAGAGCTAATGTCTGCTGTTTAAGGAGCTCAAGTTTTTTTTAAAAATCTTCCAAAACTTTTGGAGCTCTGTATTTGTGTTTAAAAGCTATCGCTTGCAAACTAAGCAGATGAGAAGACATGCGTTGTTGCACTGTGAGTCTTGCTGAAGTAAAAGGTTGCATGCTGCTGGTAAGGAAATAAGAATTTGCTGGCTGTTCATTTAGCGTATTAGCAGTTTAATAGCTTGTAATAATGTAGCCTCTTTAATAATACATTTATTATTATTAAGCAGCCTATACAATTCTGTGATTCTAGTGTTCTTCTAGGTTATAAGGCTGGTAGTAAAATGGGTGGGTATGTGTTGACAGGAAACCATCCTTCTCTGCCCTTCACTGCGGGGAGCCAAGAGTTCATTGTGAGGATTCTTTCCTTCTTGCTCTTGAGATTCTTCCAAACTATTTGTGAATCAGAAGTGTGTTTCATTTGACAAAGCCACCCTGCTTTATGCCTTTATGGGCAAGATTTTCAGAAACTGAGTCTGACTGAGATTACTTGCTAAGAAAATAATGTTACATAGTGCACACTAGTATGACCAAGCTTTTCAGGACTGATGTAGATAGGCAAGATACTACTTTGTTAGCTCCTTATTGTACCTGCTACTGAATGACTATAACACAACCATTGCCCTTTGCATTAGTCATGAACCAGCCAGTAGGTTTTTTTTTTGTTGTCGCCTTGCTGCTTTGAACAGTAACTAAATCCTTACATGGGATGTAGAAGATGCAGCCTCTCAGTAATGTTCTTGACCTGCTGATAGGCAGCAGCTCCTGATAAATCTGACTCTTGCTGAAAACTACTGATTTCTCCTTCGCGCATTCTGGAGCATAGCCCTGTTTAGCCGATACAGAAGAATACAACCAGCAGTATTTTGCTATAATTAGTGAGGCTGTTTTCATTTGGATAATAAATTTTGATGGAACAAATAGAACAAAATTGGAGGCAATTGGTTTTATATTTTTCTGGCTTCCAAGTGTAAAATCGATATAGAATTGGTCTCTACAGTGGCACTTTGCACACTTAAATATTTGCTTTGTCACCTAAATTTGAAGTTTCCTCCAGAGTTTATTCGAATGGGGTCAATTTCCCCATATTTTTAAGGACAAGGGAGAGACTGTTTGAAAACTGAATTAAGTAATTATTAGAATATGCCTATCCTTGCCTCTTCTTCCAGTACTCCCAGGTTATTTTGTTTTGGTCATTTTTATACCTTAAAGAACTTATTATTGTGAAGAGGCAAGTGATCAGCATTAAAGTATTTTTGGAATATGCTGTTGTTGGAGGGATGAGGGAGGAGAATCACAGGCATATGCTTCTCAAACTTGAATGTCTTAGGTTAGCAATACAGTGATTTTTTTTTTTTTTCCACTATTTTAGCTTCAAGAAAGACAACAGCGATGTTTATCTCATTCACAACCCCCAGTAATGCTTTCATCACAGCGTGTCCTTCATTGTTTTTTTCATTTGTATACATATATGCATACATGTATATAAAACATTTATATATATACATATTTCTATGCAAACACACGTATTTCACTCTCTCTGTAGTGTTTAATTAATCTTTTATGCTTTAGGGAGTTTGGCTCTGCATATTGGTGAAGATCTGATGTTTCTTACAAAATCGGGCCACAGAGCTATGGAGCTATGTGTTTCCTCACCATTCTGAGCTCCCTAACCTACTTTGCTCTACTCTCCTTTACTATGTTCTGAACTTTCTGTACAAGTCTGTCTCTGTTCCAGCTGTGCTTGGTGTTTGTGAGTAATGCAATTTCTCCTTTGCTCTACTTGCAAATTCTTTGATTTGGGATTCTTAAATTCATTTATATGGAGATCTGTCATGACAGAGCAGTAAGATTTCCTTTATTCCTGGCGTCCCCCAGTATTGGAAATCAGCTCCCTAAATATTGATGTCTGTCCTTTAAAAATATTTTCCTTTCTGGATGGTTGCATCTTGTAAACCTCAATTAACTTGCACACTCACTCTCACTCCCTCTCATTCTCTCACATGTGTATTTTATCACTAATCTTGTCCTACAGCTCCCTGCAGCACACTAAGGCAGTATGTTCATGAATGCTGATGAGAATGCTTTGAGTCAACCTGTAAACTTGGGGGGTCAAGGAGGAGTGAAGCAGCACAATTGTTGTTCTCAGCTGAACAAGGGCATCTCAAGAAGGCAAGCACATCCGGAAATGATAGCGAAGTGGTGTGATCTCCTTCGTTCACCATGCTGGGTAGTCTCATCCTTTCACCTGCATGCACTAAGAGCCTATGATATTCATCAGACCGGCTCCAGTCTCAGGGCTTATCTACATCAGTGGCATCAGTGGTTTTAAAAGTGCACTCTTCTGTCAGTATAGCTGCATCTGCACAATAAATTTTGCTAGCTTAAGCTATGACTTGTAGTAAATTCAACTACGCTGGAAAAACTTTTCAGTACAGACTGGATCTCTCAGTTCTGTGTGTTTTGAAAAAATGTTCCTCAGCTGTACAAATACAGAGATGAGACTTCAGTGCTATCGGGTGCAATACAGGTGCTGGATAGTTTCTCCTGATTCTTGCACTTCTTCAGTCCTTGACTACCTCCCAGAAACAGAGAAGAAGAATTACCATTTTTAAAAAAGTTTAAGTGCTTCTGAATGTAGCTAATGCAGGTGCAGGAACTTCTTGGACTTCATACTGAGCTGTAGGGTCCTCCTATTAGGATGGATAGGATCCTCTCTGTTCCACTGTGTAGATCAAGAAATCTTCCAAATCCTCATTGAATGCATCTTCCTCTTTTTCACAGAAACAACTTGAGTATCAAGGTAATTCAGAAAAAATTGGTGCTTGGAACAGCCTGTACTGGAGAGGAATTTGTGTTCTTACCTATAGATTTCAGAAAATCTCAAATAGTTTTTATTAGGTATGAGACCATGCAAATAATGGAAAATAATACGTTAGTGATATTTCCACTCTGTATGTTCCATAATAAAATGGAAATAGTTAAATTTTCATCCTGTTCCAAATATCTGCGCCTCTGTCCAGCAGTCCATATGCACTTATGTGAGGTATCTTTACTGTCACTGTGGGAAAGATTTTGGTCTTTTTTCTGCTTTTGCTTTCCCTGCCCTGTTAAGTGAGCTGAACCCTGCAGTGTTCCTGGCTTTGAGTCTTTGCACCTGAATGTGTTTAATAAGAAATGCAGTTAAGTGTAAAGTTTTAGTTCTGGTGTTACTGAACTGTGGAATTTCTATACAGAACTTGTATTAGATCATAAGGGATTTCATTTATAATTATCAGATATTTTTATTACTCGATTATAGTTGTTTGTCCATTTTCAATTTCCATTTGTTGTCTTAAGAGACTTCCCTTTTTTTTGTTTTGTTTTGTTGTTTTTTTTTTTTACTTTATGAGGTAGAAGTTGTCCATCCTTTAAAGATGACTTTCAAATCTGTTACTGAATTGAATTGTTACTGTCTGTAGGCAGTGTTTGCACTGCAAAATTCAGCATATCATCTGAAGTGGGAATAAGGATTTAAAGAAGCAGTGTCCCTGCCCTGTAAAAGCATAATGTGAAGTTGCTCTATACTTACTATAGAAGCTGTTGCTTCTTTTACAAATCTAAGAACTTCTGGCAGTGAAGTATTTTTTACAGATTGAGACTGGTTGCTGTCAGACCAAGTGCACTGCACCAGCCGCTGTTGCCGGGCTCTGCTAGCAGCAGCTCTGCTGCATCCCTCCCCATCACAGGAATTGTGCTGTGTGTGGGAGCACAGCTGGGGCTGTACCTACAGGTGACAAACACAGGTGGAGGAGGAACGTGGTAGGACATGGTTCTTCGTGGGATTTCCCTAGCTTTGCAAAGGATGCTGTATGTTATTAAAGGTTAATCATTTGTTCTTTGAAGGCAGTTACCAGGGAGGGTCTTGGTTGGCAGTCAGCTAGGGCTGTGCCGGTGCAGGCTCTGTGGAAACATTCAAAGAGAAGTGTTGTTCTTTGACTAAGTATGGTTGCAAATGTTATGTCTCAGAGAGTTAAACAAAGAGCATATTTTAAAAATAGTATTCCTTTGTTTGCATTAATCATAGAATCACAGAATGGTAGTTTGGAAGGGACTTTAGATACCATCGAGCTCCAGCCTTTCTTGGCATTGCCAACCACCAGCTCAGGCTGCCCAGGGCCTCAATCAACCTGGACTTGATTGCCTCCAGAGATGGGGTATATATAGTTTCTTTGGGCAGCCTGCACCAGGGCCTCACCACCCACTAAGCAAAGAATTTCTGCTGAACATCTGACCTAAATTTCCTCTCCTTTAGTTTAAAGCCATTACCCACTGTCCTATGACTATTAGACCACGTAAAAAGTTGATGCCCTCTCCTGTTTATATGCTCCCTTCAAGTACTGGAAGGCCACAACGAGGTCTCCCCAGAGCCTTCTCTTCTCCAAGCTAAATAAGCCCAGTTCCCTCAGCCTTTCTTCATCGGAGAGCTACTCCAGCCCTCTGATCACCTTAGTGAGCCTCCTCTGGACCTGCTGCAACAGCTCCACGTCCTTCCTGTACTGGGGGCCCCAGACCTGGACACAGTACTCCAGATGGGGGCCTCACAAGGGCTGAGTAAAGAGGGATGATCCCCTCCCTCTCCCTACTGGCCACTCCAAATAAATTAGTCAAAGTATTTTTTCTGTTGAAACTGAAGACAAATCCTAGGACTAGAAGTCAAATAAGGGCGATGAGAAGACATTTTTTTTTTTGTATGACCTTTAAGGTAAGGCTAAAAATCTGTTGCTATAAAAGGGAGTTAGAAGAGGGATTACAGAAGAAAGTGATCCAACAGAGCAGACATCCTCCACCCTTTACTACACATTGGTGTAGGATAGTGCCAAAGAGGAGACAGAGGGTGTGGGAAAATGCTGCAGCTTGTGCAGACAGGAAAACAAGAACCCAGAGAGAATTGAGGGAGACATGACTGCTAATATAGACAGGTATATGCAGAGTAGAGACTGCTAATGTAAACTTAAGATAAACAGTGCTTTGCTACATTTCATGCTACCTGGGCATCAGGTAATGGAATTTCACGCTTCTATATTAGAAGTGGTGAATAAATGTTGTAACAGTAGGAGAAACACCATCAATACTGTACACTATAGAGACTTTTTTTCATCATTTTTAGGATGACTGTTTGCATTGATCTGCTTTTTATTTGTTGCTGCTTTGGAAAGGGAAGTCAGAGGGGCAGGGATAATTTTGAACAAGCCAGAGCTGTTCAGAATTAAATAAAAAAACACATATACTATTAAAAAAAAAAAAAAAAAAAGTCAGTATGTCTGTTGCATCTTTCTAGTCAGTCTGAAATGGAAATGGTTTTAAGTTGAGGGAGCGAAGATTTAGGTTGGATGTCAGGGGGAAGTTTTTTACAGAGAGAGTGGTGAGGTGCTGGAACAGGCTGTCCAGAGAGGTTGTGGATGCTCTGTCCCTAGAGGTGTTCAAGGCCAGGTTGGATGGGGCCCTGAGCAGCCTGGTCTAGTATTATTAAATGGAGAGGTTGGTGGCCCTGCATGTGGCGGGAGGGTTGGAGATTCATGATCCTTGAGGTCCCTTCCAACCCTAGCCATTCTGTGATTCTATATTGAGGTGACTTGTTAGTAAGTCTCCAAGTTCCCAGACAGAGACAGTATTGTAATTAAAGTGGGACCACATCTGAAAATCCAGTTACCCATCTGATCGCGAAAAAAAGAAAAATCTTCCTCTGAATGTTTTCTGTTTATGTGGGATAAAAACTTTTGTTATGAGGAGCTGTACTTGAAAACCAAGGTTGGTGCTGCCTTGTGCCCCATCTGACACAGCTTGAGTGCCTGCCCTTCTGCCTTCTTTCTTCTCTCTCCTGCTCATCACCAGTAACATCCTCTCTTGCAAGGTCCTCAGGTCCTCCTCACACTTACTCACACCTTCAGAAGGCTGTTTTCAGACAAGATCTGTGAGTGTGCCCAGCTACTGTGTGTCGTGTGGTTCATTTCCCTTGTAGTGACTGGAGAGAGGTATTATTTTTAAAACCTCACGTCCATCAAATTGTTTGAAATTAACTCTGTTATGAGATGGAGGAGTTGAATGATGGACAGCTTGTGCAGAAAAAGCTTGACATACAGATAGCTCTGTTCTGCGAGCAGGAATGAAGAAAACATTGCACCGTGTTCTCTGCGTGGGGGACTCATGGACTGTTGCACCCTTGCTGATGCTCAGGGTTTGTTACATGGTGGGTTACATGTGGGCTTGTTATGTGTGGGTTCTCCGTCTGACTTGTTTCAAAAAATCCCTAGATTTGTTTGGTTTTGTCTAAGAACAAAAAGGAGAGTTCAGAGCAGGTGCAAAAGTAAACTTGGGAGATACTGATCAGGAAGGAATTAAACCTGCATAAATCAGGAGACCATGTAGATGGGTTGGGTGAGGAGAGAGGGGAAAAAATAGTGTCTCAAATGCGGGTTGGGAAGGAGATAGTGGTATAGGCATGAATTTCAGGTTTAAAGGAGTGGATGAAAGTATTTAAGCCATTTTAATTGTTGCTGAATAATGAATTATGCAGACTTTGGGAGTTTATTACTTAGCTCTGAAGTAATCAGACATGATGCTCTGCTCTTCTGAGGTTTTGTTTGTTGTTTTCCCCTGCTCAGTTTTTCCTTTTAGGGTTTCCTCTTTTTCCAGGCTTTCTAGATTCCTGCAAACCATTTTTCCTGAAGAGGAACAGAAATTGCTGGTGATAGCCAATTCTGAATTCCTCCAGAGGGGAAGTGATCCAATCCATGTTTGTGAACTACAGGGCTTTGTGTGAGTAGGGTCAGCATGTGGCTGCTTTCAGTTCTCCCTTCTAGAGGCTCTCAGCCCTGCTGTGGGAGCTTCCAGAAATTGCAAGGAGCTGCTGCTCCATTGCAGCCACAACTGCATGGTCCTCGTGCCGGCATAGGAAGATGGCGTCTGAAGGAGTACTGCCCTCACTCCCTCTGAGGAAAATGGCACCTGGAGTAGTATTTCTTGTGAGGAATAATGCCTGTGTTCCCTTGGTATGAGGGATAACATGGGGTATTCATTTGCTTATTTTATTTTCCCTCGGGGGTTTTGGCCTTAACTACTGGCCACAGAACTTCCACAAACATCAGCCTCCATGACTGACCAGCACCCTGTATCTTTTTTGCAGATTTTCTCAACTCTCATTGCAACAGACTTTCTGGTGAATGGAGAGTGCGTTTATTTGTTTTTCATTCTGTGTCTGATGAAACTGAGATTTTTAGATCGTCTCTGGAAAGTAACTTTTATTAATATTACATCCCTTAGTGTTGCAGATATGAGTGCTTGGCTTCCCTGACTAATGCAAAAAAATGCATGCAGAATATGCAGTGTTTTTTACTGATCATCCTTTTTCGTCCTCCCTCCCCCTTATTTTTTTTTTTTTTTTTTTTTCTATATGTAATCAATTTTTAAAACAGAGTTGGCTCATGAATTAGGGAGGCTTTTTCTGATTTCAGGCTGTGAGTTGCTGGCTGGCAGCCCTTCTGTTCCCAGCTCCCCTGGCTTTGGGTGCTTCCGCTCCAGTCTCTGTGCTGGAAGACAGACTTTTAATATTAAGAAGTGAGTTTCTAGATATGATGACCTGAAATATCCATGTATTAAGAGTCATCAGTTTGACTAATGGCACACCATGGCTACAGATCATCCTAAGCACCTCTTCAAAGTGTCATTTTTCCAGCTCAGTTGATTTCTGACATATCTCACTTTATCAGCCATTGAAGTGGAAATTTCATCACTCTTTTATGCCTTTTGAGTTTTTCCTAGTATTTGTTTGTAATAGGTTTTATGGGTGATTAGTTGTGTGAATTGTGAGTATTTTTCTGGACAGGAGACTTTCTTAATTTGCTTGATATTTGTACACTTTTTAATCTTCACACAATACATTTCCTGCTGAATTTGCTTTGTTCTTTTTGCTGTTAAAAGGCATGCAAGTATTATAACTAGTGCAAATTGTGATTACCATAATATTTACCTTAACAAACAATTGCTGTTACCAGGAAATCCTGGTTAAATTAAAAGAATACAGTAGAACTACTCAGGCATTACTTGTAGCATTTTTCAGAGCTGACAATGGAAGCTGTCCTGACACCAATCTGTGCAACCTCTAATTTTGAGCAGAATTCAGAGCCTGCTTCCTGCTCAAGTGCTGCAATGCTTTTTCTGTCGTGTCGTTGCAGTACTGTATTGTGAGAGGAAATCTGTTCCTGACTGAAGCGAGCAGAGTTCAGGCTCGTGTTAACCGAATGCGGAAGGATCAACGATCCCTAATTCATAATCATAGTAATTGGTAATAAAAATAATAGTAATTCGGTAATAGCGCAGGCTTCTGAGCGCGGCCATGAGTGCTGTCATTCTTAGGTATGCCTCAATTGTTAGCTGTGGGTCTTTGGAGGGAAGACAGCGCTGAACGCTTCAATCCGTTCCCCAGCCCTGCTCCTGCTGCCCTGCCACTCACAGCAGTGCTTCCTGCCTGCGAGACCAGCGGAGAGGGCCTGGCTGCATTGTAACCGCATCTTGTGCCCACTGCTGCTCTTCTCTAACAAGGAAATTACGTGATTCATCCTCTTTCCTTTTTTTTAATGTTCTCTTCTGACACTGTATGTATTAAAATATTACCCTCTTTTTCTCAGAACCAACTCAATTTTGCTTTGTGCATTTTGAGTTGTCTAAAATGGCTCTACACACTGAAAGGGAGTATAATATATGCTGTAGCAGATCGATAAATCAACACCAGCAATAGCACATTTTCTATATGACTATCTCTTCTTTGTTTTGGTAAGAAGCATCTTGTTTTCTTACCTTTTTATTATTTTGTGTCTGTGTAGCTTTTGGGGTATAAAAGGGCATAAAACACTGAGTTTTATTTAAGCTCCTCAATCCATTTCCTCAGCATTCTAACCAGCTCCTGTGCTGGAAAAAGATTCCCAGCCACTTGGGTGGGGAGAGGTGCATATGTTGGGAGAACTGCCATCCTGTTGCCAAACTGTAACAACCCTTTGGGGAGCTTGGCATTGAAGCTACAGAATTAAATGCAATAATTTCCCATAACTGCTTTAAAAAGCCTGCAGGCATGCTGAAGTTCTGGCTGGATGTTTTAGATAATGTTTCATAACATGACTTTAAATCCCCATTTACATCTTGACAATGAAAATATGTAGTAAATTTTATGCCTACTGTATTTTTCCTGTATAGCTGTGCAGGGCTTCAATGTCGAGGTGCTTGTTTGTGGGTTGTTTTTTTTTGCTTTTTTTTTTTTTTTTTTTTTTTTTTTTGGTAAAAAGTTATGCAGTTGTTTCTTTTAACTGTGGTGGCTTAATTTTGCATTTCGGTGACAAAGGGAAACTGAAAGCTATCTTGGAGAATTCTAAATAAAATGCTTTTGCATCAGCCAGCTTTGTCTGTACCTGAGACTTCTGTTTGGTCACTGAAGCTCCCACTGCAGGTTCAGCATGTGTGGCTTTGCACGCCCACGCTGTCTGCAGTGCTTGAAGCGAAAGAGAGAGCAATCATCTCACAACTTAATTGTGTTAGTTACCATACCTGACTTAGAAGTTGAGGATTGTCTGTAAATATTCACCGAAGGGAAGGAATTCTATGATCCCAGTGACCTACTCACATGTAAGACATGCCTCTTTGGTTGTTCTGTTTTCCTTCTAAATTAATTCTAGAATAAATAATTACTAATTGAAAAACAGGCACCTGACATTTCAGATTTGGAATGGCTTTTATAATTTGGCAGCTGCCTGGGACTGCAGCAGAGGCAATGCATGTGGGATGGGGTTCAGTAGAAGAGAGCTGACTTGCAGGTCTGGTCATTGACATGATCACTCATGGACCCCAAGAAGAGCCAAAACCTTTGTCGAATCCCTATAAAGTCGCAGAGGGTCCAACAGGTGGTGACACAGATGAGCGCCCCTGGCGTCTTGTGCACAGAAAAGCATCAACCACTTGGAACAGTTGGTCAGTTTACTTTCAGTCGTCTTCAGTGAAAGTTGTGATGCAACACATAAGAGTACTTAGCATGGCTGTTTTAACATCCACATGAGAGTGAGCGAGTTAGCTGTTAGCTTGATAAATACAGCTTTATGAAAATTCCTATTTTGTGCATCATAAATATTCACATGTGGGCAAAAATTACTTGTGGACAAAGGCAAGTGCTTTTGTGACGACACAGATTTAATTTTATTTGGTTTAAAATTTTAATCTGATTTGTTTAAAAAAAAAAAAAAAACAAATTTGTTTGTGTGTCAAATTAGTCATTGCATTTGTATTGTACTCATTACCAATATTTCGTCTGACCTTCTTCTAAGACATAGAGGGAAAAGAAAGCTGGTTAGTGCATTTGGGCAACTCCCAGCAGAATGCAGCTTTTGTTACTGAGAACAGAGGAGAAGAAAACCTGAAATGTGTTGAAATTTGTCTACCCGTTGGTTCCGTTAAATCTGGAGATTGGAGTGTGAATTTTTAACTATTATTATAACTGCAGTGATATAATAAAGAGGCTGAGCAGGTGCAGTAACTTGCAGGGTGTTTTTTCTGAATTACTTTTATCATTAATTGAAAATGTTCATCAAATTTATGGGGAAAGAAAGATGTCTTTAAAAATTGGAAGTGTGGAATAGGATTCTCAGGAGGACAAATAAGTCCTGTTCGGTGCTGAGACTGCTGCAGCACCTTGTGCTGTGCTGGGTTGCTTCACTGAAGGGTTAAAGCTCAAATCTTGTAAAGCTATCTGTACATATCCCTGTGTTTGACTTGTCACTGCCAGTCCGATAAGTAATTGTTAATGCTGATATATTTCTGTGTTCTGCAAATACATTTGTGTTCCCTCTTTCTGTTCACGTTTTGCTCGTGGTGCGGGGCATTTATTTGCAGACAGATCTTTAAGATAGTTTTATTCTGGCTCCTTACTTCTGATATTTATATTAATTCACCAATTAAAAGGATTTAAAGGTCTGAGCCTAAGTCTATTAAATCTTTCCTAAAACTTCAGAGAGACGCTAATAACTTCTGAGAAGCTAAAGGCAGCTGGAGGTAAAGAGGTGTTTTGTATAATGCTGGGTTTGAAAAGATCAAGCTCTTAAATATGTTTTGGTTCGGTTTGGTTTTTTTTCAAAATGCCCACAAAAAAATGCACTAGCCCTCATTGTTTATCATGGCAGTGTAATCACTGTCAGTATCTCAATAATCTGATGCTGTTAAACAGCTTGTATTTTTTATAACCTTTGCGTTCTTTGCCTAGAGAGGCAATAGATAACTCAGAAAACTGCCTTTTGATGTTTTATTGAATTCATTGACTTCTGTCTGAAGCAGATCAGTAGTTCTCCTCATGCTACAGCATAGATTAAATCTTTAAGGATTTTAGCTTGCTACACTAACCCTGCAAAGAGTGGGTGTTTTTTTTTTTTTTTACTATCAGGAAGGAGCCACGTAATCCCAGGAACTTGAAAAAATCAAAATTATTTAAATTTTGATGATGAATAGCGCATGTCAGTTTTCTCGTCACACGATTTAGAGACATTAGGAATTAGTGTCCCTTTACAGTTCTGAAATGCATAGATGAAGGGGGAGATGGGCTTCCACGTGCAATCTTTATGCTCCAGGAGAATACGTGCGTGTACCCGTTAATCGTGATTTTTAAAAGCATTACATTTTAGCAGTAAAGCATCAAGTTCACAAAGTGCTTAGAAAATTATTTTCATGTGGAAAGAACTTGCATTCATTAGTCAATCAAATATTTTAAAGTCTGTGTGTTTTATATCAAATAAAAAGATATGCTACATGGACATGCAGACATCTAAATAGTCATAAAGTGAGTAAATTATTATTCTATTTCAATTTTATTGCCCACGTACAGATATTTCAATTTCTTTTATGACTCGAGTGTGTGAAAGTGTAATTAATATAAAAAAGAATTTGCTCAAATTGAAGATTTTGCAGCTTTGTCTTCTAGTATAAAATGAGATTCAGGCAGGTCAAGAAACGTGAGAGCTTTTCAGAAAATCTCAAAACAAATAGGATGATAAAAGACTTGCCAGTCAATAACTTGAATTACAGTTTGGTGTTAAATTACATACTCACTAGAAATCGTTTCATGGGTGACAACTAATTAGTTTGTTAAATGCTTAAAAACGTAGCAGGTTAAGAGTTCTAAAGCAGCCTTGTTTTTGCTTAGCAGGCTGCCAATAGAACTGGATGTTACTTTGTGATATGTGCTGCAAAGTGTTATCTGAATTAGAGAGAACAGCCTCATTTCTGGAGGGAACAGACTCAAGTTGCACCAGGGCAGATTCAGGTTAGACGTGAGGAAAAGTTGCTTTTCTGAAAGAGTGACCAGGCACTGGAATGGGCTGCCCAGAGAAGTGATGGTGTCACTGTCCTGGGACGTTTTCAAGAGATGTTTAGATGTTGTACTGAGGGACAGGGTTCAGAAGGGATGATAGGTGGACGATTGGACTACATGATCTCCAGCCTTGGTGATTCTGTGGCTCTGTAAATTCTGCATCGCTTGACTTGACTGATAATGCTCCACAAAATAATCATTTGCGGCAATTAAATTTGTTAAATTGAGAGGAGCACCAAGGAAAATGTTCTTGAGGCAGAGCAGAGAGTCCCAACATATAAGATGTTGAACAAGAAATACCAAAGCCTAGTTAGTTGGACAGTCAAATATCTGAATTATATTCTTGATTTTAATCTAGCTCGTCTTTAAAAATGACATCAGAATTTCCAAACTTTGGAAATTTTTCTTTCTCTGGAGAGTGTCATTTTTCTTACTGTGTCAGAAGTGAAGGTATTTCTGTTAACTGTGTTGGGCCCGTGAGATGAAACAGGGAAACCTTGTTTTGAAAACTACTGGAATGAACCATTAAAGAAAAATGAATAGAAATAAGTTTCTTACTGTAACATTTCTCAACAACATGATGGAAGGAAAAATTACTCCTGAATGTCATTCCCAAATGAAATATTTCCTTGCTTCTCAGCAGCAGCTTTATCAAACATACTACCCGTGAGAAGCCTTCCTCTGTATGGCCTATGATGTTTTTGTAGCTTGCTGTGAAATTATGTGTATGCTCCTGGTGAGAACAATTTTATAAGAATAGAATTGACAGTAAGCATTGTAGTATCTGTATCTCAGAAATAGACATTAAAACGATAAGTTTCTGACAAGCAAGTGGAAAAAGAATATGTCTTTCTCATTAGACACACACCTTTCTCAGGAAAAGCCAAGCTGATGTATTTGCAAATAGACTTCAAGTGAGTAACACGTTCCTTAAGCTGAAAAGCTGAGAGGGGTTTTCTCCCTTAGTTTTCAGTCTGGGTTTAGTATTCTAATCTGCTGTATAAATAGAAGATTGTTGTGACTGGCATTGTCGTTAACAGGAATTAGCTGTTTTCTCCTCGGGATAGCTTGTACCTGAAACTATCAGAAACTGTCATAAGTCTTGCAAACATGATGGGTCTGCATTTTGCCCCTAGTTGATCAGACCTTTCTCTGATCTCACACCAGGTAGTTAGAAAAGTAATCACAGCAATTAGAGAACGTTGTAACACATCGGCTGTTCTCTCTCTAATTCTGTTTTAGGTAGATGTGAACTGAATGTAGAAAAGAATTCCAAACAGGCCAGGCTGATGCGCACACAGAAGGAATGAAGTATGGATGTGAAAGAACGTCGGCCTTATTGCTCCCTGACAAAGAGCAGGCGGGACAAGGAGCGGCGCTACACAAATTCTTCTGCAGAAAATGAGGAGTGCAGAGTGCCTACACAGAAGTCCTACAGCTCCAGTGAAACCCTGAAGGCTTTTGATCATGATTCCTCTAGGTTGCTGTATGGAAACCGGGTAAAAGACTTGGTCCACAGAGAAGCAGATGAATATACCAGACAAGGTAGGCAAGAGGTTTTTATACAACCGGGGTGTATAATTCATTAGTACTGAGTAACGAGGCTTTCCTGCTGTGGGAAGAGGATGTCATTATACCCCTTTTAACAGTTTTAGTAATACTCTGCACAAACAGTACACTTCATTTGTGTCTTCCTAAATATTTTAAAAAGATGGGAGAGCATTATGTACCATCTTTGAAATAAATAATACATGCTAAACAGGAAACCTATGTAAACGTCCTGTGTTGGGCAGTGACTCAGTGACAACTTTGTGACATTGAGTGTGAAGTATTCAGGCCTTACAGTTTAAAAACCAGACCCCCAGCAAAAAAAAAATAAATAATAATCATCTGATTAATGGGTTGTGCAGAAGCTTGCCACTCCAGTGTCCCTAAAATTTAAGTAGCTTCAAAATTAATCACAAGAAATGAATGCAACTGCTCAAAGAATATGAGGCCCCATAAATTGGATTGCTGAAAAATCTAGTATGCATGTTTGGGTATATACAAATAATTTAATAGCTCGGTGCTTTTAGTTCACAAGGGCAGTAACAGAGCACTGTAGAGTGAGTAAATTAGTAAGGTAAATCAGTTTGAAAGTGGAGGGTTTTTTTGTGTGTTGTTTTTTGTTTACTTTCAGTGGATAACTGTGACACCTAATCAGATGGTAACTGCTGTCTCTGTTAAATTTTTGAGTCCAGGATAGGAGAGATGAGAGAGATGTAAATATCCATGGAGTTATCCAGAACCGAGCTGGATGGGGCCCTGGGCAGTTTGCTGTAGCTGACCCCACCTGAAGGAAGGGACTAACTGCTCTTAAGAGATCCATTCTGATTCTGTCAGGTTGCACTCATTAGGGTAAACTCTCGTTAGGGTCAAGAACTCAGTGCATTACATTGGATTCAAAACTGCAACATCTAGAAGTGGCATTTCTACACTTCCACAACCAAAGTACTTAATATAAGGTTAAAAAAAAAAAAAAAAAAAAGTTGGGATGTGTGCAGTATTACAGCCTAGCTATCTAAAAGAATAAATGTAGGCCAGAAGATGTGTAAAATGAACCCGCACTCTTCTATATAAAGAATCCTTTCTTCTGAGGAAGCGGGAGTAGATTCAGAGTAGATATAGAAAGCTTTCTCCTTGTGAGAAAGTCTTTAGCTTTGATTTTAGAATTGTTTAAAAATATTTTCCCCATTGGTGGTTTATCTTTGTTCCAAGTAGAATAACTTTACATTAGAATTAGAGCCATGCAAATGGTGTTGACTTTTTTCACCACAAATGTCTACAAAGGAAATAAAAATATTTCTTTTTGACTCATGTAACTGAGGATGGCTGCTACTGTGGTCTGTCTGCTTTCTGCTGTGTATTTTTGGTCTCTGCGATATGTTGAAACTTCAGGTCATCGCTACTTTCAAGCTAAAGTCATTAGTCACCTTGATCCTGTTACTTTACTAAGGAAAAACCAAGAGGAATGAAGTTTTCCAGGGCTCGTACTATAGACACTTTCACAGTACTAGTGACAAAATTATATCAAAATAGACACTGTTTATTTAATATTGCCTAATTAAGAATTCACAAACCATTCCCTGAATAGAGTACTATTCTCTTTAAATAGAAATAATGAAATGGAAGAAATGAAACAATCTGGCACAACATTTATGATGAAGCACTGGGGCTTGCGGGTTTTTTTCCTCTCCTTTTTCTTCAGAAAAGTACATAGTACATAGCTAATACTTATTGCCCAATATGCAATAAGTTACACATCTGTTAGTCTGAGATGTGTAGAGTCATCATCATCTTTCAGTGCTCTCAGCGCTGTCATCTGTGTCTGTTTCATTTTTCTCATTGTCTGTTCAATTCCCCTTGTGTGGCTTATTGGCTTCCTCTAATGCTTGCTGTTTTAGCACCTTTGCGGACTACCTGCAAGTTTGAGAGGGTCAAATTAATAAGGGCGTGTTTTGTAGTTTTAGATGCTCTGTTCTTTTTGATTCATCTTTGACTGAGAGAACTTACTGCTTCTGGCATCGCAAGCATTTGGTGGAAAGTGCTCAAGATCATTCTAAAGGTTTTTTAATAACATATTAAGGAAGCTTCCCTATATATATATATGTAAATTTTTATTTATTTATTTATTTTGCTTCTGTCTAGAAATAAAGTGCAGATATGTAGCTGCTTTGACAGTCTAATTACATGCTACCCTGCAAAAACAACAGGAAATAAATCTGCAAGGAAAAATAAGGCAACTGTTAATAAATGCCTTTAATTGGAAATTAACATTTTTATTAATTGATGGTGACTGCTTCATTTCCTTTGCTCGGCCTGTGTAAAATAGTACCAAATTTCCAGTGTCCACTGGAAATCTACTGGAGCAATTACTTGAAATTCTTGAGTCTTCCAAATCTGACACAACTAAAAAATATCACTGTTTTTACTGCCAATATGTGGGGGTAAACCCTTCACAGCTTTTTGTTTATGTGTCAGAAGTTTACCACCTCCTCTTCCTTATTTGTTTCAGTATGTGTCTTTGTGCTTCCTGCTGCCCGTAGTTGAACTCAGAAGGGGATATTGCTGTAGGAGATAGATGTGCCTGGTTTAGCGGTATTTTTGTCCCAGGAAATCTTACGGAGGGGAAGTTTCCCTGTTATCACTGAATTTTTGTTGTTTGAGATTAACTGCATAAATTGTGGGTAACAGCTTAAAAGGATGTTTCTCGTTTTATTTCATAGAACAGTATTTAAAATAATTTAATGTTAAAATATTGTAGTATTTATTATAGGGCTAGGATAATCTTGTTACTTTGGAACCCAGCTGACAAGATTCTAAGAAGCGATGTGTGATTCTGCGAAGCGACTTGGTCAAGGCAGTGTGCTTTCAGTTAACTGAAAAGACAAAGTGGATCATCTCCTGTGGTCTCCTCCCTTCCTCTTTCTCAAACACCTTTATATGTTGCAAGACCAGTTTTATCTTTAACTCTTCAGTTCTATCTAGTTTACTGTTTTTAGAATTTCTAATTTAGCTGTTTATTTTCGCTTTGTTGTTAATCTCCACATAAGTTTCAAAAAATTGGTAAATGTGAGTAATTAAACTCGGCACCCAACCATGTAAATGAGCTCGAGCCTTTTTCATTAAAACTACTTTTAAACTTGATTTTACATTGTATACTTGAGAAGATGCCTAATCTCATCCTTGATAGTGGATAAAGCACCATGAAAGGCTGTTTGCTTTCCAGAATGTGATGATATGATTGTTTGCTGTTTGAGTTAGGGAGGAATATGATACCTATTTACTTATGCTTTGAAGTATACAACTGTAATGAGCAGTCATTTAAATGTACAACTTCTTTAATTGAATTCTGGAGCCTAAATGCTCGTACTTTGGAACATGCCCAAGCATCATGCTGAATTCAGAAATAAAGCTGAATATATAAAGTGGAATTTTGCTGTTACTCAGAGAGGAATTCCTTTGTTTACAAAATTGCTGTGGGAAGTGATAAAATGTGCATAGGAGACTGCTATGTGAAAATATTTGGCAGAGTTGTGTGAGTATGGATGAGGAGGGAAGGACTGTAGAACTACAGACGACAAACTATGTTTAAAATGACATTTGAAAAAAAAATATTCGGAATGAATAATATGTTTTGCAAACAATTTGTAGTTGATCATGAATCAAAGCTGCAAGGTTCTGCAAGAACTGAAAGGCTTGTTATGTGAGTTTTAGCAAGAGAAATACAGGCAGGCAAAAACTGTATTTTGCTTATTGCCAGATATGTTTTGAAATGAGGAGAGGACTCTGCAATGTCTATTAAGTAGCCGTCTTTCTGCTTCAAAGAATTATTTGTTGCAAGGCAATATAATGATGTTATAATGGGATCTATGTGCCAAGTCAGTGAGGTTTGGGGTGGGAGTGGGAGGCACAGCTGGCACAATACACTGAGATTTGCGTGTGTCCATATTTACACACAAAATTATCTCACCACTGTTTGTGAATGTGGTGGATGACAGGTTGGCCATGAGCCAGCAGTGTGCCCTTGTAGCCAAAAAGGCCAATGGCTTACTGGGGTGCATTAAAAAGAGCGTGTCCAGCAGGTCGAGGGAGGTGATCCTCCCCCTCTACTCTGCCCTGGTGAGGCCTCATCTGGAGTACTGCGTCCAGTTCTGGGCTCCCCAGTACAAAAAAGACAAGGATCTCTTGGAAAGAGTCCAGCGGAGGGCCACAAAGATGGTGAAGGGCCTGGAGCATCTCTCCTATGAGGAAAGGCTGAGTGAACTGGGTCTGTTCAGCCTTGGGAAGAGAAGACTGAGAGGGGACCTGATCCAGGTCTATAAATATCTAAGGTGTGGGGGGCAGAATGGCGAGGCCAGGCTGTTCTCAGTGGTGAGTGGAGACAGGACAAGGGGAAACGGCTGGAAACTGCAGCATAGGAAGTTCCGCACAAACATGCGCAAGAACTTCTTTACAGTGAGGTGACGGAGCACTGGAACAGGCTGCCCAGGGAGGTGGTGGAGTCTCCTTCTCTGGAGATGTTCAAGACCTGCCTGGATGCCTACCTGTGCGACCTGGTGTAGGGAACCTGCTTTGGCAGGGGGGTTGGACTCGATGGTCTCTGGAGGTCCCTTCCAACCCCTACAATTCTGTGATTCTGCGATTCTGTGAATGCTGTGAGATGAGAAGCTGAGCTGCACGCTACTTCTGCTACAAGAAGGGCTGATGAGGTGGTGCAGGTTGTGTTAAATTTTTACTTTTGGAAAGCTTGAGGCATCTGTAGTTTAGCCTGGAGGTAAAGTTACTCGGTCTTTCTAACTGGCAGTGAGCATGAGTTCTCTGTGTTTATCATTCAGCACAATTTGCTCTCAGCAAAGCCTCAATGTGAATTTCTTTTCATGCTGCCCCTTCCAGTTTTGCAGGAGAAAGTGTTCATATGGATGTTTTTGTATCTTTACTATTCTGAAATTCTTAGGAGCCTAGTAACTCCTGAGCCTGCAAAGAGAGGGGCTGGACTTAACAAACAAGCAAAGAAAAAGAATTTCTTCCCATCACAGTATGCTGGGTCACTGATATGAGACTGCTGAAAAGCAAAGCCATTTACAGTATGTTACACTGTGCTGATGAATCATAGCTGCTGTTCAGCTGTCTCTCCGTGACAATTAGATTTAGGTGCTGGAAAAATCTCACTGTTCAGTAAAAGGAGGACCTGAAATAGTGATTTATATGTTAGGACAATTTTATGTTATTATTGAAGATGTTAAACACTGTCAAGGATTCGTTTTTAAGATTTCAGAAGTATGAATTGCAACTTCTAGTCTAATGTAACAGGACGTCAAATTTTATTGTTTTTTAAAAATTACCTGCTTGAAATGACTTATTTGGGTAACAAAGTGATTAATCTTCTCAGTCGCCATAAATGTCAGCTGCAGGATTAAAGGATCTAAATGGTCATGGTTTCAAACCTAAAGTTCCATGTACTTCAAGCCTTCCGTTAAGAGGCAGTGGGAGGGTAGATGGATCAACCACTTCTGAGTTTCCACTACCTATGCCTTGTCAGTGAGCTGGTTTTGACTGTCCGGTAGGCAAAGATTCTCACCAGAACTGCATTAGCCTGCTGTGTGGATTATTTACAAGCAGGTATGAAATGACAAACAAATGACTTTGCATTCTCCCAGTGAGCGAATTAATCACCATTCAGTGACATGGCAGTGCCATCTTTGAAAATCCAAGGCAGCTATCAGAATTAGAGTTCTGCGTTGTAAGCTGAGTGTCCTCACTATGATTCTGTCAGACTCTTCCGTTACGCTAAAACACAAGCCACCTGCAGCATCCTCTTCCTTTGAGCAGGCAACTTTTGTGAGAAGCATACTGTTGCCAGCATGTGCTCAGTAATTCTGTGGCCTTGAGCTAAGCACATAACCTTCTGCCAGCGGTGCTTTTTTTTCCTTTCCTCTCTGTAATACAGGTATAATAACACTTGCCCACCTCACAGACGTGTTGGGAAGATTAATTAGTTTATGTTTGCAAAACGCTTTGAAGATGAAAAGCGCTGTAAGTGCTAAGTAATATTATCATCTTACATTGCTGTACTAGTTACTTCTTAAAGCAACAATAAGAAGTTAATTGGTTTTCAGGTTCCAGGTGATAAGGATCTGTTGACTTTTAAAGTTATTCTCTTAGCTGCAGAGTGGTAGTGAGGAAAACATTTCACTTTCATTTGATTAAGAGTATATTTAGCTCCTGCTCAGTGATGCACGTGCTTGCTCTAAGGTTTTCATCTAGTTGAAATTGGCCCCTGGAGGGTCATGGTCTGTACACGAGCTATGGATCTGGAGACAAAGGGCAATTGTGGTTCTCTAGGGAAAAATCAACCTTGGTTATTGGCAGTATGCTGCCTGATCAGGCATTTCTGCATGGCCTTGGTCCACAGAGTGAAAGCCTTGTCCTGTACCAGACCAATTGCAAAAGAAGGGAATGAAGTTCTTGGTCATAATGATTAGAGATCTTGAAGGTGAGCAAAGCCCCCAAAGACTTTTGGCTTTATGGAATGGAAGACATTCTGGAAGGTCTGTGATTGCCCATACAGCTTCATGGAGCGAGATGTGTACGCTGCTCCTGTTCGTAATAAGTATCTGACTGGAGGATGAGGGAGATATGTGAGTTGCACACGTGGCTGTGAAAGATGGCTGCAGTGTGTCAATGTCCATTGAGAGAAGAAAGCATGCATTTGGAGACAAGGAGTCCTGCTTGCTGATTTAGGATCAAGAGTCAGGGCTCCAGGCCAGCTTGTGAGGGTTACTTGTTCCATCACTAGCAAACAGAAGTGGGAGGAGAGACAGAGAAGTGAAACAGGAATAATTCCTTAGTCTGATTATAGTTTTTGAAAGTAGTCTAAATTGTCACTGCTTACTGGCTTGAGAGGCAGTGCTTAGTGTTACTTAACTTATCGAAGCCAAAAGAGAAAATGGAAGAGCCATCAGATCAGATTAGTCTCATGTTTATGTTTGCACTTTTTTATTTGCCATGCCATAGATATGTTTGAGTCATAAACCCTTTCTTCAGTTTAATGGGCTTTCTGCTAGACAGACTAAATTAAGCCTACATTGCATTACATCTGAATGTGAGCTTCGCTGTGGATATGTGAAGGGAGGTGTGCACGAGAGAGGGAAGAACAAGGTTTTTCTGTGGAATCCTTGGGTTTTATCCAAGTTTTAGTTACTGGCATTTTTTGTGCTTACCTACAGTGATCTGAGAGCCTCATTCTGTTTATGCACTGTGGAAGAGACTCCTGTGAATGTGGGGTATTTATTTTTTATTCGGCAAATAGAAATGTATGGGGCTGTTCTGAATATGATCTTTTTCTTTCTTTACACCAGTTCAGAGCCTGTTGAAATGACTAAATTTTTTGCTATGGCACAATGTATCCCTTTCTCTGTTCACCGTCTTGTGGTGGCAGATGTGCCTTTCCTCCTGCAGAATTAGTGTGTGGAGTTCTCCCTCCACATCCAAAGGGATACGATTGAGCCTGGGCTGTATTCTGCACGCTTCTTTCCCTGCTGCCTCCTTCCTTCTCACCTTCCTTCCCCATTCAGAGCCATATGTCATGTCATTAGCATCCTACTGACCTTAATGTGGCAGTTCATACCTGTCAGATCTGTGGTTTTAGGCTCTCTGCAGACTGCATATCCATCATCTCTGCATTGCTTACCCTCGGGTCATATTTTCTTCACATCTATCAAATTTAGGCTTTATTTGTATTTTGTAATAAATGGATGCTTAGATGTTGATGATTTGCAGTTTGATCCAAACTTTAAGATAGAGGCCTGAAATATCTATACTGTCATTCTGTTCATGATCAAGACTTTGCACTCCTTGCTACTCATGGAGTTACATTTCTATTTTAAATCCACAGAATCTTCTTTTTTCCCTTGCCACCCACGTTTTGGACAGACACGCTAGTTTCCCTAATTTAAATTGTATCTTATTTCATCATATTCAGAAAATCAGATTTTTTTTATCTGAAATCCAAGAATTTGGAACTGTAATGTTTGAATTATTAATTCACTTACTGAAACACGACTGCTTATGCTGCAGCTTGAAGCTTTGAATTGTGCAATTGTAAAATTATCTGCAATTGACTTTAATCTTAATCTGTGATACCTTCAGAAGTACTTGATAAACAGTCCTTTATCCTTATACTAGATTAAGAAGTGCTTATGTTCTCATCTGTGGATTAGTACTGAGGATCCTCCCACCATCTCCAAGCCTGCCAGGGAAAAAACAGAGTGCCTTGTACCATGCCAAAGAGTCTGCACATTTCAATCCTAAATTGAAAAACTAGTGGCAGGAAGATATTTGGTACCATTTACATTTATTCTGTTCCATCTCTTGAAATACAAATTTCCAAGACCAGTGTTAAAAACCTGTGTTTCCTTACATTTTTATAGCTTAGTGCTGCTGTGATGAATACATGGTTAATCTGATTATAAGGTTTGATATACTTTAGCTCCCTCCAGGCATTGAAAGTGGGTCTTTTTTGTTTCTTTTTTTTTTCCTCCCAGACTATATTTGGGTTTTGTATCTTTTCCCATAAAATTCTTCTACCTGAAGTTGCGCAAGTGCAACTTGGAGAGCTCTGTGTCACTGCTGCTAACTCTCAAGAGTCGCTGCAAGTTTGGCTTAGTTCCCCACCTGCTTTTGAAAGTCCATAAAGAATGGGAGAGCTGTATGGTTTAAGTTTGCTTAGACAATATATGGCTTCATGCTGTTTGGTTTTGTGTAGTTTACTGAACGTATTCAGAAGCAGCTTTCTTTCAAATAAGTCTTACAGTTCCACTTGAACTCAGATAAGGGCAAGAAAAGGTGGTAAGGGTGGAAAGGAGAGTGGAGCAGAAAGATCAAGAAACAGGTTAGGAAGTGACGAGGAAGGAGGTTGTGATGAGTGATGAGAAAAATGCAGAATTTATTGACAGGGTAAAACCACGAGGTAGTGGATTAGAGTGGTCTAAGTTTCATAGATAACTTTCACAAAACCAGAAAAGAAAATCAAGACGAAGTAATTAAAAAAAAATCAGAAAGAAAATATTTATTAACACAGGCTAAGTGTGTTACTTGTCAGTCTTCACTTTGGTTGCTTGGATCCTGACACACAGAATTCAGCAAGTATAGCTTTGGAACTTTCAGTTTAGTGAATGTACTGTGTAGTTTGTGCAGCAGAATGGATGGTATCACATCTATTACTCGTTCTCTCTTTTCTGTAATTGTATTCTACCTGCCTAATACTCTGAATTCTAAAGGCAGCATTTGTACGCTTCTTATCAGAAGTTTATAAAGCATGCAGGGCCTCTATCTTTTGCCAGTTCCTTTTCTAAAATCTTCATCCTTTCATTTCTAGCAAATTTGTTCTCTTATCCATTTGCTTCCAATTTAATGCCCTTCCTCTCAATATCTTTCCTTGGAAAGCACTGCCTTAGAAAGCCTGACGTGCTGTCTTTGCCACCAGTAAATGGAGAAGAAAATAAACATATTTTATTTACAACAAATAACACATTTTTTTTCCTTGAGAAACCAATCAGAATTGACATTTAGAGGTAGATAATGTTTCACATCTTTTGGGATCACTTGGGATTCTTGTCAAAGCAGTGCAGCTCTGCTTTGAGCTTCTACGAAAATGGCATCCTCTCAGTGCTCCAGAGTGACTATCTCGTCACCTGAGAACAGAAGGGATGATTCTGCTGTTTATCATTCCACACAAAGAAACTCCTTTCACCATCTTTTACTCACACATGATTGAATGCTTTATTTTTTCAGGTATTGGTAAAGAGACCGGCCCAGCCAGCTTGCAGTTACCAGAGCTATTCTTTCATGGTTGTCATGTACGTGATTTAGGAAGGCTACTGTGGAATCAGTAGAATGGGTCTCCTGGTTTTACAGAAGTGATGCAGCATTTCAAAGGCGTGGTGTAACCGCGTTCTGGTTCTTGCTCTGCAGAGAGTAATCAGAAGTTCTGTGGATCAGCTCCAGGCAAGGAGCTGCAAATAAAAGACGTGCCCATTGCGTGTATTAGCTAAGCAAAAGGATACAAAAGTAATTCCCAGTATTAAAATAGCAGAAAACTGTGTGGTCCTTGCAGCAACGATTTTGACATCATTTCTGTTCATATGCTGTTTCAGTGATAAGCACTGGACCTGCATGCTCTAGTCTGCAGAGAAAAAATAAAAAAAAAAGAGAAGCTCTTTTCCAGGTTTTCTTTCTGAATAAATTATGTTCGTCTTCTTTTAGTTTAAAAAAAAAAAAATAGAAAAAAATCAGAATTAAGTACAGGAACAAAGAAATATAGAGAAGAATAGAAATGAGAAGATTGGTTCTCCTGAGGACTGTGATCACATCTTGTTTTTCATCTCTCTTGCCTTAGTTGTTCCACAATTTGTTTTTCTAAATTTAGTATTTTCCTGTAATGCATTACCACAGAGTGATTACAGGCAAAATGCATTTGAGAATGATTTCTGAACTGCATGGAGGTGTTGTGGGCAGACAGAAGGCAAGATACAAAGGAAAAATGCTGCCAAGTCTTAAGACTGGAGCAGGGACTGGCAAGCAATGTAGGACATAGATACAACAGAAAAGGAATGAAACTTTATTGGAACATTAAGAAAGAGCAGACCAAATACAGCACAAGGTTGAGCATGCACATGGTTGGGTTTGAAATTTCTACCATTCTGGTTTTATCTCTACTCTGTGATGGCAAAACTGAAGGCAGCAAAGGTGCTCACACTACAGTTTATCTGACTTGAAAGAGGAGTGTGCCTGTGTATATTTTATTGCTAACCTCACTGATGTTTTCTAGGAGGCTTTTTAGTTTAGGAGTGTCTTTCCCTTGTTCCCAAAATTATCTGTAGTTGCTGAACCTGGCTCAGAGACTTTGCAGTAGTTAATGGATTACGAAGGTCAGTGGTGATGTCTGAAGGTGCAAATTCTCTGCTGGTTATTTTTTTTCCTGGTTCATCTGTTAGTTTGTTTTTCCATTTTTGTGGTTTGTCATTTTAGGGGGATATTTCTGCTTTAGAACAGATCCAGTTTAAAGCAAAGATTGGCAGCTGAGAAGCCACAGAACCTTTTTGTGTTTTGTTCAGTAGTCCTCTCCCAAAACCATTTTCCACAATAACGTGTCCAACTTGAAGCTTCAATTACTGTAGGCACCTTTAAATAACATCTCCAATTTAGGCCACTGAAACCAATATTGCAGGAGAGCAAGTAGAGCAGGTTGCCATTTAATTTCAGCTGTGAAATCCCGACTTAGTAAAAGAACGTGTAACTTTTGCATACGTTGCACTTATGTATGCACTAGGCGGTGTTAAGGATCTACGATACCGGCCACAATAGGGCCAGGGCCAAATCACTGGACATGCACACCAATATGGTGAACAGCAAAATGGTGTTTATTACAAGTGAACTCTAGCTTATATACGCCTATATGCTTTGTCTACACCCAAAAAGCATGCGTCATACATCCATCACTATTTGCTTTAAAAATTGTTGTTCTAGACAAATACAAATACAACAAAAATACTATCTGGCAGAGAAATTTATGTGTATGTGTGTTAAAATTACGGCCTGATATGAATTTAACATGGTTAGAGATGCACCAATCATTCAGGTGAGTTTGCAGCTGGCAGATACCATGTTGTTAACAGTGATTGCTGTACAAGCTGAAAGGTATCTTCAAGTTGTGGTGTTGATTTGTTCATCTGGACATGTGGATGGTGTCAGCATTCGTTCCTTACACTAACTGTAAATTTATATTCCTAGCCAAGGGAAATGGCAATATCTAATGGTGGAGTGATAATAACATTGTTATCAGTTTTTAAAGCCAAACATCACTCTGAATGGCCCCCAAGCTCCAGAGTTGTCTCCAAAACAAGTTTCATTGAAACATCATGTCTAATTTTTTTTTTTTTTTTCCATTTTACACTTCATACTACTTGTAAAGGAAGAAAAAAAAAAAAAGGAAAAAAGCCCTCAAAGCTTTATTCGTATCTATTTACTCTTTCTTCTACATTTTCTTCTCTGAAATTAGTTCATTACAAATTCTCCAAGTTGCTTTTAAGTCATTATGAAATGCTGAGGCACCTATTGTCAGTGGGAGAATTTACAAATGTGTGTATAGTATAAGAAACTGATGATTAAATCCCTCACGTTGAAGTCTTCCTGGAAAGGTTAATTAGAAATGTTAAGAACACAGGAGGGAGAACATCCTGTCTTCATACTCTTTTTTCCACTGAGCCCCTACAAATTTCTTTTCAGTTTTTTTGGTAGCATTGTTCCCTAGCAGGTAAAAGCCCCTGTTCCAGTCTGCAGCCCATTAATTCTGTGCCCCAGCCTCGTTCAGCATCTCCTGGATCCTGAAAATTTCAGGGAATCTTAAGAGGATGTAAAATCTTTGCATTACATATGTATGATTTCCTTTGGGACATAAATTCCTACACAAATACATATTTTTTCCACGTCAACTTTGTTTTTCATTTGTGTAGGCAACTTATATAGTGTGCAATCCTCTTAGTGAAGCTTTTAGGAAAGCTTTAATTCAGGAGATGATTGAGCCTGATGTTTCTAAAGCTGTTACAGCATTTCTGGGGAATGCTGTACAACTCCAGTGTAGTGAAAGAGCTTTAAAGTATTGAATGTGATGAGAGAGTAGTAAACAACCCCTTTTCTGCATCCAGAATTGCGCTGGAGCTTTGCTTTGGCCCTGTAACATTCGGTTTTGGTTCTCATGTCATTCCAAAGAGGGGTGAAAAAACAGAAAGGAGGTGAAAGCAGGCTGTTGTAAAAAATAAAACTCATAAGCAGTGGATAGGTGGTCCATTGTGCCTGGAAGAACTGAGCCTGAGAAAGTCACTGTGGGTTTTCATGTGGAGTGCCTGAAGGAGTTTCTCTTAGAAATTAATATTAGTTTGCTTAAGAGCATAAAAATAGTCATTAAAATAGGAAATAAAAGTAAAAGGGCTCAGTAGTCTCTTCAAAACACAGTGTCTGCCAGGGTGGCTGATGCTGGGTGTGCAGGGCAATGCTCTGCAGAGCTGGGTGCTGCTGTGGCTGACCTCCATTGCCCTTGGAGCTGGCTACAAGCACAATCCTGCTGTAGCCCCCAGCTCAGCCTGGGAGATATCAGGTCCATAGGTGTATCACGTAACCTCATAGCCTGGAGGTCAGCAGCTGCTTGATTACTGACTCAAGCAGTCTTGTTGTCAGTGGGGGCCACCTCTTTCTATTTTGCTTCCTTTAACACTGTTTTTAGGACAAACCCAGGGCTGCATCTGCAACAGTGGGTGCTCACACACCTGCATATTGGCTTCTCCTGTCTTTGGTTCATCTGCAGAGATGCTGGAATAACAGATTCCTGTAATAACGTATCCCACACATAACACCAGAGGCCAGGCTGTCATCCCTACCTTAAATTTGCCAAAACACTGACAAAAAAAGATATGTTGTAGGCCCTTCCTTTTGTTCTGCTCTGCCTGCTGCTACAGCTGGGCAGTTTGTTTGGCCTGTTTACTTCCCTTCTTAGTTTCGTCTCTCACAAAACCTGAGCGTTCATGTGGCCTGACTGTTTTTAAATGGCAAGGTACAGCCACTCCACATATGGCATATTGCATGTGCTCTTTGTACAGTCTGGCTCTAGTCATAGATGTATCTTCTCCCTTTGTATTTGTTTAGATATGCACCTCCCCAGTGGCTTTTCTTCTCAAATCCTTATTTACAGCAGCAAATAACTTTAGTTAGCTTTGTACCTAATGGTAGTAACTGATTTTCATTATTTATGAAACTTGCTTACAGAATTCATTTATGGTTCTGACTGCAGAGTCAGTGACACTTAGTGACCACTTCGTGTGACCACAGCAATAAAGTAATTAATTGGATCACTTAATGTCTTGCCTATTGACGTGCTTAAACTCTTAATATTTCAGGAATTAATTACACTTTTATATTTTTTCTATTAGTTTTTATTTGAGGGGAGTCTGGTTTTGCTGTATGATAAGCTTTAACAGTGTTACAAACACATATTCTCATGTATTTATAAATGACTAATTTTGGAGCACTTAGGATGCCTATCAGATACAAAAATTGAGCATGTATTCTGATTTGTTCCCAGAGCTATCAGAAAACTGTGAGCCAGAATGGAAAAGCATTATGGGTGCTGGCATGCAAATGAGCTTTGCAAAGTGTCTATATATCATACAGTGTCTTAAATCTACAGACATAAAAGCAGGATGAAGACACAGCCGTTAAAAAGGCAGTCATTTTTGAGTGTCACATAACTTAGACACTTCTAAGTTACTGCAGTGTCATGAGTTTATCGCACCTAATTTATTAATACAATCATTTGGGATTCGCTTATGTTTCTTGCTCTGCCCCAAAACAGAGGCTTGAAAGTCTGCTTAAAATGTGCAGGCTCTGCTTCAGCAGTAAAAGCCTGAATTCAGTGACAGAAAATGCCATCTTACCACAGGGCTGCAGGTAATGGGAGGCAGCATTCCTGTTTGTTTATATTTGTGCATTAAAGGAGAGCAGAGAGCTCCATGGGGGTTGTGCTCCCATTTAATTTTTCCAGTGCCACACTAGGTGAAGTCTGTACAGGAAATATCCTGTTGCGTAGGCCTCTTTAGTCAGGACAACAAAGGCAATTCTGACAAATACCTTCAACTGCTTCACACTTCAAAAAAGTAAGAAGAAAAAAAAAAAAAAAAGGAAAGAAAAGCTTGCCATTTACTTCTGATCCTTCCATGTGCCAAATTAGCTTCTCTCCATTTGCAGGTTCTGTTACGTTTCTTTCCTACATGAGAACACTTTTGATGTGTTGAAGCAGTTACCAAAGTAGTACTAAGGTTCTCAGAAGGGAAAGGGGCACTGCTGAGAGCTGGAGACAGAGGGAATCACTTGATTGTAGTACCTACAGAGTTTTGACAAAACAGCTTATGTGATGCCTGAGAAAATAAGACACATAAAGAGTTTTTACTTCTAACTTCTTAATTTATTATTTATTTTTTTTTTAAATTCTCACCATCTGTTATCTTTTTTTCCCCTAATCAGGACAGAATTTTACCCTAAGGCAGTTAGGAGTTTGTGAACCAGCAACTCGTCGAGGACTGGCATTTTGTGCGGAAATGGGGCTCCCCCACAGAGGTTACTCTATCAGTGCAGGGTCAGATGCTGATACTGAAAATGAAGGAGTGATGTCTCCAGAGCATGCCATGAGACTTTGGGGCAGGGGGGTCAAGTCAGGGCGCAGCTCCTGTCTGTCAAGTCGTTCCAACTCAGCCCTCACTCTGACTGATACCGAACACGAGAACAAGTCCGACAGTGAAAATGGTAAGTTCTTACACATTTGCACGTATATAAATCAATGTTTTATTTGCTGTCATGGTTGGCACTCAATCATTTCAAGTCATTAAAAGTTCAAGGAATGGCCTTGAATTATTTATCTACTTTTTTTTTCCTCTCCTTCCCAGAAAAGTCAATATTCACTATCAGTCCTAACTAATAAAAGCTTTGGGCTTGATGTTTTGGCTGTAATTTTGGAAGAGTTTCATCACAAAAAAAGATTAGCTCTGTTTTATCTTGGGCCATTTCACCTGTTACCCTTTGGGAAGCAGCAAAGTAAGTGGTGATAAAGTTGATCCCTGAGGCCAGCTTGCAATCAAAGGTTTCATTGTAAACTCCTCTTTTAAGACATCTCAGAGAAGTTGCAGAATCTTAGAACGGATGAATGAACACAAAGAATGGCTTATTAACAGGACTCGTGATTGGAAAACAAATTTGATCGTGCTTTAAACTTACTAGCTTATGAGAGCAATTGGAATTGTGGTGAAGATGGACGTGTGGCCTTTGTGCCTAGGGGACTAGATTATTGTGCAATTAAAATCTGCAAATAAATCTAAACAGCAGCTTTGCAGGATGTGGGGTATGACCATTGTATATTAAGGCTTAGCTTTTTAAATGAAAGGAGGTTAATGCAATTGACTTGATTCACTTTTAAAGCTTTGCGAAATCTTTTACTTCAACTCGAGGTTATGAACAGAACCTGATGTGATGTTAAATGCTAAGTGCACAAATCTTAGAAAACATTTTATCTTTAACTTCTTTTTGTTTGCAGAAGATTTTCAGCTTCACTAGAATACGCTTTTTCTATTAACTTCATGACTTCCTATATGACAGATTCTAAGATGAATAAAGAAAAATGAGTAAAAATGAAAATTAGAACAAAGGCTGTTGCCTAGATGTCTAAACTTCATTTTATTAATTTATTAAATGTGGCTGCTCAGCTGTACCAAAACTGGAGCAATTTTATTTCAACCCTCTGGCATTAGCTTTAAAACATTGTGGTAAATGGCAGCATGAGTGTTGTGACACTTAGAAAGAAAGACACCACTTTTATTTTAAACTGCAAGCAATAATGTTTTGTCCTACTTATTTATTGTTTCAACTTCAGTTTGAGAATGCAGAGCCATAGCTGTTGTTGCCATTGCCTTTCCCTGCCTTGGTGACTGGTTCTAGTTGAAGACACCTGTGCATGACATCCACCTCAAAGGGGATTTTGCTTTTTGTGTTGGAATTAGTGCTACCTGAGGAGGCAGCTGTCCATGTTCAAAACAGCTTTGTCTCAAGCTTAGGAAGTTTATTATGGGCAGGAAGCAGGCTTTGAAGGGGGAGGATAGGAGTACATGCTTAACTCCTTTTGGCAGTGGAGATTCTTTTGAATTACTCCTGGTACTTTGGCTGCAAAGCAATCTAGAAAAAAAGTTGTTGAGCAGTCCTCTGATTTTTTTCTCTTGAAATCTGTGCTGAAAATCACTGCCTCGAGTCTTTCATAACACCCTATCTTAATGATTTTTTATGCATGTGTATATACACACAGTATCCTTAAGAGAGCTGTATCTATACCTTACCCAAGAGGGTCACTGCTTCAGCTTAGGTATACTTCATTAATAAACCTTAAATTAATAATTCTTATTAAAAAAATAAAAGGGCAAAAATGTTGTTACAAGAACCCCTCTTAGTGGAAAACGAGAGTTTTGTTTTATATTTTGTGTGAGAGAAATCTGTACGTGTTAGAAAAAGCACTGCTCTGCAGTGGTTAAAATCATGCAAAGTGTCTGATGTTTGATACAACTTCAAAGGAGAGTTTAGTCACTAAAAAGGATTACAGTTGATTTATTTATTGATAGGAAGGCCGGCAGTCCAGCTTAAGGAGGTACTAGGAGTGCTGTGAGGCTAATGAAATTTTGATGGCTTGAAAGTCCCCTAGGGCTATGAAACATGTATAACTCAGACTGTGTCACGGGTCCCCGTTTCACTGCAGATGTTATGGAAGTGGTGAAAAGCTTAATCTTCTCTGGTATTTTTCTCTGGATTTTGTTTCTACTGAACCTGGAAGTTTTGGCTCAGGAACAATTTTACAAACATAGTTGAAATCAGTATGTTAAATGCTCACAGTAGAATAAAAAATATAATTTAAAGGCAGGGAAGCAATACTGTCCTGGCAGGCACAGGTGCTCTAATATAAAGACCAAACTGCAGGTGCGAGTTTTCTTAATTTATGGCCTGAAGTTAATAGCTGCACTAGCATGTGGTTAAAATCTGACAGGTATGATAAAGCTTTGAATCCAAAACTACCATTGCAGCCAGTCTTCTCTGCTGTGTTTGAAAGATTCCTGATTGAATTTCAATTGAATTGTTTTACAGATAAACACATTTATGTGCGGTATATTTTACCTCTAAAGTAGGTAAGGAGCAACAGGTTATAATAAGCAAAACACAACGCCAGATCTTGCTTTCCTTGCCTGAAAGGTCTCAGGTCTTGAGTGATGCTGCTCTTGTCCAAGAAAGCAGCTCTCTGCTTTAAATAGTCTATTGCCATAAGCCATTCTGATTGGAGTTAATGGTACCATTCATGATGATAACTGTGACTTGTCCTATGGGTTTATGAAGTTAGGATTAACTATTTGCTGATTGCAATTATGGTTTCCTTTCTCATCAGTTAGGTAAGAACAGAAGCTTGGCATCAAAATACAATTTCTTTTCCTTCCTTTCAGTTTGTTGGGTATGTTTGCTCTTGGGAAATAGTTGTAGATTGCACCTCCCTCAGAAGGGCAAAACCCTAGGTTCTGCTGCATAATTACAATGAATGAGAGGAAACAATCTGTTGAAAATACTAACTTTTATTCCTGGAGGTCTCAAGTGTGTTTCTAAGATCCTACCAAAGCTGTCTGAGCTTTCGTGTGATAATGGCAGAATTAAAATTTTCTTGGGAAAAAAAAAAAAAAAAGGAAAAGAGTTGTAAATGGTTGTTGTATAGTTAATAAGTTAATATCCTAGTGAATGCCAGCAGATTTTGTATAGAAAACATCAGAACTGGTTTCCAAACATAGATTCTCACCACAGAGGTTCAGATTATTGCTTAGTGTAAATCATTCTGAAAAGAAATATTTTTCTTTGAGCTTGTTCAAGTTCCGTATATGACTCTTGGCTTCACGTTCAGGGAGATTTGTCATGTCAGCCTCTCCGAAGGAGGTCCTACATCTGTTAATCTGGGCAGCCTACCAGTGTCACATACAGCATGATGTATCAATTGGAGCACACCAAGCACTCATGTGCTTCTCAGTTTTCTTCCTTTTCATTGCAGTTCTCTTTGAGACAAAAGGAAACAAACAACAACAAAGAACATATTGTGAAAAAATGGATCAGTAAATGGATCAGCATGACAAGCATGCTTTTCTTTTTCAAAATGCTGCATCAAGAAATGTGTGGTATTTAGTTATTCTAGGAGCTGTGGCATTGAAATTCAAGCAGCCCATCTTTTACATGCAGCAGACTATGAGCAAGAAATTACAGTTAAGTTTCAGATAACCATTTTGTTTTAAAAGTCATTATATTTTTAAGGTATCTTGGAATTTGCATAGTTATTTGAATTATTTTTAAATCCATTAAACTGCTGTCTCTGACTTTGTGTCATCCAGAAGATGTTAGTCAAAACACAAAGGTTAATAGAGCTAGTTATTCCTGAAGTGCAGCTCTTTAGAAAATTGTGCTTTCGTTTAGTTTAGTTTTTTGTTGTTGGTGGTTTTGTTTTTTTTTAATACGTTGCATTTTTGTATTTGTGCAGTCGTGAAGCTCAGGCTATGACAATAGTTGTAACTTTTGAAAAGATTTTAGTCATTTCAGTCTTAAGCAGGTCCTTACTACTTTCTATCCCTTTCAAAGCAATATTGACCGTGTTTCTGAGAGTTAGACCCTGCAGATCAGTGTGTGCCACGTAGTTGACCATACTCACATCCACAAAGAGTAACTAGGTGTATGCTTGCGCTGGCACTGGTATGTGAAGGTTTGTTTTGTTGTTTAGTGAAAGTTTCGCACTGTTGGAAATTTGTTTAAATCCAAAAAAATAAAAAATAAAAAATAAAAATTGGAGGATATTAGGAAGTGATAAAAAGGAAAGAAAAAAAAAAAAGAAAGAAATGGAGAGTGGAGTATGAGATTGTGGCCTCAGGCAGTCGTTCTGAATTGGTTAGATAAATGATTTGAAACTTGGACCCATTTTTCACAGCTATTGAAAAGCAGATATTGCTAGCAGAATGTCCGTTGCTGAGGATTTCTGTGAAGAAAAATTTCCATCTGATCTGTAGCTTGGGCACCTGCCTGCTTCCTTTCTCCATCCTCAGCCAATTTCTGAAGACAACATTCTTGTGAATCTAATACTCTCTTGTCCTTCCAGAATGGTGAATTTCAGATCTCTGAAAACCAAGAAATACATTGGTAAGATACTTGTCAAGACATTTTAAATCTGTTCTCACTAAGGCAATACATGTATAACATGTACTTGAACTCTGCATTCTTAAATAATGCACATCTTTCAGGAAAGAGTTAGACGTTTTCACATGTTTAACAACCTTCTTTATGCAAAGGCAAATCTTGGAAGAGCTCTACTGAATAGGAGCTGCTTGCTACCTAGTAGGCAAACGCTGAAGCTAGTTATCAAAACCAGCCACATATCTGATGAATTGAATATTCATCTTACTGCCATACCACCATTTACAGCTTCTTCACTCCTTCCTACAGTATTCCATCTAGCAATTATCTACCCCTCATTAAGCGTGCCAATATCTCTTAAATCCTGCTTCACTGCTGAGAAATTTCATGGCTAGGAAATCCATCTGTTTTATTGTTGACAGAACTCAGCTCTGAAGTAATATTTAGTACCTAAACAAGAATATGCATTTTTCTTTGGTTACATGCACGTGGACAGAAATGCATATACAAAAGGAATCATCCCCAGTTTTCTGCAGTATTGTCGTACATTTTCTGCCTCTGTGCCAATATTTAGCTTGTTATATTATGGTTGCACATCTGTGGACATATTTCAGTAAATCTTCCAAGTGTTAACAGTTAATTCAATCGAGAATTACACTGATGATTCTTTTGGCTAGTGGTAGCCATAAGAGGGAACGGCTAGGCTGAACTTTTCCCATAACATTTTTGGATCTTCTGTATTTCAGAGGTAAAAGTGGATCCAAAGATCCATCCTAGTGAAGCTCATATTACGATTATATGATGGTATAGGACATCAGGACAAGTGATGACACTCTGCATACATCCAACAAAATCTGATGCACAGGAACTGTAGGCTTAACGGCGGCTTACAGTAATTAGACGGGTTCTGCAAAGCAAATGTAAAAGGGGAATTTCAAAGAATTCAGTCTTGGTTATCAAGACGATAAATTGTTCTAATGTTGAGAAATGTTGAAAGAGGTGTTTGAAGAGCATCTAGCATATCTCAGAATTTCTTAAGAGATCTGAATTTCAGGAGAAAAAAGAAAAAAAAAAACAACAAAAAAACACAGAAAATGGAGGCAAGGTCAGAATCCATAGGAGGATTTTACAAAGATACAAATGAAAGAGGCTACGAAGAGAGTGAGAGAGTAGGAGTTGTTCAGCTTGCAAAAGAGAAGATTCTGGGAAAACATCATTGCAGCCTTCCAGTTCTTGAGGGGGTCTATAGAAAAAATGGAGAGGGACTCTTTGTCAGTGGGAGTAGTAACAGGAAAAGAGGCTGTAAACAAAAAGAGGGGAATTTTAAATTAGTTGCAAGGAAGAAATACTTTACTTAGAGGGTGGTTAGGCATTGGCACGGGCTGCCCAGGGAAGCTGTGGATGCCCCGTACCTGGAACTGTTCAAGGCCAGGTTGGATGGGGCCCTGGGCAACGTGGTCTAGTGGAAGATGTCCATACAATGAGGTTGGAACTGGATGATCTTTAAGGTCCCTTCCAACTCAAACCATTCTATAGTTCCATGATTCAATTATAAGATATAATAGGCAATAAAGTGAAGATGCACTCCTTTTCTTGGCATTCATGTTTGTATACATCAAAGAGTTAATTTATTACTCAGCAATGCAGGAAGACTGGTAATATATTATTCATAAGCGTTCTTGTTTTTGTTTCAGCATTTGCTTGGAAAGTAACTGATCATGTTGTTGATATTTGTACCATTAAATAAAGGATTAGAGGTTACCTAAGTAAAAAAAATTGTCCTGCATGTATAAAGCACCTATAGCCTCTGGGCTTTTTATGACTCACGTCTGAGACATTGCTGAGGAGGATATGGTTCCAGAAGGCAAAAATAAAAAAAATAGAAAGGACAACTCCATAAAGGGAAAGGGAAAGGAGAAGAAACTGTTCTGAACAGTTAGCCAGGTAACATCGTACACGAAAGAGCTTTAGAAGTTTATGCTTTGTAACAATAAACATGTGTATGTGGAACTAAGTCTTGTCAGCTACTTGAGCACTTGATACTGATTCCCTTCTGTGGTAGTGTAAGCCCCTCCTTGGTAAAGGAGATTCTAGCATAATAGGTCTCTGACATTAGGAAGGCTTTTGACCTTGTCTCAGTCCTGACATACTCCTAAACAGAGGAACATGGTCATCTATTGCAAGATGAATGTAGAAATTATTGGAAAAATGCATGAAGAATAATTAATACTATTTCATGAGCTGGCAAGCTGAATCAAGTAGTGCTCCACATTCAGTGGCATAGATTTTCTTAATGGCTTGGATAATACAAACCGAACATTGTAACCTGGAAAAAAATCACTTAGTAGTACAGTGTGAAAGCTGGGGAAAATGATTCCATATGAAGAAATATAGTTCAGTAAATACTGGTGCTAAGACTTATGTTTACATGAGAATAATCAGTTATCAAAACGTGAAAGACACGTGGCTGGATCACTGTCATTCAAAAAATCATAGAATAATTCAGTTTAGAATGATATTTTAGGTCATATGGTCCAACCATCTGCTCAGAGCTGGACTAACATTAATTTAGATGATGTTGCTTGAGGCCTTATTCAGTTGAGTTTTGAAAATTTCCAAGAGAGATTTCTACATAATTTCTGGGCAATTGTTCCTGTGCTTTGCCAGCTTCTTTGTGATTTTTTTTTTTTTTCCTTTATATCTAATCAGAATTTTATTTGCTGTAGCTGTAACCGCTGCTCTAGGTCATGGAACACTGAAGTTATATTTCCACTTTTTACCTTCCCCAGATTGAACAAACACAGTGCTCTCAGCTTCTCGTTGGGTTGTATGGTTCATCACTCTGGTCACTTTTTTCAGCTTCTGCTGAAATCATGACAGTTTGTCAGTGTCATATGAATACTGGGAAGCCCAAAAGTGGATATTATATTCCAGATGTGGTCTTCAAGTTCTGAACAAATAGGAACTACTCACTTCCAAGAGTGTGCTGGCTGGTATTCTGAAGGCAGCCTGCCATGGGGTTAGTTGTTATTGTGGCAAGGGCACGCTACTGACTCCTGCTCAACTTCTTGTTTAGGTTGACACCCCAGGTCCTTTACTACAAAGCTGCTTTCCAGCAGATTCACAGCTAGTACTGTAAGATGAGGTTACTCTGTCTTTGGAATTCATGAGCTGCTTTCTGCCCACTCTCACAGCATGTTGAGATCCCTCTGAAAGGCAGTCTTGCCCTGCAGCATGTTGATCACTCTCTGCAACTTGGCACCATCCACAAACTTGCTGAGGGCACGTTTCATCCTATTCATTCTCAACATGTTAAATGTAATACAAACATAAAACAGCATCAGCCCCAGTATTAGCCCCTGAAGAAGGCAGTTATTTAGTGCCAACAGTTTGTCTTTGAGATACTGAGTGCTATTCTTTCTGCCTGATTATCCAAACAGTTTTCCTTACACTGCATTTGTAACCCACCTGGCCAATTCATCTCTCTCCAGCTTAACTATCAGGATGCTATAGTAGACAATGCTGAAAACCTTACTAAAGTCCAGAGAAAATGTCATCTACTTGTCTCCCTTTGTCTGCTAAGACAGATCATACAGTCGAGTTATTTGGGAATGATCTGCTTTTGGTAAATCCATGCTGGCTGTTCTCAAGCATTTTCTTCTCCTGGATCCCTGGAAGGATAATTTCAGCAGTATTTGTTCAGTAATTGTCCCTGGAGAGTAGGAGTGAGGCTGACTGCCTCTACCTGCTCACATACTCTTTATTTCTTGAAGATGAAATGACTTCTACCTTCTAAAAAATCATCGGGAACCTCCTCCCATTGCCATGAATCTCCAAGGATCTGTGTAATTAATTGACTCTGTCAGCACCCACACGCATCTTCCATCTGGTCCCCTGGTCTCGTGCATGCCCAGCTGGGCTAAGTGTTACTAACAGCTCTTCCTCTGCTATGGTACTTCTCAGCTGGTATTGAGCCTGGGATTGAACTGACTTTCCTGTCCCCAGACCTGTGTGCCTAGGAAGTGTTTCTGCATTTCTCCAACGTAGCCAGGTTAGAGTGAAGTGTAAACATTTGTTGGCAAGGTTTTCTGTGACACGTGAGGGTTTCTTCCATGACCTCAAAGCATGTCATTTATATGCGGTACAGCTGAAGTAATCCTACTACTGCACTCAGCAGTGCCAAGACAGAAATGCTGCATCTCTGACTGGCATTGGCACTGCATTTTGATGCAAATGCCAGCCAACAAGAAGCCTAGGGAAAGGTTTACAAGAACGGTCAGGAGTTTTACACTGAAGACACTAGGAAAAGGTCCATTGCAAATGATGCAAGTAGTGGAAAGAAGCTAGCTCAGACAATGTAGCTCCAAGGAGAATTTAGTGAAAGAGATTGCTGAGGACCATGCAAATATTTCATCATCTAAAATACTTTCCAAAACATTTTCAAATTGGTTTTGGTCAGCTTGTCAGCATAGTTCCCATCAGTCCTGCTTTATGGGAGAGGATGAACAGAAGAACTTGTTCAGCTTCCCTCGGGTTTTATTTTCTGTAAGTCAAGCGTGTTATCATTTGACCCAAAAATTACTCACAGGAAATGGGTTTAGAAAACAAAGGCTATAAGAAAGTAGCTCTGTGGTTTGTTATAATATTAATATCTTAATTGTTCTTCAAATTGTAAATAGTTAACTTTTGGTAAATTCATTTTAAGCTTGCTCTACAAATATTGCCGTTAGAATCCCTAAACAAAATGTGTTCTAGATGTGCTTACACAAGGAAATCTGGAAGAAAACAGTTCTTTTTCATTTGAGTCGTAAATGTTTTAATTGTGAGGTAGCCACGAAAGCAAAGCATGCTTTGCACATCTATAAACTGATGATCTCTGCTGTTTTGATTTGGAATGTTGTTTTGATGTCCTTGAAAAAATCACAGTGGTAGCAGTAAATTGTTTTAATTAATGAATTAGAGAGCAACAGAATTGCTGAATCAGGTTTATTGATGTAATTATCATTGGAATAAAAAGAAAAAAAAAAAAAACAACTTGTCAGAGCTGTTAGATTGTTTCATCTACTGTCATTTGAAAGCGATTTTCTCTGCCACTGCTTCCTTCGTCTCTTCTTAGTTACATGGATGTGAGGGTATGTGTATACGTATGAACATACTGATACAAACTTATATATGTATTTATATAATTATTAGGCAAAACTAAAGTAATGGTATAAAGTCTAAATAATAGTTCTTTATGGAGTGTGGGCATTCATATTCAGTTGTTTAGGAGACTTTATGATTTTTATTTGAATTAAGATTTTAATTGCAATTTCTTGAAGAATTCAATGTAACGTCATTAAGAAATAATCTAACAGTGATTTTGTCTTTAAAGTGAATGCAGGCTGGATTACTGTCAGAAGATCAGTAGCAGTGCTAGGTTACTGTTTTTGTATGGTGGTCAAATATTAGATGGAGGAATTAAGCGCAGACTTGAAGTTGTCAAGATTCTTTTTTAATAAAAATGGCCTTAAATGCTTTTGAAATAGACAACTCTTTAAAAGCTGTTACTAAACCCATGTGTAGATTTATTTTTGATTTTTCTGGGTGGAAAGTTCTATTTTTGCCAGATGACTGTTAAGCTTGAAGTTAAATACCAAGTGAAATTTGGAAATTAATTCCTTTTACAGTTATTAAAACAATGTATCTGTTGAACTTGTTAGAAATTTCATTTATATGATCTGACTGATTTGTTGGCAAAATTAAAGATTTTATTCTCAGTTCAGATTGGAAGAAGATGCGATTCAAGTCCCTCAGGAAAGGACATGTTTGTTAAGAAACAGCAGTGCTTGTTATTTTTTTCCCTCACTTATTGAGAACAGCACTTTGATGGTAAATCATATAAGCTTTGTGTCTAGTTGGCTGTTGTTTTCACCTGTGCATTATAGAGAAGTGTGTTATTGGCACAGTGACATGAAGAAGAATCATTTTGTCTCCCTTCACATTCAGAATCTTTCAGTGGAAGAGCCTTTGATGCCTGCTGCATTCATTACATGTCAGGCCAGGATTCCGCACAATGCTTTGGAATTTGCAAAATACTTACCAAGATCTTGTTTCAATTCTTTATTTTTTTATTTCCTAGTTATAAGAGAATTAGGAAAAGTAAGGAGAATGGTGTGAATCAATTACAGATAAACTTTTGAATACACAAATGGTTAACAGATGTATCTTACATCCTAAGTGAGAGCATCCACAGTGGTTAGCAGTTTTCTTAGGGTTGGAGGCTCTGTGCAGCTGTTTGCTGAGCCCCTCCTTGGGTACTGTGACTGCTGAGTAGGTACATCTGAGACAAAATGTGAGTGCTTCCACCTCTGGAGCAACTTACTCGGGAAGATGTTACACACTGTCAGGCCACTACAGAGTAAAGCCATCAGGCTGACTGCTCTGGCTGACTGTATTGCAATCGCTATCTACCCTTTGGGGTAAAATAGATGTGTAAACAAGCATGTGTGTGCATATTATCCTTACAAGATCTTTTCTAACACGTGTTTGTTTTTTTTACAGCTCATACATACTTTTTTTTGGTATAGATTTATCATAAGGGGTGAAAGGCAGGTTTCTTCTTCAAATGATCTAGAAACTTCAAAGCGTGTCCATAATGAATCTGTATGCAGTCATGAACACGGGCAAAGGAAAGTTATTCTGATGTTATGCACTCCACCACTGACCTACTATATGCTGAAGAAAGAAGTTCTTTCATAAATGCAGTACACCTGTAAGCTGCTTTATAGTTATAAATCAAATGTTATATCATTGCTGATGATGTACTAGCTGATCTCAATCTGCACCTGGGACAGACAGTTTAAAGAAGAATTCCTTACAAAACTATAATTTCTTATTGCAGTTGTTTTCACTGAACTAAACAGGTCACCTGTGTAGTTTGTTGAAAAATAGCAGAAATTAGATGTTCAAGATCCTTTTTGGCAAAAGTAAGTTATTGCAGGACATTTTAGTTGTCTTTTCTGCTTGCTATTGGAGAAGGTTATTTAATGAGTCAAAATATTTTATCATCTTTGAAGGTCTTTTATATATTCAAAATTTTGAAGGTACCTAGCTCAAAATGACTTGGAAGACAATAGTCCATGTCATCAGTATCTGATTGAATGGATGGTATCCAGTCACCTTCCATACACAGTTGACTAGAATTGTTCAAGCCACTAAGTTCTTCATTGCATGATTACTGTATGTTCTAAAAGGAGATATATTTAAAATTGGTTAAAAGCTGCACTCGGGGGAATTCTGCTGCTCGTTCCCTTAACTACTTTAGCTGCAGAGAACATAAGATGTCTTTTTCATTAACTGTCTTTGCTGCTTGTTTGCTTTCAGTAGAGTTGTAGGAGATTTTTATATTGTTTTGTAAACTCAATATTGCTGGATCCTGACTGCTTATGGCAATTGAGATGAGATTAGATGCTTTTGTTAACAGGCCCCAGACTTTAAATTTATAGGGAGTAGGCACCATCTGCTCTCAATTAAAGGTCCTGAGCTCTGAAATTAATTCCTTTCAGTGGTCCATTAGACTTAATCTTTTGACCTGAAGTCATGATAAGGCTATATTAGCCTCTCGAGCCTTGGAAGAGTGAGGAGTTCATGCAGGGACAGTACTAGATATTCCTTTTAGTCCTTGTATCAGTGTAGTTAGAAGGCAGAAAGCAATGATTGTTTCTCCATTTTATAGCTTGAAATTTTTGGAAAGGTGCCCTACAGCTCAAATCCTCACAAGTTGTAACAGGACTGGTGCTCCTAAATCATGTAAATGCTGTGAAACATCTTTGCCATAAAAATCAAATTAATAAGAGAATGTTGACTAAGGTTGTAGGAAGACTTGTTGTAAAAATGGGTAAAGACGTCTGTTGTTCCCACACTCTTATTTGCCCCACAGATAAACTGTGTGTTGCCTCAGCTGTCTTTCATTGATTCTGTTTAGAGATGCAAAATCGTGGGGGACTTAGCAGAAGTCCTGGTCCTAGATTTATTCCCTGAGTAATTTTGTGGAATTCATATATCTTGTGGTGTGGAGAAGTTGCAGGAAATAAATGGATGATGGGCAAATGGGTTCATGTTTTTGCGTCTGTAACTCTTTTTGCCCACTCTCCTTTCGACTTAACTATTTTACTAAAAATTGAAATTTACTCTGTGAAAGTACAGCAGAAGATATGATGGACTGAGGAGAACCTATAGACACAAGCCTTTTTGTTCCTACAGAAAAGCTCGAAGGCACCAAATAAGTTAGCTGGTTGTTTAAATTTCATGTCAGTGCTTCATAAACATGAAAATGAATTCTGAAGATTTCAGGATCTGGTGGGTCCTCAGCAGACATGGGTTTAATGCCTACAGTGCTAGTAATTTTCTGGAAGACAGTTTGCAAGAATACTGATTTTGAGATAGAACTCTTTTTGATGTGTAAGAGTATTCCTGTTTTATCCCCAGATGCAGTTTATTAGACAGTTTTGGAATTGTGCTAGCCACTAGCTTATGAGTAGAAGCGAGCAGGGAGAGAGTTCACATTGCCTGTTTTTATTCATATCTAACAACCTCCATGACATAAAAATGCAATGGTGTTGACTTCATACAAGGAGCGAACTAAGTCAAAGTGACTGCCAGCTCCGCATAGATGGAATGAGTTGTGACTGTTCCACCTCTGTGTTGCTTGTTGGCGACCTGTCAGCCAGAGGTTAAACCCGGGAGCTCAGTCTTTTATTACTCTTTCTCAATATTTTCCTTACGTTCACCGAACTGTCTATCTAGCTCATATATTTCTCATTCATGGGGCAGTGAGGATGCTTATCCAGTCTCGGTGCATCTGAGGTTTACACCTTCAAGGCTGACTTTAATGCCATTTCCTTCTGCCATCTTGATGCTGCCGAGGCAGTTTTATGTAGGTGTGTCACACCTCCGCTTTTTTTTTTTAGGTTGCCAGAAGATGGCCATGCCTGCCAGCTGAGCCCTCTAAAGGTTAGCTGAAGTACTGGCTGAAAAAGGCTGAATTACTCTTTTTCATGGCCATGGAGGAAAAAAGCAAACAAACTCCTTTTGTTATTTAGTGGTTACAATCCTTATTCCCCACAAGGTCATGTTTCAGACAACAACCTGTTGTCTTTAGACGTAGTACGATATCTTTAAAAAGAAAGTCACTGCCATCTACATATAGCCATATAATGGCTTTTAAATTGGATTCATAAACAACTCAGTAAGAAAAATACTCCTTTCCATTGCCGCGTGCAATTAATAGCTCATAGGATTAAATAACTTGGGAGATCCCTGCTTTTTTTAAAATCACCTAAATTAGAATAACATCAGAGTCTCCATGATCCTAGGCATTATTTCTGAGGGATGCCTAAATGGCTCTGCAATCTGGAGACACAGCCATACATCTGGAAGTGCATTATTCTGATAATTTATTGCTTTAAAAAATGCACTACTGTAATACAGTTTTGCTGCAGCTGGGATGTTAATTGAACTCAAAAGATTTTGGGTTTGTTTTCATTGAGAAAATATCTGTGTTCAATAAATACGAGACAATGTCACTTGGGGAACTGGATTACATGGTTCTGTGCTGATTCTGATTATGCCAGAATTCATAATATGAATTTGAATTAATCATTTAGCTGACATGGTACTATCAATTATCTCAAAATCCAGTTTTGAATGTGATTTAAAACAGATTAGATTCAGAACAGAGTGCACTAAAAGGTAAGGAAGAAAAATATTGCAGTCACATCCAAAAAAAAAATGCTTTCTGAATGTTTGTCTTCATACTCTGGTTTTATTTATGTGGAACTATGATACTCCTCTCTAGAAAGATGTTAAAAAAGACCCTGTAGCATATTTTTACTCCAAATAAGTGACAATCCTACACTGCCTTTAAAATGAGCAACCTGCCTACCTGCTTCAAAAAAGCACCCACCACCTTTTCTGCCATTGTGGTACTACTTTACTTTTCCTTGTTAAATCAAGCCTGAACTAATCTTCTCTGTGTTGTTTTTCTGTCTGTATTACCTCAGGCTGTGCTCTCATCAGACTTCACAAGCTAAGTGGACTTGAGTTTTGGGTAGTCTGTGGAAATAATCAAAGAAAATGTACCATAGTCCTGGATGTGATGATAATGGTTCATTATGTCCATTAAATTTAGTACTGAATCAGTGCTGAGTACTCTGCTGTGAGTTAAGGTTAGATTCAGTGTCCTAATCACTTACAATTACTCAAGCATAAGTGTTAGCTCAGCTAAACTCCAATCCCAGTGACTTTTGTTCTGCTTATCCTTTTCTTCTGAGCTTTACACGTGGCAAACCTTCAAAGTCTTTGCTTTGAAGTCAGAGATTCTGCAATGAAATCCTGATTTTGTCACTTACTGTCTCTGCATTTGCACATTACTTCCTCTTTCTGAATTTGGCTTTTTTTCTGCTTGTGAATGTACACAATAATACTTTCTAGTGCTACCTTTTTAACCTTCTTGAACAAAAGGATCTGAAAAAGTAACATTTTTTTTAATAAATGTACATATAAACACAGATGTATGAGTATATAAATTGAAATGTGTGCAGTAATTTTTAAAAAGGTGGAAGCTTTTTCAAATTTGGAAGGTTTTTGAATCCTGCAAGTAATATAAATGAATTATTATCAAGTATGTACTTGGTATTTTGAGATTGTAGTGAAACTACTTCACTAATTATAAGAAACATTTGCATGCTTACTTTTGCGTATTTTGAATAAATGGAAGTGGTTTTCTGTGTTCTTTGAGCGTCTGTCATACTACTGTTACTGTAAATGTGTTCTTTATCTATTTGTAGAAGAGCAAAAAAGCAGAGATGTCTCTGCCCTTTCTTTGGTTACATGCCACCTCCCATCATAGCAGGATATGGCTAAACTAATTTTCCCGTGCAAGCTGTGGCTAAATTGCTAGTAACTTTCTGGATTGATTCTTTTGATTTTATCAGTGCTTTTAGATCAAGTACTGACATTTTTCACACTTTTATGTCATACTATTTTTATGTTTTCCCTTATCTCTTGTTCAGTACTCTTCAACCTGGGGCTTCAAATCCTATCCTTTCAGTTTCAGACTAATTTCCTTTTTAAAACGAAAGTGCACAAGTGTCTCTGCCTCCTGTTCTGCAGAGTTGCACATAATGCTCGCTATGCTTGTTGCTCTCCCATAAATTGGGCAGAATATGAGAGAAGAGATGAAACCAACTCTCCAAAACTATCTGCACTGTTCTCATAAGATCTGAATGAAGCAATGGCCTTTCTTCTTCTCCATCCCACTAAAATCATGGGAACCATGTCTTTGAATAGACAAGCCAGACTCCATTCTTGCACAAAATGAAGGTGCTAGGGTATGGACAACTACTGATTCTTGCAAATGGAGGCAGATGTTTAGATTTCTGCCACTGCAGGTGGATGCTAGCAGGGAGCGCACTCAGACTAGTATCAGAGGTTCTGGATGGAGTCTTACACCTTTTTTGTATATTTGAGGTTAAAGATGATGTCTCTGGTTTCCAGCAGTGACAGGTAGCCCAGTACAGCTTGCTTCTTACCAGCCTTGTAAGACTGGGTTAGTTGCATTAGCAGCTGACATCAGATCACCTGACATTACAAGAACTGGTTGTGTGTGTATCGCTGCTGGTTCTGGATATTTTCTTCCCTCCTGGATTAGGTTTTCTGTGTGAGAATTAGCAAATCTCTGCCCCAGATTTTGCACTCGGTATTGCAGAAAGGAAAGCAAGGTCTGACAGCTCAGGTCAGAGCTTGGGTGTTGCATTTTGGAGCTGCTTTGCTCTCCCTTGGAGCACTCTGACTCCATGCTAAGTGTGATGTATTCCATGCTGTGTTTTCTTGTAGATACGTTCCCTGCCACTCCTCAGAGAGAGTTTGTTTAGGATCCACAGATGATGACACAGCAGACTAAGAGAGAGAATGTCTGTGTTCATATTATCTCCTCATTCTGAAATGTAGGTTGATTTCAGCTTGTCAGATTGCTTACATTTGAGAAGATTCAGGAAAATCCTTAGCACTCTTTTTCATTTCGGAGCTCCCAAATTCATCTGCTGCACAATTTGCTAACTTGCAAGTCATTGGGCTATTGCTTCTGAGCCTTCAAGCAGTATTCTATGTTAGAGCTACCGCTATGCCGTAGCATAGCAGTAAAAAGACTTTTCAGGGAGCAAAGTACTGTAAAATATCTGCCAGTTGTGCAAGCACAATTGAAGTGGGACCAAATCCATATGCAGGTTGACTGACATCCAGAGGTCACAAAAAGCCTGTAGTGCCAATGAAGACATCATGAGAGAAGCAATGTATCAGCTCACACTATTCTAGATGGCAGTTTGGTGGAGTTATGATGAACTGTGGATCAGCCAGCACTGTCAGGCGATAATAAAATCTAATCCTATGAGGGCAGAATGTGGATGATTGGAGGTCTTAAATTGTACGTAGATATCAAAGGCTGCTTTCAAGACTTCCCTCAGAGCAATTGCAGGTTTGGCTGGAATTTGTGTCCTGCCCTCCCAGTAACCTGAACAAAAGGATCAGGCTACTTTTACTGGATAAGATTTGACCTCATAGCTGGAGCCCGGGAAAGTGTGGAATTTCTTTGCTTTCTTTCTTACTGTGTCTGTTTGCTTCAAATGCACCATTCTCAATTTGTGGAGTTGAAATTTGTCATGCTGACCAACACAGTGTTGTTCTGTTTTGTTGTTCTGCCAGACATCAGAGATCAAGTTCTAAAAAACAGCACACTTTAAAGCTAGAAGCATGTGGCATTCATTCATCTCATCTCTGCCGGGAAGGAGTCTGTCTTGCAAGGCGATCTTATCACTTGAGCTCCACTTCCACGGGCTCTGCGGTGATCTGGCATTTTCAGAGCAGGATGACTTAGGAAAGGCTGATGAAGGAGTTTTTGTGGGCAGTGTTAGGGAGGGACTTATGTATGAAAGATTTACTTGCTACGGAAAAGAATACAAAATTCATAATTTGCTGGAGATTATTGCCAGATATCTGTATTTTTTTTAATTCTTCCTATGCTCATTGCTGTGGGTTTTTTTTTATTGCCAGAGGTGTGCATGAGTTTAGCTGGGGCAAGGCTACTGTCAGGGTTCCTTATTGCTCAAGAAGATGTCAAATTCTAGAGCTGTCATCCTGTCTGCAATCCCTTGTCTTGGGCAAGGCATTTCTTGCAGGTCTCAGGTCCTGTCTGATTCAGCCACTGAGGCTGGATTTGAGTATCAGTGCACTACAAATGACTCCACGGTGTATTGCAGATTCAGAGAATCTTTTAACAAAGCAGAAAGCATCATGACTTCTTCCTTAAAGTGGAAGGCTCATACAAATGAGATTCAGGCTATTTGGATACAAAGAGAGTTTCAGCACCACAGAGCCTAGTCAGGTATGACCAAGCTTCTTTGGTCTGTCAAGTCTTTGTAGTAGTATTTGGTAGTGGAACTCTAGGACAGTCTTGTTTTCTTCCACTTAATGACTACAGAAATTCTTTAGGAATCTCTCTCAAACATTACACTTACCCTTTTGTAATATTATGCATGTATTCAGTACTTCTTATGTTTTTTCAATTAATATTTAAGGTTAAGTTAAATATGAGGACAACTGACTTTTTTATTCCACTTCAAAACCAGTAAGGGATCCAAGTAACACTGCTCTCCCTGGCAAAATAGAATTAAAATCAGCAAGTATGTGGCTAGATTTTAAATATGTCAGTTTAAAACCATTGTGCTGACAAGCTTGCAACTAGAAGTCTTTAAAGTAGACAGTAGAGTGTGAAAAGGCTAATCAAACTGCTGAGTAAATTCATTCAGAAATGAAATGATTCAATATTATCCAGTATATGTTGTTACAGCATCAATTAATATTTAGTTATTTTTCTTGGGAGAATTCTGTGCATTTTGCTATAACCTGAATATTGAGAACTAGATTACTCAATCTTAATTTAAGCTGATCGGTGATATCGGCAGAAATGGGCTATAGCATACCTCCAAGATCCTGGCTTTTCTTAAATGGAGAGAATATTCACATATGTAAATGTCAGTTTTTGACAGAATATGTAAGGCCTTTAAGGCTGTAACATTTGCACAATAGCATGCTTCATTGAAACACAAATATGAACTTTAAAGTAGAGAGCAATACCTAAAGTGCTGGGCTTTAAAATTGTTATCTACACCTTTTTTTTATTCTATCAAACTATTAAATGTATCTTGTGGTCTTCTGGAATTATAGTCATGGATCATGCAATTGTATTTAAAGAACTTTAGATGAAAATCCTTATAGAAAGCATTTCAATATGCCTATGGATATATTAAAAACTTAATATCAAAGAATACATCAAGGAGTAAAAAAAGTTACTAAAGCACTCCCCTGTGCTGCGATTAATTTGTATATTATCAAGGTCTTTATTATGAATGCAGTTCTTAATGTAGGTCTGTAATAAACAGAGTGTAATTGAATTTTCAATATTTTGCCACCAGGGAATAATTTTCTTACAAGACCTCTGCTCCATCTTCTGGCTAATTGTCAGCAGTTACTCAGTATTGCTGCATTAATGTCACCAAACAGTGAAAACAGAGCCTACCTGTTTCCCGTACGTACAGGGATGTGTAATTCTTATTCTCGTCTATGTACTCGCTTTGGGCTGCGTGCCTTATGGCTTGCACCTTTATTAACAGCATGAAGCTTTTTGAAAATACGACTGTAGACATGAGCATAAACTTGGGTGGCTATAAGGTTTCAGTCAAACTGAGTATTCCACATGATGAAAACAGAAACAACCACAGCATTAGGAGTGCGTTAGTGATGGGAGCATTTTATGTAACCTGTAAGTGATTGAATATTTTGTTTTACTTCTTAGAAAATGATGTCATAACTTTGGGAAGTTCACTTTCCACCCATTGTCATTTGCTTCCATTACATGGTGTGCTAGCAGCAAGTATAACCAGAACAGAATGGTAGGCTCCTCTATGTGCAGGGGAGCGCTACCAGTTAAAGAACTGAAGTTTTGCAGGGATCTTGGTTCCAAGTCTGGTCATTGTCTGCATCAATGCTTTGAATGCTTGGAGTATTTTTGCTAGGTTGCTAACAGTACGAAACTAGGAGGAGCTGCAAATACTGTGCTGGACAATATCAGCATTGCAATCTCAATGCATTGCAGTGGTTCATAGTGCAAATGAACCAAATACTCATTTTGTAAAGGGAGAGAAAACAATTTGTTGGGATGTGTAAGGGTATGTGAAGTATGAAGTACTCATAAAATAATTCCTTCACCTCTCTCCATGGTTGTTGGGCCTCCTTACTGATTGGTGGTACTGTCCATAAATCAGCCATGTTTTGGACCATGACCACTGGAGAGAAAGCACCAATATTACTGAAATCAGAAGTGGAGAGTTATGTCCTCTGAAGTAACAGCTGCAGGACTGTTTTGGTTTTTTTGGTTTGTTTTTTGTTTTTTTTTTTTTTTTTTTCTAAAGAAGGAAAAATGAGGGAAAGACTTCATATATATTTTCAGGTACAAAAATGATGGTAAGAAGCAGAGAACAAGTTTGAGAGTTATTCTGTCAGTAGGTCAGGAAGTAATGTGCTAATTGCTGCAAGGAAGATGCTCGTCTTGGCATCAGGGGAGCTGAGCGCTGGTGGAGATGTCTTGGGAAGGCTGTGAAATCCTCCTCCCAGAGGTTTTAGGAACGGATAGTGTTCTATTAACCTTCTCACTGTCTTGTTCATTCCCATGAATCTGTGCTCCCTACAGATTACTGTAAACAATGTGTAAAAAAAAGTTGCATTGCAGAAGCTGCGAAGAATAAAAACTCTACATCATCCACCTATTCTAGTGCCTTAGTTCACCTTAAATAAAGTTTAGTAACAAGGAATTTGTTATTTTCCTTATTGTTTTACAAGTGATTATCATTAAACTACTCAGTTTTTTTGGTAGCATGTTCTCCTCAGTATCCACATCAGGAAAATAAAGACAGAGCATAGTTACAACTTGTTGAAATCATTAGAAAGCCCTTAAAAATACAGTATTACATAGTAATGCCTGTAACAATATTTAGATTCTACATTAGCAGACACTGGCAAGATGGATTTTTAGGGTTGTTTTGGTAATTTATTTATCTTCTTTGACACATGCCATTTTGAGAACTTGTCAGGTTTCCTGATATCCGAGTGCTGTGCAGGCCAAACTTGTGTGTTAGCACGAGAAAAATGTTTTGCAGAATGAGACTGGCAAATGGGAATGCTGCTAAGCATGTCTGTAACCTGAGAAGTGCGCCAATTGCAATGAGCAGTATCAGCAGTATATTTGTTTTTACATGGGTAGATAGTGATAGGACAAAAGGGAATGATTTTAAATTAAAGGAAGGGAGATGTGGATTGGATGTCAGGGGGAAGTTCTTCACTTGAGAGTAGTGATGTGCTGGTGCGGGTTGTCCAGAAAGGCTGTGGATGCCCCATCCCTGAAGATGTTCAAGGCCAGGTTGAATGGGCCTTAGGCAGTCTGATCTAGCTCTTGATTCAGCAGCTTGCAGCCCTGCCTGTGGAAGGGGATTGGAACTTGCTGATCCTTGAGGTCCCTTCCAAACCAAGCCGTGGCTCTGAATCAGAGGGGCCAAAAGCTTGGACTAGATCATCTACTGATGACCAGTTTTCCTGTTGTCTCTTTCACTAAGAATCATCAGCCTGTGATCACCTTTATCAGTAATCTTTTTTTTTTCTTTTTCTTAAGGATGGAAACACAGGGCATTGGTAAGAGGGCTAAGAAACTGGGGCACCTGTGAAGCAGAAGGAGAGAGGAGATCAGCAGTGCTGCCAGGTGGTGTGGAGCAGTCGCCAAATGGGGTCTGGCACTTGTGTGTGTAGATACAGAAGAGCTCAGCAGGAATGAGGGGGCTTCAGGACTAAGGCAAAGGAAGATTTAAGTCTTTGAACAGGAGGAGCAAATCAGGGATGATTTTAAGTTGAAGAAGTGGAGAATTATCTCTTAAATAAGGAACTGCAATAATAACTTCATGTTCAATTTATTAATAGTATTAAATGATACCGTAGTTGTTAGTCTACTGTAAAAAACAAACATTTAAGGCATGAACTCAGGCTCAGTAGCAGGGTTGTAGCAGTCAGTAGTATCCTTTATAATGTTCTCATTGTAATTTTGGAGGTTGGAATTAAGGTGGAGAGGTCAAGAACTTCTTGTCATCCGTTAAGGATGGCTTGCTCTTTCCTGCTCGATATACTCAATACAATTCTCTGTAAAACACATGCTTGCAATTCTGCGTACTACGTGCTAATTGTACCTGAGCTCTTCCTCCAGCATAAAGCATCTGCATGCTTTTGATTCTTTCATGTTATTATGCAAAGGATATTTGCCCTGAAAAGGATTTATAATAACTCTGTAGCATTCACATGCCTTCTGGTAACCTTACAAGAAGTTCAAAGCAAGGAAATTCCTTCATTTCCCCCCGGTCTTTTTTGGCACAAGCATTAGGACTCTGCTTTTATCAGACCTGTCAGCTTTCATGATTTCAGTGGGAGATTGGTTTCTTCACTACAGTTCCTCTACCCCTGCTAATGCATCTCCTGTACAGGAAAACTTCTGAAACGTCTTGCGTGCTGCTCAAACTGACCAGCTGCTTTGGTGCCTGAGGGCCTGCAGCAGGGCCCTGTAGCAAGACTGCACACTGTGAAAACCCTTGTAATGGGCTGAGCCCCTGCTTTGGCCTGGTGTTTCTCCTCTGTTGCATTCCTGTAACCTGGACTGGACAAGTCACAGGCTGTTTCATCACTCACAGTGCTTAATTTAATTTAATTTAATTCCTCAGTCCCGTTCCTATTCTTGTTTTGTGACCGACAGCTTTTCTGTTTCTCTCCTCATATCTTTAATGTGTGAGTTTTCAAGTGCTTTCTTGTGTGAAAGTGAGTTTTCATGCTTACTTAAGGTGTCGCAATGCAACCACATCTCTGAGGCAGATGGTGTGGTCCTTCCTCAGGTGTGTATTGGAAATGTCAAGTTTGGTTTACTAATTGTGGCTAACAGATTTTCTTTCTTTAGAGCGTCAGTGAAGGCATTGATTATCAGGAGAGCAAGTATGTAACTGGTTGCTAGTATTGCATTTTTCAGCTAAGGAGTTGAGAACTTTTTGTCAAGTAGTACATGAACAGGTGGAAGGCACCTCTGAAGACAGACGTGGAAATTTCAATCTAGATCTATCCACTTATCACCAGTGAAAAATTCACTGAAAGGTAATGGGGTGTATTCTGTCAACACCTCAGCAGCAGGATGGTTTTGGTAGCCAGTAGGTGGACAGTAATTGGACTGAAAATTGGATGGTGAGGTCATTTACGATGACAACACAGAGTGAGAATTACTGCTTCGCTTGGGCGCACACACTACTTTTTATTTTTATTTTTATTTTTGCAACAGATGTAAATTAGAGGAAAAGTTCACAAGTGGGCAGAGGCTTACAGCAGCTCTCATTTTGCCAGGCTGGTTCACTTTCATGAACTGGGTGAGATATAATGTCAGTTCTGCTGGGAGCTCCTGGCAATTCTCAAACTACATCCTTGAAATAAATTTGCATAGCTCCTGTTGAAATAACAAGGACATGCAAATATCAATTTGAGATTTAGATGTGTGCTGTGTTTTTTGCTTTTCAGGTGGATAATGAGTCTCTTCTGGCCCATAGGGTGAGAATAATAACAAGATATATTACGTAAAGAAGGCAAGAGCAAACTAGGAATGAGGTGCAGGTAGGGGAATTAGTTGAGTTTCTCAGGGCCCATGCTATATAATTGAGGTCTAGTGTGCATCAGGGATGCAGCATAACCCCGATTAAGACCTCAAAAGGTAAAGTTGGGCAGTGAAATGAATACTTTTTTTTTTTTTCCCTTTTTTAGGGCTACCACAAATTTAGCACACAAGATGTGATTGATATCCATCTTCTGAAATAGAAAAATTATCAGTAAAATATGTAAAAATGATTCCTTTAAGAAATAATCCTACCAATTGATAGGGCAGACTGCTCTTTACTCAGTGTTATAAGCTGAAAAAGAATTATTAGGAAAATTCAAGTGTTATCTCTTATTGACATATATTTTCTTGCATTGTTACAAACAAATATGCAAGTAGAACTTGTGCATTTCCTGATTTCCATAAGAAATAGTGTGATTAAGTTGCTAGGGACACTGCCTTGAAAATAAAAGCAACACTGAGTGTTTTCTCCTCCCTCTTTATTATTTCTGTAGAGTAAGATGTTAGTGTAAGAGTAGTTTGGGTTTTCTTTGTTTTCAAGCTTTAAGGTGTTGTCAGAGATGGCAAATGTGTTTGGTATAACTTATGGCTTTTTTTTGTTGCTATTTCCCACTCTTCCTAAATACGAGTCTCATTCTCATACAGCATCTCTACTTTGTTACTGCTTTTTTAGTTCCCTAAGATCATGTCTGTATGAGAAAAGTGCCTCTGATAAGTGCTTCTATTTGATCTATTTAACTAATGTTTTCTGAATGTATTAAAGCAGATGTATGGATTCTGTTTGACTTAAAGTATTGGTGCTGGTGGAATTCATCTCGCTTCAGGTTTGTCTTGTTGCTGTGTTCTTCAGATCTCGTTTCCAAGTCAGTTGTTGCCAAAGGCCCTCTTCCCCACCTCCTCTCTTTTTTCTTGAGTTCTTAGTGAACTGGGATCTTTATATGCTCCATCTTTACCAGTAAAGACTAATGACTTTTTGTGTATTAGATTTATGTTAGCTGTTTTTTTCTCATGGTTATTGCTAAATGGTTTTGTCTTCAAATAAATCAGTGATTTTTAAGTTTTCATATCTAAGGATGTCTTACACAGACATGCTCAATGTATGCTAATAAAATGTTACTTGTCAAAGTTAGCACAGTAAGAATTTGTCTGAACCGAAGCGATGTCTGTAGCCCTTCATAATCAATGGAAACAAACACCAGAATGTGGTTCGAGTACTTTGAGGCATAATTAGATGCTTAGGTGGTGTGTGGGAGTTTACTCACTGACAGAAGAGGAAGGCGTTTAAAACTATTATACCAGAATTCATTTGTGTGTCTGGGTTACCAGGATCTTAAGTCAGTTTAAAAGAAATGGGACATGTTTTTTTTCCCCTGGTGCAAGGTGCCCTCTTTTTCTACAACAGACAAGGATGTTCTTCACAATTTGATTTTCACATATGATTTTCAGAAAATATACCAGAGAAATTGAATAAATTAATAATTAATGTAATGCAGTAAAATTAAACCAACTGACCCCAATCATCCTTCCCACAGCAGGTCAAATTAGAAATAAAATTGACAAAGCTGTGGAGGAAAAGAGGGTTTCAGGTGGTAGTGATACTGGAGAGAACACTGATATTTTGGTGTAAGAATTTAATTATAATGTTATTGTTCCATAGACCAAAAATAGCAAAGAATGGAGAAAGAAAGTCATAGAATCCAGTAATTGAGACCCTACTCACTTTTCTCGGTGCGAGTATTTGCATTTTGTCCTAGCCCAGTCTTCCTACAATAGGGACCACAGCTGCTGAGCATGACACAGACAATGGGAGTAATGCAGATACTGCGTGTCATAGTCAAATCTGTGTGATTTTTCACCTCTCAAAAACCAGTCTAAATCATTCTGTCACACACTGTTTTAAGTTTAGAAACGAGTTTGGTGAATTCTTCAGCACACATAGGTGTAGAATGAAAAGGTATTTGTGTTGGTTTGCAGTAGCTTTAGTGTACTGAAAATACTTTGTAAGGAAGAAAAAGTTTGTAGCATCTATCTTCAAAAGAATCGGTTATACTGTAGTAGATACGTACATTTATTCCAAAGCCAGCTGCAGAAATTGTACTTTTGCTCTGCTTGCAAAGTTAAGTTTTTGCATTTTGACATGGGAATTCCGTCAAGCTTGCTTTCTTCTGAAAAATTGCAGAGAGAATTAAAATTACTATTTAGTATCAGATATGCTCATGTTTGTATTGTGCTCATGCATGGTAATTCAGGTGGGAATTATCTGAGAGCTGGTCATGTGAAGTCTTGAAATTTGTTTTGATGTTGAACTGTGCTGTCTTCTGTGTACTACTGTCACGTTGACAGTCCCTTTTCAAATAGAATTAAATGCAATTTTATGAGGGATGAAATGAAATTCTAATAGTGTTCGATCGGAGTTAGATAAAGAAATGAGCATATTAGAGTTTTAGTATCAGCATATAAATATGTTTCAAACATCTCTGATTCTTACTGCTTACAAAATGTGATGTACGTTTAACATTGTTAAAATTTAATTACATATTTTCTTGTAACAGAAGGATTTGGTGCTTGACGTGACCATCTCCTGCATGAGTACACAGGCATCATCAGGACACAAGTTATTTCATCTCTGATGATAACTGCTAAGCAATCAAAATTTGAAAGCATGTGCACCGTGTCCAAGCTAAGAAAGATAGGGATGAGGAGGGAATATGATGCTAAGCATTTTTTCTGATTTCTGAAAAACCAAGGTGTGATCCAATACATGAAAATATAAATATGTGCACTCATGTGTGGTATGGCCAGTGACTTCGCTCTTCTTTAGCACTGAGCAAGTGCCAGTATTATAAACAATCTTTTTCCAGTAAATAAAATTTTTTTAGGCACACAGTAGGTAAGAGTCAATTCTAGCAGAGACACAACGTTAAGACTGAATTTTCACCTGCTCTTAAGTATGTTTCTAGCTTGTTTACATCTCTTTGTCACTTCTCCCCAGGTTGTTTTGCAAACATAGTATTTCCGTTGTCATACTCTTTTCTTTTTTTTTTTTTTTTTTCCTTTTTCACTCTGTCCAGCTCCTAATTAAGGATGTTTCTTTAGTGAGATCATAAAAGGAATCGTCTTTGTTTTACAGCAGAAAACAAGTCAAGCCATGCTAGGATCCGTTATTTGTGACTGTAGCCATCAAAATAAGGCTCCTGCTCTTCTAATGAAATGAGGAAATATGTTTGGTTGATATACTCATCAAACAAAGAGTTAAGCAAATGCTGCCACAAGCAATGCAAATCTTGTTTTTCAAAGAAACCAGAGGAATTACTGGGCTTTCAGTTGTCACTGAAAAAACCACCAACTATGGTAATTTTAAATTAATCGTGTTAGCGTATCATGTTTAATTTGCTGAAGTGGGAAAACAGAAAACACACAAAAAAATCCCAAATAGTATTGTGAGAATCTTGTAGAAAGAGTTCCAACGTAATGCCTGCACACCACTAGAAGCAAGTCACAAACATCAAGGTATTTTTCCAGAAGCATGGAACTGTAGTTTAATTTTCTATCAGAAGGTGACTGCTTAAAGGTCATTTCCCAAAGCATAAGCCGGATTCTTTGGGGATGTATCCTTTAGCTTCGTCTTATGTTTCATTGACTGTATAAGCATTAAACTCAGTGAGAATGACAGGCTGTAGTAAGTGGATCCCAGGTGGGCCTCGGGATCTGCAGAGCCAGCTGTTCCAGAGCGCAGATAACTCTTTCAGATTTGCAGATCCTTTTGCATTTGACGTGGCATGCCAAGTCTTCGTACTGCCCAGTGCTGATGTTTTAAAGGAGAATGGCTTAATAATTTATTAACTGTTACATTTCCTTTGGGCTTTATCTGTGTGATGCTGTAAGTCACTGAGAAGTGTAAATACATAGAAGTTAACAGAAGCACATTCTCGAGGAAAGCCAAAGCTTTTTCTTTTTTGACCGTGAGTTCCACTGAGAATATACTGTTGGTTTACCTACTTAGGAAAGCAGACAGCATTCTGCTTTTTAAATAAGGCTGAAACATGTTTTGAGTTTGTTAGCGTGCCTCTTGAAGATAATTATAATAAGCAGTGCAATGGCAATATAGTTTCCTGTTCGTACGCATTTTTAGTTATTAATATTTTTTCAGCCTATTACTCAGACCAGCCTTTTTCTAATCTTTGTCTCTGTATGCAAAATGCACATCTGTCAACTCTTTCCCTTCAAATTTGGGCAACATTATTCTCCATAGTCTCTGCCTTTGTAGTAGGCTAGCGTAGGCTTTTGCCAAGCTCTTGAATCTCCCTAAGGCCACCTTCTCAATAACTCTAGGAAAAGATAATGAAGGAACTGTAGTACTTGTTCAGCATTGCAGGGCTAAGAGAAATCAAGTTCTGTCTTCTGCTTCCCTGAACAAATACAGTGAGTTGAGGTTAAAAATGGGCCCTTTTCCCACTCATTTCTTTATTTCTGCTGCCCACTCCTGTTTAATTCAAACAAAAGCAGAATGCAGTTTTGTCTCTGTGTATGAATTGGTGATATATGCTTACATGCCATTCCGTATTCTTTGTAATATATTTAAGAGTAGAAGTTATGACATAGAATTACAGAACTTGCATGTAACTATATTCAATAGCATTATTTTCATAGGCTGGTGTAATACAGTAATGACTCTTGCAATATCTGTTGCTGAGGTACAAAAACAACATAATGCTGCATCTAAGAAATGAATTTAAGTAGTACCTAATTACACTGTTTGGAGATTTATCATATTGACTCCACTATTTGTGTGATCAAATAGTGATCATACATCAAGTTGTTATTTTGTTGGGTTTTTTTTTAGAACAATATAACAGGTGGAAAATAGACTTCTTCTGTTTTGTTTGTTCTATTTAACACCCAGGATCTTGCAGAAGTTACTGTGTATTTAAAATAGTAATTGTATCTAATGTTAAAAACTGAAATCTGTGTGAATTGTAAACTACTAAGACGATAAATTAAAAAAAAAAAAAAAAAAAGCTTTACTATTGACTTGAAGGAAAAATTTAGCTGTTTTTATACGCCTGTAATTTAACAGAAAAAATATATTAATTTGAACAGAGACATCAAAGATAACCTTTAAATGCAGTTTCGTTTTGTTCCTCATCCATTTGTAAAGAAAAAAAAAAAAAGGCATCTAGAAACTCACATGAAGTGCATTGCCTCCTTTCTTTGTTCATGGTCCCTGACACCATTTGTACTCCCTGGAGGGAGCATTAGGTATTGGGAAGCAGGAGGACAGTTTCTCCAGCAGATGAAACCTAAGAAATGGGGTTAGATAGGAAAGCGGTCAAACAATATCTGAATACCTGCCAAATATGTGGTAAACTGCATGGTAGACTAAATCAATGGAAGTTAATCTTAATGTGACTGAGCTTTCCAGCTCCAGCTAGGGCACTTGCCTCTGTCTGTGGCCCCTGTGTTTGGAGGCGATGCTGAACAGATTTTCACATGCTGTGTTGACTGCTGTTATGTCTTTGAAGTCACCAATGCTTCCTTACTAAAAAGCTGGAGGAATGATTATATGGCATTTTCAGGTTTCGTGCTGATTTGAGTACTGGGATACGATAACATGAATTATTTTTCATCTGTTCAGCATCATTCAGACTCTGTGGAGGCTGATAGCATTGTGAAAGCTTTTCATATCAGGAAAAGAATAGACCAAACCTGATAGGTATCAATATCCAACTGAACTCCTTCCTAATGTAAAGAACGATACATCATTTCTTTTAGTTAAAGAAAGCAGAACAAGTCTTGCAGCCGAGAGGTGTTGAAGAGTGGGCTTAGGTTTTCCAGCTGAGGTTTGGAGTATGACTCTTACATGAAAGGAAAAGACCATTTCTGACTCAGCTATGTGGATCCTGGTATGTGCTTATAATTCCATTTTAGTAGTGAAGTGCTGATTCATGCATCCTTTGGTCTTGCAAATTTAACGTAGCTTAGAATTGGTGAATTGTGTCCTTGCTTGTGAATTAAAAAAAAAAAAATTAAAATCAAGTAAATGTAGGTATATCTCCAAATTTCTCCATTCCTTGTTTTCTCAGAGGAGCTCACAATACCATCTCTGTAAATTCACCAGAGGCCAGTCAGATCTGCATTAGATCCAGGATATGTTCATATCGGCAGATATAAAGAGAGATTCTTCTCTGTAACATCAACAAATTCAGCGTGGTGACTACTGAAGCACAATTAATACAGAGTTTAGCAATGCAACTTCAGAATGAAGTTAACTTGTTCCATATCTTTAGGTTACCACAGTTTTCAAAATAACAATTGGCATTCCAAACACCCAAATTACGCTACATGCTATATAAAGAGAGATAATTACTTACTTATAATGTTATTTGCTCTTTCTTTTCAAAACATAACAACCTACTTTGTGGATTAAGTTTGCAGTATGGCATTTTTTAGTAGACTTTTGACACCGATGCAAACATTTCAGAAGACTCCACCTTAAAAGAATGCGTCTCACTATTACACATCAACAGAGCCAAATATAAACTGTGAGACAGTTGAAGAGCTCATTTCTTTGCGACTTAAACTTAACTTTGACATGTTCCGTTTTGAGACCCATAAAGGCAGCAGTGGTTATTCTTATTTCAGTGTGCCACCTTAAAATTAAAAAAAATGTGGAACTGCTGGCTGGTTAGGGATGAGCTTCTGTAGGTAATTACTGGACAAACTGAAAAGAATGTAAATAGTGAATGATTACTTTCAAAGGCAGACACATTTAAAAAAAAAAAAAAAGCTGGAAGCATTGGTTTTGCTGAATTGTACTCATTGTTTTGGCAGCTTTGTTACTTCAAGTGTACTGTCTCATTAAACAAAATGTATGTTCCCTATCTATTTATTTATGCACAAAAAGCTTAGCTTAGAAAAGCCCGAAATCTCCATCACAAGAACTTGGCTTCCTCACTTGGCTTAGTGAAGATTCTCAGTCAATCTCACCTTACTCAGTAGCAGACTTCCCTTTAATTAGAAGATGCTACATCACATTTCTACCTTGGTAATGCTTAGTTGAAATTCTCAGAGTCATGATTTTATGGAGAAAGTTTTAGAAATGCATACTGTATTTCTTAAAGAAACTTTTTTTTTTCTTGATTTTTTTGTAACCTACAGACAGTATCAATAATGAAGAGTTTCTGCATTCATTAAAAACTGTGTTACTGCGAACATTAACTAACCTGTTATGCCAATTTAGGTCTACATGTACTGTTCTCATTGTCTCTTGCTGGAGTGATCGATATACAACAAACAACATAATATGGTCCCTTTTTATTTATTAGCAGTATCACAATACTATAAACCAAAGAAGTTGTTCTTGTTTTGTCATTGGTAATAACATTCTGTTTTGATTTATGCATGCTTAATTCTATTCATTTCTGATCCATTGATCTGTAACCAGGCAGAAATGAAATTCACTCCTGAGAAAGAAATAAAATTTTCATCTTAATCAGTCGAGTGCAGCCACCTCTGGGCTGCCTGGCTTACCTACTCATTTGGGATGAAAATGTTATTCAATTCAGGGCACAAGAATTATAACGGGAGAAGAAAAAAAAAAAGCAGTAGTAAAATCACTAATTAAGACACCCTATATAAGATCTGTTTGCTGTTTGTTTGTGGGGTTTTTGGTTTGGTTTGGTTTTAAAGAAAGGACTTAATTTGTTGAGTCAGGAGCAGGGCAGCTGGATTACCTACAATAATACCCAATTACCAAGCCTTCTGTGATCTTTGTTTTGTTTTTGTTAAAAGATCTCAGAATGTTTCCTTGACAAGACTGATGGGAATTTGTGTTTTATGTTGGCTAATAAATACTGCTGACACATTAGTCATGTATAGTCATGTATCCATAAATAAGGATAGTCTCAGCCAGGAAAACTGTCCTTCCTCAACAGATATGCCAATTTCCAAAGCGTGATTGAGTGCCATAAAATAAATGGACAGAAGATTATGCTTCACTCTGTATTTTGACTCCAGTTTGAGACTCTTAGCAGCTAAAAATGTGGCATTCTTTGTTATTTTCTTTGTGCCTCCCGCCATAGAGCATAATAGACTATTTGCTACTCTGTTCCGTCCAGCTAGGACTTCCATGCGGACCCTAGCTTGTACTTTGAAAGGCTACTTGGTTGTGATGGGAAGGCACGACTGAAAGGCAGTGACAGCATAGACTTGGGTCTGCCTAGTTGATGGACTCTGAGCTCTTAATGGCTTTCAGCCAGAACAGTTATAATATCGCTGTGTGCCTTTTGTATTGATATTTTTTCTTTGCAGGAGCAGCAATACATTTCTTTCAAAAATGAGATGGTTAAGTCATTTTTTAGCAAGCCTTAAATTGCATTAGTCTGATGGTTTATTTAGGTTGAACTGATTTTCAGAGAATTTTATTTGTATTTTGTTCATTACCAGAAGCTGTATTTCTACTCACCTTGTTGTGAAAATTGAATTGATTTTTAATTAAGGAGTCTGTATTTTCCACTACAGATAAGCCAAATTGACCCAGAATATTCTTAAAGCATATGCAGTGGACTGTCTGAATTCCCAAACTGTCACCTTAGATATACTTCTCTAATATGGCATTGATCAATCTACAGATCCCAAACTGAGGAGTGGTGATAGGAGTATCGGCCATTGGATGCTCTACAGGCCAGAAAGATAAATTGTTTGGGTTGTCTTTTTGCAAGTTTAAGGTCACAATTCATTCATCTTGTTACTTTGCTGCATCCCTTTAGTGCCTTCAATTGCAGGATTAAATATTGAATGGTGGCAGATCATTCAATATATGGCTCTTATACTTTGGCATTAGGATGCTCTTCATGCTTAAAATGGAGCTGTGTGCACACAGAATGCCAAAGGTAATCGTGCTGATGATCTGTTCTGTAAGATTAATCCCACAACAGCATTATCAGGCAATTCTTAACACATCGATTTATCCCTGATATGACACTTCTGAAACAAATGAGTAAATGCTTGGCATATACTAAGCATTTGAGGAGGGAAAAGTGTGGAATTGAGCCCTCTACAGAAAAGATCCATATTTGAAATTAACCCAGTAGAAGCTTTCAGTGAGGAGAATTTCAAACTTCTAGATGAAGAATCATGCCCTATGAGGCAAGGCTGGTCTGTAGAAAACAAGAAGAGGCTGAGAGGGAGCAACCCTCCGCACAGACCAAATCTCCCACAGGCTTGCCACATGCCTGGCTTGCATGGACGTTGCACCGTTATATATTTTAGCATGAGAAGCCCTTGGTGTTTTAGTGCCTCTGGCCTCTCACTCAGACAGCCTCCTGGGCACCACCACAGGGCTTTGCTCCATGGCCTGCAGTCCCACGAGCCCCTGCCGACCTCTGCTTTCCCAGCCTCCTCTTGCAGTTGGCCTTGCAAAGCACTGCTTTTCTGTGCTGGTGAGAGGAGCAAGAGCATCTAATTATTATGCCCTCTACAAACTGCATAAACACCTGCTGCAGTTCCAAATAATTTAATGTGCCAAATGTGAAAACACAGCACTTGCAGTAGGTGCATCCATTTGCTGGTTTTGTAACTGCTTTTAAGACTGTAGTGCAAACCAACAGATGTAGGAAATGAGCTGTTAGTAAGTCTTAGTGTGTTGTTTTTTTTTTAATACGAGGTTTCTATAATGCATTGTATTTTGTGTGTTATGCAGGTTTGTTTTAAGCTTGTCTGCAAGCAGACAAGAACATCTACAGATTTCAGAAATGTAGGGTTAACTACAGCTAATGAGAAGGAACTCCCAACAAGAAAATAGCATTTTGCTTTTTAAAACTGTGTCTAATGATTAAATAAGTATCTCATTTGCACTACATTAAGATTGAGATCCCATCTCGGTGCTGTATCTGACTGGTGGATCCTTGCATTAGCAGCCTATACTGGCTCACAGTATATTAATTACACTTCCTGTGTCAGTGTGTTAAACTGATGGGCAAAAGACGCTTGGGCACTTCTTCAGGAGTCACTTATGTAGCCAGGGAGTATGTTGCACAAGTAATGACAAGTAGTAAGGAGTTGGTACCCGGGGCTGTAAGGCAGCACCCCAACTTTCTGGTTTGAATGAAAGGATATTCTCCTTTGGATTACAGTGCTTCAGACATGACTACATGTTATTGCAAAATGAGAAGGAAGTGTCCTCTGCTGTTGGGGTCTCAGAAGGTTTTCTCCAAAAGTGACTACATCACTTAAACATATTGATGTATATTTTATAAATGTATGTATATAGTTTCTTTCCAAAAAGATTTGAAGTCAAGTATCAGAAGGAGCATCTGAAACGGCCGAGGTCTCCACAGTTCAGGCAGTTGTCCAGGCTGTGGTGCGGTCTGGTGCAAACTCCACATCCCCTTGAAACGTGCTTGGTTTCAGCAGACAAGGCTGATAGAGATCTGCCCCAAGAAATCCACTGCCGTGATCTGTCAAGAGCACACCTTTTGGAAGTCAGAGGTCAGCTGTCAAATGATTTCTTTGGGAAGATTTGATTCCAAGTCACTCTTGTGCCGCATAAAAGATGTAGGGAGCATACTCTCCTTAGCTTGTTCTTCTGGTCTCTATGTGCCCGTTGGGGAAGTATGCCCGCTGTGCACTTTACAAAACAGAAGTTACTGGCTTTTAAAAGAGATGAGTATGGTGAAACTTGCTGTCTAGAGATATTTGAAGAAAATTCTTTTTAAGGTTTATTCTCAAGCATTAGTTTGTGTAGAGGACTTCAGGATAAAAAATACATGCTAGGCTGAATTATTAAATTATGCTTTTTACTGTGCTGCGCTTACATAGATATTAGGATGCATGGATTCTGGTTGCCTGCCTGCCGATATCTCATCTGGTTATGGTTACTGCATTGATGCAGCTCCTGCTCATGTGCTAGCGTCTGTGAATATCCAGGGCAGCTAACAAGGCTTTTGCTTTCCTTGCAGATTCTTCCTTGAAGTGATTCTTTCCACTGGCCATCTTAATACATTTGAACTTTAAATATTCATTGAATTGAATGAATTAAATTGAGAGTTAAAGCTTATTGATATTCAACACTTCTTTCCTAATGCCAGTAAGACATTTTTGTTGTACACAAGACCTTTTAAAGTTTGTTTTAAGCTGCTAATGTGCTGTTTATTTCTAGTGCCAGCATAATGAAAGCATCCTTGTCAATATTGTTGCTGCAAAATAGTGTGTGAAACACTATGTGGATGGCCAAGCATGTCTGAAAAAGGAACTTTTATGTGGATGTCAGTAGTCTTAGATACGAAAAATTTTCATCCTGTTCCCTTTGAATTTAGTTACAAATGTTTGATTATATTCAAAGCTTTCTTGTTAGAATCCCAAATAGTCAGATGCACAGATTTAAAACAAAACGTATTACTGGGACTCTACTTTTCTTTAACTGAAGTCCTATCCTTTACCAAAGGAATATTTAAATTCATCTGGATGTTGTTGACATGTAAAATCTTCAGGGTCAACATAAAATACAAGCAGAAGATCCTTTTGGGGGACCAAGAAGACCCCCCAAGTTCTAGTATTTGTACTGCAGATTTACTTTTCTTCTTTTCGTTCTCCTGTCATCTCAGAAGAAGTTTCATTTGATCTCACACAGAGCTGCACATAAGAATCAGGCGCAGAAAATACAGTAATTCAGATTATTATTTTTTTAATTCTCCTTGTTCTTTGAAATTGGTTTTTGTTGCAGTGAGATCCTGCATGAGGGCATACTTCTCTGTGACATAGATAGCAGATAAATTGCTGCACAGGTGTTGTGGTGTAACCACAACAAATTATCATCAAATCCATTCTTTTTGTTTGTGACAGTGCTTTGGGGGGGGTGGGGGAGAAAGGGGCTTGAAGATGAAGTAACAACGATGAGAAAAAGAGTATGTTGCATTCTCAAATCCTAGAGGGTAATAAAATCACCAATTATGTGAGAAGTTGACTGGAATGGTTTTCCTTCTCTTAAGAAATACACTTTCACTTTAATGTTTTTTCTGGTAGAATGTGATTTAATCTGCTAGATTTTTTTTTTTTTTTTTTTTTTTTTGTAGCAAAGTAAAATTAGTAACCTCATTATAATGAATAACCTCATTAAGGCTTACTAGTATTATTCGTCACTGCTCTACATTTTTGTCTGTTAGATTGATATATAATCTGAAGTGCCATTTTTGAGGCAAAAAGCATTGCTGTTCTGGAGATTTGACTTCTGGTCCATATAAATGTGAACCTGTTGACAAGCAGTATTTGCGACCCGTGATGGGCAGCATGCTATTCTGATGGAGCAAATTATTACAGCTAGGGCATGCGAGCTTCTGCTCCAGTGGACTTGGAATAGATTAGCAAAGTACTATCCCAGCTCAAAGGGTTTTAGATTTTTTCCTCATGATGGATTATAGATAAACTCATATGCAAGTTTATTGCAAGGTTCCTCTGAGAACCCTAGATTTTATGCATGGAAAGGTCATTTATAAGTGTTCAATATTGTTTTCTTTTTATTATTTTCCCCATAGGACAAGATTGTTCTGTTTTCTGTAAGAGACTAAATTCAGATTTTATAACCACATAGATCCAAAGATGCACACATTAGTTGGCTTTAGATAGCTGAAGACTCTGTGGTGAAAAATGTATTTTATTTCAGCTCCTAGAGGTCTCTTTTATTCATACTTTACAACCCTCAAACAAGAGTACAGACTTTATGGAAGCCAGAAGTCTTCAATTCTAAGTTATTGATGGAAAGCCAATCTTTGCCATGCATGTGGTTTTCTTTAATAGTACAAACTTCCAAGCGCTTATATCTGATAACATTCAATATTTCTTTATTGGTGTGGCTTTGAAGTGTAGTATTAGGGGTCTCTGTTTGAACAGTGAGGTCATGGCAATGCTGGGTTTGGTCACTCAATTTTACTTTATATTTATATTTGCTGGTCTTTGTTTCTAGATCTTATTCCTTTGGACATAAGATGGCTTTCAGTTACTATAACATGTTGTTTGTTGTCATCCATTTATAAGCATTCATATTAACTAGGAAAATTTTCACCCTGGGGAAGGTCCAGGACTTGAACGTGTGGAAGCCAGATGTTGTATTCATTATAGTGATATTAGATGTTGATTAGTAAACCTGAGACTTAAGGCAATAAAAGCAGCTCTGGGATATGATAAAGGGATGCAGCTCAAGGCACTGAAGTTCTTTAAGCTCTTCAGAAACTTGAATTTTGTTAGTAAGGTTTGCTAGCAATGTTCTTCCCCATATTTGAGTTGCCACTGTGTTCACAAACCTCCACACACAGCCTTGCACCAGAACAGATGTTAGATAGCACAGTCAGATAGGTATTTAAGTGGTGTGTAGGACTCTGACACACCTTACCAGAAGCAACTGATTCGTGTTTTGCCATTCTGGTGGTTCTGGCCTCCACCATGCCATATTTTCAGATGATGATTAACAAAATCAGTTGGCCTAAGAGAAATGAAGTCTGCTGTTTCACAGTGGGGGCTGTAATTTCATGGAATACAACAAGTGGTTCCTTGCTCATTTATAAGACAAGTTGATTTATTGCCTTGAAGGGAGAGGATTATGAGCCTGTAATATATTCTTAAGTTCTTAAGGCTCTGGGAGTTAAAACGGTATTTTTTGAAAAAGGCTGAAAGCAGTATATACTGTCTTTGAAAGTAATTTTTACATTGTGATAGTCTGAAAAAATCATCTGTCTTCAAGTCACCAGAAAATGTGAACCTTTGGCAGGTGGAAGAAAAGAATCTTTGTTAGGTTATGAGATTGTATTTATTATGGAGTCACATAGTTTATAAAGAAAAGGTTAGGTTTCTTCATCCTGTATGAATTTATGTTGAGCTGTGTTGATACTCACTAGACATTAGTTCTGAAGTGAGTGGTGCATGTTTGTTTATCTCATGTTTTTAGATGAGACACTGAGTACCTGTAACGTGCGTCATCTCCCCTGCCCTTTTCTTCTAACAGATTCCTTATTCTTAAAATAATGAACCTAAAAACTGCTGATTTCTCTCAAAATTTTTGCAGAAGTAAAGATTGGGTGGTGGAAAGGTTTCTCATCTTTACCAAGGAAGACATTAAGTAAATATTTTTCTATAGAGGTGTTAATCAGAATGGATTTCTTACCTCTTTAAGAGTCTGTGTATATACATATACCAGTAAAGTTACTCTTACTTGTAAGCATACTGAAACACAATCCTTACTGTGAATAATAAATTTCTGTATTTTTGCTTAGGGAAGAGCCAGAAATCAGATCTATGCCACAAGAAACTGCTGCCTTCCCTTTTTATGGGACAGAATGGGACAGAGAGCCCACCTTTACATGCCACTGGGAGATGGCATGCATCTTAATAAATGGGAGGTACTGTTGTCCTAGTCAGGGTGAACAAATTCCCAGTAAGCCCCGTGACTGGGAGAAGTCCATGGGGATGCTTGCTAGTCTTCATCTCCAAGGAGGTGCCAGCTTTCTTTGATTCTGTGCTATTCTCATATAAAAGGATTGACTGTGTCCTGGAAAGCCATATCAGTTCCAAGACTTCTGGCAAATTCATTGAGGGATCTGGTTGGTAGCAAGTCATTGCCTTCCTGCAGCCTGACCAAGCAGGTCCTTTAGCATCTGGCTGGAGTTTTGGTACCGCTTCTTTATCCAAGAAGGTATGAGTGTGTTTCCCACTGCTTGCCTTAGTGCTGCTCACAGTGCTTTTGAGCAAATATGAAGCCTGTTGAATTCTACAGTGCCGTAAAAAAAATCAGTGATTTAAAATGGTGGATGCAAGCTATTTTTGTGTGCTTCCTCGGTTTGTGTGCTTCTTGTTTGTCTTTATTTTTATTATTTAACATGCTGAGTAAGAAGCTCCTCTTCGTTTTGTGAAGTGTAATGTGTGTTTGTTCACTTCTTTTCAAAAATTATCTCACCTGTTTTACTTCAAAATTGCATTTTAAAACTGTTTATGTGAATATTTGTCCCTTTAATGAGTGAATTTATCACCTTCATTTCGAAATCCAGATTTGATGGTTTAGCACCGGAACTCTCTGAAAAATGCCTCATCAACAGACTACAAGGGATTGCTGTCATTTAGAAGACTTAAAAACAGATAAATTGTCTAGAAGATTAGGCTATTGAAGAAATGTTGCTGTTAAAGCTCCTCACTGAATGCAAACTTGAGATCAAGTCACCAGCACTTTGGTATAGCCAGTAGCCATTCAGTGGCCAGAGGATTGCTTTTCGTAGTATGCGGAAGAACTATTGTGGAGCTGCAGGAAAGCAGGCTTTGAGACACAAGTCCAAAAGATTGCACTTAGAACTTTTCTGTAGAGACAGGAGTTATTTTGTGAGTGCTGACAATGTACTACTCAATTAGCACTATGAGTGCTTTTGTCAGGTGTGGATAAAAATGCATTATCTACCTGCAGTGTGGAATGGCTTCCTGACACCCCCTGTGGGTTCTGTTTGCAGGACTCACAACAAGTCTGTCTTCTCAGGTGGGAAAGCATTTCCAGCAGGAGTACACAATGCCAACAGTTCTACACTACCCTTTCAAGCCAGTGACAAAGCTCTGAGTAACATAAATGAGTTTACCATCTGAGCAAAATATTAGAAATGGCATAGAGCTGGCATTACCTTGGCATTTGGGATGATTCAGCCCTGCATGGCAGTGGGAATGGGCACCAAATCTGCTGAGATTGTGCTGACGTGACCCAGTATCAGAAGAGAGGTTAGACTCTTCTGATAGTAGTTTTCATTGGAAATAGTTTTCGTTACTTGTTTTCTCAGTTTGTCTGTTCCAGCCATTTCCCACATGAGTTATTCTTAACGCGATACAAGCATACATTTGACAGCAGGCTGCAGAAAGTGCAGCTTATAGCGCTCAGAGCTTTAGTATTTTGCCCCAGCAGTCCAGAAAATTATAATATGTTCCTAGAAATCAATAAGTGTAGCCAGAATGCAATTCTCCCACCTACAAAAATCTCTGTAGTTGTTTTTGCAATAGCTGGCACTCTGTGGTACTGAATATTTATGGCTTCTTCCCTTCCTTTGTCACTTGGGCTTGACTGTCCTTGTAGGAAAGCTTTCTCAAGAGGTGGCCCTCGGAGTCCATGCCATACTTACACTTCTGTGGCACCAGTTTAGTCCCTGAAGATTGTGGCCCACTGTGCGACAGATCCTAGTTATATTTATGGCTGAATTTAACTGAAGGAATTGCAAATTAAACACCCTCAGACACACCTGCTTTACGGCACATGAAATGTCTGAACAGAAGTGTTCCTTGTGAGACTATGTGGAGCACAAGGAGAGAAATCTGAGAAGTTCTGAAGCGTGACCCAAAAAGCAGGTCCCTTCATAGCAGTTTAAGCAGATAATACAAAATAACACTAAAAAATGTCTTTCCTAAGTTGTGTGAACAAAATCCTTATTAAATGAAGTCAAATTTGACGTAAAAAGCTGATAAATCGTATTTTAGAAACTTCTGTTCGTTGTCAGGAATAGTAGATGTTTATTCATTGCAAACAATGATGTCTTCCCTCTCCTCCACCTAATTTCAGGCATTTTTTCTAACTAATTGGGTTTTCATACGTTCCATTTATTGTACTGGAAGTTTAATATTTACACCACGTAACATGCTAATCGATTAGTAGAGGGCTAGACCCTGTGACATCTTTTCATCATGCAATTTTACAGGCCTAGTTAATCTTTTTCCCTTGTGATCTCCACCACATTGCCTATAGACAAAGTACTTGTAGTTCCTTAAAGGCACAGGTTGCCACTGAAGGCCTATATTCTAGTTATGGTTGATGATTCTTGCAGTTTTATTTTCGCATGGTGTATTCCTCCAGTCTGTGATGGCTGATGTGAACTAGTGGATGAGGTGAAGATTTTTTTGTTGCTCTTTCAGAAATCAGGTTCTTCCAAATCCATTTTTTTGTGTATGTGGGATGGCTGCTGGTTTGCTAAGCTGCTCCTTAATGAGCCTCAGGAGACTTGGACACTGTGCTCTGCTCGGTGAGAAACCCTGCAGCTACTGCACAGTGAGCCCAGTCTGCAAGACAATTAGGGGCCTTGAGGTGGGTATGGGTCTGAGCATCACCAGTTATTGAGGGGCGCAGTCCCTCATTAGCACCAGGAGACCAAAGGTGGTTGAAGGTGGATGGAGAAGCTTCTTCCTATTGGCAGCACTGAGAGCTGCATGTCACGCTGTTCTGTTGGGGGATGGGTTCTGTATGGGTCAGGCTAGGGTCCATCCCAAAATGATGTTCAGGATGGAATGGTTTCCCTGTGGACTCGGGGAGCAAGAGTTCAGGCTGGTGTGACATGGGAGATGGATGCAGGGGTTGCCTGTGGAGAGGGAACAATGTACGCTGCAGGGTGACAAAAATGTTTTTTTCTCAATAAAAATATGACATACTTTTGAAAAATTGTTGTAGTTTAGCTTGGGCCAGCATTGTATTGCTTTGTCCTTCTCTAATGCAGCTTTCTAACCTTCAGGAACCGCAGGAAAAAAAGTCTTGGGTGTGTTTTTATGTGTTTGCTTTTGCTTTGTTTGTGTTTTTAAGAAATGATGTAGATGAAGTCAGGAAAAATTTGTTTTAATGCTTTGATTTCAAATTAATTTGGTGATTTAATCAGCCAAAAATTAGTCTTGGAACTAGGAAGGATTACTGTTTCACAACTTGAAAACACTACTGCTGTCTGAGTACTATCAGGCTGTTAATTCCAGGCAAACACTTAGCAAATTGCAGGAATCCTGCATTTAATCTCCAATCCCATTTTCCTCTGCAAGAGCTCATCATATTTCTCGGGCAGTAAGTCAATGTGGAAGCATTTACGTAGCTTCCTCCTCACTAAGTCCATTGTATCTGTGTCTTTGGTCATGGGTCTGCTCTGTTAATATGTCAGAGAGAGAGCAAAGCACATAACTAATCAGGAGGTTAAAGGGGACTTGCTGAAATGGAACTGTGTAAGCCAGGCTTAATATGAAACGACAAAGGAAAGCAAGAAAGAGACAAAGAAAAGAGAACAGCAGCAGCTTTTTCTGCATTGAGGGTGAGGTTTCACTTTGCCCAATGTAATATATTTCACCATATTTTTATTGGATGTTTTCCTCAGATCAGACATTTCCTTAACTCTGATTTGCATCTTTACTACTATAATATCTCTAATAGATAAATACAGTGGTTAGCAGTGTTTCAGAGAAACCAATGGAATGACAGGCTTATTTACACTGAGCAGTGAAGATCAGAGCTGTCCCAGTTTGTAGTGACCCCAGCTGATTGATCTGTGTGTTAAAAAGCAGCACAGCACAGTCTTGCCACTTCGGGTGCATAAGTCTGTCTGCATTAGCAGGAGCTTCACCCAGCCTAATAGACCTTGTCAAGAGGTACAGCATAGTGCTAACACACTGTGATATTTTTCAGCTCAGAGGTCCTTACGTACTTGCCAGGTCAGGTATTTTAGCATCCATATGTAGACATCCATCTGCAGATGTGTAATTTGTAAATGGGAGGAAGCTGTATTTCCATTTTGTGGAATAAGGAGCAAGTACTTAAAAAGGTAAGTATGCTTTTTGTTAAGCATGCTTGTCTTAGAACCTCTGGTTTCTGACAAGAAAAGGTGTTCTAGAAATTCAAGAACTGAGGTGCAAGTTGCGGGTTAATATTATCCTCTCATTATCATAGTTAATTTGCGTATTGCTTGTATGGTGACTATTGTTTCAGTCCCACTGATACTACCAAGAAATAAGATTCATTTTCCTTATAGCAATTTAATAAAACTTGATGTGTAAATACTGTGAAGGAAAAAATACCCTTACCCTTTTTATTTTGATAATGTTGATATTATCACCTATGTAGTTTAGTGTACGTAATATTTTTCCAGTTATTAAAATCATTAGTAGTGAATAATGCATTGTGAGAAAGCATTGTGAAACAATCTGCCACCTGTCAACTCATTTCTTTTGTGTCATTTCATTCAGTTTAATCCTGTTTGACATTGTCCAAGTTAACAAGTTACTTTCTTCCGCTCAGCACATACTGGTGGCAACCCATAAATCAACGTCTCATCCAGAAACATGAAAGGCCTCATTAAATCTATTTTTGTGTGAGTTAACAGATCTCCAAATTAACCTTTTTTAAAAAATAAAATGAAGTGAAATACGGCAGTAGAGGTCAGCCTTTTCGTACAGCAGAGCTTGCTGACCACAGAGATTTTCAAGCATGATGGCACATTTGACTGCACGGTTGTCTCATCATTTTGGCAGTGATCTGTTTGATGCAAGCAAGGAATGCTAAGGCTCTAAATGTCTGAAATGTGTTAACACATGGTGGTGTGGGGCGGTGGTTTGTTTTTTTACGCAGGAAGTGAGAAATGGAAGTGACAATGTCTACACACTTTTATTTTTTTTTCCCAACAGCGGTGAATTATTGATATAGAAAGACTTGGCTGGTAAAGTTGGGGGAGAAGCACTCATCTGTCCATTCACTTATCAGCTCTTTGAATGGCAATGAGGTGTTTCATTTTATGGTTTCTGTTCTTTGTTTTATTTTCTGTTAAAATTCTCTGTCTTTCACTAGTAGGTAAATATAAATAAATAGGATTTCAGAAGATAGTTGCAGGAAGGCAATGTACTGAAAGCCATGTTTTTTTGAATATAGACTGTTAACAGCTTAAAGACAATTAACTAAATCTGTATGTTTTTCCATTTTTAAGGAAAAAATTAGACCTAAAAATAAAAAGTAATTTTAAGTGCATTACTTAGTATAAGATACAGAAGATAATGTGTTTCCAACAGAAATCACAAATCTAATTCTTCTACGTTGCACCTAAAAGACAAATGACAAGCATTTAACAAATTTGCACATTGAAATGTCTACAAATAAAAACACTTCAGTAGCATCAAATAAAGGCAGAAGAAAACATTAATAAAGTGTTAAGAAAACCGAAGATGCTGAGTAGAAACAGTGTTTTAGTAACAACATTGTTACAATAACGTCTGTATTTTCAAATGTTTGTCTTAGACAATTTGTCGAGTACTGAACAGGAAAGAGTATAAATATTTTGTTGCAGGGTGGGAGAGAATGTAAATTTGGTTCTTACATTGCTTTCGGTTCCTGCTGTACTGAGCCAGATTTCTGAATTTGTTGTTGGTCAGCGTAGGTGGTTTGTTCATTTTTTTTTTATAACACAAACAGCAAATAGTATGCTTATATTTAAAGAGTACATTGCATGGCCATGGTGCGTTCTGCCCTCTTTTTGTCACAACTTAAGAGAATGTGATAGCGCTAGTTAAAGTATTTCAGGGCATGTTCTAAAAACTGTTGAACTCAGAAACATCCATGGCAAAATCACACCAGGGGAAGCTTTGACTCATTGAGAACCTACCTGTCATATCTAAGTAGCAGAAAACTGTGTTATCACACATGATATCACTACTAAAACAACTTTGATTGAAAAAAAAAAAAAGAAAAGAAAAAGAAAATAGACATAGAGCAGATGAGTTATGTCCCCTTTTGAGCTGGCTCTGATCTGTTGTGGGGCAGTGCTCAGCTGTGCTCACAGAGGCACCCCTGCAGCCCCCTGCTTCCAAAACCTTACTGGGAAAGCCCAATCCATCTTGCATTAAAAATGCACAAAAAGCTGGCTGAAGAGCTCTTGCAGTTTTTAAAGCTGAATTCCACAAAGTTGTCCAACAGTGGAAAATATTTTCAAGAAATGAAGATAAGTCAGTGTTGGTTCCCTATGCTTTATAAATATTGACTGTATAAATTTTGGCTGTACAAGGCTTTTTCTGGCAAAATAATGGAACAAATGATACAAGAATCAGTAGTGTGAATTTGGGCATTACCACTTTGATGGCATTTTTTAACATCAAGAAGCCATCTCCACAAGATTATACCCCCTCTCTAGAGGCGTTCAAGGCCAGGCTGGATGGGGCTTTGGGCAGCCTGGTCCAGTGGAGTTGTCCTAGCCAGTAGCAGGAGGATTGGAACAAAATGATTTCTAAGGTGCCTTCCAACCCAAATCATTCCATGATTCTGTTCTATGATTATGGAAGATTTTCAATTGCCGGAACTTCTAATGATAATCTTTTCTCCAAAAATCAAGTTAAAGGGAAATATATTTAATGGCAGTCACATGGCCTGATGCCTACAGTGGCACCTTTGAATCTATCTTCCATTTGTAACATGCAAGACCATGGACCTTAGCAGGTTTATGCTGTGTTAGAATTACATTCTTTATTTAAAAGTCATCCTGAAGAAAGATAATAAGAAACTTATAATGTCTACCTCATTTCCAGCAATTGCCTGTAGGCTATCTGTCAGAGGCGTAGTTAGAATAATTGATATAAAACCCTTTGCACTGGGGAGGAATGTGATACTTCTGACCATCCACAAAATGGTAGCCTTACAGTAATAATGAAATGACTAAAAAGGAAAAGGTACTCAGTGTATTAATCTCTCTGTGTGTGATTTTTTTCTTTTATCTGTAACAGAGCTCTAACCTTTAAATGTTCTCTGAGTTGAACAATTTTTTATCATCCAGCTGTCTAAGGATTGTTTTACTTCACTTCATATTTCTTTTGATGCACTGGATTTGAGCTATTTATGGGATTTAACTCTTGTGCTATGTGCAGGGGGTTAATAAATCCTTATTTGAGTACATATAAAATGATTTCAGTAGAATAAATGAATATGACCTAATTAGAAAAAAAAAAAAAAAAATCTTAAGGCCACTGACTTTTCCCAGCAAATAGATGTTTATTTCTTTTTCATACCTTTCTCCCACTAAAAAAAAAAGAAAAAAGAAGTGCCAGATATCTGCTTCAAAACAAAACTGATCTTGATTTTTGAATACAGTTGTTTTTCCCAAAGTTTCAGAATTATAATGGGAAATACAGTTTCTTTTTAAGGGCGAGATAAAATAGGATAGTTTGGGCAGTCAAATATTCAGCTGCACTGGGAGGGGACTGTCCCATCCCACTCGGCTCCAAGCAGATGCAGTGGCCCTTTTTTGCAGACAACAATTGCAGAGATGCAGGGTGTGCCGGATCAGCAGTGACCAAGAGTGATGGCCGATGCCAGTGTATGTAGTGCTGGTGCCTCCTTGATTCTGAGCCCTGCCATGCGGTGGCTGTCATTCCTTTGTATGAGTGCAGGCTTTCATCCAAATTGTTGATGAGCTAGTTGAGGACGCTGAGCCAGCAGAGGATAATTTCACACTCCTCCTCCTCCTGCTTCTTTAGATAGTTTCCTGAGGGGTTAGTGCTTGGACTTGCTTCCTGCAGAGTCAGATGAGCAGCAGTGTCGATGCAAGACAGGAGGCAGGGCATTGGAAAAGGCAGCATACCTGCAGCAGCACCAAATATTTTAGTGTCAGTTTTAATGGGACTGTATCGTAGCTTTAACAAAAATTACATTCCATCCCCCGGCAGCTGAATGAGCTCAGCCTGCAGCTGCACAGCAAAGCTGACGGAGGCGGAATGGAAGGCAGGCAGGAATACCATGGCTGGAAGGGGTTGGAAGCGGGGCCTCCCCTTTTGGCAGCCGCTAGCTGTTAGACTGGCACGGCTGTAATGTGAGACTGCTCCGAGCTTACTGAGGAATGTGGAAGTGTCTGCTTTGGTTTTACATCATCTGATTTGTGCTCACTTGCACTTCCTCATCACTCATCGCAATTTGTATTTCAATTACAAAACTATTTTATGAGGCAGAGGAAGGAAGAAATTCATGCAAAAACGAAATTCCAAAGTTCAAGTATGACTTGGTGTAAATAATTACCCAGCCAAAATATCTTGTGTAGAACTAAATGTCAGCATATTTCGAGTCCTGATGGTGCCCCTGGTACAGGCAAAGCAGGCACAGCTTGTGGCACTGCCTCTCCTAGGAAGGCACAAGCCGTCATGGGAATTCACACTGCTCACTTCTTTCTTCCACTTGCATTTTCCCAGGCTTCGGAAATCAAGGCTCAGGTTAGAACAGGCAGACCTGTTCTTTCAATCTGGTTCTTGGATCTGGCAGATACGTGCCCCTAAATTGGAGGCAGTGTGGCAGTTACTTCTGACATAAGTTGTTCCTACTCCAGAGTGTCGCTTGCCGGTTTCTTTTAATGATTCTCTCATGTCTCTTTAGCCATCTCTCAGATTCTTCAGAATGGCACCTTTGTTTCTACAGGCTTTCCTAGCACTAGCTGATGTCCATGCAGCTCTGGCTGAGTGGGCTTGCTGTCACACAAGCCACTCTCTCTCACACGAGTGAGCAATGCATGGGATGTAACAAGTGTCGTTCGATCTGTGCCGGGTAGGTCCAACAGTGTCTGGACTGATCCGAGAAAAAACAACTTGTTTTGTTAGCTTCTGTGTTCGGGGGGTGCTTACAGTTTTCAAGGCATACAGTGACTGACTTCAAGCTTGTTAATATCCAGAAGATATTGGTCTGTTGCTTAACCAGCCAAATCAGGTATATTGCTTGGAGCGTAGGGTCAGGAATGCCTTTGAGATCAGGCTGCCAGAAGTATAGGCTGCTTTCTGGTGATCCAGAACAGACTGTTCTACTGGGAAAGGTGAAGTCACAGCCTTCTTGGAAGCTATGATTACAACTTCCAGTTAAGACTTTCTAGATTTAGTTTTTAATACTGAAATATGTCGTTTATAGCTTTTAGGATTACCACCTCCTTGCGCTTAGGCAGCTATTGGAACGCCCATCTTAGAGATGAGGTAACTTTATTCTGTACGTTAGTCAGCCCATATGCATTGACAAGTTGTGAGTCAGTGCTGCCTCATTTGAAAGCAGCCGTAAGATTTGTGAGACTGATAAAAGTCGCTTTCTTTTCTTCCCTTCATTTGGGTTCCCAATTTCAATTGGGTTCATCCCAAATTTGAGTAAGGAAAGATAATTTTTGGTAACTGTACTCAGATATATGTGGAACTGTAGGCACGGATTTGGAAATTAATGATCAACGCTGTGTTCAAATAATAATGTTGCTATATAACTGAGGAAAAAATAGAGTATGAAATTAAAAGTAAGCCTGTTTTTTGGTAAGCTTTGTTCGAACAATTGTACTGGGGAGTCTGTGGAGTTTCTTGGGATGTGCACTGAGTCATAATTATAAGACAGTAGCCACTTACTAGCTAGAGTGCTACCAAAGAACTAATGTGAAGAGCAATTTATTTTCCACTAGTTTTGTCAACCTGCAGTTACCTGTATTTCATCTGAAAGCATCCTTGCCTTTTTTTAGTAGTTTCTGCCACTACCATGAGTTTTAGAGTTGAAAAGCTGAGTGTTCTGGCTCTATACTACTGAGAATTAAATATCTCTATTTACCTTAAGTCTGAAATTCAAGATTAGTGAATAGAAAACTGCCAGTTTCAGAGTTAGCAGTATAAAATGTGATGAAATATAAAACAGTAAAACAGTAAAGTGAATCAGTAAAATATGGTTTTTATTTCCAGTCTATAATAATTAACAAATCCATGTTAATCCAGTCTATAATAATTAACGAAATCCATGAGTAAAGTAACCTTTCCTGTTATGATTTCAGAGTTTTGTATTATTGTTTTATACATTTCCTTTTCTACAAAAGTGTTAAGTGATGTATAGTCCATACTTGTACAACTGTTTTATCATTGGTACCAAGAGCTCCAGACTGGTTAGGCCCTGTCAGATGGTCCAGCCACCAGAAGGCTTGGGGTGAGATTGGAACCTCATAATCTCAAAATGGAGCACTTAGGGTGAAAAAGGAAAATCGAAGCTCACCCTTGGAGCTCAGCAGCCAGCTGCTTTAGCATGCCCTATGTAATTGGACAACCTTGCTATTTTTTTTTTGAATCCTATATGAGGCCAGATGGACAGTACTTACAGAAGCCTTTCTGCTCTTGTCACAAGGTTGTACAGCCCTGTTACTTATGTCTTTTCACGTAGGAGGGTTTTTCTCCCACTACTGAATTTCTTCGAATGGATTTCCTGTAGCAAAAGAGAAAAGGGAAAAATGATGTAATGCAATGATGAAAGAAATTCTAATATCTTCTCAAGGCAAACAAAGTTCTTTTTGGGCACTTTTGCAAGTGCATCTGAATTAGACCCTGGGTTCACAACAAGATTCGTTTGCATTTTGCAAATCTAAGCACAAATACAATAACGTATTAATGAGCCCTAAATTAAATAATAATAAAAGAATCCCTCAAGCTTCTGGATGTTTCCATTTCTGGGATTACTTGGATACCACAAGAATGTGTGTAAAAGGTAAACAAGAACATTCATTGCAATATGGCTGAACTCTTTCCTTTTTTTTTGTTTTTCTTCCCTGTGTGGGGGTGGTATTTTGTTTTGCAAGATATCTTACAGAACAGATAGTAATTTAGGGATGAGAAATGGTGATTCATCAAGGAGGTGTTTCTTAGACTACAGGGAACTGGTAATACAGAATCATGTGAATCTGGGGCTTAAAGGAACTCCTGCAGCTCATGGGTTTGACCTTCTGTGGAAAGCAGGGTGCTAGGCTGAGATTATCCATGACTTTGTCAAGCCAAGATTCAAATAAGTTCCACCATTTCTTTGGGCAACTCAGTCACATTTTTACTTCTAGTAGTGAAATGTTTTTTAATATCCTTCAGCTGCTTGGCCCATTGCCTCTCGTCCTGTCACCTCTATGAGGAGGCTGCCTCCTCTCCTGTATCATCATTTTGTAGACATCAGGAGACTGTGGTTAGTGTCTCCTTGAGCCTTGTCTTCCTTAGACTGCACAGACCCCTTTCCTTCATCCTTTCTTCATGTGGCAAGTTCTCTCCTGTTGGCTCTTGACTGGGCCCTCTCCAGTTACCGAGTGACCCTCTAAGCTGGAAGGGCCAAATGCTTGATGTGTTTCTACAGTCATCACCTTGGAAGTACTTGAGGAGACAAATGTCTGTGATTTTGTGAAAGCCATCAGGTTAGTGCTACATGCTGCACGTTATCATATACATTATTTAAACCTGTAAATTTGTGTATGCCTGAAATAGGCTGCGATTTTTTTAAATTTTATTTTATCTGAAGACATGTGCATTTTGATGCAATACTTAGCAGAGTTAAAACATTCTAATTATGTATGTTCAGGCCTTTGCTTTCATACTTTGGTGTAGGAGCTGGGGTTTGGAGTTGCAGGGGAGAAAGAGGTTTCTCTTATCAAACAAAGGACACTATTCATTTGTTCCCTTATGACTCCCACAATTCAAAACTGCTGTTGCATCAGCTAGTACTGAGATTTGAGTGGTGGCTTTAAACGATCAGCTACATACCAGAACGCATTTTCAGGCACCAGCATGGCGTCATTAAGGTTGTATTCTGGAGTTGAACTGCAGTCCCAAAAGTAATAATAAAAGGGGTTGTTTTTTTCTAGGAAGTCCAGCAAATAAAATTGTGCTATAATCTTAAGACAATGAGTGACGGCATTTGTATTACTTACATATCCTAAACCCTGATGTTCCCTAACTCACATTAACCTCGCACAAGGATCACAAGTCTTCAGAGGATCTCTTATATCTAAGTAATTTACTTTCTGTCAAACATATAAAACAAATCTCAGTAATACTTGCCGCTAGGGGAGGGAGAGAAGAAACTTGGGCATGAAATCTCTTATCATGGCCTGCCCTGTAGTTTCACTGTTCAGATCAGACAGATGTGAAAATCCTTGTTTTAACACTCATAACTGTGGCTAGACCCGTTCTTGGTTAAATACAGAGAGTGTGCCGTGATCTTGGAGGGGAAAAAAGGGATTCTGTCACAAGATTATCAGTAGAGACTTTTGGAATTGCATGAAATAAGCCAGAGTAAGATTAAAAATGGCAGAATTTCACGTCTTTGTACACAGGTATTGGTGTCTAGTTTTAGCTTCCCTTAAAAGTAAATCAAGAACAATTGCCAGACAGCAAAATGTTTGGGAAGGTTCCAACTTTCTTATGTACGTCCTTAATTGTTGCTCTTCTCTCCAGTTACTCTGCCAGGCTTCAATTTGTGAGTTCTAGCTTATCCTTTCTCATTTATAGTTCTAGATCTCCCTGAGATGGTCTACAGTTATGCTGTTCTGTAACACAGTTTTTTGCTATAAGGTTTCTCATTTTAAACTTTCTTCATACTTATTAGATGATATAAACGTATCTGTATGACATTAGCTTTCATTATGCAGGTGGATCTGTTTTGTTGATGTCTTTCTTGCTTCTGAGCTTATTCCTGTATTTTTACTTGTACAAGAACACATCTGTTTTTGCCTTAAAATGTATTTATTCTAAATACACGTTCATTAGTGTTTTTTAATCTTAATTCTGCTTGCACTACAGAGTAGAATTTGACACCCCAGTAAATCTTATTTAAGAGCATATTTTCTCTATTTTCCTATGAAGAAAGAGAGATAGTATCTAAGGTCACACTTAAATGAAAAAAGACTGAAGTAGAATAGCACTTCAGCACCAAATTTCCCAAAGGTTGTATCTCACAAATAATTAAAACCTAGAGGAGATCATTTGGGACTGTATTCTTATCTTAATTCCAAACTGCTTGTCTTTTTACGTTTTCTCTGTATTAGGAAGATAGCTGTGTATAGGTGTGTTTGGATAATGACTAGCTTTGGCAATGGAGTAAGATGTAGAGGCTCTCAGTGCTGGGAGGAGAGAAGTTAAATGCCTCCCCAGCTTGAAAATGGTGAGTGTACTTCAACAGTGACCTGTGCAAAATCTAGTGTTTAATCACGGTCCTCCTTCTATCGCTTAGTGACAGCATCACCAAGCCAATTACAGCAACATCCAGACTGATCAGAAGCTCGGCAGAACAAAGACCAGAGCTATTCACTTATCCTAGAAGTCAGAGTGTCTCAAAATTGAGAGCTCTGACAACAACTGGATTGCTGCTGCTGTTGATTTGCTGCACAGTGGACAAAAGTAATTTTAGTTTCTGATGCTGTCAGTCTGGCATGATTCACATATATGGTTTTACTATATAAAAATGCAATCTGTCATATCCTACAGGGGGTTATGTAGGCAGTGATGCTTTTTTGCTTTGTTGTTAGAATAGAATGAGATCAAAAACTCCTAAGAAGTTGTTAACTATGGGAGGACAGACTTTGGAAAGCCATTCCATCGTGCACAGTGCCAGACTCTCATACTGAAAAGTTTTGGCTGAAATACTGGGACATATAGATAATATGGTCGCAGAAAACTTGCCAAGGAAATTGGAGTCTGAAATGCAGAAAACTGTCCAAGACCAGGCCTCAGACATGCTGCATTCATTACAAGCAGCTGTGCGCATAAGGAAAATTTCTTTATGCCACACAACCCAAGCCACTGCAGGCTGTCACTCTCATTTTCATACCAAATAGCTGGCATTTTAAGAAAATGGAAAGCATGTAGCTAAAACAGGAGTTGAAATGACTGACAGAGGATAATTTGAGGGAATTTTGATGGTTACTAAGTGCATACTGTGTAACTATGCTGTAATGCACTTACATTCGGGTTATTTCTTTATGTATTAAAACTCACTAAGAAAAGAAAGATTTTGTGTTGATAATGGTTGGATGTTTACTGTAAATCACAGGTGCATACCTTAAAAGGTTCCTTAAAGAACCAGAAAGGGGAAATAACGAATAAGACACTATTATTGTTTTGAGCATTATGATTTTAAATTATTAACGTTTCCTTTTAAGATAAATTCAAATATGCCTCCATTAGAGGGAGTTACACCTTCATCACTAAGTGCTTTAGGTTTTCAGAACACAGTTTGGTATGATACCTTTTCTCTTGGATGTTTCTGTATCCTTTCAGAGTACTCTGAAACAGCTCATGCGCATCTTTTTCCACTACACTGAGGATGCATTTTTAAGCTAATTAATCATGCAAGCATGCAAAAAATTGCTCAAAGAAGAGGGCCCAACTTTACCTTTTTCTGAGTACTTAAGGACAATATTATTTTAATAGTTAAAATATCTCTTTTAATTGAAGGATTTGTTGGAATAAAATATAGGTGGCAAGATGTAGAAAACCTGGAGGAAAATTCTCTCAAGCAGTTTTTTCTTTGCCTGTCTTTTTCTTTTTTTCTCTTTGAAACTTCTGCCTCAGAGTAGTTCAGGACATCAGTCAGTGTCTGCTTTGTTTACTTTTGGAGAGCTTTAAACAGCAGCATGACCCTCAAAGGGGATGCTAGCATGAGCATGATCAAAAAGGCTAGAAAACTGATAGACTTTAACTACTGAGTTCTTGTGCCAAGATTTAAATTATGATAGTTTAGATATGGTATTGAAATCACAGTTATATGACTAAGCACCCTCTTAGCTATGATTCTGCATGCCTTTCTTCTCTCGAGAAAGCCGGGAATCACAACCAGATGAATTCTCTGCAGAGTAAGTCTGGTGCAATTTTGCCCTGCAGTCACAGCAGGAGCTGCTGTGCCATGCTATAGCCCTGGGAGTGCTTCCCTCGTCATGTGTAATCCAGCTGCAGGAAGCACTGCCTCTTGGGAAACTTCAGAAGAACTTGTGAGAGGCCGCAAGTTAAAAAGAGATCTCAGACCACTATTATTTTGGATTTTTGCATACCACATTTCAGACCTTGCCTCAGAATGAATGATAAGTGTCGATACTTTGGTCTCTGAGGAGGAGCTCTACTGGAGACTTGTTAAAGTTGTCCCAAAGGTAGGTGAGTGTGATGAGCGTGGACTGCTGGAGGTGGGGAGAGGGAACGACTGGAAGTAGTGAAGAGGGAAGGGGAGAGGAAGAGAGCTGGTGGCAGTGGTTTCTGAAGTCCATTTTTCATCAGTCCCAGTCTTTGCTTAGCTGAACGACTGAGTTATAACGTGTAGATGATCCCCATTGTAGAGAACAGCATTGGGGATACTGGGCAAAGGACACAGATGAGAGAATAACTTGTTTTGCAGATATGGATTGAGCACATTAACTGTGGAATAGAGATCTTTCTTGTAATAAAATTCTTTTTTTTTTTTTTTTTTTTTTTTTTGCATGTATTTTCCATGCAATTTTAAGAACAAGCTGTTTCCATACTCCACAAGTATCTTGAACCCAATTCAGCAATGCACTGAGCAAATGCACTGAGTTGAATCTTTTAGCTATGAAGAAACACAAGCATCACCAGCAAATGATAAGGAGGGAACAGTAATCTCTATTTATATCATAGTTATTTTATATTATCTATATTCCGTAAGTTTATGGAAACTTCCAGGGGCTCAGGTGATGCTTGCTACAGTGCAAGGAATAGCCAAGGGAAGTTGCAAGCACATGGAGAAATGTTTCAGGAAACTGCAGTAGGAAGCAGAGTAAATTCTGATGTGCTGTTAATGCTGTGTCTTTATCATTATCAGTGATTATGTACCAGTACACCTTCTTACCAATATAGAAAACAACTTCCATGAATTTAGTTATCTCTACAGCATTTGCAGTACAAGTAGCATTTTTATTGAATGCTTTTCTTGTCTTTGAATGCCTCTCCTGCAGGGTTGGCTCTGACCATAGTAGACCTTTGGCCTCAGAATCGATTCAATTACACTGACGTTTTCTGTTCTGAATGTGGCTCCATTCTTCCATATAGGTTTTCATTTAGGTTTTCATTTTGCATGTTTTGTTCTTGAAGTGAAAGTACATGGTGGGTGGGAAGAAGTGGGGGGGGAAACGATTTTTCATTTACTTTTGCTAATTCAAGTCTAAAAATCTTTGCTAATTGGCAGTCTAAAATCTTACATTGTGCCACTGGCTTTTCTCTTGTGTTCTCAGTGTAAACGTGCTATATTTAGTGTCTTTATTTGCCTTGAGAAATACTTTTTATGCTCAATATTCAACCACTTGCTTACATTTTAAGGGTTCTTGTATGAGAGAATTCAGCCAGTGTTTGAGCTCCTTCTCTTGGCAGATAATTCCAGAGCTCACAAATCTGGCAGTGCTTGTGGGAAGGGCTTTACTGAAATGCATTGTTAGTGAAATCATTTAGATGATGGAATTAGGAAATGACTGTGATGAACCTGATTGCTGTGAAAAAAGCTAACGAACAACAGAGCTGAATGCTGCGATTTCTGCAGCTGTTTTACACAGGTAGATCTGTGGCAGCCTGACATCTGTACAATGGAGTGCTGAGTAAATAAATGGAGTACTGGGATGTGGCAGTAGGAGGAAGGACTTGAGGGACAATTACATATAATAAAGTCTATGTAATATACTGTGTTCTGAGAATGTTTGGTGATTAGCCTTGCGTGAAACAAGTTGAGCTTAAGTGGTGGCTGTAAGACTTGCAGGAGTGTTCTGGCCTGTGTGTGAGCATGAGGTTCACAGGCTCAACAACAAGAAGTACCTCAAACACTACTAAATCATGGATAAAAAGAAGGAAGAAAGATTTTCTTCTTATTCCTCTCTTTTAAGTAAATGGTGACCTTAAATTCTTGATAGCATCTACACCCTGTTTCTGATTTGTCACATCTGCTAGTAACTGAGTAAAACTTTTACTAGCAGTGGGGCATGTTGGCAAATATTAATACTGTTGAGTTAAATGTGGAAAATGATCACCTGTTCTCAAGAAGAATTAATATCCAATAAATCACTGCAAGGTGTGCCATAAATGCAATTCTAGATACACTGCAGCACTCAGTCATGTGCCTAATAGCCCACCTATCACCAGGCATTCATCATCTGGCTGAAAGCATACCGCGGGAGGAAAGTTTGTTCATGTAAGCAGGCCTGAGTACACATAAAGGGTATAGAAAACCTATTCTTATGGTTTATGAAAACCTTTATTTTTTTTCTTTTTCTGAAAAGGCAGTAAGGTTCCTACTTACCTACTTAGCAGCTTGCAATACTTTTTTTTTTAATATACCCAAGCTAATGTTTTGGAAAGCATTTATTTTCAATGTATAGTTTTTATAACCATTTCATAAATATACCACTTGCAGGATTGTGGCTCAGACCAGGTGTCAGAGGAGTGTGAAATAATTTTTATGCCATCTTTCCAAAGCAATAAATGTCATATGAGCATACACAAGTGCAGATATAGTACTTTTAGATGAACATTCTCAAACTGTATGCTAGAAATCTGTTTGACAGACTTACCCAAAGGATGACACTTTTTTTCTGATCTTGCCAAAGGAGCAACTGTGTAAAGAGAAAATTTGCCCTGCTGTTTGTTTGTTTTTTCCCAAAGAGTTATGATGTAACAGGGGAGAAGAAGTTATAATTTGGAGAAAAGGCTTTTTTTTTTCTTTTTTTAATTGAGGGGAAAAAGGACATTTCTGACCGAAATGATAGTGAATTTTCTGTTTTCTACCCTACACAAAAAAGGCAGAATAGAAAATGAAGGACAGCAACAGCTGAACCCACAATCCCAGCTACATAGTTTCAGTCATGATCACATGGAGCTTATTCCAAGTGATACATGAACTGTTTTTTCTGGGAATCACAAGGACATCAATTCTGTGTGTGCGTGTGCGCTTCTTTTAAAAATATCTGTATAAAGGTGTCATTTTGGAGGAGTACCTTGAACATTTTTTTTAATGAGATGATCAGAAAACAAGTTAAACCATTCTAGAGGTATGAGGTGCCAGCCTCGTTATTAACAAGAATAATGTGTTTTTTTCTTTGTTCTCCTGCACTGATAAGGCTGCTCTGTTGGTGGTCTTTACTGATTCTAAGGGATTTACAATAGGGTAGGTTTTTTTCACAAAAGCGAATTCTTTGTCAGACCTCTCTACAAAACTATTTTACACTGAATAGATTGTTTCTAACAGCCTACACCTACCTTGTTTGTTATGAAACGCCCTGTCTTCTCACATCTTTATGTACAAAATGACTTTCTTTCTTTCAGATTACTTTTTTTTTTTTTTTTTGGGTGACTTTCATTTGAAACAAATGTTCCTCCCCTTTCTATTTTGCTTTCTGTCAGAAGTATAAATTTTTAATTAAAAATAAAAATAAAAAATCCAGAAATGCAAAAGGATTTAGATCTGTGGACCCAAGTATTAAACGTAAATCAAAACTTGGTGAGTTGAATGCTACTTATTATGAAGATTAGACACTCTGTTTCCAGCTTGGAGCATTGGCTGTGCAAGCAACTGCTTCTTTGCCTTCTTTTCCAGATGAAAGCTATTGAGTAGCAGCTGCTGATGGATGTGTCTGAGAGAAAAGTGGAAGCAATATGAAAAATTGAGGAGGAAAGGTGTTGCAACTGTGTGTGGTTTAGAAGCTGTAATGGTTTTCTCTTTAGGGTTCTGGAGTGTGATGATGCACTGAAGTGCATCCCACGAGATGAAAAAAGAATCCATACTTACAGCAAGTTGATCTTGAAGAGAGGTTTAAGAGTTGGATTATATTTGGATTTTTCTTATTGCCGTGAAGGGTTTCAACTTTTTCCTAAAATGCTCTTGTCTTTTCTTTTAATATGTGGGTAAAATGACCTGAAAACATCAAAGCATTATGTTTTAATGCTTCGTCTTGCAACTGTTCTTAGTGCAACAGCTTTCCTGAAGCAAATAGGATTAGCTAGTTGTCCTTTCTTTTTTTTTTCCCCCATGATAGCTATGTCTTTCAAAGAGCTCATTGATACATCATCTAATCCCACAGAACTTTTGTGTCTCCTCCTCATCGTCACTCAGTTGTACTACAAGAACAGCATCCACACATTCTGTTTTCCAAAAACTGTGTCGATCATTCAAAGCGTGTGTGCCCTTTTTCTCTGTAATCTGTGGAGAGGCTGCTACCATCTGCATTCAAACACAGAAACATACTGGTGGAAAATGTAACAGAAGTCTTCTAAGTACTCTGAGAAGCATGGTCAGTATTTTTGTTTTCAATAATTTAGATTTTTGAGACCAAGATATTCAGTTTGGATAATAATTGTCCATTTGTGTTTTTCCATGCTTTTCTTTGTGACAGGACTTAGTGCAGAGTGACGTTAAGCAGGACACTGCACTGTTAGATAGTAAAAAATCTATGTCGTATTTTTTACCTGGACAGATAATGCACTGAGCTTGAAATTTTTCAAAGAGCAGAAGAGCATTATTTACTTCAACACATTCATCTGCAGCACTCAAAAATCACAGCACTGACATACACTGAGTGGTTTTGTATTGCTTCTTAGGAAGAAAAGTCACAGGTTGCCCACTTACGTTCAAGAAAAGTATCTTGATTCAACCATTTTGTGAAAGTACTGTATTTTTGCTATAACTCTTGCTTTGTATCCACTTACTTGCAATTTCTACTTGCATTTTCAGTGCAATGCAAATCTGAAACTGCAAAATCCTTAATACATTCCTGGAAGAGGTTATAAAAAAATAGAATTTTGTGAAGAAAAAAAAGTTTATTGTTTTCAGATGTGAACGCTGAATCTGTGATATCATCATTGTCTTAGTCTGTTCTCATTTAAATTGTTGTTATTGCTTGAAAAATACAAGTTCTTATCATCTTCGTGGCTCATCTTACTTGTGAAGGGAAAAAAATGTAGTCCATTTAGTGAACAATTGAAGTGCTTAAGAATTGCAGGATGTTTTATGTGTAAAATATATTTGTACACGTTTCTCATAGTAACACGTGCTGTGAATCCTGCTGATATCAGATAGTATTCTTAAGCTTTATTTCTAGAAAAGAATTTCCCTTTTTAAAAATAAATACATTTCCAACAGGAACTGGAAAGCTAAATTACACATATTTTATTTTATTATGTCTGTACTGTAAAACAGACATGGGAATGTATCTTGCTGTTACGTATGACACCTTATCTGACAAGAATCTTCCTCGTAGGCAGTGTGTAAATTCCATAACTTAATACCCTGAGTTTTTTTAAGGCTGTAGGAAAAACAGGCTCAGAAGTGATGTAGTGATACCGTGCCATTTCAGCGTCTAGAGCTGCCGTTCATACTTGTTTGTACCGCACATGCAGAGAGCAGTATTTCTGCAAAGTACGTGCAGCATTTCAGTACAAGTAGCTGGAGCACTAATTAACTATTTATGATAGGATGTCTTCACAGAGTACTTAGGCTGCTACTGTTTAAATAGGCGAATTAGTATTTGGCTAAAAAGGTGCTTGTTCCCTTTTAATGAAAGTCACCGGCCAGCATTAACGTTGATAAATAGCTGAAATTGTTATCTTGATGATTAGGAGAAAGGTTCAGCAGTTAGGACAGGAAGACTGGAGTCAGGCTTTCCCTCTCCCATGACTCCACTTTTGCAGTATTGACATGTCAGCTCTGTTCCCACATCCATTTGCCACATTGAAATGGGCGTAAGAGTTTCCTACTTCTGCATGCAAGCACAGAAGACAAGATACTAGAGAGGACTGAATCCTTACGTATGGGGCACAGAGCACAGCTGCTTGTGTCAGGGTTTCTGCAGTTCAATGGCAGCACAGCATCACCACTGTGCAAAATGCAAAGATAAAAATCAGTCATGGTGACCAAGCTGTTAGCACCCTCCCTTCACAGCTAAGTGCAACCCAACCAATTTTAAGGCTGAAACAAAGCCCTCTCTCTAAAACTAACCATGTTCACAGTTCCTCTTTGTTTTCATCTATTCTGGAAAAATATGAACTGTGCGACATGCTATGAAGGCCATAAAATTTGAGCTCTTCTGGATCAGGGAAGAGGAATCAGTTCCAACAGCTTTGCATTCCCACCAAGAACATCCTGTTAGCAGTTCTTCTCTCTTTTATACCAGCAAGGCCCCAGCTCAGTTGTTTTCACTGATCTAAATTGTGGAAATACGAGAAAAAGAGAAAAGGAATTCCTTCACATATGTCAAGGCCAGCTGTGCTGTACCTTTCAGTCCTGCATAAAATAAAAAAAAAAAAAGGTAACCTTTCAGATGACCCTGACCCTGCTGGTGACCTGACGAAGCCACTCTAACTTCAGCAGGAAGAAAGTCTTTGTTGCCCTCAAAATGCAGCTTTCAGGAAGGAGAGTGAAAGCGGCTGCAGTGGTGATGAATGTACCTGTAGATAGCTGCATGGATTAACATTGCTCCAATTTATTCAACATTAAGAAAAAGGCCTGTAATGAGTTATTAATAGAGAAAGACTAAAAATGGGTTCAAATTCAGTGGTTAATGCTCTGCATAATTTACTGGAAGAATCTTTCTGACCGAAATACTTCCAAAAAGAAAAAGCCATTTCCCTTTTTTCCTGTGAATGAAACATATCTGCTCTTCCTTCCCACCTACCACAGTTTGTTCTTCTTACTGCTTGGGTATGAGCAACATCAGCATAAAGTGTGGTATCTGCTCTGGATTTTGCTTCATCCACATCTGTCTCCTCCACATAGGTATTTTCCTAAGCAAACATCTGGTTTTCTGATGCCTTTAGTATTGCACTTAATAGATCCGTGAAATTATCTGTGCTGCCATTAACGAAATGGTGGAATCATAGCACGAGAGGCACCTTTGCTTCCTGCAAGAGTCAGGGACAGACTTCCAGAGGGTGTGTGCAGGTGCCTGTATCTTCTGAGCGATGCTGACTTCAGGAGAGCTATGGAACTCTCCAAGCATTCAGTCCCCCTTCCTCTTTTCTTTAAGACCCATAAGGCTATGTACCTGAAGTAATTAATCCACTTAATATACTTTGTAATGGCAGAAAGTGCTTATCTGTAGGTATTCCATGCAAGCAGTTAGGAAAATAGTATTTTTGTGTTCCAGTACCCAGCTGAACCTCTTTGAAGAGACAGTGTGTGCGTTACTGCAGCCTTGCTAGAGACTTGTTTTGTTCATGATTTCATCTCGTACCTCTCTCCTTGGCCAGTGTTTCAGCTCTCACAGATGTGAGAATCTGTCCACAATGTGAACTGCCAAGAGCTTCCAATTTTCAGCGCAAACCCCTTAAGTCTAGCGAAGCGTAAGCCAATGGTGGTGATTGTGTTACAGTTTTTCCTTTGTGCTAAGTCAGAGGGCACTTAATCTGTTGCATAGCTATCTGAAGAGCCTTATTTCAAGAGTTGGTGTTACTGCTGATGTGCATTTTTTTTAGTATTTTTCTCCATTATCAGTCAAGACTGCCATCATCAGGACTTGGCTTCTGGGCTCATTTTCCCCCGTTTCACAGAATTCTGCTATTTCAGTCTGTCTAGTCTGTGTTTCTCTTGGAAGTTTCAAACAAGCACGTGGAACTTCTAATTGTGCAAGCTTTTTTGAATATTATTAAGTTCTTTATGAATAATACATCTAAAAATATGTGCTTTCCTTGCAGCGTAACATTGTTGAAACATAAATCTGGAATGGTATTGTTTTCCCTGGAAGTACTGTGTAGTCATTAACAATATCTTGACCAGATCTTTGGCAAAACATGGCTTCCAAGTAGCGGCTGCGGCCACTTTTGTGGTGCCAGCAGCAGATCTTGTGCTGGGATGAGGAGCATGAGGGTGAGTCAAAGCTTGATAAGAGTTTCTGTGGGAATTTCCACATACTGCCGTGCTTTCTAAGCCAACTCTGAAAGACATTCTTTGTGCAGTGATGTTAAGAATAACATAGGGAATATCGCTTCTGCAAGCGTCTTGAAGGAGTTGTGGGTTCCACACTGGATGTAATAAATCTCCTTTTTCCTGGTTGTTTTGCTGAAGAAAGGGGCACTACCTTCAGCTTGACAGCCAGCTGAAAACAAGGTATGTATTTTGAACGAGTGTGTTTGTATCTGCAGCTTTTGTAGCCATCTGGATCTCTAGCAGTTTTGTAATTAGCAGTGGGTATGAAAGCACTGTGTTTTGTGTCTCTGAGGTGACAGCTTTATCTGGCTGCAGTGGCATACAGGGTAGCACAGCCAATTCAGCAGCCGGCCAGTTAGGTGGCTAGGGAGCATCGTGAGGTAAAGTGCTGCCACGGGCTGCTTGTTATGTGCACACTCTGGTAGGGGTGAACCAAGCCGAAGAGTTGGTGGATGGATGGAAGGAGAGGTGGCAGCTGTGTCGGTGTCAGAGCACAGGTGATGGTGGTTGGGCACAGGTAGTGGCTGGACAGGCCCCAGCAGGGCTGTGCCCGCGCCTGTGTGGGTTCAGGAGTGCACTGAGGGCTATCCCAGTCCCACTTGTGGAAACGCAGCTGGTGGGAGTTGGGTGCATCGGTCTTCTGTACAGACGGACTTCATTTTCTCTCTGCCAGCGTCTCTCACTTCGCTGATAATTCGTGCAGGAAGAAGCGCTACGGATAACTTGATGCTGTGGCAGATCGCCGCTATATGACACACAGTGAGCGGTGCGGACTGACGGACACGCGTGGGGCGGCTGCGGGCGGCCTCCCCGCGTTCGGCCGGTGCCCGTGACGAGCCGGCGGCCCCGAAAGGGTTACGCGGTGCCAGGCCCGGCCCCCGCCGCTCGCCGGGGAGTAAACACGGCCGCCTCAGCCTATCGCGGCGGCCGGCGGCGCGGGGCCGGGGGCGAGCGAGGCTCCGCCGGGCGCGCTCCACACAGCGGGGCCGGGCGGCGGCGCGGAGCAGCGCGGAGGTGGGCGCGGGGCTGCGCGCGGGGCGGGAGCGGCTGCTCGGGCTCCTCCTCGCGCCGCAGCTGCCGGCAGCCCTGCGGGAGCCGCCGGGGCCGTTCCGCGGGGTGCGGTGCTGCCGAGCCGGGAGGAATCTCTCCCCGCTCGCGTCGCAGCTGGAGGAGCCCGAGCACTGTGTGCCGCGTCCGGGCTGTGGGAGGATCGCCTCTGGGAGCCGGGGATGTAAGAAACGAGAAGTTCTAGTGTTGATGTTTTTTGGGTTTTTTTTTTTTTTCCTAATTCGCATCCGAGGTGTTGCGTCTCGTTGTTGCAGCTCTCTCGCCTAACTCCGTTACGCTTATCTAATAAGAAAAGTATAAAGCACTGCAAATATTGTGCAACGGAGGGGCTGCGTACCTGGGTGAGTGGGAGGGGATGGGGGTTGGGGGTCGCTAGTTCAAAAGTCTGGAAAGAAAACCGCAACTTCGCAAGCCGAGCAAAGAACGCGGATAAATCCCCCGGAGCGAATCGGCCCAGATGCGTTTATAGGGCGGCGCTGCCCGGAGCTGCCTCATTCCGCAGCCGCGTGCGGCCGCGTCCGCGGGCAGCCTGGGCGCGCGGGGCTCGCCGTGACCGCGGCCGGCGAGGTGCCTGGAGGTGGTGCGGCAGCTGAGGGTTTGAGCCTTTCTCGCTCCGGCTGAAATACTTGGGGTAATTGAAAGCAGATTCACGTCTGGAGTTGCACGAGCCAAGGTTTTTCGTTTTTAAAATAAACCTTTTGTTCCCCAGCTTTAAATGTCTGAGGGAGCCGTCCGGAGACCCCGGGTTGTTAATTGCTAGAGTAGACTTGAAGGAAGGAGTGGGGAAAAAGCCTGAGCGAGGTATGTCGGCGGTTAAGTTTATTTACCGTTCCGCTCTCCGCGTTGCAGTGCATGGATCCCGCTGCAGCTGTGTGCATGCACGTGTGGCTGGGTTGGAGCTGCCCGTCTCTGCAGTGCGTGTGCTTCCTTGGCGTGGTGTAGGCTTGTGGCTTACATTCACCTGGCTCATTTTACCGGCTGTCGTTTTAACAGCCGTTTGAGCAACAAAAATTCTAAGTTTTGAAGGTTTGAAGGAATAACGATGTACGTTCAGCAAACAATTTGGCGCTTTGTGCTGGCAGCTCCTCTTTGTTAACTTTGCTGCTGTTTTCCGGCCGTTACCGGGAGAAGCTTGGGAAGCCCGAGGTGAGTGCTGGGCACAGCCACAGCTGCTCGAGCTGTGCCCGGCTGTGGGGGTGGAGAGCGATGGAGGCAGAAGGGAATGGCCTCCCCTCTGCCCGGGGCTCCTTAGGCTCCGGGGGTGCATTCGCTACGACGTGTGGAAAAGTTACCAGAGATGGCATGAGTCCCCTATCCATTAGTGCTTTAATTGCCAAATAAATATGAGGAGCTGACTTCCTGTTGTTAAATATAGGCTGTCATTAAGATAAGAATGTGTACATTTGCATAATTGCACCAAATAGACCACGTTTATTTCCTTGAACCTCTTGGTGTGCCTGTAACCTCCTTAGGTAACTCTTCTGTGTTTTCTTTCGGAAGGTAAAACTTTCTGTGTATCCTCAGTATGTTGGGAGGGAAGTATTTGGGTAAAATACGGGGAAGGCTGTGCAAACCAGGGCAGAAAAGCAGTCTTCCCTTTCCTGTCCATCATGTTGGGACTCAGAGCTGTGGGCCACATCCCAGTTACTTGCAGGGTATTTCACAGCTTTTTGATTAATCGCTCTGCCCCTACTTGGAGAAGGGCCTGAGAGATATCATACTACAGTGTTTTATTTCAGGGAGGGATAGGAAAGGCTCTGTTACAGTTCAGAAGGCAACAACAACGTAACCTTCACAAAAACATCCCACCTTTGGACTTCTTTGGCTGTGGTTGCTGGTGATTTCCAGCCTTTGGAGTAGAGCTGAGGACACGTGATGGAACATGTTCCATGCAGTTCAATATAATTTTTTTTTTCCTTTGAAGGAGACGAGCTCAAGTGGCAGCTGTCTAAAAATGACTTTGATAATTAGTGTTATGTAAAAGGTGACATGTCACGCATCAGGTGTGTGTTCGCTTTCAAGGTCCGCAGTGAAAATGTGCTCAGTATCCGTCAGCAGTTGATGTAAGCTGCCACAAGTTAAAGAATTTGTCTTGAGCTGTGTTCTTGCATTTCTGATGTGCTTGTGCAAAGATTTAACGTGACTTACCGCATTACTGAAATGATCTGATAAGTAGTTATGAGATAGGGCTTTATAGCTTTGTTTTCTGCATCCCAGTTCGCTTTATGGGCTAAACAAGGGAACATTAATGGTTGTGGTAGGTATGGTTTTACAACATATGTACATCAGTAGTGATACCAGGAAATAATATTGTGCTTTATTGTTTCACAAGTGAGAGGAAAAAGTTAGTTTTCTTACAGGCTTCACTGTGTGTGAGTTCTACAGACTTTCTCAAGAGGCAGTTACGTGTGTTGAAGAACAGCAAGTTTCTGTATATTCAGTGAGTGTTACGGACTCAGTACCATGAGCAGCTGATCTCAGGAGTGATTGCAAGATGTATACATCCATTAGGTGTAAATGGTTGAAAGTTTTTATACTGTAGAAGAAATCACGATGAAATAGTGTAGCAGTGTTAATGTAATGCTGCTTTAGCTTTCCAGGTTAAATAATGCGAGTCTTTTAAATGCTAGGAACAAATGGAAAAAATGGTATTTCTGTTCCTTCAGAAAGCTGCATGTATGTCCAGTCTAGCAGACATTCTGAATGAATGGAAAACAACTGCTCGCCTTCTTTGCCTAATATTGAAAGAGTTAGGAGTGCAATCTTACAGGAAAACCTCAGTGTGGATGACAGTGAACTGTGTAGTCTTTTGGGGCTGGCTGGCAAATTGTTGTGGAAATGAGAGTAACTGCTTAGTGTAAGTTGCTGTAAAAATAAGTAGCATTACAGAACAAGTCCTTTAAATCTAGTAAACTGGTGGAGTTACCTTATCTGGAGACAATATCCCACCCTAGTGGGGTGTATAGAGGAAGCAGAATGGAAGGCTACAATTTTGAGCTGTAGTTTGGGTTTACTTATGGCTTGTTATATGCAGCAGTGGAGATTTTGTTCAGCAACACTATAAAAATTGCTGCAAACTTCAGGTATTTGTTGTGGTCATCAGTGATGATAGAAGCACTGATTTCTGTATTGGGTATCAGTAGGTAAATTTGCGGTATGTTCTAGTATGTTCAGAACTTGTGAATTGAGTCTGAATGGAGGAATGTTTTGGTAAAAGGTTTAACCAAATAGCTGAATTACTTGAAATATAGGCAAATTCTGCCTACAACTCAAAGTAACGTGGCCTTAAAAAACAGCAAGGACAGATATTGTTGCTATTTGTCCAATATCCGTGTTGTGGCAGAACTCTGTTTAAGTACACTTAACAAGTTTTCTGTGTGCTTTATTTCCCGTGGCACAAGATAGCAGTGTTTGCAGTAGCAGTAAGCTCACAGCTCTAGTATCATGTCGATAGGAGCTGTGTGTTTTTATCTCTGATACAATGTGCTGTTCTGCCTCTTTCAGGCTCTTGCAGAGAATTCAGACCTTTGCAGCAGAATTTCTAAGGTGCTCAGAAGAAAAACAGGTTTAGAAGGAAAAGAAAAAAAGACTAATCCAAAATCAGAGCTGTTGCGTGCAACTGCAACTACAAAAAGCAGATCCAACTGCTTTGCTTGGCTTTTCGTTCCTTTTATCGTGTTTCAGTGGTTACGAATCCAAGGGCTACTGATGTGAGTTGTTTTTGTTTTTCTTTTCTTGCTACAAAGAAGAATTAGTGTCCTGGAGAATGCCTTGGTGTGCCAGAATGTATATGAGTGCAAATTGAAGAAAGTAATGGCAGTTATGGATCAGCAGTGTTTGGTCTTTCTTCCTGGCTGTCTCGATCATGAGAAGACATTACCTTCAGCTTCCCAACTGTCACAACTGCCAGCCTAATTTTTAGGCTACTTTAATTTGCATCTCTGGTATGGCTGCCAGCCACACACAAAGGAGAAGAATAGAAATATTTTTATTAGAGCAGGTCTTTGTTTAATAGCATAGACCTACTTCTTCATAAAACGGGCTGTTATGGCACTGGTGTATGAAGTGCAGTCGGTTCCAAACGCGCAGAAATTTCTGAGTTGTTAATTCTTGCAGAAGGATTTTTCTCTTAGTCAGAAACCGCGCTTAAAAAAAAGACTGTTGTCCAGGGAGTTATTAAAAGTAGTCTGGAAAGCCTTTTTATGCTCTTTCTTTTAAATAAAACGGGATTGCCTTATGTAACAAAGTTAAGTTCGTTAACCTTTTATAATTATTTAACCATTATTTCATTTTACCCCCTGCTCAAACGTTACACATTAATGCAATAGACACCTGACTGTGCTCTTAAAAGTTTATTTGTCTTTCAATTCCTGTGATAGTAGGGGGCAGTATATCTCCTTAATTATCTTTGTTCAGGGAAATGTTGAAAGGCCAGGGTAGTTAAACAAGGCCGTTTGGATTTGCAATAAGGTCGAAGTCGGATGCAAGGAAAGTGGTTAAATGCATTATCATCTTATTGAGCACATCATCAGTAAAGTGACCTTGATGGAGGTGGAAAAAGCCATTTGGTAATTTTATGACAGCCACCTCTCTGCTGCCGTTATCCCTGCCAGAGAGTACTTCAAATAGCATTATCACCATCTCCTCTTGTCGCTTTGAAATCTGATTTTTTCTTAATTACAGAGAATGACTTAGAGGCTCATGGAAAATGGGAATGGGCTTTTCTAACAGTGGCAAATTTTTATACTTTGGAACTTATCCTTCAGCTTGGATGATACAGAAATGTCTCTAAATATTGAAGTGACCTGAATGTCAATTATTATCTGCCAATACATCTGCCTTTAAGAATCTCTTTGTGATGATCGTAGTTTTCTATTCATGCAAGGTTTTATTCTGCTGCTTTATAAACTTGTTCTAAGTTAATAGGAGGACAGACAGGCCAACTTTCAGCCTAAGCATCAGGGACTCTATTTGTTTTAACATTTTTGTATTTATGTTTTTACAAAGATACTGAAACCATGGGAGGTGTGTGGCTAAGCTGGAAACAAATAGTTTAGAGATGTGTAACTAGAGCTTAAATTCCAACGTCACTTGTCAATTCTGATGCCTTAAAAACTTACAAAAGTAGAATTTCAGCTCTTGGACATCAATGTATGTATTTAATCAGAGTTCTCTCAGCTGTCCATCTTTCTCTTCCTCCTTTTTAACTTTTAACTCTTTTCTTACTCAAAATTGCAATCTTTATTTGTTCCAAATCAGTGCAGTTTTGCACCAAACAAAAAATATAATTTTCTGTCTCTGATTGTGAAGAGGCCTCAGAACTAGGTGGGAATTCTTACAGTGCTCCCTGTACAGATATTGCCATAATTATGAAGGGAACTTTAAAACAAATGTACAAAATGGGAGTGTAGAATGTATCAGGAAAGCTGGATCTAAACTCGAGCAACTTAAGATATAGGTTAATTGCCTGAAGCTCATAGCAGAGCATTAAAAATGGCTGGAGGCTAGAGGGAATGATTTATAAGAATAGATTAAAAGAAAGGAAAAAGTTTGTGTGTGTGTATATACATATACATACAAATATATATATATATATATATATATATATATATATATATATAGCTTAGTTGCATGACGTCCATGCTCTGATGGAAGGACTATCTGCAAGAATGTTCAAGGCAGTTTGGGCTGAGGTGGTCAATTCCTCAGCACGTAGGAGCTTCCCAAGAAGAGCACAGGGTTCTTCTGTCATCACCTCTTTTCAGAGATGTTAAAAACTTGCTGCTGCATCTCGCCCTGACTTTTTTAAACTAACAAAAAAGTACATTATGTCTGAGCATGCAGTACTTCTCTAAGACCTTTAGCTCCGTATCCAACCACAAGGTTTTTAAAGTTGCTAGCTGCAAGCAGCTCATTGGCGGGGTCTTCAGGCCACATACTCATTGTGAAGTTTCTATCCCTTTGATTTCCTCAGGTTTTGTGCAAACGTGTGCTAATGTAATGGGGAGCTGGACTGAGCTGGAAGTACCCAGTGCTCTCTCCTTCTTTCTTTATTGGTATGGAGTATTTTTCTTAGCACTGTGTTCCAGTTGCTCATTCTCAGAAGAGTGATTTTGGAAGCGGAACATCCAGATGGAGAGAGAATCTCAGTTTTCACACACGCCTTATTCCTCACAGACGTGCCCTTTTCATCTAGCTGCCTAAATGATGGAAGTGCCCCTTCCCACTTGCAGTATAAAAAGTTTTATTTTCTTTCTAATTATTCTTGCTTTCCTCTTAGCACTCTCCTGGTACTTATCACTCATGTTCTGCCTATGTGTGTGTTTCTCTCTACCCATCTGGAGGACAAATCTTTTGAAGGCACACACAGTTTGAAAGTGTAGTTCTGCCTTCTCTCTCTGTCAACTTCTTCTCTCTGTCAAACTTCCCTTCTCATCAGATAGTTCCAAGAAGGATGCCACAGGTACATCTATCCATTTCTTGTAATGATACTGAGCCCTAAGGTCTCTCCTATCAACAAAGAGGCCAGCAGTGAGCTGATGGAGCTTGGGTTGAAGAGGCTCTTGTTATTCTTTGACAAGTGCACCGAAAATCACTGCCAAATATTGAGTCTTATTCAGAGCCTAGAAGTACTTAGAGAATTTTTCTTTTTCCCCCTCTTCTTCTGCATTTGCACACCTGTTGACCATGTTGGTTTATGGAGCCTGGCAATATTTTGTTTCTGGAATAATTTCTTTTTAACATCTTTCCTTTCTCCAAATCATATAGTATGGTTCATGATGTGAAATAAACATCTTCAGAGCATCTCAAGTAGTCTTTTTGTGTAAACTCTGCTACTTTTTACTTTGTGTGAAATCCCTGTATTTACCACTCTTCCCCCTGAAGTCAAACTGACTTTTCAGACAGTTGGTTACTCCCTGTGTGTAAAACCTTCTCCGCAGCTGATTTTTCTATTGGTGCCACTTGAATAGTATTTCAAGTTATTCCTCAGCAGCTCTGCCAGCTTTTCACAGAGGAGATCTGTATATTATTTATCAATTCTCTTTTCTCGTTCCTGCCCTCCAGCTTTTACGTTACCCCCTCAACCTAGCTCCTCTTACCTAATCCTAATTTACTGCTGATCAGACCCATGGCAGCAGAATCAATTACATGACGTGTAAAAAGAATGAAAATAAAAACCTACATCAGACAAACTTATGTTTTTGCCTTTGAGGTAATTGGTTTTGCTCACAGTGATCTTAGTGAAACTAGGTAGAGTCATGCTGTTTTATCTTGCTTGTGTATCATCTGCCTTCTGGACAAAGGGCAGGAATATCTGCCTTTGTTTCAAATGTACCCCATAAAGCAGTTAAGAAATTGGGTCCGATGGAATGTTTTTTTCTCAGCAGCATAGAGGAGAGCTTAAGCTCTCTTTTTTTTATGCACAGTTGTATATGTGGGTGGAATTTCCATGCACGTTCCTGTGCTAAATATGATCATTATTATATGGTATGTTGCACACGGGCCTTTGCTACGAAGTAAGGAATAATACTGTGGGTCCTGTTTTAGCAGACTGAATGTTACCACAGTTGCCTGGAAGTAGGTTGACTGGGTATAATCCATATAGAAATTATGAACTTTATTAACATAATTTCTAGATTGATTTGTGTTAGTCTGAAATAACTTATGAACGCTTGTATGCAAGTTTGCGTTTTAGTTAACGGAAAGACTCCCCTAAGCTCAGCTGGTGGTTGTTCAGCTTGTGCTTAAGGCTGTAACACAGTGACTCTTGCTGCTAGATCCTGTTAAAAAGAGTCATAGGGTTCAGAAGGTAAAGGCCCTGGGTGCTGATAAATCTAGAAGCCTGGCCAAGTGGCAGCACTTGAAAAGCTTAGCTCTGCCTTTCTACTGAAGTCTGTGTGCAAGAATATGCTGCTGTGCTCCTGGTTGGCAGCTGGAGCTCCAGAGATGTGGTGGAAGAGGGCTATGAAAAGAGAGAGACCAGACAGGTCTCACATAGGGAGTAAAATTAGACTGTGGACTGTGCCATCTGCCTCTCTTTTTCTGTGTCTACAGTAACAAGACAAGTCTGAGCTCAATTTTTTCACTCAGTGATGATGCAAGCATCACTGATATGCACGTGCTCATGCTCTTCCTTTGAAGGCATGGGGACCTCGTTCATGTGACCTGTTGGGGAAGTCTCTGGTCCATACACTTGTCTGAGTTATGTATGTACTATCCAGGAGAGCACTGTTTGTCAGAGAGCATGATTAACACAGGAAAATCAGTCAATTAATGGTTATTAATCAATGACTGCGTGCCAGTGCCTGTGCTCAAGCTGGTGCTGAACTGGTCCTGCTGAGCAGGTACAGAAAGGGTACAGCAAAGGGCAATGCAGAGACACACCAGGTTGCTTTAAACAAGTTTGACAGAAGCCATTAACACTTTCCAGCATAACAGGTCAAACTTAAGTGTAATTTCACATCACCAACCCAGATAGTTTTGGATTAATTTGTACTGTGTCTCTCTCTGGAGGTTTTTGCCTGGACTGTCAGAGAGGGAGCCCTTTTCAGGGTGGTCCTGAGCTGGAGCAGGTGTCCTGCTTTACCTACAGGATACCATTTATCTCAAGTTCACTAACATTTAATGCCACAGATTGAGCCAAATTGTGCCACTGATGCCAAATCTTTGTCATGTAGTCCTTTATTTAGAATCATGAGATTTATCTATAAAGAAAAAATATATGAGGCTGTGAGCTGCCAATTCCTCTTCAGTATTCAGCTCATTTGGCCACCTTTGTATGTAACTACATTGCATGTACAATTTCTGCAAGATTTGTTGCAATTACATCAGTGAAATCAGCTTTAAAAGGTTCAGCTCTGTCTTGATTTTATGTATTTATTTAGTTTTTGAAATATGTAGGTCACTCCAAAAGTAATGCCTCCCACTCAATTCCATGGAAACTAAAAATATGGTAGGTCATGTTAGCGATCACATTTTGCTTCTTCAGATGACTGAACTGCAGCCGAAAGTGTTTTGATGTATTTTCTGCTGCATGTAGATCTGTGCATTACATTTATTAGTTGATAGAATCAAGTTCTTCCTCTGCACACGCACTGTCCTGAAAGTAATGAACCTTTGTACCGTGATATTCCTAACTGTAAATTGCTGCATTTGGATTTTAAGTTGGCTGGAAAATGTGTAAATGCTCCCTTTTAGCTACCCATCTGAAGACCCTAAAGAAGTGCATGCAATTCCTATGTCAATTAAACCTCACATTAAATACACTGATTCAGTATCTCTCTGTGACAGACAAGTGACCTAGCTAGCTTTTTGGTTTGAATGGTGCTATCTTATCTTATAAAAGCTGCCGTCACTATGTTTTTAAAGAAAATGATGCACATGGAAGCCAAGCTATTGGGGAAATAAAAAAAAAAAAATGTGCCCCAGTGCCTCTCTTCCATTCCACTGTTGCTTCAGACCTTGGTTATATTCCTCCAGACAACTTCTGTCTTTGCCAGAAAGGTAGCTCTTGTTAATTCTCCCCTATTTCAGCAAGATTAAGGCAATGGAGAGAAAGGATTGGTAGACTTTGCATAGCCAAATTGGTAACAAGCAGTTCCTTGTCACCGTGGCCAACTTTTAAGATACGTCATGCTTTGAGGTGACATGAAGTCCTTTCTTCTTTCAAATGAATATTTTCTTGATAAAACTCTCACTGACTCAGAGAAAGGAGGGTTGGAGTATTGGTCTGAGCAGCTGGGAAAACCTATCGCTACCAAAAATAGCAATAATAATGTATGCTTTTCCCTGAAGTATCTGTGCCGGAGTTAGTAAAGCCAATGCAAGGGAACCTGATAATCCCATCAGAGGGACCCTAAGCTTTAATCTGTACTAAAATAGAAAATTTTAGATTTCCTACTGATGTTATGCAGTTCATGGAATCAGTGTGTAAATGCACATCTGTGATACAAGCAAACCAATGTCAAATCAATGCGTATGCAAGATGTATATGCATTAGTTGCATATTTTGGGTTTTCTGAAATACTACTGTCTGTTTCCTGTAGCTTCAGGCACTCATACTTAAAATCTCCATGATTGTGAGCTGTCCTGTCTGACAGAAAACCTGTAAGTAACCTAGATTTAGTCTTGCAGGAAAAGAGTCTTCACGTCATCCAGACTACACTTGTCACAAAGCTCACCAGAATGCTCTCTCTTTCAAATATGGGAAGTCACGAATGTTATTAGACTATACTACATGTATATGTGTGTATTAGTGTTGGAGGAATGTGTAATTAGACTTCAGCTGTTGTAGTACACGAGTATTATGATAAAAGCTTCCCTATAGAATCTGAACTTAGAAACATGTTGGAGATCACTGATAGGGTATGAAATAGAAACTTGTGGAGTTTCCAGGTCCTATTGCAAAACAGAGGTCAGTGTCTCCTGGTATTAATGGTTGGATCTGGTGGTCTTGAAGGTCTTTTCTAACCTAGAAGTTTCTGTGGTTCTGTGATTACTCCAAGAGGGTGTGAGCTATTCAGTTAAAACCGTTTATCCCAGCTGTGTGCATGACTCTGCAAAGGCACCTCCCAGTGCTCCCAGCTTCACGTTTCAGTACAGAACTACCCAAAACGGCACTAGGCAAGCACAGCAATGGGATGGTTTAGGTTGGAAACTACCAGTGCAGTCTGCTACACCAAGGTAATTACTGTAATTCACTGTAAATCACTGGAATGGCCTGCCCAGGGAGGTGGTGGAGTCACCGAGCCTGGGGGTGTTCAAGGAAAGGCTGGATGTTGTGTTGAGGGACATGGTTTAGTGGGAGCTATTGGGAACAGGTGAACGGTTGGACTGGATGATCTTTTAGGTCTTTTCCAACCTTGGTGATTCTATGATTCTATAATTATTATAAATTGAAATATTGTTAACATTTATTAAAATAGTTTAGTCTCTTAAAGTTATCAACCTGGAAAAAAATCTGTTTGTTTTTTTTTTTTTTTAATGTTTTTTGGTGAACTGTTAGGTCAGGGTTTAAACTGTTGATTGAGCACCTGGTGAAGGGCTGTGGCTGGCCCAGGAGCACAGGCAAATCGTTTGCACCTGTGCTCCACAGGTGACCAGAGGGGGTGGAAGCAGAGTGGAGGCCCCCCCTGGGCTCATATAAGGGTCAGCTGCTGAAGGGTGAGTATCTCTGGGATATGGGCTGCTTTCTGAGAAGGAGTGTTGTGTGGCCAGAGATTTTCTTCGCTATCTGGGTGAGTTTGGGTCTTCTTTCTGTGTATGATTATTGGTCTACCTGCAAATATCTGACTTGGTATTGCTTGGAACGTATCAGAAGCCATTTTGCCTCTTTGTGAGCAGGACACACCTTTCCAGGAGAAATGCAAGCTGACTAGAAAACTAAGCTTCAGCTAGATGTGAATTTTACCTGTAAAGTTGTGAATGCTTAAAAACAGGGTTCAAAGTGGAAATGAGGACTCTAGCGTAGGAATGCCAGAAATTGCTGTAATAACTTAATATGTAAAATGTAGTAAAATCAGAAATAAGCACCTTTGTGTTTTGTTGCTGCAGAAAGCTGTAGTGATGAAGTGCATTGCTTCAGTAGACAAATTCCATTCAACTTCACATCTACTGCGCTAGCAGGTCTTCACATGCCTGCGAAAATGACTTATATTTTAAAGTAGTGATATATGTGAAACAATCAGCTTTTTATTTTTTTGTTGTTGTTTGAATATCTTTTTTACAAACGTGTCTGGAGTTTTATGGAACTCAAGTCGTGTTTTAGGTTTAGTGAGTCTAATTCCTCGCTTCTGTGTGTGTGTCAGTGTGTGCTTTTTCCCATGCCAGTAACTTTTAAAATCACAGTGAAGTTATGTGTTTGTTTGTTTTCTAAATTGCAGTGATTATAATTGCATGTTTCATGCAGATGCTCAAGCAGCATCTGAGGATTGATATCCTTTTTATTTTGTGAAAGGTCTGAGAAAAGGGGGAAAAAACAATTTACTAAAACACTCCTTGCCGTTGTTCTGAGACATCTTCCTTTGTCTTTCGTACTTCATAATTGATCACAAACACTGCAGTGTGTTTTTTTCCTGTCTTGAAATGCTCCATTTCAGAAGGGCTTGGAGGGCTCTTTTGCAGAACTGGGGAAATAGGAATATTGTGAACTCCTTCGTTTGCGTAACAGGAAAAGATGCTTCAATTTATTTTCTTTGTACCACGTGAATAATACCATGAACGCTGTTAGGCAATTGTCTGTAAGCTAATTTCATTGGGTTAGAAATGTGGCTGTATTTCAAATCGCAAATAGATACGTTACGACAGGAAATGCAGAAGAAACTGTATTTGTTACCATACCTAAAAGAATATCCTACAGTTTAACCCCAGGAGATGTTGAAATCCAAATACAATGGAATATGCCTGATCCTGGTGACATGTTCCTCCTGGATTTTGGAGTAAAATTTACACATAGTCTGAGTGATAATTTTATTAATTCATTGTAACTGACCTTAAACCTTGTATCTGACATGTTAAGATTTTTTAAAATCACATTTGTAGCTGATAAAATAATCATTGATAACATGAGTAGAAAACAGGCTACAAAATCACATTCATTAGTAATGAATGTAACTTAATAGCATAGCTCTCCAAGGACCAGAAAAATGTTTTCTAAAATAGATTTTGTTTAACACCTAAATTCCTTCATGGAAGCTTAGGAAATACTGACTAGACAGAAATTCAGACTAGCCAACTGAAATTTGTCTTTTTTCAGTAGACTGTTTTTTTGGTTTTTTTTTTGTTTTTTTTTTTTAATGCTGCAGAGCTATCAGAGGAATTGCAAATAGTGGATTCTTACATATAGCATGAAACAGTCTTATACTTGTTGAGGCATCCGTGCTTAACAGCATCCATACTTTATTCCCTACAATTTTTAGGAAAGCTAGTCTACTGTCGTGAGTGCTTATCTGCTTCTCGTTCTTTTTTTTTTCATTGCTAATAATTTCTTAATGGTGAGTATTTATTTAAGTATGTCAAAGATTTCAGGCTAATATTTTCCTGGGGATATTGTAGGGTCATTTTAAACCAACAGAATAACTTAATTGGCTATGTGAAGAAAGCACTGAAAGTGGCCAGACGCAAAAGGCATTGTCAAATAAAGTCAAGGATTATCCAACCCTCCTCAAATACTCTAAGTCTGCAGGCACCTGTTTCAAGCACCCCTACATAGAGAAGCTGAGCTTTTAGCATGTCACTGCTTCTCCACACAAGCACTCAGATTTATATCCAGCCCTGAAAGCCCTATCTCCTCTATGCTGCAGTTCCAGTTACGTTTTGTCCCTAAAGCCTTCCAGTGAAGGAAAAAAAAAAAAAAAAAAAGTTTAAAAAAAAAAAAAAAAAAAAAAAACCTTTCAGTTAAATTGTTGTTTCATTGTAATGGAGTTGGTGGCCTGAGGTGGGATAGAGGGTCCGTAGCATGTGGAGAAGGAGGATGGAGGTTGAGGTTTATGTCACTGTGCTGTAATGAGGGAACGATGTCTGGATTTACAGGCTTTTTAGGGGGTGACCCATGGATGCTGTGCTACTGCTTTGTGTGGTTAGAAGAGCTGAGAGACATTGATTGCAAGTTCCTGTTTCAGATGTATCTGTTGTAGGTATAACTTTTTTCTGTTATGAAGCCTTTCTCTGGCTGGATCTGTCTGTTTGGTTTATTTAAATCATGGTTAAAAGAAAGAAAAACCAACAACAACAAAAATAGTTGGAACAAGATGCTGTTTTAGAGTTTGTATAATTATTTGTAACACAGTAAGCTGGCCTGTATTCATTTCAGAAATCTGCTAAAAATGATTAAAACAAGAAAAAAATAGCAATGTGTCCTCAAGTTAAAACTTCTTCAATGCATGCGATTAACGTTTAGTATCTCAGCATGCTATGTATTCATTAATTTAATACAAAAATACCATCTGTATAAAAAAGATCGAAAAAATAACTGCTGTGTTCTCCTCACATTGAGTAGAGTAGCTGCCAGATCGCATTCAGTGAGAAGAGTAAATGCCTCTCTACTCCCACGTTTGGTGCTTGGGTGCATTTCCTGACATTTTCTCCCCACTTGTGCAGGACTGGATACCAAGTGGGCAGTTTTGCTTTGCAAGACAGCTGATTGTGTTTGTCTGAGCTGAGCATCTCTTGCTAATGTACTTGGGTAACCGTGTGGAGCAGGAGGGCAGTGCCATGAGGCAGCAGATGGCAGTGAGGCCATGTGCCCCACATCTTTCCAGCCAGCAGCTCACCTGGAGCAGGCTGCCTGTTTCTTCCCATCTGTCCTGCTCTGAAAGCTTCACAACTTTTTTCTCCCTTCTCCTTCATCTCTTCCCTGATTTCTACCTGTTGTGTTTTTCACCAGCTTTTATATGTTATTTTAATCATTTGGTCAGTAATGGATTTTCTTTGTTCCTTTCCTCAGGTTGCTGTTCCTTTTCAGCAGCTCTATATCACCTCCCTGCAGCCTGCAATGTTTCTGGTTCATGCTTATGTATGTCTCCTTGCTCTAATTCAGGCTGGTGGCTTGACAGCTAGGTGGGTTTTGGAAGCAGTTTGTGCTGGTTTAAGGGGGACAGCTGGAGAAGGTCCTAGGGGGCACCTCTGGAGTGGCAGAGAGGGGAGAAGCAACATCTCCTTTCTGCCTTCCACCAGCCTCCTCTCCATCCCAGCTTTCTGTGCTAGCAGTTTATCATCTTTTTGTTTTCTTTTGTTCATTCTAAACAAAAGCTAGAGATTGTGGTAAAGGTCCTTCCCTTTTCAGGAAACAGCATTTCAAGCTGGCTTTCAGTTCAGTGCCTTGCAAGCAAGCAGCTTTCCATTCCTATCCTGTTTTGGGTGAAGTAAGTGCCACCAGGCGGAGTGGGGGGAGCTGTGCTTAGGCTGGCTTGTGAAGAGTTGTACATAGTGGCTTCAGTGAGAGCACAGCTGGTTGTGGGATTAACTTTAAAGAAGTTCTTTGCTACTTCATCTGCAGCAGCCACTGATTCAGTGTGCAGTGCATTTCCTTTTGCCATTACAGCTCTTCTGCTCAAGTCCTTGCCTTTCCTAATCCAAAGTGAGTATTGGTGTGGGCGGCAAGGTTGAGAAATAGTGATTTAGGAAATGAAAGGTGGCTTACTTGCTATCTTGAGCAACCAGAACCCTAAGACGTTGTCCTGGAACCTCTGCATTCATGCATTCAAGGTATTGTTGCGTTCTTCAAACAAAAACCTACAAATCTTGTGCAGTGTCACTATTTATGAAATAGACTATGTGAATTCTAAAAGTATTTATCAAGAATGAATCGAATTATTGGCATATATCCAAGCAGTTATGATTTCAATATTCCAATCCCTAGAACTACTTTATTATTACTTCCCTTTTTTGCTTCAGAACTTGAACAGGGACTTAGAATGACTGACACAGGTAAAATACTGTTGTTGTTTGCCCACTAATGTGGGTGGTGTGCTAGAAAATAAAGATGCTGAGTTGAGTGCTACTTGTTTCCCAAATAACTGCAATGCTGAATAGAGACAAAGGAAAAGCCATGCTTCCAGTATCTTTGAGACTTGTTTTGAGGTGGATTTTTTTCTACTTTCTATTTACTCAGAACTGCTGCTGAAGCCTGGCATCCACAGTTGGGGATCAGCTTACTTGCATTGCTGCAGCTTGCTGCTCTGCAGATCTGCAGACTAACTACCTGAAGCTTTGAATTTATTGAGCATTGCCCTATATCTTGGTGGCTGATGTTAGGCATAAAATATTGTTAGTGCTTATGATATCAGTGGAGGGGTAGTATGTCAGTAAAATTTGGCAAATGCTTCATTTACACTGGCAGAGTGGGGTCTGGTAGTAAAGCAAGTTCTATACTGACCCAAATTTGCAGAGACCTCCTGCCTGCAAGTGGAACAATTTTATGAGGGTTCAAATCACTTATAAGATTTAGTAGGTGAGCAGGCAGGAGTGTTAAAGAAGTCTGAGTTCAGTGAGAGGAGAGGCTGAGAAAAGAAACTTGTTCCCCCTGTTCTCTCTCCTGAACCTTGGGGTAGAGTCGTGCTCAAAGGCTCAAGCCACTCACTAAGCTGACTTCTCAGTGTTACCACCACAAGAAGAAAACTGATGGGGTCATGGGGGTAGGGGGGAAAGGAATAATTTTCTATTGGTAACCCAAGCATGTCAGATCAGCTACACGTGCAGTTAAGTAGCATAGCAGGGGAGTAGGAATACCTGTCAGGACCTGGGGAGAGGTGGATCGTGCCTTCCCTATTTGCATGGCAGACCATGTAACAGCTCAGCCTGAAGATCTAGTTTCAGCTTTTGTTTGCAACTCTGATGTCTAATGCCTCTGATTTCTGGAAATATTTGCACCCTGTTCTGCTTTTTTTATTGTTTTGTTTGTTTTTTGTGTGTTGTGTTTTTTTAGAATTCGGCTAAAGACAGCTGTGGTGACACCATGGCTGCAGATATTGCAGTGGGTGGTTAATTCTGTAACCCCCAGTCTCTTTAAGGATATTTTTCTTGCAGTTTGAATGTCTGTAGGGCATGGTCACGTTAGTTAAACATGTACGTTGTTGACTACAGTATCAGTGGAAGGGAAGGGTTCAGTGCTGGCTTGCAGTGCATTTACTGTTTACTTACTTTTTGGGCTTCCCAGTGGGATATGAGACTGAACTTGTCTTGCTCTTATTTGAGCCTCAGTGTGCTTACTGTGCACATTTGTGCAATTGCTGTGAAGAAAAAATCACTACAATAGGCTCGTAAATCTGAGCAGCTGTAGGGGCTTTCCCTGCAGAAAAATCAAAGGAGTCTGTCCCAGTTGCTCTGCAAGCTCGTGCTCTGTGCCTTGTTGCTCCTGTGCCCTAGGAGCACACGGCTGTCTGAAAACCAGACTGTAGTGCAGTTGAGGCTACCTTGCTCCTCTCCCTAAAGCCCCGCAGCTCAGACCTCTCCATTCCTGCTTGCCGAGTTTACTCCCGAAGGACACCTGACACAGCTGCACAGAATGCAGGCAGGCACTTTTAAATAACATGGCTCCTTTAATAGGTAGTCTTTAGAGCTGGGTGAGATTAGGCAAGCTGTATGATTTTCATGGAGCTTGAATGTTTGCCCAGTTCCTTTAAACCATATGCCCCTAAGGAGAAATGAGTCTGCAGTCACCTCAAGGTATGTAGATGCCAAGTAAGTGCCATAACTTATCCACCGCTGCTTACCCACAGGTTACAAGGAGGCTGCTTTCTGCTATCAAATAGCGTATTATTTGTTTGTTGTTCCTATAAAAGAATAACTGTATTGCTTAGCTTCAGATATTAACACGTGTGTGTGTATTATGCGTTACTTATTATCTCATAGATGGATTCTGTATGGATTCTTTTTTTTTTTTTTTTTTTTTTTTTTTTTGGTGTAAGATGGTGAGAAAGTATTTTGGAAGACCTGAACCTTTATTCAGAAAGGGAAGAAAAAAAGAACTGTCAAATAACATTCGAGTCTTTACCACCAGCCTTGCAGCCTTACCACAGTGGTGATTTTAAAATCTCTTGGGCAAAATCAGTAAATCAACAAAGAATTCATAGCTCTATTAGTGGATTATTTTTTCTAATAAACACAAGAATTATGTTGAGTCATCCCACTCCCTCCTAGCAGTCTGCAAGGGGGATGGAGAGAGGGCAGAATCCTTGGAAGGAACAGCATCTAATCGCACATCTGCCAGGGAAGAAAGGCCAGAGCATCCCCATCATGGTGCTGCTGTCTGCTGCCTGTGCCGATGTTTGGAAGGGAAGATGAATGGTGGAGAACATCGGTTCAACTTTCACAGTCACTGTTTAAAATAACCCTTATCTGATTTACAGAATGACCTTTTAGAGATACTGGGTTTTGGTGGTTTCGCTGCAGGCTGTTGCTAATTGATTAAAAACTTGCTTGGAGAGGTCAGTTTGGTTCTTTGTTCCCCCTGATGTGAGAGCTGCTGGACGTGTGCAGCCTTTTCAGGCCATGAATCTGTGAGCCAAAAACTCTTGTTAAAGTGATAAGATGTTCTTGATGTCTGCAGCTGCACACCAGTAGGTACAGCACTCCGCCTTTTGGCACTGAGGAGTCTTACAGGGGTTTGCTAAAAATCCAAGCAGACTTCTAAACGGTGTACAAAAATCTCCATCTTGTTTCAAAGAGAAGACGGTGTCCTCGGAAGTGTGTTTCTTCACATATCATTTTGCTTCAGCTATTTAATTGATTTTACTATAAGAAGGCAAGCATGAGATGGCTGCAAACCAACTGATTTTTATTTAAGAAGCGTGTTAATAATATTTAGCAAAGGATTTAGATGTTTCTGATGTGGATCCTGTTTCACAAAGCACCAGGATATGGTGTGTATTTGGTGGAATATGTACATTTTATCACCTGTGCTGACATCCAGATGAAGTTAAGAGCATGCCCAAGCATTTTGCAGTGTAGGTGCATACTGAGAAAAATCTATTTATTGAGAAAGCTGGGATTGGAATCTGCAGATCATGTATTTTCTGCGTTATATTTTTCAAAATTTTCATATAAAATGCTTTCAGGAAATTGAACCTTTAATGTCATTTATTTCAGCTGAGGTGAGGATATGTTAAGAAAGAAGAAACAAAGATGTTTTCCTCATTCCTTTTTAACATCTCTGTTTTTGTTTAGCACAAGTTAATTGCGCTTTGCAATGGGTTTGTAGTGAATCATCCACTTTGTCATTAGAACTGCAGAAAGGCAATATTAACTCTTGCTCTTAGTTCAATGCTAAACAAACAAGATGGCTGAGTTACTTTTTTTTTTTTTAGTGAAGTAGGAGGTGTTTGTAAAAGGCAGTGGATAATCCAGATAAATTGCAGTTTTGGAGTAGCTGCTGCATTGGTCTTGATTTTTACTGTGAGTGAGCAGGGATACTGTGTTAGAAGAAAGAAGTGGGCTTTCATTTGTGAGACTTAGTTCCAGGGTAGCTCTAAGTGTGAGGAAGCTGGGTTGCCTCTTCATGGTGTGTGGGCTGCCAGACCCACTGACTCTAATCAGACCCTTCCTCCGTCATGCGGTGAGTTTTTGTCAGAGTGTGTTTCAAAAATGCTTTGAAACCCTCTGTGGAAGCATTTCAGAAGTGTGGATGCCCCTTTAAATGTCTACGCGGGGATTTTATTGTGCTTTTTTTTTTTTCCCCTAACCAAGGCTAATGTATTCTGAAGGGGAATCTTCCAAATTCTCTCTGATGGTATCTTACCGTGCTGCAAATTGTTTCACTGCTGGTTCTCCGTAGCTTCACAGAAGCAGATGCTCCTCTCGATTCTGAGAGGGATGCACTATGTCCTAGCAACAGCAGTTGTGGAGGGGCTCGCCGGGTGTTGTATCACATCAGATTGCTTTGTTTTTTCTGTTGTTTTAAACTGGATCAGGCTGCAGAAGCTTTAATAGGCTTGAAGTGGCCAGAGGCACAGAGCGTATTTTGCAGCAGTGTGAGGCACCGAAGGCGCAAGTTCTCCAGTGAACATCTCTTCAAGGCCTTCCTCCTTCAGCATGCCTCTTTACGTTTTGCTGCAAGAGGTCGAGGTCCCACAGTCGGTATCCATCGTCTCCTGACGTCTGAATGGCCTCAAAGGGCTTTGAATATTCCTTGTGTTCAGCCTGCTGTAAGTAGGACGTTTTTGTGTGGCACTTAGAGAGGCGTTTTGTTGCCGTGTGCCAGATACTGCCCTGTGGGAGCTGCTGCTGCAGCCTCAGACAGCAGCAAAAGATACTGCCATCACCCTGCAACTGCTCAGCAGTTCTGTTTGTGAGGTATAGTTTGAGTAATTTTCATTACTTCGCATGGTCTGAAAATAACTTGTGTTTTAATTGCGATGGCGTTCACCTGGCTCAACTGGGTGCTTTATAAATACAATGTTGCATCTCTGTGTTGTTCTGTCCTGACACGAAGCCACAGTGGGAAGCGTGCCTGTCAACTGGAGTAGCCCTGCATCGTTCAGGGAAGGCTTTCCTGTCGCTGTTGTGCAGAAGTAAGATGATGCATTAGGACCCAGGCCGAAGGAAGTGAATTGTTTGGGAGCTCTGCTGGTGTCGCGTTAACTGTTCTCCCTGTGGCATGTTTAATTGGCAAGAAGAGTCTGTGCTGCTTCAGAGGGCTTGTAGCTGCAGTGACAGAGGGATGTGACTGAAAGATGAGCTCATTTTTTGGAAACCTAGTGAAATCAACATAGCTCTGTTTTTCTGTTATTGTTACTCAAGATTTGTCTTATTTGTAGTGTTGCTATTAAGGTCACCTAGAATGTCATATTGAAACTGCTGTTTGTGATCATCTTGGATTATGTTGGTAAATATATGCATCCTATGTAGGGTGTATGATGTAAATATTGTGCCAGATCCTTTAGATAAGCTTATTCGAAGTCTTTTTATGCTAAATATGCCAAACATCCAGGTAACTGTTTTCTTTAAGTAGTATTGAAAACAAATTGTGACTTCTCTAAGGAGACATCATGCTACTGCGTTATTTTTAAGTGTCCTGTGATAAGGAAGATCCTTCTGGAGTATTATGATGCTAAATGGTTTAAAAAAGAAATTCTGCATTCCAATTTACTGAAAGATAATATTATCATCTTCTGGATGTTGCTCTGCGGGGTCAGCTAGGTGTCTGCAATGGCTACCAGCTATCTGTGAGTCGAGTGGAGAAAAAATGCCTCAGGGAGGTTCTCAGTAAAGCTTTATAACATAAGAAAGAATACTAAGTTGGCTCTTGTGTTCTGAAAAGTTCAATATAGGTTCCATTACTAATGATAAATAGTTCTTCATTTTCTTTTTACTGAGTCCTTTTGGAAATGAAAGGTCACTTTTAAAGCAGGCTCTTACAGTCATTACATTAATCTGAGTTGTATGTGAATTACTTCTTGTGCAGCTTAAGTTGTGGTGTTTGGTCCACAGCTTCCCAGGAGCCGGGCTTGCAGTTCTGATACATGTTGAATTTCGTGGACTGAAGCTATTTAAGTTCCACGTTTCTAACTTTTCTTTGTGAGAAGTCACCTGTAGCTTCCCACTGTCTTTCCCAAGACTGCAAAAGCAGTTAAAATTAAGTTATGGTCTTGTTGCTGCTACGTGTGGTTGCAGAAGACTGTGAAGATAGCATACCGAGGGAATAAGATTTAGCCTTTACAATGGTTTTCTGATGTTTCCAGTGGCCTTTAATATCTGCCGCTGTTATGCCTTTCTTATGCTTCAAAAGCAAGGTATTGAAACTTCAGAGTTATAAATATATTTATTATATTCATCCACATCTGTGGAAAAATAGATGTCTGATTTCTGGCACATGAATGCATAATTGTGGGATTTCAAAGTGCTTGTATCTTGTTAGAAAAGCAAGTCTTTGGATATCAAGTATGCAATTTTGAAGAAATGAGGGATGCCGTTTGTTTTTATTAAGCTGGGATTTGAATGTTTGAAGAAAGCATTGGGGGAGGCATTTCTTTTGAAATGGAAGTAATATTCCTCATTTGCGATGTTAAAAAAAATATTTTTTTGGGCATAGCTGCATTCTTTATAAATAAACATAGGGATCTTTGCCTTAAAGAAATATGCTTATTTTCCATGTCTACTTACAACTTTTTTTTTTTAATTACTATTATTTTCACTGTGACAAGAGTTTCTGCCTAATACCAAAAGTAGGATTGAACGTAAAGCTCTTTGGATGTGCCATTACTTCTGTGTGATGGAAATGCCAGCATACGGATTAAATAATGTTGATGCTTAGAGAATGCTGTGTTTTATTATCAATTAGTATGTCATAGGCAGCAGATGAGATGTTTTTCAGGTGAGAATACAGTTAATTTTAGCTATTTCAGTTGACTAGAAACAATGAAGATGAGGACAGTAGAGCTTGGAAATCAGGCTTTACCTCGCTTTTCATTTGTTCAGTAAACGTACTTGCATCTTTTGTATGGCTTTCAATCTCGTCTTCTTGTTTACTCACGTATTCCAAATACCAAACCTTCTATGAGTATGCTTTTATATCCTGAGAAGCTTGCACTTTCTGTGAAAGATTAAGGTTTTTGTCACCCTGAATTTACTAAAGCCCACGTATTCATGTGGTTGAAGATGTGACATGCAATAAATATAGGTTATTGGATGAAAGTTTATGAGTTTAGATGTCCTACATGCTGCCTGATCCTTTTCACCACAAGAAGTTGTAGTTCTCTTGTATGCAGTTCAGTACTTGACCTCAAGGCATTTTGTACCACTGCTCTAATAATGTGTACGAAGTGGCATTTAGGGAATACTGAGAAATCCTTTTTGTAAAGGTTGCTGTTAAGTGTGAAGAATCAGATGTGTGAAGAAATACTTTTTTGGAGAGCCGTTTTTGATTATAAGGAGGTAGTATCTTGCATTTAGGAAAAAGACAGAGCACTCTTCTTTATGCATTAATAGTGGTCCTCTGCTTATAAAATTACACAGAGAAATTAGTAAAACATCTTTAATTTACAATTTTAGGAATAACCAGTCACTTGAAGACAAAATGCACCGAGTGTGTTCGGGACCAAGAATGGTTGGATGAAGTCAGTCAATTCAAGGTGTGGCTGTATAAGGCGTTGGGCAACCTAATCTAGCTGTGGTGTTCCTGTTCATTGCAGGGGAGTTGGACTAGATGGCCCACAAAGGATTCTATGGTTCTATGTTTATAGTTCTTTAGGTGGCCCTTGTTCAGATGCCTTTTATTTCAGCAGAATGTTTTGTTCAGGGACTCATTGCAATGGGTAAATAGCTAAAGGACAAGTTAGTGATAGATTAACTGACAAATCTTGCGAGATGTGATTAGCAGAAGAGGGGGAGAAAATGTATTTAAAGGGATAAGTAGCTGGTAATAACAGAAATAAGAGAAATTTTTACAGTGTGTAAGAAAAAGGTAAAATTTGAGAAAGAGGTTTTTTTTTTCTCTAGAGGAAGCCATTAAAGTCCTAGAAACTTTTTTTTTAGGAAGTAGGCTGCACACAGCACCGAGAAGAAATAACACATACTGAAGCAAGAAGAGCAGAGGGATATGAGTAAGTCCATTCTGTCTCTGACTTACAACTGAAGCCTGTAAGTGTAAGGCTCAGCTGAACATGAAGCCTGTGCCTCAGCTTCAAGTGCCCAGTGTACTTCACCCTATCCCAAGCTCTGAACTGAAAGCTGCTGGGTGCATACTGACCCTCGTTTGTGTTGGGTGGACCACATTAGGGTACTTCAAAAAATTCTTTGTTTTTCTGTGAAATTTCCTGTGAAGATATCAGTGATGAGTTTGAAGACTAGGGAGGAGTTAATCGGATTCTGATGATAAAGACGACCATACGTGCAGGAAAATGTGTGAGAGCCCTTGCCCCAGACCATATGGTGTATCAGTGTTGTGCATGGGCATGATATTCCTCCTTTTATTTTCATTTTTTAAGTTACATGGTGCCAGTGCAGACCTTGTCAAGCCTGCATCTTGTGATGGGAAGTACAAGCGGTGGCAGCTGCCATGTACAGCAGGTGGGATGTAAAGAGGGCCCTCTGTGCAGCTTGAAGGGGGCTTGAAGGCATGAGAGCCTGAATTCCAGGCTTTCATCTTTCTGAGCCTCTTCTCCCCCGCCAAGATTACACCTATGACAGCCCCACTGATATATTTGTTACTGCTCTTGATATTGTTAAAATTAAATATTAAAATTAAATAGGAAATATTAATATTTTAGTAGTCACACAAGTCTCCACACATCATTAGAACCTCTTTGTACTAAGCACTTTTCAAATACAGAGAGAGGCACAGTCCCAGTCCAGAAGATCTTGTAGTACAAAGCGAAGGGTTTATGAAAAATGGGGGCAAATGACTCTATCATATATATATATAATATATATAATATATATATTATATATTATATATATAATATAATAATTATATAATATATATATTATATATATTATATATATTATATATATAATAATATATTATATTATATATAATATAATATATTATATATATATAATATACATACATATATATATATAATGTGTGTATATATATATAATGTGTATATATATATACATTTGCATAATTTTGATATTTTTTAAAATTACAAAATTAACAAATATTACTATTTCTCTTTTATATCTCTGTTGGCTGACTAGAAACATGAAACTGCAAATAGATATGTGGGTTTGTATTGGCTCACCCTTCTTTTATGCTTGCACATTTCTGCAATTTTTAGAAGCTTGTGGCTTCCCAGTATAATTCTGGATGTAATATTCATACTGTTTAAAGAGAGTGGAACATATAGGTCTTGTCCTTGGCAACTGAGGACTGCAGAACAACCTTTGTCAATGGGCCACTTAGGTTGTAGGGACAGTCCTGAAATTCAACTTGCAGAATCCTAGAGACTGCCAAAAGTGGGGCTCCCAGACACCAATGAAATCTTGCATTGTAGCAGTAGTCTTGTATTTCACTTGCAAGAGAATACCTCAATGCTAGAATAAATCTCTTCATACTAAATTTTGCTGGCTTTAGTGAAGCCAAATACAGTACAAATTAGTTCCAGATCTGAGATCCAGATTTATTGCAACTGAAAATGCATGCTGATTTAAATTTGATTTCTAGCTTTCAATTGAGCCAATGCTATCCTCTAATGGTGAGGTGTGAATTGGGTTGACCTGAGGAGTAAACTGCTCCACGGGCAGTCCGTGCAGTGCCATTTGGTGTGTACTGTGAGTGGACGGCACAAGGAGGTTGGCTGCCACAGGATAATTGTACAGCCTAGCTTATGTTTGTGCGCTGTTGGGGAGGGGAGAGCCCCATACTGAAGTGGGTCAGGATAGATGGACAGACAAGAGCTGGGTTGTCATTGCTTGATGTTTCAGTTGTCAGGAGGATTTGTTGTTTGGGGAAGATTATCTCAAGTCAGACAGGATTTTTTGGTATCTTTATAACATTGGCTGAGCAGAAGCAACTCTGGGAAGATAGAAATCTTGAATTTGTAATGACTTCTTAAGATAGTCTCTAGTACATACATATTCTTACCTACATAGTCCCTGGTAGGTAAGACTCAGCAATGCGCTTTGATGACCCAAGGATCTCCACATCAAAATCACATACTCAACTCATACAAGTGTAACTGGAGCATATACACGATGGAGTTCTACACACAGACCGTAGTAGGAGCAGTATCATAGACTTGAAGGATGTGAGCCTCTGAAGAGCAGGAAGGACTTTGGCTTTCAGAAGGGTTTTTCCCTAAAGGAATATGTGAATGTATAAGGGGGCATCTGGCACAGCTGCTGCTTTGAGGCGGGTGGGTGGCTTTCTTTTGTGACTTATTCTGTTTGTTTTGACTCTTTTATCTACACTTGATCCTCTTGTTGCTAATTCTCTGTGCATGTGGCCTTCTCTGAAGGTCTGATACTTCTGTGTCTCCTTGTTTGGAACTGCTTAGTTAAACTTTTTTTTCCCCCTTCTCTCTGTTATTAAGGAAAATGAATCAGACTGCTCTGCAAAGCTAACAATAGCACCGTGACTGAACTTGTTTCCCTTTATCTTGTTCCTATGGTATTAAAAGTTGTTGATCAGCCACCCTGGCCTGCTGGCAGGCATGTCTGATTTGTATGGCACTTCAATCTCTTTACTTTTAGTCAGGAAAACACCCCTTCCATTAATAGTTTCAGCTTTTCTGCATGCTCTATTTAGAGTGCTCTGTGAGGCTTTTCTCAGTTTCTTCTTCCACTAACCCTAACCTGTTATATCAGTGCTGCAGAAATTAATCATTTCTTGAATTTCTTCTTGAATGTGAACAGTGTTTTAAACATTCTCATTCTGGTTGCTGAATATATTTTCTACATATTAGATATTTTAATGTTGTTTCTGCCTTTGATGTGTTTGAGTTTTTCTAATGATCTGAGGCTTTCTTAAGATCAGTCGTCGTATACGTAGCAGCTGCATGGCAACATCTCTCTTACATTAAATACATGTCAGTATTATGTATTCTATGTGTGTAGAGGAAGTCTCTTACTTCATCAAAAGACTAGTTAGTGTTAAACGTTTTGTTTGTTGGGAAAAGTGTAATGCTTAAGAACTCCAAATCTGTTTGCTGATGGTTACGTGAGGCTGTGATGTTTTTATGATGTCTCCTGTTGACTAAACGTATATTACAGCAAAGCTTATATTTTTGTGGTTGTGTTTTTGTTTTTAAACTGCTGCAGACCTTGAAATAAGTCAACAGGAATAAAGTTTAAATCTGTGTGCTGACAAAATAGGACAGCGGTGCTTCCAACTGACGCCTTTTGGAAGGAAAGCAGGGACGTGCCAACCATCCTGCTCTTCACGCTGGGTTGTTATAGTGTCGTTTTTCTTCTGCGTTTCCTTACTGCTGTTTCTGTGACCGATAGTCATCCTTTTATAACCATTTTTAGGAACATACGCAGTCCAACTTCTCTGGCCCTTTTTACTACTCTTATTATCATAGCATTATGCAATTCCACAGTGCCCTTTGTGTGCCTGCTGCTTGCATGAAGTCATAGCATTAGGGACTTACACAAAACACGGCAGCCCATCACTGGTGCATTTGGTGGGACACGGAGTGCTGACTCCCAGACATTATTTATACCTGGGCTTGCTGCTCCTTGTGCTTTCACCTTGGTGGACTGTTCTCTGCCCCATTCCACACTCCTGGCAGTACATGAACTTTGTGCTCTTCTATCTGTTAAATGGCTCAAGCAGGGAGCTATAAAACAATTCCAGTGAACTTCGTGCTCTTGACATTCACTCAGTCACTCGTGCCCTAAGGGGCATCTTCTTGGAGCTTTTGTTTCCCCTATCAGAGTTAATCAGAGACAAAAAGACTGCTTTGTCTTGAGACTACAGCCACTGAAAAGCAACAGAGGATCAGCACAAATCACAGAACTTCTTATGACATATAAGACTTGGTCATCTCATTAAGTATTTATGTATGCGCTCTTTTTTTTTTTTCCTGCAGCTGTCATATTTCTCAAAGGGGACGCAGCACCATATCACCACATCAACTTGTCTTCATGCCTCTTTATGAAAACTGCAATGGGAAACTTTTATTTTATTTTTTTTTAACGAGTCGGGCATAACAGAACTGCAGCCACTTCTAGTTGAAGCATTTTATAGGCTTGCAGGAAAATACTCTGGAGTGTGAGCTGTTTAGATTCCCTTTCCTTAAGTATCAGCTGGCTTTTATAATTCATTATTCTTTGCTGAGGTTTCTGAGTTGTTTGTTTGCTCAGCACTATGGCAGCCCAGGCTGTGCTGGTGGTGTATGGTTCTCTGGCAGTTCAGGCACTGCATGCTGAATAAGGGCTGAGCCTCAGTGCATCTCAAAGGGCACTTTGTGAATTGGGTGGAGACATGAAGGTACTAAGCTTGGAAAGTTGTGCAAAAGGGAGTACGTTTGTCCTATTGCAACATCTATATGCACCAAGGAATTTTTTTCTGACCTTCCCCCACAGGTTTACATAGGATGTTCTCTCTGTTGCAGGTCTGTGCAGAGCATTGTTCTGTTTTTCTTGTGTTACTGCTTATCAGGTCTACTGACTCTACATTTCATTACTGGTACATACATTTGGGATCTCTTCCAGTTCAGTTATAGGAAGCTTATAGAATGTTTCAGGGGGCATATGTGCAGGGCCCAGTATAGAACCACAGCTTCTTATGATGAGGGCTCAGAATTAAGTTTTCTCCTGATTCCAAATCATGGATTTTAATAAGGAGGGTTGCTGGCTGATTGCTTCTCAGCAATACTGTGACCATTTGTATTTCAGTAGGACTTTATCCTAGGGCTGGAATTCATTCCCTCTTACAGGACTCTGACTTTTTACCCTGTGTATTTGAACTACTGCTTCACTTTCTGATGTTCTACTCAATATCACTATTGAACCTTCCTACTAAGTTACAAGCACAACATTTCGATCCTGTTTTTATCTTGCGTCTTTAGATTTGGAAGTACTGTCTTGATGCTGTGCAATAATTAAGCCATTTGCTGCAGCTGTAATCTCTGGGTATTTTCTAAAATTGCTACTAGAATTTACTTTTCATTGTGCTTTCTTAAATTTGATGAAAGTCTGAATGTTTCTGTACTCAAGAAGGTGTTTTTCATGTATTTGGCTCTGATCCTTCAAAAAAAAATTATTTTTTTTTGTACTTTCTAACTTTTTTTTTTGAATGAGTTTATGCAGTTCTGATGACTCAAACTCTGCTTTGTGCAGAAAAATCAAAGAGCAGCTTGTCTGAGAAATTCACACTAAAATGCAAGTAGAGGAGACAATTTCTCTGAGTAAGCCGAAATACGTTACGTAGGGGAAAATCCTTGTCAGGGAAACCTGTGGAAAAAGTTGCATGTCTGAAATTGTGAGAGACAGATTCGGTTGTCAGCTATTCTAAAGAAAAAGTTGAGGTGGGAAAACAAAGCAATACCAGCAGTAGTTAGCAGGAATATTTGTATTTTCGTCCCTTCTTGTGCGTCGTCTTTGACAGTGGCCACAACTCCAACATTTCTATGGGACTTACACCAGAATGCTTTGCAATGCTGGAAATTTCTTTCATAGAATCACTAAGACTGGAAAAGACCTCCAAGCTCATCCAGGCCGACCATCCCCCTATCACCTTTTGTTGCTCTTTAGTTCTGTTATGGCATTTGGGTCTCTAAGTTATCTAGTCTGACTGTATGGGACACAGGAGCAACTTGGGCCCCACTGCACAGGCACAGCATCCGTGCCCAATGCTCTGGAGGGCTGAGCAGCTCAGTGCTCATTCCATCCCAGCCCACGGCCTGACCTTTGGTGTGGCATCCTGCAACTCTACGTTGGAGGCTACAAACGAAGGCAGTGCTTTGGAGTAATGAAAGGCAAGCTTGTCTCCTTGCTGAGCGGTGAGGGGAGCTGCTGCCTAGAGGGGACTGCAGTTTGTTTTGTGGAGCTGTTTCTCTTTGAAAGCACATTTTAGCAACTGTTTCCATATTAGCTTCACAAAGCATTTGAAGCTGTATCCATTTCTCATATGGAAAACTTACTACAAAGTAATCTCAAGATATTTACCAAACCTTTGTGGCTTTTTTCCCCTTCTCTCTTTGTCCTCTTTTCATCTTCCAAATTGCATTTTCTGGGAATTAAATAATAATGGGCCTGTTTTGTCAGAACTCCCTAGCTGCTGCAGTATTACAGCCCAAAGAGAGTGTGGGAGTTTTCCAGCAATACATTGAATTTCTGGTCTGATAATTCTCAGCAACAAAAGTGTGATTGTGGTTGCTGAAATCCCAGCTGCCATATTTTCAGGTAATTACTGGGGGGAAGGGGTGGAAATTATCTTACAGTATGGAAAGTGGTGACTGAATGTACCCTAATGTCAACTACAAGTTTAGAAAGTGCCTCTTGCTATATGGATATCTGTTGTTCTTATGCAATGATCGGGACGGGTTATAGAACAGTCTTTGAAGTTCTGTTTCATCTTCTGGGTCAAATTGTGATAAAGTTCTGGGAGCTTTTATTCTGTTGGAACATATAATTGAGTTATTTCAGTTATATCTTTATTTGCTTCCTTTCTTTCCTTTTTTTTTTTTTTTTTTTTTTTTTTTTTTTTTTTTTTTAGCTCTTTGTGTCCTCTATATATACACAATTACTCCAGAAACAGAATTTATGGTGTTTTGTAATGTCTGTACACCATGTTGTGTGTAGTATCATAAAGAGCAGCAAAAAATCAGATGGTATATTTAGGAAAATGTTGCATTTAAGATTATTACAGACATTATGTAGTAACATTGTCACGTCCTGATCCTGACAGATACTTGGTGAGAGCTGTAGTCTCTCTGTTGGCACTCTGTCTCTTAAGACATAAAACATGGAATGGCCACAGAATACTCGAGGTATGCATCTTTTAACACTTGTCAATATTTGTTGACTTTCCTCCTTTCCAGTTTATAAATATCTGTAATTGTGATGAAGATTAACTACATTTTTTTTTTTTTACTTTGCTTGCAAAAAGTGAAGAAAAAGGGAGTAGTACTGATCTGGGAAGCGAATTGGGATTCGGGAAATCAAGGTTACTTGCTTTTCTGTAGGTGCCCTGCTTGGACTCCGATCCTCCCGCAGGCATAGGTGAACAGCCCCAACCTGTAATGTGTCTCTCCCCCCTCACTATTCTTTGCAGTTGTTTGCAGGGATTGGCTCTGCCATGTTCTCACTGTACTGAGCACTATGCAACAGCTTCTGTTAGAATGAGGAATTGCATTTCCTCTTTGGGTGCTAACTGGGGCAAGCAAATAATGGTGCTGAGCCTGGTGCCTTCAGCAAGCGAGGACTGCAGCTACTTGAGCTTGTCTGACAGCTGTTGAGCCCCGCTGCACTTGAGGCAAGCACGTGTAACGATGGCATGGTTGGTCAGAAAGCACTCCTTCAATAGTCTCGGGAATTTTGGCTGGTAGCATTTGTGTGCAGCAAATGGCCTCCAGAGGCTGTGTATTCATTAGGATAAGGCAATGGTAAGATATGCAGTAGCTGGATTAAAGTCTTGCAGATTTGCTGGCAAAAATCTGGTCCACTGTGAGTTCCCAGGCATGTGAGGTAGGGCTGCTCTAGATGATGTGCCTGCACCAAGGTTCTGCAATTCCCACTGTAAGCATAGATGAGTTCTTACTTACTTCCCCCAGTCTCAACCATACAAAGTGCATAGATGTGTCTTAGCTGCAATTTAGCTGTGCCCTTGACGTATGCATTTCTAGCAGACTGTCAGGGTTCATTTTCCCCTTTTGTCATTGCTATTTGAAGTAGGTCGTGTGTTCATCAGGCAGCAGAAATAATCTGCATAAATGTTCTGAACAGAACTGAAGGAAAAACAGCTTTAATATTCCAGAAAGAATATTCCCATTCTGAATCAGGGCAAAATAGGCATTTTTCAAATTAGTGTGGTTGCAAATAAAAAAAAAAAAAAAAAAAAAAAAAAAAAAACCATAAACAAAAAAAAAAACGCCATAACCATTTCAGTATAAACTATTGGAAACATTTCCCAAAGATAATTATGACATACTTTGTTTGGATCTAAGCTGTATATAGTAACTGTTAATGCCATTTAGATTGCATTTGAAATCAATATATTGTAAATGGGCAAACAGGAATATTTCGGAGATATTTCAAACTGATCACAGAAGGAATGCCTCGGAGCATGCATCTCCAGAAAGTTTTAAAGTGAAGTGTCTTCTCCAGAATTAAGGAGCTGCTGAGTATAGTGCTCAGGACTTACAAATCCTTTTTACAAAGAAGTGCTTGATGCAAAACCCAAGATGGGAGTATTGCAATGTCACAGCTGTTTTTTCAGTGTAATGTGTTGTGTGTAGCTGCAGATCTACGAAAGTGGTTTTAGGATACATGGAGTTAGGTTGATCAGGATAGAAAATAATGCAGGCGCTGTAGGAAAAAAAATGTATAACTAAAGCTTGATAATCATTTTTTCTACTACTGTCTTCTTACTTTCTAACTACTGTCCAATTTACTACAATTTACTTATTTTTACATCACGTGCCCTAAATGCACTAGCATAAAATTATTCTAAATGAAAGGCTGGAGTAAAATGTCTCTTCTTAAAGCTGCAACATAGTTATAGCATCACTCTATAGCATCTTTTCTTTGGACTGTGTCTGTACAGAAAGTGATCCTTTTTGGGCTGTTGCAGATGTCCTGATCAAGGCAGTGCTTGGTAAGAGGTATGTGTGTGTGTGTCTCCTACACAACTTACAGCTAGGGTGGGGGAAAGGGGCTTCAGCCCTTTGTTTTATGTACTGGTTAGAGCGTGTCCTGATGTCATCTGAAATCTGTGCTCCCAGAGATTGCTAGAGGCTGAGTTTCAGAAGTTAAAGCACTATTTCTGTTAACGTGTGTTTGTATACATGTAGGAATTATTTTCATGTCTCCTTTAGGAATTGCAAGCAGGAGGGTAGCATTGCGTTATTTCCTTTGTGTACCAAGATGCTCATATTTAAAAACACAGGCATTCTCCTTACTTTCAGATACAGCACATCAAACAATTGGTTTAAATTTGGTTTTAATGAAGGAAGCAGAAAAGAGCTGGGCTAAGAAGTAGCAGAGTTTTGTCTCTGAGATGAAGAGAGGGCACTCCTGCAGCTTCTCACTCCAGCTTGCAGCAAGGCTGCCCTAACAGTCGGCTTACTTCCTTCAGTATCGATGTAGCTACAGGGTTATGGTGAGGATGTCAGATTGCTGTGGTTTGGGAGTGGTCCCAGTGCAGCATAAGCCCAAAACACCGGAGCTGCTGCAGGAGCAGTGCAAACGGGCACTCCAGCAGATTGGTGACGCTGGTCTGGACTGCCTTTCATTTGTTTCCACTTTCCTAGTACTGTTCATTATTGAAAATATTGATTTACAGGTTAAAAAAAAAAAAATATCAAGTATGTTATTATTCCCTAAAATTACAGTCTGTATACTTTGTTGTTAATACCTGGCTCTTTAGTCAACTGAGTGGAAGCTGGTTTTGAGTGTAACAAGTTGCACGTGTGCCTTTACCACCTGGCCCTCAATGATCCCAAGGCTTTGCTTTATTGATCTTTGGTTTTAGTTGTGATACATTTGCCATGCAAACTGTGTGTGGTGCGGTTGTATTGATGGTGGCAGAGGCTGACACTCTACATATATTGCAGTTGAAACTGAAGAAAGAAGCAGCTCTATGTGGATCTTTGCTTGCCTCTGTAACTGAAGGTAGTCATTTTCTGTGTGGTTAGAGCTTGTTTGTTTTCGGATTTTAATAGTAATGTTCAGAATTAAAAATAATACTGATTTTTCAGACTATGAGCTGTATTTACCTACTGGAAACAGTGAAGAAAGGATGAGCTTCATAAAAAAGCCACTCCTGTGATATGAAGAGTTATAGGCCAAGAACTGCCTTAAATCTAGAGTAATTAATGCTGCTTTATAAAATCCTTATAATTCACCACATCTTTTTTGAAAGAGCATTGACTGAGAGTTTTTCCTGCTGCGTGGTCTTCAAACCCACATCACTGACAAATGACTTTGGAAAGGTACAACTGGCAATTTCTCAGGGCTGGAGAGCCACAGTTGTGGCTTTACGTAGGTGGAGGTGGTGATGTTTGCTTTTGGTGTTGGGGGTTTTGTCTGTTTTTAAATACGTTCACAGAAAAGGAAGCAAGCAAGTAAATACAGGTGGTACATCTGCAAATGGCCAGAGCCTTGTGGAGCCCACTGAGGTAAATGTAGCTCACTACAGAAACAGAGCTCTGCCCATAAGAAAGAAATTGTGGGACTGACCCAGAGTTAGAAGACTTAGTTGTATTAATAAAAGTCAATGCAAAAAACAAAGCCAAGTTACAATTATGCTGCTGAGGTTTTTTGTTTTTTGTTTTTTTTTTTCATTGTTTGCTTCATACCTGTGTCTTCTATGACTTTTCTCGTTATTTTAAGTAAGAAGAAACTGTGATCCAGTTTTGTGAACAAAACTTAGGATGTATCACAGAGCTAAACAAGATTTTGGAGTTTGTAAGCTAAGGTGAAAACAGGCTTATGGATGAATGCAGAAATCAAACCTATGATTCTGAGACCAGTGTATTTCTACTCTGTTTAACTAATGTTTTTATACTGAGTATTCTGCTAAGAAATTTTAATTAGAAGCTGAATTACTAAATGAAATATAGGATGATTGTACAGAAAATACTTTCTGAAGTCTACCTGCAGAACAGCAAAACAATTAATTTTCTTGTGACTGCTCTTCTTTTTTTTCTGATTTTTGGTTTGGAAAGATTTGCTAATTTTTCAAATCGTCTTTTTAAAGGTAATTTATTAAATTTTTGAAGACCTCAGTGTTCGCTTCTGTTTAATGGACTGTAAATGTCTCAAACAGTAAGTGTTTTTTGGACTACGTTGTCAAAGATGGCTTCAAAAGCAGTGTGGTGCCCTGACCTACCAGACAAAGGGAGACAAATGAGCAGAAGCGTGATGGGCTGTGCAGTATGGTCCAGGAAAAGAAATTGTTTGTCTCCATCTTTGCCTTCTGCTGGTAAATCAGGCTTGCTACAAGGCCTGTGCTTCCTTCGCTTTCTGAAACAGATAAGTGTTTTAAAGCAAAACAAAACACTTTTTTTCTGCTAAATAACAGAGCCAGGAAAATCAATGGTTAATCTTGTTAAATATATTAAGTTCAGAAGCATAACTAAAATGCAGAAATAGCAACTAGCATGCTGCCTAAGTAATATACTGCTATGTTAAAAATACTGAAAGAAATCCCTGTTGCCTTCAGCGTTGTTCTGCATCTGACTGTATATTCAAGTAGCGGAGGAATGTGCAGAGGCAGAGCTTGTGGGATTTTCCCAAGTGCAGTACCAGTATAACAGTTTGCAATTTAAAATCTGTCTTTGCTGCCTGACACATCACACACATGTATTCATCAAACAGGAGGTTTGTGTTTCACATTTGTTCTTGAATTGCAGTGCACAGAGATGGAATGCTTTTTTAGAGAACAGGAATGACTTACCTTATCCGTGTCAGATTGTGAAGGGGAAAAAGAAAAGCTTATTATCTTATCAGGCGTAGGTTTAGCAGGCTTCTGTAATTGGCATGTGAACCTCGGTCTGAGCACTTGTTTCAGCATGGAGATATCTGGTCCTTTCATGTTCACTAGTTGGCTGGAACACAGTTTCAGTTCACACAGATTTCTATGATGCCCACTCATTTAGGGGCTAATACCTAAAGATGCTCAGAGTCCATCATATTGTTAGTCCTCATAAGAACTTAATTTGCGTATTTAATGTAATAATGGCAGTAAGTGAAATATTTCTATTTTTGTTTTAAATGATTCTTTTAAATCAATTTGACTATTGTAGGATCATTAGTTTAATTTGAATGTTTCATTTTTAAATCTTTGCCCCAGAACATGCATGTTCCTCTTTTCCAGATATAGCTACTCTGAATACATCCAAACGTGTGCTCAATTAACCCACCCAGAATTTGGGTAGAGGTACCCATGTTGCTGCCCAGTCCCAAAGGCCAGCAGCCCTGTGAGCTCCCTGATGCCTGTGCTGACAATGGTGCGGCTGCATAGGCTGTGCAGGGCACAGTTCAGCTGATCCCAAGATCCCAACTACTGCTTGGCACCTTGGCAAATTCTGTGCTGTGGAAATGACCAGAGTGAGTTCAGACCACCATGGCCTGTTCAGTATCTAGACAGTATTCCCTTCCATTTAAATATTTAATTTAAGCATGTGTAAATGACTGTGAAAGGCTTTCTTTACAGCAGTGGTCCTCAATGACTGTTTTTTTCCATGAGAAGTCAGTTGTGCTCTGCTCAAATACGCACTTTTTAAAAGTTTTCTATGATAAGTGCACATGTTGTTAGTATTTTAGGTTTTTAAATCGAGCTGCAGTTTTGCCATGTAGAAATGTTTATTTCTGAAACAATCATCTAGAAATATAAATCTATCCCGTCAGCTGCTTCCAGAGACTTGCTTTCCTAAAGGGCTGTAGACAAAAAGTTGCCCAGAGCATCTGTCATTGTGTTTCATGGCAGTCTCCATGTTGAATCGTGCTTTTTCACTTAACTGCCCCTCTTTGAGCAACTGGCAGCACATACAGTCAGCGTTGCAAGCAGACAGGTCTGTGTCTGACTGTAGTGGAGCTTGTCTCAGGGCCACGTAATGCTGAATGTTCTCTACGTACTTGTATTCCATCAACTGCCTGGCTGTGTCTAGCAGGAGGTTTGCCGCAAGACCTCTATTCTGGATTGGAAGGTTTTTGCTACCTTTTCCAATATGTAAAGGCACTTCGATGGCAACTGATCTTCCAGCTGAGGTTCTTTTGAGATGCGATATGGGGTCATCTTGTTTGTTCTTAGATTTTTAACTGGGGAGAAAGATTTATGCTAGAAATCCTCGGGAAAAAAAATGCTTCCAGCCAGATTTGTACGCTTTGATCTGAAGTAATGCACCAAAGTAATAAAAGATTAAGTGGCCACAAACTTTAATGTCAGCTTTAGCAGTCATTAAGATCTTTCAGGTGCTCTGTAATCGTTAATTCAGTTCTCACTTCATTAAAATTACATGTTTGTTGAATTTGCAATTGGACCAGGATTTCAGAATTGTGTCTGCTGTGGAACTTGTGTGTCCTCTGTATTGTGGTTGTCGTGAAGCGTTTCTAAATACAGCGGTGTTTCTTTACACAAGTTCTCTTTTCATGGTCTACAAGAACTGCATCAGAAGCACTTTGTGCTACATATTTCGGTGTGCACTGGAATAAGCTCCCATTTTCCCTCACTCACCAAGCCTGTCAGGACACAGTGATGTGTCATTTTCCTTTTGTTCTGAAGATTTTGCAAATGGCCTTTTTGTGTAAATATCAAGGTGAACTTACTAAGGAGTGGTATAACTGTTCATATTACTCTGACTTTGATTAATGTTTCAACAAAGTGTCTTTACTGGGAGTTCCTGTGGGTTTGTCTTTTGTTGTATCTCCAGACGTTGAAGGGTAAATAAGTAAGCTGAATCTTCAGTGTAATCAGCTGGGTATTGTATTCAGGTAATTGTTTGACCAGGGCAGTCATATGGGTATTATGAAAGATGTGTTTGTTTGGAGAGAATCTCTACATTAAAGAGATGATCAAACAAGTTTGTTGTTGTTGGCAAACTGGGTTGTTTGGCACTGGAAAAAAAAAAGCGATGATACACGACATGACTTTTTATCAAATGCAAACACTTGATAATACATTGTTGAGCAGAAAGCCTGCGTGTGCATCTGGAGTAGCATGAGCTAGGATACGAAATAGGGGTTCAGAGCTGAAAATGACCATATCTGGAAACAGGCTGATGAGTATCTGTAGCTTTTTGGAGTTTAAATAACTAATTCAATTTCAGTTCTGTGTCTTAATAGATTTTTATAATGTAGTGAATTAGGCATTAGCTTGTATCTACCAAAACAAATCCCTTTCTTCAGTGCTTTCCAGTGTTTTAAGTAGATTTTAATGAGGAAGAACTAGAGAATATAAAGCAGATTCTGCTAGACTCTGACACTGTGTTTAAGAGCAATTTCTCAAACAGATAATGCACGGTGGATTCCTATAAGTTTGATGCTACAAGAAAAAATATTTCTTTCATGTTGTGATGCAGCTGCTTCATCTTGGAGGTGGAAATAGTCATGCATCTGCAAAGAGGAAATGTAGAAAAGAACAATGCTTGTGAGTAACATGAATGTAACTCCCAGAAGTTCAGAATTAATTGCTTATTTTGAGTATGCATATCATAATTTTTGTGAACTGTGGGAAGCTCATGTTTATGGTGCTGTTATTTCAGATTTCTGCACTATTTTGTGCACTTGTCAAAGAGTCAGGTACACAACACAATATGTATATATACATATGTGAGTATTCTCATTGATTTATGTGGTTATACATATAAAATATTCATACTTTAATAGAAAATGAAACCAGTCTTTACTGAGTTAAGCTGTGAATGTGGACGCTGGGCTGCAGAAATGATTGATGGTTTTCTTACCACATCTAATAGCCTAACCAGATTTAACAAAACCTTTGTTCGCACTCTTAAAAGATACTGGAACATTTTGTTAAAGAGCGGATAGTAAAATGCTAAACTGCTGCTTTGGTATTTCGGAGAGATTTTTCCCAAATTCTGCTCCAGATAGTAGATCTAGAATGTGAGGGTGCTTGTGCCCACAGCACCACGCTGACCCAATTGAAGGAAAATGCTTATCATACAAATCACATCACTCTTGGGTTATAACAGCAGCTCCACTCCTGCTGGTGTGTTCTGCCTTTGCAGGGTGTAATGTGGATGTGACTGCTGAGCCCTGTGTCCCCTTGGGGTCCTGCTCACCTGGGGTGGCAGGATCTCCTCCGGCACATTGCTGGCAGCACAGTAGGCAGGAAAGAACTGGACAAGGGGAACTTTTAGATGGGTACCAGAAATTCATGCCATTAATCACTGAGGAGTATTCATGTTGTATGCTGTAATCACTGTAGTTAAGGACTGTAGTAGTATTTTGTTGTGCCCTCCTGGTATTTTTTTTCTTCCGCTCCTTTTTCTCAGGCTTGCTTGTCCTCAGGAGTGAAATTATTCATGGTGAATGTACTTCTGTATTTCCCCCCCCATAATTTACTGCAACTTCTCTGTTTCTTGTTCCCTTTGATTGGCCTCTTCATGTAGTCATGTAGTGCGCAATACAAAGATGGATTGTACGGCATTCTCTGCTGGGGAAAATCAACACATAGAGCAGGCTCATTGCCAAGATGTTCATAATTAAACTGTTGCTATGGACAGAATTACATCAATGTTTCTATCAATCATTTGTTGCAGTATTGTGACTGCTGGCATTGGGATTTTTAGCTTTTAGTTTCCTTTTGCTTCCTGATTTTCAAATGAAGCATTAGAACGGAGACGAATTAAAAAAAAAAATTGTTTGAAGCAAGAGGAAAAAAGATCATTCCATCATTCTGGCTGTGTTGTGAGGTATCTATCTGCATCCAGCTAATGAAAGATGCTGTATGCAGTTGTTCCCATTGAGAAATTATGTCTTTGTGACCCAAGAGCCTACTGCAAAACTACACTGGTGTGACAGCTATAGGGTATGTACCAGCAGGCTGTACAGTCAGAGCATTACCAGCTTGCATTAAAATGTTGCAAATTCACTAATACAGCAGGTGTGATAGAAAACAGCATCAAACTGGTTAAACCTTGGGGGGTTTTTTTGGTCTCCATGCTCTCTTTTTTTTTTTTTTATGCATGGTAGGTTGTGAGATGGGCTGACGACAGCATAGTATCTAGCAGACCATGTTGGGGCAGAGCATACCTGCCGAAATACCAGTGTGGTACTTCACCTGCCACTGCGTTGCTGGTAGCGTTATCCCCCATTGCTGTGATTTTCAGCAAGTAATTCCTTTTGGTAGCACTCAAAACATTTGGTGTTGCATTAACGAGTGTGCAGTGCATTAAGTGACGAGAGGCCCAGGGCTGCAGTACAAATGAGGTAGACTGAGGGGTAACAAATGATATTGAGTGCAGGGAAGATCGCTGTAACGAGATAAACAGTGTGGTGTCACAAAATTGTCTCCCAGTTGACAAAACAATCCATATTTTATAGATTGCCTTAAAAATTGAAGGATGGAGTCAATTATAGCCAATTATGATGCTACATTTGCTGGAGGAGTTTTCATGTCCTTTGGGGAGGAATAAGGAAATGCTCAAGTCAGTCAGAAAAAGCTTTTGCGTTTGCTTCCTTCTTTAATCTGAGCATGAGTCTTCCTGCTTCTTCAGGTGGAAACTATGTGTGAAACCTGGGACAGACTTATCTGAAGGAAGAAGATTTTGTAGCTCTTTCGTTTTATTTTATGTTCAGCCTGAAATTATGGTAGATAACATGGCAGGTAGAAGAAGGAACTTGAATGTCCACAGCCCTCAGTAATGTTCGGGCTCGCTCAGTGGGAGCTATGTGTGCAGCCTGGTGATGGCAGCCTGCTTAGGCAGAGCATAATGACATCTTCAACTTGACTTGCTAGTTTCCCAAAAAAGAGACTTTGTGTCCTCCAAGAGATGACTTGTGGATGCTGTATATTTCCACATTTAGCCTGCTGAAGTAAAAATAAAGGAATGAGGGCGTGGAGCAGTTTGCTGTGATCCACAATTCCTTATTGGAGAGCAGCAATAAAATGGAGTAAAAAGCAGCGTATTGAAGATGAAGATACCCGCATTCTTAAAGGTGACAATAGGCTGAGCAGCACTCATTTATTTCTTTGCACAGCATTGTTTAATTTGGGCAATTCCTCTGGCCCTTCTCATCTGATGCTGGGTGGGGATCTCATGCTGTAGCATTGGCTATGAGGAATAGCATCCCAAACCTGGGAAGGCATGCTGCTGGTGATACTAAAGATTCAGATGTATAGATATTTGGAGGGTAAACGCTTAACAGGAAATATATTGAGTAGCGTTTCCAAACGTTATCCTTCTGTGTTCAGGATTTCATTTTACCAGCTAGCTTCAGAGGGTGACCTAGTACATGTGCCAATGACAAAAGCTACTTGTAACAATTCAGATCATGCTTTCTGCTTTATGAAATGGGATTGTAAAAATCCTCTCAAAAATGACATCTGAAATAGCATTAAAACACAATTTCCCTTTGATAAGGTTTTAAGGCACTCATATGAAAAGTGACACTGCTTTGAGTGGCTCTGTGTCAGCATTATGCAATGTGTTGCACACAAGTGACGTTAATCCATTAAGGGTGTGAGGGTCACTTATTTTTCTTGTGAAGTCATTAAACACCTTTATTGATTTCTGTTCAGTCACTTGTGTTCTGCTGGCATGCAGCAATCTCTAGACATGCTAATAGTGCTGTTGCTAATAATGGTTATAGACCAGAGTTTTAAAGACAGATATTACATTCAAAGTAAATTATTATGCCTAAGTGAAGCACAAAGGAACTTAAGGAAGCAGTACTGCTTTGCTGTGTGCAAATTACCTGAACCTGCTTTATTTTAGAAGAATATTTTGACACAGATGTTCTGAAATCAATAATTAGTCATTTTCGGTGCCTTTGCTTTTTCTAAACATACCACATTAATTTATATTTTTGGACTGTTTCTGTTATGTGATGATTGAGAAATTTTGAGAAAATGAATGCAAATTTAGTAGCTCTGTAATAATTAAGTTGAAGGTTTGTAAAACCAGTTTTTCTGCTGAAGTCTGTTTAAACACTGGACTGTAAATGCTTTACATTTTACTGTCTAGTTCAGGATTATTTTGTCATCTGAAACAGTGTTGCATACATGCAGTGTGAGTGGGACCAAATGCTGTCAGAGTACATTTCTTCTTCACTCCCTCTTACTGGATCTGTTCATCATGAACAAATATGTAAAACACAATTAAATAGAACGGGTGTGTTTTAGCTCCATATGAGTGGGTGCACAGTAGGAAAAAAAATATATAATGGCATGCTCTGCTCTTGCCTACTTTAATGCCATCCTAATGACTTTATCTTGACACTTTGTCTGAGCTTGTTTCCTTTCCTAACAGATAACTGCAATTGCAGTTTACATTATTCCTACTTAGAAGGAAATGAGGTTTGAGATGAATTTAGGATATGATTGAAGAGTTGTGGTATCTCTGTTAATTTCTGCAATAATCTGATGTTGTAGTTGGTGTTTTTTTTACCTCATCTCCTCTGCTTTTTTTTTCTTTTTTTTTTTTTTTTTTTTTTTTCCCCTTGGATATAAGTAGTTTAGCAGAGTAAATTATCAGCTTCATCCTAGGCATAGCAAAAGTAGGCGAGTGCAGTATCTCCACAGCCGAGATGGGAAGTTCTCATTTGCAGGCAATGAGTTGTGTCCTGCTGAGGAACTGCTGCTTTCTTTGTGGGTCTCTGCTGGCTCCTCAGATCCTGACAGGTTATGTCGAACAGCACAGGTCACCCCATCTCAGGCATCGGGCAAAGCCAAGTAGCAGCGAGTTTATTGCACTGGCTCTGGAGAAGCTGGTGTTTGCTCAGCGTTTCCTTTGTAGCCCGGTTGCCTGATTTCATTGAAAGAAAGCAGAGCGAGGCTGCCCTGCTAATGAATTATGACAAGCCTTTTGCCTATCAGGCAGAGAGGCTCCTGCTTATCTCCTTCTAAGACAAAAACTTAATGGAAGATGCTCAGACAGGCAAGCTCTCTGATGATCTTCCTGAAGTGCGTGCCTCACTCTGCTGCCAGCACGCACAGAGCCGTGAAGCTGCAAGTGGCAGCAGCGTTTAATGCTGCCTCCCTCATAACGCCTGAATAATTTTCCAGAAAGCAATCGCCGCAACTGCTGTGAACGTGGCTGTTTGTTTATTTTTCACCTTGGTCCTGGTGGATTGCTGACCTAGCTAATCTGCCACACGCGGGGTGGGGAGAGGCAAGGAGGAGACATTTCCACATCCCCGAGGCCGGTGTTGTCCTCCTCAACGAGCTGGGATCGGTGCGGGCTGCCCGAGGAGATCACGCCATGCTGGGCACACATGGCCAGTTCTGAGGGGGAAGAGGATAACGTGGGCTATTGGGGTGAGTTCTGTGAGGCTGATTGTCATCTCCCCGCAGCCTCATGGCTTGTTATGTTGAGCAGCACAGCTTCTAAACTTCCAAAGCTTTTTTGCTTTTATGTGCAATGGCCTTCATTTGCTGGAATGCCTCAAGTTCATGGTGTGCCGGTCGTTTTGAAAACTGAATGTAATTACGAAGGTTTCTTATGCTTACCGGCAGCTTTTTTCAACCAGTGTAATCATCATTACTTGTGGATACTGTAAATTGAATATCCCCTCCCTAATTACATTAAACTCAAGGGTTGGCTGCTTAAACAGCCAAATAAGAAAAGTTCACTCTTTACTATAAATAGCAAAATTGTTCCTTTACTTCTGCTGACCTTTAAAGCTAAGCGCTTTGCGCGATGTCGTCAGGTGTACATTAGAAAGATGGCTTGTAATTAGATCCGTAATGAGGAATTAAGTTGGAATGGCTTTCTGGAAAACTTCATTTATTCAGCGTTTCCTAATGGTGCAGCAGAATTGAAGCTTCGCTGCATGTCAGGCCTTTGGACGGGGCTGGCTGCCCTCCTGCCCCATCTGCAAGGGGAGGAGGCAGTGCCTGTAATGGTCCTGCCCTTTGCACGCAGCGCGGGGTCAAGGAACAATTTCTCTAGCCGTCCCAGAATTCTTGGGTTAATTAATGTTTCTCCTCTCACTTCAGTAGACAAATGATGAGTTAATTTTTAGTAAGCAGTAGAATAAAGAGAGGGTGGCTCTGTGATTTTATTATTTGCTGAGTTTTTTTCCTCTGATTAACGTGAGAAACTGTTGTCATGCTGAAACGTAAGTTGTCTTCTCCCACCAGAAAAGACAGAGCTTAAATTAGTTGTCGTGTCTGCCTTGCTTTGAATCTGCTGCCTGTCAGGGTTCACCCATTCTGTGCATTGTTTTCTCAGCACTCAAAGAATTCAGTGAGCAACTCTGATTGATTCCCACTTACTTGCGGTAACTGAAAAATTCACATCTTACCTACTAGCTAACATGTACTCTGTTTTCTTCATTCTACTTTAATTAAAATTCCTTCATTTATTCCCTGTGGAAGATTTTTTTGTAAGTCATGACTACTTATTTTCCCAGAGCACTTCCTGCTGAGTGTCCCTTATAATCTATTGTAAAAACGTGCTTGGATGGGACAAATGGAAGAAGTTTGTCTCAGTCAAGACAAGTGCTGAAGAATTATGGCTACATCAAAATAATACTTTTTCAATAGGGATATTTTTGTGAAAACTGCATTGAAATAAGTCATAAGATGCAGGTAGAATTTTAATGAAATGCAAGGCTAAAACAAGGTGGAAAAAATAAATTGTTTTAGTCTGTTTTAGAGTATTGCTCATTCCTGTTGCTCTCCTGGAGCAACATTTAAGAAATGCTGTGAGTAGTCTGAAGTAATAAAAAAAACCTGAGCAGCTTTATTTCTTGTTGAAAAAATAGTTATGTCCATGTGTGATACATTTATTAATCTAAAATTAAAGAATAATTATTCATTGTTATTCTCATTTGCCATCCAACGTATCTTTTACTCTGTCATTATGCTATTAAATGACAGGTAAAGCAACTGTGTAGATTGGTTTATGTATGCTGGTGTTACATTTGCTTTATGTGCACCTCAGCAAGTAAAAACATTTGTCTGCTGCCCCAGTCTCATTCCAGTGGTCCTTTGGACAGACTACTTCATAGGAAAGAAAATGAATAAAGAGAGCGATGAGGCAGGCAAAGGCATTTAAGATCTTCAGATTCATTTGTTCCTACTTATCCTTTCACAGACACTTGTACTCACCCTCGAGGCTTAAAATCTTTAGTTGCTTTCAAAATGGCACGGCAAAGTGATTTTTAGCTGACTTCATAGTCCTACAGCAAAGGCAAATCTTCAAGCTTGTCTTTTCCCAGCTAATTCAAAAACTGGTAAAGCTTGCAGTTTTAGCAGTAGCTTAGCCTTATGTCATACAGTGATGCTTTTTAATAGAGCCTCTATAGTTATGTAATTTGTCAATCTCTTTTTGAATGGTTAATCAGCAAGTATCTAAAAAGCATGGTCGCTTTGAATTCTGGATGTGACTTCAGACACAACTATTAGGAAACTCAGGTGCTATCGGTGCATTAGAACATGTGTCTTTGTCCCTATAATTGTAGGTCACCCTTACTAAGCTTAATTCTGTTTTGCTCCTAACTTCAATGGAAAATACTTAGTGATTAAGCACGTCTCTTAACTTTTTCTGTGCTGGAAGCAGGGCTGTTTATCAGTTGAATGGAATTACCAAGTGGGCATAATCATGGGCTTCATTTTGCTTCCTGTTCAGTTCTTCACAATACCCAGCATTTGCGCTGCTGCTTGTGGCAGCTGAGTGCTGAGCTGACATCTTGATGGAGCAATTTATTGTAACCCAAAGGTCTCACTGCTGAGCTGTAACATTCGGCTCAGAACCCATCACTGTACATGTGAAGTTAAGGTTATATTTTCCCATGTGAATCACTCTACACTTATCCACACTGGATTTAATTTACCATTTCATCATCTAGTTGCTCAATCTCCTGATGTCTTTATGCAGTTCTTCAGTACTTGCCCTCATCCTTACTGCCCTGCCTTTGCATCATCTGCAAACTTGGTGGCTTCAGTGTAGAATAGACCAAGCTTTCAGATTTGTCTTTTGTAGAGCCTGTATTACAAGTTGGCAACACATTAACTGCCTTTGAGACCTTGGTTAGCAAAGCACTGTGTAGTGAGGTGATGTGGCATCAGCAGTAATTCTGCTCTTCTGCCCTTGAGTTGTGACTCTGGTGTGAAATGCTACATGGTATTTGCCATTTGTTACCTTGCACAGAGAAAGAACTACGGGGTTTGTTATGCATTTTTGTAATGCCTAGCACAACAGAGATTCTTGCATCTACCAGTGTCACAAATTTAAAATTAGGTGAGTGCAGTTTTTCAAGATTTAAAATTGCTGATTGTGCTATTATTTGAAAGTTTTAGTAATATCTTCTGTTTTAATTTGTTTCCGTATCTCATTTCCCATGTTGGGGTGTGGAAGACTAATAGAAACTAACAAAGAAAGAGGAAGATACTGTTTACAAAGAAAGAGACATTTAAAATCCTGAGTGTATACAGAGGGTTGTTATTTCACTTGTATAAAGCTGAGATAACGTTTGAAACTGCAGTAGTCTAGAAAGAATCAAATAGAAGCAGTGTTTTTAATTGAACGGTTTCATTTTTAATAGACACATATGGTCTCCATCAGTAATCATCAATCTTATTTGACTTAGTCATATTTTGGCTGGTGGATAATAAACATGCACTTGTGCCATGCTTGGTTGCTGTGTGGAACTTTTGTGGTGTTGAAATAATAGGGGACATTCCTTTGGCATTCTTTCTTGTGCAGCTGTCATTCAAAGCTGAGTGAGGTTAAGAGTTGTTAGAGTAAGTAAGGGAAAAATCTGGGGTCACAACCATATCTTTGAATATCTTTGTATTGCATATTCAGATTTGAGAGTTCAGAACTGGATTTTAGACTAGGCTTAAATTTCAAATCGCCTGGGGCTGGTTTTCTGGCTTGTCGGTTCAGTTGTTGTGTTGTTTTGTTGTTTTTTTTTTTAGCTCTTTTAACTCCCTGAAGTGGGGTTCCCATCCCACAAAGCAGGAGAATGTTGTGGGTGAAATACTTTGCAGCACATCCGCTTGCTGCTTGAAGGCAAAACAAATGAGGCAAGGCGAAACGCTTCTCAGGTGTCTGTGGAAACGTAACTAAAATTTGACTGCAAAGTTCGGCTGAAAAAAGCACCTTCCCACTCAGGGTGGAGGGAGAGCAAAGGAAGTCTGTTCTTGTGTTTTTATCTTACAGAATGGGTTTTGTGGCCTTTCATAGGGTCCCATGTGACATAAAAGCTGGAGCTCTGATTCTCTGACGTTATGCTGCTCTGTGTTTCGTGTCCTGTCAGTCCACAGTAGAAGTGACTGATTCTCCCACCACGTGTGTTTGGGAGCAAAAGGTGTGATTCGTCACAGATGTGCCATTCAGCCTGGAACACTGTCATTCTCATACTAGAGGCATGAGGAAAGACAGTTGTTGTAATTGAAATAGTAATACTTTCCCTGATAGGCTTTGAAACTCTGCAGATTTTAGGAAGAAAATATTTCTGTGGTGATGAGTTTTCAGTTTGTGAAGATGAGGGTGGGTGAGGTGACAAAACAGGAGACTAAATGAATTACAAGCAATAAATGCAATGAACTAACACAGTGTGATTTTTAAATTTGAACTAAGTGGCAGGAAAGATTAAGTGTAAGTATACCTGTATTAACTAACTCTGCTTATATAGGGTTTTCAATAGTGATTTAATTCCTCGTCTTTGTTTTTTCAATTACTGTAGACAGACCAGGAAGCTCAAGTACCCTCATAATTCTTAGGTAATGCAAGGAAAGAGTGTAAACAAATGGCCACGTTCTACTCCAGCCCTGTTATTTAGTGGTAAATAATACAGTTGACAGAATTGAAGGCCTTGCTACATCTTTCCAAAGCATATTCTCGGTTTTTAGAGAATTCTTCTGTGATGTTCTACCTATCTGCTGTCTTGGGAGGGTCAGAAATGGGGCAAAGGCAAGGTACCTGTGCTCTAATCTTCGCTGTTGTCAAGAGGCAGTTGTCAGATTTCGTATGAAGGAGAAAAAAAAAAAAAAAAAAAAAAAAAAAAAAAAAAGAAAAGCAGATCTGAATGGCAAGGATTTGGAGGCCTTTAGTCCTAGATTGTCTTTTCAGACATGATCAACTGCAAGGTTTATACAGGCATACTATATAACGTGGCACATAGGCCACGTTAAATCTGGTCCACTACATCAACTTTGAGGTTTGGTCTCCTGAGGACTACTTGTCATTATCTGTGCAACAGTCACCTGAACATTCTAGGATAGGAACTGTTTAACAAGAAGATTTTGGAAGTTTATTTAGAATAGGCCAGCGTAGCTTGCGGTGAGTGCCATTTCTGCTTCAGAAGAGCTTTCAGACAGGAGGGTAAGTGAGGCTAAGCTATGTTAGTTATTTTTTGGTCCTTCGTTTTTTGGCAGCAAGAGAGTAGACAGGGACTTAGCTGGGCATGGACCCAGGGCAGTGCAAAGCAGCCATTATGATTGTTTAGTAAATGCACTGTTTCTGAAAAGTATTATGCACTAGGCTCAGGCTGCACACTTGTTCAAGTGGTCTGCACAGCCCGACCCTGTCAGGGCACTTCTAAGTAGCCTCTTGGGCCTCCTTCTGATGGGCACCGATGGAGTTGAACCCCCAGCTGTAGCTTGAATGTTTTGATGACTTTTGTTGTCCAATGTACCACAACTTCAGTGGCACTGTTGAGAATAATTTCCAAACTTCTCTGGGGTAGGCAGATCCTTATGATCTATACATCCTTATGATGTAGACTGGAAGAACAGCTAGCAGATTCCTCACTTTTGCATGTTTATTTTAGGTCTTAATAGACTTAAGTATTTCAGGACTCTGTAGTAAAATAAATGCCTGAGGGAACCTAAAATGTTCACGCATAACCAGGGCTGGCAGAAGAACAAGAATTCAGTGTCATGGAATAATTTAGCAGGCTTGGCATTCGTCTTGATGAGGATCTAAACACAGTTTTTAAAAGATTTTTGTGAAAAAAGAGAAGGAGAACATGTTGCTCTCTTGCTAGCTTGGAACTCATCTAGGCACTCTCCTGGAATGGGGGAGATCCAGATGTAACTTGCTGGCCTGAATTGAGCTAAGTGGTGATGGCGATTTTTTATTTTTTATTTTTTTTTAGTGTTTTTTTGTTTTTCGTATTTGTTTGTTTTCTGTGATTGATTGCATCCTCATCCTGTTTGTGTCTCTCATGGACAAAATGTCCCATTAACCAGGTGAGATGCAATGCTGTATTTACATCTGGGAGTAAAAGTAGTTGGGATCTTGTGTTGGTGAGTATGCAGCTGTTTTTGGGGAATGGTTGGGGGTTATTCCATCTAGAAGTGTTCATCAGTATCCAGCTGGAGCACTGCTTTTAAGCGTTTCTTTCATGGGAAGAAACAATGGCATTGTCAGTATATCAGTACCACAAATTATTCAACGTATGTTATTCAACTGAACACTATAAAAGGTCTCTGTTTTGATATGCCAGTTGTTTATGTTAAATGGCATAATTATTTAACTTAGAATACTTTAAACACTTCTACCTGTTTTTGTCTTTAATTTCTGTGCAAATTCACTTCTTTTTTACACTACATTAATTTATAACCGAAGAAACTTGTGAAACTTTTAATTGCAGTATGAAGGCAAATAAAGTTGTCTACTAATGAGAAAGGTGCATAGGAATAAAAGGGCAAGGAGAGAGAAGGGGGGGAAGAGTACAGAAGGAAAGGTTGCCTTAACTTTAATAGGAACGATGGAGGCATCGGGAAGCCTTGTCTCTAGGTCGTAGGTGCTGTGATGGTGATGGCACTGCCTTCTCTTTAAACATGTCATGGAATTCACCAAGGTATGTTGCCTGCCAGCTTTGCAACATTCAGTCTGTAACCTTTTCAGGTTTGTAAGATAAAAATATGATATTTTACTAACCAAAGCGAAAAGGAAACTTAAGTTTCTGTACTTAAACTGGGATCGTGGTAAGAGGATAAGATATGCCTGAAGCAAATAAATAATTTGGTGCGCTCTGTCCAGCGACTTTACATTTGACTAGCTTGGGAACCCCTTTTCCAAAGCCCAGTTAATAGAAAACTAGTGGGTTTTTCATTGATAACATCAATGAAGGATAATTTGAGCCGGGAGTGGGAGGGAAAGAGCTGGATGCATTTTAATCCAATAGATTCTATGAAAACAGACTGTAACCATAAAAATGTCAAATAAAGCAGTTGTGTTGTATATTATTGTTTATAATAAATTGTTTTCTGCTTTTTCTGCTAGCCAGGCTTTTCCGTAAATGTATTTGCCTTCCAAATGGGTATGTTGTTATTCTCATGGAACAGCTGCAGTAACATATTGTACTTGCATGCTAGGATTTTATTCTTTCAAATGGAGTGATGCATGAGTCATTTATGGCTAAAACATAGTAGAACTTATTATAACATTGTTCATAGTGCATCTTCTGAAATAAACAGATCCAGAAAGACACTTGCAGTGAAACTTGGATTTCTAAGAGTTTGCATGAGCTGATGAATATTATAGGCTGATATATTATCTTTATTCAAAAGAAATTTGAGTATAGTTCTTAATATCTCTAACTGCTCACCATGGCATGCATAATCTTAATAGCAGTATGACAGAGAATTTTTATTAAACTGTGCTGATTAACATCCTCCTCTGTTTGATGGGGTCTGACTCTAAAGTATCCTGTGATTTTTCTTCTTGTAGATATAAAAAAGTGTGACCAAGAACAGACTTTATAGTCTCTAACTGCTTCAGAAAACACATAATGAGTGATTATTTGGTGCACTAGAATACCTCAAAGATACATAAGGAAAAAGAACCATAAAAAAGAGGAAACATCTCAGATAACTGAGCAGATTATTACATTGTCTGCATCTCTTCAGGTAGATGTTGTGGCATTTATAGTATAGGAGATTTAAGTCAAGTAGAATGTGCAAGGGCAGCTCCAAAAGTAATTCCTCATATTTTATGATGCTGACTGATTGCATCAGAGGCGGATTTTGGTGGTGTGGTAGTAGAGGTTGAACCTTCCCACTAGTATTCTGTTTAGTGTTGTTGCTGTGTGACAGATGGCAGCAGAGGGACACTCTGACAGAGTGACATCTGAACTTGAAATGCGCATGAAGCAGAAGCGTGTCACTGGATTCCTCTATGCAGAAAAACATTGTACCCACTGACATTCCTCATCGCTTGATTTACGGAGACCAAACTGTACATGTGAACACAGTGAGGTGGTGGGTAGTGTTTCAGCAGTGCCTTGAAAAACAAGCCATGTTCCAAATGACCATACACAACTTTCACACCATGAAATGATGAAAGTCTTGATCAGCTCATCTGCAGAATTTGGTATGGAGCTGAATTGTCGACTTCAGTGCATTGGAAATAATGGTAGCAACACTGGAATGTCACAGTTTTCACCAAATGAATGAAATGCTCACACAGAAACAGGAAGATCACCGTATGCAAGTCTGTCAGGACCTATTGAAACAACACGACTGAAGGTGACTGTTTCCTGGATCATTACTAGTGACGATGCAAGGTCACCACTACAAGCCAGAGTCAAAATGGCAGTGGAGTGGTGACATGTGAATTCTGCATCAAAGACGAAATTCAGGATGGAACCCTCAGCAGGAAAGTGATGTGGACTATCTTTTGGGATAGGAAAGGGGTGATTCTTTTGAATTTCCTAAACAGCTACATAGCAACACTAAGCTGAAGGCTTAAACTTCCAGAGTGAGGCCAGAGAAGATGACTTTTCTCTTGTATTACAATAATTCCAGGCTCCAGTTTGAAGACCATGGAAGACATTGTCAGCTTTGGCTGGATTGTCCTGTCTTGCTCATTCTTTAGTCTGGATTTCACTTTCCAACTTCCAACTTCTGCTCAGGCTGATGAAAGATGGCTTTGTGGGTAACATTTTTCTAGCAATTACTCCATGATAGCAGCTGTGAAACAGTGGGTCACCAACTACTGGTGGAGAGTTTTGTGAGTGTGGCATGCAGGCTCTTTTCATTGCTGGAGAAAATACATAGCTAATGGTGGTGACAGTGTTGAAAAAGTGTTTTGTAGCTGAGAATTTGCTCTATCAAATGGTGTTATTGTGGTATTTATATCTATTATAGTTGTCATTGAAGTAAATAGGAGTCATTACTTTTGGAGCAACCTAAATAGTAAGACCAACTACAACAGAAAAACTGTATTGTTTGTGTATTATTTGCTACTTAAGTATAAACATGCCAAAGTACAAAAGAAGTGAGATGTGGGTAGAACTGGTTTAAATTCTCTATTTCTCTTTCTCTTCATTTACAAATTGCATTTCACATAATCTGATCCTTTTAGAATGAATATGTTTAGCTTGCAAGTGTTCTCGCATAGTCTTTTTCTTATGTAGTGTTGCATTATCAAGCATCATATAAAATTATTTACTTTGTGCTTGCATGAATGTGGACAAAGTCAAGACATTAGTTGGCTTTTTCAGGGACTGCTCTTATAATTGGTTGCAATACTTCTTTGTATAAAAGAAGCATTGTGTGAAAAGAAGAATTGTGTGTATACAAATGTAATCTTGGCCAAGAACCTGCTAAAAAGTGCTCTTTTTCAAATGGGGAAAAAAAAGAATTCAAATAAGGAATTTGTTCATGCCTTTTTTCTTGCCAGTAAGCAGTTGTGGTAGATGTTTTGGAAGTAGAGATAGATGGAAGTGGATGCAAAGGAGTGGATAATCTTGGAAAGCCTATGCAATAAGATACATGAGGAATTTTAGTTTTACGAAGCAGTGCTTCCAGACCAATGCCTTTAAATGCTTTCTATGTAGTAATTGGTTTTTAGCTGGCAGATTTTACGGGTATTGAGAGGTGCATCTTGAAAGAAGAATGCTTCAACTTCAATAATTTTTCAGGAACTCAAAGACTCATACAGCTTTAGCTGGTGATTCCTACCATTAAGATTAAGTGCAGTTGTTTCAGCTTTGCTAAGCAGTCAGATGAGAGTTGTCTTTCATCTCTTTTCAAGCAGATGGCTAACCTCTGTCTGTCAACAGATTTGAATGGCCCAGTTGGTGTTTGGACAAAGGCCCAAGGACTCTGAAACAGCATGGTAAAGAGCTTTCATTACCCTTGGTTCCTGTCAGGCTTAAACAGTTGTTTTCCCTATTTCGGAATCTTTTTTGTATGTATTTTGGCTTAGTCTTTCAGGTCTTTTCTATTTTCATTTAGATAAAACCTCTTAGAAGTAACTGGAGTGGTCTATCTTACTTTGTTTTACTATTCTGAAGTGGTCAAATTGGGAACAAAATAAAGCTTACATTATTATTTCTGGATTTTACAGTTAACAATTCATGAAACTGTTGAACTTCCTTTTGTTCGTTAGCTCATAACTTTATGAATTGCCCTTTTGGATGGAAACTTCCATGTTTAGTCTGAAGCCAGAGTTTACTTTTAACTCCGTTCTATGTTTTCTGACTTACCAAAACTGATGGGAAGGTTTTGTAAGTGCTTCGGAAAAGAAAAATGTTAAGCTTGTTCCCCTGCAGTTCAAAGGATAACTAAATGTATTTGAAATTTACGGGTATGAATTTTACATATAGCTAGAGCACAGTGCTGTTCTGCCAAGTTTAAATACAGAGAAAATGTTACAAAACTAATTAAAAGCTATCAAATGGGGATCTTAGCTAAGTTGTCAAAATAGTTCATAATGAGTTCTTGTACTGGGAGAGAGTAATGAGAAGTATGTAACTTCATTGTTTTTTATGAATGCTGGATATGTTTTCTTACCGGTTTAAGTATTTTTGGTTTGTTGAAGAGGCTTTGTTGAAGCAGCGGTTCTTTCTTTCTTGTTCCAAATGCAAGATCTACAGAGACACCTAAAGAAAGAGTCCAACTTGTTCTGATTACTCAGTACCCAGCAGTTTTTATTGTTCTGTTTTCTTAAATCATCCCGCAATGAGACTGGGCTTTTTTGAAAATCTGTCCCTAAAATACCACCTCCGGCCTGTTCTGACACTGCTGTCTTACCATGGATTCAGTAGCATGGAGCTCTGGTGACCATGTGGCGGATTTTCATTTAAGCTTTCCAGCTTCCTGCCTGTGGTGTTCTATTTGTTTCGGAGGTAGAAACATTTTCTCCACATGGGCAAAGCTGATAAGTTCTGTTCCAGCAGAGAAATAAATTACATGCTAGATGTAATGAGACATCAATGTCCAGTAAATGTCCTGTTGCTTGTGAGAGTGGTGCTGTGTGAGACAACAGTCAATAATTTTCTGGTAATTCTCTAATTCCTTCCCTTCCCAAAAGTTCCTTTGTGAAGGAGTTGGATTTAATATAGCAGGACAAAAAAGCCTCGACACAGAACAAAACTCAATAGTGCAGCAGGAAAGGGAGAGCTCCTGAAAATAGAGCAGCAAAGAGCTCGCAAGCCAAATATAACTGCTAAGCTGGTATCTTCAGGCCTGTGGACGCTGTGCAGTTCAGGGCTCCTTCACTGGTCTGAAGTTTCATAAGCAGGAATGCTGTCCCCTTTCTCATTGCTTACTTGATGCTTTTATAAGCATCCCACAGTTCTTCCATTTTATTCTAATGGGAATTTTTACTGGTTTACTTTATTTTCCTGGGAAAACAGAGGGTGTAACAGCACAGCATGATGTTTTCTTTCACATGGAGTAGGACTTGGGCTTTGGCAGCTCTTGGTTAGGTTCTGTACAAATTTCTTTACCACATCTCTGAGAAAACAAGTTATTTGCTATAGTCTGTATGACAGTCAATCCAATGCCATTAAGAATTTTTCCAGACACTTTGCTTCATAGATGCAGCTCCCTTAAGATGAACTGTGAAATAGCTGCCATGCTGGTAGTAAAAGTGGACAAAACTGGCACCCTGTCTATTGTTCAGACAATAGGGCTCAGTAAAATTAAGAAAACTCAATGTAGTCCATAGGTATTTAGTTTTATTCCTCCTTAGATTAATTCTTAGCAGGGTGGAGGGAATGAGGATGGAAAATTACCTGACTCTATAAACTGAATGATATATGAGTCATTCTCAGAGTATTTATTTTCTCTTTAGCAACTCTCTCACCAGCTCCCTTCCAAAGATATCCTGAAGTGCCCTTGTGCTCCTCAAGATGCATTTCCTGCCCTGTTTCAGAAAGGCAATTTTCCCCCCTCCCCCTATTTTAGCCCAAAGGAACGCTGAAAATAAAAGGTACATAGGCTAACACAGGGTCATGCTGTGGAAGAGTGATAAACCAGATGTGACATGGCTCAATCCATCTCAACTCTAATAATAAAATGTCACGGATGGGAAGAATAAAGCAGCATTTCTTCACAAAGGTTACTTTTTTTGGTGATTACTCTTTATGAATTGCTTTCTGAAAGGATATCAGCATCCAAAAAAAATTAGTCTTTTACAAAGGTCAGGGTGGAGTGGAAACAGCAAGCTTCAGCTTTGTTGTTGGGTGAATGTAGGACGTACAGAGACTGCGAGAGTGTCCAGCCTTGTTGTATGACTTACAGCATATATCAGCAGCCCTGTTATTGATGCTTAGTTGCATTTCTGGAAAGAAAAAAAAAAAAAGTTGGGTGTTTTCCTGATTCTTACTTATATGGCCTACAAAAATGCCTAAGGGCATTTTGAAAGGGCTGGACTCTGCAAAGCACTGCAAGTGGGACCTGTCGCCCTGTTTCCCTATAGCTTCTACAGCTGCTGTGCTCATCCACCACAGACTGGCTGCCAGTGCTCATGAGATGGTGGCCAGTGGCTGTGTGTAAACAAGTCTGCTGAGCTGGTATCTCTGTCCTGGCTGTGATGTGTGAGGCTGGGATGCACAATCTTGTGTCCTAGCAGATGAGCAAAATGGAAGGTGGCATTTCCATGAGAGAACTTGTACGTTGTAAGTGAAGATAGGTAGGAGTCAATGGAAGCATTTTGCAATCTGGTGTTCGTTTGATCAGCTTGCTTTTGTCCAAAAATCCACTGCAAAGGAGGGAGGAGGAGTATTCTTCTAAAAATACTAAGACCTATCACTTAAACTGGAACTTCTCATTTGACTCAGAAAACCATTCTCCTGAAAATAGCTTTCTTTTCCCTTTCCAACTTGGTGTGTACGTTCTTTTAGTTAATGTTGAGGCAAGTACAGTTGAATTGAATAGAATAGCTCCTAAATTAAATACTGAAAGTGAGAGATGATTGGATTTTGAGTTTGGCTCGTGAACCTTTTTGCCTCGCTGTTTGGACCTTCAGTCTGCACCTGGCTGCCTATTTGTAAGGTAATACAACTAAAAAATAAAAAAAAAATCTGAGAAGGTGGAAAGTGATATAGTTAGGTTAGAATAATCTGTCAGCTAAGGATCAGAATCTGCAGTTTCTTTATAGATTGAACTTCCATTTAAAGGAAAGATCAACACATCCTTAGCTCTGGACCGAAGGAACTGCTGTGATCATGCAGTCTGACCTCTGCAAGAAGAGGGCATTTCTTTCATTTAGCAATCTGCTAAACAGCAGCTGTTAAATTTCCAAAAACAACAAAAAGACTCAAAAGGCAAAGTCTTCATTTCCGAAACGAATGCCAGTTGTAATGCATAAACATTCTTCTTGTGAAATCTTTTTCAGAAAACAATCACAAGCTTTATATTACTGGCTCACAATTATCATAATCTATTTCCAAGAAGGGGGAAAAAAATCGGACTAGAATTTCTCTTGCTTTCTAATGAATTACTTCTTTTCTTAAATCAGTGTTCTCATATTATAATCTTGTAAAGTTTCAGCTTTCACAATCTCCAGAAACAGTTGCAATTTTGTGAGTTAAAAACAACACAATTCTTTAGACATAACTTCTCAAGGATGTCTGGGAAAAGTGGGCATCATTTTTATTTAAGATTTGCATCTGAGATGCAGTGGTGGTTTGTTAGCATTCAGGGAGAATTGGAACTTGGGAAGTGCACTTTCCAATTCAGGGTTTACAGTTTCATTATCTGCTGTGTAAAACTAAACCAAAACCATTTAAATGGAAAACCCACAGTAGGCTGCATGCATAGTTTTCAGGCATTTTAAAGCAATTATTAAAAATAAAAAAAAAAAAAAATCACTAGAATGATTTTTGCTGAAGATAGAAGTTTGTTTATAGACTTATGTCTATATATTCATGTTTTGAAAAGACAGTCTATGCATATATTCCCTTGGGTAGATTATCACAATAACAACAATTGTTGACTCTAGTATAAGTAGATAAGAACTGTGTTGGTTATAAATAATCATTCTTTGTGTGTTACGCCATAACAATTTTCAGTAGTTCTTTTTGCATGTAGAGTTTTAATTAAGAGATAACTGTCACTGCAGGTTGACTACAGAAGGCTGAAGTATCCAGCAGAGAGATGAATGCCAATGCCAAGTCATACAGGTTGGATAATGTACAGGGAGTCCAGAATTAAAAATAAATAAACAGGTTTACAATTAAATCTTGCTTATTTCTGACTTACTGTGTTATATGAAGAGATGAAAAAATACAAAATCTGTCTGCTTAGGGTTGTGTGTACCAGGAGGTTTTTATTTTGTCAATTTGCATCTAATACAGTGGAAATTGGATCTTTGGGATGCTATCAGTAAACTTGTTAGGGATGGTATAGGTGCCCTGTTTAAGAGTGTTACAGCTTTCTGCACACTAGGAAGTCGTACAACAGATTGCAGAGACTCATCTCAGCTTGATTCGGAAGGGCTGTGAGTATCCTACTGCCTGTTTGAAAGTGTTTTGATTTCTAATTAATTTAGCCAGAAGATGTTATTTCTGACCTTCACAAACCACTGACCGTCTGATTCTAGTTTGAAAAATTGCATTAACTGTTTAAAAAATGCATCTCTTCATCTACTGTTGTCAGAAGCAAAGTGCAGAATTAATATATATATATTTAGCGTTAGTGAGATGTTAAGTGTATAACACACGTTCTGCACAGTATGTGATTGTTTTGTGGTTTATGTGACATAATGGCATTTAACATAACATGAAAACTTTATTTCTATGGAATCACCAGCAAAAATCCCATTAATTTAATCAGGAAAGGCACCTACCTTGCAATTTGTAATTTAATAGCATTTTCTTACTGACGTTGAAGTCAGTAAGTACTCTTTACCACTAACTTCAAAATAAGCCTCTTCCGCTCTGGCTTTCAGATGCCAGTGGAAGAATTTTTTATTCAGTCTCAGTGACAAGGGCTGCCAAGATTGTGAAACGAAAAATGCATTGTTCTGCCGTGGCTAAACAGCCTAAACAGAGCTGTCGGCTCTTAGATTGCCTTAAGCATCCATCAGGAGTCCCACGTAAGAGTTAGGTGAAGGATTTATGCATGCTGATTGAGATTAAAATAATAGCCCTTCAAATTTTTTACAGTGAAACTACTTTTGTAAAATGCGTAACCTGCAACACTTTTTATGTGGTGTGAGTTGATAATGCTAGATCTTCCGTTTTTTCTTTTCAGATGCTTTTTTTTTGTTTGAAGTACATAGTAATGCCAATAGAAAAACTATGCAGCATGTATAGATTTATAATTTAAAGATCACAAGTAAGCTTTTTTCCCTGTTACTATTATATCACCAGTAAAGTGTCTGTTTCAAGAGTTCTACTCTGTTTGGGAGTGTTCTTAAATGTGTGTACTTCTGGGCTCTGCAGAGACATTCTGGGTCATCTCTCCCAGCCCACCCACCCTGCAGCAGTAGGAGATCATTACTATTGCTTCTCTTACATCCTACTTTTCTCTTGAATCCCATGTTCCAAAAGTGTCTGATGCCATTTTCTCTTAAATAAATCTAGTGAGTATGCAGGGTGTAAACATAAGTACATACCCACTGCTGTTGAAGCAAAGTGCTGCTTTAACATGCAGTGACTGATAAAAGATGAAAGCTGAGTAATTGTTTCATCTGCTTTTCATAATACAAATAAGTATAAAAGATTTTAATGGCTTTGCTTTATTTTTAAAGCTTAGGGTGTGAGTGACCTAACATATACATCTGTAAGGTGTGGATTGCAGGTGTGTGGGGGCATCCTGGAGACTCTGGAGCTGGAGGCAGTGCTCTTCCAGCATGTCCTCTGGCCCCCACACTCTGAAGAAGCCACTGTTGCTTCCAGGCTCTCATCCCCATAGTGCTACGCAGCAGCAATTGTCAGCCTCAGACTTCTGTGCCTTCATATACTTTTCCATACACAGCATCGCCTCTACTTCCAACATTTGTATCGTCTTTGCGTGTACCAGTGCTGATTTTATGCTGTTCCGTATACTTCAGTCACTTTGTGAATGTAGACCCAAAACAGAATTGTACTTTTTTTTTTTTTTTTTTTTTTTTCAACATAATTATATTTAGGTAACTTTCTTGGTTTATATTCTTCTTACAGCCAGTTTTCTTTGGGTTTTACCTTCTTTTGGTACTTATTTCTTTACAAAAATAATTAGCATCCTCACACATTGCTATATTGAGGGTGATACTACTGGAGTTTGCCTGTATTTTCTGCAGACTTCTGTATTTCCATGTGAGAAATCTTTATGTACTTCCAGAAAAATTAATTAAAAATCGTATGTTTTCCATTATGAAAATACCAACATATGAAGGTGTGTTTATCCTCTTAAATCTAATAGAGAAGATCTAAGTACTTTTAAGTGTACTTTTTAGTAGTAGAAAATAGCTTACTGTCTTACATTGAAGTCACAAAATAGAAACAAAAAATCTGCTTTATTTAAATATGGGCAAGAGACAAAGCAGAAGAACTGAAATTCTTGCTGAATGTACACCAAAAGAAGTTGGAGAAGAGGGGAAAAAAAATGATTTCTGCTTTTCCTTAGAATAAAATGTTGTTTGCATCATTGTGTGCCTTTAAGCTGTAGGGAAAAAGACTGTTAATTAACAAAACTGGATTTTGCCATGCATAATGATTCTTGTGATTTTTAAACATGTTTACCAAGATTTAAGAGTTATTACCAAGTAGTTTGAAATTCCTTTCATTCCATATACAAAAAATCAGAGAGGAATTTGCACGATGTCTATGATCCCTCTTCTAGTGCTAAGTTTTTTGGTTTTTTTTCTTAACTTGTAGCTTATTCTATAAATGGCAGCGTAGATAGCTATCCGTCTTTACACTTGGAATCGAACAGGGGCTCACACTAAGGTTTTGCAAAGATCTGCCAGTGCTGGATGAAATTGTACAGAAATACGCATCCCAGCTGGTTGGCCTAGGGTTCTTGTGAAGAATTGGCTGGTGCTGTCACTGGCTCCCTGTTCTCTGTAGACCGTTCAACTTCGTGACAGGAACGACCTGCCTGCTGCTGTAAGGCTGATTTAGAAAAATCACCAAAGTTGCATGATTTGCTGCAAGGGTTACAGGCATAACCACCTAATTTTTCCATTCGCTGTCCCCACTGAGTATGCTAGTGGAAAATTTGCTCGTAACCCCATTTTTCTGCCTTGTACCTGGCACCTTGTTTTCTGAACTGAGAAACTGTAGTCCAGAGCACCTGAGGATCGCTCTTTCCGGATGGATGCTCACCAGTGCAGTGTCAATTAGCCACATAGCGTTGAGGCAATTAATAAATCTGGATAAATGAGGGAATTTGCAAAATAATTAAGAGGTCTCGGACATGACACATCTTCAGGCAATAGGATATCTTGTGTGATTATGGTTGGTGTAGTCAAGGCTATGTTGTATATGAAAGTTAATGAGTGTAATTGAGGAAGTGAAGGGAAGCATATTGAAAACATCTTTATGCATAAGTTCCATAGGTATGCTGGTTTGCTTCAGATAATACACATCTGAAAGGCTGTTCTGTACTCAGAGGCGTCTAAAATCAGGAAAGGAGATGTGTTCCAAATTAAATTTAAAAAACAAAAGAACAAAGCATATTGTTAGTTTTTACTTGGGAAAAAATAATTATCTGAATGAGATACAGTGGTTATCTAAATCAGTTTGGACATGTGATAAAGAAAGCTTTAATTACACTCTCAATAAATAATGCAGGTCACTGAGGCAAACAACATAACAAATCAAGGTGCAGCAAGAAAAACTGGTAGCTCTTTATCTTGAACTTAAATAAATGTCTGCTTTCTTCTTCCAAATTCCCAAGTTGAGCACTGTAAAATGTCACTCCCTCATCCTTGTTATTTCCCCAGCCATAAGCCCAGGGTTTCATGCAGGAGTTACTTGATTAATGGTAAGAGCTTGGTTCCCTTCCAGAACCAAAAGTGTTTTAAAATTGTTAATAGTATATATTGCGCTGTTCCCTGCAAGTCTGAGAGGAAGTAAATGGCCTGAAAGAATTAAGCAAACACTTCTTAGCTAGCTTCTCACATGTTTCTTTCCTGGGAAACCAGTTGGTTAGGACCTAATGTGTTTCAGTGAGCTCCTAAGATGTTATGTCTCAGGCTATGCTGAATGTGGATGAAAAAAATTGTTTTATTCATCAGGATTTTAGCATTGTACAAAGGAGAGGGAGAGACGTTGATTCAAGTTATCCGTGCCAGCTCTATTATTATATTAAACTTTAATATAGCAGTGAGAGGTACTGCACTTTTCCAGTACAACTATGCTGTAGAGTACGATAAAATACCAATGATTAGATGATAGAAAAGCCCTCTTTTTCCCTTACTTTAAATTTAGGTTCTTAGTCAGGAATGGTATCCATGAAAGTTAATATCTTTTTTTTCTTTTTTTTCCCAGAAATTATGTAATAAAGCTGCTTCATTATCTGTTACAACTCCCCACCTGCAGGCAATAAAATACTTAAGACTGCCAAACTACTTTATTCTTACACCATGTAAAGCTAAATCTGCTTTTAAATACTATTGGTAGTGTTTGTTGCATCTAGAGCCCAGTGGAGATAACAGAGGCAACTCTGTTTCAGTATTAAACCTATTATATTCATATAGCAAGAGTACAAAAAGTTGAACTTAGTAGTTGGATCTGTCAGTCTCATGCATGAGGTAAGCACTGTGCTTCAGGATGAACGTACTCAAGGAAGTTGTTTAACAACTGTGATAGTGAGATGGCTTGAAGTTCCGTAGGTGGATCCAATAAAATAAGAACGGAGACAGTACCAAGTTACCACCATATGTGTTAACACGGTCTTGGCTTTGAGGACTTGTGCAGAAGTTATCTAAATGACATCGCCTCTCCTAGTTGTATTCATTTTTAGCTATGAAAGAACTCTGGCTGCCTTCCCTAGAACTGAGGAAGGTCTCCACAGCTGAGTCTGCATCTCAGTGCAGCATGGAGGGGAAGGGATGGAAAGAGGCTTGGCACAGCTCCCTCACTGGGAGTGCTAAGTTACAAAGGGAGGAGTCTCACTTTTCCATCATATGCCAACTTTCTCTTGAACCTGCTTCTTCCTACTGGTTCTAAAGACCCTTTCTTGTTGTTTTTACCATTCAGTCAGCTTTAGAGTTGCCTTGCTCTTTCCATTAACCACATCAGTGGTGGAAAAAGCACTCTCTAGGTCACTGACACAAGCTCAACACAGCCCCTTAGGAAATGAGGGTAATATAGGAGCAACAGATTCACAGCACAACAGTCATTACTACGCTAGTCTTTTCTGCCCCTTTGGGACGTTCTGGCAGTTCTGTGCTGGTGGTGACTGCTGCAGAGCTCTTCAGGATCATTTCTTTGTCTTAAGGAATTTAGGTATGAAATCAGAAGTCCTGAAAAGTCTGGTATTTTATCTGCGCCAGCCTCAGCTAACTTGATTCTTCTAGAAGGAAATGTAATTTGGCTGTGGTACCTGCAAGAGATGTCAGAGAGCTGAGTAAATGCCTGGACAGTTTCAGAACAAATACACAAATATGGGTATTCCATTGTGAAGAGTGAAATCACAGCTACTGTAGTGTAGGGTGGTCTCTACCCCCTTCATCCTCGCGCAAAGGTGCATATGGTAAATTTACAAGGATCGTGGCACTCCACACTGACAGGCGCATCCTCTAAGAAGAGGACTTGTTCCGGATATCAGATTGGATACTATTACACACCCTGGTGCCCTGCTTTTTTTCAGGAAAAAAGATAATCCTGGTATTCTGAAAAACAAATCCTCACTAAGGAAGACCACATAAGCTCAGGCATGGCATAGGCCTCTATCTACTGGGAGTGGTCTCCTTAAGCACAGACAACTCAGGGCTGCAGATCTGTGGACATCTTAAGTGCGATCTGTGCTGAATATACATGGCAGGATACTCTACTGCTTCTTGGGTTTTATTTTGTTAAAGGACTAAATGTTTTGTTATGATATCCCAACGCTTTATTTAAACTTGTTGTCTTTTGTGATGTCTTTACGGTGATTGCAAGATGCGGAAAGGGGAAGCAGCCATTGCATATGCATGTTTTATAAAATTTGTACAGATGGACTCGAGTTTCACAGATGTCCCTTTCTAATGGGTTTTAAATAGTATCTGTGTCTGAAAAAATGCTATTAAAAACTTTTTGTTAGGATAACTTGTAGGGTAGCAATTTAAGGCTGCGAGTTTCTGTATCTGTAAGCTTGGAAAACAGTTTTTGTTTCTCTGCTTATTTGTTTTATTTTCTTCCATAAATACAGGTATGTTCCTCTGAAAGAGGAAACTATGTATTTGGTTATATGCTTGAGTACTTCTGTTCTGCTAGTTCACCTGGTTAGGTGAGATGGGAATGGAAAGAGAGTGCAGTGTGCGTGTGTTTCCTTTACATAAGCATTAGTATTTGCTAGACAAAAGAGTTGCTTCAGTTCTGACAGTGGCCTAAGAAAATAAGTGCTTAAAAAAATAGAAAATGCTATGTTTCCCAACTAGTTGCACAGCAAATATTTTATTTCAATTGGCACCAGCTCTTCTGTCCTTCCGTTTTGCAGAGATGTTGGAATTTTAGAGGAGCAATAGACACTGTACATTGAAATAGCAAATCATGGCATTGCCTCGTGTATTGTAAAGCATCTAAACCAGTATATTACATGATGTTGTCTTATTTTTTTTTCCATCTTTTTATTATTTGGGGTAGACAATTTGGCTTTCAGTGATGCAAAGAAGAATTAATTTGTTGTTCATGTCATATCTTGACCCATTTTTTAATTTTTTTTTTCCCATAGGTCCTCCCATGCCATCCTCCTCATCTAGTCCATCAGTTACTGAACATTTACACTCCCCTCCTCCATCACCCAATCTCCATGACAACCAGAGGTGGTTATTAAGTAATAATGCCAACCAGCCAGTTCAGGACTCTGATACAGATGAGGACTATACTGCCAGCTCTTTTCTAGTACGGACCGGTACTGTTTCAGTGTCTGTCCCAGGTCATGGTAAGAAGAGGACGCTTTGTCCATAGTTTGAGTACCCTTTTATTTTCCATCCTCTTACAACATTGCCTAACAAAATTAAAGCATCTAAATAACTTCATATTTTATATTGATTTTACTTGAAATTTAGCAAATGATGTTTCTACTTCAAAAGTACTGTAGCATAAGCAACAGTAGAAACTCAATGTATTGAAGACCATTTAAGTTATTTTAGAATGCAGTACTCATATGAAGCAGTAGCTATTGATGATTTCTTATGTAATGCAGTTTGTTGCGACTAGGCTTTACTTACATATTTTGAAGGGTATGATGAAGTTTGTTAAACTGTAACTTTTTAATGTAAAGTGTATCTTCTACTACCTCATCAAGTTTAAAAGGTTCCAGTTGCTGCTTTAGTTTCCCCATAGGTGGGAGAAGAGGATTTATGTTTCTGGATAGGGCACTGCAGGTTAGGGAAACAGCTGTAGTGGAAGAAAGCTGTGTGGTCAAAGAAGAAACAGCTCCAAAGTGCATGTTACTGTGGCTCTTATCCTCCCAACTAGTATGAACAACCACTGGGAGAGAGATGAGAATGAAACACAAGTACTTGCTTATATGTCTTGCTGCAGGAAAAAGAATCTTGACCTTTTTTCTATCTTTCTAATTCTTTAAAAAAAAAAAAAAAAAGAAAAAAGCCACATGGTTCCTTTTTTGGTTGTTGTATGACTGAATAAGCTTTCTTGGGGTTGATCAACAAAGTCTGGAACAAGAATTTTTGGTTTCATGGAGCCATTTCTGTTTTTTGATTGCAATGAACCATCCTACATATCAGTCACTAGAGGGGGTTTGGAGAAATATTTTGCCTGCAGATTGTAAATTGATTTGTTGGACAGAATTATTTTGCGGAGTGAAACGGTCTTCCTAACTACAAATGCTACTTTACTGTTATGTCTCAATCTTCTAAGAGCAGTTGCGCACATGGATTTGACAGTTTTTATTTTGAAAAGACATCATGCTTTGAAAGACGAGTTGAGATTGTAGTGGTAGGAGCTTAAATTCTTGAAAAGTGAGCATTACAGGTTTATTTTTGCATTTTCAACTCGTTCCATTTTTAATCTATGAGGACTTCTCAAAAGCATGGTAATACATAATGCAGGTTATGTAATGCAGATGTCTCGTTTCTTTTCTGTCAATGAATGTGGTATTTGTTAGATAATATATGCATTATCCAAAAGGTAGACTGGTTTAGTTCAGTAAGTCAATACATTTAGATTGCTGTCTTATCCATCAACCCCCCTCCTTTGCAAATGAAATATGCAGTAGCAAGAGAAAGCTGTTAAGAATTTTGGATGTTTGGGATGAAATTTTTAGCTCTCCTAGCCTCTTAAAGTCATTGGATCAAGTAAGTACTAAGTATTCATCAGTCCTCTAGGTTTTGGCACTTTGCTGTTTCTGAAACTTTTGGGAATTGCTTGTCAGTGCGGGTTGGTCAACCTTGAGGAATGTTCTGCAATCGATAACATCCCAGCCAAAATAAGTTCAGCTAATCCCACAGCAAGTCAAATCTTGGCCCCTCAGCTGAGCAAAACAAAGTTGTTTGGTTTTTATTTTTTGACAGGGCAAGAGTTAACACCATAGTGTACATTAAGAGAGTCGTCTTTGGTGAGACTGTGGCTAGCCAGAAGGGACAACCAGCATGCTCTAAAAGTTTATTTTTCTCTTACCTTCTCTCTTTCCTCTGTGCTTTCCTTTCTCCTCTATCTTCTGATGTCTGTAATTCACCCCTTTCCTGTATTATGTCCAATGGAAGTGCTTGCAGTTGCTGCTTCATACTGTCAAAGAGTGGAATCAGTGATACACATACACTCATAATCTAGTATTGCTGGCAGTCATATAATACAGTTAATGAACTTACTTTCCTCTTCCTAAGATCAGACTTGTTTTTAGAAGTGCTTGAACTTGCTGAATGCAGTTACTATGTCAGTAATTGACGAAATTCAAGTATTGCTGCTTTTTTTCTTTTTGCTGGAAGATGAGAAGACCATAGGTGGTTTGCTATGAGTCACTCAGAGCAGGATCAGGGATTGCATTTCTTAAGGAATAGGATGCTTTCATCCAGCATGTATGTGAATATTGCTTGGGAAATCTACTTGCTTGATTCATGTTGTTTCTTACATCTTATACTGCTGACTTATTAGATGGAAAAAATGGTGTTCTTTGTGGAGGAGAAAAAAAGACAGTGGTTGAATTTAGTAATCAAGCTAATTGTTTCTATGCTACTCATAACTTCTACTTAGTGATTTGCATAGTTGCATAGCTTTTTATTTTACTAGTAGATCTCTCCAGATCTGCGCTAGAAAATAAAAGTTGCTTAATTGTGGCCCTTGGTACTCTCTTAGTGTATTTTCTTCAGCTAAAATGCTAATACAGCATGAATAGGATATTCCTCTCAAAGAAGAATGTCATTTTTCTCACCAATCTTATTTTAATGCATCTAAATACAAAGGAACCTTCCATTCTACGTGATTTTAATGGACACAATAACTCAAGTGTTATATTTTTGGATAATTTTGTTAGGTATCTTAGCTAGGGGAAGCATTTTCAAAGCATTTAGGATAGAAAAGGTGCTGACAGAGAATAATTCTATTACCATTTTCAGTTATATTGACTTTTTGTGAGTACAAGTTAAATTACTTTCTCTTCAGCCTGTGCAAACATCTATTTGTTTTCTTTTAGTCTGAGTTGATTTGTTGAATATAGCAACATCCTTAAAATTTAAAGGATTTGATTGTGGTTAGAGTTCTGTTAATCTACACCTTTGGGTTTCTTTTGTTTACCAACACAGATTAGCTTTCATTTAAGAAATTAGGAAGAAGGGAAGTGAGAATGATTAAAATCCATCTGTTGGATGCTCACAAGAAGTGGTCTTGATGGAAGGTACTGCTAGTAGCTTTAGAAATTCATGTCAGACAAGGACTGTTGTGTACAGTTTGCTAGGAAACATTTGATTTCTCTTAAAGAGGTGCTTTAACAGGTGTGAAATTCAGGAGAATACAAATTTGAGGGCTTTCAGTTTCCTTGATTTTTTTGTTGTTCCTTTTCTCCACTGTGCAGTTCAGTCTTACTCTACTGGTTCTGTCCCATCAGTCAGCCTATTGGTCTACTGATTTTGGAACAAAAAATATTCATATTTGGAGATCTCAGTGTGCATTATCAGTAACTGCAGACATCAAATGCTCTATTGTATAGTTCTGGTAATCTGAGAACTTTCGTTCATGATGACTCATTAGAATTTGGTGGGAGAGGCTATATAAACGTATCTGTCATACTGAAATTGCCTATTGTTTTTCTCCTACTACAATACCAAAAATTCAAAGTGAAAATGTTTAGCTTTGCTGCAGGCTGCTGAGAGAATGCAGACCAAATGCTCAAGCATGAAAGAGATTATGAAGGCACGCGCAAAGCATAGATGTTGGGGTATTGGACTCGATCATCTCTTGAGGTCACTTCTAACCCCTGCAATTCTTTGATTCTTTGAAATGGATATTTTTAGTTTTGCTCAAATCTACCCTTCAACTATCATGCTTTATTTTTCTGCCAAGATATCTCAGTTCATATATACCACCGTGACTAAGCAATCTGTAGTTTCCATATCCTCCAACTTCTAAGTTGTTCTTCTCACTAGAAACAAATGAAATTGAACAGTAAACGTGGGAATCTGTGTTAAAAGTTAGTGGTGGACTTAAGACAGCTCTTACAATCTTGCAGTTCTTGTAGTTTCTCTTGAGAGAACAGAAAGACCTCCTGTTTTACACCAAAAGCAAGGGACAGTATGTGTTCCCCTCTGTACCTGTGCTACTTCCCAAGAAGGTTGGAAATAACCTGTTGTTATGAATGTTAAGAGCCACAGTAAAGTAAGTCATCTCAACATCTTAGAAGGACATCATGGGCCTTGGTCTCTGCACTTACTGGCAGTCTTGTTTCAGTGTCTGCGAAAGACTGCCTAGCTCTCATTCTGAACTTTCCTTGCTGTAGTTTTTCCAGAAGGGAAGCCACACATAATATTGAACTAAAACTGAGTGGCCAGGCAGTTGTCTGCCATGTAATAAAGAGCAATTTAGTTCTGATTATTGGAGAAGAAAAGGAGGGAGAAAAATGCTGGATGAGAAGGAGGTGCAGACAGGGTGGGGTAGGATCAAATGCTTAAAAGCTGTTTGGGCATTTCTGCTGATGTGTATGTTTGCTGCTTTTTCCTTCTATTATTCGAAGAACTCACAGTCCATGTGAATTCCATGAAAACTCCCTAGGTGCCCCTTCCTTTCATTGTCATCTTAAGCATTGTTCATTGAATTAATCTTTTTTTTTTTTTCTTATCTTGTAATTCATGATAAATTTTGTCATTGTTGTATCAGTACACATAATTTGTCTTCAGGTCTGACACTGGTCCAAAGACATCTTGCTTTAAAAAATGAATTCAGTCCCATTTGGTTTGAAGTAGTCTCTGATAATAAATTAAGAATAATAGATCAAACTAGGAGTTGTGTTAAAGCACATCATGGGGATATGCTATAATCTTGGTTTTATTTAACATCATCGTTAATTATGTGAAGGAGTAAAAATGGCACTAATAAAGTTTCCCAGTGATACTAAGTAGTGAGAGTTCTGAGTACCAATTGGGGACAAAAAGTTAATAGGAAAGGACAAGGAAAGATCGTTAATTGTATAGCCAGAAACTAATAAGGTGATGTTAGAACTGAAAATTTTAAACTGGCCTGAGATGTAGAACACTGGGGGGGGGGGGGGAGCAGAAGAGGAAAAGTGGTCCTGGAGATTTTTAGTAACACTGAACAGCAAATCAGACATAAATTTGCAGTGTGGTCTGACTAACAAATATAGATTGAGCCAGGCATGCAAATGCATTGGAAAAGAGAGAATTGTGGGTATAACATCAGTGGAGTATAAATTCTGATCTGGGGCATCTTGCTTTTTAAAAATTACTGTCAATTTCTCTTATTATGGTATTATTGCTGGCTAGTCTGCTGTTCAGATAAATCAGAGTGAAAACATTTAGGAGGGTGGAGATAATAATATATGGGAATAGGTAAGAGAACAAAACTTAATATATGAGAATAGGTAAGAGAACAAAACTTCTACTCATCACGTAGTCTAAAGGCTAATTAAGTGCTGATGGAAACCAGCAACTCAACGTGGAAGGAAGCATTTTACATACCATACAGATATAATTAAAAGCAATAGAATGAAAATAAAGAGAGGAAGGATTCAACAAAGTGTCAGGAAAAACTATCTACTAGTGAACTGTATTATGATGTCAAAGGCTGTCCCCAGAGAAATCGTAGAAGCTCTGTCACCTGTAACATCAAATTAAAATAAATAAAAAGGTCAGAATCATGCACATGAGATTGCATTTGCCCAGAAAAAGGCAGACTTGGATAACCTCCTAGAGCTCTTGTCTGTGTGTTTCAAATCAGCTATACATGACTTCGTAGCTTATTACGGAGATTATCACACTAAGCTGTAATGTCTGCTTCATTAGCAGCGCATATGCATTGTCTGTTTACGTTTGACAGAAAACTGCCATTTGTCCTGTATTCCTATACTGCAAAACAGCTGCTTTCCCTTCCCACTCGCTGAAACATCTTATGTCCTGCAAAATGACAAAATAAGGCTGTCTATTCTGAATGAAAACTGACAAATGTCTTGGGCATGTACATGCTCATAAGAATACTTAGTAAGCAAATGTATTTGATACCCAAAATGCTTGTGATGCTGAGTAAAGGTATTGGACAAGCTTTCAGTGTATATGGAGTAAGTTCATTCTATAAAAATAGATGCTGACTTTTTTTCTGAGGCTGGAGACTGTTATATTCCAACTAGTGTGTAGTGATGCTTGCAGCGCTTCCTCAGTAGCTGCAGAAGCATTTAATCTCTTATATTCAAAAATCAGATAGTGCAGGGAGGCCAATATCCTTTAGGTAAAGATCGACAAATTTATCTCTTCCATATGCTCGGGGCAAATATAGTTGTTTTTAAAACTTAAAAAAAAAAAAAAAAAAAGTCATGACTGCTAACCAATTTATTTTTGATCCCTTTTTGATATTTGATTTCAGTCTCATGAATCCATCTTTTTATCCTTTTTCTTTGGTTTTTAAGCCAAACTTCTGTCGACATTGTTCCCTTAATGTACAAAAATGTACATTTGTTCGGTTTAATTAAGCATTCATTTTGCTTGCCAAGAGCAAATTAAAGTTCCCCAATCTCACCCTCGCTCCTCCAAAATCAAATTTTGCAAAGTGGTGGGCAATTAGATCTCATATCTGATTGTTGTAAGTCATGTGTTTCTTTTAAAGATTTTTGTAGTTTTCGATCTCTGTTACTTAGTAGAAGAGCCGAGACCAATTATTTCTCCTCAGATTTTGGCCTTTGTAGCCTTCAAAGAACAGTCTCCCCCACACCTCCTGTATCATTAGCTGCAAAATATCTTTCCAATGATGACTTCGGCCTCTTCGCAAATCAAAGGATTCCGATTGACGAATTATCTGTCTTACACTCAAAAGCATGCCAGATGGGACAACCTGCCAACTGTGCATCGTACTGCAGAGATGATCTGATACAGAGACATCTCCCCTCCTCCTCCCTCCCCCATTGTATATCATATTATAAAAAGTCATGCAGGAAAATCTGTGAAGAGAAATTCATTCTGAAACAAAGTATAATATCAATACAGAATATAGTCTTAATGAGTTGGGGGTGGGAGGGGTAGCTGTTTGCAAATGTCAGATGGCTTAAACTGAACAAACTTGTACCTGGGAGTCAACAATGCATTCCTTCCCTTCTTGCTAATGCTTGCACGCAGATTGTTTCTTTTGACTATCTTGATTACAGGCATTCCTAATTGCAAGATAAGGAGCTTGAATTTAAATTTATTTGCAGCTTGCTAATGGGAGAGCCCTGAAGTCACAGGCAGGAGCGAGGATGGATTGTTCTTGTGGGGAAAAGTAGGCTCTAACAGATTTACAGGAGAAGTTAATTTATAATACAGGAGGTAAAAGGAGAAGGAAATAGTCGCAGAGGAAATTTGTTTTCATAATAAATTACGAAGCTGAGGAGTTCACTCAGCTGCTGAGGCTGACTTGCAGCCCCTGTGAGTTACCTAGAGGGTCAGGCAGTGCACAGGTTTGCAGCAAATAGCCTGGGTGTGGTCAGGATTGGATGCAGACAACTTGCATCGCTGCACTAAGTTTCTAGTTAGGATTTTTCATGGTCCTATTTTAGAGAAAGATCTAATGTTTTATCTCAATGCTGCACTACAGAAAATGTAAAGAAAACCAGGCGTCTCATTTAAGATAACACTTGCCAATCTTGCACATGCTCAAGTTTGTTTGCCATTGAGTGGCAACTTCATGAACTGGATAACTTTCAGTACTCAGAAGCTCTCCCAGAAACCCACAGTGAGTTTAATTTACAAAAAATCTCATAACTATTTTGTGAAAGGAGGGTAGAGAAGTGATTTTGTCATCTAATTTCTTAGGCCACTTCTGTTTGGAGCAATGGTGTTGGTTTTTATTCATTCTCTTTTCCCTGATATGAGAAAACATCGTCATTCATTTAATTCTTTGGGTTTTTTTTAGCTGGATTAAAATTAGTTCATGTAATCATAGTTATTGACTGTCAGGAGTCGGTGCTTTGGAGAGCACCAAATGGTTACCAGCTCGGTATAGGGCGTAACTTATAGGACATCATGTACTTTACTACCCAGTCCTACTGATTGCAGAAAACCCTTCAAATGGAACGCAGTCTTTTGTTACCGTTGAAGAAAAAGAGCTGTGCAAAATGTGTAAAGTACCTAATTTATGCTTTAGTTCTGATGAATACTGGTTCCTGACTGTTTCTGAGGAATACCAGGTTGCTTTTTGAGGAAATGGAAGTCATCTGGGATAATTGGGAAGTATTACAGGAACCAAATGATTGTAATGCAACTGCAGCATGTATTTTATTCTATAGTGTTGTAGATGTCCCCACAGCAAAAAAGAAAAGGGGAAGAAAAGCATTAGATAAAAATTTAAAAATTAAAAAAATTTCCTTGTAGGGTTTTAATTTCCATTTGAACTCTCTTCTTACTAGCTCTAAGGTGGAGGATGATGTTTGGGCACTTTGAACATGCTGCTCATTGGGAATGAGAAGGACTCTGGCAAATTCCATTGGCAGATGCTTGACACGGTCCTTCACAGGAGAAATATTGAGGATTTTACATGAATCAGTAAGCAAACAATAAATAGATGATTGTGAAATCCTAACAGAGCTTATCTCTGAGTTGCTTTGAAAAGTATAAGGCTAAAGCTCTGAATATCCTTTATCTTTTTAAGTATAATCAATAATTTTAAAAGCTTCAGGGACTGCCCTTAAAGCATAATTCCTCTGCTCTTATACTTCTCATAGAAAAGGCTTCTCCATTTAGTATCTTTTTGTGTCTGGACATAGCAATGACATGAATTTCTTTGTCACTAACCCATTAGGAGTACACAGGAGCAGTAACCCTTCTTTTCAAGGATGCAGAGATCTGACTAGAAGGCGCATCAGCCTTCCTCTCTCATCTAAGGCCAAGGATTCCTATTGTCAGATGCAGTGGGCATGAAAGCAGCAATTTTACAGCACAAAAACTCCAATAACATTTACTGCGGTTGGCTGAGATTGCAATGCACACAGGCACTGCTCAGTCTTGGTTGCTTAAGCACCAGCTTCCCCTGGCTTTTTGCCAGCCTGTGCATTCCAAAGAGACAAGTCCTTTAAGTGGAAAGAGTTTTCCTTGTAACTTGCTGTGGGGTAAACAGACCATTCAGGCATAGTTTATTGCATTACATACTTGACTATGCATAGTGGAATGTAGCAAAGTAATTGGTAGAATTTTTTAATCATTAGAATTCATAGGTATGAGATACATCCTCTGAGCCAGAGGAAAGAAAAAAAAAAAAAGACAAGTATGTTTCTTTCTGCTAAGCTGTTGATCATTTAGTACAAAGGACTGAACGTGTTCTCTCAGGGAATACTGTCTGTTTACAATGGTGTCCCTTCCTCTACTACAGTTAGAGAAAACTGAATTAATTTGCCTCTTCATTGCTTTTCTCTAGCATATAAATCCTCTAAGAGTTAGCAGCATCATACTGAGTGAAAAAGAGTTCTGTGTATGTATTGGGACAACTTGATGTAGTAAAAAAAAAAAAAAAAAAAAAAAAGTTCCATTCAGAAATACTGTAAGTGCAGAGTAATTGCAAATAAAAAGGGAGAGATGGTTACAGTGAATCCTACCATCAGCCTAACTCATCTTTGCACTGATATAGTCTGTTTTGCGGTAATAGCTGTAAACTTACCCCATTGTTGCCATAACCTGGAGACTGCACATTAAATATTCTTTAAGATATTATTTCACACACTTTTCTTAAAGCTTTAATTTAACAGTACAGTACCCCTGCAAACAACATAAAATGGAATGTATTTCCATGAAACCATATGTTATGATAGCTGAATATTCAGAAGGCTGGCTTGGCAATCTCTGAGTAAAAGTGTCAGCTGCTGTCATTTGATTCTTGTAATTAAATCAGAAAGTTTCAAAGAAGGCTTATGCTTTCTCTTGGTTTTGTTTCTCATAATTGGTGTAAGGAAATGTGTTTTGGTCATTCTTAATTCTAAAAGCCAGTGGTATTTTGGTTGTGTGCACCTTTCTTTCTCCTCAGTAAAATATCCTGCACTGTGTTCAGGAGCAGTATAAGATAGCATCAGTGGTAATCTTGAGTTTCTGGGTAACATTGTGGAGGATTGCCCTCTACTGAGCTGGGGGGGAAAGCCAAGAACAGGACTGACCTTGTACTCCTCTCCCTCTGCATGCTTGTACTAGAAGCAAGTGAAAGCACTGGAAAGCAAGTGAAGCACTTCTAATGAATACAGCTTTTGATTCTCTGAATCTGCACAGTAACTCCATTGGGTTTTTACAGCTGGACATTTGCTGTAATTGCTGCTGGGATGAGATGTGCAACATGGAGTTTTGGAGCTAAGTACTTAACTTGATTTCACTGGCCAAAACTATATAGCAAAGTGGAAGCTACAGACTTGATGAAATTCACACTTGTGCAGCTTAACTTCCTTCAGCCGTTTCTGATGTAGGCACTCTAGATGGGGGTGATTTAAAAAAAAAAAAAAAAAAAAAAAAAAAAGGTTACTTGTGGATATGAGTTTGCTGCAGGTGTCCAAAGATCTGGATTTTCAATGATTCATTAACTTAATAGTTATTTTCTACTGGTACTGAGAAATAAACTTCACCATTTTAATCTTTTTGACATTCAAAGATAAAATAGTGCCCACACAAAAAGGATTCACCAGAGGAAGAAATAATTGGTTCCCATTAAGCTTCAATTTCCAAGTCCTTTGATGTCTTGTATCTCTGGACATGTCTTTTTTTTTTTTTTTTTTAGCATGTTTACCTGGATAGTTCAAAGATAATCTTCTTTGTGATGCATTTCTTAAGGAGATAAAAATACGAAGTTGTTACTTATGCCCTACAATCTGTAGTTTTTAAAATTTGCTGCAGTATTTTTGTTCTGATGCCCTTCCTGGTCCATTTCCTTAAGGCCTTAAATCAGTGGTTTGTAACGTGGTGTGGTTTTTGTTTTTGTTTACAGTTTTGTATGAATAACTCAAAATAATTGTCATTGGAATGCTTCAGGGCATCACATAGGGATCTGTTCCTCATTCAAGTCACATTATTTCTTCCTTGAATCAAGTCTTGTATTTAAAAGTGTGTGTTGCCTCCAGTAATTGCAGTAAATTCTGGCCATTGTGCACTTAAACTAGCAAACCTAGAGGCAGGGAGGGAGGACTGGTTAGATATTTTTAAAACTCATTTCTAGCTTCCAAAAAGTCCTTTATAGTAATCTGCTTTGTGAGCCCTCTGGCCCGGGAGGCCCTGCGGGACATTCTTGGGCAGGGCTGAGCTCAGCCAGTATACTGGCTTTGCTGGGAGCCTCAGAGGGAAATTCTTCCTTCCTCTCTACAGCTATTTGTGTTGTTAGCCAGGCATGAAAATGGTTGGTACTGAAGAGGGAAACCAGCGGAATGGCATCTAAGTAAAACAATATAGCCTATCCAAGTCATCCAGGTGCTTTATTGCTAGTAATACTCAGATCAAAATTGGTGTTAATGAAATTTATATTTGGATTTGATCATAACTTGTGGAGGCTGCTTTGGTTTGTTACCTTATTTTTGTATGCATTTGACCACGGCAGGTCAGGGTTTTTTCCTACTTGTGTATGGAATGTTCCTTAAAGAAAGTCAGTTAAAATGCAAGCTTGTGAAGAATGAAAATGCTTAAACTTCAGTGCCTTCACTCTGTGTCTCTAGGGTTAAGGAATCCTGTTGTACTAGCTGTGTGCTGAGCAAGTTGGAGAAGCTAACGTATATTCTACATGCTATAGTAACGTTGTTTTTCTCATGTGGTGTTCTGCACCATATTTAATCTGTTTTGTCGTATGTTAAAGGAACAGCCAGTGACTATGAATTTTGCACCTGCAGTTTTAAATAAGAACATGTTTACATGTGTGTTTGAGAAGTGTTATGGAGATGATGCTGCTTTCACTGCAAGTTCAATAAGTACACAGGCAGGAGCAAAATGAATAGAAAGATTAAAAGATGGCTTGTTTTTAGCTTTTTTGTATGTGGTTATTAATGTAGAGTTTTTTCTCTTATATTGACCAGAAATTGTAAAATCGTGTGAATAGTAAGTAGACTATAATCAATGTGCTAACCTTTTTATCATAGTGATATTTGACTCTCACTTCACACAAGTGCAAATGCAAAAATCCCAGCAGAATTGAGTTGTGATTACCATATGCCTACATTCCTGTTACTGTATTCTGATGATTACAGCAGATCTTAAAACATACTTACAGAAACATGAGAAGGAGTATACTCTCACTGATACAGACTTGAACAATTGGATAGCATCTGCAGAAGGCCTTTGGGAAAAACTCGTAAGAGTTATGAAATGCAGGAACTTTAGGATGTAGTGCTTTTTCACTGCCTTGTCAATACCTCTCTGCTTCTGTTTGGTACCTCGGGAGAAACGTTGAGTAGCAAAGGGAAAAGAAGTATTGCAAGTCCAGTTTTTCCTCTAGTCAAAAGCACGCTTGCTGCTGAGATAAGTATCAGACAGCTGCTTTGCCATCATTTTTGCCTCCAAGAGCAAAGCTCTGCTGCTGCTTTGTAGGTTAATAATCCTAGAGTCATGTGCTGTTTGCTCTCCTCTGTGTAAACCTCTGGAGGGAAGGAAGTTGCCTCTTGCCTATATGTCTGTTAGCAGTGACTATGATATGTGAGGGAAGCCAAGTGGTGATGCATCAAAGCCTCTAATTTTGAATCCACAAAAGGCACTAGAAAATTAGATCCCTTTTTCTTCGTATATTCATTGTTTACCATAGCATGAATGATGGTTTCCACTGCTTGTTTCCTGCTGTCGAGTGTCAGCAGGCGTCGTAAGCATGGCTCCCCAGTGGGAAAAATAAATGAATGAATAATGGAGTGCTCATCCACATCCCCGTATCAATTTCTGGTGTTGTCAAATGTTTACATCTTTTATGGAGAGCCAGGCACGAATCCCTTTTTCCACCAGCAGTGAATGAAGCTGGTCAGGGATGGTTTCCTCTGATACTACCACTCATCTTGAAATAGCTTAAGCAAGGGGGTGTTCCCTCCAGGCTGTGTCTGGTGTTAACTCCTTGTAGCTGCTGAGGTTTAGCAGGGAGCAGGTATGCACATGTAGATGAGAAAGCAGAGATGTCCTGACTCCAGTTCTCCAGCTCAGTCCCTGATGACTCCTCTTGTTAACTCTCTTGAGTGGTTTCTGAGCACTGAGGCAGAAGTGTGATACAACAGATGCAAACAGATGTGAGCTTTTGCTCCCTGAAGTGATAAGGATGCATGGATGAGATTTTTTTTTTTTTTTTTTTTTTTGCTTTTTCCTTCCACCTCTTTGGAAATTTTTTTTCTCTTGTACTGTCTTAAGTTCTTCTCACCCTTTAAGTATGCTCCTTTAATTTACTTCTTTCTTTCCTTTTGCCCCATCTCCTTTGAAGCATTTTTTTTTTTCTCACTCCCACTTCCTCCTTTTTCTTTTAGTGGGCTCTTTTCATATTATTCTCTCCTTGCTTGGGCTTCCTGCCTCCCCCTCCTCATTCTCTTTGTTGTTTTCTCTGTGGGACAGGTACATCTCGTGAAAAGGTGTTCAGAATGTATCTGCCTTGGGGCAGTTATTTAATGAAAAAATCTGCTTTCCTTCCCATGTTCCTATCCCTCTGAAGCCCCATGCAATAAATGCCAATTACAGTTTTGCATAATTATAATAGCCATGTCATATTTCTTCTTTAATATTAGTTTATTCCCATTAAAGAAATAGGATGCTGTGCAGCACGCATGTTTTCTGACACAAACAAACAAAAAATATTTCTAATCCCTACTCAGTCCTCAGAATTTTCTTTAACCCTTCTGTTCTGTGTGCATTCCAGCCATCTGCAGAAAGGTTAGCAACACACAAATAGAATCACACACAAAAAGTATAGCTCCCTTATAATTGGGAATTGAAACTAACATCCGGTCTGCTTCTGATCCCACTTACACCCGTGGCAGGAAAGCTGTTAGAAGGGATAAAAAATGATCAAAAAGAAAAGCAGCTGACTTTTCTCTTGGTGGTTGCTGTGATTATTGGGGGAGCTCGCAGTTGCAGAGGAGGCAATGGAAGATAAAGATACAGGCAACTATCAATCTCAGGTGGTTTTAACAGTGCAGAATACTGTTAACCTTTGGGGTGCTGGGGTTCTTGTCCTGCCCCAGGGAACTCAGGTATTCTTGTATGTCTTCATATCCTTACAAGAGGATTAAAAGTAGAAATGAAGTAGATGTTGGTACTGGTAATAGCACTAATTTTCAGAAATGTGGCCACTTTTGCTGTAAAGAGCAGCTGATTTCAGACTTCACAGTGAGATGCTCCCACTTAACCTTAAATGTCACAGTCTTTTCATGTGCAAGCTTGATATCAAGTAGCTCTTTATGCTCACTGCGCAGAAGTTAACATCTCAATTTTTGCTATTCTCCAACCATTTTCTTTCTCTTTTATTTCTAGTTCATACAGTTTTGTATTTCTGTTCATAATGTATAGTATTGCGTATATGGGTGGCTTTTAAATATCTGATGATAATGATTACTATAGAAGTAAATGTTTTAGAAATAAAAATATTTTCCCCCCATGTATTTTTAGAAATAAAAAGTTGTTTCCCCCATAATCCTGTAGTATTTTTAGATGATATATTGAAAGTAAGGTTTTTACCAGACAAAAATCACCTTTGGAATCACAGATTTCTCTGGAGAGATTAATGACATAAAGGGATTATTGAAAGCAGTTAAAGGATCTGTGTTCTCTGTAGTGTTTCGTGTTCAGGTAGTCTCACTAGATAATGTTTTTGTTGAAGAAGTGACAGGTAATCAGCAAGTAGGAATCAACAGTATCGCTGCATGTAAAAGAAAACTTTTTTTGTAGGTGGAAGGATGGCAGCATTAGAGTGGCATCAAGAGGCAATTGCAGTGGGGGGTGGCACATTTATTCCTACATTTGAGCTGAATGATAAATGGATGGACTATGGATAAAAAGAGATTAGATGTGCTGGGAAAAAGTCAGCATTTTAGCTTCTGATTTGAAACTTCAGCTAAAGCTGTCGTAAATGCCCAGCACTACCCTGGTGGCACCCATGTTGAGTGCAGGTGGGATCCTGCCTGAGAGTCCTTGGGGAGGGAAAGAACTGCATTTCTCCTGAGGGGAGTTTCATACCCTCTGAGCACAAATTCAGCAGCTTCCAAAGCTGCTCTCTGTGCTGGGGATTTCCAAAGCTCTAAGTGCTCGGAGGGTATGAGCTGGAACCTTAACGTGGAGCAGAGGAGTGTCTGCGGCATTCTGGGAGACTACCAATTCCAGGAGCTCTTCCAATTGCTCCAGCAGTGTGTTTGGGACCACTCTAATTTGAAGGAAAGAAAATTTATACAGTATAATTATGTAATAATCTGGAATGTGGTCAGGAAAAAAAAAAAGTTCTTTGAAGCAAATCATGAAAACAAGATAGCTGCTGCTTTTATGTCCTAGGACAGAAGTTCCTCTTGGGTGCCTTTGTCCTTCCCTTGTTGTCAGGTTGACAGCCTTTTCTTGTTTTGTTTTTTTTTGGTTTTATTTGTTTTTTTTTTTGTCATCCTTCACTGTTCTTTCTTTAGCATTTTTTAATCCTCTTGGATGCTAGTAGAAGCATTTTTGACATGTCTCAGTGGTTATCTCTACACACTTGCCATTGTGATTTCTTTTTTCCTTACCCAAATGTTTGTATCTTCAAGGGATATCATTGCCTAGTGGCTATTATTTCTTAAAAAAACAAAAGGTCTGGGCGAATATTTGTTACTTTTCTTAAAGGATAAGAAGTATAATAACCATTTCATAAAAACAATTTTTTCATCTGATGTTATAATTTAGAAACAAGTAATTTTACTTGTGAATTTACTATCAGTCGAGAAATTTGATTGAAGAATTCCTAAGCAGTTCATCACCTCATTATTACATGTAGCTGCAATAATACATTGTGTAACAGAATGAGGGGAACCTAGGATGTATTAAAACTTACTGTTTCCTTTTAAAAAAATGTTTGCAAATTCTTCATCTAGTTTTATAACCGTTCAAATCCGTATACACCTTTAATTTTTTAATTATAGAAAATACATTTCATTGTTTTCATATTCATTGTCTAGAACTAAGATATGTTGACTCTGCAAAGGAAACTAGCTTGTAAAAGTAGCACCTTACGAGGAAATAATTTTCATTCATTAATACAACACTCTGAACTGATTAACAAGACCAATATAATTTTGTATTTCACAAGTAATGACTTGAATTATTTTTGCAAAACTGTTCCTATTTTATTGGCTGTTTATTTTCTATTGTGTTTCTTTTCAGATTTATGGAAAATGCTAGTTAATTGTCATATCCTTCATTTGGTGCAATGAATATATTTTACTTGACAGCATTACGTGTTCAGCACTACATTTCTACTTTTTACAAAAGCTTTTCCTATTCCAGTTTCCTATTTACAGTTATACACACCGTTGGTTGTTGAGGTTTTTGTTTAGTTCTTGGCATTTTGAGGTCTTTTTCAAGTTGCTGTGAGTTTTGCATTTGTATGTTAGGTATGTACAATTCAGGTCTAGATGGCAATTCAGCAAGTTACAAGACTGAAACAAGCTCTCATTAGCAACTCTTGAACTCTTGTGATTCTCAATATCACAACTTATAGCACTTCATATCTGTGATTGAACTTTACTAATTTGCAGGTCCGTAACTAGTAGTTCTCAATACAGAAGCAAAACATTGGTAGGAAATTTTCCCAACTGTAGATTGTAATTTCCTTAGTGTCTTTGCCCTGCTAGAAGAGAGAACAGGAAAAGTACACTTTTCTGCCTGGGGCTTTTTGTACTTTTTTGTACTTTCATGCTGTGGAGATGGAAACTGCTTACAACTTAAGTTACTTATTTATACTAAGTGCTGTGGCATTTTGTCTGAACCTAGTGTTTGTAAAGCATCATTACACGAGTCCTTTTCTGGTTACAACTAATAAGCATGCCACATCCTAAAAAGACAAAGTGTGAGACGTAGCTTTAATTGCTCAGTTCTGGTGCCAAGAAAAAGTGGTTTGAAGAAAGCTTAGCACCCTTATCCCTGGGGAGTAATAAATTATCACAGGCAGCTCTAGACACAAGTAGCTTCTCACTTGAGTACTAGTAAACAGCAAGGACGTGTCACAAGCATAGCAGATATTCATCAAGTAATATCAAAATGTACTACTACTGACTTAGGGTACTTTTTGTACTTCTATTAATAGTATTTTATTTTTGTATATATAGGCACAAATAGCTATAGTACAAACAATATTACAAGAGCTGTAACAATGCTACAATCAAAGATGACCCGAGTTCATTTGCTCTGTAAGAGCAGATGCCTTTCCCAGTGCCATGTGCTCCTCCTGTTTCACTGCATTCCTATGTAAGGCCAAAAAAAAAAAAAAGAAAAAAAGAAAAACATGGGTCAGGAGGGACCTTCTATCAGTCGTGGCTAACAGTGGGACTGGAACCAGTAGCTTTCTTCCATATTTTTTCCTGTGGTGTACTGTCCAAATAAGTCTTTTATTTGCTTTATAATGATTTTGGCATGTTTGTATGCGCGCTTCCAAATTTCCACCAAAAGTAATGAATAAATACATTATTGACATAGTGGCTGCGATAAGCACAGTTCATAGTGAGATGACTTTAAGGAAGTAATTGACGAACATAAAGTACTTTCTGCAACTAGGCAAAAACCCATGCTGGACCCTATTGTTTTCTGCACAAATGAAAAGAAGAAAGAATCATAATGCATCTCTCTAGTGAAAGTTGGTTCTGATCTGGATAAGTCACACAGTAGCTGGTAGCTGGGGTCCACTCTTCTAGTAAATGTTCCAGTAAACAAGATTCCCCTGGTTTTATTAGGAAGAAGCAAGTATTGAAAAGCTATTGGCGTAAGCTAGGCTACTACTTTGAGTGTAGGGTGTAGTGTCTGGGCTGTGAAATACATGGGCATCTTTTCCCATGTTCAGCAGAGATCTGTAATGAGTACAGATGCATTTGGGAACATCTGAAGAATTTATCGAAAGGGTGTTCACACATTCTATGCAACCTGATATATTGACCAGCTGGAACAATGAAATCTGATATGAGATAGCTGTATGTGTAAGCATGTTGTAGAGAAATACACGGGCACAAGCAGTGGCACATTGCTCATCAAACTTCTCTTGGTGCAATCTGGAGAAGGGCTGCCATATTCTCTCAGTATTATCAGTCTTCATCCCTGAAGACTATTCAGTAGTGCTTATGTGGCCCATCTTTGGGTGAGGTTTGCATATTAGCAGCCTTAAAGCAGGAATCATGCCTTATGTGATGGTTTTCTCCTAAAGAAAATGTTTTGGAGACATGGTAAACAATGCACAAGTGGCAAAGAAAAAAGTCTGTAAGGATTGTATTAAGAAAAAATGACAAAGAGTAATGTCAGTCTACGAGCTGGAATGAGAATCAGGACATTGTGGGTGCCTTCCTTCTATATGCTTTCCCATATTTGCTGATCCCATATTTGCTGTCAGTGATACTCAAACCCAGAATGTGCTTATCTGTGCAGCTGTCTGTTGGCCAAGGGCAGGTGTTTTGCATTCAGCAACCACAACCAGCTGGATTCTGGAACAGGTATACCTGTTGCCTTTCATGGGATGAGAGCTTGAGTTTCTTCTCGTGCCTGGTCTTCCTCCCTGTTGAGGTCTGGCTGCTAGCCGGGTAAGATTTTGGAGAACAAACATTCTGTGCGTTTAGGAAGGGATTCCAATATAATTGCTGAATGTGAAAATTATTCAGATTTCCTGTTGTCTTTGTGGAAGTGTATAATACACATAACAGGCTATGAGAAAGTCCATACTTACCAAAATTAAGTAGATCTTCAACCAAGATTTTACTAAGATCTATAAAACATTGTTTAATCTAGGCTTGCAGTTTGTGCTGTTATGGAAAAATCATGCATTCAGGCATCTTCTTTTGTAAATGTTGCAGCTAAGTCTGCAACAGCCTGCAGCATCTGTTAAGTATCTCCTTGGTATTTAGATCTTGGAAAAATCTTCTTCAAGCTTTGTGTGAAGTCAGGTTCTTAATTTCTGAAGTTCTGAAAATTAACAGTGCAATTTGATTAAATGGTTATTATTAAGTGGTAATAATTATTTAAATGTGTGAGTAGAAGACGGAAGAAAGCTTGGAGCTAAGAAGTACCTATTTAAAAACTGCTATTCACACAGAGCTTTACGCTGCTTTTCTTGCAAGTTGAGGCTACACAATTAATCAGTGCTTCTGTTAAGTTGATAATCTGTCTCCTTTGCTGTTGTAAATAACATACACTTGCTGGTGGAGCTGCTGACAGCTATTTAGACTTTCAGCTTTCAAGAATGCTATTAATTGTCTATGTTTGCAGCTTTTAAAAGCATTTGCTTCTGAAGTAATTTTTGCGGTTATGTATCTTAAATTCTTCACTGTTTTTGTTGTTTGCTTTCTTTACATGTGTATTTCCGAAGTGTGAATCTTTCTAACAGATTTAATTCACCTGAGACTCTAAAGCGGCCCAGTAGCTGTTCCTGAAGATGTTACCTCATTTATGATGTTGCTTTCTCTTTCTGGAAGACAGATCATTCTGTAACACAGCATGTAACCTGTGAAACCTTGTGCTATGGGGAAGGGTGTCCATGTACAGCTCTCACCCCCTCCCTGCGTGGTGCCAGGAGCTCTGCCGGGAGCAGGTGGGATGGTTTGTGTGTGCCTTGCTATCCTTGGGCTCTCTTTATGGGGAAGTGAAGGTAACTTGACCAGTATCAAAGCATCATCTCTTTGAAGATCCCCTTCCATTCCCTGATTTGGGATGGCCGTTCAGCAAAGCGCCAAAAAATCCCTTTGCTCCTCCTTTCTGCATAAACTGTGGCCTTTGTGTGCTTTGTGCCATTGCAGAGCAACAGGCCTTTATTCTCTTTGGCCTTCATCACTAGATCATCTTTTATTCCAGGCTCAGCCAAGAGCTATCGGATGCTCCACTGGTGGCTGCAGCCTCTGCACCTCAGCCAGTACTGCAGAGCAGTGGGCATCCAGAGCGCAGGATGTGCAAAGCATCTCTCCTGCCTGTGATCCCACAGTAAGCCATGGGCTGTGCCAGGGACATAAAAAGAGATTTCGTGCCTTACTCTGCTGCAATACTATATGAGACAATTCCCCCTCCTGAAATGTTTGTTTTTAGCCCCCGGTGGTAGTTAGAAAAGCATGTTAAATATCAGACTCCTCAGCCCGCGACCATCTGTTTCCCTCCTAATCGCATGCCACCCCCACATGCTGCTTGCTTGTCATCACCGCCGGGGTTAGAGCAGAAGACAAAAAGCAAGACATGTTCCCATGGATAGCTCAGCCACCAGACAGAGCAGGGAAGTGTGCTCAGGGGGAGGGGGTGTAATTACGCTAGAAATAGCGGGGTGTTTCCCTGCAACTAAAAGGAAGCAGGCTGCCAGGGATTCCAGGCTTCTACATCTCCCATGGCTCCCGGTGTGCATGCTCTCTGGCCCCCTCAGCTGTGCTATAACTTCCTTTGTACATCTGCAGCATTACGCGGAGAGCAAGCTGTCTTTAAAATGCTCAGTCTGCCTACCAAGAAGTGCTTCTGCCAAATTTGTTGCTGGCGGAGTGACAGCTGTTAGGTATAAAGGGAGTTTACACACTTGGTGCAAATTAAATAATTTGAAACTCGAATTCTGTTTGTGTAGAATTTAGGTTACTGTTAGGAAGTTTCAGATCAATCTTTTTTTGTAAATGTTGGTATTTTTATTTTTTGGGGGGGAACTGATGGGTTGTGCTGAATTCATAATTCTTTTAGGAGGACATAGAATTGTAACAAATGATTTTATTTTACCACTGCTTACTCCAGAAGCAACAGCAGCCTCTTGCTGCTGCAATTGCTTGGAGGGCAGGAGTATCAGGGAGTGTAACTTGCATTTTCTGCCAGTGTACAGGGGATCATGTCACTTCTCACTGTATCATGGTAGTGATTTACTTTGTTCTTCCTTATTCACTTTTGCCATTGTTTCAGAAACATTTATTTTAGCTTTTCTCTTTTTGCATCTTCACAAGTATGCTTAAATCAAAAGAAGTAGTTGTGAGCTGTGATTTCTCTAGCTTTTACCTGTTCTGTCAGTGTCTATCTCAGAAATACAGTAGTTTTATTAAAAGGAAGAGCTTACATGGACATGAATCAGCCATATTTTTTGGGGAAGCTTGGCTCAAACAATAAACTGTAAAATTTAGCTAGAAACTGATGTGGAAGATCACCTGCTGGAAGCAGAAGTAGGACAGAATGGAAAGATGAACAGTAGAAAGTGAAACCTATTTTTGTTCATGAAGATATGCTTGGAACGTGAAAGTAAGAGGAAAGAAAATTTGTCTATGTTTCTGAAAGAAAAGTGAGGGGAATTTTTCCCTACATTTTTGTTCACCATTAGACAGCTGCTTATTATTAGTTACTGTACAGTCTGTTTAAGCTGCTCAATATACAGCTGTCCTTCACAGCATTTGAAAAAAAAAAAAAAAAAAAAAAAAAAGTGGATACAAGCATACAAGGTTCACCGTTAATTCAGTTTTAGATATGGAAGAGTTTTGTCAATAAGTTACATGAACTGAGACAATCAGACTGAAAGGTAGGGTTTATTTCAACTCATAAATTCAAAGTTTGTTTCGTTTGAGGGTTAGTAACTGTCTTCCTTCTGAAGAGGGAAGCAGCTGTACTGGAAAAAAACAGAACATCTTTTAGTGGATCTTTTTTTTTAATGAATTTCTTCTTTTGATTGATACTTAACTAGGCTTGATTGCCATTAGAATTGAAAATATTAAAATCAAAAGTGTTTTTGTCCTTTTTTTTTTTTTTAACATACAGAAGAAGAGCAAAAATTCTAATTCATGCATAAGCCTAAAAAGCTTATTTAAAGTCATTAGAGAACAATAGATCCTCTGTGTGCTCGTATGGAATCCTCCCCCTCATAAATTTCTCTTTTCTGACACTATTAGGAGAAATAAAGTACTTAAAAGCTATTTTGGAAGCCTGGTTCTCTATTATTTTCCTTCATTTCATGATCCACACATTGCATCTACTTGATAGCAGAGGGGTCAGTTAATTGATCTGCAGACAAAAATTCATCTGTTTTCCTACTGCTTTATTTCTGTCTTGCTCTTAGGCTCAAGCTGTAGTCTGCAAGAGTTTCTGTCTTCAAATCAGGAGGCCAGGATTAAACTGATGGGGTTTTTTTGTTGTTTTGTGTTGTTGTTTTTTTTTTTTTAAGGATATCACTTCTACTTTTTCAATAAGAGTTTGGTCGTTACAATTTTCCATTAAAATTATATATGCTTTCTCATTTTTCTTAGAATTTTTGCTCTTAGCTATTTGCTTTTGCCTCTACGCTGTGTATTAGTCGTTCAACCTCTTTTCAGTGCAGTACTACCATTTTTTCCAAATTGTTTCCTTTTCACCTAACTGCCCCAGTTCCTCTTTCATTTCCTCCAAAGCAAAACATAATTCCCTCTTATCTGAGTTTATTTCAAATCTGATGAAATCTACTTGTGCTTAGAAGTTTTATATTGTGTTTTCCCATTCCTTGCTTATCTTTCACAGGCTTTATTAGTGCAGAGCTATGTTTCCTGGCCAAATCAAGCATGCAGAAATTGGTCAAAAATTTCATCGCTGGTAATAAGCTAATTTGAGAGTATTTCAAACTACTTTAGGATTCGTAAATTTACAAAATGTTCAAGAAGTGCCATTGACCTTACCAAGTCAATGACAAAAAAAAAAAATAAAACCTGCAGTTGACTTAATTAGTAAAGAATTTTCCCCCTGGCTCTCGGAATTGAGGAGGTCTGGTGATTTGCTCCTTCATGGATGTCAAACATTTATCAGTATCAGATTGAGTAAGTAGTAAAAGAGCCTTTAAATGCTATTTTATTTATGGGAAGGAAGGGTAGCTTTTTCAGTGAAAGTTTTGTCAGCTGTAAGCATTACGCAATTGCTACTTGGGAGTGTATTTTTTAGGTTGAAGTTCATGAAAGTTGTGGGTTTTTTTAGCCTATCCAGTAGTAACTGAGCTTCTAAAGTAAAACAGCTTTGGCGAATTGTTTTTCTTGGAAGTGTTAAGAAATAAAATAGGAAGACGAAGAAAAACATACAGTCATAGCTCATTTTGGATTAGTGATTTTGGATGGGAACCAAAATTATCTAACACTTGAAAATGTTAGGAAATCTATTAAGAAGTCATACATCAAGCCTTGCAATCCTTACCTCACTTCAGTTAAAAGTGTTATGCAATGAGCACATATATTAACAGCCTGTCGTTTTGTTTGAATCAGGATTATGGAACTTACTCAACTTACAGTTGAAGCATGGTAATTTTGGTATCATTTATGTGTTGTTCATAATTATTGCAGTCAAATTTAAGTGTGGCATCTGTATTTGGAGTAAACATGACGGTGCTGGATAAGCACAGCAGGAAATGTGATAGCCCACCTTTTTTTACTCCTGTTTTACAAGTAGTTTGGGGGCTGTGTTCTCAAAGATTATTCAAATGAATTCCAGTCCCCATTCAGCAGCTGAGATAGGTGATTTTTCCTTTCCCTCGTGATCTTTTAGCTGTACTCAGGAATCACCAATTTTTGTTTTGTGTTTTGTTCTTTCAGTGAAAACTTGAACTCTGTGGTTAAAAAGCTAGCCTTCAATTTGTGAGCTCCAAGCACACTGCATCACTGTTTTTCTTGAGTTACCAGTGAACACTATCTGAAGTTAGCAATAACTGCCTAACTTTTTTACTCCTAGTTCCAAAAAAAGGAAGTAGGAGGATCTGATTTCATATGCATATATCCTGAGTAGAGACGAGTGTGATTTTTAAGTGAGATCATTGCTCTGGGACATTGCTGCAAAATACAGGGCTTCCAGCAAGATCCAAATCCTGCTGTGGGGAATCCAAGCCAGTAGCATACCACTGAAGGTTTCATTATTATGTTTAGAATCAGGGTCTCAAGTGAGGAACTTTGTCATTTTACACTGTCCAATAGCATTTGCTCCCGTTTTGTTCTTGGATAAATTGTTGGAAATTTGTCAACAACAGTTTTCTATTTTTGGGGTTATGCTTTGTTTCACAGACTTCTGGTCCTACTAAGATTACAGAAATAGCATCTCATAGCATCCCTGGTAGCCTCTGTATGGGTTAGCTTAGCATGAGGCTAATGGGTGCTCACGTGCTACAGCAGCAGGGAGTGCAAGGTATGCTTTTGCTTCTGGCTCATCCTCTGTGCGCAGTTACCATCTTACGCTTTATGTTATTTTCTTCTTTTTCTTGTAAAGCAAGATCTTAAGTGTGTTAACCCAGCAGGTTAAATTTCAATTATATTTTAACAGCATTTCTGTAGTTTTCTTTTTTCGTCTTGCTTCATAAACCCCTCTGGGGATAAAGAGACTACTATTAGGAAGGTTGTTTGCTGAACTCATTTCACTGTGGCTCTTTTCAGTGACGCTGAAATATTTATCTCTGTGTTTCAAGCTTTAATAAGGTGACCAAACTATCCTCAACTCAATCAAAAACCTGCAAAGTTTCATGTTTTGCTTAAAATGTTTGCCTTCTGGATGAGAGCAGCATCATCACTTTTTCCTTCTTGTGGCTTATTTTGTTCTGCTCATCTGAGCCCTTTTACCACATCATGCTTTTGTAATTACTGTTTGTTAACCAATCTCTTCTGGTACTATGGACAAGAAGGCATGCATATTTTACAGTATGTAAATTACCCAGTTCTTGCTTGCCACAATACTGTCTGCACTTTATGTGTGTATTGAGGGGTTAATAGGGTACTTGCAGGCTGGATGTGGATTTGCTGGAATGCTTTGAGAATCGATTCCAGCTAATGGAAAAAAATGTTCTAAAAGTAAGCTGATTCACTTCCCACCATGAACAACAGAGAGTAGAAACAACATTTAATAAACCTTTCAGAAGTAAATCCTCTGATTTTCTTTTTCACCGTCATCTGTGTAAGAAATGCCCTCTTTCTTCTCAATGGGCAGTGTTTCTTCCTGCAGTGCAGTTGCTGTGCTCTGTCAGGTATTAAGAGAAAGTTCTTTATGACTTTGGACAAAAATATTGGAAAAATGCGTTCTGTCCTCTATGATACGAGCTTTCTTGATTTTTGCACATTTTTGTTTAAAATGTTGACCAAAGGCTGATGTAAACAACAAACTCAATGATTCTTTCTCAACGATCTGGTTTCCAGTTAACTGAAGAAACTTCAGCTATATGTGTCTCCTTTTACACAGGTGAATGCTGGGGGGAAAAAAAACAAACCTGTCGTAGTTGGAATACGGGAGCATGATGCATGTTATGATTTACCTGTCCCCTTCATTTTAAAAAGTAAGGCAGCCATTTGAATTTGTGAACTAAACTTGCTACTTCAGAAAATAATACATGATTATATTCATTTTTTTTTCTATCTGGTTCTCTAGTTCTACAGTAATGTTTTTGCATTGTCAGGATGATTTTATACAGACTTAAGAAGTCTTTTTTTCTAATTGATAAACCTCATCGGGGAAAAAAAAATCTGAATTCCATTCTGCATTTGAGAGAAGGCACAATCTTGTATGCGGGGCATGTTGGTTGTGAACTATGAACAGTCTTTATGAAACCTGAAAAAGATTTGTGAAAACAGCCTCTAATAAAAATCACACATGCTTCATAAAACACTGCTTGATAGATATCACTTGCACCATTAAGAACTAAACGACAAAGGATGTAATTTCAGTTCTGGCATGCAATATTAATCGAAAGCCTTTAAAGCATCTTGCTGATGGGAACTATGACAACATGACATTGAAGAATTATGGACTAGAAACATCTATCTTAATCAGATTTTCAAAGTAAATGCCATAAAATAGAAAGTTATTTTATCTATTTTCACAGGGTCACATCATATATGGTAGATAGCTTTTCAGCTTGTTTATTCTAAAAATACCAGAGAGAAAAAAAAATCTCTATTCTAAGTAAGCTTAAAGTTCATTTCATAAACTTCACTTTTTTGTGAAAAGATACTTTATAGGTATTGAGAAGATTGTTGAAAACTGAAGGCTTCTCTTTGCTACAATAAGATTTCTGAAACATTACAGAGAACTGAATTCTAAAAGATAGGGGATTGTGCACTGATAATATCAGTCTGAAGTTGTTGAAGGGAAATACTTTGCTAAATGGATGCAAAGTGGAAAGACAAAATTACAGGTGTGCCTGTAACCTGAAGTAGCATTCCTGCAGATAGCATGTCGGAATAATTTAGCTGAAAGAGACTGACAAAAATATTTCTCTTCCTTTTCTAAAGACTACATTTTTATACTTTATATGCACAATATATTTCTGTTTTCCAGTGTCCATTTAAGTGGTAGAAGACAACTTCTGTACATGGTATAGGAAATTATCAGCACACTGTGTGGTTGGAAATATCGGTACTGTATGTTCAAGACTGTCCTACTGCTTTTCAGGGAGCCTCCTGTACTCCTCTTTGGATCTGGTAGATCTTTGAACATTTAACATGTATGCACCATGAGACTGTTCAAGTTTCTCTGCAGTCAAAGAAGTCTTCCCTTTTACAGCAGAAATCATTATTTCTCTTTAAGAAGTAAAATAATGCTTAGGTTTTTTTTTGTTTTTTTTTTTAAAAAAAAAAGTGTTGTGCATAACAGCATTCAGTTTTTCTTTATTTCTTTCAAGCTTATGATGCATAAAGAAGGCAATGCAGTCTTTGTGAGCACATCCTACAGTTGGATTTGCTGGTAGTTTCTCATTCCCAGGTAGCCTGACAGGTTGTCAGACCCTACAGGCAATGTACTGACGGGGAGACAAACATTGGCCTGCTTTGATCAACCAACTTGTATGACTTTTTCCCATCTTATATTATAATGGTATACGCAGTCACACACCAGATACAGATGCATATCTTGATCAAAGTGTCCTTGTCTCTTCTTCACATTCTTGTCAACGCGGAGCTAGTACAGAAAAGGGTGCTTCAAGAGGTGAGCAGCGGTGGTGGGTTAATGGTGTTTTCAATTGTGTGTCCATTAATTGTAACAGAAGCAGGAAAGGATAGTGCAGACTGATGGCACAGCAAAACGAAAGGGCTCTGTGTGGCATCTGGCACTGTGTCACCTCATTCCTTGGCTTCAGCCTATGGCTTGGCTTCTTAAGCAGTTGGCAGGGCAAAGCCCATTTGGACATCAATAAGAATAAACAAATACTTGTGATTATCCACAAAATGACTGCATATGGTGGATAACCTTGGATTGCTACTCTAGCTTGTAGCAAATGACCAGAAAAGGAACTTTGACTCTTGCATGTAAAAGTACATGGAAGCAGTAATTCCTTGAAAAGACAGATCTGCCTAATTGCAAATGAGCTCTTAAATAGTCCATTTTTCTCTAAACCTCTATTTTTCTTTCATTAATGAAGCAGGGTTTCTCACAAAGGGTACTTCTAGGAAAAAAAGAGCTCTGCAGAGAGTGGTTTGGTACCGTGCAGGAGGGAGCTTGTTGTCCCCTTCCAACAGAGACAGGGAATTCCTGTCTCTGGGAGCACTAGGAACAATGCAGCTGCAACACCCACACTCTTCTATTTGTGGGGATTCCCAAGGTAAATCTTGCTTCTGTTTATAGTACTTCAGGATATGTATCCCTGTGCCAATTAGACAAATTCTGAGTCCAACAAAGCTTTGGGTTGTTGTTTTTCGTTGTGGGTTTGGTTTGTTTTTTTCTTTGAGGAAATTGAGCCAGTACTTATGGAAAGTACTTCTGATTGCTTGCAATCAGCAGCTAGCAAACCTGTGGCCAGTGACCTGGAAATAAAAGATTATCTTTCTTCTTTACCAGTTTTCTAGGGCATTCACTCTAGTCCAGCCACTTTACCTAGTGTGTATTGTGGATATATGTTCTCCTAAAGGGAGAGGAGAGAAGGAGAAAGCTTATTATAGAAAGAGTTGGCACTCTCACAGACATAGGTACTCAATTACATTCAGTTCACATTTGAAATGTTTATATTGTAACGGATGTCTTTGCTTTTGTGTTTGTCATGGAAACTCAAAGTTAATGTTAATTATACATTATTAAGAATCCTCATCCTTATCAAATGGAAATCACCCCTCTTTTTCCTGGATGAGTAGCTGGCTGACAGGTCTCTGTCTGTTACAGAAAGGCTAGCACATTAAATGTGCAACAGATTACTTTTTCTTGAAGCCTTAGTCTGCTTTGCTCTTTCTGAATTAACCCCTCTCCTCCAAATGACAGTAGATACTTGACATGCCCCTCTCTCTCTCTCTCTTTCTCCTTTTTGCTTTTGCACAGGCATTCTTCTATGTTCTTTTGTGTGCTGTTTGAATTCAGTAGCAATTAAATAATTGTTACACTAAAATTAATGAAATGTAAATTACTTTTTGGAAAAGAAAAAGTTACTGAGAAAGGCTGGCGAGTGCGTGTAATTTACTTCTACAATAGAAATGGCTGCTTTGCTTCAGCGATGCTCCCAAGGGTAAATAACAATTTTAATATGTTTTGAAAAATTCATACAACTGTAGTAAGACAGCTTTCCACTGAATTTCTTATGATTTCTCTGAGTTCTGTACGTATGTTGACAAGCATAATGATCTGATGTTACCTTATGCTGCAAATGCCTTAAAAATCAGAGGGTTTTTTGGTAGTACCTGGACAACTTGAATGCACAAGCTGATTGCTGGGCCAATTTACGTTTGCTCCTTTCTGCAAAAATCTCTGGAAGATGAATGGGGTTGCTCTACAGTCGTTGAAGTCCAGACAGAACAAGAAAGTCCCAATTAAAACTTAGCATTTTCAGACAGAAATCCAGCATTACCTATACTTGCTTAGTTTTGGAGTAAACCAGCCATTTCCATTGAGATTAAGTCAATGGAGATAGCATTTAAAATCCAATTTAAAGCAAAGCAACTGTAACTTTCTGCAATATCTCTTAAGTATTTGAGTACAGTTATGATTTAGCAGATTTGAATGCTCTTTCTTCTTCCTGACATTGAGAAGGCAATCCCTAGTAAGCGAGGGCCTGGCCAAGTCCCTGTACCTCCTGTTTTTCCCCTAGCCAGGGGAAGGTTTCTCTTTAGAATTCATGTTTTCCAACATGCTGACTAGCAGAAAGGAAGATGGAGTTGAAAGGTCTTCATACTGACTATTATAGCATGTGCAGAAGTATTTTTGCCAGTCACTGATGCTGTAGAGCTCAGAAGACATGCATCTAACCCATGAAACTCCCACTGTCTTTATCAATTCTCTAATTTAATTATAATAAGCAAAAATCCAGTGCTGTTCAGTGTGCTGTACTGGTTTCTCAGGAGACCTGAAAGAACCGCTCAACATCTAAGCCTCAGTTTCCCTGCAAATACAATGAGAATATTTTAATTAACATCACAGTGATGTTGAGAGGCTTAGTTACTATGTAAAACCCGAGTAGCTTTGTGTAAAAGCTGCAATAATGCTGAAAGCAGTTCTTTAGCTATTAACTCCATAAAAGAGGAGCATAACAAAAGGGAACCTGGCTCAGGCAAGGGACTGGTGTGATGCTTGTCTCTTCCTCAGAAAACAGTAAGATTGACATATCTGTTAGAAATTGTGCAGTGATGAAAAAAACGGTGGATTCAGGAAATCTGGCAAGTGGAAGAAAAGATCGAAAGAGCAGTCCTCAGTGATCTCTCATTCAGATTGACAACACAGCACTGAGGAAATTCAGAGGAATATAGATTGTAGCTCTATTGACTTACAGGAAAATCTAACCTTGTTAGGCTCAATTCTGCCTGTGCTTCTTATACAATTAGAAGAAGCATACATCATTGCAAATTCTGCTGGCGTTTCTGATTCTGCGTAGGCTCAAGATATCCTGCCAATTGAACTTGCCCTCAGACACTAGAAAATGTCACCTAGAAGCATCCTGTGGAGCGAGGCAGCACTTTCCAGGTCTTGTGGTCTTCACAAAGAAGCACTTGCTAAGCTCTTCTTGTTGGCTTCTAGCCTGCGCCTTATGGTTACTAGCCCATCCCCCAAACTCTTAATTTATTTTATATACCACACTGTAATTTCAGTGTCAGAAATGTGTATATGTTAAAAAGCAGAAGGGCTTTGTAGATTCACAGTAAGTGTCTGGGGGAAATAATCATAACCCCAAACAGAGGCCTGAATAGCTGGCCTGTGGGCTGAGGAACAGTCTGAGTCCTCCAACATGTAATCTGTGTACTTTCTAGAGCTAAATATTTTTTCGGAAAGGTCATAAGTAACTTTTAACCTGTCCATTCCTCCCTAATAGTAGGGGGAAGGTCTATCTGTGATACTCTGCATATGGCCATCCTCTTGCTTAGACTCTTCTGTGGAGAGTAACATTAGTTTTGCTTCCTTGTGAGCAGAAGGTGTTGCTAGGTCCTTAGTGCTAAATTGTAGTGAGACAGATTAAGAGTGATTTTTCAGCTGGGATTTTAAATGAGATAAGGCATCAAAAAAGGGGAATGCCAGAATAACAATCTGCATAGTAGGAGCTGGACAAGGGAAGTCCTGATAGTGCTTTACACCAAGTTCTGGCGAGTAAGAGGGTCAAAAAGAGGAATAACAAAGAGAAGTTGGGTCTGTAGAACCATTTCCATTAATTAGTTTCTATGATTGAAAGTAAACAAACGAAAAGGATTTCATTTCACTTGGGTTTTTTTTCAATCTTGTAATTAATCTTTTATATGAACATAAAGTTACATGAGTACATGCCTCTTTTTACAAATGTGTATTTTTATATATTTATATTACACACGTGCTCCTATGTATTTATAGCTAAGATAGGGACAGTTAATCTTTCACCAGCAGATAAATAGATTGTAATATAAATGTGATCAAATCTTAGGTAGGCATGGGCCAAAAAACTTCTGCTAAACTTTGGTCTATTACATTACCCTTTAACTGGTCTACTGGAATGTGGGATTCAGACCTGTGCAGAGTGACACCCATTGTGTCAGTTTTGGTAATGACAAAACTGGGTTGTACCCTTCCCGGTTGATCATTCTTTGTGACTATTAGTGCTCTGGTGTTGAAAACTTCATTGGCTGAGTAAATTATCTCTGTGACAGAGTCAGGCATTGCTGTTGTTCATGACAAACATCACATGGATCACAGAGGAAAGCTGGAAAGGAGAGCGGGCTTCCTGGAAAAGGAGTGATTCCAAAGGCTGTGCTTTCTGTTTAAGTTCAGCGTGTCTATTCCTTATCATTCTTAAAACTTCTGTTTGCAGCATGAGAGATTATTTGCTGTAAGGTATTTTTATAATAGTCACGAGTTACTTGAAATATCTGCTTGAACAGTTACTTTCTGTGCTTTCTGTACAGCTGTATTATTGGTTTGATAACAATTTGCAGTCATAACTAGTTGGAAATAGGGGATCTCTTACAAAGATCAAACAACTTATTTCCTGCTGTCACGTGAAAGCATTTACATTGTGAGCAAAATGCATGCCCTTTACCTTCTGCTTTGTTGAAAACTTGCATTTATGTTGCCTTGTTTTACTGCATTACTTTAGGAAATAATAGGTGGCAATTTTAATTCCATCTTGTTAAGTGTTACATTTTTAAGTGTCATCAGTCATCCCTAAATGATTCCAAATGGTGTTCCTGATGTTTTTTTGTGTTCCTTGTGTCATATGGCAAGGTTTGTCTTCAATTGATGATTTATTACCTGCTGATTACACAGAACAGATTGTTAGAACCTAGCATTGCTGGAGGTACTTGACTGTGGGCTTTGTTGTTCTTTGAAGCTTTGTTTTCAAGCTTTATGGGTGCTGTGTGCTTTGGTTAAGTAAAAAAAAAAAAATGTTTCCTCAGCTGTTTAGACGCCTGGCTCTCTGATCACCTGTGACATACTCCAAAATGGAGTTCTATTACATAGTGTGAAATTGGAAAATCTGTTGTGTGTGTGTTCTAATGGATGTGACGGTCATTAAGTATATGAGTCTTCTGACGTTGTAATCAGATGTGATTCAGTCTGTTAAATATCCATGAAGCAACATCTGCTTCACAGAGTGACCTTCTGCTGAAGAATACTTAGCATCTATTAGCAGATCATAGTGCAGAGCTGCCTTATTTGGAATGCACTAAACTAGAGTAGTCTACTGCTGTTTAGCAACTAGCTTGTAATAATTTATTGCAGTTAAATAAAGCTTAAAAAACTCCATTAAATAATTACAGGGATTATAAGCATTTCGAAAACCTTTGTGTTCTACTGAAATTACCCATTTAATTTCAGGGTTGGTTTGTTATACAAAAAAAAAAAAAAAAAAAAAAAAAAACTGAAAACTAAAGGCACGTTAGGGGATCTGTCAGATGCTGTTTTCCGTAGGTGTTAATAAAACCAGATTTAAAAAAAAAAAACAAAAAAAAAAACCTGAAACAAATTAAAACCAAAAGCAATTTTACCATCTGTTGTATATTAATTAGAACTTTGTGTATCAAGGGTAAATTCTCTCTTCAAGAATGTCACTGAATGTCTGCTAATAAAATAATATGCAAATATATTAGACGATAGGATCATATTGAATTTCACATTCTGCTTTGGATGTAGCAACTGCTGAGACGCTGTATAACGAACTTTTAATTTTCTTTCTTCTTAGAACAACCTCCAAATAACCAAGGCCAGTCGACCCTGCAGCCTTTGCCACCTTCTCACAAGCAACATTCAGCACAGCATCACCCATCCATCACCTCACTTAACAGAAACTCACTGACAAATAGGAGGAATCAGAGTCCGGCCCCGCCGGCTGCTTTGCCCGCCGAGCTGCAAACCACACCTGAGTCAGTCCAGCTGCAGGACAGCTGGGTCCTTGGCAGTAATGCGCCACTGGAAAGCAGGTAATTACTTAGGTACTACTACAGACTGGCATTTCTGAAGAAAATATTTAACTTGAAAGATAGCCAGCAGCTAATACTTCCCCTTATTCAGCAAATAATGCTGAAAACTTTTCAGTACCAAACTATCGTCCTCGCTCCAAAATCCAGAATGCCACTCTTTTCCCTTATTATGTTTATGGCACAGTAATTGGATGTGGAAAATAGCTTAGTTTTTCCAGATGAGCATTCTCCTTCCAGTTCATCATTTGTGACTTTTGACTGTTTGAAGAAATGTCTTGTTTTGCTTAACAGAAATGTTTTGTGTTAAATATACGCTGTCATACATGTCAGATGTGAATGAACTTTCAGTAATGCTTTTTAACTCGAGTACTTGGTAGCTTTCAAGGAATACCTATGTGAGACAGATGTTTTCTAAACTCATCTAGGGTTTGATGAGACCAAAGAATCGCTTTGTTCTGCTATGATGATTAATTTGTTCCCATTCTTTTTTGTCTTTTACAATTGATAGCTGGCTCTAAGAAGGGAGCAACTAATATAAATGGTGACATGCTTCTGTAGATGCAGATGATGTATGATGCAGAATGATCTATTAAAAAAAAAAAAAAAGAATTATAGGGCTTACTGGCACAGAGCTGAATTTACCTACAGTGATTAATTAATACTCATGAAACAGTCAATCAGCACTAATTTTTTATTAGCATAAGCCATAATATTCCAATTTAGTCATCAGAATTGAACATTTACAACTATATTGAAGCTGACAGTAATTCTTGAAAATATTTATGAAATCCCTTTAGTTCATTCTTTGAATCCTTTTAGCTTATGATTTGCAGTGAAATAATAATAGTCCAACTGATTTTGAGTACCGATCAGAGCATACGTGACCTAAAGGTTTTCTGTTAGGTTGTTTTGTCCCTAGAGATGTTTCAAGCAACTCTTGTTTGGAGCATAGGTCAGCTCCCCAAAACTAAATGCTACTGCAGTGCTTAGCGTGCTTTAGCACTGTGAAACAGGATTCCTTTGAAAGGGATTTCATCATTGTATTCACATAATTTAGTACATTGAGAAAATGTTCAGGATTTTTTAGAGCAAGAGTTTGTAGTGGAAAAGAGCATAAAGTGTATGGATGATTTCAGGATGCTTGGTTGATCGTCTGTGGACAGATGAGGTCTTTGATATTTGCTTTCATTGCCATGTCTATTTTCACTGTTTTTATAAATGTACTTGAATGAGAATACCACTTTCAGTCTGGATTAAGTATTTTTTGTCAAAGAGATACTTTTAATCTTTTAAGTGTTCTTGGTGAGAAGCTAAGGATGTTTGAGTGTTCATGTTTTGAACACTTGTACCTGAATTGAAGTGTGAAAGTTTCACATTAAAACTGAGACAGCTTTACTGTAGTTTCTCTAATAGTATCACCTGGCTGGAAAGCTTGAGGTGAAGAACTCGTCATTGATTTTTCTCTTTTTGGTTGAAGTTCCCTACTGAGTGTGATTTTTAGTCTCAATTTCAGCTATATTAACAACTTTGTGATAGGTTTCTTCCTTCATCCATTTCTCAGCCTAAAAGAAAGTTTATTTCATCCTTGGCAGTATTTTAGCTTATGCCCATACTCAGCTTTTCTTTTTTTTATCTTACTTAGATGACTGTCATTTAGAGCTACAGAATGTGAATGTCAGCATATATACATAGCTATCTTTCTCTCTCTATAGGCTCATATTGGTGATGGGTGGCATAAAAATGAAATACAGCTTGCTGTCGCATATAGCTGGATAGTGAATAGGATGTTTTTGTATATGCAGGTGAGAAGGATATATTTGCAGAACCTGAGAGAGGTTTCAGTCTCAATGATTTTGTGGTAGTAAAATGGATGACTTTCAAGATATATATTCTATAATATTGCTTTCAGTTGTATATTTGATAGAATATGCTGCAGTTTGGTTCTGCATAGTGTTAATACTTTTGTGTAAAGCATTGCTGTTAGTTTGTAAATGGATGAACTGTAAGTTGATAGATTAATAAAGTCCAATCAAAATTCTAGTATTCTGTAAAATATAAGAAGAATTTTATGGTGGTCTGAAACCACAGCTTGAATTGTGTGTGCTTCTTGCATCTTCGATGCCATTTTTAAATGACAGCAAACTTATGCAGCAGTAACAAAAATTGACCTCTCTCTTCTAAGGCTGAGAACTGCTCCAAAGGTAATGTCTGCTATTTTAATATATTGGCCCAGAACATCAGAAACACATATAGGTGGTACGACAGTAGAGTTGAACCTTCCCACCAGTATTCCATTATGTTTTGTGTGACAGGCGGCAGCAGAGGAAGTACATAGAAAGCAAAGGGGTGGAATTGAATTCTTCCGTGAAGAAAAAATGGCACCCACTGGCATTCATCAATGCTTTCTGAACATATAGGGAGACCAAACATTGGATGTGAGCACAGTGAGGTGGTGGGTGGTGCATTTCAGCAGTGGTGGTACTAACGATCACCTCCACTGGTGCGGATTCTTAGGAGCATGGCATGCAGGCTCCTGTGCATCACTGGCAAAAAATGCATAACTGGTGGTGGTGACTGTGTTGAAAAATGGCATTTCATAGATGAGAATTTGTACTGTCAAGTAGTGTTATTGTGCTCTTTGTATCAGTTTTTCTTTCCATGGAAATAAATAGGATAAATTACTTTCAGAGCAATCTATGTAAAATGAGCTTTTGGAAACAAAAATATATATTTCCTGCTGATTTTTTTTCTGATTTCTTGCAGGCTGCAGGACATTTCTCTTGGACATTTAATGATATCTTGCTGCAAGTTGGGTTCAGCTAGGGAAACCAGCGCCAGTTAACAATAGTAACTTGCAAAGGAATATAAAGCAGGAATATATGTATATGTGGCTTCACATTTTGTTCTTTGAATTATATGCTGGACAGCCAAAATCATACAAATGCATGAATAGTTGCTAGGGGTCTTTTATATCATAAATGACAATTAAGTAATTAAATATTAGTATTTGTTTTTCTTACCATGGCCTTTAAAATTTAGTATTGCATTTTTTAGATTTAGCACTTCTATTATTCTATGCTTTTATTATTCTATACTTACATTCTTTAGATTTAATAACATACTCTCAAGCATCAAGATCATTACTTACATTTTTGTGGCCTTTGCTTTCAAGGAGAATCTAAACGACTGAGATTTAAGAATACTTAGTAAATCACTTCTTTAGATGCTTTCTTTGTTAAATCTTTGCTGAGTTTTTTCTGATGTACTATCAATTACATAAGCTAGAAATGAGCAGGGGAAGAGTATGTCATCAATTTGTTTATAAAATCAAGCTAGTATCATTTCTTAGGCAATATTTTATTAATTTTAGACTGACTATCTAAGATGAATTGTCAGCAGGGGGAAAATTTACATATTCCAGCCCAGGAATAAATTGGAGAGTAAATAAAAATCTGAGAATAAGTCTTTACACAAATTTAGTCAGAACCTGTGCTGAGCAGTATGTGAACTTTGTGTTCTCTTGCTTGGCTTGGTGCGTAACATAACTAGTGTTAAGAAAGAAGGCGGTTTTATATAATGAATTGAGAATGTTTAATAGAAATTATTGAAGAAGCTAAGTAGTTTTCTCACAGTTCATACTGATATCATATAATCTTCTCTTACCCCTAATTTATTCTTAAAAGTGGAATAGGTGGAGGCATTACTGTATTCAGTTTTCTGGTAATTTTACTGAGAAGAAAGATGGAAAAGTCTGAAAAAATGCTTGATGACTGAAAAACAGCTCGGTATTTTGAAGCATTAAGTAAGGTTACTAGATTACCTCAGAGGTGACACAACCAAAACAAATTCTAGCATATGCTACTTCAGAAACATTTTACAAGCTTCATCCAAACTTCATTTTACCATGCAGAGATTTTAGGAGCTCCTAAGGTGTGATGAGCTCTCAACATCCACCTGTCTTCATTGGGGTGGATTGCAGCACTTTCAGTATTGATTAAGGTGGGGAAAGAGTTTTCATAGCTTCCAGGGTACCCTTAAATCAATTTGTGTAAAGCCTGATTGATTTTCTGCAGAACCGCAGTAGCGCTGGAAGTTCAAGTCTGTTCAAAGCAGCTGTTTTATGCATTCCAACCAATAAAACAGTGTCCAGCTTAATCAAATTCAAAATTGTTTCATTATGTAAGTCTTGCAGGTTTTCACATTTGAACTTGATTAAAGATGTAATTTATATTAAAAATGAGCAGTGCACAGTAAAAGCACAGTTTGGGAAAGGAATTCAAGTCCTGCTCACCTGAAGACCTTGAGTATTGTTTTGGCCATGTCATATTGCCAACCTGCAAAGAAAGAAAATGGTTCTTCATTTTACTTGGGTTGCTGGGAGAATGAATGCATTTTTCAAGACTGAGATTCATAACTATGGAGACGGTAGATAACACAAACTTGAAATGTTATTCCGGGCAATCAACTAATATCATTTCTGATGTCTCAACTTGGACAAAAAAAGTTGCTTCTATGTGACAAATTTCTTGTACAGTCATGATGCTACCTGTATCCAAGCCCACTGGCCCCATATGCTTGTAAGTTCCCCACAGTGTGAGTTATCTGTTGCATTAGATTTCTGCTTGATGTCTCTGGCATCCTTCTGGCACATGAATCCTGTTCTGTCATCATGAAGACTTGCAATATGAGCATGCTGTCTCTTTTGTCTCATGTCCTAGGCAAGCACCAGTAGAACAGATTTCAGTGTTATTTGCACAGAGTTACTTGAGATAGCCATTTCTCTATTCAAAGAGGTGCAATTGTTGAAGCAAGCATGGATGCAACTTTAGGAAGAATTCCAAAACTAATCTTCTCATTGTTTAAGTAGAGTAATAAATATGCATCTTACAGCAGTAATTGTGCCTAGTCATGGGGATAAACTTTCATTTCTCACCATTCCCTGAGTGAGCTAATGTCTGGTGTGTCCTTTCCTTGCCAGGCTGCTGTGGGGCACCATGTGAAGAACATGAGATCTGCACTCAGTGTCAGCTGCCCCTCAGCGTGTTGACTGGCTGTGCATTTTATAGTCTCTGTTCTATGTCAGTGCTTTCTCGTCCAGCCCTTGGAGTAAACATCATCCAACTATGTACTGCTTAGTCCTAGCCTGTCTTTCTGTTGGTAGCAACCAGGAATTTGATACCAGGTCTTCCACAAAAGTAGCAGATCACCAAAGGGCAGTGTCCCCCTAACAGTAGCCTGGTAATAAACCCTGTGTTAGCATGTAGTTCCAAGAACAGTCCAGAAGGCAGTTAAGTCCTGCATTCAAAATGCAGTTGCAGTTTTTTACATCCATGGGAAAAGAAAGTTATTTAGTAGAATTAGTGAATTCTTTTTGTGGGATCTTCCCATTCATTAATTTGAAATTGCCACTCTAATTTCATCTTTTTGTATCTTTGTATGTAGAGAATTAGGAAATCAAGCAGTCCTTGCAAATGGTCATGACAACGTTATAGAGATGGATGTGTTTTCTCCAACATATCACGATAGCAGTTATGGGTATGTGACTCTAAGCGTTTGCATGATGCTAACTGTTGCCGCAGAAGGCAAAATGTGATTTTTTTTTTATAGCCTGTTTGCAGTGGTCAAAAAAAAAAACCCTCTGAAATAGACTTCATCATCTCTATATCATTTTGGTTGGTTTTTTTATTATACTTAAAATAATTTGTCATATAGATTCTTAGTAAATAAAAATCGATAAATTTTGACTGCCAAATGTAGTCGCTTTCACTTAAGAAAACAGAGGGGCAGTGGAGGTTGCATTAATTCTCTGTCCTGCCTGATTCTGCAAGCTGTTGCAAATTATTTGCATGCTTTTCTATTTGCCTGATCTGATTCTTAGTTTGTAACAACTTCCTATTTAGCAAATGTTTATGTTAGAAATATTGTGACGTACTGTTGAAGCATAGGCAATGACCAAACGAAGGGTTACTTTCTTAAATAGAATTGTGCATTTCATATGAAACGCTTTGAGCAGTTGGTTTGAAATTTGAACTGCTGATTGATAGATAGATAAATATGTAGGCAGGTACTGCTGATATTTAAAAAAAAAAAAAAAAAAAGAAAAAAATTCCATTCTTAAAATTAACATTTTAGTTCATTTAAATCAAATTTCTATTATGTAACTGTTCCATGTCTGTTTATTTTTTCATTAATATCTGTCCTCTACTCAAACTGCAATTTGCTTGTTGTTTACCAAATCAGTGTACACAATTTCTGACAGCCCCCATTCTCTTCCCCCCGCCCCCAACAACAACAAAAAAAAAATCCTGACAAAGCAATGTAATTTCTGGTGAATTCCAGCCTGCTATTCATCACGGTATGTTCAGTTTCGAAAATAATCTTTAATCATATTTGCCTTTTTTTCCAATGGTAGGATAAAAATTAGGACTTTGTCCAAATTCTGTTTTGCTAATTTTAAATCTTAAAATAATCAAGGTGAGTTAATGTTTGATTGAATTGAGGATTTATGCATCAGCATGCTAATAATTAATTAATCTGTAAAATCTGTTGACACCATACATTGATCTGCGTCACGTTCCAAAAATCTCTTAAAATTTCCCTTAGATACAAATTGAAATCAGCTGCAGTGAGAGAGTTGTGTGCTTAAATTCAGTTAATAATTTTCAGCAAACTCAAAGATACTGCAAATATTTGCAGGACGACTATTTCTTGTTAACTAAAAATATTAAGAGTAAAAAACAACCACAAGCCAAATAATACTGTTCCCTGTAGATCAGTACTATGGAATACTGATTTGGATGTGTAATTGCTGAAGCAAAGTTAATGGAAACGTGCCTGCTTTATGCTTTATACGTTTGCAATGGGACTGCCAAATGCAGATATTTTGGCAAATGGGGACTGTATTACATGAAATTCTTGTTGGTTTATGCTAGTTCAGGTAGCAGTACAATGAAATTTATCTTGTTTGTAATCCCTTCACTTTGAAAATTATGCTAGCAGGAATCATTTCATGGCATGAAAGTTGTCCAGAGATAATAACATATCAGTTCCAACACATAATAGATTTGAAACTGCAGTATGCTTTCAGCATGAAGATTCAGTTTATCTGTCTTGCTAACATACTGTGTCACAGCTAGAATCATTATATATTTGTTTCTCTGCTTTCATGTCATGTGTGTGTTACGTTATGGTATAGTATTTCTTAGTTTGTATGACTTAGAGAGAATATTAATCTAATGAATTTGACAATTTTAGTGTTAATAGTGATAATAGGAAAAGACACTTTGCATAGAAATTCTAATGATTCATATGCCTAGGTCATAGGAATAGTTGTTTATAGCTTTGAGATATTCGTATTTGTGCACTATGCATTAATTATCATAATTCAGCTAGAAATCTCAAGTTATTTTAATGGTCTGTATTGTAGGCTTTCCTTGGTATGGCCGCTCTTTTCCCTAATGTGTAAAAATGTTTGTATGTGTCTTGACAAATCAGTTTAGCTTGAAGTAAAGAGCCTGCTGTTCTTTTACCTAACATCTCTCTGAGTTACCAAGGTATCCTATTAGAATCTGGGAGAAGAAAACATGCTCTATCAATGAATGACTGTATTTAGATCTCTTGTAGAATCTAAATAAATCCTTTACATTTCCAGTTATTTATAGAATTGCTTCAGCTGCTGAACGTTTAATTTTTTACAAGGATAGGATCGGAAAACCTGTTGTACTCCAGAGCCTTATTACCGGGGATTGCAAAGACTGGGGATATTTTTCATGTGCTGGGGAGGATGTTCAGGGAGTTCAGTTTTAAAAAGTGGCTAGATTGTTACAAGGCCATGTTGAAATAGATCAAGAGGGAAAGAAATTAGGAGCACAGAGTAGGGGGAGAAATCTTGATGTGTCTGGGTGCAAAAGGAGTAGGTGTAGCTGTACAGATGGGTAGGGTGTATTAGTTCAGGAGAAACTACTTTGCTGGGCAAGGTAAATGCTATAGCGTCAGGGACTGAGTAGGATGAAAACCAAAATTGTTCTATGACCTTTACTGTTTGTGAGTGCTTATGAAATCCCTTTGAATAGCACGTAACTCATCGCCTACAGGATAGTCTCAAGATAATGAGAAGTCTTGGCTGCTGGTGTACATGTCATAGAAGAGAAGCTAGGAATCATCTCGCTCAAGACTTTCTATCTGTGGTGTTCTTTGTATTGAAAAGCTTCTTGTTGACAATCTCTGAATTTTCTTTAAATTTATCTTAAATTAATTTAAATTTTTCTTAAATTAAAAAAAAAAAAAAAAAGCAACTGCGTTTCAATAGTAAACTTGATAAAAGACAGTGAAGCAATATTGAGTTTGGTGAAAGAGTAAAAGACAGTGAAGATAAACATATCGTAAGTTACAAGTTAACATCTTTTTACAGTTACATGCTTGCAGTTGAGCATGCCAGCCCAATCAGTGCAACTTAAGTTGTACCAGAAAATAATTTCAATGGAGTCTGCGAATTCTTTCAATCACATCCAAGTGAGTAAGAAAATGTTACTAAATATTGTGACAAAGCCGAGACCTTAATGACTTCATAATATCAAAATCCAAGGTCTCAGTTAATGTTGGTTGTGCAGTGAGAAGTCCAGCTCAAAAAAAGGCATCTGCAAAAAATGGATGTTGTTAAAAGGATAGCTGTCATTCTGTCTGAGCACAAGGTGTGATCCTCTGCCTTGCTGAATCTCTGAATGCTGATCCCTCAAGTCTTTTTGCAGGTTTTGGTATTTTGCATATGGGACAATGTGCAAGTGTAGTATATAAGTTCCCAACAAGGAATGATAAGAGCCTAGAAAATAGGAGTGATAGGTGCATCACATGTATGTGTGGAGTTGCCAGGTTGGTGGCAGTGGCTCTAACTCAGGTTATGACAGTGCTGTCACTGCAGTGACATGAATCTGGCTGTTTGAGTGACTGCTGGTAGAGCAGTAGTGGCAGCACAGAGTTCAGCATGGATTATCCCAGGCTCTGAATTGCAAGGGAGCTGCAGCTATGAGCTGTAAGTGAGCTGAGGTTCACAGATCTATGATGATGGAAACTTCAGCCCTCTTGCAGCTTGAGGCAGAATCAGATCCTTTCAGCCAGTGGCAGAATAGTATTTCACTCCTTTAACTTCTCTCTGATTTTTAGCTCCTTTTAAAATGTCCAAGTAGCCCAGTCAAGTCTTCCTACTGCAGGTGAAATTGCAGCTTCTGAATTAAACTGTTGGGTAAATATCACAGCTCTGAGATTCTCTTAAACTGCATTTGCTTTTTTGAAATTGTCTCAGTGTGTACTTCAAGGCATTTGCAGAAATTGCTGTCTCAGATTGCTAAAGACAGCAAAAGATACTGAAAGAGATTAGATGAGTGCTTGTGTTGTGCCTTTCTTCTTTTGACTTTTTTCTTCCCTTGCAACCTAATTTATTCAATATTTCAAGAGAGGATCTAGTCGAGATTAGAGTTCTTCATCTCAGAGACCTCTCTCTGTCTGTCTCTCTCTCTCCCAGTTGGGATATGACTCCAGAAGAGCAGAGGACAAGATGATGAACTGTAATATAAATCTTTAAGCTCACTTGAACATTTCCAGTCCTCAGTGTAAAATTCAAATTCTTTCCTTTAACCTCCCATTCTTTGACAAGATGAGAATTGGAGTAACACAGGCACGTCCCCAGTCCAGCTCTTCCTGTGCCATCATGGTGGCAGCTCTGCCCTAGGCATGCAGCCATTTCTTAGTACTAGCTGAACCTCAATGTGTCATCGGTAGTGTGTGCTGAAACCAGGGCATGAAGATGGCGGCAGAGGGGCAGTCTGACAAATTGGCTTCTGACATGGAAGTGTGGATGAAGCAAAGGGATGAAATTGAATTTCTCCATGCAGAAGAAATGCACCCACTGACATTCAGTGATGCTTTCTGAACTCTTCTGGAGACCAAACAGCAGATGTGAGTGCAGTGATGCAGTGGGTGGCACGTTTCACAGTGGCGACAGTGACAATCAGTCACATCCGCTGGTGCAGATTGTTATGAGCACAGCATGCAGGTTCTTGTTCATTGCTGGTGAAAATGCATAGCTGATGGTGGCGACGGTGCTGAAAAATAGTGTTTTGTAGCTGGGAATTTACCCTGTTTAATAGAGCGTTGTTGTGCTCTTTGTATCAGTTGTTGTTTGGAGTAACCTTTGCAGATGCGGCCCTGAACTGTTCACTCTGTGTGGCCCAGACAAACCAAGAAGTTGGACCCCCATGTGTAGCACAAGTACTATCACTACCCAGAAATTCAGGAAGGGGCTTTCAAGGCTGTTCCCAGCAGCTGGTACCCGCTTCTGAAGTGAATATCAGCAACAATGACAGTGGCCACATCACTTACTGTAACTTAGATGGAAGTCAGTTTTAAAGTTAGACTTCTAAGAAACCCAGAAGAAGCCTGTAAGGAGAGTTGAGTCAATTCATATTGTTTGAGCAATATATGAATCTAGTTTCTCTCTCTTCTGTAGAAGAGGCAAGTAATGGGACTATACTGCAGAAAAGAATATGAGTAACTAAAACTGTGCCAGTTTCTTTGTTTGCCCATGCAGCATCTTTACATCTGATTCCTCTGCTCACTTCTGCAACACAAAGTGCAGCTGAGCGTTGTCTGTTTCCCTTGCTTATCATTACAGAGCACAGCATTGCAGAGAGGAGCACAAAAGAGCAGACTCAGGACAGCCTGATTATTCTGATTCTTTTGATCCTAGATATGTGTGTATATTTATGTATGGGGGTGTGTGTGTATATATATATATATATATATATATATACACATCAGTGAAGTGAAACTCTTTCTTGGGAGAGAGCTATCTGCTCTAATCTCAGTTTGGAAGAATTATTACTAGGATGTTTACAAGTGCCATGTGTGTACTATAGCTCTGTATTCTTATTTATGCCACTGAGAATGCGGATACTTTCAAAAGGAGAGAATTATTCCTGCACTCTTAAAGACAAGAAGCTTTGGACTGTGGCTTTCAGAGCCAATTGAGGTGTACCTGTGTTTGGATTTCTGTTGGAAGCTTCTGCTGCAGATTTCCATGCCTCACTTTTCCAGTCTTTCTTTAGCAGCAGCCAGCAGTAACCTGTCAGGGAACAAATGTGGAAGAACACACAAGACTAAGGAAGACACTCTCAGCCCTACTAGGTTTTTTTTTCTTGGCTTCCAGACTTTAGTTTGTAAAGAAAGTGGGTCCTCAGTGTAAACTCAGCCAAATTCAAGCAGGTGTTACCATGTGTAAAGTGTTTCTCTGAAACATTTGAATAAGCTGTTAGAAGAGGCTTATCTCCAGTTCCCACAGATGTTTCCTCTGTTTATGCATATGGATAATAGTTTTCCTCTCTTTCTGTCTTTCTCCCAAGCTTGGATCATCATTTTATCTGATCTGATCTTGGAGCTTTTTCTAGGATTATTCTGCTCAGAGAAAATGGAAATTCACTTTTTTTTCTATACAATTTGTTATTGCATTTCTGCAGAGAAAACAAAATAAGACAAATTCACAAGATACTGTAGTTTCTGTGCTGGCTTGGATTTACGTTAAATGCGGCCATGTGATTCTGTGGAAGTCAGTCATAAAGCAGTGCTGAGGGCAAACACCACCAACTACAAGGTTTCATCTCAGACAAGTGTTAACAGAAGATGAAGACAGGCATAAAGTGCTCACAGAGAAACAAAAATCCAATTCCTCTTGGAACCTACTGGGAATGCTGATCTCATGCATCAGTGAACCAGAGTTCATATGAGACCTAGCCAGTAATTTCTGTTATCTCTTTTACATCTTCTTTGTAATGTCAGTCAGCAGCGATTAATCTTCTCATTCCATCTGCTTCTTCAACTCAGTGCAAGGAATCAGATTTATTGATGTGATCTATCCATTAGTGAACCAGGCTGAGCTCTCTAATGTCAAATGGCAGGTGAGGGTCATGGTCTCACTCAGAGAATCCAGATCCATCCAGAGTGAGTAGGGTCTGCCAAGAGCACCAGCCAGTAGATGCAGTGCAAGTGATTGATTGCAATCTCAGACTGCCGTTGTGTTTTTTTTTTTCTCTCCGGTTAATGGTTTCTGTGTGTTCTGACGGCTAATGTATCTAGTAGGGTTTTTGTAAGCAGAGAAAGAGCGTGGTAATCCATTCCTGGGAGGGAAAAAATCAGCTGGTTTGGCTTAAGGAAAGTCAGGGAGAGATAAACACAAAAACTTACACGAGAGTTGGATCAAGTTAAGATATCTGCAGCCAGATGCAGCCAATACTCTCTTGGAGTTAATTCCTTAAGACTCGTTGATTTTTATTTTATTTTTTTTTTAACAATAGTGGCAAATAGAACACTACATCTCCATAGAGATAGATGCATCCTATCTCTGCTTGTGTCAGGAAGGAAGCATTCAGGATGGAGAACTAGAGCTTCTATAACTCAGGAGTCTCTGCTGTCTCTTGCCTACGCCCTTTGGAACCATTGGAAAAATAACAAGATCTGCTGTAGGTTCCCATATATCTTGCTAGCTTGCATTGGCTTTGTGGTGCTGCCAAAGTTTTATACGAGGTGCTTGTATACTTTCAAAAAGTAGAATTACTGATTGCTGCTATTCCCCAAAAGGTAAATTATGAATTGTGACCATTTTTAGACAAAACCTGCTATTCTATTTTTTGTTCAAGTTAGCAAGCACCACAGCTTGTATCCAATTCAAAAATAAGTTAATTACAGTTTTTATTCTAATACATTCAGTAATACCACTATACAACCTGTCAAAATCAAGCCATTAGGATTACTATCCCTTTCTGAGTAGTAAAGTCGTATCTCCTGAAGTACTGGCCCTGAAGTTTATATCACCAAGACATAAATTCTCTAAAATGTACATTTCTCTCAGCGTGCGTTCAGCTGAGGTATTTTCAACAGAAGTTTTTTCCACCACTTGAAGATATCAGAATATGATTGATGTGTACCCACTTTTAGGTGTCTGAGGTGCAGATATACTCTATCATGCCTCGGAGCGAATCCAGTGTAACAGATTGAGGACTGCAGCAAAACAGATAAGAACATTTACCTCAGCTTGCTTACAAATTTATTTCTTGGTGTAGTAATGTCCACAGATTCAACACTCCTTAGAGGTGAATAGATATTTTTTAATAGAAGGAGCTGTGGCAGATTTGAGTTAGTATTTGAGGAGAGATCAGCCTGTGTCCACGGTGTGAAAATGGGTGTGCTCATTTTACTAAGTGGTTAGCTTGTGATTACAGAAGACAGAATGACTTCTTCCTCAATTGGAAAAGTTGAGTAAAATGCAGTAACTGTGTATCCAACAGTAGCCTCCTATGCTGGCAATTGCTTGTTATGTTTAGGTTTTTTTCCTCAAATCACAAAGACAACAAAGGAGTCAAAGTTATAAAATTGGTGGCCTTCTTACTTACACAAAGTAAAATTTCAGAGACTTGCAGATATACTCATGTATCTCATTTGGAGATCTGTTGGTACTAAAAGGTAAAAGAGCCATATCCAAAAATGAACATTAGGGAAGGGTTTTCTTTCTTCTTTCTCACCACGAGTCACTTTCTTTTCTGTTGTCTTCCAGATGTTGGTTTTGTTGTATACTGCACCAAAACAGCAGGTATCTGAAAATAGCTTTTCTCAACTCCACAGTTGCTTTTGCCTGACCCTAAATCTTCCTTATTTTGCTTTAAGCAATTACTTCTTAATATCTTTATATGTTCTACTCTAGAATGAAAAATGAATCAAAGAGTAATTTTATAAAAATGTTGTTTTTATGTACCACAGGGCAAACACTACATACTCATTATAAAAGAACAAGGGAACGATCAGTTGAATTTAAATTGAAATTGATGGAAGAAAACACATTTTGACACAATGCATGTTTAGTCTACACAGCAGAATACCCCAAGACTTGAGTAGAAGCCCTAGTTTTGAACAATTTATAGACATCAAGCTACTACTGGATAAGTTGTTTGGAAGACTTTAGTTCTGCAGTTTGTATTGTCCTCTTCTAGACAGGATGTTGTCCCTGGTAATCTACCCTGCTGTTGTAAGGATTCTTTCTGCTTATTTGCTTTACTATTAAATACATAACTGTTCTCCATCAAGTAGGAGATCTTTCTTCTATACAATTTTTTGAAGCAAACTAACAAGCTTGTGTTACCACCTGTGCTCATAGGAAACTTCCCCATGCGCTGTTTTTCAGCCAGAGATAACTTCAAATTCCCAGGAAAGGGAGAATTTCTAAGAAAAAAGGATGACTTCTGCAATGAAATCTTCTGAGCGTTAGTGTTTCCTTAGTGGTGTGTAATGATTGGAAGAGCCACATGGAATTAAGACCATCATGAAATGATAGGACAGTAATTAGAGCAGTATAGAAGACAGCACTACAAGAAAGCCTCAGTCTGTGATGGTATTTTGTGTGCACTGACACCATGTGCTTTGTTTTTTGAATCACTGAAGTGTTTCTATTAAGAAACATGACCAAGCTAATTGATTTTTTTGCATTCCAGATTCCTTAAGTGCTAATAGTGCATGACAGTACAGTAGGTTCAAATATATGGGAAGGAGGGATTTGGGTTTTTTAAGGACATATATTCTAAATATGGTTTTATTCTGAATTGAAGATATTTTATCCGTAAGATGAGAGGAGAGGAGTGTTTTGGTTTTGTGTATTCACAAAGCCTGGTGGTATTGACCTTTAACCTGTGACAGCAGTTTCTGGTCACTGTCATAATCTAAGTAACAGCACTACAAGAAAATATCTGTTGTGGTAATAAAACATGATGTATGCTCTGACATGCCTAAAGGAGTTCAGAAGAATTTCACTGCACCTTCACATTTCCTTGTTTAGTACAAATTTAGAATGTTGTGACAGACTTTCTGTGAGATTCTCCGCTTGGTGTACTTGTGCTGTATAACATATACTGATACAAAGCTAAAACAGTGCTTAGAAGGGTGTTGGAAAGGATAAGATAAGCTCTTTCATATCTTCCAAATGTCTATAAAGCATTCTATATATGATGTCCAATACTAGAGAAATCGTAGCTGCAAATCATCAGGAACCTTTTGCAAGTTGAAGCAATCTTGGTATAAGCTAAAAAACTGATGTGTCTAATGTAGATGTTACATCATGAATGTTAAAAATATTCAATAATTTTATAAAGTTTGTTATCAACATATTTAAAGGTAATATAGAATACTTCTTTTTGTCACAGATACTTTTTTGGTATAGTGTTTGAGTTTCTGGAGTTCTGGAATTTAGAGTCTACCAGACGTTTTTATGTAACATTGCAGTGTGGAGTTTCTGTTCTATTCTGAACTGGGGTGAAAAGTCTTTGTCACAAAGTTATTCTAAATTGTATTTCCATTGCTGGGCACTGCGCTACCTTATGTCAGCAGTATTTGGGTTTAGGGTTTGAGCCTCACTGTCCTTGAATGGTTTTGTAATCCATCTCCATTTCTCAGAGGCCACAGTTTTAATGTAATCTTTCTGCCTAACTCCTGGGTTTTTTATCACTTTCTTCCCATCCCACTTTCTTATTTACTGAATTTAGTAGAGACTACTTCAATTTTATTTTCCGTAGAGGAAGTGGCAGCAGAGAGAAAATCTTATTTGGTGTGAATTCTACCCCCAGCTTGAGGAGGAAAAAAAATTGTATGTACCAGTTCCTGGTACTGAGTTAAATTAAAAGCATGATAATTTCATTTTTATTCAGAAGCTCCTGTCTTCTCTTATTAGAGTTTTGATACTGTATTTCTGTCTCTTAAGAGAGGAAAGTTAAGCACGATGTCTGCCCATTGTGAAACAAGGTGACTTCCCAGCTGTCTTTGCAAGCAAGGATTAGTTTATGACATAACTTTGTATTTTACTGCAGAGCTGTGATTCATAACTTTTAGGTACTGAATTTTTTTCCCTTTAAAATGTTATGATTAGCTGCACTTTTTAATAGAAATACTTATTGAATTAGTAGATGGAAGTGTATATTGAATAAACATTGAAATAGAACATTATTTGCTTCAAAAAGTGAATTGAGTTATTAAATAACAGAACTAGCTGGTCTTGTAAAATATTTGCAGGATTCAGTTGCATTTTGTACTCTTAAAGCTTTAATAAAATATTTTAAGTGCTGCTTACAGAAGATCTAGCAAGTGCTTGTTAAATGATCAATTTTGAATGGAAGGATACGCTTTTATAGCTGCTGTTAGGCTCCTATGAGATTAAATGTAACATAATTGGTGGTAAGTCGGTGTCTGGTCAAGTAGTACAAAGTTTAGGTTTTAAAAAGTAGCTACTTGAGTTCCATGGTTTGAAAAGACAAGATAAATGGATATATAGATAATTAAAATCATTTGCAGATAGATTATATTTCAAGAGCGTAAAGAATTTCAGCATTATCTGGAAGCAGCCTGGATTTGTTGTCAGATACCGCATCCTTCTGCATGTCTGTCTCACAGGATCATGGCTCAGAGAAGCTGGCAAGATGTGCAAGCCCAATAGCATAGCACTTTAAATACTGATGACTCTGAGTTAATGTAGAAGGAGAGTCTCTGACCACTTTCTTAGTAACCTTGCTTATTAGAAAGAGAAAAATCCAAAGAAATTTTCTATACCCAGAGGAAGATGCCAGTAGTTTTTTTGTATTTTTTTTTCTTATTTTTTGTCAGTCTTTTACTCTCTCTGGATTTTTCCCCCAGCAGCCTCCAGCCAGCTAGTACAACCACTGCCATTGTATTAATGTGATTCAAAGGAAAAGAGGAGTAGCTTGAAGTGAGGAGTCGTGCTGTGTGCTGCCTAAGACTGCACACTGCTGAATTCACATATAAAAGTTACAATTTTCTTTCATTGCCTTGATGCCTGAGGTGGACTGTCAGAGCTGTGACAGCTCCCACCACCACAGATATGTGGCCATCTCCCAGATTTATCTATGGGATTAACTGCTCAAAGGCTTTGAGAATGTGGATTACACTCTCTAGGTGTAAGTTATGCTATACCAACATCTCAGTTCTCGCTTGCTCAGGAAAAAAAAATAAAAGTCAGATGCTGATGGTTTTGTTGCATTGTTTTATTATAGCTAGGAGTGTATAAGGTTTCATGCAAGTGTTCATAGAATGCAAATTCCCATTTTCGGTCTACTGAGCCAAACTGTGAGACGGGTGGGTGTTAAAATCGCAGGTTGCACAGACAACTTCTTATTTTTAACATGGAAGCTGATGTTTAGAAGGACCATTATCATATCTGCTGAATGGCTTCCTTTCTGTCCCCCAAAGCAGTACTCATGTACTGAAGAGGAAACAGCTTTCTTTGTATTAGTTGTTATCCTGGGATCTATGTGCATGTGCCTGGAGATACCTTTTGTAGCCTGAAATGAAAGAGCAGTGAAGGTCAAGTGAATAAGACTCTTTATCAGGACTTAATAAATCTACGTGCTTCTGTGAGTCCATAAAATCAAACTAATGGTTCTGAGAGGTAACACCTTTTATATTGGGCTAGGCACTGTTGGTTTTTGTGTTTGCTACTTACAAAGTGTCACAACTTGTAATGAAGCACTGTGTTAGAGAAGATTTAAACCACAAGGGCATTGTCTTTTGAAATCATTAATAATTCTCTTTGCTCAGAAGTTCAGAAAAACTTGCATGTGCTGTTGTGCATCAGTAGATCTAATATATATCCATCTGTTGCTTCTGCCAGCAAGTTGCATGTCGTTCCAAATGAGGTAACCTGCGTATAGAATATTTCATGGCATTATTTGTGATGGAAATATTTTCAAAGTGGGGGTTTATGCCATTATGATCAAATTCATAACAAACTGTTTATCTGCTGCTGTTATTTCTCTCATGCTGCACTGGGGCAAATTAATTTTCAGTGTCTCTACAGTGCATTTCTGGTGAAACTATAGGTTGTACCACTATAGGTTGGCATGTTGCTATCCAAGGATCCAGGCCTGGGCCCTGGAGGTTGAATGTGCTGTCAGCAGAGAAGCAGTCCTGATGAGCCTGATGTCTGGAGATGTAGCTAGAGGGCCTTTCCCTCCAAAACTCACACTGTGTTAGAGCCTCTGACCTATACTGTATATAAGGAATGCAGTAGACAAAAATGACATAGACATGTCCTTACTTGGCTTCAGGAGAACCTGCATGCCCACAATTCATGAGTATCTCTCACCTACTCAAGAATGCAAACTCCTGTGGAGTTTTGCTTAGCTGCTTTTGCACCTGGTAAGTTTGAAATTCTCCACAATGACTTCCTTACAGTTTTTACATATAACATATTCACTTTGCAAAGCCTAATTGCTGAAGGCCAAGCCTTATGCAGCAGAGTTGCTGATGTAACAAATCAGTGGAAAAAGACCCGGTGCCAAGATTTTTTGTTTAAGTTCTGTTGTTTGTGGAGTTGTTCATGTGTGCCTCAAGAACTGCAGGTGTTATATGCCTACATGCTGTGCTTCCTTTTAGAGGCTTTTCTGAAGCAATTATGCTATTGTGAACAAAAATAGAATGTAGGTAAACGCAAGGAGTAGTATTACCTTGAGAAAGTTTCATTTAAATTAAGTTTATTGTTAACTCAAATAGTCTTAAATTTGGCTTTGCTTCTCATTTCTAATTTTGGCTGAGGTTCGCTCGGGGCACCCACTAAATTTGTGTCTTTAGGTTACATGCCAGACTGTAACTGGCTGCTTGGTCCATAAATCAGATGTTGATAGGGGAATGCTATGTGTGAGGAGATATAAATTAGTGAGCTGTGTAGTTAGAACACAAAGAACATCTTTTAACTGGCTGATTTGGGGCAAAATTGTCAGAAGTTTATGTGAGAGATTGCTGTTTTCTTTGTAATTGACCCAGGAGAATGTGATAAGTAGTGTGGGCTACAGTCAGACTGCATAATATTGACTTTTTAATGGAGTTCCCTGTAGTTGAAGCCAACAAAAATAAACAGCAGCAGAAAGCCTGTCCTTTACTTGCTGGTTAAACACCGAGATACCTCTTCTCTACCAGAGGGTATTTTTTGGTAGTTCTGTTTCCTCTCTGTACAACACTGTATCACTAATATTTTGGGGGCTTTTCAGTCTGCTCTTCAAGTGAAAGTGCCTTTCTGAAGTGCGAGTTCTGTGACCAATATTGCTACTGTGATCCTTTGCAGAGTGGATGCTCTTAGGCAATTGAAAAATACACGACATTTAAGCAAAAACAGTATGACTGCCTGTGTTCCAATTCAATTTACGTATGTACTTAGCATACACTCTTTCCTTCCACAGGCATTTCCTATTCAAAACAGGAACAGGGACCACACCGCTGTTCAGTACTGCAACACCAGGGTACACAATGGCATCCGGCTCTGTTTATTCCCCTCCTACTCGGCCACTACCTAGGAACACTCTGTCCAGAAGTGCTTTTAAATTCAAGAAGTCTTCGAAGTACTGTAGCTGGAAATGTACTGCTCTCTGTGCTGTAGGAGTCTCAGTGCTGCTGGCAATACTGCTGTCCTACTTCATAGGTGAGTTCCTTTGTTTTATAACTGTCATCATAAATAGGGGTATCAGATGGACTGTCCCATATTAACCTTCATGTATAGAAAAGCTTTTGGTAACAGTAAAAACCACAACAATGACTTAATGAAAACTTGTGATTCTTTTGAGATAATAAAAAATCTGAGTATTTTGAAAGCATTCTGTGACGCAACAACAGTTGAATTAGCTTCAAAGAAGTATTTGAACTGCAATTAAGCTATGTGGTGTCTAGTCCTTACAAATGTATCTGTAAAATGAAGGCTGTTGTGTTTTCTAACAAAACACAACTTGTGTTTTCTAACAAAACACAACTTGCAGCATGCCTGTGGAATTCTTCTCATTTTGTGTTATATATAAGCAATGAAGCATTTAGGAGTTATAATTTTCATTTATTATATATGTATGTTTGTGTGTACATAGAGCAAAAGCATGACGTAGACTTTGGTTGCAAGGTAGAGAAAATAACTGTCCAGAAGGACAATGTGGAGAAGAGGCTTCTTCCTCCTCTGTAGGGTTTTTTTAATTTTCTGTTTTGTTTTTAAGTACTCTTTCCTAGTTTGTGTTCTATATTATTTCTTTTATTTTGTCATTACTTTATTTAATTTCATATATCTTTGCTATAAATATATCATTTGAGTTTTAGACAGTTGACTGCTTAACTGCGAGGTAAACATTACTGACTTCTGTATGGGAGCAGAACAGGCTTTCAGTGTGCATGTATCTTCTTCTGTGGCTTTGTCTAGATTACATATTTTGTTAACTCTGAGTCCTTAATTGGTTTTCAAAGACTTTTTTTAACTGAGTTTTTAATTAGAAGTTTAAGTCAGCACTATTATGTTAATAAAAGCGTAAGGGTCTGCTTTTGTAAGGCATTGCTCTCACTCAAATTCAGAGTCTTAGAAAGTCAAGGAAAGAAAATAGAAAGGGGAAGAGTCAATCTCTCCTTCTCTCCTTCATTTTAAAATCTGGGTAAATTAATAACAAAGCCTAGAAGGCTCTCTGATCCCTAAATCTTCATCGCCTTTGTTGAGACAGGCTTTCTACATTTCAATCCAGGGCAGAGCATAAGCTGTATAAAGCCTTTGAAGTAGTTCTTTCTGGGCTGAAGATTCTGTGAACAATGCTAGAAACTGGGTTGCTGAGTAGCTGGAGAAATTCCTGTCTGCCACGGCAAAGCAGAGCTTCCGAAGCACCCTTTCCACTTCAACTGTGAACCCCGAAGTAAAAAATGCACGCATAGAAATGTAGGGCTTGCCAAAACTGCCCAATACTTTTAATGCCTTGAATTATTTTTTGTGTGAATGTACACAGAAACATAAAGGTGTGGCTTGAAGTTAACCTTTAACACTGCATCTTTTTTAAAAAAGATGGGGTTGAAATATTTCCATGTATAAAGCACGTTAATTGTGCTCAATATTTGTAATGTTGCCTCTTAAGTCATTATAATCAAACATCTGCTGCCCAAAAAAGTGTAAGAAAAAATTCAGTATGAGGTATCACTATCAAGAAATAGAGAAAATGGCCACACAGTGAAATATTGAAGATCTGATTGTGAGCTGAGCTACACTTTGCTTGCCCCAAAGAGCAAGATTACTTATGAATCTGAGAGGTGCGAGGAGTTAGCTGAACTGGATTATTTCTCCCACAGGCATATTAAGAAATATGAGCATGTCTAATACATCTCTATTCCTGTATTCAGGGAAAGAATTGGGCTTTCCGTAGAATGAGAGCTTTCATCTCCACACGTCATTTATTCACATACTCTGTTACCAAAAAAAAAAAAAAAAAAAAAAAAAAAAAACCAAACAAAAAAACAAAGAAAAAACAAAAAACAAAACAAAAAAACCCCCATAGCTGTACTACATTTCATGGGTGCTTGCCAGCTTTTATTCTTGCTGAAATAAACAATGCACAAGGGCCTTCCTCTGCCCCATAGTCAATAGGGAGCTCTTTGCCTACTGGTGATATTACACATATTTCAGCTAACTCAGCAATCTAAATGTAAAATCCAGCACTCAGTGATGCTCTCTAGAGAACAGTGGGTCTATAAAACCATGAATGGATTACGCTCATTCATATATGTCGTTTTTGCATCTCTGCAGGTGTATCAGAAACACTCTCTATTTAGTAGGCCATCTAAGTATGAATTGGTGGAAATCATTTATGTAAGATGGAAACAGTCCTTCGTCTTGGTTAAATATTGTGTAGGGTAGATATGAAAGAGAAATGGCTGAGCAGGTAAATGATAATAAAATACAATCTTTGGGAAGGGCTGTGGTTTTGTGAGCCCTCCAGCACTGCAGTGTGCCCTGAACACAGTGATCCAGCTCGTTTGCTGAGGCCTACAGCAGCTGAAATGGCATGTCACTTCTGTGAAGCTGGTTTGAGGTGCATTTTTAGCTTCACGGAGAGGCATTGCCACAAGCACGAAAATGCTTCAGCCAGTGCTGTAAACGATGCTGGTATGGATTGATAAGGAATGTGGTATGGCTTGTGTGACTGTGACAGCTGTAGGTAGAAGGACTAACTGGATCGCTCACCTGGTGACCAGAATAGCAGGCTCTTCTTGGGGCGAGGGATGAACATGTCTTGCCCAGGCTTATTTTAGTTGCATTGGGTATGGGATAGAGAAGATGACTTTAGATCCCCTCTGCTCTGACAACATACGGCAGAAGAGACAGTTTGCTAGACTTGGTGTCTGCCTTTGCAGAACTGCTCAGTCAGTTAGTCCTGCCAGAGGGGAGGAGCTACACTGAGTCTGGTCTGTCTTGCACTTCTTCCATCACTGTGACAGGAAAGACTCCTACGTTTACAAAGTCTACAAAAGGAGGTGAGAGCAGCAGATATCAACATAGGGAGGGACCAGAGCAAGTGCTACACTGTAAGGCCACTTAATACAGTCTTGGGGGTCATGAGAAGTTGAAAACATTATTTCAGTCTAAAGTAAGGAAAGTCTCTCTTCCAGCCTTCCCACATACTCTTGATTTTCAAGCCTTGGTGGTCTCTCTCAATTGCTTTTGAAACACAGAGAATGTTGAAGCTTACTGTTTCTGTCAATGAAACCTGCTGATCTTTAGAGAAAATAGTTGTGGAGAAATATAGAGAAATGAGTTGTGGAAAGTGGTGACCTTTTGTTTAACGGGTTTGTCTGATATTTAATTATGGATAAATAATTATTTAATCAACAGGAGCATGCAAGAGGTGCTGAACCAAAATACAGCGCAGCACGTATAGAAAAGTAGACTCAAATAAAAAGCAGCTCTAGTTTAGAGTAAAGGATTAGAAGAACAACTCCCTGAAACAGTGTGTTAAAAAGAAGAAGAAAGAATATAAACTTCTTAGTTTGGGGATTGAGATTACAGTGGAATTTCTTTAAGAAGCTCTTTTGGTTAACTACTATACATAATAAGTTTTGCAACCAAGAAAATGTCAATTTTATTTCCAATATGAACATTTTCAGAAAACTTTGAAAAATATTATTTTATTTTTCACTATTTGGAAGACTAGGAGGAAAAGTATTAAATTTAAGCTGTGAAAGAATACAAAATATGATGTTGCCTTTGTTCGATTTCTTTTTATATACACATGAAGAGTTTTACCCAACATTGTACAAGCAGTCTGTGTGAGAGCTGGAAATAGAGTCCAGCTTTACAATGTGCAAGACAAAACAGAACTTTGTCTTTTTTCTTTCTGAGACTTACTACTTCACTTGACATCCATCATTTGTGGTGAATGCATAAAGTGACAGTTTGTTAAAGCAACACCTAGGCAAAAAAATGGGCATCAAATCAAAGTTTCGTATATAACCAATATCCTACCACTTATATATTTGAGGATATTCTCTGTTTACTTTTGGTGTTAGCAGTCAGAAGTTGTTTTCAGCATGTCGTTGCATAACACAGGCTGATGAGCTACAGTATTGGCCCAATTGGTACAGCAGTAATAATTTCTTTTTTACCATGGATTCATGCTGCATGAAATGAATGAGTATTTGGGGATATCAGGGCCCCTCTTTCTTGCCCAAGAATTGTTTTGGCAACTGATTCTCCATTGCCAATGTCACTGTCAAAGTTGTTGTAAGAAGCTGATCCAGGGCCATTTTCACTTTCATGGCATTAAACAGGCAAATGGTTTTCCCCAGTCAGTGCTGAAATTAGAACTACTCAACTGGGCTTGAGAGTTGTGCACTGATAGATCGCATGCGTCTGTCATGAGTATTGTTCTACATCTACTAAAGAGTTTTCTATTAACATAAAATAGTCTTCAAATACATTATGAGACCTGATCTGTTTAGTCTACCTCTTCTGTCCTGACTTCTCAAGATCAGTCTGTGACAATTTGAAGCCTGTTTGCATTTGATGAGTAAAATAAATTAACTTTATCCTCTCTGTAGCTCAGAACTGATCATTGTGCTAGATTTAGCTATGCAGCTGATGGTCAGGGGTAGAATATACACCAGCCTGTTGCTCCTCATGATAAAGCAAATAATTATTGGTGGTAATGTAAGGACATTGTGGGGGGAGGAGAGGGAAGAACTTTAAATTAAAAAGACCACAGGAATATTTTTATCTCCACTGCTTCCTGTGAGCAGTTAAGTAAATCCATTTTGGACAGGAAGGCTAACAAGAAAGCTAACTTTTAGACTTAAATGAAATGACTTCTGGGAAAATACATGTAGTTTATATTTCATTCTTTGAGAGCCAGTAGGAAAGTCACTGTTCTTCTATGACTCAGGGGTGACCACATAGACGTAATCCAAACTGGAAATGTAATATGAACGTAGGAGAGATACCAGACTTGAAAGCTATGTTAGATAATCACAGATAGTACATCTCTTCCACATTTTTATATAGATATATTGTGTTTATTCCCTTGTTATTATATTGTGCATTCAGTTTTTTACCCAATCTGAAAATCGTTACTGATAAGTGTAGATAATTAAAGTAAACTGCAAATTTATTTGCTAATGAATTTCTAATAATCAACATGCTGGAAAATTGTCTTCAGGGTGTGAGAGAGAAATTTCTTGAGAATAAGAACAGAGCAACTGAGGAGGTTTTATGCGTAGAAGAGATGGATGGACAGGAAAGATAGTTATCAAGGTTTGCTGTTAGAGAAGACTTGTCACAGAAGTATGTAGGGTGTGAAAATTAGATCTAAGGGCCCATTAACTCTCTTGCAGGTGAATTTAAAGTGATCTTGAAAAATTAGAAAATTTTCAGTTTCTACACACTTAAATTAACTTTTCATTTCTCCAGTGTTGTTTCAGAGTTTGTGGTCTGTGGCTCTGCTCGCATTACAGAGGATGTAGTGTGACAGCTGCTGTGCACATTGTAGAGGACCAGAGAGATACCTTTCCTGTGGGGCTCACTGGCAGATGTCCTAATAGGGCAGAATCACCCTTTACAAAACTAATGGATTTAGAACTGGGTTTTTCTTAGAAAGAATTACGAAATATACCTGTAATCAAAAAGAATCTTTTTTACTTCATCACCAAAGAACAATATGATATGTCTTTTTGATTGCAATGCCTAGTTAACAATATTCTGCTGTTCGTAAAGCTCAATTACTGCCAGGATAGAAGAAAATAACTTAATTAATAACGCCATTTAAATGGAATTTTTATTACAGTACTTGGCATAGATATTGTAATTAACAGGCATGAAGGAGAATATAGTTTAGTTGCCATTAATCACCTTTACTTTCATTATGTATTCACAAACTTTCTTTTTTTCTTTGTCCTGCATTTGAAATTGAATATTGTAGTACTCTTATCACTGGAATCTCTGTCAAGATTTCCAAGATTTTTTTCTGCTGTATTTCCAGCAGAGTGCCTGCATTCTCTTCCCACTCTGACTCCTTAGGTTTCGCGTGGACCTTGGTTATGACTAATATTTCAGTGAGATGTGTGGGTTGGAAATATGTTCTCTGTCTGCAACTGTGTGGCAGACTTTCACGTATTGCCAGGTTTATGCTCTCACTGCATTTCTCATTCTGTCAAATTAGAGGTGCTGAAGTAGACTAATGCCTGTAAATATCACAGATTCAAAAAAAAAAAAAGCATCTGGGTCATGGCGACTCCCACTATCAATACAAGCTGTGAGACAAAAGGATTGAGCCAAAAATGACTTGAGTTTACTAATGGATGGCAGCAGGATATGAGCCAGCAGGGTGCCCTCGCAGCCCAGAGAGCCAACCATATCCTGGGCTGCATCGAAAGTAACGTGACCAGCAGGTCAGGGAGGTGATCCTGCCCCTGTGCTCTGCGCTGAGACCTCACCTGGAGCACTACATCCAGATGAGGAGTCCTCAGTGCAAGGAAAGCACAGACCTGTTGGAGTGCATCCAGAGGAGAGCCACATAAATGATCCCAGGAATGGAATGTCTCCTCTACGAGGACAGGCTGAGAGAGCTGGTGCTCTTCAGCCTGGAGAATAGAAGGCTCTGGGGAGACCTGAGAGCAGCCTTCGCAGTATCTAAAGGAGGGCTACAAGAAGGAAGGGGAAGAGTCTGTCCCCTTTAGCAGGTTCTGTTATGGTAGGACGGGGGAAATGGTTTCAAATTAAAAGAGGGGAGATTTAGATTGGACATAAGAAGTGTTTTACACTGAGGGTGATGAGGCACTGGCACAGGATGCACAGAGAGGTGGTGGATGCCCAGTCCGTGGGGACGCTCAAGGTCAGGTTGAAGGGGCTCTGAGCAGCCTGATCGAAATGTGTCTCTGTTCATTTGAGGGATCCCCAAAGATTCCCTCCAACTCAAACAAAACTGTGATTCTGAATGTGAGAAATATTTTGAATTTCCTCTTGGTCTGTTGTCATCATTTGAAGAAAGTGCTCTGAGATTTTACAGTTTACCAAATCCATGTATCACAGTGTATCGAAACCTGCGTTTTGATACACAACAAGGGTGTTTTCCTCATGTTTGCTGATTGTACCAAGCACGTAGGAGAACCAGATAAATTTTGCATGTTCTTATGCAATGTGTGCATACATATGCAGCTGTGAAAACGACCACAGTTGCAGTACTATGGAAGGTACATAACTCCATTCTGTGTCACAGTTAGCATCTCATCATAACAATCCTTCAGGCTTTTAAGGGAAGCTTTGGGTGTCTCTAATGCTTCTGGAGGCAGCAGCAGTGTTCTATATCGGCCCTCTCTTCACAAGCTATAGATTTGCATTATCAGTTCCAATTTGGTGGGATTTTGGAGTGTCTGCCACTCAAAGTAGGAAACTGTGGGTGAGATACATGCCACTGTTTTTTCCTGTCCAAGTGGACACCTCTATGTCTCTCTCAGCTCCAGATATTGTAGAAAGGAATTGCCCTGACAACAGTACTGTGGGGGAATGAAAGGGTTGGCCTCTCTGCAGTGCGTGGCTCTGCTGAGTGATAGTCAATCTGTTGTACTTTGTATTACTGCTGGACCTTGCTCTGGGAGGACAGAGCAGTAGATATCCCATAGAAATGCAAGGCAGTACTAAGTACAAAAGAGTGCATAGCCTCTGCTGTTAGAACTGCAGCATGGGATTATGTAGCCATATAGCTGGTGAACGTACAATTATTTAGCAAGTAAAACCCATCTTCTAAAATTTCTGAGGGATTTTAATAGCCAGAATGGATAGGATTCAGTAACAGGGAGAGAGTCCTTGAAGTCTGAAGTACCAATCTCCTAGTTCTATTTCAGTACTTCGTAACCTGCAAAAACTGACCTGTAAAAGCCAGATAACTGGTGTTTGTAGACCATACCTTAGGAATAAGAAGTCAGACAACTCATTTCTGACATATTATTTGTATGCAACAGTATTAAAATAGGCACGACTGTCCACACCATTCTAAAGCTTAATATTAGAGATAATAATTCCATGGGTTTATGCATTGCAGTAATTTTCAGCTGTATCCAACATGTAAAAGTTTTTTGCCTGTGGCTTCTAGGTATATGCATGAGGTTTGTACCATGTTTAGAGCAGACATTGTTGATGAGCTAGTTGTGTCTCCATAGCATGGAAATGTTTATAATTTCTTGTTTATACCACTTTCTCTCAAAACTGAGAGAAAGGGAACGCCTAGTCAGAAAATGACTATCTTACATTTCACTACCTTGTTGGGCTGATTGGACTAAAAACATTTCCAACATCTTTCATTGAAATTGCACCACAGCTAAGCACATTGAAATATGAGTGCATTGAATGTACTTTTTTTTTTTCCAGCAAAAATAATGTTATGGATAATGCCTTTAGCTAATGTTTTTTAAGCAAAAATCTTGTTACTGAGTTCTATACTAAGTACAAAACATCATAGTTACTATTTCAGGAGTGCAGAGTATTAACATTTGATTGGTGTTGTAGATGTTGCGTGCTATTACTGTTAATGGCACTGAAAGTAAAACATTCATTGAGAAAAATAATCTTTACACAGAAGGATGTAGGAACCTGTAATTTGCAGTCAGGAGGTTAAGAGAGACTTGACAAGATTTTGCGGGATTAAAAAAACTAATCCATCAAGGAGCATACCCACCTCTACTCCCAAAAGGGTTGTGTTCTAGTTATGATTTGCCACAAGGTTTTTGTCAACAGTCCTGTCACCCTTCCATTTTTGCCAGTGGAGCAGATGGAAACTCAGTAATCCTGGCAATGTTACGTGTGTAGTGATGAAATACAAGATGACATGATGTCACTGTCCATGGGTTCTACATTTTGCTGTCATGCTGCAGTGTATGGTTCTTTTTCAAACTATGAACGGTGTTTCCAGGACTACTTAAATGTCTTTCAAGCATGTTACATGGAGATGTGCTTCCTTCTGTTATATTCCGGAAGATCCACAAGTTGTAACAATTATTCAGCTTAATGGCAAATACTTGAGAAATGTAGTTAAATTATACTAGTTGCTCTTGGATTAATAACAAGCTTAGAGTAATTTGGAGATGTTCCTGTTTTATCAGTGGAGATAAATACATACCAAACTTGCTATGAACAATCTATTTGATATTACATCTGTGACTCAGATGGCAAGTACGCGTGGCTTTAAATACAGGTGTACTTCCCCCACTGCAGCAGTGAAGCATGCAAGTTATGAGTCCTCCAAAGCTAACAGGAACCATTAAATACAAGATCCTAAGTTTTCAAATACGTGCTATTTCAGAAGGCTTCATTCACAAAACCAAAGAGAAGGTTGTCTCTTAGGAATTGTCACCTATAACAGCATTTGTAATTTCCTAATCTCTAGGAATAGGAGATATGTTACAACTGTTCAGATAATGCATTTGAAATATTGTTTCCCTCAATGGTAAAACCAACTAACCAAATAAGGATGAGTGGTTTTGCCTAAATGTAATGAAATAGGATCACACAAAAATCATCTTCTCTAATGCCTCTAATAGAATAATACAGGAGGGTTTTAGGTAGTGAAAGCAGCTATCAGCTGTTGGAAAAGTTAGCCAGCTCCACAAGTTTCTAAGAAACTGCTATATTTACGATGTATTTAGATGGAAAAAAAACTTACAATTTATCACTATTATAGTACTGAAAAGATGGTATGATTACGTAAATAATACTTAATTGAAACCTGTAAAACAGCCAGCTGTATTGTTAACACCACTGTGCTAAACACTAATCTACTTGAGTTTCACACAAGGTGTGACACAGTAATTTGCTACAGTAAATTTGTCTTCACTTGTTAAAGCTTTAAACTCATCTGTTGCTCATCTTCTTTTTCATCTTGGAATGCCAAGTTTCAGAGCAGTTCGTATTGAAGCATTTTTTGTTAGAGTGGGTCTGCATTTGACCCCAAAGCTTCTCACAGTGCTAAGTGATTCAATTTATTTGCCAGGTTTTCAGTCCCCAGCAGGGTTCTTTTCTGTCTCTCTCCTATTACTAATCTCAGGTAGAGGTAATGCTATGTTGGTATACACAAGTTGGAAGGGGAGAAATTCAATCCTTTCTTGTTATTTCAATTCACCCGGAGCCAAAACTAGAAGTTTAAAGCAAGTGCTTATCACTGAGCCGATATCTTTTCATACAGTAACAAGACCAATCAATTCTCTCCATCAGTTGTATAAGTGACTGCTGCTTTAGAGCTAAGACTGCCTGTTCTTAAGATCACTTGTAAGATTTTATAGTTCACTGTCATAGCTGATTTAGTGGGGATTGGGAGAAGAATGCTTAATCTGAAACTGTAATCCTACCTTGTTTTTGCCAGGGTTTACATAGCTATTAAAGAAAAGGAACAAAGTGGCTTGTTGGGCATAAACCACTGGACTTACAGTTAGCAGTAGGGTTGTCTGTGTATCATGGGTTTCTTCCGTAACTCATTTATGATAAATTAATTTTTTTGTTTTCTTTTTATTAGTACTATTTTTCATGTGCCTAGAGTACATCTTTTCTCACAGGAATAATTTCATAAATGCCACGTCTCACTCTAGTGAGTCCTCTGGAGGAACTACTGTCATGGTATGTTATTGCAATCCACATAAAACATATTAATGACAATAAAATTAAGGATTCTCTATCTAGTAGCTAGTTTCTCCTCTGCCCTTATTTTTATTTTTGGCCCAAGCATAGAGCTGTTTACCCAGTCATGATTCCTGGTGCTATAGTGAGGAGCTGTATCTTTAGGAGGAACTGAGCTAAAGAAGAGAGTGATACGGAGGTTTCTATGGGAGGATGGTTGAAATTCCTAAACTGACTTAAACCTTGAAACTTTTTGCACAAGTTCATTAGCATGTGCAGATGGATAGCTGATGCCTTACAAGGTCTTGAAGTAAGATGGATTTGTGAAAAAGGCCTCTTCAATGATGAACTCAGCATGTTCATTCTGCTTTTTAATATGGAAATAAGTGGAAATTGCATGGTTGCAAATTGATCTGCATGTCGTGCTTGGCTTATGCATCAACACAATTGTATAGTTCATGTAGGTGAATGATTATTATCTGGCATTGATCTAAGTCACTGTGAAGAAATCGTGCAGAGTTTACAGGTTATTTTGTTTTGGTCTCAGTCACCTACCTTTGGTCTTCAAGTGGACAGCTGTAATTGTGATGCCATGAAGCCTAACAAACAGCAAAGGATGAGAAAACCTATATGTTGACTTGCACGTTCAATCAACTCGCATATGATCTCAGCAGGAAATTCAAAACAAAAGCTAATTTATGGAAAAATATGTAGTTCTAATCACAGTTTAGCTCTGTGGGGTTCCAAATAACACACTACAGTCTCTACATGCAGATGCTTTCATCTAACATTCCACATTTGGTAACATTCCAAAAGTTCTTATCAAACCTTATTATCATCTTTTATTAAATCTTACTACATTTCTCCTTATTGCATGTTTGCTGTAATATTCTGTCATTCTTAATATGGAATAAAATAGCTTTGATCTTTTTTAGACAGTCATGAGATGGAAATATGCAACATGAGTGTTTAACTATACACTCTAAAATCCTAGCTCTGTGTGTCCTTTGAACATCACAGTAATTGATTCCTGTTTCTTTTTCCTTTGGTTCTTGAATCTTTTCATCAGACTGTACTTCTTTATGCCATCTATGTGCAAATAGGTTATATATGATTGTACAGTGCCATTTCATTATTATTATTATATCCCTCAAGAATTTTAGTGGGAGGTTTTTGTTTCTGTTTTCCTGCAGTAAAGTTTTTGAACTATAAAAAAATGCTTGGGCCCTTCACTGATGCTCTTGCCTAAGTGAGATGCTTCCAATAGATGTTGAGACGTTACATTGGCATTGCTTTTCTTTACGCTGCTGTTTTATGAGGGCTGCCATCTATAAAGGATGTTGCCCTAAGCAAAACTTATGTTGGAGCTGTAGAAAAAAATAAAATAGATAAGCACAGACCGGAGCCTCAGCTGTTTACTGGAAAGTAAGTTTAAAAGAGAAATAAGGAAGGAATTAAAAGACTGAAGGAAGAGACTAAAGAAATGCCTGAAGGAATACAGAAAATTAATTATCATGCCATCTTAACCCAGGCTTGGAAAGTGTAAGTCAGGAATTTTTTCCACAATGTTTGACAAGGAGATCATTGATTATGACTTTATGAGATAGAAACCCCAAATTTATAGAATGTTTTTCACGCTTTTCTGTGAACTCAGACAAAACAACCCTGTCTCTAAGCATTCAGCAATCTAGTATGCATGTTTTCATAATTTCTGCACCTGTAATAACTTTCACCATCTTGTTAACTGTGAACAGTATTATTTGGGGGGAGGAAAGAAAAGGAGGGGAAAAAAATGTGTTCAGGGGAGGCTCAGGATAATACCAATGGCTATTTAGGTTATCATGAGGGCTAGCACATATCAGAGAATGCTGGGTGATCATAATGAATGGCAAGTGTGAAACAAGCTGTAACAAATAGATACTATTTAAGTAAGCAGTTACTGAATAATGATCTCTGTCTATGTTGTAAGAAATCTGGACTCTCCCTTAAGCTTTGTACGTGCCTCACATAATGCTGTTGACAGAATTAGACCATTGTTATGTAAAGTCACTGGCTTGACAGCAAGAATGAGACATCTAGGCATACAAGTTTAGAGAATAATAAAAGTTCCATTTCTTGGTAAATGTACTAAAAACAGTTACACCAAGCCTATAACGCATCTTTCTTAACAGCTCAAATACAACTGTACTTTTAAACAATATATAATCGTCTTTGACTAGTAGTTGAAGAAAGTAACTTTTTTCCATTGCAGATTCCTGACGTGTAGAATCATAGAATTGCTCAGGTTGGAAAAGATCTTAAAGATAATCAAATCCAACGACAACCTAACCAAAGCACCCTACCTCTAACAACCCTCCACTAAATCATGTCTCTGTGCACCACATCCAAGCAGTGTTTAAACGCATTCAGGGATGGTGACTCAACCACCTCCCCAGGGAGCCTATTCCAGTGCTTCACAACCCTTTCTGTAAAGAAGTTTTCCCCGACATCCAACCTAAACTTACCCTGGCACAACTTGAGGCCATTTTCCCTTGTCCTGTCACCAGTGAAAGGAGACCAACCCCGCTTTCGCTGTAAGCATCTCTCAGATATTGGAAGAGAGCAATAAGGTCTCCCCTCAGCCTCCTTTTCCCCAGACTGAACAGCCCCAGTTCCTTCAGTCTCTCCTCATAGGCCATATTCTCTGAGCCCTTCACAAGCCTTGCTGCCCTTCTTTGGACCTGCTCCAGCACCTCCATGTCCTTTCTGTTCTGAGGTGCCCAAAACTGAACACAGTACTCAAGGTGAGACCTCACCAGTGCCGAGTACAGGGGCAGGATGACTTCCCTAGTCCTGCTCACCACACCATTCCTGACACCAGCCGGGATGCCATTGGGGTTCTGGAGGCATTCAGGGCCAGGCTGGATGTGGCTCGAGGCAGCCTGGTCTAGTGATTGGCGAGCCTGCCCATAGCAGGGGGGTTGAAGCTAGGTGATCTTTCAGGTTCTTTTTAATCCAGGCAATTCTATGATGATAAATATATGATGCACCTGTTGACTAGTCTTTTAAAGAAGCTTATAAGCACGCACTCTAAAAAATTGGAAAAAACAGGCTTTTTGTTGATTTAAGGAAGACAGAAATAAATAAAGAACTTATAACTTGTAATTCACTTATTTAGAATTTTAATTAACTGTTTTTAATTGACTGTTTGATCTGCAGCAATATCCAATGCATCCTATTATCTTAGAAAAGAGCAGATGAATGCAAATCACTGGCAGTTGATTTACACATCCTCTGGTCCACTCCAGGTCCTTCAGAATAAAATAGCTTCAGATTCTAATTATAGCTGCAAGAAAAATATACGGGAGATAATTTAAAAAACCACTTCAGTGTTCAAATATTTCATTTGAAAATGTATTGCCAACAGGGAGATGAACTAGAAGACAATCCTTCAACAAGATTGAGCAATAATTGCAATTTACTTAGTTTAAATTATAATCTTTTTGCATTGCTTTAAATATAAATTATATTCACTTTTCCTATGTGCAAGTGTGCATATATATTATTCTATTAATTCTAGGGAAGCAATTTTGTAAACCATAGTTTGAAAGCGCCAGCACCCGGAAATACATAGAAGAAGCAGTCCTGGAAGATAAGTTAAATATCTTAGCAAGAAGCTCATCTTCAAGTACACCTTCATGAATAATAAGACTTGATTACCATACCTTCTAAAATGCATGGGAGAAGAGAAGAAGGGTTGCCAACATTGTTCAGTTCCTCTTACTAACTTCCTCCACAGTGCTGAGTATTTTATGTTCATAGAGCATACTCTATAGATTGTATCTCTGGAGGTCTTGGGGAGGTGCTTGCTCCTTTGAAATAGCCAGGATTTTTTTTTTTTATTATTTCTGCTGTCCAATGTTAATTTTTTATCTTTTTTTAAGAAGAGATGGAATAATATTTGAAGTCCCTTTCCCAGTTCAAGCCAGTTCATTTCCCAGTTCTGATTCCTTCTATTTAAAAGAGCCCTCCTGTCTTGGAAATTTCTCCTACTCTCATAAAATGCGTTGTCACCTTCAGAGTTCTTTCTCTGAAGACAACATCTACAAATTTGTAATGTTGCCTGTTGGATTACTGGTACTTCAGACACATACCCTGTTACTGTTGGGCTACTTCTGTGATTGAAGCCTCTGTTTATATGCATACAGTTTTGCTTATTCACCCTTAGCACCTGCACGTTTCATGCTTTCACTTGCACAGTGTATAGGGTGTTTGCTATGCCTTTTGTTTTTTGTATGTGCCTGTCAACCATAGTACTTTAAAGAAAATAAGGTTGATGTTGGTGGCTAATGAAAGAACACCCTTGAATTTTGACCAATAAGGATCTCTGATTTTTACTACATATTGCTACTCTTTCCTAGAAATAAAAAATATGCTTGCTTTCTGACACCAATCGTCAACCCCAACAAAGTATATGTACTCATAGTTGCGTCCAGATTTTTTCTGTTGAGAGCTCACCTATTGGGTGACAGCTCAAAAAAAAGTGATAGCTGCTGCATTCTGGATGCTGGAGGATAACATCTGTCTGATTTCTTTACCAACTGCTTTTCTGTTGTCTTCAAGTGATTTTCTGTTACCATTCTCTTCTGTACCTCTCATAATTTTGGCAGAAGAGGCTTTTGAGCCAGCGAGCAAGGCAGTGAAGGGAACCTCTACCTAAGCAGGGCTCAGCAGGTAGTCATCAATTCTCACTATTCTAGTTTTGTCACATAGTTAGGTAAATATTCCTCCTCTCTTACTACCTATTAATAAGAGAACCTGTTTCTTTTTGGCTTACTGAAGAAAGTCTTGAAGAGAGTTTTGAAATGATAATACAGTGTGTTTCCTCAGGAACAGGTTGCTTGTAAAGAGAATGCATCAAGTGCAGCAATACTTGCTTGAGAAATGAGCGTACCAGACAAACAGGCTGACAGCCTTTAAAGAATGAAAGGGCTTGATAGAATCAACTTCTTTTTCCTGAAGCAGATTTTTGTAAAATGTTTTATGTAAGTGTGAACAAGTCTTTTTTTTTTTCCAAGTATTTGTTATGAAATGTGTATCTAGTTGCTTTTTTAATTATTAAGTGGAAATGGAGTCGTTGTAGGCTGTTTTAAAATCAAAGAACTAGACCTTGAATACAGAGAGTGAAAGGTAAGATCAACCAAGCTTGAAAAAGAAGTTTAAGATGGTTTGGAAAGCCTTAGAAACCCTTTAGAAACACTGCATAGTGACAGATGGTAAGATTACTTGATAACCTGTAACGAACAACAGCATTTTTGTTGATGCTGCTGTAGGCATAAGTGCACTTCTGTAATCTGAGCTCTGAATCTTTTGAATATCCCAGTTCTTGTGGCATATAGGCCCTGTGTTGCTCTGGAAAAGTATAAAGGGAGGAAGAAAAGCTGAATTGTTCATTTGATTATTGCTCATGTTTTTGAGAATTCAGCCGTATCCACCAGCACCACCCAGACACTGACTTTGTATTTATGCACAGATCCCAGAGGACTTTCTTCTAATGCTTCTTCTTCCTATCCTGTTGAAGAGAATGAAATCTTCATTGTTTACCACTGTACTCTAAAGGCTGTCTATAAAGCTGATAATCCTAGCCGCTAGCAATAAAAATACCACATTAAACAAGTCTGTCAGTCCCACAGTACTTTCTCAACTCCTATTTGGTAGCTTGAGATTATTTTGCAGAATGGAGGTGTGTACTGAAATGGCAGAATAGGTAGAGAATATCATCATCTATTTCTGTGCTTAAAAAGCCATTCTGTTCCTCAATGGGAACAGTCTTTCCAATCTTCATTAAGAAATGCCTCCTTTTTCTTATGGGATTGTGGACGTGTTTGCAATTGCACCATTCTATGTTTTCACCCTTTCCCTGAGGGTTCATCCCTTCTTTGCAGCTGTGGGTCATTTGGATTGAATTGTTATGTTCTGTGACTACAACCATCACAAACTGTCTCCTTGGTAGAGACATCTAACATTCTCTGACAAGTCTTTGCTGACATCAAAAATGTGCCAGTATTGCAAGTTGTTCCAGTGTTAGTACCCTTACTGGTTTGGTAGTCTAATTACAGCCTCAGAGCTGGCTGCTCTGGGAGAGATCCATTGTCTTCATTATCATTATCTATCACCAAATAAATGCCAAACTGAAGAGAAATGAACAAGAACTGACAGCCAATTCAAAATCAATAAACTGCTTTACATTGGATTTGCAATTAAAATAACAGCTGGCAAATGGAAAATACATTCCTCGTTTAATTTTGCTTCCTTTGTCAAATTCTTTATAAAGAAAAAGTGGACTTGCCATTTCTATGAACCTAATAGAAAAAATTTTCAGAAGTAGAGGGAAAAAAAGTTGAACTTTTGACATCCCTATCTCAAAGGTGGAAGAATCTCTTCATCCTTTTCTAGGCCTGAGAAAAACAAAGCAGCCTGTACACTCCAGCAGTCTGCCTGAATCATTCCACCTCTGCAAATTCAGGACTAGTTCATAACATTTGACTTGACAGTCTCAGACTCTTTACTGAATTGCCCTCTGAATGTAGGGTTACTAGTACCAATACTGCCTTCTGGTTGTTGAGCATCATGAATATTTAGCAGTTGCCTCACTGTCCTCATAACAAGGACGGCGAAGGACCTAAAGTTTGTTATTGTTTAGATGACTGGCTGAGAAGAGACAATTTAAAACCAAAACTAGAAGCAATGCATCAATAAAATAGAGCTTGAATTTGTCTTAATCAGTCAATTCACCTATTTTTTAGAAGTTAATATCTCTTAAGACAGTTGAGGTCTATGTCTTGATATCTGGATCCTGCACTGACTGGCATAATTTTTTCATGTTATTCCTTTTTGTTTGTAGTGAATGAGGCTTCCCTAAATTCCATAGAGCTCAATCAAAAAGATGGTTGAATTATTTAGCGTATTAGCACACGCTGTCAGTTTTGGATTGTCTTTAGAACTCTCAAGCAACATTTTTGGTTTGCATTAAAAATGTTCTAATTAAGCAAAATTTGTGAAAGTGCTGCACGTATCAGCCTGTTCATTTTTATTAAATGTTGTTTACTGATCTTGGTTCTAGTTCGGTGTTAAAGTTGAGAGAAAAATGGTGTTTTGGTGAGACAACTGTTAGCATCTCTAACAGACAGCAATGGTGCAATGCACGTAGGCACAAGCTCAAAGAGAAGGTAATTGTCACTTACCTTGTAGTAACTATGTTTTGTTTTGAGATGTAATCAATACAGATCCCACAGTCCTTGCTTTTGAAGACTTCAAATTCCAACTGTTTAGGATTATGAGGGAATGGCTAGAAGGTCATGTCAGGTCTTCCCCTTTTGACCTTCCAGCAGAGAATGAAGAAAGTGCAGGGCACATATGTAGTACCAGCAGACAGAGCTGATAGTGGAGTTCTAAGCTCACGAGATTGGTAAGGATGCACATCTAGAGAAACCTCTTTCAAAATAAACGTCACTTTTTTTTTTTTTTTCCTGTAAAATACAGGAAGCAAAGCATACCAAGTTTGAATCATATTTAACTATATTTTGTTTTTCATTGCTGCCAGTGAACTAATATATCAGATAGTGGAATTTGATTCTTGGGATTTTGATGAAATATATTAAACAGATAAAATCTTCAGATGATTAATAAACAAGAATTTCAGCTAAGGTGTGACTGAACTAATAATGGCTAATTTTAGGAATGTGCCAAGAATGGTGGTGGTTGGATTTATGTTCTAACAAGAGGTGGCAGGGGAAAAAAAAAAAGAAATAAGGTTTTAGGGTCACAGAAGATCCTACATTATCAGGCTTTGACAGGCAATTTAAAGTCTGAAAAGGAAGAGTAATACTAGAGTCAGAGACTTGGAACAAAGAGAATATGTCATGTCTACTAGGGATTTCAGTCTTTGAAGCATTCAGTAATAGGTCTTTGGGTGCAATCTGTTGTTTTGTTTTGTAGTGGTGAGGGGGGCAGATTAAGGCAAACACTTGGTGAAGATGGTCTTAATTCTGCAATGTTTGCTGTCTCTGTAACTAAACTGCCACAGTAGTCTGTTTGTCTTAAGAGTAGCCATGGTTAATACAGAGAGACTGCAAGATTAGAGATGAAACTAAATAGGATGAAGAATTGCTTATCTTTAGGATAGAAGGAATGAATAACATCGACTATAGCAGTGATCTATTTCAGGGGCAGAAGAAGCAGAAGAAACAAGATGTAGTGAATCATCTTCCTTGTATGATACACTGATGGTCAAAATACATTAGCAGAGAAAAATTTTCCAGTGTATTTTTACTCCCTGGTAGTACTGAAAGATGATTCCACCTTTGGATATTGCTGCTGTTGTTGAATAAGTAAACTCAAATTATGCTGAAAGCAAATTAGAGTAATTAGAATAAATTTAATTTTTGGTGGTATCATAGAGTCATTGGAAGAAAATGAAACAGACCATTAGATGGCAAGAAGTTTTAAATGTTGTGTGTATCTTTATCATTGAGGTGATATTTTTTCCATATTTTTGCTCAAGTAGTTTAGCTGTGGGGTTCAGAATCACAACATGGCTGAGATCGGCAGAACCTCTGAGTCGATCTATTCAAACCCCTGCTCAGGCAGAGGTTTTGGGCAGCCTATGCCTGTGCTCTGTCACCCACACAGAAGTGATGTCTCATGTTCAGAGAGAGCCTCCTGTGCTTCACTTTGTGCCCGCTGCCTCTGGTCCTGGCACTGGGTGCCACTGAACAGAGCCTGGCTCCGTCCTCTCTGCGCTCTCCCTTCAGGTATTTATGGGCATTGATGAGATCCCCTTGAAACTCTATTTCTCTGGGCTGAGCTGGGCTAGCAGTCTACACCTGTCCTCGTAGTAAATGTGCTCTAGTGTCTTCATCATCTTTCTGGTCCTACATTGGACTCTCTCTACTCTGACTCTTGTATGGGGGGCCTGAAACTGAGTGCAGCACTCCAGGTGCGGCCTCACCAGCACTGAGTACAGTGGAAGGATCTCTTCCTTTGGCTTACTGGCAACACTTTGCCTCATGCAGCCAAGAACACCATTAGCCTTCCTTGTGGCGAGGGCGTACTGCTGGTTTGTGTTCAACTTGGTTACCACTGGGATTCTCACGTCCTATTCTACAAAGTTGTCTTTCAGCTAAGCAGCCCCCAGCATGTACTGGTGCCTGGTGTTATTCCTCCCCGGGATTTGTTCATTAATGCCTGGTGGCATTAGAGTTCCCTGATAGTTCCCCTAACACCATGGAAGATTGGCTCTGGCTTCTATAATTATCATAACTGAACATGTTAACTTGATGTCATCTTTTGATGAACGTGACTGTGGGGAATTAAGCACTTCAGAAGCTACCTTACACATTTTCATTACCACAGCAACTAAGTACCCAGCATCTACAGCTCTGCTCATGATTTTGGCTTTGTTCTATAGGCTAGCATGCAGGATGAGCACAAAGTTTAAAGTTAAACAGAGTGTTGTTAACAGAATGGAAAGGAGTGTTAGTGTTTTAGGTTAGCCCTATAGTGTCCACAGAATCTTCCTTCCTCTCGTGTTGTTTTCCCTTTCTGACTAGCCAGAACAGATCCGTGCGCTGCAGAAATCATTTCAGTAGGTCACTTAGAAGCTTACTTAAATGATTTGTCTCTTTAGAATGATCAAAAATGACAGCAAAAAAAAAAAGAGAAAAAGAGAAAGGGCATAATTACTGCCTACCCTTTTGAACATTGATTTGGGACCGGTAAAAGACTCAAAATGAGAATGGGAGAATGGTGAGCTTTTTGTCAGCTGCACTCACTGAAAGCACTGTATCATTAAAGGACAGTGGTAGTAATTGCTTAGTTGCCATTGCTAAGTTGAACTATTATTCTGTGAATGCTTGTTCCTGTAATTTAATTTTTTTAATGTATGACTTTTCCGCTGCAGAGCGTGGAAAGCCATTATTTGTGCAATTTGTCTTTGTGGTTAAGAGCATCAAATAAACTGTATCCTTTACCACCAGCAATGCATCTGTTTGGCCTCAACTGGCAGCTGCAGCAAACTGAAAACGATACTTTTGAGAATGGAAAAGTGAATTCTGATACTGTGCCAACACATCCTGTAACAGTACCTGCTGGAGAAAACGGTAAGTGAAATGCACCAATTTCTTTCCTTCTGAAAGCATTTCCTTCTCTGAAAGCATTTTCTTTCTTTGTGTTTTATTTACATCACCAGTTTTTAACGTTTTTTGTTTATTTGAAGTTCAGAGCCTTTGAGAATAATAGTAATTCAAAATAGCCATGCAGACACTAAGCAGGGGTTGTATTTCAACTGAGAACACCTGAACTAAACATGTGAACTGAACAATGAATCCTTGGTGGTAATCTTGATATAAATAGGAAATGTGGTTGTCAACCAAAATTTGTCTTGGGAATTTACATGCCCTCTTGGATGAGGACAGAAAACATCTCATTGTGGTGAGATGGTGCTGAGGCTGGCCAGCGACCATCCTTCCTTTGGGATCCAGGCTGCGGAAATGGCCACAGCAAAGCCAGGGTCCCCGATGTGACGGGGCACTCTGTTTCATAAGGGGGACCTGATGCCATCTTTGTGAATCTCAGTGAACTCCGGATAGTTTTCAGACTAAAGCCTTGTTTGTGACAGAGGAACATAATCAGTCCATTTCTGAAGGGTTGGCACCACAAGAGGTTCTGCAGGGGAATTTGCATATTTTCAAAGGTTCTCATTAGTTGTGCGTAGCTTACTTGTAACCAAGGAGCTTCCTATTGCGTGATGACCTTGCTGTTAAATACTTCTTGTTCTTTTCTTTCTGTAGCCAATGAGGGTTTTTTCCTTTTTTTATTTCTCTCTGAAACATAGTAAGTCACTTTTAATATATTCATGTGTTTTCTCAAAATGTCTTACATATAATACTGAGCCTGAATCATGCATCCAATATATAAAATAAAATAAAAAACTTTATTTCCAATATATAAAATAAAAAACAAAAAATAATTTTGTTGTAGGAGCTTTTAAAATACAAACCACATAACAGGATTATTTTTTATCGACCTTTTTCCATGTTGCCCTTTAAGATTCTCAAAACATTTAGGAGCCTATGCACTTTTGGCTAACAGAGGCTTTAAAATCAATAGTTTTTGAATGGAAAACTTGATTTAAATGGTTGATGAATGCAGTATTTGCTTCATTACAGAAAAATCCATTTTCCCTTTCACAAGGTAGAGCTGACCTCCTTACCGCTGAGGAGGAGGAAGCATCTGCCAGCACTTGACATCTTGAAAATTTTTCAAGTTATCACAGCTCCAAGTTATAGAAATAATACAGTTTGAATCATTCTTTCTGTCATCTTTTTAAACAGGTTAAACTTCTCTAGTAGGAGTTTTTCATTTCCTTTACCCTACTGCCTTTTTCTTGTACTTGGATATTCATTAACTCTTTCTGTGTTCTTACTTGTTTTGAATGAATAGTAAAAAGGTGCTGTACAGTTAATGAATATTGATGCTGAAATGGCAGCTCATCATTCTCTGGTCTTCAGCTCTGAGAAGCCAATGCGTTTTTCTATTGTAAAATAATTTATTAATTGTTTTTTAAATATAAATTGTTTTTTTCCCCCTTGGTATTTTTTTTTTTTAATAAATTAAAGCCTAATATACTTTGCCTCGGAAATAGAAGAAAATAGCAAATATATCAAATATGGTTTTTTCCTTCCTTGAGTCCTTAAATACAGTCCAAGAATGGGGTTAATTTCATCTACCGCTAAAATGCTGTCCTCTGCAGAATATAGTAACTGGTCATTTATCAACACACGTCAATACTAAGCAGCAGACGAACCAGAGAATACACACATTTTAAACCACAAAAGGAAAGTTAAGTAGAAGGTGTGGTGATGACTAGATAAGAAATTTAAGGAGGGAGCCCTCGTACTATCGTGCTAGTTACAAGAAATTGTAAGGAAGAATTGCTAAAGCCTTGATTTTGATACCTTGGCCATTCATTTTTCATGAGTCTTATCTGAATTTGAAGTAGTCCAAAAAAGTGCTAGCTTGGGTCAGAAAATAGATAGTCCTCAGGTGAGTGGCTTGGATCCTAGATAGTTATTTGCCATTCAGAAGTGCAGATACTTTGTGTGATGAATTAGTAAAGCTTACATGTTAAAATGCATTCTTCTGACCTCTGGAGAAAGTTCAGCTGTGGTTTGCCTACAAATAGCTAGTCATAAACTGACAGTAAAAGCATGTGAAATCATCCTTGGATGCAAATAATTAGTTAAATGAAGCTTGAATCTCTGAACAAGCCTTCTCTTTTTTGTTTGTTGCTTTTGTGGATTGTTTTTTAGGTGGTGAGGGATTTTTGTTGTTGTTGTTTTTGTTGTTTTTGTTGTTGTTATTGGTTGGTTGGTTTGTTTTTCTTTCCCTGTGCTTTCCTCTGTTCAAATAGTAAACTGCTGCCAATGTATCACTTGCTTATCTAGGCAGGCGTGATTCAGGGCTGCATAAGGTATCATAAGGATATGTATTTTCTATAAGATGAATTTTAGAGGGCACTTCAGTTGAGGTTCTCCAAAGTACATTTTTAGCCATGCTTAATCACATCTCAGCACCTACTTGAGGTACCACGGTGCTTCACCTGGTTTTATAACCAGACAGCATAAAAGAAAGGTTAAGAAACACAGAACTGAAAATTTGTTTAGACACCATATTCTAACACATGCTAACATTTCATACGTCACTGGCTTTCTTTATTTTTTTACATCCTACAAAATCAGTGTGCAATTCAGAAATACCTTATAACATATGCTTAACTGTTGACTTGTTTTTTGTTGTTCTTTTCATTTTGCTTTAAATGCAAGGGAGAAAAATGATATATGGGGAAAAGAGCATTTCTTCTGGCTTAATTCAGTGCAGTTTTGAGATTATACTCATTGAAATATATTATACTTGCTGCAACCAATGGATTTTGAGGGTTCTTTTTATTTATAGTACAGAATGTTAATTAAACATGTAGTAACTTTTAATTGTTACGTTCATTTTTTTTCTAAAATTGTAGTTCTGAATTTGTTTTTCTGGAGGATTTTGATTTCATTTGTTGAAGTAGTTTTTGCAGATTATATATCAGTGTCTCACAGAAAGAAAAAAAAACAACCTCTAAATACAAGGTTATTCAGTGGAGTAGGTGAATATGCTGTTGATTGTAAATCCATTCTTGCAACCTGATATTTTAATTAATGCTGCCTACGAAGAATAGAAAATGATATTATGTGTGGCACTATAAAGCAATTATTGTTCAGCTTTTTCATGTTCTGATTATGCACTCATTTTTATTCTCTGGTGTAGATGCTCAGTTCTTTACAGAACATCTTGCACCAGTCTATAGAGTGTTTGCAAATAAGGAAGGAGAGTTTGGCTTCATGTAATTTTTGATATATTTCTGAACTATTTTTCTTGTACGTAAATTAAATTTTGTTTATTGCTTCAAATATTTCTTTAGATTAAGGTATTGTCTAGTCTCACACAGTAAGAACAGAATTTACAGATAATACATGTAGCAAATATTTGATCTATTAATTAACCATTATACATCAGATTATCATTATATCTTGAGTATTTAATATAATGGTGCATACATCGTAAGTATGTGGTATAGCAAGTTATTTTGTAAATTATTAGTAGATTTAGTAATATATTTGCTAATTTTGATGTAAATATTATTAACCTATAAATACTTAGGGTATTTGCTATTATCTTTTGGAGAGGTGTTGGGAAGGTTTTGGAGGTAGAGAAGAAGTACTGTGAAACAGAAAATATTCAAGAGGAAAGCTATTTTAAAAATGGATTTCATGTTTGTGCTGTTATGTCATTATGGAATTGTGTGAATGAATGTGACATTTCATATTTGGATTTAAAGCTTTGGATTTAAAGGTCTGTGTGAGAACTTTTATTAATTTAAAACATGAAAAGGAAATGTTGAAACTACTGACGTTTTCTTGTGCCCGTTTCCCAGAAGGGAAAAGGACTGGTTAATGCCCCATTTTAAGGAAGACAGAAAGCTAGTGATAATTTTGAGAGGTAGTATGATGTTAAACAGGTATGTGGCAAAAGGGTGAAAGTATCTTGGTTTTGGTTAAGAAAATGGGGGCTGATAAGATCATTACCTGCTAAGGATAATTGCTGAAGCCCAGTGGTAGGCATTTCTAACATATTGGACAAAATGTGCGTTTGAAAAAGCACACCTGTTCAAGCTATCTAGTTCATCTTTTCAGTAGCAAGAGGTAGTTGTTTTTCATTTCCAATATACAAACAGTGGAAGTCACAGATCAATACTGCAAACAAGGGTTTATTGTTTAGTGATTACCAGGCACCAGCGTGTGAATTTATACAACCAAATGTGCATCAGTTTGAAGAGAGTGGTAAGAAACATTTAAATAAATTGCAATAATGCGTATGTTGTTCTGAAGGTAATGCCCGCTATCTGTTTCCATGGAAACTACAACAGATACAAAGAGCACAATAACACTACTTGATAGAGCAAATTCTCAACTGCGAAACACTATCTTTCAATATAATCACCACCATTAGCTATGCATTTTCACTAGCATTGAAGAAGAGCTTGCATGCATGCTGTGCATATAAGAATCTGCACCAGCCGAGGTGACCACTGTTTCACAACTGCTGTGATGCAGTCTGTCTTTCATTGATCCAAACAGATGGAAGTCAGAAGACTATTTGATAGTGAAAATTCTCAACTACAGAACAGTATTTTTCAGTGTAGTCACCACCGGTCACTCTGCATTTTTGTCAGAGTTGAAGAAGAGCCTGCATGATGTTCTTGTAAAAATTTACACCGGTGGAGGTGACCCACTGTTGCTACCACCACTGCTAAAACATACCACCTCACTGCCTCACTGTGCTCGTGTCTGCTGTTCGGTCTCCATAAGCATTCAGAAAGCATCAATGAATGCTGATGAGTTCAAGTTTTTCCTCATGGAGGAATTTAGTGACATACCTTTGCTCCACCCACACTTTTATGTCAGACACCGTTTCATCAGACTGCTCCTCTGCTACCATCTGTCACACAGCAGCAACATGTAATAGGATATTGGTGGGAAAGGTGCAATCTCTACTACCCTCCCACCAGCATCCACCTCTGATGTCATTTGCCAGCATACTAAAATAACAGACATTAATTTCAGAGCAGCCCTTGTAAATACAGGCCTATCTTCTAGTAAAAGTATAAATATTGCGAAAGGTTAACTCCAAAGTTAGAAAAGCATCAGCCTGAAGAGAGTAAAAAAAAAAAAAAAAGTTTCTTCCAAGATCAGATATTTCACTGGTTCTTGAAAGCTGAGTGCTAATCAATATGATGCTCCTGTAAGTGAGATGTTTTCAGCAACTATGAGGGTATTGCGGTATAGCTCTGGTGGTGAGATGAGCCCCCACTCCAGGCCTCTAAGTAGTGCTTCTGTGTCTGCTTAATTCAAAAGCAGCCTGTGTTCATCTTGGATGCAGAGAAAGTGGAGAGGATCAGTCTGTGACCTCACCTGGCATTTCAGATTTTAATCTAGTTGGGTTTTTTTTCCAGCCTAAATGTTTGCAAAAAGGTTGTGTCAGTTTGTTTCCTCAAATGATGAATAATGTAGAATTTGAACATAAAAGACAGGGCAGCAACAGAAGTGTTGTCAATTCTTTACAACGCTTGTACGCAAACAAGCGAGCATCATTTGAACGTGCTTATCACATTCAGATGCATTTCATTCAATCTTTATAACAGACTAGCTGCTGAATAAAGAAAATGAATTGGTAAAAAAACCAGTGAGCTGTAAGGTTGTAACTACAATTCCATTTTTCTTTATACTGCTTTTACACAAGGCTCAACTTGATGAGCCAGCTACTTAGTTACTTACTTAGTCTGGAATTGATATGTGTTGATAGACAAGTTCTTTGGCAAAGCTTTGTTTAGGTCTGGTAGCACTGATTCTGTTGGGTTGTAGTAACCTTCGACTCTATTTCCAGGAGCACCTCTGTGCAGCACATGGCACAGAGATGGTCCCTTGACACAGCTCTGGGCCTTTGGCTTCACACAGGCTTTCATGCATACCTTACTAAGCCATCCTGAATTTCAAAGCTGGTGGTGGCAGTTCGTCTAAGCCGTTTTTATTAGTGTATCAGTTCTGTTTCCTGCAAATCTAGCAGGTGGGAAGATGCTCTCCCAACTAAGCCATAATCTTTGCCAGATTTTAAGGTCTGCGTACATGGGATGCCAAGTTGTCCCAGACTTGTGCTATCCATAGGATGTAGCCCAGCTCCCTGCAGTTATCAGCTTCGGTTGTGCAGTTCTGCCCCGTCCATTCGTTTCACAGTGCATCACTGTGAGATCACAGAGTTAGGCATATTGGATGATACCATTCTGTACCCAAGATGGAACATAGATGCATAGATATTTCTTGCCTTCACTTACCTGCTTGAAAAAAAAAAAAAAAAAAAAAAAAGATTGCTGGGAATATGTAAAGTCTATGATTTATGTTCTTTTTTCGATAAGCCACGACCCATAGGCTAGTTTTTTAATGTCAGCATTTGAAATTGTGAGTTCTTTACATGTTAAGATCTTTTGTGCTTCTTCTGGGCATTTCCAGATCGCTGTCACTGGGTTCCTAAGGCTAACTGATAGTTGCATTAATGCTTTTTAGGGGAAGATCATTAACACCCTTCCGTACTTTTTTCTTATTCCTCATGATTAAACCTTCAGATAAACACATTTTTGTAATATAGAACACAGTGGAAATAGCAGACTTCAACATGTTATTACGCATTTTATTCAGGAGGCAGCAGTGTTGAAAAGGTGATAACAAGTTTGGGGCTGAGGCCCAGGTAACCCAGGGGACAAAGGTGCTATGGGGATCAAAGGTGTAAGGATGTAGACACAATGGAACATGAAACATTGCCTTTCTCTTTTGGGAGAAAAAAGAAACAAAACATAGTGAACTAGATCTGTTAAAATTGTGTACAAATGCAAATGTTTGATGTAGAAAAGACTGTTTCTGTTAGCTGTCTCGACTAGTTCTGTTTGTTATTCTTAAAATCTGTCTACCTCATTTCCCTTTTCCTTACACTTTTTTAGAATGAGTCTTTATGCTGGAAAACTCTGTGTTTTTAAATACTTTGGTTAAAAAAATATATGTATATGTATGTATGTATTTAATATAAATCCCAAAGCAGAAAGGCTTGTGTTCAGGGAATTTAAAATGTTTTTACTTTGTAGATATTTGTGTTGTTTTTGCTTTTTTAGTTCTGAATCAGTGAATTCCCCGGGAACTTACATTCAGAAAGATTGTCAGGGAGCATTTTATCTGAGTTGCTTCTAAATATTTGACAGTTCATATGAAGGGTGACTGAGAATAAGAAAAGAATACTAATTTTTTCTCTCTTATTATTCTAACCTGTCAGGAAAATTAGGGGGATTTGCACAAGAAAACAACACTATAGATTCTGGAGAACTCGATATAGGCCGAAGAGCAATACAAGAAGTTCCCCCTGGGATTTTTTGGAGATCACAACTCTTTATTGATCAGCCACAATTTCTAAAATTCAATATATCCCTTCAGAAAGATGCATTGATTGGAGTATATGGCCGAAAAGGCTTACCACCATCACATACTCAGGTGAGAGCTGCTTCCATTAGAAGTAGGAGAAGTTACTGAAAACTGTGACTTTGGTTATTTTGTATCTTTTCCGTTTTGCTGATTTTTGCTTTTTACATATTGATCTCATGTGATGTACAAAACATTTATAATACTGTAAGTGATGGGATCTGAAATGTGCCATCAGGGAGAAGGGAAGATTCTTATTTATGAGCTGTCTGAATGCTGTGACCAATGATGCTTTAGATATGGAGTTGTTTCATGCAGAATTTATATGTACTTTTAAAGATATGTTGACATTTGTTTTAAAACCTCAGTAAACTAATAGAGCTTCTTATGGCCATATGTATGGTCATGTGTGCCTAGCAGTGGCCACATTCGTCCAATTTGCAAGCAGGAAGAAAATAGTATTTTAAAGAAGCTTCAGTTTATTCTGCAAGAAAACGCTACAGAATTTATAGCTTGGTGTCTCACTAAATAAAGAAGTATGCAATATGTGTCTATGGTAATACAGTGGATCAGGGTTGTAAAAGTGTCACTTTTCACTAGGCATCTGAAGTGTCTTAAAACTTTGTTCTTGTCTGTCCCAGAAGGATTAGTCTGCTCACCCCTCAGGTTTGTGAAGAGACTTTTTACTGCACTTTATTATACTCATGCCTAGTAACAAAGAAACACTTTTCATCCATAGTTATAGGAGAGTTGAAGCCTAAAAGAATGAATAGTCGTCTGGATTGGCAGGAGAAAGGGAGAAGCATTGTCTGAAAAGGCATTTTAGAATCAATTGTATTCAGATTTTATTTGTACGATTTAAGACCCTCCAAGTTCAGATTTCTTTCAGCTCACTATTAGTCCAAGTGCTAGCTGTGAACCATTGTTCTACTTGAAAAGAGAATTGAGCTCATGCACTTCTACACCATTTATGGAATTATGTAATATCTTACTGATTATTTTTTTTTACCTTCATAAGATTGCCTATAGGCAGAGTTGGAATGAAGCCTGACTGATTATGCCATATGCACAGTCACAACATTAAATTCCTAACTATAAGATTTAATTTCTTTACTTGATCCTTATTTTTAATTCTGATGTATGTGCTGTTATACTACCGAAATTCGTTCCTTTTTTTTTTAGGCATAAATTCTAAAAAACATAGAATTACTCCTAATTGTATTACATTTTTAGCAGGTACTGTCTCATGCAGATGTGAAATTTAGTTGAGAACTGTGGAAGACGTGATAGGATCAGCAAAGGAGTTTCATGCTATTAAATGCTATTAAAATCACAGAATGCTACATTAGACTTTGTTTTTGGTTTAGTTTCCATTAAACAACAAACAATTTATTGAAGGCAGAAAAAGAACTTAAGTTTATTTAAAAATGATTAAATGGATTCTCTTCAAACATTCACAAATGAACACTTACCCCTAGGCTGACAACTAGCACAAGACATTCTAGCTCAAAGAAAATTGACTCAGGAAATTATCAGCCATTGGTCATAGGGGTTTGGAATACAAATGCCATCCTAATGATGATGATAATAGCAGAAGCTAAGGAAATACATGTGTAACAAGGACGAATAAAATTGAAGAAGCTAATTGGGACTATGCATTTAGAAAAAAAAGATTATACAATTAGGTATGAGTTTAAAAAATGATCTTTACTTGACTCTTTATCCTTGCAAAAGATTGAAACTGAGGTGCCCTATAACCAAAAACTTTGGAAAAGGAGATAACCAAATCTATTTCCCATCATCTGTGTCACACAGACCCCTTTCCCTTTGAATTCCTAGTGTGCAAGTGTTATCCATGTTCACCTATGGTACAATGGAAAGAATCGCACACAAATCCTTCCTGTACATCTTCTGTAGTTTCTGTGAATTTTGGGTATGTTGTTCCCAGGATATAGGTGAAGTTCTGTATTTGTCTAGTATATAACTAGAGCATTTTTCACAAACTATTTGACTCTTGATATCTTGAAGAATTAGGCATGCTTACTTATCAGTGCCCTGGTGAACTTGTAGGGCTGCTAGAGATTCCCTAGAGTGCAGGCTTTATCAGAATGTTTATATGGCCTGACCCCAGTCATGTCTGGTTAAGGAGCCTGAGATAACTAGATGGATAAGATGGAGGGGGCAGGGTGAAATGTTTCTCTGAAGTTTAGACCTTTTTGCAACAAAACAAAGTCTTAATCACTATCAAATGAAATGGAATATCGAGAGGGTTAAAAGCTTAAATCTGTTATTTTCTTACTTCCCTATTCCTTACAGCTTGTACTAAAAAGGCACTTCACTTGTGAGCCAGACACAGCAGCAGCATAACAGCTAATTCTGGGCTTCACTGCATCCTTCCTTTGGGCAAGGGAGCTTACGCAGTTCCAAAGGTCATAGGAACATGTTAGAAAAACACAGGAATGTCCATGCTGGGTCTGATCAAAGGCCCATCTAGCGCACACTGGCCATTAGCAGATCTACAGAGCAGATGACAGATTTGGGGTTATTCTTCCTAGAATACGGTCCTGGCCTCCTGCACCTTAAGGCTGAATGACTTCCTGAGTCAGAGGTGCACTCTTTATGTTTTATAATCTTTGAAATATTTTTTTCCTAAACACCTTTGAACCAGTGGAAGCTTTTAGCACGTGTGACATTTGCATCGAGGAGTCAGCAGCTTAATTATACATCTCACATGATACCCTCAGAGACAGCCACCTGGTAGCTTTACTCTGACACCCAGTCAGTAGTGTTCTGGAGGAGATGGTGGAGATTTTCTCACTGATTTCTTCTCAGTGCCACTCATGATTTGTAATGTCCTGAAGGAGCTGTAATTTCCTAGCCTATTTCATAATTTCTTTGTACAAAAGCTGTTTTAGTCCTCTGATCATCTTTTTTTGGGGGGGGAGGAATGTTCTCCAATTTTACTGCAGCCTGTAGAGATGAGAGTATAGCACAGAACATAGCATATTTCAAGCTGCTGTGGTTCTGTACAATATCTCAGTGATGTCTGCTGCTTGGCTTTTTGTTTTTGTTTTTTTTTTATGTTTTTGATTGTAGAACTAATGTATCTATAGAACTGTCTACCATAACTCCATGATCTCATTCCAGGATGATATAGCTTGGCACAGAGCCCATCACTAGATGTGTAAAGCTAGGGTTGTTCCATGAAGACTTTGTAAAGTAAGGTCTCACCCATAGATACATCACGTTATGTTTACATCTCTTAAATGCTATCTGCCCTTATCTCCTATCACTGAGTGACAAGTGCTAATAGCAAAATTTATGCAAATGTGCAACTGCTGCCTCTTTCTGAAACGCCAGTGTTTCATATTTCAGATCTTTTGTTAAATAATTGAGAACCTGCCCTATGCCAGCATTTGTAAAGCATCCATACCAGCTGTCCCCCTCTTTGCTCATTTTCCTATGATAACTGACATCTATAAGCACATGCCTCTGTCTTCCGTAGCTCGCTCCTTCAAGCTTAGGTCTTTGTATAAGAACCTGCCTCCTCTCCATACGCACACCTTGCATTTGACATTGGTTACCTTCTTCCCCACTGCTGCTTTCTAGACCATTCACTTATTTGTGCACCTCTTTGTTGTATGCTTAAACCAAACAGTAAAAGGAAACTGGAGTCTTTCTTTGCATAGCTGTACAGCCACTGATACAAATTGTCCTATCACTGCGACAGTTGTAATGAAAGAATGGGAGAAATGAGCTTGAGAGAGATCTCAGTAAGTCTTCACACCTCTGTCTTGGATCAGGGTGGGCTAAATCTATAAGTTGTTTATTATTTCATTATAATATGGTAACACATTGCAGCAAATGCAAATCTCCTTTCCCATAATTTCCCAAAATAATAGGGATATGACATGCAGAAAATGTTGTGAGATACTGTGATCAGGACAGAATTTTTGGTTGTTTTTCTGTATTCTCCTTAAGTACCTAAATCAGTCTCAAGCACAGCCTGTGTGTGCCACAGACCAGTGTGAGATGCGTAGTTCTCTCTTTCTGGAGAATCATAGATAAATCAACCAGAAATAATTGACAGTGACTGTCCATTCAAAACCCAATCAGTGTGAACCTGAAAGTCTTTGTGACACTTTCTAAAAATGTCAGTTTCATTGCAGCCAGAGAATCAATATGTTTATTTAAAGAGACTTTAAGAATAATAATAATAATAAAAGACTTTGGTTTAAAACAAGAAGTGAATGGAGTACTAGAGCAAATCAGAATTTTTAAACTCAATATAAAGGTAATTAGTTTAGTATCATTGGAGGAAAATAAAATTAGTGTGCTTTTTACTTTTAAAGATAATTGTTTTTCAGTCTTTTTCTGTTACTCTGTTCTTCATAGATAAATATGTATGTGTGTGTGTGTGTATATAGGAAACTACCAGCCTTCAAAGGAGTTAAGATCAATTATCATTTGCTGAGGGATAAACTGAGCAGTAAATTCCCCTCTGTATAGCTTCTAAAATATAGCCTAAAACAGTGCTCTGATAATGACATATGCCCTTATTACATTGCAGATACAAAATTACTAATTGTACCATGCTTGTCAGCCATTAGTATACTCTTTGTGGTCAATCAAGTAGTATAATCACTTGCTCCTGTAACAAAACCATAGGTTTATCTGCAGTTTTGCTATAAAAAACGAGCTTCTGCAGTATACAAATTATAAGGTCACTCCTAACATCCATAAACGACTTGTTAAAACTGCCTGGGCTTTCTCTTTTTAAAAAACATTAGTGAACAGCTTGAGCAAGAAGAAGTATTCTTGAGTGTGGTGAGAGGAAAAGACAAAATTGTTTTTCTCTCTCACACATAATAATATAAATATTTAATTCTTTTACAAATGAGAATGTTGACTGGTTTTGAATAATTGGTGCTCTCCCAAAACGATTGCATTCATTTTCATGTGGCGCAGCGCACACAAAGTGACAGCACATCGAGGTACTGGCTCCTGCACATACTAATCACGTTTATGTTCTGTTCCACTTGTTCAGATGGAGCTGGAAAAGTGTCTCAGATGCTGATCATAGCATAATAACTATGCATTTCTTTCACATCCTGAATGGTTAGGAGGTTATTCAGATTACCAGGAAAGAATATCTTTACAGTACTGGTGAATTTTTACCTGCAAGTCTGCAATTTCGAGATGAGAACATAAGTACTTAAGCTCTGTGCCTGTGACAAAGGCTATCATGTTTTCTTTTGTCCTGAGAGCAGGTTCTGAAGGTCATAAGTCAGGATGTAAAAGTCCTGGTAACCCAGTAACCTAGCTCAGGTGAATCACTGATCGTGTATACTGGCCTTTACTTCAATGGGCCCTGGACACGTAATTCCATTTGAAAGGTCTCAAACACATGGAAAGATTGAAGGTTTATACATAACAGTTTCTCTCCTGCCATTAGCAGGTATCAAAGCAAAACTCTTAGCAGGCACAGCAGGGCCAGCAGATTCTCCACCGCAAACAACAAAGCCCTTTAACTTTCCTCCATGTTTAGTTTTGTTGTCTACACATTGATCCTTCTATGCTAAACATGCAAAATACATCCTTTAAGTTAGGAGTTTCAAGCAGCGTAAATCATTGCAGAGCAGATGCAACCTCCCAGGTGCTCATAGGACTAGTTAAAGATGTGTGAAATCTTAAGAGTTTACTTGTTGTATCAGCTGAGGTACTATGTTTTCTGAGCCCCACTCATGGTTGTTAGCAAAATAGTATTCTCCCTGCACTAACTTGATATCTTCCATTTCTTGTCAGGTTGTCATTTTCACCAGCTGTAATATTTAATGCTTTCATTTTTCCCTTCTGGGCTTCTACTAGAAGGAGTGGAAGTAAAGCTCTTTCTTTTCATCCCTCTCATCTGCACACTGTCTGAAATCAGGAGTGAGCAGACAATTTAATCCTTAGCCCAAAAATGAATAAAAAGCTACATAGATGGTTGATGCTGGATACTGTTAGCCTATGTGCATGCAATACACTTTGAAAGTTCACTCTCACCTGTTAGTCAGTTGACAGTCATGACCACAGATTTATTTCAGCTGATGTTTTCACCTGTTTGCTGTGAGAGATAGGCTCATCACCCTGTCCCCAAAAAGCCATTGCTGTAAGCCTGAACATCGCTGTATGTCATACTCCCTTCTGTTCCCTGCAGTACGACTTTGTGGAGCTCCTGGATGGCAGCCGGCTGATCGCAAGGGAGCAGCGCACTCTGCTCGAGGCGGAGCGAGCAGGTCGGCAGACGAGGTCCGTCAGCCTTCATGAAGCTGGGTTTATCCAGTATTTGGATTCTGGCATCTGGCACCTGGCCTTTTATAACGATGGGAAAAATGCAGAGCAGGTGTCGTTTAATACTATTATTATAGGTAAGCATTGTCTTCAAAGCTCTTGCCAAAATCCAGCCTCTGGTTGTGTTTTGTTTTGGATTTTTAGGAATCATACAATTATAGAGTGTATTAGGTTGGAAGGGACCTCAAAGATCATCTAGCTCCAAGCCCCTGCAGTGGACTGTGTGCCCCCCACCAGCTCAGGCTGCCCAGGGCTCATCCAACCTTGGGCACTTTTAGGGATGGGGCACCCACGGATCTGGGCAGCCATGCCCTCACTGTCTTGTGAGTGAAGAGTTTCCTCCTTGCAACTAATCTATGACCTCCCCTCTTTTACTTTAAAACCATTCTCTTTTGTTCTATTACCATTGACCCATTGAAAAGTTGGTCTGTTTCCTTTTTTTAAGTTCCCTTTGGTCCTGGGAGGCTGCAATGAGGGTTCTGTCAAGCCTTCTCCAGGCCAAACAAGCCCAGCAAACCCATAGTCTGATGACCTTTTTTTCACGGATTTTCCACTCGTGGTGTTTCTTTTTCTACTCAGAAAAAAAGTGCAGAAAATATACTGTAATTATTGGTCTAAGGCACAAGGCACGTACATTGCTGCGAAGCTGTGCTGAAAGGAGCGGTCTGTCTTGAAGTGTTTGCTAAGCAGCACGGAGCTGTATTTTGAGTATAGAGCTCATATTGTTTTACCATTATAATTTGAGCTTTTCTGCTGGAACGTGAAGTCCTGAGATATTACAGGCACAGCTATAGAAAATAACAGCTCTGCATGCTCTTCAAACAAAGCAACCATAAACACTGCGCGGGGAGCCTGGGCGTGCTGTCAGTCAGTGGCTGCGTGGCGGGTTCTGGGGGCCAGTGAGTGATCCCGCTTCTTTTCCTGCAGAGTCTGTGGTGGAATGCCCCCGGAATTGCCATGGTAACGGAGAGTGTGTTTCAGGATCCTGCCATTGTTTTCCTGGCTTTCTGGGCCCCGACTGCTCGAGAGGTACATCAGCCCCATCCTTACTCTCAAGTCAGCCTAAGCAAGCGTGTAAACAGATACATTAAGAAAGAAATTGGCATGTGACCGACTTCATAGATGTTCTTGTTTATAAAGCTTTGATGAAAACCTTGATTTGAATTTCTCTATGGTGCTTTATTTCACAGCGGCCTGCCCGGTGCTGTGCAGTGGCAATGGGCAGTACTCCAAAGGCCGCTGCCTCTGTTACAGTGGCTGGAAGGGCACCGAGTGCGACGTGCCGGCAACGCAGTGCATCGATCCCCAGTGCGGGGGCCGCGGCATCTGCATCATGGGCTCATGCGCCTGCAACTCTGGGTACAAAGGAGAAAACTGTGAAGAAGGTAAAGGAGCAAATACTTACCCCAGCACCTGCTGTTGCTGGTCAGGTTTCCAGCTGGCATGTCTTGTTCTATCAGCGTTGCGTGATCTCGATCATTTGCACTGTTACCACAGGGGGGAAAAAAAAATCTGCTTTTCATTGTATCGTATACGCTGGGATATGCTTGTTGCGTAGTGCTTCCTCAAAAATCATTTAATAATACTAAAAATCAAGTTTGGGAAGAGCTAGTACTGCTACAGAATTGTTACACTTCACTTATTCTTAATCCATGTAAAAATTCCCCAGAATACATTATATCTTTTACTTGCCAGTTTTTACTTTCTTTGGCTAAGAAGAAAGCACCTCAAAAATAGATGTTGGAGTACATGAAGACTGACTGAATTTTCGGAGTCTAGAATAAATCATTAATGTATCGCATCTGTTAGCCATCTTTTCCACCAACCACACTGTGGAAGGTGCTGATTCCAATGCATCACAGTGAAAAATGGCACGTCATTTTTGTATTCCAGAGATGCGCATAATAATATTCTTTCTGGTGTGCTGCAAAATACAGTTCATTTTCTATTCTTTTTTTTTTTTTTTTTAGAGAATAAAAAGTGCCGTTTTCTTCCTCAATGAAATTGATTTTATTGATCTCCACGTACAAAGTAATGCAATTAAGTCCCTGGAATTAAATTTTCAGACCATTGACCCTACAAGTGTAACATTTTATTGAGTCAAATTGCTAAATTAAATCTCGTCATCTAAAGAACATTAAAGTGAATTAAGAAGGATAGAGAGTATGCAACTCATTTATTTCTGAAACTAGTTGAGAGTCCTGTACAGCTGTCAGAACTCTATAGCTCTGGATTGGATCAGCTGATACTGAGCATTGCAAGTAATCCAACAGTTGTCACAGTGTGATTAGGCAAAATAGAGATCAGCAGCCCAAGACCTGGGGCCAATCTTGTTGTACTTCAGAAAAATTAGCAAACTTTAAAGGTTTTCTGTTAACTCAATGGCAGCCTGTAAATGCCTTGAAGACAGTTATATCCACACACAGATTTCACAATACCAGAAAATGGCGTGGAAATGATACGTTTTTATGAAGAAAATTGCACATATTCTAACAGAAATTGGCTAGGACTTGTAGTCAGAAACGAAATAGAGGGTTCTTTGTCTTGTAGCCAGAAGAGGGGGGCTGGAACCAAGCTACTTTGGTCTGCTGTTCCTTTTCTCTTTCACTCATTGTAATGAAGTGAAGATGAATTTCTCAGCTTCAATCTACTTTAAGAATTCAATGCTGCACATTTCAGAATGTCCTAAAGTGCAGATTAAGCCAAGCAGTGGCTTGAGATGGTTACCGTTGTTAGAAACAACATCTTTAAGCTGATCTTCCTCTTTTCCATGCAGCGGATTGCTTGGACCCAGCCTGTTCCAGCCATGGTGTGTGCATCCACGGCGAGTGCCACTGCAACCCGGGCTGGGGGGGCAGCAACTGTGAAATTCTGAAGACGCTGTGCCCTGACCAGTGCTCTGGCCATGGCACCTACCTTCAGGAGAGCGGTACCTGCACATGTGACCCCAACTGGACAGGTCCAGACTGCTCCAATGGTAAGGGTTAAAAGCACTCATGTTTTGTAAAATTATGGTGTCTTGGATAGCACCGTTTCAGTGATGTAATTAACATCTGACCTGCCAGGCTGATGGAAGACTTTCAGGTGATTGTAGCGTGAACTCTGAATTGATTCAAAGGTTCAAAATAGCTAATGAACGTGAAGTATTTGAAAATAATTTATTTTGTTTTCTGTTAGCCCTTTTCGCTTGTTAGTTCACATGCAAGTACAGAATGTTTTTGTGCGATATATATATCTAAGTGTCATCTTACCTAATAAGTCTAGTTAGCAACTATAGCAGTGAAATTAGAGAGAATCTCCCATTTTAAAAATCTCTAGCTAATTGAAGACATTTTTTTTCTTCAAATCCGCACTCAGGCATTCCACTTTGAAGGCAATGCAAATGCAAGAATGAATTCTTAACAGCTTTTGAGGAAAGGCACAGACTGTAAGGGCAGAAGGAGTTGGTAGAGGTGAAGAAGTAGAGGAAGCTTCTTGAAGTCTGAAACTGGGCTTATAACTATAATCAGAGTTTAGAAGCAACAGGAGAAAATGGCTGGAGTTACTGTTAGACAGCATTATCTAAATATTTATAACAGCAGCCTCTTAACAAATACAAGTTTTTTGAATGTTGCTTGGTAGTCACATATCAAGAGACTAAATCATTTCTAACCGTGAGACGTATATTTGTCTTAAACAGTTCATCTAACTGATTTTGTTAATGAAAACTGAACACATGGACTAGCTGGGTTTGTGCCAGCTTATGAATAAATATAACATTTTCATGAGAAACTATCTTTTCAAAACAAATGTACTTCCTGACCAGGATCTGCGATACTCCATCATGTTTTATGCATATAAGGATGATAGGACAAAATTCTAAATATTCAAGAAGTGACAGAGAGGAGAAAATATCTTCTGTTATATTCGTTTAGAAGAAAAAAATCTCTGAACATTTCTTGTACTAAAAATGACTATTTGTGAGAGACCCTTTGTAGTTCTCAGGCAAAACACGGGTCCTCTATTTCTTGACACAGTGTCCTTCGTGCTATTTCTGATTATTCAGTTATGCACCATCTTCTAGTTGTGTTTCAAGGAATGATTGGTAATTGTAATACATGCAGTATTTCTGATCTGAGATATTTCAGAAGCGTCAAACTCACAAAAGAGCTTTGTAAAAGGACTATTTTTTGAAGTTGTGCAAAATGACCTTCGTACTGATACACTAAAAAAGTAAATCTTACCCATAAACATTTTGTTAAGCTGATAGAAGAAAAAAGGAATGAGTTATTTCCATCAGAGGAGTTTATAGGTTTGAAATCAGCAGAGCTTTCCTCTATCTTCATCAGCAGTTTGTCCGTTAATTAGCCCTTCAATTCCACTTCAATTAAATTAACTCTAATTAATAAGTTCATTACAAAGATTGACGCACCTTGCTCAAAGCTAGTGTGCTAAAAGCTGATAAACACCTCCACTCTAATGAAAAATTGATTAGATTGAAGAGAAATAACCCTTTCTTTTTTGGAGCTGCGTTGACGTTTTGTGACTCTAAAATTAATCAAACCATCTTAGATCTCTTAATCAAAAATTTAATTCAAAGTAGATATAAAACGCTGTATAGGAAAAAAAAAAAGTTGGGGGGGCTAGGAGAGGAGGAGGGAAGCAGGAGGGAGAATTTCAGCTGTCTCTCTCCAGAAATATTCTTATGGAAAATGTCACAGCGCCCTGATACTCTGTTTAATGTTTCATGACATTTGGAGACAGAGTTATCCTCTGCTGGGGAAGAAAACCACTATTGAATAGAAAACTGGAAACCTTTCATGCACTGAAAGCTGTTGAAAATAATTTCAGTCTTTTATTGCTAAACTGTTTGTTGTCTTCTACAAGAAAACAAAACCTAAATACAGTACTTTTATGAAGCAGTGTGTGGTTACAAGCAGCTCAGTGCCAAGGAACAGAAGAAGTCCCTCAGGCTATATTATAGTTTCTCTTTTTATTCTGTTGTCTGCTTAGCAGAAGTAAAGTTTTTTGGAGTCTGACTAAATGAAGTATAACTGTAAATGCAAAATCTGGCAGTCTAAATTAACATCTTGTATTAGCTGAGACTTAACATGTGTTGTTTGGCCTCTGTCTACCTTTGGCTCTTAACATATTTTTCAATTATTCTATCAGTTACAAGATCCTGTTAGCATACGTAAATGACAAGTTAAATTGCTGAATGTTGGTTTATTTTTTTAACAATCTATTATTTAAACCAGACTGTTCGTAGCTGTCACTGATACAAATTTACTGAAAGTAAAAGAGGATCATCTTTTATATTTAACAGATGTGTCAGTATGTCAGCATAGTACTAATTTGTCTCAGTAAGGCTCACTCTTTATAATGAAAAAATGTGTCAGAAATGGCACATTTTTACTTGGAAAGAAAACAGTGAGCAGGATAGGGAGGGGAAAGCTTGTTAAAATGATCTTTCATTAATGCTAGATTTTTCACTTGCAGCATAGTGTGACCTGCATGTATGGTACATTTAGTCACTACAAGTATGTTGTGACTTCCAGGAGCTTTAAGTGCCGCATAATCTCAGTTATGAAGGGCTACTCTTAAGTTGTATGTGATCACAAAGAATATAACTGAAAATTACTTGTAGCTAACAGATGAGCTATGTACACTCCAGCACCACTAAGTCTACCAGGATAACTAAGTAAGCATTAACACGGAGGTAAAACTCCATGCCCTGCATTCTGTTGGGTCCTACCTGAAAATACCTTTCACAGTAAATTCCTTTGATGGAATTACCAAAGGTTTTGCCTTTCTTACCCTTCACATCTTGAATTAAAATGCCGCGCTGCTAATTGATGCGTACCCTCTCACTCCCGTGTGCACTCTCTGCCTCTTTTTTCTCCCCTATTCCCCTCTCAAATGTAGAGATCTGCTCGGTGGACTGCGGCACGCACGGCGTGTGCATGGGAGGGACTTGTCGCTGCGAGGACGGCTGGACGGGCACAGCCTGCAACCAGAGGGCCTGCCACCCCCGCTGCGCCGAGCACGGCACCTGCAAGGATGGGAAGTGCGAATGTAGCCAGGGGTGGAACGGAGAGCACTGTACCATTGGTAGGCTGGCTATGCTTTAGTATGTCTTTGGTGCAAAATTCAAAGTGCTGGCACTGCTGGCTGTGTCTGAATAAGGAGTGTATAACTTTGAAGCTTTTTTCTTCAAACAGAATGTTTGCACGTGTCCGTCTGTATAAAGGAACTGATTTTTTAAGAAAGGAAATTATTATATAATGGCTCATCAGGTCTTCATAGCTAGTTTGCTGTGAAATGAATTCCCTTTTCAGTCTCTTCCCTTGAGCTGCCTTTTTGCTGGTGGGGAGGTCACATTTATTTTAAGCTGTAAATAGTCTTTGATTTGTGTTTTTCTGTTTTTCTGCAATAGCTTAATGACTCTCAAAAATGAAGCTTCCTTTTGTTTGTTTTTTTAATTATTATTATTATTATCATTTGGAAAAGAAGCTCTAAAAAGTGAGTTTTGGCAACACACAAAACCATCAATGCCACCTTGTAATGTGTGGTCTAACTACTCAAAATCACCTTCTTGTCAACATAATGCTCTGTTTTAGAATTGTGTCAACACAACAGCAGTTCCATACAGCAGATTTAGGAGTCATCCTTATTACAGCTTCTGTGTTTCCGTAATCAAGTTAGTTCTAGTGTGTGAAACCCATTGGAAATTATTATGCCTTTATTAATGGAGCTTTTCTTAGTCAGTGTTACAGTGCGTATGTCCCATATGTCTCTCCACTGCCCAGGGCGTGATGTTGAGCCAGCATGAGAGATTACACTTGCAGATAAGGGAACTAAGAAAACAGAAGCAGAGGAAGAATTGTTCAAAATCGTAACATTTTTAATTAGGTTTTGAATTGTGGCATAGCTGGAAAATCCCCTCTACACTAGGCTTCCTTTATGCAAGGTGCAGCAGGACTGTAATGCAAAAGGAGGGACCTATGTCACCTCTGTGTAACCACACGTAAGAACAGCTGTGTGACAACGGGTAGGAAGCACAGACAAAGAGCTTGGCAATGGTCTAATTTTAAGAGCACGCTCATTTATCCATAGGAGTGTGGTGAGACTTGTACTAAGCTCAGCTAAGGCTGTCTAGGAGTAACACAGTGGCTCTGCAGTATTTGGGGGCGCATCTCTGATCTGTGAGAGGCACTGAGGATAAGCTCTCAGAGGTGAGTTGAAATAACAGTGAGAAGGTGGCCACAGGTCAGGCAAAGGCAAGTGTTAATGCTGAGTGATGTGGAAATCAGAAGATAATCTAAATAGTTCAAAAAGTCCAAAAGGAAAAGCAGTTTCGTATTTAAAGAGATGGAGAAGTTAGTTAGATGATGTGTGTAGCAGGATAGAGCAGTAAATCTAATAGCGGTAGAGATAATGGATATAAATACATCATTGTTTGGTTTTGCCACAAGCTGAAAAGAGGCTTAAGAAATTTAACTTCTGTGCATGTTTTGGAAGAAGTGTCACCTAGAGTGTGTGGGCTCAGCTAAGTCATCAATGGTGCATGACTATCAAGAGGAAAGGCCTGAGCTGCATTCCCTGCAGGTTATAGCCCTGCCAGGGAGGCAGGATGGCAGTGCTGTGCGTAGTCACGGTCACAGGAAACAGTGATGTGAGCCTCGAGGACAGGGAAATGTTTGCTGGTATCCATATCATTGCATCATAAAGGCAAGGTAGGATTTCATTTTGTGGAAGGGAGTCAGGTGTGAAGTAGTAAGATTGATTTGTGAGCTGTTTATAAAAAAAAAAAAATCAGAATCGATTTTTTTTTGTTTGTTTACTAATGAGGCTGCCCAGACATAGGTGGGAGGGGGAACCAAGATGCCTCTGTGCAGGACCCTGGGGAGAACTGATGTGATTAACATTTTTAAGGAGCTTCCAGAAAACATGCTGACAAGTGAGCAGAGAGGTGAGGAGAGAACTTTTTAAACAATAAAATAAAGTAAATCTTTAGAGGGAGAATAAAGCCTTTCCCTTGACCGCTTTAACTTGCCAACGAGCAATTACTCAGCAGATTGCTCTGCTGTTGGTCTCGCTGACCTTGGCAGCATTTCAAGGGTTGCAGTTATACACGGATGAACTGCTCTTGAACAATTTTTCCAACATATTAGGCACAAACTAGTTTTTCCTCAGTGCTGGCCAAGCAGGTCTGTCTTCCCACCTGTTTATTCTTCAAATGTGTGTTTACTTTGTGGCTGCTGCTGTAAAGATAGTTTGATTTGTTTATATTGCCCTTACAGCCTCAAAGACAAGTAATGAGGTACAAGCGCTAGCCTGCTGTTAACATTTATTTTTCCTAGAGCTGTTTTCTTCAGGACCACCAGTGTTATAGAGAAACCAGGTCATTTTGTTGTTCATTTCCAAGAGCTGTTCCAACTTAGTAGAGTAAAAAGCAATGCTTCCTCAGCTTGGTAAATGGAGTCAATTTGCTTTTCTCTCATCTACCCTGGAGTATATACTAGCTCCTTCTGTGCAATACATTTCAAAATGTAAAGGACATCAGAACGTATTTTCATGCATACCAGCTTTTTTAATGTCATGATGTAACCCAAGCTTTTTTTGCTATTTACTGCTCTAAACTTGGTAGCGGAATATTTACCTAATTTGTATGTGTGCAGGAGAGGCTCCCACTCTGCTTTCAAACACCCCAAATGATAACAACTGCAGCTTTCTCGTTTCTGAGTCATTAACCATTTGAACCTACAGTAGTGTGAAGCATTTTAGAAATAGATTTCTTTCTTCCATGCAGCTGTTAGCTGGCAGTCACATGAAATGCAATGGCCCGCATTTACAACTTCTTGGGGAAATGAATATTCCTAAGAAGTTGTAAATTTTAAGGCCAGTGCACTTTATTCAGTCTTTGGGAAAGCCCGCCATATCTCTAGCTGATTGCACAGAGTGGGGTACACACATAGGTATTAATTACAAAGATGCATACTGGAATGTGCACTGAATCATATTAGTTCCTAATTCATATTCGTTGAAGAGAATATGGTCTTGGGTTTTTTGTTTGTTTGTTTTTTTATTTGTTTTGGGTTTTTTTTATTTTTTGTTTTTTGGTTTTTGGTTTTTTTGAAGCATGAATGCCATTTAAAATGTTTTGTAACTCACAGTTTCTATAGATTTCTTAATGTCCAGTCTCATTTTCAGTTATCCCAATGTTTGATTTTCACTTGGCTCTAATTATTAAAGGGTAAAAGGAAGGGAACAAACAAGCCTGTTGCTGCAATTAAAAGGAAGTAATGCTCAATGGTATTCATCTCCAAAAGCTTTTACACTCTAGCTTGCTTCTTCAGTTACGTTGGTTTGTATGTTTACTCCTAAGACACTTAAATGGAAATGCAACAAAAGGAAATTCTAATTGCTGTAAAACTTCCAGAGAACATTTGTTTGTTTTCATTCCAATGCTTCAGGACATTGGGAAGAAAATCATAGGTGATTGCAAAGGTTTGAGTTCTCTGTTCAGACACGATTTTGACATCTGTCTTTTTCGTTAAGCATCAGTATTTCCCTAAGACCCAGCATCACAAGACTGGAAAAGGAAATTAGTATGCATTTACCTTTAAATATGCTTTTGGTTTGTGAGAGAGAACGGAGTAGACCAGATAAAATAATTTTTTTTTTAATTATTTTTTGAAGCATTGTGTGAAGGAAGGTTGGCAAGATTGTTTTGACTAATGCAGTAAGCGTGGTGTTTGTTGCTGACGCACACTGGTCCTTCGTGCATCTCTGACATAAACACCATACCCAATGTGGACCACACTTGTAAGTTCTTGACTTTGCTCTGAACACATACTTCCAAATATTTACATCAAAGATGTTCAGCAGATAACTGCACAGTGCTGTAATGAAATTAAATTAATGAGAAAAACAGAAACTCAAGTATTATTGCTCTTTTTTAGCATAATACAAGATTTGTCTAAACACAACAGTGTATGTTCCAAACACTAAGCACTTTAAGCCCATCTAAACATCGTTTCCCTCCTGAGAATTGTCACATTTTACCACTTACTGTATGCACGTGAGAGCAGGTTAAATAACCAGTTTACTGCAAAACTATGGAAAATCACCTGTCAGTTGTTTTATTAGGTCTGGGGGTGAGTTTCATGGGTCTGAGGTCAGCATCTGTAAATCATTTGGTGAAGTTCAACCTGCATCTCATTGTGAATCAAGACCACACATGCACAGCTGGTGCCCAAGTGATAGCCTGGATGAAAATTTGCTCTGTAATTAAGTTTTCATAACACAGTTGTGCTCAGATATGTTTTTGTTTCTTTTCTATCCCAGCTTGCAATGAGTATGATGACCCTCTCCTGTCTGAATAGTTGTTGTGTGAGATTGAAATGGTATTATTTCAGAAAGTCTATTATTTTTGTGATATAACTGGCATGCACCATGAGTAAATTAAGTAACTGTCATAGGAAGCCCATAAATATGAACACTTTTCCAGCTGCTTTTCCATTAAACTCTGTTAGCTGAATGAAATTAGTAAATAATTATGTTGGTGGGGAATCTGCTATATTTCCATGTGCTGTGTTACATCTCAGTTTTATAATGCAGCTTAATTTTTACCATAGACCAAATCAGCTTTAGAGTAATCTAAATTGCAAATTGGCCAATTTGCATTAGAACTATGCCTTCTTGTTCAGATTTGTCAACACCTCTTTTTTAAAAAGTCTTTAACATTAAGCATGGGTGGGTAAGACCATCTGTTTATGGAGCTTGCCTGCAGCTCCATTACTTAACACATGAGACAGGTTACAGCTGTTTAATTGTTATCATGTTGAACGATTATCTTTCAGTCCAAAATTAATATTTATAGATGTATGCATGGAAAACATGTCGTTAAACATAAATGATCTAAATGTGAATTAATGTCATTAAGCCCTGATATTAATCCCTCAGGAGGGCTAAAGTTAGCGTAGTGGTGTTCAAGTTCCTTTTGAGTGCTGTGTGGTGCTACTTTACCTGGTACACAGAACTGAAATTCACATCCAGCGGCGGTCTACTATAGAAGTATACAGCTCGTCATTTCTTTGCATTTGCAAATATTTTTCAGCAGGGGATTTCTAGTTTCAGATAGCTTTACTAGAAACCATGGAAGTCATTCCATTTAGATTCTCAGAATTTAAAAAATAAAAATAAAAAATTTATAGCATGCCACTGTTAAGGGCACTCCCATGAATACAGCCTCTGCCCTTGCTACTGGTAAAAATGGTTTTCTGAGTATGAGCAAGCATGACAGCATTTGCACGCTCGTTTGCTAGGTGACCACAAACAGTGTAAGCTCAGAGGTGCTGGTAGTGTTGAAGAACTCTTATTTAAGAAGTAGTCTCCTTCTCTAAGCCATAAGATCTGCACCTGCTTTCTTCAGCCTGTGTTTAGCTTAGGGCTTCTTATATTACAGATTTCAAATATGACTACAGGGAAATGATGCTTTATCCCTTTATTAGGTGAGAGAGCAAGTCAAGACAAATGTATTCCTCCTGTTCTTTTAAAGGGAGTGCTCACAGTAGACTTGATATAACTAAATATCATTACACTGTATGTTTCTGCAGTATGAGCTTCACAAACAAAATCATCAACCATTTTGAGGGCTTCATTGATCTTCCGCAATTATTTCAGCTTAGAGGGAAAGTGTAATACATTACAATGACCATCATCGTCTCAATACTGATGCTAATTTGACAAATGTTTCACTTTTCTACAGAGTTTAAGTTACCTAGCATTTCATAGTGTTTTAATGCTTGTGTCATTAAGGTACATTTTAATGTCTTTGTGCCAAGAGTTCTTCAGAAATGTTAGCATTCTTTTGAGGTTTTAGTATTTTGATTAGAAGGAAATGTTTCCCTTAAAATAAGAATACTGTCGTGTTAGTACATCATGTAATTATCAAAATTCCTATATGTATATTTTCCCTTGATTTTGAGTTCATGGAATTAAGCTCGGTACAAATTTCATCTTAAAGTAAGGCTGAATCTGAAGGAATATAGGTCCTTTGTCATTCAAACTGTTTATTCTCAGATACAATCTACCAAATTTTCAAAACTAATTACATCAAATACTCATATATTCACCACAGTAATGAGAATGAAATCCTATTTTCAAAATTCATGTTTCAGAGCCAAATGACTCTGCTGGAATCAGGATTGAACCACAGTATTTATACCTAAAAACTTAATGGAAAAGAGAAGATTATTTTCTTGGTTTGCAGAGGATTGATAACCACATTATAACAGTATTTCATGAAATTTAGTACAGATATGTTTTTGGCCTTCTCCGTGCTTGAAGAGCATGTTATTAATTTTCCAGGCCAAGTCTTGAATATGCAAAATATTTGTACATGTTATTACTATTAAAACATTCCATTACCAGGCTAGATAGTGTCTGCATACCTGAAGCTGTAAAACAAAGTGAATCATTGTTCAGGCCTTAACACATTCCAACACCAAGCCTCTCAAATAGAAATTATCTGCTACCATACTTTAAGTTGCTAATTGGTTGATTTGCATTTAAATGAGGACCACATGTGAAGTTCAAGTTAGGCACGTTTTCAAAAAACAGCAGAATCCTGTGAGGTTAGAAGAGTTTTAAAGTGTGTTGCAAAGCTTACTTGAGTTGAAGTGGCCAGAAAGTAAGTGCTATTGTAACATGCATAGCTGTGTGCTGGTCAGACACATTCTGAAATTACTTCTCTTCTAGGGAGAAAAATGGAAACAGTAATTCTTCCCTTCACATCCCATCCTGTCCCACTCCATGTCCCTAATATGTTTACAAGCCAAACTTAACTTTCATGCAGTTCTTAGTATGAGTGTCAGGTTTTATGTGCAACTGTCTGAGACAGTTTTTTGAGAGTTTTTCAGAGGCCTCAAACAGGTGTTTGAATTGTTCAGCCTTAACATGTGAGACAGTTTTAAATCCTTAATGGCTTATACCCTTTCTTCTAAATTCTTTTCCAGTTAGATAGATGTTAAATAGGGAACAATGCTGCTCATGAACATCTTAGCAGTCCCAAACTTCCAACATCTACTATATCCTTAAAGGCAACTTAATCTTTTATTCTAAGAGATGTGTGACTTTCCAGAAATAAAGATGAGAAATGTTGCTTTAAAAGTAAAATTGGGGTGGCCTCCAGAACAAAAATTCTAGAGGATAGTGAGCTTCTATGCTTCTGAATGTAAAAGCACATAATAGGTTGCAGCAAGGATCTGTTACGGTTTTGGCAAGGGATAAATTGCGGAGAATTCCTGTCTCCCTGCAGGAACAGATGCAGCAGATCTGTGCAGACATTGGAGAAAAGTGAGATGGTGATGATGAAGGTATGATTTCAGGGTGAGGATTATGTTCTGGCCTCTGTAGCGAAAAACAAAGAAAATTACCTAAAACTATTATTCCAACCATGTGTTCTCCCTTAGAAGAAGGGCAAGATGGGAATTTAGGAAAGACTGTTTGTAATCCTCCATTGGCAGCAACGGTCTGAACATATGGTATGTCTGAGACAAGGTTCTTATAAACTCAGAAAAAGGATGACGACCATGAGCTACTTACACTGAAAGAACATGTGCTTTCAGTATAGTGAGATGATGAATAAAGAGAATTATATTTGCAAGTGATACCAAAGCGCCCCCAAGCACTTTGGAAGGTGGGACAAGAATCTGAAATTAACAAATTGAATAGGGTGTGCCAATTCTGGAGTCCTGTAAGTCTCCTAGTAGAAGTATAATCCTCCTTAGAAGCATGATATTTTTTAGTAACTCGTGGAGAACAAAAACAGTTCATAATGGAATCAGTGCACCATCAGTGCACCATCAGTCTGCTTTGGATAGGATGAAAAATACTGGGTTTAAATGTCAGAAGGGATGTTTGTTTTTTTTACATTTAAAAAGTGTTTTAATTGACTGGGTAGCAAAAAAAAGCAGCTGGGTGGAAATGAGAGGAACATGCTGTGCTAGCAGTAAACCAAAATGAGGAACCACAGACTGAGGCTTGGGTAGGTTAGAGGGGTTAGGCCAGTGCAGGCAACTTTGATTTTTTGAACGAGTTCCTCCAAAACAACTAACTGTGCTCTGTCTGAAGTTTTCATTGAAGTTCTCAGAGTGTCTCTCTGATTTGGCAAGAGTCTGTGAAACCAGTGAGTGCCTCATCCCCACTTATTGCTTGGCTATGCAAGGAGTAAGAAACCATTTTCATTTCATGAAGTTTACCTGAGCCCATGGTTCAGCCTGTCTAGGTCACTCTGGATAGCATCTCATCCCTCGGGCATGTTAACTGCACATTGCAGTTTGGTGTCATCCACAAATTTGTTGATGGTGCTCTCGATCCTGCTATCAGTGTCATTGATGAAAGTAATTAAGTGCACTGATCCCAGTACTGACCCCTTGAGAAACACCAGGAACACCGCTTGGCACTGATCTCCATCTAGATGTTGAGCATGGGCATAATCTCATAGCCAGTTCCTCGTCCATTGAGCAGTCCTCCCATCAAATCCGTATCTTTCCAATTTGGAGAGAAGAATGTTATGGAGGACCATATCAAAGGCCTTATTCAGGTCCAGATAGATGACATCAGTGTTTCTTCCCTTGCCCAGTGACGCAATTAGATAATCATAGAAAGAGACAAAGTTGGTCAGGCAGAACCTGCTCTTGGTGAAGCCATGCTGGTTAACCCATGCCCCTTCCATGTGCCTTACATAGCTTCCAGGAGGATCTACTCCATGATCTTCTCCAGCACAGAGGTGAGAATAACAGGTTGTCAGTTCCCTAGGTCTTTCTATGCTTCTTGAAAATGGATGTAATATTGCCTTTTTTCCTGTCACTGAGGACTTCACCTGACTGCTGTGACTTTTGAAATGTCATTGAGAGTAGCTTGGCAGTTGCTAGTGAAGATCGAGGCAAAAAAGCTGTTGTGTACCTCAGCCTCCTCCATGTCCATTGTTACCAGCCTGCCTGTATTGCTCACTAGGGAGTAGTGCTGTGAAGTCAAATTCTGCTCTTACTTGCAAAGGAATTCATGATCCCTGTGGAGCTGTTGAGTTGACGCTTAACATGGGATTATGTATGTATACGCTTAAAAAAAAAAAAATTAAGTGGCATATTGCAGCTTAATACATAGATGACAGAGGTAATGGTGGGTGAAAATGTCTTCTGAAGAACTGTGGTAGTTTCACACTGGTGAGCTACTGAACTCACAGTGACACCACTGTGTCATTGCCCCAGCCCAAAGGAAGAAGGAGATAAAAGGAATGGAACTTACTAAATAAGTGGAAAAGTGTTAGGTAAGGACAAGGAGATCACTCACAATTACTATATGAGCAAAAAAGACTCAGTACACGGGGATTAATGTAATTTATTGCCAACTACTAGCAGACTAGAACAAAGAGAACCAAAAGCAAATTAAAAACACCCTCCTCCCATCCACTCTCTTCCCTCTCCTCCTCCTGAGTGGTGCAGTGGAATGGGGAGTGGGGCTGTGGCCAGTCCATAATGCTTTGTCTCTGCTACTTCTTTCATGGTCATTCTCTGCCCCGTACTGCACTTGCAGCCCCCTTGCTACCAAAAACTTGCCATCTAAGCCCAATACAATGGTAATAATGTAAACTAATAGAAATATGAATTCTCTACACGGTGTTCAGGAAGATGTCACTGTTATAATTCTTTATGACGGAATAATCAGAATAATGCAGTGTTATAAGTACCAATTAAGGAGCATCGAATCAATGGGTATGTGACTCATGTTGATTTAAACAGGAGCTGATTAGGATAAATGGATTTAATATGTACTTTCATTCTGCAGCTATTCTGTCATATGTAGAAGTAGCATATGAATAATCTAAGGGAGACACTGACTCTAGTAGGCAAGTAATGGGAGACATTATATCTAAAAAATGGTCTGGGTTCTGACTGGTAATGAAATATGCCATGTTATGTTTGAATTTGTTTGCAAGTAGTTATTTTTAAAACACGTTTGTCTGCCACCTATTTGTGTGCCTACACACACACACAGTGGTAACACCATTTGTATTTTATATTGACTGCCACTTACGTATTGGATTTTGGCCATTCTAAAAAATGTACAGACTTTATAATTTTTGTTTGACTTACAGATGGAACAAACTCCTTAAAATAATACCAAAACTTTAAATTTCAGTCGTAAACCCTGGAGAAAAAAAAGAAAAGAAAAGAAAAGAAAAAGAAAAAAAAAAAAAAACCTGTTGCATATGTATTGTCTGGCCTGTAACTAGTTTATTAGACCTTTTAAGGATTTAATCTAACCCATATGTGTCAGATATTTAAATATCATGAAGAGGAGCAACTGCTGAGATGTTCCATCCTACCAAAGTGCTCTAAATCCCATAAAGAGTTCACTGTACAGAGAGGTATTTAGTACTTCAGTCTGTATGGGGTTAATCTCTATTTCAGTTGCAGTGCCATGAAGATACGGAAGACAGCACAGCTAGTTAGATTGCACTACAAAATTATACTGTTTCTGGTCACTTGTTCTCTGCTTTTTGATTCTAGGATAGTGCATGTTCACAAAAGTAGTTTTTACCATTGCCCTTAATGTAGGGGTAAGGTAGAAGGATGTTAAAATACAGAACATGATTTCTACAGGTTATAGTGTAATGGTCTGGGGCTGAATTCTTTAAAGGCTACTGGATTAAAAAAAAAAAAAAAGCCCTGAATCCCTTCTCTTTTTTTAATGCACATTGGATTTCTGAAAGGAAATAACATGTGGAGGCCTATTTGCAGGGACTATTTTCTGTTGCCTGTTTTTTTTTATATGTTCCATTTTGTTACCTCTCCCGATGTTTGTGGAGGCATTTAATGTTTCACTGGTGGACAGATGCATTCCCCAGGCAGACCTAATTGCTTCCGTTTTATGGAAAAAAAAGCTTGGTTTTTCCAGTGCTGCACTATTCTAAGAGCAGCTGCGTAGGAGCAAGGGGAATTATACTGGATGAGTAAGAGGAGAATTTTACCCACCCTGAAATGCAGCTGTATCACTTTTGTTTTTGTTTGTGGTTTATGTGAAAAGGTACTTTGCTGCTGCTATTCTAAATGTTCTGTAATTGATGTTTTTGTCGTCTTAGTTTGTCTCCCTTTAACCTTACCATTATTGGGAAAAAAAAAAAAAAAAAAAAAACCATACAGTGCAGTGGCTATCTGATACTTTCTTTGAGAGGCAAAGATTAAAAGTTTCCGCCTGTAAGTTGTAGCAGTGGTTGTGTCTTTGGTGTGTCTGTGTATCCTTGGGTTTGCGAAGAACCGCTCGCCATTCAGCCAAACAGGAGGAAAGTCCGTGGCTGGAAATGCCTTTCTTACCTCCAGTATGCAGTACTTGCCAGACTGTATCCGCCATCCAGCCCAGGTTTAGAAAAGGACAAATTCTTGAAGTTTGCCCATATGAACTCTGCTGGGAAATCTTATCCATAGGAAGAATGAGAGACTGAAGCTGATACTGGTGGCTCAGCTTTGCTCATCTCCACTGCAGGTGTCTGTAGTGTCTTGTTGCAACGTGTGTAGATATCTGGGTGTGATAGCCCTCAGTGGACCTGTCCCACATGATTTTGTTATATGTATCCCTTGCACATAACTGCATCTAATGTCTGTTTTTTGAAAGTAAGGATCTTACAATCCATCTCTGCTGTGTTTCATGTATTAGAAGAAAGGCTCACTGCTTTAAATCCATCTTGTGCTGTCTTTCATTCATCCATCTGTCCTCAATTTTTCTTCAAATTTGAAGTGGCGTAACTGATAAGAAATAAGTCTTCCTATTCTTAGATGTACCGTGTTACTTATTTTTATACATCTGAAGTCTGAGTTTAATTTTCACCCATTTTTCCAAATGACATGGATTACTATGCTACTAATCTCACTACACCCTCTCCCACCTCATGTATGTGGTCTAATCTGTTTGCAAAATCGGTGTGTGTGCTCAGAAGAATAATGGTGGCTGAATTCCTCCTCCTAAAAATACCGTTAATCCAATCGGAGTTGACATATTACGCTGGTTATGCTGTCAGAGTCATACATGACCTGCAAATCCAAGATCTTCCAGTATGGCCAGTGCTTTAAAGCTCAAAAGCTAAGTGATTGCTCCTATATTGTGTTGAAATTTGGATTATTTTTTTTTAACTAGTTTTGATTATAGTTTTGTTACACGTAAAAATCAAAGCTTGTGAAGAGAAGTGAGAAGAAAAAAGAAAATCCTACTGTCAGAAATGCAGCATCTCTTTCCTCCGCAGGCTTCCTTTTTGAAACAGTTTCATTGAATCATAGACTATGTTTGCTGAAAAGAGAATTTCTTGCATTTTTAAAGGATGAGAAATACATTTTCATTCTGTAATGTAAGACCTCTCATGTCAAGTGCACCTGCTTGATTTGCATGTGAATTCTGAACAATTCTTGTTTTATGTGACACTTCTGAAATGTCTGTCTGTTTTTTTTTTTTCTTTCTAATTCTCAAGCTCACTATTTGGATAAGATAGTGAAAGGTACTGTATATTTGCTCTTTGATAACATGCCTATACCTACATGTATTTTTTAATATATGAATATATAGTGACAAACACAATAGATTGGCAAAATAATCGTCTCTTTCATATATTCCATGGATTATAAATTTAACTCATACTACTTTCAACTCATATGATTAAAAATGAAATCTTGCTTATGTTATGTCACGACATTTTATCAGTTATTATATGTTTCTATATAAACTATATACATGCATTAGATATTGTTTCAGCCAAAAACTGAAGATAGCATTCATTTGCTGTTTGGTTTGTTTCTTTGTGAGTTTTGTCATTGGATCTTTACCTATAAAAAAGAAAACATTTAGGAAATAAAGCAAAGCAATATTCTTGCCATTGAACAAGTGTCATTAGTTCCAAAGAACAGGCTAATTATAGATATGTGTGTTTATATATAGACAAATCAGTAGTAAAACCTAGGATTTTAAGCTTTTGTTTATCTGAATGCAGAAAATCTATAGAGAATTATGACTTGTATTTTGTTCGAAGCTAGAGAAAGCTTGTATACTCCATGTGACATTTTCAATTGAAAGGATCAAGGATTTAAATATTTATCATGAAACAGCAAAGACTCTTGTATCTTCAGTTATGGTCAAAAGTTAATTAAAAAAAAAAATGTTTAAAATATTCCCATCCCTCCTTTCCCTGACTATCTTCTCTATTCCTTATTTGTGTTCTTTTTTCCATTAGAATATGGCAATATTCATGGCAATATCCAGGCTTTTACACAATAAGTCTTGAATGTAACCAGTTGACTCCTAAAACATTCTATCAGTAGGGGAATTAAATATGTAACTCTTCCATAAATTAAACAGAAGAAACATTAAGGAAAAGATAGCTCTCTGTATGTCAACAAATACAATTAGCAGCTGCAGTCTGAAAGAAAAAGAGCAGCAAGACTAATCACAGCCTGGCTTGGTGGCATGCAACCATAACTGTAGCATCACCATGCTTCCTCACAAGAGGTTCCTCTGATTCCATTTTCTAAGAGTAATTTGATGAGAGGGAAGCACTCTTTCTAAGTTTTTCTAAGAGTGTTTATAATTTGAAAGGAGTCTGTAAATTCAAGATTCGTTAGAAGAGAGAAGAAACTGTTCCTTCTAAAGTACCGTTCTAAGCTCAACTAAGTTTAACCAGAGCGAGTCAGTAGAGCAGTTCACAATGACAGCAGTTCTAGAAAGAGAAATGTTTTAGCTGCTTAGTTGTTTTTTTTTTTTACATCTATAAAAGTTTGCAGGAAATGGTTGTGTCCAAAAGTACTGATTTTTAGCCACTTTCTCATCAGATACTTAGTGCCATATCTGTTCTTGCTTCTGTCAGTGTCTTATCATAGTCATAGATAAGGAACACCAAAATCTACATATTTATAGTGTTGTCATTCTCATACAGATCATGTTGGCTGCATGCCAGATTTCATCACTAGGAAGTGACAACTACTGTTGTTGTTTTTTTAATGTAATGTTAGACTGAAAACAATTATACATTTTGGATATATATTAAATTATTTTAATTGTTTCCCAAATTTTCCCTCCTTGGCCATAAAAGCAGACAAGATAGGATATAAAGGTAACAGCACAAAAGCCTTAGGGAGATTGTCACAAAAAATCACTCTCTGCTATCTGTCTTGAAGCACGTCACTACCGTGTTTTTGTTCAGTCTATCAATGTTTTATTGTGGTCCTTATGGTATTTCATTTTGTCCGTCCTAAGTAATCAAATACGCACAGCTACATTTAGTTGGAAATCCTGTTGGTCCTGTCCCATCCGTATGCAGCCTGAATCCTACTGTTTGTTAGAATAGATGCTAAGCTGCTTCACTATTTCCTGGGCTTTGCTTATTCTGTGAAAAGGAATGTACTTCTGGCATAAAGTATAGTCATTAAAACCAGCCTATACTTTGTGCAGTTTTTTAGCGCACTGTAATTTCACATGAATATACGGCAACTCTGAGACCAGATAAAGTTAACGTTCTCTTTTATTACATGCCTAAAACATACCCGCTTTCCTGCTTAATGATTTGGAGGGATTCGTTCATAGTAACAGGGAGTTTCAACATTTGTAAAGAACCAATACTACAGAGAGCAAATAACAATCAATTCTATGAGCACAGAAAAATGCTTTTTATACAGCTCTGTTTGCACAATGCACTCATCTCGTTACTCTGCCAAAAAAAAAAAAAAAAAAAAAAAAAAAAAAAGAAATTAACAAAAATTAAAAACAAACTTAATTTTGTCTGGCCTACAGGTATTTAGAGGATTGATGCATTTATTTCCTGCCTGTACAGGTAAGTGGTGTCTCAAGTGTCAGGCCAATCAAAGATGCCACTTTGTTCAGAATTACGTTCCCCAGGTAATGTTGCTGTTCCACTCCATGTGCAATTACAGTATTTGTGCTGTTAAAAAGGCCTGTTCCCAGTAAGTGTCCCTTGTTTGTATCTTTTATTTGGCTGAAATAATTGCAATATTTAAATCACTTGTGATGTTCTTCTTTGTCTGTTTCAACAGAGGGTTGCCCCGGCTTGTGCAATAGCAATGGGAGGTGCACACTGGACCAGAACGGCTGGCACTGCGTCTGCCAGCCAGGATGGAGGGGAGCAGGCTGTGACGTGGCCATGGAAACTCTGTGCACTGACAGTAAAGACAACGAGGGAGGTAAGATACACCAATTGGATCTGTAAAACTGGGGAGAATGTGTTGAGGAATGGAGATTTTACAGTCATATGGCAAAAATACTGCTGTGAGAACCATGCACACTCTTTACTAGCTCTCATGCTTGTAAAAATACACTGCAGTATGCTCTGCGTATCAGCAAAGCCTAGCAAGATGCTTATGACAGGCAAGATAGGTACTTAGAAGATGATGAGTGTCACCTTAGTTTTCCTGCAGTGTTCTTTTAGAGTGGAATAAAGCATCATTTCAACTCAGTGAACTGTAGCAGGGAAAACAAAAAAGGAAGGAGTGCAAATTTTCAGTGACCTCACAAGGAAATGATCCCTAGAGGAAAGGCCGGGACTTTACATTTTGACCTATGATACTATTGCTGGAAACAATTGCTTGCCCAATCTAGAAAGTTCTTGTCCTTCTGTAGCCCGTGAACGCTCAGGTAATTGACAGGACACTCCCAGAAGTCATTTGTTGGGGGTTTTTTTGGCTTGCTTCCTTGCAGTCTGTCACTCGGGTGACAGGTAACAATCTGCAGTGAGATGCAGGCAGAACTGCTGACTTAAGGAATCAATCTGCAATCATCGTTGTAGGGTAGGGAAAGGAGACGAGCTGTGGCTTTGGCAGGACTCCAGAATCGAGCAGGAGGAAAAACACCACCACCAAAACACGATTAAATGTGAATGCAGCCATGGAGCAGATCAGCATAATACTTTTGTTGTCTTTTTTCCGTCCCCCCTCCCCTCTCATTAACTACTTTTTAACACCTTCTGATCCAGAGTTAAGAAACTCCGCCAGGGAATATAGATGTTAATAATGTCATCTGTGGCTGACTGTTTTTCAGCTTTAGTTTGCAAAGGCCTTCGTTGTTGTTTGTAGGCTGTTTTCTCTTGTATCCGGATTGTAGTTGGGATTTTGGAAATCACAGTCTGTAAATAATAGTAGCTCTTATTTCTTATGGAAAATACAGTCAAAAGAGGGGTGGTATTCATTGCTTTACATATCTTTTGATTTACCACACTTCTCTGTTAAATATTTTATATTTTGAGTGAACCTTGCACACTCAGGGGCCTGAAGAATATGATGCAGTCTGGTGTACAGTGAGCTAGTGCAAAGCCAAATTTCTGTGTTTGTGGAGGGTGCAAGAGGACTGAGCTATCTGTAGCATTTCCATGCAGAGATGTGATATTCAGAGAATGGAGTTCACATGGGCTGGGGGGTTAAAAACATAAGAAAGAAGGAGAAACCTGCAAGTGTGAAAAGAGACAAAGCCAGGGGGAAGAGAAACTAGGTTAGAACATAATCTGGACAGAAGTAATAGCTGGTAGGAAAAAAGAGGGGAAAGTGAAATCCCAGAGATGGTCTAAAACAGATTCAGTAAGTGTTAAGAATAATAGAACGACGTGATTTATCAGAAAGTAAGAGGGAGAGTCAACAGCAGATAACAACAGCAGGAGGAAGAGGAGCAAGGTGAGCAGGAATGCACTTAAGCAGAACAAGAGAAAAGGAGATAATCCTTCAGTCTGAAAGCAGTAATAGCTGTTTGTGAGGAAAAAGCGGAAGCAGGACGAGGAATTGGAGCAGAAAGTATCTAAGAGGACGACTTAAAAGTTCAAAGAGAGAGAATGATATTGCAAAAATAAAACTCTAATGCTAGTGTTTGTATAGCTTCTTTTCTTTTGATTTTTTTCATTACTTCCTTTACAGACATTAAGCAGCAAAATTTTGGGAGGGGTTAGGCCAAACAGTTGTTTTGCTGCGATTGACGTATGTAATGCTATTTGTCACCAGCATTTCTTTTTCAGAGGACCTGGTTTTAAATGTGTATGCCTCAGTAAGGAGCATATTCGCTTCTGTCTTTGATTGGGGTCTGAGAAACAGAGTTAAAATGCAACAATTAAATTAAGAATTGGAACCATACCAAATAAAAAGTCCTCTTTGCCAGAAACCCACCTGGAAAGAGAAGTGCCATTTCTTCCCTTTCCAAGAGTATGTGCAGCCAACCCACTCATCTCTCAAGCAAGCAATCCAGTTTCCAAACAGCTGTGGGTAATGGCACACGGATGCCTTTGCTGTATTTATTTACAATGGGACATGAGGTTATCTGAGCACTTATGCTGAATTTATACTGATAACTGCAGGTAGCACAATCTATATCACACTAGGCTCAGCAGTGGTGTAATTGAAGTTAGCGTAGTTGTTAGCTAATAGAGATGCTGTGGTTAATGTTTGCTTCATCATAAAGTGGATAAAATGTTTCTCATATATTAATATAATTCATTAATAACAATGTCTGCTGCTCCTCTGATGCTTAGCTGTTTGTGGGACTTGTTGTTTGAATGTCATGAATACGAGCATTCAAATGACCTCAGTTGAAAAATTCCTAATAAGAAACATTAATGGCATCAAGGCATTCTTGGTCTTTTTCCCATCTAGAATCTACTGACATATAATAGGATGATTATTTGTCTGCCTTTTAATACAGATTTTTGAAAGTCTTATAAATCATTTCCCTTAAAGGATGACTCTTTATTTTCCCACGTGATCGAGCTAGACAGTCTGTTACAGGATTTTCTTTACATTTCAGCAGTCCACAAAAAAATGTGTCTGACATAACTCTTAATGACTTTCTGAAAGAGGGGAAGTCAGAGTTGTCTGGAGTTGGAAGAACCCTAGCTGCTTTACTTGGAAAAAAATGTGTCACTATTACACTTTGACTAAGTGAGCTGTGTTTTGTCATCACTTTAGGAAGCAAAATCTGTTGACTCTTTAGATAGGTCTTTATCGAGCAGTATCCTTTGTTAGGCTTGCTTTTTACAAGCTCCTATTCAATTAAGAAGTGTAGCTACATGTTTCCACCAGCAGAACTGAAAGGACTATTAACAGTGTTTTATTAGTAAAATTAAAATAAATGCTATAGTAAAGCAAATCCTACTCAGCATTGCACTGCTGTATTTTTGTAATTACTTGCATAGGCTAGGATGGCTTACTCAGGATTATTGTTGTCACACTGCAAAGTCAGACTAATTTGAGTACCCAAAGGTACGCTTACAGGGATACTGCAGTAGGGTCATTGAAAAAGATAGTTGTGTGCTGCTCAGGAATAAATCAGGGGCTATTTCTTCTTTTGTGGCTTTTCTGACCAGCTGCTCCTAAAGGCAATCATTTTTGCTGTCTATAATTGAGTCCACTCAGTGTACCCTGTTGTAAAACTGAGCTACATGAGGATAACAGAGTTTTGTTAATAGGGTTTTCTGTCCACTCCAGTCTCTTCGCTTTGTGTGCCACTGGCACTGAAACCATTCTCGTGGAATGGCCAGCATCATAGCTTCAAAACCAGGTGCCTCTGATATAGGGACTGAATTTCACTTTATGGAGATTCTGAACTGCCTAAAAATACAGTCAGCTTACTTATCAAGAATGTGATTGACGTAGGCCCTTGGCCATGAGCTCCCCTTGACAGTGGCAGAACTTGTACCCAGGAGTAATTTTGTCCACAAGTCTTCCAGGAAGAGACAATAATGAAGTCATTATGTGTGTTGTATATAGAAGAACCACTTACATCTAGAACAACAACAAAAAAAGAGAAATAGCCCCCTCAGGCTCATAATGATTGTCCAGCTGGCTAGAAGAGTGTTTATTTTCTGTATAATTTTCCTATTGCATTTGAGTGATGTAACTGATAAGCTAGTGTTAAGCTAAGCCTCATTTTTCAGGCTAAATGCAATTCATTGATATTTCACAGGACTTCCTCAGAAAGGAAATACCACTGTGCTTCACACAGTGCAATAGAGTAGTCATCTTAGTGGTACTAGATAGCTCTAGCCACATAAGTACAGAGAAAGAATGAAAAATGCTTTCTCAAGTTATAAGGAGCCAGATTCATAACCATTCGTCACTTGCCTGGGCAAGATGCTGATAAACTCCAAAGAAAAATAACAAACAGCGTATCCCTATATCTGGGCTGGTGAAAATGAGAATCTTCCTCTGATTGATGTTAGCAGAGAGGCTTGTAAAAATGCATTTCCAGCTGATTAGTTCAGAAGGTGTCAATCTCCTGCAGTTTTATGACCTGCAGACTGTACTCCAGATGTACATTTGCTTTTTATAAACTAACAAAGATGAATGACTAAATTTGAGCATTTCTTTGGCAACTGCACCAGATATTGCCTGGGAGACCGTACAGAGATATAAGAAAGCAAAACTATGCTTTTAACCACCAGTACCCCCAGGTTTGACACTGAGCCAGGCTTCTAGAGCTAAAACCAGCAAGGGAGCTGAGCACCTCAGCTGGAAAGGGGTTTCGTATCATACGAGAATGATGCTGTAGAAAATCACTAGAGTCACAGACGGTTCGAAGTTAGAACGGCCTCTAGATATTGTCTAGTCCGTGCTCAAAGCAGGGTCAGCTAGGGCAGGCTGCTCAGGGCTCTACTGGGTTCCGAATATCGCCAAGGATGGAGACTGCGCATCCTCCCAGGGCAGCTTGTTGCAGCAGCTGATGACTTTCACAGTAATAAACTTTTTCTGATGTTTAAACAGAATTTCCTGTATGCCAGCCTGTGCCCATTGCCTGTAGGCCTTCTGCTGGGTATCAAGCAAGGAGTCAGATTGCATCTACTTTACACCCTCCCATGAGGTGTTTATATGCACTGATGAGATCCCCCTCCAGGCTGAACAATTCCATCTCTCTCAGACTATTTCTCAGAGGAGAGGTGCTCCAGTCCCTTAATTGTCTTCATGGCCCTTCGCTGAACTCTCTCTAGCATGTCCAGGTCTCTCTCTACCGGAGAGTCTACACTGAACCCAGCACTCCAGGTGTGGCCTCAACAGGGCTGAGCAGAGAGGAAGGTTCACCTCTTATGACCTGCTGGTATCCCTCTTCCTTACAGCCCCATATGACATCAGCACTTTCCTTGCTGCAAGGGCACATCGCTGGCTTGTGTTCAGCTTGGTGTCTGCCAAAACTCCCAAGGTCTTCTTCACAGAGCTGCCTGCAGGCCAGTTGCCCCCTAGCACGTCCTGGTGCCTGGGGGGGTTCCTCCCCAGGTGCAAGACTTTGCACTTCTTTTTGTCAAACTTCAAGAGGTTCCTGTCAGCCCATTTCTTCAGCCTGCCCAGGTCCCTCTGGATGGCAGCACAACCCTCAGGCATATCAACCACTCATCCCAGGAAAAATCAGTGATGTTTCTTTTCTCTGAAAAAGTTTAAGCTTTGATATATATAACGATGACTTTTTCATCTCTTTTATTTTCCTTGAACTGACTTCAATGTCAGCTGAGTTAAATAAGAATTTTAGATGTGCAAAAGAATAGAAATCCCAGCCCTTTGCTGTTTTGCCAATCCTCTAACTGATCCACATAGCATGGCAATTCTTAGAGGAATACCTTTAGAAGATCTCTGTTTACTTACACTCTTTCAACATGTGATTGAACAGAAAAATGGATGATAATTTTCCCTGCAGAAAGAAGTTATACTATAAAGCAAGGTTCTTTTGTAAGAGAAGCTGTCGTGAGCTTCCTCAGAGTGCTGCATTGGTATATTTTTCAGTTTAGTGCGGCAAGCAAGCTCCCTCTGTAATATGAATGGAATAATAAAATGTTTGAGCTATTTCAGTCTTGCCATTCTTTGGGGGAAACAATTATCAGAATGTGATACCATATTACATTCATCTAGAATTTTTCTGTCGCTGACATTTCCAGGCTCATTTTCCTTACGACTTTACTTACAGCAAATTAGTAGTTATCAATTTGATCTTGATTTTAATCTTTCACCAAATTAGATTTCCAGCGATGTGACACATCTACTGCTCGTTATATGTGAATACTTCAGCACATGAGCATAAAAGCACTCACATGTTTAAATCTTGTTTATAGTGGCCAGCATTTCTCATCATTGTATTCAGGAGAAAAAAAAAAAAATCTAAAGGTTAAATACAGATTTTGTTCTCTTACACATTTACATGCAAAGTAGTGGTGGAAATTGCCTTTGCCACTAGCAACAAACCTTCCTGCCAAAGTATAAAGGAATTCACCTTGATAAATGCTGTGAAATATTTAAAGATCCTTGCAGCACAGATGGGCTGAAAAAGTTGAGGAAAACAGCAGAGTGGGATTTCCTTGTTTCTTTTTTCTAGCAAGCCAAATAACCCCAGATAAAAGCTACTGAGACCCACCTAAAATGTTTAATATTTATAAGTTAGGAGTGTATGCAGAGCCTGAGTTGCCTTCATTTTCTGGTTTGTTCCACATGTTTATAGAGAAGAATCAAACAAATACACTTAATTTATACACGTTGAACCTGCTAGGATTTCCATGGGAGTTTAAGAACTCAGTGGAAACAGGCTTATTTTTCCTTAATTGAAAGTGAATTCATTAAAATCTTAATTATTAATATTCTTTCCTACTGCATAATTTTTCTAAATCTCTCTGCTAGCCGACTCACTTGCATACAAAGGGCCAGAGAAAGAGTTTGTTCATTTTTCTGAATTTCTGCCAACAGATGGACTGGTTGACTGTATGGATCCTGACTGCTGTTTACAGAGCTCTTGCCAAAATCAGCCTTACTGTCGTGGGCTACCAGATCCCCAAGATATTATCAGCCAAAGCCAACAGTCACCATCTCAGCAAGCTGCCAAAGCATTTTATGACCGGATCAGTTTTCTCATTGGAGCAGACAGCACTCATGTCATACCTGGGGAAAGTCCTTTCAATAAGAGGTGAGCGTGACTCATCCTTTACTCATGCATACTGAAACAGTTGAAGAGCATGTGAGGTGCACAGTAGAAGATCCATTGTGATCTTTGTCTTCACGCAATGACTTTTGGCAAAAGCATTTTTTCCCTATTTATCAGATTACTTGTGCTTATCTGAATACCTGCAAAATTCAGATTGTTGGTGCCTCTGGGTTGCTTACCATACGTGGTACCTGTATTCTAACCAGGCACTTCATTAATGATTAAATAGATCTTTATTTAACCAGTTGATTTGGGTTAGCACAGTTGGAAATGTATCAAAGCAGTGAAAACACTTCAGAAGGAAAAGCAAAGCTGCACTTTTTAAACTGAGCTCACTAAATAATATAAATTATGAATTAATGTAATGGAACTGTTAAGTGCACGACAGTATAATTGCATAAACTATTTGACTGGTGCTCTGCAAAGTAGTAATGACCTGAAAATAAAACAGTAACAGGAAGCAGGTGTCTCAGATCTCACTGAGTGAAAGAAGATGATTTACACTAGAACTACTGTGTTTGCAGTAATTTAACAGCATTAATGTGTTTGGGCACAGCAGATGATTAAAAGTTGTTGCACAAATGTTCCTTATTGCTCTTTTAAATTTTGTACTTTGTAGTTCCTGCAGTTTTACAGATTGCTTTGATAATTGAAAAGTACACTTTTCAAGAATCTGCCAGAGGTATGACTTGCAGAATGTTTAGTTTATAAATTCTTAAAATTCTTCAGTGAATTACTAGGCTTAGTAGCTCAGTGTGGTCAAAATGAAGCAAAGAACCTTAGCCAAATGAAAACAAAATTATTATATGTAGATGTTGTGGTATGTGTTTATACAGTGTAAATTATGTGAATTTGTGGAAGGGTTAGAGGCTCAGGGATGATTTTGCTAACGAGAGTTGATGCCATGTGGAGATGTTTGTGTGTGTTTGCTGTGCTAGCTATTACTCATTCAAAAGAGAATTATAAAAGCCAAATTTGTATCTGATTCTGCATCTTTTTTGCAGCCTTGCATCTGTCATAAGGGGCCAAGTATTAACTGCTGACGGAACTCCACTCATTGGAGTCAACGTTTCCTTTTTACACTACCCAGACTATGGATACACAATCACCCGCCAAGATGGCATGTAAGTTCGCTTTGAAGCACTTCTAAGGCACAAAGACAATGAATACATTAATGAGAGAGCTCCTTGTAAAAATAAATTGATAATTAAATAATGGAAACAAAAGACGTGAAAAAAATAATTGAGCAACACTGAACTTTGTGCATTCTTCAAGTAACGTTAAATATGCCCACTATATACTTTAGAAGTAGAAGGACTTGTTTAATTTAAAAACTGGATCCCAAATTCTCCATACGTAGTGCAGTATTACGTAATGTAATGTAATTGATTTCTCTATTGCTACTAGTAGAGCTATTCTATCTTCAGAGCAGTACAATAGGATGAAGGCTCAGTAAAATGAATGCTGTGGATGGCTTTGAGAATTTGCTTAATAGCTGCCCCTATTTTTTTCTAGGTTTGACTTGGTAGCAAATGGTGGTGCCTCTCTGACACTGGTGTTCGAGAGATCACCATTCCTGACCCAGTATCACACTGTATGGATTCCCTGGAATGTCTTTTATGTAATGGACACCCTGGTCATGAAAAAGGAAGAGAACGACATTCCTAGCTGTGATCTGAGTGGATTTGTAAGGCCAAACCCCATCATCGTGTCATCACCTTTATCTACCTTCTTTAGAATTTCTCCTGAAGATAGTCCTATCATCCCAGAGACACAGGTAAACTGTTCTACAAACAAACAGCATCTTATCTCTGGCTAGAATTAAACAACTATGGTGAAGAGAGTACAAATTCTTCTTAAAAAAAATCACTAAGAAATTGCAACATCATAATTTTTTTACTGTAATCCTGTTATATACACACCACAGAAACAAAATGAAGGTTGTTTTTCCACTGTATCACAAAGACCCATGCATTTCACTTTATCCACTTAGTTTTAATGAAGAGCATGATTCTTCTATGTTTATATACTAAAATAATTCTGTGTTTGTAACAGGAAGGGCAGGCTTACAAGGACATGAGCATGGGTGCTAATGTATGTCCTCAGAAGTTATAATGCTCAAATGCTCTCAACTGAAGGAGCTGTGATTGAAACCTGTTTTTTTTATTTCCTCTAACATAGGCTGTGTTAGATTCCTCCATTTCAGATACCTGGTCACTAATGTAGTCTTCTTGCAATCTTAAAGCAGAGATGCATTTCAGGAAAGGAGTATTTATCTCATTGATTTCTGATAAAAGCTCTACGCTCTTTCTCTCCCTCTCTCTTCCTCTTTCTCCCACCCTCACAATGCCATAATTGCATAGGACACACTTTTTCCCATTCACTAAGAAAAGTACTTGCATCTTCAAGGGAAACATAGAAAATATATTGAAATGTTTTCATTTAAAGCTTCCAAGGAAAGAGCAAAATCATTTTAAAAAATCATGGAAAAGAGCAAATTTAAGGTAAAGATGTGGGAAAATTACAACTAAATGCTCTTCCAACCTAGGCCACGCTAGAAAATCGTTGCTTTTATCCTATCTTTCTGCTTCTTTGGTGGCTGCACATCAGTTGAAAGTAAGGATTTGTAAAACACAGTCCACTGAAAAGCAGCTCTTACTTACCTGTTTTGTCAACAGACAATAGATTCGGTTCCTGAAGTAAAAGGCTTAGATGGTGCATAAATCAAGAAAAAGTAATAGTAGAAAAATATGAACCTGCTTTCTTGGAGTACTTGTAATGCTTAGATTAAATGTCTTTTTGTGAGCAATTGGACTAACAAACTCTGGATTCCAACTGATTCCCACCTGCTGCTGTTGTCTGCCACATCCAGTCCTTCCCCTGCTGACTGCATTGAGCCTTTGTCTCATGGGAGTATCACTTTGGATACTACATCCCTGCCCAAATCCTTATTTTTTTTTTTATCTTAAATAAACTCAAAAGGAACAGTTATTTTAGCGAATTCACTTATTTCACATGTGATTGAGATTGGTTGCCAGGTTCAAAGGATGGGAAGTCTGACAGACAGGACCGGTAGCCCAGGCTGATTTTCTTACAAAAGAGGGCTATGTTTTCACTGGATCTTTGGTGCTAAGTGCTAATGCTAATTTCTGACGAGGAGAAAAAAGTACTGGTGATCATGGATGCAAAAAAAAAAATTGTGCTCTGTAAAAACATCAAGGAGTATTTTCTTCATTGTACTCTGCCCGTCATGCAGGGTGATCCCCTGCTTCAGCAGGTGGGAGCTGCATGGCCATGCCTGCAACGTAGCCCTGTATGGTCAGATTCATCTCTGAAATGCATCTTGCACAACAGTCTGTCTCTCAAAAAATTCACCAATCTGATAAAAGACAAGCAGCTTCAGATTCCATCCAGAGCTGTCTGCTCAGCTCTGGAGGAACTGCTATAAATCTTTTCATTTTAAAGGGGGTGATGCTAGCTTAAAGCACAGGAGTCTGGATGAAAGCACAGAGAAACAAAGCATTCCCCATGTTCTTGCAGTTGACATCAGTCACCCTGTTGATGCAGTGTGACAGCATTCACTGTCACGTACAGGAGAAAATGATGTGCTGCTGTAATCATCATCCCTCGAAGTGCTTCATCATCCCTAGGAGATAATGTTTCCAAAAGAGCGTACTTAGTGGCTTATGAATCCCAAAATGATCTGAGGGGGAATTAAAGTCTGTACTGAAGAAGCAGTGCAAAGAAAGGAAAATGGAATAAGAGGGCAAGCAAGGGGAAAGAAAGAATAAAGCAGGTGAAGGGGTGATCACAGGCCCAGCAGACCATTATTCAAGAGGGATGATAATAAATACGTGTGAATGAAATTTGAACTACTTAAGCATGAGTTTTTATCTACCCTTAATCACCAGCTAGCACGCACAGCCCAGACATAACTAGCTGGGATTAACCAGTGTTAAGCTATGTGCAGGCAGGAGGTCAGGCTAAGGTGGAGCTGCTTGCGGATATAACATAATGTTGTTGCTGTATTTTCCTAATATAATAAACATATTGCAGTGTGACCTGGCAGAAACCCAGACATGAGTTACAACAAACAATTCTGAAAGAGAGTTTTTGTGGCTTTCTTTCTCCTACGCTTCCATTATACACTAAGGTGTGTAATGTTCTAAGGTGCCTTCAACAGGAGCTGGGCAGCTAACCCTAACCATTCCATTGCCCCAGGTGTGGAGGTGAATGAAGACTGACAAGCTTCCCTTCAAACATTTATGTGTCCTTGTTTTCTAGCAAATTTTCTGATTTTGTCCTTCGTATTCTGGTGTGCCTCTTGGTTTATGCTTTCACTGACACAATTTAAGGCTTCAACTTAAGGAATTGTAGTTCTACAGTTCTTTGGTCTTGAGCCTTGTGCAATAGCAGTAATTGTCAGTTCCTCCCTATGTCTAAATGTGCCATCTTTACCCCTTTCAAACCATGATGATGATTCATTTCAGTACGGCTGTTCAACAAAACAGAGCAAAGCACCTTGCTCTGACATAAGGACTTAAGTTTGTGCTCTTTTGTGAAATTTGTTCTCAAATCACTGTTGAAATCACTCATTTTGACAAAAATAGATGGCCTGCAGCAGGCATTTCCCCCTAATTTAATGTACATTCTTTGTTAGACATTCTTAATAGTACGAGAGCATGTCTCCTGAATCGCGTCATGTAGTGGAGCAGGAAAGCATTGCAGAGCCTGACAGAGTGAGTCCTTGTGGCTGCAGGAGGTGAGAAGCCCTGCACCATTTCTGTGCCTCAGTCACCCACTTGAACTTTGGGGCCAGCAAGCTCTGTCTTTGAGAAAATTGAGGCGACTCTCATCTCAGTCCTGTAGCTTAAGTGTTTCACAGCTGTCCTCCCAAGAAGCTTGATCGTCAATAAATAAAATGCCAGCCGTTAGAATGTGGCGGGAGGGCTATAACTCAGCCCCCGTGGGGTATCAGCCTTTCTGGAGATAGTGTGATACTCTGCCGGGAGAACACAAAGTACAGACAGATTGGTTGTGCTGGCGATTCCTGATGTGACTTTTATACCCGGTGACTTTCCTGATTGCTTTACAATTGATGTGTTGTCATGGCTCCCATAGGATACTCTCTGCTGTGCCTGATGATTTAACGTTTCAGATGAACATTAAACTGTTTAATTCTCTTTGTAATGCTTGATTCTGAGAGAGAGATTGAGATGCATAACCTTACCTCTGGATTTCTAAAGTTCGCAAGAAAATAAGTTACTACAGGGAATATTTTATGGAAAGAAGGAAGTTATAAGTCAGATTTCCAGCAGATGTTTGAGGCTTCTGCAGAAACTAATAATAGGGGTTCTTTCTTTTTTTTTTTTGTTTTAAACCTCGCTGAGAACCGCGTGCGTCCTACTTTCTAATTTGATAGTAATCCACACACACAGTGGAATTTCTTGGAAATTGAAACTTCAAGGTGTCCTCTTTATTGCCTGTTATCTCAGGCAAGAGTATCGGAAGACCGCCTAAGTGTTTTAACGCTGCTCTGCCACAGTCGAGGCTGTAAAAGAAACAGTGGTCTTAACAGGAGACCAGCGAAGTCCATGAAATTGTGCCCTATTACAAGAGTATTATTTCTTTTTCTCCTCTTGCTTACAGAGAACTCCATCTGTTAGACCGGTTTTAATGTGCGGTAGATGAGAGTCCTGCTGATGTCCTGAGGAAGAATCTGTCTCAAGTTCACTGGTGTTTTGTGTTGTTCCTTCAAAGTCTTAGAAAGGGGATATGTTCACGGTTGCTTTTCTCTAGAGTTTTTCTTTGTGCAGAAAAGATTTGCTTCTGCTCTGCCTTAGACACTGTGTGTATATTGGACTGAGGGAGAGCAGACTAGATTTACAGAAGAAAATTATGCTGTCACCTCCTTCCAGGCGATGGTATTGCTTGTCATTTCTCTCAGCAATGCCAGGCTGTTGGTGGGGAAAACTGAGACATTCAAAGACTAACAATTACTCTGAATTTAATTTGTCTAGTCTCTTCCAATGCCTCCTTTATTTCCCACTGCTCTGTTATAGCCTTACTGGAGATGAAGAGCCATATGCCTACATATATCAGATTTAAGTGTTCATTTCAGACAATGAGCCAAAATACTATTTCTGATCTGTTGCTGTTGTTGTTACTGCTGTGAAGGAGGCAGATACAATTAATAGCATATAAATCTTTACATACCAGTAGCAGTGCTAACATAGTTAGTGGTGGAGCATCTGGTGCCCTCCCAGAGAACATAAAACCACATTTTTTCACTCTGTTCAACACAGTCAGTTGTTTAAAAGCAGTGCTTACGGGCTCTCTAGCATAGAGAGCTATGGTGAAATCCTGAGCTAATGTAGCACTACAGCTTTTGATCCCACAGAAGTCTCGAGCTTTATGTCAGGGATATGTGTGCTCTCCTGAAGGCTGCTTTCTGCTGGTACTGGTTTGTGTTTGGTCTTCAGACTTCAGGACTAGGAGACAGGAAGGTAAAGCAGAACTTCCCCAGAAAGTGCACCACCAAGGCTCTGGGCTTGTGATTCCACATCCTTTGCCTCCAGTTATGTTTATAACCATGTCTAGATGCTTCTTTATCCTTATTTTCAATAAGCAAAGCCGCTCGCTGGCTGTTCAATTGAAGTACTCACTCTCATTGCTTAGGGACATGATTCCCTAATAGAGTTTTCTGTCCTGACGGAGGGATAGGACAATATTGGCTGTCCTTATCCACGTTACGCAGAAACCCCCCACATCCATTCATCACCCACTGAAGCTCCTCAGCTCAGAGGAAGAGAGGAGGTGGAGGGGGGGTAGGAACCTTTTAAAAATAAAATTGAATCATTGCACCTCTCTGAAATGAGAAAGTGGTGAGCTGATGTCTGAGTAGTGAATATTGATCAGGAAATATGGAAAAGCTTTCCCTGAGGCATCCTACTTATCTCTCTGAAATAAATGGAAGAATGCTCAGGTTTAAAGTATTTACAGTCCACAGATAATGCAAATAATAAACCACCGAAAAGCCCTTCCTGTGTTACACATGAACTACAGGAGCAACTAGACACCCTAACCCAAATCTGAAGCCCTGCACTGTTTCAAGGTTCCTCTGCCTTTATTAGGAGATGAGCAATAGCAGTCAGGTAAAAGGTGCTTTTCTGCCTCTTTTGGAAAAAGCATTTGGGAATGTTTCTTCTTCTTCAGATCTCCTTCCTTAAAATAAAGAAGGCATCTCTGAAATCCTTCAACAGAAGGTATCAGCTAAACAGCTACAGTACGACAGAGGTTGAGCTGTACTTTTCAGAAGGAAAGAAAAGGTGGAATACCACTCATTATTGGTTTTTATTTAATACCTTTAACTGAAGGCCAGATTTAGATGATAATTCGTAATGGACTGTCATGTAGCATCATGTCAGGCATCTTTTTATAATATCTGCATTGTGCAATTTAATTTCCAAATCATTCAAATAGTGCCTTTTTTTCTTACCGACACACAGGTACTTCATGAAGAAACTACAATACCAGGAACCGATTTGAAGTTATCATACTTAAGCTCCAGGGCTGCAGGATATAAATCTGTTCTGAAGATCACTATGACCCAATCTGTGATCCCGTTTAACTTGATGAAGGTTCATCTTATGGTGGCGGTGGTGGGAAGACTTTTCCAGAAATGGTTCCCTGCATCTCCAAATCTGGCTTACACTTTTATTTGGGATAAAACTGACGCGTACAACCAGAGAGTCTATGGATTATCCGAAGCTGTCGGTAAGTGTGCTGAAAGGAGGGGGGTTTGTTTGTTTGTTTGTTTTTCATTTTTTTCTGTTACTGAAAATAGAGAGGCATACTTTCCCCATACACAATAGCACAAAATGGATTTCTTCTATACCTGTTCTCATCTACTTCCTTTAAAAACTAAAATTACTTTTATAAGCCAAGATTAGGTTTTTGAAGTATTTTGGAATCCCATTCAGTATTTTCACTATGTTTCTAACAAAGCCATAGGGATTCTTGGGAGAGCAGCAGAATGTACATAGTTCTAGGGAGTTCCGTTCCCTAAAATGGTCACCTGAGCAAGTTTCTGTATTCAATGAGGAAACATACTGTTTTTTTCAGTGTCTGTGGGCTATGAATATGAGTCTTGCTTGGATCTGACACTCTGGGAAAAGAGGACTGCCATTTTGCAGGGCTACGAACTAGATGCCTCTAACATGGGTGGCTGGACGCTGGATAAGCATCACGTATTGGATGTTCAGAATGGTAAGGAGTTAAGTTTCTTCGTGCCAATTTCAGTGTTTACCTGCTCTGCACGCTAGGCATCTTGTTCCTTTCATTTAAAAAAAAGAAGAAAAAGAAGGGAAATTATGGGATGTTTTGCATCTGATAAATGCTGTGAGTTTTACAGTGCATGCCATGTTTATTACTTCTGCAAATACTTATGCATTAATAATAGCATCTAACAGCAACAGTGTAATTCTGCATTGGATATGTTCACCAAAAAAAAAAAAAAGTTGTTGAGATTGTTATTAAAAATTTAGTGATGCTAAGGAAATGCTGTTTCTCAAGCGTTTGTAGGTTTTCAGCATTGTTGGCATTCATCCACTGTATGGTAGCAGTATCTTGAACAACATTTCTACTTTCATTTCTCACAGTGTGTGAAAATAAGGTGGTGGTAGCGGGCATCCTGCCAAACTGAGGGCGCTTCACTCCCAGAGCAAAGTCCCCCATTTATACCAGAGATTTTTCCCTCCTGCTCATGACGTCCCCAGCCACAGCATGGCTGCTGGTGGGAGCTGTTAGCAGACAGTACTCTCTGTTCTGGAGGATGAGCAGTCGTTTCCACTGTCATCCCATGTAAACTCTTCCATGAGGTACATCCTCTCTGGAGTGCTGTGGTCAGCCTAGAGCTCAGCAAGTGACAAAAGAAACTTCCTACAGGCAGTGAGAGTCTGCGTGCCCCTCACTGTCGGAGCAGAGCCTGGTTGCTAGCAAGTTCTCCTTCCTCTCAGCAGGACAGGTTTCTAAGGACCGTGCCATGGCATCAAGGTCAGTTGGTCCTGTGTGCAGCTCTCTGGTGGCTGCCACGCTGAGTAAACCTCAACTGAATGTTGCACAGGAGAGAATTGGGAACAATTTGGCTGAAAGAGAGATGAAGAAGGCAAAGTTGCAGGGCTCAAGGTGGGAGTTGGTTGCACTGTACTTTTTTTTGGCAGGGAGGAGCCCAGAATTCTTTCAGCAAGGAAAATCACTTCTGTGGTACCTGTTGTCCCTCAGAAGTTTCCTGCAGTGCCTCCTCTTTTTTTGTGAGATGCACTAAGCATCACCTAAAGCATTGCTTCTGGCTCATAAGGCAAGCAAGGTAACCAAGTACAGGGAAGGGTGACATTGTAATGTCATTGTACCTAATTTAAAAACGAGGCGAGGAAGAGTGCAAATTCCTGAAAGGTAATTCACCTGAAAATGAAAGGAGCTACAACTATAAATACATACATATGGCTGATTCTGTTGACAAGTCGAATCAATGGCAGCTTTAAATTATGTTCAGAAGTATGTATGACAAGTAATGACTTTTCAAAGTGAGGTGTGTTTAATTGAATAAACGAAGAGGAGAGATGCAGTGACAAGGCAGGTGAGCTGGAGAAATTTATTCAGAAGGGAGTGCAGACACTGTTTGCACGGACATCCCCAGCTCTTGCAGTAAATAGTCTAATGTGCATCTCTTAGACTGTGATAATAGAGGAGAAATGTGAAGGACCCATTTTTCAAGGTAATGACAGAATAAATCAGGTGCAATAGTGCACTGTGCTGACTTGTAGAATTCCTCTGATGAAAATTATAGAACTCAGCTATTTCAGGCAAAATTATGGTTCCATGATTGTCATAAATGATGTAATCATGAGAGAACGGATTTCGTATACTACTAATGCATTCTGGCTTTGACTATTCATGAAAAATACATTCTCCTCCTTTGAGTTAGATTACTTATTTAGATTACTTGTCATTAAGTTTCCATAAACCACTTTCATTCTTCCCAATTTTATTGCTCTTACATGTATAATCTACCAAATTTTATAACATTATCAAGTAGTGAAGCCACCTAAAGCATTTAAAGAGGCAAAGTATTTTTTCCGCATATCTGTCAGTACAAAGAGTTCAGTTTTGGGGTGGGGATGGAAAGAGGAATCCATCTTCAATTTCCTCAATGCATTCCAAAAAGAAGTGCGTTCCCTAGCCCCAGACTGCCTTTGGAACTGTACAGACAATCAATACAGTGTGCATCGCTGTGAAGTACGCGTGGCTTTCGTGGATCGTACCACGGACAGGCACACTGTGACTTACAAGCACCACCATGATAGACGGCCGTCGGCAGGCTGCACCGTGATGGATTCATTGACATTTTCAATACTGAGGGTGCTAGCAACATTTTAATATGCAATAAAATTAGATGTTTGGGTTTTTTTTTTCCAAAACTGAAGACTTACCATAACGTGCATTTTTCTCTTCAATTTCCTGTGGAAGCATAAGGAAGAAAAGTTCTGCTGAAACATCACTTTGTCTTTACAAAATTACTGTTCCTGTCTTGCCTCAAAGCAGAATTAAGTTTAAGAAGCAGGTTGGCCTGGCGCATGATTTTTTTATTGTTGTTTTTTGACATTTTTAATAACTGCCTGTAGCTGCAGACATGGTACTGAGGCAGACGTTGTTGCCAGGGGTACATTTTCATTGTGAGCTGAGTAAGGAGCTTTCTATAGTGTAAGATTCAACTTTTTTGAAGTACCTTTTTAGTTAATATTTACAGTTTGCAGCAGTAATCCAGTTTTGATGACATATGACATCACATTTATAGTTGCTATAGTAGCAAATACTTTTTTTTCCTTTTTGTAATACACAGTTGGGTGAAATTTCAGTCGTTTTGTGAGAATTCCAAAATGGAAACATTTAAAATAGTTTTTTCTACTTTCAAAAGATAGGATAATTTAATGCTTTCTGTGCTTTCTGTGTTTTAGTGTATTTGTGACTTAATTACAACTCTAAATGGTTTAATTAAAAGTTCTCTTGTAGTGAGAAAAACCATGGTCCTTCAGAAGTCCTTTAAAATATATTAAACCAAGAAAAGGAAGTATTGGGAATGTCTGTGTGTCATTTCATGTATATACATCCAAAATTTTAATAAACCACTTTTGATTTTCTGTTTTTTGCATTATCTGCCAGGAATCCTCTACAAAGGAAATGGTGAAAATCAGTTTATATCTCAGCAACCCCCCATTGTCAGCAGCATTATGGGCAATGGAAGAAGACGCAGCATCTCCTGCCCAAGCTGTAATGGTCAAGCTGATGGTAATAAATTACTGGCTCCAGTTGCCTTAGCTTGTGGGATTGATGGCAGTCTTTACGTGGGGGATTTCAACTATGTTCGACGGATATTTCCATCTGGAAATGTAACTAGTGTTCTCGAACTAAGGTAAGTTTTTCTCACACCTTGGACCTCTAGAATTGTGAGTTACTGCTGCAAATAATATGTATGTCACACATTTCTGGCACTGTGTAAGTCAGTTTCCAAATGCTTGTGGAAACTACAGGAAGTCAATTAATAAAATCTCAGTACATTTGAAATTGTATATAAAACTGAAGTTAAAAAAAAAATACCATGGTAAAATATCTGAACTCTACACATCCAAACAGTGAGAATTTAATCTACTCAGAGTAATTATTCTGTGGATCTGAAGGGTTAACCTACATAGTTGGGGTGAGCAGACCGCTTCACTAATGACAGATTTAAATGTTGCCTTCTTTTCCTCTTTTAACATCCTTTCTGAGTATTTTTCTAATCATGTTTTTCTGTTCTTTTTTACTTGCTCCCACCAAGAAATAAAGATTTTAGACATAGGTAAGCATTTCTTAAAGAAGATTTATATTTTTCTAACTGTTCCTTTTTCTTTTTTAACAAATGAATGCTTATAATGGACTAGTCGTTTCTAAGATGTATTATTAGAAAGGAGGAGTATTTTTCAAGAATAATGAGTTCATATGTTTTAGTTATGTCAGCCGTCAGGTGGTATCGTCCTCTCGGATACGAGGTCCTATTTTCTCATCATTCTCTGTCCTCAGTCAGGCTTCTCTCTGTGCTGTATGTGCCCTTCTTTCCTTCATGCTCCTATCTTCTCGCTCCCGTTCCTTGCTGGCACTCCTGCTGATTCTACCAAAGCTCATTCATTAATCAGATCCCCCAAACCTGATGAGAAAGGCATGTAACTACTAGAATTACACAAGTATGAAGTGAGTTCATTTTATTGACCCTTTGATGCTGAGACTTCTCGGGCTCACATTTTAACAGACTTTTTCTTTAAAATTGAACTTTTCTTAGTAGTGAAAGCTGAAATTGTTGCATAGTAGGACAATTCCAGGAGTTCAGGTGTTAAAGTACACCAGGATTTACAAGATTTGTCATAGACAGAAGGTGAATTAGAAGGTTTGTAGTACAGCGTCCCTCTGTTGCAGCATAGGTGCAGTAGTGGCACAAACAGATATGCGAGGGTGGATGCTTAGAAGTGCTTTGCCACAGCAGCTGTGATGGAAAAGTGAACAAAACCAAAGTCATGCTGAAATCTTGTTGGATATGTGAAGCCCTACATGACTTTGTGACAGAATTACTAAGTACCAGCCTCAGTAGCCCTGTAGGGCCTCTCCTTTTTTGCTGCCAACCCTTTTCCTTCCTTGTTTTTAAACAAAGAGTGCCATACCTCAGTTATCCTTCAGCCCAGGTGATTTTTTTTAAATTCACTTTGCTCTGGGCATGGTAATTCCTGAAGAAGGGGGTTATGTTTAAGAAATTGTTTCAAACAGATGAGGCAAAAATTTCCATGACTTAATAAGGCATTTGCACTGGTGCTTGTAACTGAGAGGTAATGCATAGTCTGGCTGATTTGAAGTTATTTGCCAGGTGTTACTTGGAATTTCTTCTCCTTAGTGGTTTTAAGTTCTCATTATTAAGTTTAATTTGTATTTGATATTCTGCTTTTAAAAGAAATACATCCCTTCTTAGATCACAGGCTGTGATTGCAACTGTGATAAGACACTGTCTTGACAAATGTACAGAATACAGATTAATACACAAAATGGGAATTTGGCAAGGTGGGGGTCGGTCTCTGCTCCTAGGTAACAGCGATAAGATGAGAGGGAATGGTCACCATCCATGGAGGTGTTCAAGAAACATGGAGATGTGGCACAGAGGGATGTACTTAGTGAGCAGTATAGGTGGTAGGGAGACTGTTGAGCTGGAGATCTTAGATCTTAGAAGATCTTCCAACCTCAATGATTCTGCGATTCAGTGATTCTGAATGCTAGCTGGGAGCTGCTGCTGCTCACCTGCGGGCACCATGCTACACATGGGCTGTGATGCCTCTCCCACCTCACGGTGCCCATGCTGTAAGTTAGGGAGGCACTGCAGATCGGGTTATCCTCCAATGTGTCAGTGACCTCACATTTTTTCCGTCTGAAAGCTGAGCTGGTGTCTTTATGCACACTGCTGCCTCTGCGTGATTAATGCTATAGGCATTCACAGAAGAGGTAATTTTTAGAAGGACTTTGAAGACAGGAAGGTCACCTGCAGGCTGTGGCAGGATCCCAGAGAGTCCTTAGGGAGACAAAAGAAAGTTCAGTAGGGCCTGAAAACAGCTTTGAGTTTAGAAGGCGCACAGTGAAAGGGAGGGTATAGATCAGGGAGAGTGTTTTTATGAAGCACTGCATGGAGAGTAATGCAGGTGATCTGAGGATTTGAAAGAACAGCAGAAGCAAGGTAAAGAGATGGGAAACAGATCATTATGCCAACTAAACAGCACTTAAAAGTATGTTTGTGTAACATAAATTTCACGTTAAGAAAGCCAACAACAGGACTGGGAAAATATGGGAAGTCTGGTTGTGTAAGGGGCCTGAGCTGTGCATGCACTTGTGAGTGTGTGCTTTCAATCATTAACACTGTTATTAATTGCAGCTAGAATTAGTTAATTTGTTGTTATTTGTATTTATTGGACCCCATGTGGGCATGTAGCTGCTTAGTGGTCAGAGCTCCTTGCAGTGACAAAGCAGTGCTCAGTGAGTCGAGACGTCACCGACTGCATTTTATTTCTTGTTTTTTTACGTTATTGGTAGAAGGCAGAGCATTAACATTATTTCAAACTACAATGAAATAGAGTAATCTCCATGCAGCTTTCCAGGTTAACCCTGTAGTACGATTTTATGCACATGCAATGTGCACGTGTGTTTTGTGGTTGGGAAATGTGGTTTTCACTGGTCAATTACCCAGATCCTAAGAATGTGCCCTGCTCCGGGGAATTAGTGGTCGTTTCCTTCCTCAGCTTTTAACCTTCCCTTGGAAAGAAACTTGAGGTTAAGGCTGCTGTCTTGTCTCAGAAGGAAACCATAAGGCATCTACTTAGGGCAAATTGAAGGGTTTACATTGATTCAATAATAGCACCCTATTCAGTTCCCAAACTTGGGGTTAGTTGGAGTTTTTTTGGATATACTGAGAAAATATCCTTAAAAGATCAGCTGTGTATTTTTCATATGAATATACACTAATGACTGGTAGTCGATCCTGCATGATCACATGAGTTCATCTTGCATCCTGAATCACTGCATTGTTTCAGTTGGAATTACCTAAAACATGGCAATGTTTTCATACTTACAAACAGAGCAGCTTTAAAAATTCCTTTTAGATAGAAATGATTGTCAGGTGTAAATTATTGATCGATTTGATGACTCTTTATTCCAACAGCTGAAAAACACAATTCAGACAATGCCAACAGAGGTGAAGAAAAATACTTTAATTTAGATTTTAGTAGTATAAGAGAGGACTTTATTTTAAATTACAGTGAAATAAAATGTAATTGCACACTTTGTGTTCTGCAGCATTGCTTATATTTGAAATGTCTGCAAAGTTTCTGGAAGACCAAAGTAATCGTACAAATGAGTGTAATTTAATTTGCAGCCTATGGAGGTATAAATAATTTGTACACTACACAGTGATCGTATAAATGATCTCTGCATAAATGAAGGTTCAGAAAACACCTTTAAGCTATTTGGTATGTTGGCAGAAACGGGTTTCTAGCAGACAGAAATTGGATGTAAGGCCACACTTAATCGCTTTCAGACATGCTGTATAACATCCAGCTCTGTAGCTGGGCTTTTTAAGAGGTGCTAATCACTGCGTATTTGATTTCATTAGTCTGCTTCACTTGACTTTTTCCTTCTGAACCAGCGTGTTAAAAGCCTTAAAACCAAAGCAAATCCTATTTATGCAACACATTTTTCTGTGTTTTTGTAATTGGATAGCTATAAAAATCTGTCCCCGCTAAAAGACAATTTGTTCACAAGTTGTTCCTGTTGATCTCTCGTTGCGTTTTCCAAGTGGCAGTACATAAAAATGTGTTACATTAGCACAGTTATGTATTTACAAAACGGGAAGCAGGGCGTTCTGAGAACAGATGTTTGGATATCACCAGGATGGGGAGATGTGTTTCTGTGGCGCTTTTGCAAACATCAGAAGTGGAACTGACTGTTCTGACACTGATTCTATCCATTAGGAGAGCATCTGAGATTACCTCCTGTGTTTACATGACCTTATTTCAGTTCTTCGTGCCGTAAATTAGGTCAGGAATCCTAACTGCGGTGGGTTAAGTTTCTACATCATAATATATCAACCCAAAAGGTGCTCTCCAGGGTAGGTTTTTTCACCAGCAGGGGAGAAAAGGCAGTAATTCTCAATTATGTGGCACCAGTGGAGAGGCAAAATGTACGTTTCTGGGAAAATGGTTAGCAATATATATTTTCACTGTAATAAAGACCGAGTTGGCATAGTTAGTGGTTTTGTGCCAACGTGTATGGCTATTTGAAATACAGCTCTGCGTTAAGGAGAACAGAAAAGCTGCACTCAGTGTTCTGGTGGAAAAGATGACATTTCCTAATGTGTTAAATCATGTGTATCACGTCTGTGAAGGCAGTGGATTAAACAAATACTTATGAAGGATATCTTATCTTTCGCCTGTGAACTAATCATATGAACTCTGCCTTATCTGTTTATGAATTATATAAACTGTGCACCCCAGCAGCCTTATATAAATTATAATAAAACAGATAAGTTGATAAGAGCACAAAGTGTACACTAGGGTTGGGGTCATGCCGCAAAGTTTGAAACTGACTCATGGTTTTAAGCATGCAGAAATCTGGGGAGTTTTAAGGCTCCACTGTCTGGACACGGCCTGTTGTGGCAATGGGAGCCATCTCTAATTGGAGGGCACAGGACGGTCCTCTGAGCATCACAGACAGAATTGAAATTCTGTCCTAAAATGATGAGGAGTGTAAGCTGGACTGCCTACGACACAGGGAGGAAAGGAGAGCCAAGAAAAGCTTTGGGCCATGACCTGTGCTGAGTAAGCCCAGAGATCCAGCGTGGCTTTTAACTATTTATAGTACACTGCATATGAACTGAGGCCTTTTCTTCCTGGGGTGACATCAAAGCAATTAATTACAGCACGTGCAATGTGTAATTCCTTTTTACAGCAACAACCCAGCTCACAGATACTACCTCGCTACTGACCCCGTGACAGGAGATTTGTACGTTTCCGACACAAACACACGCAGGATCTACCGGCCCAGGTCACTCGCGGGTGCCAAAGACCTGACGAAGAACGCTGAGGTGGTCGGAGGGACAGGGGAGCAGTGCCTGCCCTTTGATGAAGCACGGTGTGGTGATGGGGGCAAGGCGGTTGAGGCAACTCTCATGAGCCCTAAAGGTAAACAGGAAGGGCACGATCATGCTTAATGCAGCAGCTGATTCAAAAATGTGGTTTTGAATAATTTCTTCCAATGGGAAAGACCGCTAGGAAGAGAGGTGCCAGAGAGCCAGGATGATTTCATAGTCAATATTTGTCTTTTATGATTACTGAATGTTTTGAAATACTCATTTAGATTGTGTTTGGCAAACAGTGGTGAAGTTTTAAAATCAGTGTTGCATGTGGTGCCACTTAACAGGTTTTCCAGGTTACCTTACATGCTCTCCAATGAACAGCAAGCGCAGTCAGCACTACAGATTTCATACTGAACATTGCTTTGTTATGCAGAGTGAGTTTATGAGTTGGTTTACTACCCGTTGCCTAAGAACATCTTTTCTGCCCTAAATTTCCACTCTTTACATCCCATTTATGCCCTTAGTTACTGATATTTTAACAGCTGGTACAATAAGCTAATTTTAATTCTCTTCACTGAAGGAATAGCAATTGACAAGAATGGATTAATATACTTTGTTGATGGGACCATGATCAGAAAAGTGGATCAAAATGGAATAATATCCACGTTGCTTGGCTCCAATGACCTGACCTCAGCACGACCTCTGACCTGTGATACCAGCATGCACATCAGCCAGGTAAGTGGGAACTCATTTGGAGAGCTGAACTGGGGCTGCAGGTGCAAATGCAGCTTTCTTTGACCTTAAAATAAAACTGGGTGGAGTTTATAACAACTAGTTGAGAGCAGAATTTGTGGAGAAAGAAACCTTAGAGTAGCAATGTGTTCTCTTAGCTATAAATGCTGCTGTATTCAATTTTTCTGCCCATAAAGTTCAGTTTAGTTTAGAACAGCAAAACCATCAGCAGGAAGCATTAAGTCTAGTAGTAAATACTGGAAGAATGGCAGATATGTTACAACTCTATTGTCACATTGATGCTTTCTGAATTACTAGCATCCTTAGCCCACTGGAGTGAATGAGACAATACATACAGTGGAGTATGGTGGGTTTTTTTGTTCTCCACAAGTTTATGTAGGTAAGAAGGGATGTCACTAGTGCTGTGTTTAAAAATGGAGTACAGTACCGTGTTTCAGACTGGAAGGCAGTAAGTTATGTTTGCTATGCAAGAACAAAAAACGAGTGCTGCCTATGAAGACTTGACTTTGATATCTATCTCGATTTTTATTTATGCACTGCTGATACAGAAAAGTGTAACATTTATTGGAGGGGAAATCTGACCCGTGTTAGAGTTCCAACACTGCTGTTCTTTCAATAAAATAGGTATCCTGACATCTTTCCCTTTGCTCCCTTGAAAATCTTTCATTTGCTGCACATATTTTTATATAAGAATTCTCATCTGCATTGCTTACAGCAAACAAAAAATATCTTCATGATATTATCTTAAGCTGAAGGTGAATTTGTTTCATTTCATCCGCACTAGTTAACTGTAATGAACCATTTCTCTCCTTTAAGGTTCGTCTGGAATGGCCGACAGATTTAGCCATCAACCCAATGGATAACTCCATTTACGTTCTGGACAACAACGTCGTTTTGCAGATCACTGAAAACCGGCAGGTGCGCATTGCTGCGGGGAGGCCCATGCACTGCCAGGTTCCCGGAGTGGAGTACACGGTGGGCAAGCATGCGGTGCAGACCACGCTGGAGTCAGCAACTGCCATTGCTGTGTCTTACAGTGGGGTACTGTACATTACGGAAACGGACGAGAAAAAGATTAACAGGATAAGGCAGGTTACAACCGATGGAGAGATCTCATTAGTTGCTGGAATACCTTCAGAGTGTGACTGCAAAAACGATGTCAACTGTGACTGTTACCAGAGCGGAGATGGCTATGCTAAGGATGCCAAACTTAATGCCCCCTCCTCCTTAGCTGTGTCTCCAGACGGCACGCTGTACATTGCTGATCTGGGAAACATTAGGATACGGGCTGTGTCAAAGAACAGACCCTTACTGAATTCAATGAACTTTTATGAAGTTGCTTCTCCAACCGATCAAGAGCTTTATATCTTCGATGTCAATGGTACTCACCAGTACACTGTGAGTTTAGTCACCGGAGACTATCTGTACAATTTTAGCTACAGTAATGACAATGACATTACCTCAGTCACGGACAGCAATGGGAACACTCTGCGTATCAGGCGGGATCCCAACCGGATGCCAGTGAGAGTGGTCTCCCCCGATAACCAAGTCATCTGGCTGACGATAGGCACGAATGGGTGTTTGAAAAGCATGACTGCACAAGGACAGGAGCTTGTTTTATTTACCTACCATGGCAACAGTGGACTTCTGGCAACTAAAAGCGATGAAACGGGATGGACCACTTTTTTTGAGTAAGTACATAAAATAAAGCCCCATGCTTTATAGTTCTATTGAGCTCTACAGTACCACTGCAATACTGCTGGGGACTGGTGAGGTAACTGTAACGATAATGCTTGGTAACAAAATGCACAGGGAGATGCTTTCAGTTTCCCAGCCTGTTTACATCTGTCTTACTCTAAGGATTGGGTCTGCATAATTTTAAATTCATTATCTCCAATTTCAGTTTTATACATTAGAATAATTGTGAGACAACATCTCACTCTTGTCAACAAAGCTGTAATTCAGACAACCATGATTTTGTAGATTTGCATCAAGAACTGAATTTCCATCCCTTTAGCTCATTAGATTGACACTGTTCTGCAGCAAATACTGACAAGAAATCTGCTTCACTGCTGAATATTTTTTCTTCAATTCTCTTAAAGCAACAGCACGCCTTGTGGTCTTTTACCCAGAAAAAAACTGAGTGCGAGCTTTTATTTTTGAAGTTGTGAAAGGTTGTGTTTCATGGAGCAGCAAATATCTGAGAAATGTGAGCCTTGGGGGGAAGTGTCATTCTTGTAGGAAAAAAGGAGGACAAGGAGACCACCAGCAGTGTATGGTATGCTAACAGTGAGAGATACTAGACTTGTAATTTTTCCAGCCTTGAAAAAATTCTTACGTTAAATGTTTTGCCCCATGTGACAGTCATTAAGGCACCAACGCCTGTTTGCAACAGCCAGATTAGCAAAAAGTTTTACAGAATCCCCAGATGTATCGAAAGAGGAAGGTTGTGACAATGGACAAAGTGGTAGAACCTGACAACTAGATATTGGTATTATAGGCAGCTTCATCCTCAAATGAGTTGGACTACCAACTAATACACCCAACAAAACAAAAATACAGCTTAAAATGCAATTTATTTTAGAAAAGACAGATATAAAATTAACAGACCTTTTTCAGTCATCTGTCACTTGGAAAATACATGTATACTTAAATCACCTGAAAGACAGATGCTAAGGTTGGATAAAAATGTGCCTATGAAGACGCGGAGTTAGTATGATAAGTAAAAGTGTTCGAGGGCCCTCCATTGAAGTACTTGGGATTACAAAGGGCATCATGAAAATCCTTTTTTTTTCTTTTTTTCTCCCTTCTTTTCTTCTATCTTTTAGATGAAATGCAGTAGCAACTGCTGCCAAGGTCAGGGCCAAAAAAAAAGCTTTCAATTCAACACGCATGATAAAGAAAATAAAGTGCTGGTGTCAGGCAGTGGCAGCAAAGCCAAACATCTGTGTTCAGAGATAACTTCACATTTCTGTCAGTGTACATTTGGCTGAGGCAGTGTGCGGGAAGGCTCTGAGCACTTGTATCTACTCTCCAACCTTTACATGTGCCCATCAGAGACACGAGAGCAGCAGGTGTTGCTTCACTGCATATTGTGTCCTGAAGCGGAGACACAGCTAGAAATGCTGATGCCTACCAGAGACAGCAGGTGGAATGGCATCGCTGCCAGTTTTAAGGTATTCCTACAGTAATCTGTAAACTGGCAGGGCTTGGGGAGTGGGCACGTTACCAAAGCATTAGTTCACGCCTGTAATATTTAATGGTGCATTTGTGCATGACTGCACATTTTTTTAGGTCCTGGCAGGAGGACACAGAAGCACAGCGAGGATACACAGGAATGAAAGGCCATTCAGTGGGGAGGGCACATGTTCTGTTCTGCAAGTTACCTGTGCCCTACACGCTCAGAGACCAAAGCACAGCTTTGGATGGGCTGTGAATACTCCTCCATTTCCACAGAGTACACCAAGTGTTTCACTGTGATACACAGAAACCACCTGTTTCCAGTATGCGAGTTTGGAAAGGCAGGAGGTTTGGGGACAGTGAAGTCTCTTACTGAAATTAAGGCATCTGTTGGGTACAGCAGGCACTTCAGATCATGCTGGTGTGCATACTGGATAATTGAGGAGCCAGAGTTCTAATCAGGGCACTAATTTCTCACCATGAGTGTGTGCTTTTTGTGTGCCTACAGTAGTGTACTGCTGATGGCCCCTGAACGTACCTTAATGGCATCAGCAAGATTGCAAAAGGAGTAGATTTTATGTTCACTAGTAAATGTTTTATAGGTCTGTATTTTTCATCACAAGAAGAACTTAGGGTACTGCATGTCAAGAAATACATAGTTACTTATGGAGTCTCTAAGCAGCCATCTTTCGCATCTGATCTGCTTTCATTTAGACTTCCTAGTCGGCGTTAGGTCTGTCCAGCTGGCTTATGCAGAGCCCAAAGGGCAGACTGTTCCCCTCAGAAAGTATCGGTATCATTTCCAAACTGCTGCTTATGTACTTCCTAAATATCTCAGACCACAGTCTCACTGGAAGACCCAAGCCAAAATAATTACAGCAAGAGCTAAGCAGTTCCTCTCACCCCAAATCTGAGGCTGTATGAGGCTTTTGCAGAAGTAAAGATATTAATCTCCTCCCCATATCTGTGGCAAATTAAAATTCTGTTTAATTGCAATGAGGAAGATTCAGATTAGACACTTCGAGAAACTTGGTGGTGAAGGCAGAGGAGCCCTGGGGCGGACAGAAGTGACCCCTTACCCTGTGCAGGCTGCCCTTAAGAGCAGATTAGACATCTTTGAGGACTAACTTAGGAAGAACAGATCCTGCCTTGGGGTAGAGGCTGTATCATCTGACCTCTCAAGGTCCCTTGCAGTCATGTTTTCTGTGATGCTCCATACAAGTTAATACCAAAAATAAAAAATAGTGCTGATTATGTAAAGCCACAGGGAATAAGTGGGAAAAAAAAAGTTATTTTTCTTGCCAGAGCAGCACTCTTGAAAACATCCATCGGGCATCGCAGCTGCTTTTTTGCTTTTTGGGTTGTTTTGTTTTTTTTTTTTTCTGACATAAAATCCCCATACACTAAATTTATGTCTGTGTACTTCCCTTTTGAAGAAAAAGCAGATATAAGCATGCCCATTCTGACATCTCTTATTCTAGGATCAACAAACGTTGTTTTGACTTTGCTTTTCAGTGCTGATGATTTGTAATAGTAAATTTGACATTGGCAGCCCTTCCAGAGCCTTCTGCAACCACTGCCAAAATGGAAACTAGGCTTATTGCATCAGGGCTTGCATTGGGGTGACACAGTGCACTTGTGTGCATGCGTCTCAGTCCCAGCTTTTGCATATTCATGTTGGTAGGTAGCGTGGGCTAAAATGTATGCAGCTGAACACTTCTCTGCTGAATTAAGTGAACTCCTGGTAAAACAGTAAGGTTTCCCTCGGATGCCTGGCTAGGAATATGAAATTAGAAGAAGAAATCTTTCTGACTTTCTTATTCTATTTTAGTAACAGCAAAATATTTCAGTTTCATTGCTGGAGACATTTTCTTTTTATATAGTAATTTATGTATTTTATATACTTTATTCACTCTATGTTATTACTCAGCTTCTGAAAATATTTTGAGGAGGCAACAAAGTTTATATTCTGTGGTGAATTTAGACTTTCTTCCAACTCTGAGGCAAAACTTCTGAACTGTCAGAACATGGAATGGAGGTGGCATTTTTCAGCTCTCACCGTGTTTCACCATTTGGTGGTCCTGCACCTGTTTGAATGGCAGAAGTTACAGTGGTGTAAAAATACTGCATTTCTTGTGATAAAAAAAATCTGGTTTTTAAGCCAATCCAGTAATAGTTTTGCCATCTCCTCTCTTGTGCAAATGTGTTGTACAATTGCAGCATGGATTCAACCGAGTTCTTACTGGTATAGGAGTAGATTTAAGACAACTCTTTTATTGTTTTTTAGAACAACTTCTTAGTGAAAAGAAAGCATCTTGGAAGAAAAACACTCCATCCCAAAAATTGGCAATCACTTCCCTGGCACATATTAAAACATCTTTTCGTGATTTTCTGTTAGGGCTTGTTTCTCTCCCCACAGACAAAGTCACACTAGTATCAGATCCAAAAGATTATTTTTTTTTTTCACTTGATCTGGACACTAAATAATCTAGGTTTTATTTTATTTAGTCTCCACTTTGCCTAAGGGAAGGACTGACACAATGGCAATCTTTCTATTTTATATGCTCTTTTAAATGAAAATTGCAAGCACTTGTAATCAGAAGTGAATAACCAAAGGGCCCTGCGGTGCCCCTAGAGGGAGGCAAACCCACAGCCTGCACTCCTGGTCTCCTCAAATGCCCCGCCATGCCAGCTCTGGCCAGCCAGGCTTTCAGTTCAGCTGAAAATGCTTTAAAACCCCACTACTAACAGAGTGGCTGGTGATGCTTAAGAAGGCAAAGTATTCCAGAACAGGGATGTTAGATGGAAGTCTGCATTGTCGAGGCTGTGATATTTGTCCACGTGGTGTGCCTGGCCCTCAGGTGTCTCCCCACTAAGGATGGTTTGGGACGGATCAAGATGACTGGAGCCACCGGGCATCTGCAGGCTGCGTTGTGCTGAGGTGAGCCGACTGATCAGTCCCAGAGACAATAGATGCTGCAGTTCCAGGCATTTGCATTCTTTTCTGACTTGTGCCTGGTGCCTCCATTTCCCTGGAAGGTGCAGACTGTATGGGATCGCCTTCGGCTTTCTCTCACCCCTGTAGTTAATCTGAGATAACTTTGTTCCCTATGCGGTGCGTTATTTCCAGTAGCTGCTGATCATTATCTCCTTCCTGTGTTCTCCCCCATTCACATCACTCTCCTTTTGGGAGCAATGTCAGCAGGCAATAAATATCTGATCCGCACTAAGACGCCTCCTCCTCTTCCCTGCAATTTCACTCCCTTTCATCCATGTCTCTTTTTGCCTCCCCAGCCCTTCCTGTCCTACTAGGTTTCCAGATGTCCCTAGTTGGTATCTTGCTCCTTCCCACGTCTCCTGTTATTTCTCTTAAGGCGTTTGGCTTCCCTGCCTCCCCCTTTCCCAGAGGTGCTTTTCTTCTCAATCCCCTCTTGTAACTCTTGACAGTCCATCCAATCCTTCCCCGGGCGCTTCATGCCCTGAGCTCATTTGTCTTCTCATTCTTCTCCACCCTCTCTCGCTCAATTCTTGTCTCCCAGGGAATGCAACAGAAATCAAAGAGAGTGACATTAGCAAGCAGAGCTCTTACAAGTTTACTTTGCTCCCACAGTTAAATTAATGAGCTTTCCAGCCATTTTGGAAAGGTGATGAAATTGTGCAGAATGTGAAATTATCCTTACAATAATTTAACAGAGAGAATTGCAGGTGAAATCTATTTCCAGTGTGTGCTGCAGAGCATCATGCTTTACATATTACGCTTTTATTAACAATGCATTCAGTGCTGTGGTTTCCTTAAAACTTTGTGATTCAGACTAAGACACTGCCTCTGGCGTGGACTTGTTTAGTTTCTCCACGTACCAGACACATCATCTGTAACTGTCTGCATCAGGCAACAGGGAGCTGATGATATTTTGCAGTTTTTCTCTTGCTTCATCTTAATGGATTTCTTGTGGAGTCTGATTTGGAAATACTGAGATTTGGCCTGTAAAAAATCTAAAGAACTTCTACTGGGAGATTTAATTTAGAGAAAAGCAAATATTTAATCTTGATCAGATACAAATTATCTTCCAGTTAATGTCAGATCAGTTGCTGCTTTATTACATATTGGGATGTTTGCAATTCATGTTTCAATTTTAGCATTTGTGTATGATTTCCTTTCAATTTGTGGGTGTTCATTTGTTTCTATTTGTGTTCATTTTTCTATCACATTTGTGTTTCAGTACTTTTGAGTATCTAAAAAATGACTAATGTCTATTTCTTGCAAATTTTGGGCTTTCATTCAAATTTGGTTTTGTTTTCTTACAAATACCAGGACTCTGTACAAAAATTGCAATCTTTTCCTTTTTTTCATCTACTCTAAACAGTATTCTCTGAATGTCTTTGGTTTCATAGCACTCTAGATATTATTCTCTCTTTTACCATCAACAGCCTTCTGTACCTTTTGCTTTTACTGTTGCAGCTTCTTGCTTCATCTGTCTACAGTGTAGTAGCTATGAAGTAAGTAACCGTATTCTTAAATTAGATGAGTTTGTTCACATGATTTTCAAATTCCTGCACTGACTTTTGTAGCATTCTCGTGAGCCCCTGCGTGCAAACCATGTCTTAGGTAAGACACCAAGTAAGCGTGGTGTCTCTTATCATTCAATATTTTATTTACTCAAGCAACTTAATGCTCATTCTCTGCATTCTTAATACTTTCTTAAGTTTTTTGGGGGGATATTTTTTATACCCAGTCCTTGTGCACATGTTTCTTTATCCACGCTGCCTATCCAAATCCAGTGTACATTATGCATATTTCCCTCTTAAAGTACATTTCAGGGACTGTCTGGTTCTCTGTTAATCAAAACTTGGTGTTTCCCTCTCAACATGGCACAAATTGAAACTCCTGTAGGCAAAACCTCTCTCCCTCTTACACAGACCCATGGACACAAGGCTGGCCAAGAAGCCATTAGCATTTCCCTCTATCCAAACCAGCTAAATATTCCCTCTGTCCAAGAGAATTTATCAAGAAAAATATGTAGCTGATGCATTCAATTTGTGTGTGGTCACAGCAAGTTGAAGAACACTGCATGTTGTAAACCTTCCCTTAGTTACATCAATGACACAGATACATAACTGTGTTCATGCAGCATGCCATTTCTGAGGAGATCTTAGTGACAGTTGTGCTTGCTGTCCGTACTCACCATACTCCTTCTTTAGATAAAACTGTTAAGAAGCTTTTCTGAGTTCTTACACATCCTTTTGATGAGAACAGATGTCATGGTCTCACAATTTCCTTATCTGTAACATAACTCAGTTCCACAGTAAATTTTGTAATTCCAATGCAGTATACTGTGATATAGTACAGTAGGGCCATGCTGTCAGTGTTGCACGCCACATTGCTGCTTCAGACTCATCCTACTAAATAGACTTTGAAAATCATCTATACCATCATATATCAACGTAAAATTTTTCATTGCACTTGTCCCCTAATTGTTCTGATATCAGTAGTAGAACTGCTCTACCCTTTTGTTGAATATTTGCTATTCCTTGTCCTTAAAACTAGGCTAAGTAATAAAAGCAGAACTGAGAAAGTACTGAATAGGTAATATTATCAAAATAGCAACCCTGAGGAGACATATCAACATCATTACATCTTACATGTATGAGGAAGAGTGGAGAAGCTTTGATTTCTGCCAAGAAAATCAGCATATGATGTCTCTGTGGTTTTGGAAAGCACTTAGAAGAATAGTACAACAAAAAAAAAAAACAACACACAGTATTGTTCTTATTAATGACATAAATGCCCTGAATTGTCAATCCAATCAACTCTGATTACACTTCTGAAAGTATCCATTTTGCTTCTGGCTTTATCAGGAGTATAATACCATTTGTTCAGTTATCCTCATGCTAATATTCTTATCCCATGTTCGCTTTCTATGTCAAATTAAAGTCAGTGAGGCTACAGCCAAGCTTCCCATCTCTCCCCTACGCTCACTTCACTGGAAGCCAGTGCACTGAGTGGTGAAAGGCAGTTGCAGACCTCATGTCAACAGCACTTTTCAGTCACGCTGTATTCAAGTCCTCTTGTTCAAGCCTCATCTTTCATCGTTTCTTTCCCCAGGCACTGCTTTTTTAATGCAAAGCACCATTCCCCTGAAATACCTGTCTCTGAGGGAAGTCATTTTCGATTAGGTGGTAAAGATGGTCAGTTTTACTGAAGATTTGGTCAGCCATTATGCCATTATGTTGTTTTGGTCTTTGTCCATTTTTTCCAATTCCTCTGTGCTTTGCATCCATCTGCCTTTCACATATCTTCTTTGTGGGTCTCCTGCAGGAAAACAGAGAGCAATTTTTTAGGCTTTTGTAACCTATTTTTCAAAGGAGGCTGTATTTCCAAAGCCATAAGGCTTATACCTGTCAGTAATCAGTGCTGAATTTATTAGTGCGAATTTAACATTTATTAACTTGAATTAACTCTTAACTTACTAATCTAATGAAGTTGCTGCAGTTAATGTGGAAATTGATAATTTGGGTAGAAGGGCATGTCCTCAGTGAGGCCACACTGATGAGCTTCTTTGGGAGTCCTACCCAATTTTCTCCAAGGATGGGGCAGTTCTGAAGTCTGCACTGGGTGGGTCTGACTCAACACCCAAGGAACAAGAGTGCTATTCAAAATTAAGCACAGAACCTGCATCTAGCAATATTTTTTACTATCTGGGCAATCTGCTGTCCTAAAAAAAAATACATACCTGTATAATTCTGATTTTCTTTTGCTAAATATTCAAACAATGTAACTTATTAAGTTCATTATGTCCAAGTTGGTTATTGCGGCTCTGTAAAAACACTGATAATTTTTACCGTAAAAGAGGAGGAAAAAGGCAGCAGTGTAACTTATTTGTAAACAAAATGTCTGACTGAGGAGACCTGCCTCTTTTTGCATGGAAGGCCTCAGCTCTGATACTGTAAGCAGACCTTAGAGCAAGGGCCAATCTGTCATACAAAGTGCATACACACCAACTTTTCTTCTGTTTGACAGGCTATATTCCTGTATTTATATCAGCAGGGCGCACTGTTTATCTGCGCGGTGATGGATGGCGTAGGGAAGAGGGGAGGAAGCAGCCTCAGGGAGCCCTGAGATCAAAGCTGCCATGCACAGGGAGCTGCTGAAGGGTGGGTGGGTGCTCACCCTGCACACTTGGCAAAAACATGAGCCCAGACCCTGTGGGCTGATGGGGGGTGAGTTCCCATTAGAGGGAAGTGGAAAGGCAAGGGATGAGGGTTGAGGTCTTATAGATAAAAGCCTGGCTGTGGGTCTGTGGCTGCCTGCCTGCTGTAATGTAGTCTCATCCTCATACAAACAATCCTGATACTATTGACCTTGAATCAGCTGCACTCCGTTAAAAAATGTCACAAGTGTTCAAAAGGGGTGAGGAGCAACCACAACTTCAGGAAGCTGCTCTATCCCCAGGTAATGCCTCTAAGTTCAGTCACACCACCTGTGCCCAGCTGCTCCCAGTGTACCCCTTCCCCCTCAGCATACACTAGTTATTCTGACTGCTTCTCAGAGAGCCAGCAGCACTCACACAACCTATTTATCCAGCCTCTTGTGTGTGAGTACTGTGTCAGAAATGCAATGGGAGTCCTTAAAAGGATATAAAAGGCAGGTGTTTATCACAGCAAACAGTGCAGTGCTAGAAGACTGCAACATCGCAGTCTCATGCAAGTTCCAAGTAAAAAGGCTTGGCATTCTTTCGGCAAAAAGTAAAGATGAAGTCACGATAAACTCATGTATTGCTTCATTCACTGCAAAACACCCGTCTGGGAGTCATTTTGGATTAGGCTGTCCAATGGTCATCCTAGGGAAGTGCAGGGGAACTCATGCTTGTTCTCATTGTTGTGTGATGAAGTGGAAAATGAGCATCTTGATCTGGAGGGGAGAGAGCTATGGGGGGGGAAGGGGGGGGGGAGAAAGGTGTTGGTTCTTTGCTTGGAGCTCCTTTCCAACAGACATTTTCTGCAGTGATTGTGGTTTTAGAGTGTGCCTGTTGTTTTGCAGATGACTTACAGCTGTCAAGAATTTAGATGAATTCCTTGCATGTCTAGTATACTGAATGCTTGTTTACAGAAAAGACTGAAAATTTTAAAGTTATGACAAAATAGAAACACAAAAAAGCCTCAAATGCTGCAGTAATTATGGGAGAAGGTGAAAAGAAAAATTGCCAATCACTTTCAAGCTCAGGTAATTTCTTCATTAAACACGGGCTGAAACATTCATAATGACCAGCTTGCTGAGATAAAAGACCATCACCTGAATTATGTAACAAACAGTTGGATCAGACTATCCCAAATGAAACTGGGATGAAGACTGGGAAGCGGCAGTGAGACAAAGGGACAGAAGGTGACCATCTGCTCAAATTTAGGTTTGAACTTTCTGACACTTTGTTGATATAGAGAGGACAGAGAAATTTAGCTGATACTTAACAGACTTTTAGTGCCTTTCCAGCCTCTGTATGTTATGAATTTGTATTTTCTGTCCAAATTCCATTTTAAAATCAAGTTGTAACAGATAAGTTCCTGTCCAGAGTTGGATTTCAGGCTGCATTTTACTTCAGGTCCTTTAAAGCACCACTCCAAGACCTATTTTCTGTGATTTTTATTTAGCTGTATTTTGTTTGAGATCAGCTCCATCTCACTCCTCCTGTGCTTGAGATGGGATATGGAGAAGGTTGAGGGGGGAGGGTGAAAGAAAGGAGGGGTAGGGAGGCAAGATAAAGGAGGATGTTTTTCACATACTTACAGTTCTGTAAGATTGGTAAGAATACTGCTATTTTTTTCTTGTGCTTAACAACTTTCCAAGCAAGAACAAAAGAAAAATGCCACCAGTATCAGACAATAGTTTTTAAAAAATCAAGCTGCTTGTCATAACTTACAAGCCTACGTACATACATCAAATTGTCATTTTTGACATATTTGTTCCCTTCTTGCTATGTTTAAAAAAAAAAAAAGGAATGTTAGAAAGACATACAGCTATCTCATTGTTTATGGTTCCATTGGAAAAAAAAAAAATCTACTTAATACTTACTTAAAAGTAAGTTATAGTTTAATATTTTGAGTTACCGGATACATTTATACTATGAGTTAACAAGTAAGCTGTTACACTTTTTAAGTTCAAATACACATTGTGCAAATAAAAGAATCTGTACATACGGTACTTCAATTAATATTATTTTTAAGAAGGCAGATTATAAATGAGTAGTTGTGGATCCACTGATGTATGTATATCAGTAAGTCTATAAATTTTAAAAAAAAAAAAAAAAAGGCAAAATTGTTTGTTTATCCATGCATGTGTAGATTATTTTGTTTGTTCATTCTTAGCAGGATTATTCAGTCACTCTTCAGATAAATAAAAGGCAAAAATGCATATCAAAACCGGGAAAGCAACTCAGAAATGGAGCTAAATGGGAAAATTATAACGTTAAAATGTTGAAGGTGAGGGTCTTTGCCTCTCTTCTGACAGCCCACGTAATGGTTAAAGATGGTTGGAACAGAGCTACCAGTAAGTTATTGTGCTCCGTTTTTTAACAGTGAAGGACAGGAGACTTCCAGACCAGCAATGAAACGACAGAGAAACGAATGATATACAGACTGTGTTTTCGTTTCCTCTTCATCGGTTAGGATGACCATTTTGTCACTGGTTTAGCAAGGCAGTGATAACCAATCCAGGTGACTTAGGGTGGCTTCTCTTTTCTGCTGTTTTCAAACTGTGAACTAACTTTTTGGAGGGACAACATTTGAAGTATGTTATGAAAGGCTAGATACAACTGAAAGAAGGGATTTGCAAAATGAGAAACATTATTTAACAGTCCTTATTCTAAATGTGAACTTAATGGCCTCAACAAGCTCAATGAGGCATTTCATCACCAGGTTAGGGTAGATCTTCAGTATGGATCAACACAGTGATTATACATCTAAACAAACCCCACACCACACTGCTCTGTGGAAAGTGAACTTTAAACTTCCTGTGTTCACCCACCAGTAAGCAGCAAGTTGATATTAAAGCCTTCCTACAAACACCTTGAAACAAGTAGGGTAATGTTCTGTGAAATTTCTAACCACTCTTGGTAATTCAAGATGCACAGAGGAAATGCCTGCCGTATGCTGAGTGAGTGTGTAACAGTACTTTTCATTCCACCATCAAAATTATACATGTCTGCATTATGAAATGCCTTCATGCCTCATTTCTCTAATACTGTATCCCAATTAAGAGTGTAATTCATAACCAGCCTTTATTGAAATACATGACGTACATTTGCACGTATGTCTTGTTATCTGAAACGTGCAGAAACCAACATGCCTTGCTCTTTAACCTGACATGTTTACAACAACAGAAAAAATATATATATTTTGTTACAGGAATATGCTACAGAGGTCTCTGGAAAAAACAGCATCAGTCATAACTTAGCTATTGGCTTTAGCAGCAACCTTTACTATACACCTCATTTCTGTAGTTCCCTATTTTATGTTGAAGTAACTTCCAATATAGAACATTAATAATGCTCTGTAAGTTGGGGTCAAGCTAAATGTGCTCCAAACTAAGAGGCACCTCACATGAAAAACAGGACAGAAATAAAGAAAGTAGGACATTTCCATCTGTGACAAGGATTACCAGGAAGTTATCATTGCAAAATGAAGTGTCCTACATAGACTAGAACAGAAAAATGGTCTAGGACAGAATGTAATTAAAACTAAGGAAGATGAACAATGGAAGAGAGATCTCCAGCAGGTAAAGAGCAAGAGGTCAAGAATCTGGGAAGCTGATAATCATTATCTCTGTGGATTTGTCACTGCAGAAGAGGAAAACTAGCCAGCAGTGGCAGTTCATCCTAAGGAAGGAAACAAATTTGATCTAAAGGGAAATTCAGCAAGAGGTGATGCCCCTGTCCTTATTTCTGTCTTCTGAAGTTACCGGCCAGACAAGAAGATTATTGAGTTAATGAGTGAAATAGGGTTGGTAGGATTAAAACACATGAGGTAAACGAGTATGTAGTTTTTGGTTTAGGTTCCTGAAAAGCTGATGTGCTACCTTCTCTTGAGGAATGCAAGAGGTTGGTTGAATGGCTTTGCCATGGAGCCTCTCACAGGAGACAGGTCAGAGGGCTCAGCAGTAACGTGTACTTGAGTTGTGTTTGGATGAAAAGATCAAAGTGTTTGTGAAATGCCAAATATAGGTGCTTGCCCTATAGACTTTACGTCTCATTCCTTTTAGGGCAATTTCAATATTAGAATACTAGACAGATAAAAGAAATCTCTTGGTCTAAAACTGACAAACTTGGATGAATAAATTCACCTTGGCAGCCGAATGCAAGGATATTTGGATGTAATAAGAAAAATGGTATAGGAATGCCCAAAGGTATGAGTGATGTTGCTACGTTGAGCATTGATAAGGCTTTCATTGTCAGCAAAAAGATATCAAGTATAAAAGTAAGTTTAGTATTCAACGTGCTGTGAACGGGATGAAGGGCACACATTATAATCCATCACATAATGGAGTATATAGTAAGTTATAAAAAGACCTATTGCCTTTTTTCTGTTCTTGGCTATAAAAGTAGGAGAAATTCTGTTCTTATCTTTCACATCTCATTCATGTTTTTTTCCTGCACTTGGATGCCTGGATCAAGCAATCACAACTGTTTAGATTCTTTTCACTTTCAGGACGTGTTTTTAAGAACATGAATGAGTAGCATGAATTTCTGTTGAGCTCTCCCCCTCTGCAATAATATTAGCTGCTTATCTGAGACTTGTGGTTTTATGTATTTATGAAAGAAGAGACCAGTTCAGGATCTATACACATAAAGTAAAAAAAAAAAATGTGGAAGCAAGAATGCATATAACAAGAATAGCAATGTTCAGTGCTGCATGCTGTAGTGAAGCCATACACTACTGAAAGCTACTGATGCATATTGTTTTTCAATGCAAGTGCTGAACTGAGAAATATAACTTCTCATAAATACTGTGATTCAAAGGGCGAAAAGTTCTCACAGAAAAATCTTACCTTTTATGGCTTTAGGAAGCATTGGTCAAAACGAAAACTGGCACTTGGCTCCTAGAATCAAAGGATGCAAGTAGTTCCCAACAAGATAACTTCTAACTTATCTTAGATAAGTTAGGTAATACTAATACTTATAAGATAATACTAATAACTTAGTATTTTCAGGCATTCCTCTGTAAAGTGGAAAACAGAAAAGGACACTAATTGGAGAATGTATATTCCCCTGGGAGTTAAAGAGGGAAGTTGTGTGTGAAAAAAAAAAAAAAATTATGGAACCAAAGGTCATTAATGGGTTTGCAGTCAAATTTACGCTCAAGGAATGTTGGTATGTTTGTTTTAGTTTCTTGCATACATGCAGTATTTCTGCTTGCCAAGTCTTGTACGTGAAAGAGAGCCAAAATTAGGGATAGAAACACCCTGGAAAAAAAAAAAAGAAGAAAAAAAAAAAGGAAACTTTTATCTTGAAATATACTTAACTTCAAGAAACAAGTTTTCCCACTTGATTTCCCTGGCTTGCAGAAGGGTTTCTGATTTTCAAACATTCTTTTTTTTTCCCTGTTGCTAAGTGAAAGTCTCTCATAAACAAAGGAAATCAACTGTGTTAAAAGGATGAAAATGACTGTGTGCAAAAAGCTGTCATCTACAGAGTAAGCAAACTGGAAAAAAAAATTCTTAACCTAATCCTTTCAGTTACAGCAATCCGTTCAGTGCTCATGATATTCAGAGAAAGTAAGAGTACTGTGGGTTAAAACCATTCGGAATTAATTCTCCCCATTTAAAAATGAGTTTCTGTAGCCTCAGTGATATGCTTGGAGTTTTGGGGATTTTTTTGAGGGGTTTCTCTTTCAAAGGGAGCAATTTTGATAACAATTGTAAGTATGAAGTTCCTAGCACATGTTGTGGATCTGCAGGGTTGTGTTATAAGGACTTTGGGAGACTAAAGCTTCCTTTAGCTTCCTCCTACGTAGTTGTGGTATGGATGGGCAGCTACAGACAGCAAATAGGTCTTAGGTGGGTTGAATCACCCTTTAGATGTTTTTCTCTGTTGCAGATACAGAGAGACTATACTTGTGAACTCAGAGCCTCAGTAGAACACCTAATCTGATGAATCTAGGCTGTCACACTGGAGGAGCTAATCTCAAAGGCAGTTGTGTGACCTGAAGCTTACACGATGCCTTGCCTCTGAACTCTAAGACTGCAATGGGTTTGAGCATGCTCTTGGTCTGGTGTTTGAAAAACCTGATGGAAGTATGTCATCACACTTACTTGAATGTCAGAAAGTGCTGTACTTCTGATGGGATCACTTCCTTCGTCTTGTTTTTCGCATACACAGAGCTGTGCATATCTTATCTGTGGTATTAATAGCTGGAGTACACCTGACAAACGCAGCACATGAAAAGATATGCTTCAGAAGTCCTAAGTCTATTTCACTAACTGGCATTGTATCTACCTATTCATACATAAATGACTATATAGCTATTAGTTTAAAGAAATGTCAGCAAAGACAGAAAACACACCTCAAGCTAAGTTCTCAAGCTTTTCTCAAGCTAATGAGTTGCATATGATATGATTTCCAGCTACAAACAAATAGCTTAAGTAGTAGAATAAATATTACCCAAGATCCTTTCTCTGAATAATACAAAGGATGTTAAGTGCTCAGGAATGGGAGTGCAAGTGCTCTGCCTACTCAGTGACTAAGAAGGGCCAAAGGAAAAGTCTGTGAGGATTCCTACAGCAAAAATCTATTCTGGTCTTAGGGAGTGAGTGCAGAATGATACAGAATTTAGCACTGACTAATACACTCCCTTTGAAATGGTGTGTCAGTTGTGCAGCGGGATCTGGTCACACTTCGAAGAATAATATGTGGAGCTGAGGATCCATCTGTTTGCTCTTGCTGTCACCATTGAGGCTCCTATATGTTAAACAGTCTTTTCACTGCTTCCAAGCATGCTTGAAGGCTTTGCTGTGCCTATCCCATGCACAAAAAGTAAACGTGCCTTAGCAATTCTGAGTAGCTGGTATTTTGATTCGTCTTACTTGTAAATGAAAACAATTTGTTCCGTGCCATGTATCACTTAGGAACTTTTTTGTTTTTTTAAGCTACGATAGTGAGGGCCGTCTGACAAATGTTACATTCCCGACTGGAGTTGTCACTAACCTTCATGGGGAAATGGAAAGAGCCATTACAGTGGACATCGAATCATCCAGCAGAGAAGAGGATGTCAGCATCACTTCCAACTTATCATCAATTGATTCTTTCTACACCATGGTTCAAGGTACTGTATACAAAGGATTTCTCAGTTACTGACCTGAAACCGAATTACTTGTAGTACAAGCAGCTCAAATCAGAAGCTTTACAGGCCTAATGTTTGGAGGAGGAGGTGATACATAAAAAGATCTGTTCAGGGAAGGAAGGAGGTACAATAAAAGTGTAATTAAATGTTTTCTAATCAAATAACTTAAGTGAGATTTGGGCTTTAAAATAGTACATGAGATTCCAGCAGCCACATCCTAGCAAAAGTCAGTAGTCACAGCAGGCACAGGATGAGGCAAAAAATGTCTAATGAAGCAGCAGAGAATACATTTTGTGCCATACTCTAGAGGTGGGATTTTTCTTAAGTGTTTAAGTGAATTTGAAGGTATGTCCCAAAGGCATTTGTGTTTTCCTGTGATACGTGTGTATACGATATGGATGTTGTCATCTCTCTCATCCTTGGGTTTTATTTCCAGTGTGTCTGTAGGTAAAGGTGTTATATGCATACAGTGTATAAGGAGTGCAGGACAAAGAAAGAATTAACACACATATGTGTGTTTCTGTTTGTTTTTTGTTTGTTTGTTTTGGTTTTCTTTTGCATTTTCAGATCAGTTAAGAAACAGCTACCAGATTGGCTATGATGGCTCACTTAGAATCCTGTATGCCAGTGGCCTAGATTCTCACTACCAGACGGAGCCGCATGTCTTGGCTGGCACTGCCAATCCAACAGTGGCAAAGAGAAACATGACTCTGCCAGGGGAGAATGGGCAGAACCTGGTGGAGTGGCGATTTCGGAAGGAGCAAGCCCAGGGAAAAGTCAACGTATTTGGCCGAAAGCTCAGGGTAAGCATGCAAACAGGCATGGATAGTGTCTACTGCATTCTTACTTACAGGAAGATAAACACATTCTTGTAGATATTGCCATCCAGCAGCCACAGCATATTTACTATAGGTAAGCTTAGTGTTGATCTGGAAGTTGTTGCTTTTATTACTTTGTGTCTTCTTCCTTATTACTCTTTTCTGTAAAATCTACACTGGCTTTAGCCTGCAATGACTTGAAAAGAATAAGGTAAAAAGATGATTTTTAGATCTGGCTTCACTTCTTATTTCCAGCGCTGAATTCACATACCTGATTTTAAATTGTTTTAAATTATTGTACCATAAGCCACCATGGGCCCAGAGTTTTCTTTCTTTGCAATTTTTAATAAAAGTTGTACTAATACTTATTTCTGGTAGAGAGAGTTCAACTGCGTGATTGTGAATGACATATTCCTCTAACATATGTCTTTATCATTTTGTTGGCATTTCTTCTTCCTATACAGTGAGTGAAATGTAAGTAGGAAGCAAACTGATTTATGACAGCCATTTGGTAAAGACAACATAGATTAAGCATTTGAAATAGAGTTGCCAGGAAACCATTTCAAGACTACATTGGAGGTCTGACATATTAAGACTGAACTCAATTGTTTAAAATAAGGCCTAAGCAGTATATCAGGTAAAGGTAAATAATTTCAAACCACTTGACTTTTAAGATAGTAACATGCTACTTTTAAATTTAAAATTTTTATATTTTCCTTTGGGAAGGAGAGAATGCTGTCATGCATCTTACATTTCTACTACTTGCCCTAAAAGAGTAATTGATTTTTCTCCGGGAAGGAAGGATGATTAGATACAACAGCTGCTGCTTAAGAACAACATACTTGCATCTAGCTATGGTAGTGGGAAGAGCAAAAGTAACCCATGCTTATGAAGCTCATCCTTGGTTCTGGTTCATAGTTGTTTCATTACATAACAAGATGATAGAGTAAATCTGCCAATTCATTCTTGAAGGAAGCCTACGGAAAAGTAAAATAACAATATTGATTATATTTGGTTTTGGCACTGAAACAAATCTCCCTGAGTCCAGTTCTAAAAAGAAAAGCAAAATTGATTCAAATACTAAGGAGGTTAAAGAAATGTCAAGGAAAACTCTGATTTAAAAGAGTTGAAAGAAGAAAGAGCAAAGAGGTGAGAAAGATCTAACCTAAGAGGGAAGAAGTGAAAGATCATAAAATAGTATAAAATAGTAGTAATTAAAAATGTATATACAAATGGGAGAAGTAGAGCAAGCAGAGAGTGTGGACTAATAATTGATTTACCAAAAAAAAAGGGAAGATTTTTTCAAAGTAATTTACATAGGAAGAAACTATAGAAAGTTTGCGGGGCGGGGGGGGAGGAGGGGGTTGTAGGAAAACAGAAAAAGAAACCAGGATCAGAAAGAATACAAATAACTCACAGAGTTCATCATTTCCATCTACAGATACAGCACTAACATTTTGCTGCAAAGAAAACAAATGTAAACAAAATATAATGAAAATATGTAAATGTACTCATATATATGCGGTATATAACATCATGGAGTACACTCTGTGGAACTCTCTTGGGTTTCTGTTTTGTATGTATTATACCCACTACTAATAGTCTTTTATTTAAAAATATATATATGTATCATTTTTTTCCCCGCCCCTTAACTTTAACGATTCTCTGTCAGTTTAACTGTTGTTCAAGTTTGTTGCATGTGTATTGTTGCAGAGGTCTTTGGCACAGGTGCTGGCACTCTTCCTCATGGAAGGGCTTATTTGGGGCATTTGTGCTGAGACCAGGCAGATCTTCTCTCTCAAGTGTCTTAAAGAAAGGAGCTGGTATGAGCTTTGTCTCAAGAGGTGTATATAGAGAGGACACGTAACATCCAACAGAGAGCTCACAAGAAGGGTTTTAGCACTACCTTCAGAAAATTTATAAGCTCCAAGCCTTGAAGAGGTCTCCACATTTCAAATATTCTCTTTAATCTCTCTGCAAGGCACGACAATATATCTGTAGTTCTCATGGGGAAATCACTGTCTGATTTCACGCTTCTCACTGAAGCACTAGAAATAAAGCCAGGAGTTAAAGCAGAGCAGGGTAGGTGGACACTGTAATTAGTGAAAGAGTAGAATAGCATGTAGGTGGTGTCAAGAGACTTGGTTTTGTGTCATTAAGTGTTTATTCACTGAAAAATTCCTAAGTTACTCCTTATATCATAATGAAGCCCAGAATTATCAAATCTATTTAGAGTACGCTTGTCTTAGACACAAACATTCTTAAGTTTTACTGTAGAAGCATTTTGGTAGCCAAGCTTTTGTTAAAAAATGCTTCAGTTGAAGGCAGGACTTCAACTGACATACATTATTCTAGTCCCATACTACCCAGTGAAAAAAACTACGTCACCAAACCTTGTCACTTGTATCACCAGATTATGCAAGCACAGCCAGTTTCACCAAACACTCAAGTCTGAATGCAAGAGCTCTGTCAGCAGATTTTGGAAGCATGAATCTGGCTATAGAAAGAGGCATTTCCTTTCCTCTTGTATTTTGTCCTTACACAGACCAGACAGATGGAAAGGGAGAATCAAGGGATGTTATTATCCCATTTAGCAGATAAGGCAGTGAGACAGCTAGATTAAGTACTTTGCTGTAATTTACACCGGAAGGATGTGCTTAGCCAAGAAATTATCTGCAATTGCTTGGACATCTGCCTTAACCATAAAACCACCCTTCCCTCTTTGCCTGTTCAGAAATCAGAAGTGCCTCTTCTCACTTCAGCATCTAAGCCTGAGAGGCCGACAAGAAAATCATTAAAAATCATAATTAAATGTTAAACAAGGAAGGGAAAGAAAGGGAAGAAAAATATCAGAGAAACAAAATGGGCAGAGAGAGGGAGAGATGACTGCAGGCATGCATGGGGAGAGGCTGAGAAGCAAAAGCCAGAAATAGACAAGATTTAAGTACAGATTTAGGCAAATGATCAAATGTAAGTGTTGAAATATTTAAACAAAAAATACATGAAAGATATTAAAAAACAACTTTCAGAATCAGTCTTCTAGCATTAATTTTTCACAGTGTATTTAAATAATATTTGACAGTTAATGTAATCCACAAAGCAGGAATTCTGCATCTTACCAGATTTTTTGTGTTCTTTTCTTAGTTTTGCATGAAAATATGCTTTTTGTTCTGAAATACTAATAGTGCAGATGGTTGTCATGCTAGTGAGTTCATACTAAAAATGAGCACATCAACATAAATGATGTAGATAAGACCGATGAATAGGCAGACAGGTATAAGCAAAACTGAGTGTTCAGAGGAGGTTTTTTCATATTTGTCTACAACCCATCTCCAGTACTTTAATACCTTTTATGCTAGTAGTAAAAAACCTAATTTATATTAGTCCTTCTTTTGAAAATGTATCTGCCTCTGGGTAAAAGAACCAAAATCCATGGTATATGGATTTTTTACCATACAGGCCTAAAAATGCAAAAAAAACCTTTAGCCATTTCCTTGGTCTAGTATCCATTTTCTTTTTCTTTGCTAAATGTTATTTAGCCATCTTTCTTCACCTCTTTAATATGTATGCATCAAGTACTTGAATAGGAATTTTTAAAAATTCTTAATACATATACTTGTGTCTATTTGTCCTCTACTTCTCATATGTTAGCAAGATGCAGCATTAAAAAGTCTTAGTTATCAGTGTTTCACCCTTATCTAGAATAACTTTAAAAGGGCAAAGCAGATACAGAAATGGTTTGCAGATGAACAAAGAAACCTAGAGGTCTGTTAGAGAACACTAAAAAGCAGTTAAGAGAGGGTGAGCAGAGAATTGCAAAGATGCCAGTATGGGAAAAGAAAACCAGACATTTTCATTTCATGCATACAAAAAATGAGAGCTGCTTCAATGAAACTGAAAGTTAATGTAAGATACTGAAACAGCAGGGACAGATTCTAATGTAAAAGTGTTATATGTAACTCACTATCCACCATTATAGCTTACATGTACTGATAAAACAATTTTCAACATAAATATACCTATTTCAGATTCAAATTTGTAAGTGTTTTTCAGTGGTTCTGTAGTCTTCCAGTCATGTATGGCTTTAACTAGTCAGTTAACTGGGCAAAGGACAGAATCCTCTCCTGAGCATTTTGGCCTTATAGTACGTTGCGTCAGTGGATGGTACGCTGTTTTCATTTCCATCTGATCTAAAAGGGGGGATGCCTATGATCTAAAAGCTGTCTGTCATAACTTGAAAGCTAAATGTTCTTTTGAAGATTTTAATTTTGTATTTACTCTTTTGATAAATAACTGCTGTGGAAGATTGGTATTCAGTCCTTGAGTATGATTGTTATGAACTTGAGCAGCAATTGCTGGGAATATGACTGAAAAGTTTGCTAGATAAAATTTGGACTGCTTGCAAAAGAAGCAATTTGTTCTCCAAAATGGCACTGTTTATTGCAGAAGCTTTCAGTGTGTATCTTTCAGTATTTTCTTAACATTGACTGTCAATAAAAAAACCTAAATTACACCAAATTCCTTCACAGAATAGACCTATTTAAAATAGATGGTAATGTAGTGCGTCACATTTATATTAAGAAGGTGCTAAAATAATTTATATACACAGCAAGTCAATCACTGGAAATGGCACTTAAATAATTGCTAACATTTCCTGGAAATAATAGGTAGCAAATTTACTTGATTTATTGTGTCCTTTTGTTTGTTTTTAAAAGGTTAATGGCAGAAACCTCCTTTCAGTTGACTTTGATCGAACCACTAAGACAGAAAAGATCTACGACGACCACCGTAAATTCCTGCTGAGGATTGCCTATGACACGTCAGGGCACCCAACCCTGTGGCTACCAAGCAGCAAGCTGATGGCTGTCAACGTTACCTATTCATCCACAGGGCAAATAGGCAGCATACAGCGAGGGACAACTAGTGAAAAAATAGAGTATGACGGACAGGGAAGGATTGTGTCTAGAGTGTTTGCTGATGGAAAAACTTGGAGTTACACATATTTGGAGAAGGTAAAGGACACTTGAGGTTTTAAAAATGCTTTGATTTTGCTAAAATAATACAGCATCTGACTGGATGACATACATTGGATGACATACATCCAAAAAGATGTAGCAGAAGCATATTTGGATTATTCTAAGTATCAACATGTGGTTCCTATGGGAATGTTTTATAAAATAGATATGCAGCCTTGCTTTAGGTGACTGTTAAGAATTGATGACTTTTAAAATCATTTCGGCTAGACTAACAAGCAGCATCTACATTTACCTTTTATCTTAACTGTTAAAATAAGGTACAGGAACTAGATCTCTGCAATGTAAGTCAGCTGAAAATTATCTATTTGTACATTCTTCACTGCTGTTTTTTTTTCCACTATCAAGAAAAGCTCTTGTTTCTAGATAGTTAAAGCTGTCAGTTTACACTTGCTCTTTGTTGTAGCATAGAAAAAAACAACAGGCAAAAATCAGGAATCTTCCTTGTATATAACAATATCTGAATGATAAGTTCTTCCTCTAGAAACAGCTGTGAAAATCTCCCTTCTGAAATCTCATGCCTGCTGTGCAAAAACAGAATCTATTTCTTTGTGGCATTTAAATGTATTTCTATTGAATCTGTTGCTCGGCAAATGCTGTTTACTAGACATTACAGACATAATTTAATCAAGACCTACGATACATAATAGCCACACATCAGAAAAATGTCAGAATAATCCCGGGTGGCTCCTTCTGATATAAATAATCAAACAATTGTTTCGCCTATGTTTTAAACACTTATGGAACAAGAACACAGTATTCAGGGATCCCAGGCTGTTCAAATTCTTCAAAATCATCTCTAATCGTAGGGAAGAAATTGTATCTCCCATATGTTGTTCTCCTCGTGAGTTAATGGCTCTAAGACAGTTTTACTTCTTCCCATATTAAACATGACTTATCTGAATCCATTGACAATCTGCTGTTTAGCTGTGAGTGCTTGATAAAAGTGATACAGTCATAACAAGTAGCAAATTATGAATGTCGAACTACTAATTACAGAACCCCTTACAATTAAGCATCCAAGTAAATTAGGCAGGGAGATGTTAACAACATGTAAGGTCAAGGATAACTCAATTAAAGAGAACATAAATTTTCCCAAGTGGGAATGTCACATTTTTGCGAAGAAATAGTATGTGTATATGGCAGGGGGATGCAAGGAGGTACTCCGCCATTTGTCACATGGTAAAAATCTGTTCTTAATTTTCAGTCAATGGTTCTTCTGCTTCATAGCCAACGGCAGTATATCTTTGAATATGATTTGCTGGATCGTCTTTCTGCTGTCACCATGCCCAGCGTCGCTCGTCATACCATGCAGACTATTCGCTCCATTGGCTATTACAGGAATATATACAACCCCCCTGAAAGTAATGCCTCTGTTATAATGGACTACAATGAAGAAGGGCAGCTCCTTCAAACTGCTTTCCTGGGGACAAGCCGAAGAGTATTATTCAAGTACAGACGGCAGACCAAGCTCTCAGAAATTCTGTATGATAGTACAAGAGTTAGTTTTACTTACGATGAGACAGCAGGAGTCCTGAAAACGGTAAACCTCCAAAGCGACGGTTTTATCTGCACCATTAGATACAGGCAGATTGGCCCACTGATTGACAGACAGATTTTCCGCTTTAGTGAAGACGGAATGGTAAACGCCCGATTTGATTACAGCTATGACAATAGCTTCCGAGTGACTAGCATGCAAGGTGTCATCAATGAAACCCCATTGCCTATTGATCTCTATCAGTTTGATGATATCTCCGGTAAGGTTGAACAATTTGGCAAATTTGGAGTTATATATTATGATATTAACCAGATCATTTCTACAGCAGTAATGACTTACACAAAACATTTTGACGCACACGGCCGCATCAAGGAAATTCAATATGAAATCTTTCGTTCACTAATGTATTGGATTACAATTCAGTATGACAACATGGGACGAGTGACAAAAAGAGAAATTAAGATTGGGCCGTTTGCCAACACCACAAAATACGCCTACGAATATGATGTAGATGGTCAACTCCAGACTGTTTACCTGAATGAAAAAATAATGTGGCGATACAACTATGACTTGAATGGCAACCTCCATTTGCTCAACCCTAGCAGTAGTGCCCGTTTGACGCCACTTCGCTATGACCTGAGAGACAGAATAACCCGACTAGGTGACGTGCAGTATCGATTAGACGAAGATGGATTTCTGCGCCAGAGGGGTACCGAAATCTTTGAATACAGTTCAAAGGGCCTCCTCACTCGAGTTTACAGCAAAGGCAGTGGGTGGACGGTGATTTATCGTTACGATGGCCTCGGACGACGAGTTTCCAGTAAAACTAGCCTTGGACAGCACCTCCAGTTCTTTTACGCAGACCTTACTTACCCAACCAGGATAACTCATGTATACAACCACTCAAGTTCTGAAATCACATCCCTTTACTATGACCTGCAGGGACATCTTTTTGCAATGGAGATTAGCAGTGGAGATGAGTTCTACATTGCATCTGACAATACGGGAACACCACTGGCTGTTTTTAGTAGCAACGGTCTCATGCTTAAACAAATTCAATACACTGCTTATGGAGAGATCTACTTTGACTCTAACCTTGACTTCCAACTGGTAATAGGATTCCACGGTGGTTTATATGACCCACTGACCAAGCTAGTCCACTTTGGAGAAAGAGATTATGACATAATGGCAGGCCGGTGGACAACACCCGATATTGAAGTCTGGAAGAGAATTGGGAAGGATCCAGCTCCTTTCAATTTGTACATGTTTAGAAATAACAACCCAGCCAGTAAAATACATGATGTGAAGGATTACATCACAGGTAAAATGCTACTTCATTTAAGACTTTCTCCCACTTGCTCAAAAATTTCTCACTCTGCATTCTTATAATCTGGAATCTGTCAATCTGGGATACAGACTGTGTGAGGAAGGTTAATACAGAAACTCTCAGGGAAAATGATCATTCAGAAAAGCACTTAAAATTTAGGTCAAGATCAACCAAGCGATTTTAACTTGCTTGGTGTTCTGGACCTATACGCATCCAATTTAAACTGGAATTCACAATTCTAATGAAGTGTCTATGTATATTATATTTGGATAAAGTTATTTTTGAGGAAGCATTAAGCACTTGACATTAACGAATGCAAACATGTTCATCAAGAATGGTGAAATAGCAATCTTGAAAATATCTCATATGCCTTTAGACATACATTTAGGTACCAAAGAGAGATGGAGGTCCACAACACAGTGTACTGAAAGAGGAAAGCAGAGATCCTTCCAGTATCTCAACACATTGCCTAGTGCTCTTATAATGAAAATAAATAGATTTCTTCAGCAAGTACAAAAGTGAGAACCCCTCAAGACCATTCATGACTATCTCCTTACATTTGAATTAGTCCAACTTATATCTGGGCTACAGAGCAGTAAAAACTGTGTATTTATGGACAAAAAAAGACAAGAGGGAATGAGAATGTAAGATAGCAAGGGCAGGAGGGGTCTTCCTGCAACCAGTTTAACCCGTTAAGATGGCAGAAAGTACTCACTGAAAGTTCACTGGTTGGTGTTTGCTAGAATGGGCTTTTCCAAGAATACTGATGTAAACTGGCTAAGAAGCAGAAGTCCAACAAGGTGCAGGGCCAGCACAAAATAATGAGTAAGCAGCCAAGACGGAGAGGGTGGATATAGAAAAATTAGTACAAAATTCTCTTTTGGCAATAGAAAGCTGCTGACATGCCACTTGCATAATTGATTTTTTAGGTAATCTATATGCTTTTTGTGCATCTAGACTTAGTGATGGGTAGTGTTTTCTATTAATCTGCACACAAAAAATAGTGTACATCGCCAGAAAGCTCTGAAAAATGCATGGCTCAATCAGATATATATTAATCTTTGTATTTTAATAGATGTAAACAATCTGGAGTTTTTTTCAGATGGGACCAGACTACAGGATGGTCTCAGCTCCCCTTATGAATCATGAAACTACTACTCAGAGAAGCATACTGGGAATTGGGGCGGAGTTGTGTTAATTTAAAAGCAGCAGCTATTAACAGGGTAGCTAACAGTCTGCCTGGGAGCAAGGATGACAATCGGCCTTTGAACCTGGCTTCTAGCAGCATGTGCTGTAAGGGATACAACTGCAGTTAGATTCTTTGCAGCACTGAAAATAATGCACATGATTCAAGAACTGCCCTCAAAATAGAGTTCTAGTTCTCTTAACATTTGCACGCATGCTGGTTACCACAGGTTATTAAGGTTATTATTAAAATAACTAATTTGGCTGGCTGGCGTTTTTAGACTGAGGCTTATCATTTATCTATCTGGAAAGACTATGAATTATTTTTAAGTAAATATTTTTTTACTGTTTTAAGCATGTGAAAAATTCTGTTCCTTGTCTAACTTGTGTGGATTTGTCTTAAGTGAAAGCCACTAGACTTTGATAAGGAGCACTCTGCCAACTTCTGGTAAGTTCAGTATTTGTGTCAGATAGGGTAGAAAGACAGAAACTAGATAGGCAGGCAGAGCACCCATTCTTGTCCAATCATTGTTAATTACTTAATTGCTGGTATTCCTATTTTATTTATTTTTAATAAAATGCACAGTGTACCATAAATAATGTTATCTAATGCTAATTTAGTGTCGTGTACTTACTGACATTTAATTAGCTTTTAATTTCATCCTGAGGAAGGGGAGATTTCTCTTGAATCAACATAAATTGTCTGCCAAGTCATTATAAAGGTAATTGACTGTACAGATGTTATTTCAGACACAGTTTGAAGATACTAAAATAACAAATGTATAACGAAAGGGCTGGATGTTTTCTTCAATACCTTTTATTTCTTTGTTTTGTTTTAATGTGTTGATGATGAAGATATAATAAAGACAGTGTTCAGTCTAACCACGAAATCCCAATTAGTTCAGGTTGTATTAGAAGGAAATCTCACCCACGTTGTGGTTCTATATTTCTGGAAGTTCTAGAAAACGCTGGGGCCTTTAGAACTGCTGAAACCTGTAACACCCTTCAGAAGAGCAAAAAGCAGAAGTTTTCATGCAAGTTCAGAACTTCAGGCTTTCTACATAGGCTTACTATTTTAGCTGTAGCAGGTCTAAATCCATACGTACCAAAACAAAGACAGTGGATCTCCTTCTGTGGCATGACAGTGATACAACTGTGTCTAAAGTTGTTCCATGTACAAATGGGAACAAATAATTACGAACTATTAAACGACTCTTTTTCTTTTTTTTTTTTTAAATTCTCTTTCAGATGTTAACAGCTGGCTGGTGACATTTGGATTCCACCTACACAATGCCATTCCTGGTTTTCCTGTTCCAAAATTTGATTTAACAGAACCTTCTTATGAACTTGTGAAGAGCCAGCAATGGGAAGATATACCTGTAAGCATCAAAGCTAAGCACTCAAATGAAAGAGGATAGAATATTCTCTTCTATTCAGCTTAAGAGGAATGGATAATCCTGACAGGGCTATTTCCTTATTTAATCTGAATTTGAATCTGAACCTACCAAATATCTACTTTTTTATCTATGCATTTTCAAAAGAATCTTTAAAATTACAGATTTCCTAAGTACAAATTTTAAATAAGCTGTTTGCTTTCAGCAACAATAAAAATATAGAAGTACAGTAATCAATGAAAAGAAGTTTAAGAACCTTTGAAGATGTCTAACTTTCCTAACAGAAACTACAGAGATTAGATTTGTACTAGCACTCTGCCCAAAGGCAAAAACTGAACAGCGTAGCAAAAAGTAGACTGTGAAATAAACAGAAGAACAGGTGATGTAAATTATGCATACCAGGCACCACTACAGTTTTACTTCTCTTTAATATTAACTACACTTTATATGTAAAGATAAAATATTGAAAATGAAATTACCTGAGGTAAAACCTATTATATTACATAAAACCAAAACTCCAAGTGCTTATGAAGTTCTTTTGGGAAGAAAAAAAATAAAAGAGAGAGCTTAAAGCCTGAAAACCTCTTAGAATTTTAAAAGATAAAAGAAATAACAGTAAAAGTTAATTTTCAAATCCGCTATTAAAGAAAATGATGTTTACAAATCAAGCTTATTCAAAGATCAGAGACATATGCCATCCCAAATCCTACAGTTCTCAGTTAAGGAGGAAGTGCTGAGATGTTAAAATGGGTAGTCTGATCATAAGCAGTCAAAAACCATTCCCTTTTTTCAAGATTAAAAGATGATACAATCTTGAATAACCCTGCAAAAACTAATCCAGACCAAAAATCATCAAAAAGTGTGGCCCAGCAAAAGGGAACGTATGGAAGGAAATTCTGCAGGCACAGAATCACCCATTATCTATATAGTTTAGTAACCAGGAGCTGAGTAACAGAGAAGGACCTTTGAGCACAGTATGAGAACAGTGTCTTCCATGAACAATAAAAGCAGTAAAGAAAACACTGCAAGTATTCCAAGCAAGGTGGTCATCCTCTGGCATTGCTGCAAAGAACTATTAGAAGTTGTTTACTTAGATCTCAGAGGCTGAAAGAATGAGGCTATCTGGTACCACTGGAAAAAGCACACCAGGAAGAGAATCAGTCTGGTCAAGGAGATGAGAGCAGGCAGCCAGCTGTCAGAAAGCTTCCTTCAGGACAGGAGTACCAGGGAGGCACCTGACTACTAGAGACATGCAGCACAACAGAGGAGAGGGAGAGAGACAAAAAAACAAAGGTGCTTCTCACATAGGAAGAAGCTGTAACTATGGTATTCACAACTGAATAAGCAAATACAACTAGGAGCCAGAAGTAAAGATGCAAAATACTTACTTGGTATTTTGGAACATTCTGGAGGAAGTGAGTATTACCCATCTATGAGGTTTTACGTCAGAGCTCCAAAGATACCTGTGAAAAATAAGCAATCTTTGCCATTAAGTTGCTTTAGCATCTTGCCACTCTCACTGATTAGTGTGCTGGCTAAAATACATTTTGTACTTGATAGCTTTTATGTGGGATTTAGACAGCTGAAATCCACACTTGTTAGCAAGTGCAGACAAGAGTCTGCCACATTCAAGGAGACTTGAAAATCCAAATCAATTTGAATTCCCTCAGGAATTGTCCCCTCCAGAAACCTGCCCTCATGGCAATGTAGAGAAGTCTTTGCAAACCTTTTGCCAGGCTTTGATGAGCAGCAAGGGAGAATTATGGTTGCTGAAGTCTGTGTTAATGGCTCCTGTTTGGTCTGGAAATTTAGGAAGAGAGAACAGGCACTTACCTCATTTGTCAGTTGTGAATCAAGTGGTTTTAAACAATATTTTACTGGAAGGAAAAGGGGTCAATTGGAAGATAAGCTGGATAATCTACAGAAACTAACTACTCGGTTTCAGAAGTGTAGCCAAAGCTATTTAAATCTTTCTCTCTGTTTCCTGCTGAGACAACTGCTAGGGCAGCTGTCTACTCTCCTCCTTCGTCAGTACTAACTCATTCACAGCTTGTCATTGTTAAGCCCTGCAGTTACCCAGATAGGATGTGCCTAGTCTGCAGTTGTAAGTTCCCAACCACAGCTGACCCCATAATGTGAGCTACCCTGCTGTTCCTGCTGGCTGCTCCTGCTCTTCTAGCTGTTCTGGATAACCACAGCAGTTCTGCTGACAGCTCCTAGTCTCTAGCTGCCTTCTCTCACCTTATCAAGAGTGCACCTAGCATACTAGCATACACATAGCTCTTAATAGTGAAACTTTTTTAACGTATTTTCCTATCCAATCTTTCCCACCTAGTACTTTTGCACCTCACAATTACAACTGTAATTCCCTCCCCTCTATAACACATGTACGTGTTCAACAAGAACACCTTAGGTGCAGTAAAATATGAAATACTGAGTTATTTACCTGTTGGTTACTTTCACTCACTGCCCCCTTTGCCAACAAAGTACTCTGCTGTGTTCAGGATTACACCCCTCTAATGTCTTCCGGAGAGAGTGCTTGTCTGTTTTAGGTCTCAGCCAGCATGCTGATGCTTGAAGCTCACACAACTGGAGAGGCTGCAGCTTTTTCACACGTACCCTTTTATCAGTTTCTTCAAATATTTGCAGGAAAGATCATCAGTCCCTAATACTCCACTCCTCCACTCTGCACTATTTACTTCCTTTTCTCTTACCATAAAGACTATCCTCATGGTTTGACTGCCCCTTCCTTTAGCTTCAGGGGTTGTGAGAGCTTCCCTGCAGTTTGGTTTTAGACTGCAGCTACCTCAGAGACTATATCTATCTACCTCCTGATTGGGCACAAAGAAAGGCTTGTTCTTGTTCTGAATCACAGCTTCATGGCCCACAAAAATCCCCTCGATTTAGACGAAACTATGGTAGACAGGAATCATAGTTGAACAAGCTCAAATGATGAGGTAACACTATAGAAAGAAAGGCGGCTCTTTCCTGTACTAGGTATTAGCACTGCAAAATTTACATTACAAAATTAGCCCCTCCAAGTAGCCTCTGAAATAAACAGAATTTCTGTGCACGTGCAGGGAGACAAAGAGAAAAAAACACAGAGCATTATCAAACCAAATAGTCTTGTAGCTCAGTAGAACAAGCAGTATGTAGATTTAATTAGTTCCTTGGCACTGTCAGTGGCAGCATATCCTGTTGTCATCCATGGGCAGTACACCAAGAAAGCCTGCCCACTTGGCATCCAGAGGGCTACAGATGGTTGGTAAAACTTCTGTCTGTTCTTGTTTACAGCCAATTTCTGGAGTGCAACAACAAGTGGCGAGACAAGCAAAGGCTTTCCTTTCCCTGGGAAAGATGGCAGAAGTGCAGGTCAGCAGACGGAAATCCAGCGGAGAGAAGTCGTGGCTGTGGTTTGCCACAGTGAAGTCTCTGATCGGGAAAGGGGTGATGCTTGCTGTCAATCAAGGAAAAGTGCAGACAAATGTGCTCAACATTGCAAATGAGGACTGCATCAAAGTGGCAGCTGTTCTGAACAACGCCTACTACCTAGAAAACTTACATTTCACCGTTGAGGGCAAAGACACGCACTATTTTATCAAGACCACCTCCCCTGAGAGTGACCTTGGGACGCTGCGGCTGACCAGCGGGCGGAAGGCCCTGGAGAACGGCATCAATGTCACCGTGTCCCAATCCACCACCGTGGTGAACGGCAGGACTCGTAGGTTTGCCGATGTTGAAATGCAGTACGGTGCGTTAGCGCTTCATGTGCGATACGGCATGACGCTCGATGAGGAAAAAGCCCGAATACTGGAGCAAGCCAGGCAAAGAGCTCTTTCCAGTGCCTGGGCCAGGGAACAACAGAGAGTAAGGGATGGAGAGGAAGGTGCCAGGCTGTGGACAGAAGGAGAAAAGAGGCAGTTGCTAAGTGCTGGAAAGGTACAAGGATATGATGGGTACTATGTACTCTCTGTGGAGCAATATCCAGAATTAGCAGACAGCGCCAACAATATACAGTTCCTCAGACAAAGTGAGATAGGAAAGAGGTAACACACTGGCTTAGCTCAGGCTGCCAAAGAGACTGTGTACCAGTGTCTTCTAAAAAGGAGACCAAACTGTTTTGCTGCATTACTACTTGAGCCTAAGCTTACATCTTTGCTCAGATTTTTTCTGTAGCACAATCTGAACGGACTCTGTAATGAAAAGAGCGCCTTCCAGAAGAATGATACTGCTAATGACAAAACTTTTTTTTTTTCTCAATGACCTTAAAGGTGATCTGCTTTAAAGAATATGTTTACATATGCATATCGCTGCACTCAAGTTGGACTGAAAAGTATTAATTAAAAAAAAAGAAGAAAAAAAGGCCTAAAGATTTTGCAACAGTCTGTCTGTTGTCCTGAGGCACTGTATTTAATTAAGATACAGACCTGTACAGTGTTTCCAAATATTACTGAATTGTTGACCTTTGCTTACGAGAAGTAGTCTCTCTCTTTCTCTCTCTTTTTCTCTTTATCACTGCATAGGATGTGGTATATATCTGTTAATTTTAAAATGTGGGACAAAAATTACTGTTTATAGACAACTCAACTGCTTTAAACTGTGCTGCTTTCTAAAAGGACATTGGCACAAGTGACTTATGCTACCATGGGAATTTAATAATGGATTTTACAATGCTAACGTGCTTTGCCTTGGGGGGAATAAAACGGCAAGTAGAATCCTTGTTACAGATAAGCAAAGGAAACCCTGATTTTTTTGTAAATTATGTGAGACAAGTTGTTTATGGATTTTTATATGAATTACAATTTACTGTACATCAAATATTAGTCTCAGAGGAGTTAATTTATGTAAAGTGTTTAAAAAAGTTTATACTTAAAAATAAAATGATAAAAACATGTGCTGTGTGTGATTTTTTTAAAGAAAAAGGAATTGCACCTTTTATGTTATAGCTGTACAGTATAAAATATTATATTGTAGAGATATAACAGTGATTACTAATGTCCAAAAGTGTTAATATTTTTGTATTAGGTTTAAAGCTGTGCATCTATCACTCTGCTGATAGGATGGAACACTCCAAAGTGGCTGGCTGAATCAGACTGCAGCTCCCTTCCCTCCCCTACCTCTCCTGTCACCCAGGCCAGTGCCACTTCATCATTGTTAGAAGGCACAGTAACCAAATAAGTCTCGTTTATTATGATGGAAGACTTTAATAGGTTGGGTTTTCCTTGTCTTTTTCCAGCCCTAATGTAATAAATGGACATTTATTCATACCAAGTGGGCTTTCTGTTGTTTTTTTAGAAGCTCTGTTTCACAATGGAGAGAGTAGTGTCTCAGGTGCTTGGCAAACTGTACGTAGAAGAAGAAGAAGAAATGGTGTAGTTTCATCCAGTTATGTCAACTTTGTCTTCTGTATAGTACAGCTCTTTTAGATGTTATAATTCCAGATAGATAGAAGAAGCGTACCTCTGACCTGATGCTACAAAATTGCTCTTTAGGCAGGCAGGCTGTTCAGTAGGTTCATCTCCTGGCCCTCAGCTGCCAGATCACATCCCATTACTGTGAAAACTCAACATGGGGATGGAAAGGAAGGTCTAATCCTAGTGCCTATTCTGCATCTCAACACCACTGCACAGATTTGGCATGCTCTGCTCCAAGGTCCAGCATATCTGCTGTAAGACATAACTGAAGCATGCAGCTGGTTCCTTACAGGAAGCCTGCAGGGGCATCTATGGCATCTGTTCTATATCTTGGCTGAAAACATTCTCTGAGCTTTACTCTCATGAGCACTCAATTCAGCCACAAAAACAAATATTTTTAAGATGAGACGAAATTGGGGTTTTTTGATGTTCATTGAAATATACACAGTTATTTCTATCCATGTATTATAATGACAAAACATAGTAAGTGAACGTGTCTTAATTATGAATGGTTCAAGTGGATGTAATAAAAATAGTTTTCTATCTGCTTTGTATTCTGAGAGTCTATGGTATTACATACTCTAAATTGCACATTAGGATTGATTAACAGATTTGAATTTCTGCCGGCCAAGTTGCTACCAAATCTACAGGATCAGTGCTGTAACTGTACGTGTGTATTTGGTAGAGCATACAGAACTAATTACACATATAATGAATGCTAATCATCTATTAGAATGAAAGCACAGAATAGTTGTTAGTATTTCTACCCTTGAAGCCTTGAGGGCCCTAAATTTAGCGAGGACAATATGCCAGACCCCAGAGGTGTGTGATCTACGTATTATTTAAAGATGTAAAATGCTAGGTGTTTGCAGTTCTGTTGGGTGGCTCTTCCACAGCACTGTATTTAGCATGCTGTAAGTGCTCTCTGTTGAAATAGGCTCATATTCTAAATTATGTCAAATGTTTCTGTTCTGTTTGAATATGAAAAGCGTGTATAACATATCAACAATGAAATATATCTTCTACTTGACGCGTACCAGTTCCTTCTCCTTTGTTCTGGCACCAATAAACAACAAATTATAATATCTGCTGGTGATCATTTTAAATAAAGTCAAATCAAGCCAATTAGTGACCTTGTTAGTAGGTATAACGAGCCTATTTCTTGCTAAAAAAGACTTGTGATCTGGACATGCTCCTGCAGGAAATAGTGACCTTGGGGAATATATAAACAAAAGAAAGATCTTTTTAAAGTTACAATATGTATGGTTAAAAGAAGCATATTACAAAGAAAAAAAAAGAAAAGAAAAAAAAGAAAGGAGATTAAGTATTTTAGGCAATGCCAGTCCAAATGCTATCCTGATATTTTGAGATGTATATTTCATCTGATTTGTATTGTTCTTTTAATTTGCCTTCTTAACTTTCTATGTGTCCTGAATTTTCCACAAATTGATAACTATAGATTGCATCTAGGCTTTCCAATAAAAGCCAACCCAATGTGTGTGTGTGTGTGTGTTTATATTTGTCTTTTAAATGTGTATGCCAGGTATTACAGCTGCACTATTGCTTTTGTGGTTCTATTGGAAGAAGCAAACTGATCCAGTTGCACTGGTATTGATTCATTTGCTTCACAGTCGGTTGTCTTCCCCCCTCCCCCCGACCATCCAATGCCTTAGTCTGCTAACTCAGCAAAGTGAATTACTCCATGGGATCTCTAAGGTGGCCTACTTTAGAGAGAACATGAAATATACTTCACCAAGACAAATCTTTTGTAGATAAGGAAAAGCCAAAGAGCAAAAAAAGAAATCACTTAGAACTGTTTTTTCTCATATCCTCCAGAGTAAAAAATATGACAAAAAAAATATTTGATTATAAATAATTAGGTTGGCACTGTTAGTTACATACATACACTGAAGAGATCCTTCAATCTGCATTTAAACCCACTTTGTAGAAACTGCTGACTTCAGCACTACCTTATGTCAGGAGACGGCTTTGATTTTAGTTGGAACAGGCAGACTTCACCACACTTACTTTGTAGTGACAACCTCAAGTTGATAACATGTTGATCCAGCATGAATCAGGTCACTCTGCTTAGCTAAATGTGCCCTAATTTTGTTTTAAAAAAAAAAAAAAAAAAAAAAAAAAAAAAAAGCCAGTAAGAGAGCTTTGTATGTTCACACTTGGGAGGTGAGAGATTTGCATTTGACAAGGAAAAAAATGCCAGTTACCACTGCCACTCTTCAGAGGCACTTTTAAAATGATGGCTGAAAGACTGTAAAAGAAGAAACACTGCATAAAATAACAGTTTAAAATGACTGTCTATGAGAGAATAGATTTCGTTTGCAGAGAATCTGAGTCTGAATCTGAATCACGACAAAATGTTTGAATTCTGTCTTCCATTCCCAAGTTTAAACCTTGCTGAATTAAAACACAGTTTTGAGTCTGTATGCTATTTCTTAAAGGCACATCACTTACTTAAAAATCTAAGCATGTTAATACCTTGGTTTACTGTTAATAGCTATACACGTGGCTGGCTTCAGAACCTTTGCGAGGGAGGACTATTGGATAGTACTTGGGAATAGTAATAGTAATTAATAAAATTAATAAAAAAAAGTAATAGTAATAGGAAATGCAAAGCAAAGATATGTACTTGAAACAGTTTCTAAGCAGCTTATTAGAAGCTGCATATCTGACACTTAGTAGAAGTTGCCAGGGTTAAAGATAAGCCAGAGAGCATCACACAGCATCAACAGAACACCACTTGCACAGTGAAATCATCCCCAACTGCAAAGCCACATCTAAACTGACCAGACTTATCAGCTTCTCAGTTACAGCCAATTAGTGCAAAGTACTAAATATGCCATGCTTATAAATTAAATGGATGTTTGCACACACAAGTTTCTGGGGCTCACTGATCAAAAATAAAGCCAAAAATGAAACTAGCTAATTAACAAGGAAGTGCCAACTGTCATCCCCCTAGGAAGAAGGAACACAACATCTACAGCCATCAAACTGATAAGACAGCAGTCAAGACACTTAATTTTTCATCTGCAGTTTTTGTCTTTATGGCAGAGTGACCACGTGAGGCAAAATGTAACTGTGTGAGTGCCTAGGTTTGAACCAAGAAAACAGTCAAAATACTACTAATAGAAAAGCCCCACTCCTTCCTCGTGGCCCTTTTTCAACCTCAGTAATAATACAAATAAGGATGCCAGCACTTGAAATTACTTCATGAACAAAGCCCGGACAAAATGCAGCTCCTTTCTTCATCTCAGGAAACAGAGTATTTGTTGCACTAAAACTAATCGCACAGTTTTAGATCACTAAAATGGTCTGTGGTTTTTCACGGAGAAAACATGGTCCAAAGGTTTGTTTCCCATGCCACCTCCTAATCAGATCCCACAACGCTGGACATCACAGGTAGCAGTGTCAGGTGACAAAGGACGAAGAACACACTCAAGCATAGTCCGGCTGATTCAGTACTGAGATATGCTGGGGATAACTGAACAGGGAGAGAGAAAGAGAGGTGACCTTACCTGGTCTGAAACGCAGCAATGACCGTAAAGTCCCACAGTGTCACACAAATACTGGCATGAGGTTTAGCCCAGCAGCATTATTCCTTACACATATTCCTTAAGAAAAAAAAAAAAAAAAAATTAAAAAAAAAAAGCCTGGCCTGATTTCTAGCTTCACAAACACATTCAAGTTTGAGGTGGTACAAGGTTGACATTATAACAGAACAGTAAACAGTAAAGATAAGTATTCTAAATATTGTTTCCCACTTCTAAACAGAGCATGCTGAACAGCATAAGCTTGGCTTTCTTAAAATACGTAAGGGTCTTATGTGCAATTTCGGAAGCAAGTGTAACACAGTGGCTCATTAGAGCATCACGTTTTCACAAAACCTACCTCATTGTATTCAATAGTTCTGCAGGCAAATTCTCCTGCTGTTAATTACTATACATTATTCCTAGGTAAATGGAGCAAACTTTTTAATTTACGAAGTATAAATTTTGACTTTGAGTAATATAAATTTCTAGCAACGTACAGCACTTTTTTCCTACTATAAACGGAGTCAAAGCTAATAGTAAGGTAATTATGCAGCTTAGAATTAATGGCACCCCGAAAGTTGTCTTAATAAAGCCTTCTGGGATTCAGGAGGAAAAGGAAGAAGTTCAGAAACTAAGAACAGGGCTGGAAGGCAACATGTTTCAGCTGGCTCTAGTTACTCAATCACGCTTAAGCTGTCTGAGACAGTGCAGAGAGTGCCATGCATTACAGAGGCACACGGGAAATAATTGCTAACCGAACACAATGAAGTAGTTCTACGTTCCAAGCCCAGGAACAAATCTGAAATTGAAATGACACAAATGGCTATCTAATGAACCAGTTAACCTCACCTCAATTTAAATAAATAAATAGGAGAGGAAGAAAATGAATAGCATAGGGAAAGCTAGTAATAGAGAAATCAGCTCAAGAATTAAAATCTGGAAATGAGCACAGGCATGTTCTTGATGCTGTAAAAAAAAAAAAAAAAAAAAAAAAAAAAAAACACCCTACCCGTGTTCACTGACAAGAGCTACTGGGCAAATCTGAAAGAACAAGAGGGGGCACAAAGCCGTAAGACTGGGACCAGGTGCTAGTTCCCATCTTCTGCAATGACAGAGGAGTACATACAAAAAAAATCAGCGATGCTAACGTCTGCAGATGACAAAATTTGATGAAGTGGCAAATAACGGCTGGGACAGAGCAGTAATACAGAACAGTATGGATCACTCGCTGAAGTAAGCCCATTCAAACAAAATGCTTTTTAATACAGGCAACTCCAGAAGCAAAAGATCTCAGAATAAAAAATGCAAATCTCACTATGAAAGGTACATAGCAGCCTACAAGAAAGCAAGCACTGGAAAGAATGAGGAGTGCATAATAGATAAATAACTCATTGTGAGGTTCCAGTACAATAGTGGTGGCAAGGAAGAGTTCATTGGGGTGGAGCAGCTTAATGAGATTACCAGCCTTGTTAAACAAGGGAAACAGGGAAGCAATGTTATCTCTGCATATGGCGCTGGCAACGCTACTCTTACGTACAGTTCTGGTGTACGCGTTGTGAAGAAGCTGTTAAACCCTGGAGAGGGTGCACATGGAGACATCACAAATAGGTCTGAGGCTTAGGAGAAAGAAAAAAAAAAAGAAGAAAAAAAAAAACCAGCTGGCAGGAAAAGATTTAAACAGCTCACCAGTAAAAAAAAAAATGTGCCGAAGGATGCCTTGACAATACACTGTAAGTGCCTCTAGAGGAAAAAAAAAAACCAACACAGTGCAGTAAAGTCCTTCGAAGTGTGAGAGGGGGAAGCAGCAGCCAAGAATGTGTTTCTGATAAATTCACATTCAGTGCTAAACGAGGCGGGAAGATTCCTAGCACAAAGCATGGGGAAAGAATTTTCCAGAAGCTTTTGGCAAAACCAAGGAGGTTGTTGGAATTACTCCATTTGACGGCTGCTGGCGATAGCCGTTTGGCTGGATGACAGCATGGCCCATTCAATCCCACTGCAGACTCCAACAGGGAAACTTTCTAACTCTGGCAAACATCATGCCAGAGGTTAGGGTTTGCCTTCCTCTATATCTCACCCTTCTCCAACCCCGAGACACCCCAAAGCCAACAAAAAATGACTCTAAAAGCCTCACCTTTCTAAACAGGCAGTGCGAGGTTGTGGCTTCTTTAAAAATAATTCTTTGGTTTCTACGTACTCTTTATCGCAGCTGATTATTAAAACTAACTAAAATAAAGTCACTTTCTATTACATTCTTTTCGTGAACAAAGCAGGAACCAGCACTTCCAATCTGCCTGTTTGTGTCTCCAAAGTATCCAGAGGCAGTGCTTAGGTTTAAAAAATAAAAAAAAATAAAAAATAAAAAAAAGACAAACCCTGTCTATACCAACAGTGACTGCACTTTGCCCTGAGCATACACTGCCCTCAATTATCGACTCTTCCCACTCTTTCCCAGGTGTTTCATGCTCTGTGAGCCATGGTGACGGTGGGACAACAGCTAGTCATTACTCGGTGCAAAATGAAGAGCTGATGCCCGCAGCAGCACTAGGACAAGCTTGCATGCAGGCACACTGCTGACCTATTTAGTCTACTTCACAACTAACAACCGATAGGAAATCCCTCACTCCTGGCTCCTTCCTTACTTCGCAGTGGAGCTCCTACTGTAACAGAGGAACGATTAAAGGGCGCCCCAATCCCCGAGCGTGCTGCTCCTTGTCCGGGCGCACGGCACCCGGACCGCAGCAGCGGTGGCAGCGGCTCAGCGAGCGGCCCGGCCCGGCTCCTCTCAGTGCGGCGCGGCCGTGGCTCGCGTGCCCCCTGGCGGGCAGGGGGAGAGCGGCCCTCGGGGCGACACGGAGCGCCTCAGCAGCCATTTTAGCGGCTCAGGGAGGGCGGCGCGGCCCCCAGCTCGTAAATGAAATGAAATCGCAAAAAACCACAACGTTAAGATATCACGACATTGAATAAATTAATAAAAAAATAGCTAGATCCCACCTCACCCAGAGCAAGCACTAGTCAGCTCGCCGTGGACACCATGGACACCATGTAGCGTTTGGCACACACCCTGGAAAGGCAGCCCAAGCTCCCTACCTAACGCAACGTGAAGTTTTCAATGCCCCACTGCCTTCCTGCAACACTACCTCGTTCCTTACTAAATGCAGTCAAAGAGTGCCAGCTTGGCTGCTGCTACATGCACTTAGTAAAATACGTGTGTATTTTGTTTTTAACTGCACTTTACAGGTAGCTTTTATCCACTGCCAGCCCAACGCCACAGCACAGAGACCAACTGCTTCACCGCAGAGCAGCGCTCCCGCAGCCTCTCTGGGCGTATCTGCAGGGGAACGCCCTGCATGGAGCCACCTTGGTGCCTGGCACACGGGCTGGCCGGGCACCGCAGCGGCCAACTCAAACACCAGGCTGCCTGGCCCACCAGCCACTGTAGGTAATGGCAGCTCGGCGAGGGAGGAGAGGAAGGGCTGTGTGGCGTTGCGCTGCGAAGTGTGTGCCTGGGTGGTTAATTTGGGATTTCACTCCTCCATAAATCAAATCAGATGCCCCTATAAATCCTGCTCCTCAGGAAGAAAGCAGAAGGGCAGAAGCTGCATGGAGCAGGGAACAGGGCCATTTTTCTTTTCAGTGGCAAGAGCACATCAGTGACACTCAGCGCTGTGCTAGGTCAGGCCTTCACCCTCCGCTAAGTTAATACCAACAACTCCTTCATCTAAAGGGCAGATAGCAACAGTAGCCCCCACCCCTTGCACTTTCCTGCCTTTCTTTCCTCCTGTTACAATAGCAATAGCCTCTGAAGGAGCTGTGCTAATTAGTTGCTATTACGCTTCTTGGGTGGCTGGAAGAACACACTGCCTCTGACCTCATGCTTCGCAAGGTACCTTCACAGCTTATTACTGCTATTGCTTGGCAGCAACGGTTCATTTTATAGTTACTTTGAAAGAGCCATTTCTCTAGCGCTGAGAAATAATCTAAGACTAATGCAGAGCCTCTCCAGAAGACTGCTGTTAAACCGTCTATAACCGAGTGTCCAAACGCTGCACAAAGCTGTTCCATTTGCTTAACATCGACTCACTAGCAATTAATATGCCTGACATAACAGCACACTACAAGGCCCATAAAATCTGTAGCAGTAGGGGAGTGAAATGATTATAACATTTTTTTTCTTTTTTCAATAATACGAGACTACAGTTTGGGCACTGCAATCTTTTCAAAGCAAGAAGCTGAGCTGCATCTGAACAGCTGTTGTTTACTGAAGCAATAATTAGCAGTGAACTAGTCAAAATACCTGCTACCTTCCTAAGCATCTCTCTGCACCCTGTGCCTGGAAGCCAAAAGGCTCTCACCTTCACACACTGACTGTAGAAAAATCTCAACTATCTGCTTAAAAGAACATGTTTCAAATGGCAGTGCCAGCCAGCCTTATGCAAGAGAATTAAACCCACTCAACTCTTTGTGCACTATTAGGTACAGACTTCAGCTCACTGCAGTTGGTGAAGGGCAGGACACGATGCAGATAAGGCGCTGGGCACAGTCCTGATGAACAGGCTCTGCTGGCTCAGGGCAAGGTCAGCTGCACTACACTGATACCCCTGGGGAAACAAGTCTAAACCCATTTGCCAAGTCTGCAAGTCTCCTGTTTGTTTTAGAGAGCAGCAGAACAATAATAAGAGGCTGCAGAAGAGAAGAGAATATAGAGGTAGGTATGGGGAACTTTAAGAGTGGACCTCCTGATTCCATACCCGGATGAAATCCGGAGATCTGTACAGTCTTTCATTGGGGGAAATCATAAGGAGAGAGTGAGTCACCCGAAGTAGCCACTTGTGTATTAATTAGGGCACACAGCTAGGCTGTATGCATCTACAGTCAGGAATCTGAGCCTCCAGGTTTTATGTTTTCAGTACACCTGCTAAGCACCTGGACACTGGCAACAAAGCATATACGTATGCATTGCTCCAAGACTGGATGAATACATGAGTACAGCTGTACACATCTCAAGTAAGGGATGCAGAGGTGCTGTAGAGTCTTTCTAATGGCCTGCTAGTAGCCAAAGGCATAATCATACGCCTTTCCTCCACCTCCTTCCAGCCAAAGACTCCCATCACATGTACCCGCACTTATTTACAACTGCTCCTGTTGTGAGCTACTCCAACAACCTAAACTCACAGAGAAGCAAGCTTGTCCTTCTCACTGACATTCATTCTCCACGGACCTTGGTTCTCTGACATGCCTGCAAGTAGCATGAGCACTACTGTCTGCCCAAGTGGGAAGATGGGAACAGGCAGCCAGTCTTGGTGCAAAGAAGAGACAAGGACAGGACCTCACTGACCAGCATCAGTTTAAGTGGTTCTCCCATAACAGCTTCTGTTAACTGCATCCTCCCCAGCCCAATAAATATTTAATCTCTTAGCTGAACACAGAATAGTTACACCTGGAGATGGAGAACACAACATCAATAATAGTCTGGAGCTCTACCCAACTGAGCTACCAGGAATGGAAGTTCAGGTCTCCAAGTTGGTGGAGCACTGGCAGAAGTCCCCAAGGACCCAGGCAGGGCTGCCAGCTGTGTCAGGGTGAGTGGGATGCTCTGCAGGCAGGCGGCTGCACCTCTCCAGAGATTCCCTCTCCTGCGTGAGAAGGCTTGCCTGCCAAAACTGATAGGTACATTTCCACTAACAGCTGTCAAATCTGTGGATCCTGACGAGAGAAGAAAAACATTTTGACAGAAAATTCCTGACCAGCACTACACAATAGGCCAGAAACTGACTTATCTCATTACACCTGTAGTGCTTCAAAGCTCCCTTTTCTGACTACTTAAGTTGTTCTTTCAAGACGAAGCTCTGATATTACAGACACAGGATTCCAACACAGTCAGTTATGAGCTGAAGGAGTTGCAGTTAAAAAAAAGAAAACACAATGCAAAGTTTATTTTTTTTCCTTAGAATCACATTGTTCCCTGTATTATCCAGAGCTCTGCTAGCTGTCATTCTGCCACTGGAAAGCCAACTGGAGTCAGAAAAAAAGCAGGAAATACAACAGAGCAATTTCACTGGATGAGCTCAGCAAAGTGAGAAATGGCAAACAGTGTGATTTTAAGTGAAGTCTTCCAGATTGAGACAATAGGAACCTAACTGTCCTTTCAGCGACCTTTACCACCCTGGAGCTGCAACTGCAGAAGTTCAGTCGTTTTAAAATAAACATGGCAATATTTACATAAATGTAAATAAAATCAAGTCTCAGCATGCCATACCTTTCAGGTCTATTAAGACATACCCCATGTGGTTCTGCGAGGCACAGGGCCAAGTGCTTTCAACAACCCAAGAAACAGAATAGTGCCCTCAAAGCAGTTGGCCTAGGCTGTTATTAAACAGAAACCTACAATATCTGCAAGCAGAAAGGATTTGCTTTTCCTCACTCCCATTGACGTGTGCATAAATCACCGCAGCTCAGTAAAGAAGCACCATTTGTTTTTCAAAGTTCTATTTATTTCTCAGTCAGAGCAAACAAGAAACTTTCAGCCAAAATGCTACAGATGTGACACTAGCTGACAAACACAGAGAGATGTGGATCTGACAACCCATAGTTAAGAAATGCTGGTGAGCCTGGATTTCGCAGCCCACGCTTTACATCAGATCACACCATGCCTTAGCCCACCAAAACATGCAGCTACAGAAGCTTAAAAGTACACCTGCATATAGAAGGTGTAGGTTTTAACTGTACCATAGGAATTCAGGTGATACAAGCCCCAGCAGAGGGTTCATACAGGTTCAGCTGCTGAGACTGAATGGATTTATACGACCTTTGATCAAAACAGTTCTGTCAAAATATTTACACTGTAAAAAGTTGATAAGACCAATTAGAATTTGACAAACTCTCCACTCAGACTCCTGAATTGTGTTGTAGGGTTAGAGGTTTTTACTACAAGATGCAGATTTTTTTTTAAATCTCCCATTACTTACCAGTTTATGTGAACAGCCTAGCAATTCACGTTTGAGTATACCCCAACTCAATACCTTCACTAGTAAGATATTTAAGCAATACGTAGCACAAACATTTTCTTAACAGGGAGGAACGATGGAAATAGCGCAGAGGATGGACCAAACAGTTTAAACTAGACTTTGTCCTGTCTTCCAAACCAGGAGCCTCTGGCACTTAAAGGGACCTGGAGGATGCAGGAGGCCACCCAGCTTTAGACTCTGCTCAAAGTGACTCTTAACATCACTTCTTGGGAAACAGCTTCTGTGCATCATGCTGCAGGCTTAAGATCTCTAAAGGGATTTGCTCAGGAAGAGCAAAAATAAATACTCAAGCTCATGCTGTGGTATATACCCAAAGCCTATGCCCTGGCACATGTAAAGTACAAAAGCAGCCAGGCTCCCAGCAACAGGCAGCCTCAGCACAGCCTGGAACGGCCCTTATTAGGAGAGGAAAAGAAAGGCTGAAAACAAATAAATATATTTTAGAAGTAATAAAGAAAGAGAATGTTAAAAGAGCTAAAGAAGAGAATGTTAGCTAAGTAAAACAAAGCTTCCTTCACGGCTAGCAAGGAAAGTGGTTAGGAAGAAAGCCCCTGTTCCTCAGCATGGCACAAAGCAGGCAGTGTCACAAGGTCTGGAGCAGAGAAGAAGGCCTGGCTGTACAAACAGAAAAACCTCACAGGACATCCTCTCCATCTGCCCCTTGGACACTGCCTTCTCTCCCTTGTATATCTCCACAAGCCAGAGAGCAGCAGGGCTCTCTGAGATGTAAGGGGCTGTCCCATCTTCTCAGCAGGACTACAAACTTCTGCTTGTCATTTACAAGCCTCCTATGTGGGAGATAAGCAGGACTGAGGGTCCTTTTTCCCCATATCCAAGCTTTTCCCAAGTGTTTTGCAAATGGCTGAGAAGATCTGTGCACCACATGCACACAAGACCAGCTAACAAATATTGCTCACAGTTTACTGATGATCTGCATGCCAGAGAGAGCATTTACTACTTGCCCAGATTAAGAAGAAACACCTGGGAGAGCTTTCTTCCCATTTATTTTAGGACAGATTCTCTCACAATTCTATCAGGGAAAGCCACGATGAAACTGATCACTGTGCCCTTCCTAAACTTATTTGGGCTGTAGTAACTCTAGAACAGTATTTGTCTAAGCTATTACTCTGGGCAGTAGGGGGAAGTTTCCTAGCGTGAAATTGTACAATTACTAGCCCACTGTTTGCAGCTCCTGCCAGGCAGGCTGGCCCCAGAAGCAGCAATGATAGGCTCATGAGAGTCTACGTACTTTCCAAGGCCACAGGTCTTGCAATATTTCACTCTGCAGGAGAGAGAAGCAGGTGAGAACAGCTGAGCTTCTTAATAAAACTTAGTTCTTTTGAAACATCTGGCTTTGAAGCACTCATAACATTTTACAAAAGAAGCCAAGTTTCATCCCTCTTTTACAGAGATTATAAGAGTTGCAAGTAACAGCAGGCCAAAAGCAGTCAAGAAACAGACCCCAGGCCTTCCAATTTCTATGGTTCTAAAGGTGGGAACAGGCTGCTGTCATGGGAATCTTCTTCCACAAAGGTGCTGACATTTGAGTACTGATTTTAAAAACACATCCACTAACAGCGGTGGAAGATTTAAGAGTTGATGTAACTCTCGAACAAATAAGATCTGAGACAGGATCTAAATTCCCCATAAAAGCCACAAACATGAGGTTGTTTTACAGCTGCCTTTCAGTGAGCTTTCAAGGCAGTTTCCAAACATCAGTTTAGATACTTTCCATACTTATGCATGGCTTAAGCCATTCAGCAGATGCTCCTACAAAGTTCTGCACTTGTGTGAGACCCTCTGGAGAAAACAAAGAAAGAGATCTTCAAAGGGATAACTACTTCTGATTAAAATCATAGCTTAGTATGCTGCTTGAACACCACTGGGTGCATCCTGAATAGCAGGTTCTGATTAGTACTGCCTTGAAAATTCAGGAGAAATATTTTTCTTGTCCTGTTAGTTTATATGAAAGCTGATGGAAGTTCAGGATTTTAAACAGTCCCTGACTGAAACACAAGTACCCTGCAGCCAGCAGGGACTGACTATTCATAAACAACCACTTCTGCTCTATACCTCTTGTCCCAAGGGTATCAAAAGTCACATCAAAGATCCTCTAGTTTTCCACTGGTTGTTGGAGTGATCTGGGCAATGGGGAGCTGTCAGGGGCTCTCAGACCTTAAAGAAAGTACCTGAGGAAGCCCATGTCAAATTCTATTGTCAGCACTGAATGCACTGCCACATTTACAACTCTCCCATTTAAGCTATGCCAAATGCTGTTCTGCTATAGCAGAGGCCCAGTCTCCCAGCATTTATAAACTGCATCCTGAAAACTGATTCAAACACACTGTAAAAGAAGTGACCTATGCTTCTGTGTATTAAGTATTGTATATATTCCCTTCCAAACCTACTATCAAGTTCTTCCTGCCTAGTCCTCTCTCACTCTTCCATGAGAACATGCACCACAGTATCCCTTCCAAAAGGTGTTTTTTGTTGTGCTTCCAACTGCCCTAAGGCTATCAGGATCCCAATCAGCTCTCTGTATCTCCTGGCAATGTGGCTTTCTGCAGTGGTTTGGGCACCCCTTAGCAGCCTGCCCACGTGTTCATGGAACTACTGAAAGTCTGTTAGGAGAGCAAGCTTCAGATGAAGCAGAGATGTTTGCTCTATTAGCACAGGCTTTCCTACTACTCCTCAGGGGAAACAAGAGGGAAGTTTCTTCCCTGCAAGGCTAACTGTTCAGATGAAGTAGTAGGAGAGCATAAAACTATGGCCACTGCTTAAAAAACAATAACAACACTATGAATGTGAGAAGCCAGGAAAGACATTTTTGTATGCAGTGAAACGCATATAAGTAACCCTGCCTGACACCTAATGAAGGAAGCGCCAGTGAAGGTCAGAAAAATTACACTGGAAACCTCTGCATTACTTCTAAACTAGAAGTGTCACCTATTGCCAGTGGTCTTTGGTGTAGTTTTCACTTTGTTCATACAACAGCTATTCATTGTTGGGTAATTATCTTGTTTTATTTTTCTATTTATTTATCTAGTAAATCAAACTAATAAAAATCCAGCCCACGATTGCCATGGGAACACTCCAACAAGGGCAGATGCAGAGTATAGCTGCAAAGAAAGCAAGCAGGCTTCAAGTTTATTAAATTATACACGAAGCAATCAATACAACTTAACACAAACAGCCCTTGCAGGCTCTGCACTAACCATCCAGCAGGCTCAGCCAGTATCTGTAGAGCTTTTTACAACACCAAGCCATAACAAACCCCATGCCAAATTTCTGTAAGGTTACACGCTCCAGGGTGTCATCTTTCTTGCCCTTCTCTTGTGTCCTTCTAAAAGGGATCTCAGAAATTATAGCCTACTTTTTCATCCCATAGACATTCAAGGTACCTTTTTTTTTTTTTTCTTCCTTAGGTCCCATAGATCTGTTGAATTCTTGGTCTGGCTGTCCCAGAAATTGCATTGAAAACTTAGTCGTGCTTAAAATAATGCACTTAGATGATTTCAAACAGTTTCTGAAAGCAGAAATCAAATCAATTGCTAACAAATCTGAATTGTTGTTTAGATTAACTTGGTCGCTGTCTCTACAAAGATGGATGACAAGAGACAGGAAAAGAGAAAGCGGAGAGAAGAAGAGATTAAAGCGATAAAGGGCCTACAAAGCTCATAGCAATTTTTCTCCTTAATTTCCTCACATTCAAGGTAATGCCACTGAGAGCCAACAAAAAGAATTACATGCACTGCCCAGACTGTGTTTGTAAAAGGCAGTCTCATCACTCCTGATCCTTTGTGTCGCTGGCAGAGAGGGTCGTCTTTCTGCACACAGCAGGGAGAGAAGGTGCCAGGCATCTGACTAGACCAGATCACAGTGCCCCAGCTGGGAGCCATCTGGCAGTAACTCATCCCATGTGGGTCAGCCTTCTCACGTGCTGCTTCCCCCTGCCAGAGCACTGCCATTTCACTATTTCACTCCCTGCACACTTCAGCATGTCTTCACTGTGCTGACAAGTCCCCCCACAACCCCTCACTGCTCAGGTGTCAATAGGCCTCATCTCCTCTCTGCACCAGGCACCCAGAATTAGTCCTAAAATCTTTTTTTTTTTTTTTTTTTTTTTTTATTTCTAGTCCTCTTCTGATGATAGTTCATCCGAATTCAGCTCTGCAATTGAACAGTATCTATGCAGAGCACTTTTCACAATAAAAATGATATTAAATTGCTTTGCTCTCTCAACTCTTACTGTTTTCTTCTGGGATTATTCGCTATTTCTTATCCAGCACCACCTCCAGTCTGTGACCAGATAGGCACACCAGCTCTGCCTGGCAGAACTGCAGCACTTGGCACCTATCTTCAAAGCAGGCAGACCCAGCTTTGCTATTCAGGTTATTTAAGCCTCCAGCAGACAACACCTCTTGTGACACTGTTCATCCAGGACCGCTATCCATGTTCCAGCCACACTCTGTTACAGCATCCCCAGTGCCTGATGTCCCTGTCCTGTCCACCCTCCCTAGAAGAAACCTCCCATGATTCCATTCCTTCCTTTTCCCCCACATACAGATAATGCATGGATCCATTCATACTTTCTTTCTCCAACTACAGAACTGTTCTTACAGTGTGCCTTCTTTTCTAAAATACAAATTATCCGCCATCTGTAGTGCATTTCTCCTACTGCCTTTCTCATCACCTCTTAGCACGTTCTCAGTCACCATCACATTGCATGCAAGCAAGTGTCCAGGAAATTAAGCTTGTGATTGCACTGCACTGAAATAATCTTCTAACTGATTAAAGAAACACGGCTCCAACAGCTCCAAAGCTTTGTGCTTTTTGAACAGAAGCATATGCAGAGTGAGGTGCTCAGTTACAACTGCTACTTGCTGTTCCAATATATTTTAGATGTTACTTATCTCTCATTTCCCTCTCACGAAGTGTTTAAGCAAAGACTTAAGAGTAATATCATTACTGCTAACAAGATTGTTTTCATCCTCCATTGCAATGCACAAGCACGCAGTTACAGACAAATTGAGCACTGGATGATTTACCTTTACCAGACTATTAAGTTACTGCAACATCTTTGTTCCCATCTCTTCTGCTCAAATAGTTTAAATCAATTTAAAGTAACAAGTCAATTGTTTCCTTTCTGCTTAACCCTCTGAAGTACATTTCATCCTTCAGGCTGAACTACCAATAAGTGATATTTGTTAGGAAAAAAAAAAAGTTCTCCTTCCCTAAATCCAACAGATCTGTGTTGGATTCTACCAAATCCGTTCTACAAAGTTGTGGTTCATTTTTCTTTTTATTAAACCTATTTAGACATCTGGCTGGTCATCATCAAGATATTAAAGGTCTATAACTGACAGATCTTGTTCATTGTAGTCTAATGACTAAATAAGTATTTGCATAAAAAGATGTTGCCTTCTAAATATTTTAGCAACCTAAATGACACTAACCTTGGTGTAGTATCTCTTAAAAACAAAATAGGAACACATATTTTGTCACAAAATTGAGCTTATAAAGCAAGAAGTCACTGCTATTGACCCAGGAGTAAGACAGCCAGCATCGGGTGATTTGAGAAGGTGCCGATTTTCCTCACTGGAGCATTTGGTCCCAGTGAGCACTGGGGGACTGCCTTGCAGCTTGACATGCTCACAAAGATGCAGTTCCTAGCAGACCAGAGCCAGAAATAAAGAGGACTGTTAAAACAATCTCAGATCCGAGGAAGTGCTGATCTGGAACCTAACTTTACAATTCCTTCCAGCCTCAGCCTGGAACCAAAACCTAAGCTCTGAAAAGCCTTGGACTCTGCAAGTTCACATCTGGGTCCAATCAGACAACTCAAGTCCATTTCCAAGCAGAGGGAAACAGAAAGGCATGTGGTATGCTGGGGAGACAAACCGCAGATGTTTATTGTGCTCTTGCGCCCTTAGCAATTGTTTTAATGGGTTGGAACTCCAGAGAGACCGTTTGACTTTTGCTCATGTCTATACTGTTCTCCCATACTGCTGACTGTGCAGAAGCCCAAAGCTGTCAACAGTCTGCTTCCAGCGTTATTTCAAGGAAAGAAAAGTGAAGTGACATCTGATCTGTTAAGAGAGGATGGGAAGGAAGTTATTTTAAAAACATAAAGCAACAATAAAAATCCGTATGGAATCGATATTGCAATCAATAGCTTTTGCCCCTTTGGAAAGCACAGCTTAGTCTGAAACACAGGTTTCCCCCTCTCTGTTGCAACAGCTATCCATTAAAAAGACTAGTGCTTACTTTGCCAAGACCACATTGTCAGTAAGTGTTTTGAAGCTGTGCAATAATGATTATCGTGCAGTATTGCATTTTAATAATTCAAATAAACCATGGAACATTATGATCTCTATGGCTAAGTAAATACTTTGTTGCAGTTCCAGCCTCCGAAAGCATCATCCATTTCAGAAGAAATGTCTCTTTGCAGAAAAAGCAGCCTAAAAACGGTGGCTGCTGCCAGTCTGCTCTGGTTTGTGCAGAGGGAAGAACATGTTTGCAAAGATCGTTGTCAAGTGAGAAAAGCAAGTGGTTAAGCCTTTTGTTGTCTCTTGCAGCATAAGACTCGTGCAAGAAAGAAGATACTTCCACATGTGATGGACGTTCAGCTCCTTTATTCTTCTTTCATTACAATTCGGAATGGGAATTCAGGCAATGCCAGGAAGAAACACCTGGCTTTGGGCAGGAAAAACACCAGGTATTTCGTTTTTAACAGGGCCCCACAGCACACCAACATGTCCTGAATGCAGAAAACATCAGCTGCAGAAGTTACCGAGGTGAGGTATTAGCACCAGCCGTAAGTTCCTCTACTGCCTTCACCCCCGCACCAAGACGTGTCAGAGGAGGAAAGCCTGTTCTCCTTTGGGAAGGAGCCCAGACAGTGAGTGAGAGTGGCTGTGTAGGGGGCACTATAGAAGCATGAGTGGGCCAGGATGTAAGTGAAGAAATGCTATGGTTCCAGAGAAATAAGCAGTGTCTTCCAGAAAAGAAAAGAACTAGGCAAAATTAAATGAGAAAACAGAGGGCAGGATAAATAAAAGCAGTGTGATTACACAAGGGCATTGCTTTCCAGGGGAGAAGAGCTAGAAAACACAGAACAGGACATATTGCTTAGACTAGAAAGTTCACAAGGGAAGGCTGTCAAACTTGGTCGACAACTATTTAGAAATATTCTGTTAGTACTGCCATATGGACTAAACATACAGCACACAAATTCCTGGATATCCCTAATCACTGGGAATTTTACAGCTTTCCTAAAAGCTGTGAAGTTTTCACTGACTGTCTTGCCCAAAGCACAGCCTTCTTGGGGCTGCTGAGGTTTAGGTTGTAGCAAGAGGGGCAAATTCTAAAAAAAAAAAAAAAAAAAAAAAAAAAAAAAAAAAAAAAAAATGGGGAAAAGTTTTTACTCTCGCTGGGGTGAAGCATTTCATTTTTCCTGATCTTATATGAAAAACAGTCTAATTTCTCTATTCAGTGCCTTAAAAGTCTGAGTTTGTATATTTGCATTGCATGCTTGCTAAAGATTCAACGAGGCTCTGCTCAGAGCGAACTATGCAGACAAAGGAAGTTTTCTAATCTAAATCACATAGTCCAAATTTTCTCCATTTTAATGTGAATGGTTTCCTACTACCCTCAAAAGATAAGATTAGATGGAATATTATCAGAACTACAAACACAAATGTATCACTACAAAATGAACGAGGTTGCTGTCTATTAAAGTGCAACGAAACTACTAAGCTGGAAATGAATGAATGGCCATAATAAATCAAAGCTTAATAAGGCTTTCAATCCATGTGGTTTTTTATTTATAGCAGAAAACTGAACTGGCCAATATTTCTCATGCAAATTTATATAAATGTGTTCTTTACTGTCTGTTAGGTCAAAGACAGCCCTGGTGGGCGCAGACACAACTCCCCTGGCTTCTGAGAAGACAAAGTAACCAGGCTTTTGAGGAATGTGTTGCTCTGACAAACAGCAGAGTCGAAAGTACTCTGTGACAGGTAGAGAATTTGCATTTCCATTAGCGAGGCCTTTGTCAAATGAAATCCCTAAAGGCAATGAAGAATGTGTGTGGAAGGAAAATGCAATGTATTAATTTACATCCACCCACCCCCCCAAAATTCCCTGTATAGTTCAATGAAATGTAACTCAAGATAAAAGGCAGAGAGAAAAGATTTACATTCTGGAGAGCCATACAATAAAGGAAGAGTGATTTGTGCACGCTTTTGCCACATGATAGCCTAAAAAAGAAATGCTTTTAGGTAGTTTGACTGTCTGGTAATTCATCAAGTACTCAATTCTTATATCCTGTTCAAAATTAGCAGCTGCTTGAGTAGTGCCATTAAGAGCTAGGACACAGGAATCAAAATGAGTATGAGTTGCTTTACTCCTCTGAAGAATCTGTAGCAGATGCTCTATTATTTGAAAAAATAACTCACTTTTTACCTTTTTGTAGAAAAAAAACTCATCAAAATAAGGATACAATTTAAGCAATTGTGCTTAATCTTTTTGTTTGATGTCTTTTAGAAACTAATGATAACATTCCTATTATTCCATGCTCTGTAGCAATCGCTTTTTGTAATGCAACTCTTACTAGAAATTAAAAGAGCGTCAGTGAAATTATAGCTAAGTTACTGTTTAACATAATTCAGATATTGGTTCTATGTTTAATTTGACTAAGCTTTAAAACACATTAATATTATCACAAGGAGGCCTGACCATTTTAGGATGCCTATATGCTGCATTAGTTCTTCATTTGTAATCCAGCTATTTGTCAAGAGTCACTTTATCTTGAGACTTAAATTTACAGATCTGGCATGAGGAATGCTCAATGTAACACAATAACTTTAATTGATACTGGTTTCCCAGCAGATATTTTGAGCATTGCAGGAAAATACACATCTCCAAGGATAATTTAAGATCAAACAGAATTAACGTTTTCAAATCTTACCTACTACAGCCCATCCCAGAATCCTACAGGGAGTGGACACTTTCTATGCTATTACCTTTCATTCTTGCATCCCTTCCACGCACATAGCTTGACAGCAGGACAACATGAATTTGCTACAGGCCTTCACAACGTTCACCTTAGCTTTTTTCCATTGCTGCGGCGCAATGCCAACAATACACCTCTGCATTCAGATGTGGAAAGTGGATCTGGGCTCTGAGGAGCACAGGGAAAATATCTATGCATTTGTGTGCACTGTCAACAGCATGAGAGGGCATATATTCTCTTTACCAAGTCAGCTAATGAAAGTAAATTAATCTCATCAAGCAGTCTTTTCAAGAACAGCTCAAATATTTACCTACTCATTTTCATACAAAATTCTCACTGGTTAACTATCGAACACACCTCCAACAAGTCAACCTAAGTAAAATCAGAATAATTCATGGAGGAATATTCTTCTATTTTATAGAAGAATTTTGTGTAGAGAGAATTATAGCTTATTTGTCCTCTTGTGCAGTCATAAGGTACTAGCTCCTGCATGATGTGTGGTGTTTGTAAATTATTCCATCAAAAGAAAACCCAAAACCATGGCCCAATGAAAACGACAGAATTGTTTGAGTTGGAAGGGACCCTTAAATGTCATCTAGTCCAACTCCTGCAATGCAAATAGTCACACGTTGGAACAAAGATGACGAGTTAACTAGTCCAGATGCATAAGCCTTATAACATCTTCCACTTCAACTCAATTCCTGCTCTACCGTCACCCGCAAGCTTTCAGAAACTCATCCCAAGAATAAAGGAACAGTTCTTTCTGACACCCCACAGAAAAAATCCCCAGGCTACCAGAGCAAGAGGGCACATTCCGAGTCGCAAACATCATGCCCACAATGAAGCCATTTTCTTCTCAAGCATTAAGAAAATGCTCGATTAAAGAACAGAGAGACCATGCACACTGGGTAGCATCCTATTTTCTGTCTCTTCAGAAACAGGTGTAGATTGCTTTAATTATGTTTTTATAAAACAGCACATTTTCTACAGGCTCCACTAAGTATTGCTTTCTGGTTTAGGCTGTTACTGCCTCTATACTTACTTATTCCTGCCTCACTAATTTTATTGCCAGCAAAGTTTTTCAGTGTTTTTTTTTCCCCCCTTTCTCTTTCTCATGCAGCAATAAATATTATTCAATTCACTAAATGCATACAAATGGTTTCCATTAGAATTTTAATCTACTTTCAAAATGAAAGAAAATCTTTGTATAAATCTTTTTAAATTACCTGAACATAAATTCAGGCAGGGACATCTCCACCTAGGCTGAGCTGGGGAGTTCACAGCTTGCTGTCCTCACTCATAAATTAATTGAGGTCTCTAGTTGCTGTAAATGAACAGTGCATCCTGCAAAAGATCATATCTGTCAAGATTGCAGATTGGTTTCTATCAGAGTTTGAAAAAGTCAGAGCTCACAGTGCTTCCATTATGTCTGTGAGTATGGCTTCCCAACTGGAAAGAAATGTGTGTTTTGTTCTGTTGGGCCAAGATTTACAGAAAGCAATTTTCCTCCACGCTCCAGCTATGACAAACCCACTGAAAAATGTCATTTCATGACTTCTTTCATTCAGTCACCTTTTTACTGACAAATATATATTCTTTCTGCTCAATGTATACACACCAACTGTGACATTTAATGGCCAAGAAAGGTTAATCACAGGTGAGCACATATCCCTCTTGGATATTGCAAGCTATACTGCATTCACTGCCACTTCTCCATTATAAAGCAAGCATGGCTTTAGCTGGCTCACACAGCTACCTGCTTTTTATCAGAAATTTATAAATTTTTAAGGGGCTCCCTAAGATTCGAGGCACCAGCTAGTATATCCACAAATACCTCTTAGACGTCTTGCATTATGGTAGAGTTGTGACAGTGTGTGATGGGAATCAGAGCCAAGGTGGGTATTATCAAGTTCTCACTATTGTTTTGTTACTTCTCCTGTGGTGCTGTACTAAGAGAGTCCACAGGTACATGAGGCATGGGATGAAGAAAAACAGCATCAGATCCCAGAGTCTGGGAAGTTGAGGTTGTGACTTTTTTGTTGGTTTGATCGTGTGTTTTTTTTTTTATCGGCGCTCTCTTTGACAGTGGTGGCAAGGACCACAGACATGTAACAACTGCTTGCCAGAGTTCAGAAATGAAAAGAAAGGCAGGACTGACCAAAACATCTCTTTAAACAAGTCAGTAGAAGCAGCACTTTCTCAGACGGCAGGCAAGGGACTGAAACCCAAACACCATACATCCATGCATTTCCTTCTTTGCTTACACCAGCCCTGCTAGCCCTTCCCTCTTCATAGCTGAAGGCATAGAGGAAGCACACCCAAAGCACCCCAATGACAACCTGTTACCCCCACGTCTCTGGTTTAAGAGAAGAACACCCCCCCCACACACACACACACCTTGTTCACTATAAAGCCATTGTTATCAGCTCTTACTATGAATGAACAGCTTGTGCCATCACCAGTCACAGAGCATTCTTTGTGGTCTCTCTACACAAAACACAAAGCGAGGCAGGACTCACTGTGGCATTTTGCTCTGTAAATACACACACAGCCTTTTAAAGAACGCAGATTATTTGCATGCTAAAAGTTAATGTGTCTGTTAATTTCTATTTAAAATCTTCTGCTATAGCCTTTCAGTACAAACCAGTTATGGCCCATGAAACAAAGGTGGCTGCCAACCACAAGAGCCAAATATGTACTGGAAATTGATTATTTACTTGGCAGTCTCAGCAGTGGCTTTACTATCAAAGCAATTGAATCAGTTTAACTGCTTTGGATACTCAGTAGTTCTGACTGTATCACACACATGGCATTTGGCATCCCTGTGTCACGCTGCTGCGTCTTCCCCATCTTCCCACCACAAGTACCATGTTACCAAACCCTTCTCCAGGAAAATACTTGCAGGTGCAAACATCAGCAGTTACCCTGGTAGTCTAGCTTAGAAAGCACTTAAAATAAGGATTTTAACTGTGCAACTGCTCCATGCTGGGCTCACAGGTCAGGAGGGAAGGTTAGTTTACAGGCTCTTAAAGATCCGCTCTGCAGCATAACCCTGACAAAACTCTCACCATAGCCAAAACAAGTCAACATAGTATGAAACAAAACCCCTAATAAGCAAATACTCATACTGACATTTTCTGTTCTATCAGCCCATGCCTAACATATACTAGCATACATGTACATCATTCCACTCAGCAGCAGAAGGAAAAGGTAAAAGCATAAAGAAAGGAAAAACCCTGAAGAATCTGCTGGGAACACAAATCCAACTGCAGAGACTGCAATTAACAGCACGCTGCTCCCCAGAACTGTTGTTCCCATTACTCATTGAAGTTACACTATCAGAACACAACTCCACCAAATATTTGATTTTCCGCCCTTCCTTTATTTTAATACACTATACCTACTTACTGCCTTTCAAACTGCATAGTCCTCCCTGTAACTTCAAATATTTGCAAACACCTCCATGTCATTTTAGGCATCATACAGAGAAGCCTTTGGCTTTTCCCTTCATGAGATTCCAAGGTTGTTACACTCCCTGTGCATTACTCAAAGCAGAAACTGTCCTAGAAGGACCATAGCACCTACATCAGCAGAATGGATGACTTCTCTTTCCCAATGACAAATGTTGTCCAAAAGTAACGCTTAGTTTTTAAGCTATTGTATCCCACTGCAAACTCATCTATGATGTGCTACTGACTGTCCTTCACTACTTACTAACTCTTTCCAAAATTTCTCCCTCTTGGGCGTGTTTCAGGTGATTTTTCCTTAGTGCAGTAATTTTCTCTCCTATATTCTCATTGGAGAACGACAGGTAAGAGATTAAGGAGTCTTGCAGGGGACCCAGATCTGAAAGCAATTACCCATGTGAGCCAGGAGCAAGCCTCAATCAGCCCAACCAACTTATCGCTCATGCTGGGATGTCTAACACTGTTACATGTCATACTTTTCTCAGCAACAACTGATGAGAGAAACTATAAGAATTTAGCCTCACTAGTTTTATGTGCCACCTTGGTTAGTAGAGACTTGACCTTGAGTAGCCCATGACTTAAGATAGGATATTCAGTTATATCAAATTCATCAAATTGGAATTTTTTTGCACTGTTTTTAAGCACACAATGCTGATCCCCATTAAAGTACCCAGCTAAATGGAACCTGTGTATTTGATTGCATTGCACACAGCTCCCATATTCCACACAACTCCCCTAATGAATGCCCTGTCTACCAAATGAATCAAAATCCCACCAGCTCTAATGGGTGGCATCAGTACCTTCGTGTTGCTTCAGTACCTTCGTTTTCAGCAACATGTCACAGTGTTTTCCATGTTAGTAAATGAGGGTCTATTGACCACAGAATAGAGATAACCTATTGACCACAGTATGGAGATTATGACAGATTCATGTATGTCACAATAATTTTGTTCTGGATCATTTTTTTTCCAAAAAATTTGGAAATGGTCGACCTATGTGACTATCACAATACGTCTAATGTCTTGCTTAGGAGACCTAGTAGAATAGACATGAAAGAAGAGCTAGCTCACACAACTGGTGCAAGTATTTCTGTTCTACAGGGCAACACTACACTGCTTTTGTTTAAGAGCAAAAAGAAAGACAGCATTTCCATGCCTTACAGAGGTGGCACAGACAGACAGCAAGATCCGGTGACACAGAAAACTACACCAGTCACCAATGTCCAGCTCCTAGCAAGCAATTTATCCCTCTTTCACTCTAGCTTTCAAATGAAAGGTGCCTGCTCCTTCTGAAGTTACTGGATTGTGTTCAGACAAGAAAGTTAAATTACACAAGGAGTACCTAGAATGCTTCATCACAAAATCAATGAGCCTTATTTTAACTTTGCTTTCTTCATCATAACTTACATACATGCACGCTGATCTTTGAAAGCTTTTGTTCAGTAAGAACACAATTTCAAAAAGCTACTGCTGCCTCAAGGAAAACACTGAAATATATTCTAAGAGAGAAATAATTTTATTTATCAGCCATTTTTCTTCCTCACCTCTTTGCTATTTAGAATATTTGCATGCAAATGGAATCTTTATTTCCCAAGAGTTCATCAGCTGCTACGATATAATTGCCATGGATACCAATTGTATGCAATACTGTGAACATATGACAGAAGGATGAGGAATAAGGAGAGAAAAATCAACTAGCTGCTTTATTCTTTGGCTGTGCTTTCAGGTAACTCCATCAACAAAGCCTAAAGCCTTATCTAATCAATTCATCACTCCCACACAAATGCACTACTCAGACCTTCTTCCTTCTAAGTCCTCTGGGCAATAACATCCCAACTCATTTAAACCTGTCCAGTCTTGCTAACATTATTTGTGACTCGGTGAGAACAGGACTCAGGACTTCAGAGCATGATAAAGACAAAAGTTACTTTAATTTACAATTACAATTTTTTAGCTTAACTCTACATCTTGCTATTCCAGAACGCTAAACAGATTTCATGATTTTAAAAAAAGAAAAACAAACCTTAGTATCAATTTTGTAAAATTAACATAAGCAAGTTACAGGTTTCAACAAAATTTGTCTGTGCAAGGGAACTGTTGAATCATGGCCTGAACCTCTGATTGATCACCTGAGGCGAGCAGAGTGAGCCATGGGAGCACAGGTGAACGCAATATACCTATGTGACCAGAAAGGGTGGAGCCTGGCTGCACCTCTCCTAGGCTCCATTTAAAGCTGACTACCAGTGAGGAAGGATCTCTCCCTGAAGATCGCTCCTCTTGGAGTTTTTTTTCTGCGAGCTCAGGACATGGGTAATCTTTTCCATTCATTTCTGATTATCCCTTTCCAACATGATAATCTTTACAGCTATACGCTCTCTAAAGACCAGCCTAACTTCCCTGCGTATCTGTTAATTATACATCTGTATACTCAATTATGCATCTAGTAATGAGGAAAGAACTAATAGAGATAATACCAAGATATAAAATATTTGTTACAGAAGTAGGAACTGCACTTCAATGCTATGTACCCGCACAGCCAAACAAAGCTTAGTTACTTCCCAGCCTGATGTGGATTTTGATATGTCTTATTAAAAATAACTTCAGAATGTTACCTTCAGTTTGAAGGGCTAATAAGTGGATTTGGGTAAACATCTTTTCTCATTTCATAACTGTATTAAAATATCTTTCAATTTGGCTTGACCGGACTGTGACCCAGGGACTTTGCTTCAGCTCAGATGAGAAGCAAATGGTGGAATGAGTGGGCAGGAAGACTTGAAGCATCAGTTCATCCCAGGAACTGTGTTGCTTGCAGACAAGTCCTTGCAAAACTTTGATGTAAGGGTTATGTTTTACCTATAGAGATGCACGTAGATGGGTCATAACTACAAAGCTCTCGCTATTACCTATGATCCCTCACCCCAAATTCAAGGAAAAATTCCTGTTTCACAGGGAATGAAACGTGCTCAGTCAAGCCAGGAATTCTGGCCAGTCAAAGGCAGGGCTGGGAGTAGAGCTACAGAGTGAGATCCTAGAGAGCCAGCCCTGCTGCAAGGTTGAGCCATGGCAGCCAGAAGCAGCTGGAACCTCTCACCCATCATGTTCGTCCAAGCCCTGATCCTGCCTCTGTAAGCACCTGTGAAGTCACTCCCTAGTTACACTTTACAACTGAAGTCAGACCTCTGTGCCAGGTGTGGGAGCCCTGGCCAGCACCTCTGAGTCCTCTGTGCTTTTGCTTTTTGTTTTCCCCACACAGGCAAAAATGACATGCTGAGGGCCAGCCACGAGGCTTGCAGGCTGCTGCCTTGTGAGCTGTTCAGGACTGAGAAGAAATGGATGCTAACTCTTAGCACAGTCAGGTGAACAGAAATTAAAGCTGGCACAGACAGCTCAGTGCAACAGTAGAGTGGGGTGACAGAGGCAGAGCTCAGCCCCCAGAGTAGGCAGTGTCCTGCAGTTTCCTGCTCACCTCCTAGAAATGGAAATCTAGGTACACACACCTTACAACACAGGGCCAGTGCTCCAACTATGCATTTTTTCTGCTCCTTTTCTACCTCAGTAGCCTTGACACTATGTCTGAGCTAGGTATGAACTTTAAAAAAAAAAAAAAAAAAAAAAAACTTTGCTCATCTGTCAAATCTCATTGCCTGACATCAAGGAGATCAACCTGCCTTCCTAAAGCACAACTCCTGGCTCTTTCGAGAGACTTCCTTTTTCAGACATTGGTCTCCTAAGCTCCTCTCCACAGCCTGTCTCCCCTGCTGCATCCTTCAACAGATATTTTCAAATCAGAACAGACAGCCCATATAGGCTGACATGCTTTTTCCAGCGCTCGCTGCTCACGTCTGAGCACTGCAACCAATCTGCCTGCGCTCCCAGGCAGCACCGCAGTGGCAGCAGGGACAAGAGGTGTCTGCTACACGTGTACAGGTATGCACTTGGAGAGGACCATTTTTCTGCAGTCAGTAAAAATAACATGGGTGAGGAAGCTCATAAACATTATTGCCATAACTTTGAGCACCAAGACTAAAAGGATTTTATGGAAAAAAAAAAAAAAAAAAAAAAAGTAGTAAAAGGAAACAACAAAAAAGAGAGAAAAAGCCCCACCAAAAAAAAAAAAAAAAAAATCCAGACATTATTAGAGTCTATCTTGCCTTTTGGAGATTTTCCTGTAGAAAGAAAACACGTTCAAGCATGAGTGCATGACCTACTCTCTCAAACACAAAATTCTCAGAAACATCATCCATAGATAATCCTTCCCCACCTAAGGTGAAGTCAGTCAGTTCTGCATGCATGATGCTGCTTTAACCTTAGAAAGCAGTTGAAATAAAACAAATATGGTGAAGCTCCAACACTATACAGCTATTTTTACTTCCAGGAGATACCCATAGGGAGAAACCCACAGGGAGTTTCAAGTGACAAGATGGTGACCTGAAACAGCTCTCCTCCACTCTTCCTCAGCCTATTTTCCTTCCACATGGGATATGTAAAACAACACCTTAGTTACATCAGTCTAAGCTAAAAGCACGTTTAAAATCAATTCATGTAACGCACAGCCTTTACTCGAGGGCAGAATCCAGAATCAGAATATTTATTACTGAGCTGTAAAGCTGTGTTTTTGCAGCCTTTGTCAGAAAGGCGTTGTTAGAATGCCAATAGGGATGTCAGACTCCATCTGTAGACCTCAGGCCAGAAAAGGATGTGAGCACATACCAGCTTTAGACCCACTGACTTAAAAGATAGTTAAGCACATATTTTACACCCTGTCATGAGCAGGAACTGTACAGCCACCTTAGCTGCAAGGGGAATACACACTGCAAAGGACAGTTACAGCCCTTCTCATAATCTGAGCACCAATCAACAGGAAAGCAAAGGAAGTGGACAGAAGCAAACAGTGGGACATAATGCAGAGTGCTCCATTAAGGCTCTTTTATAGCCTATTCCCACAGCCCCCTCCCCCAAGCCAAACATATGAAGGTACTGTCACATCAAGGACCACCCCAGACATCAGCCACCTTATTGCAGGCTTCAGTCAGTCCTACTGGGTGCAGGACTCCACAGGCCCATCCTCAGGAACCAGCATCCTGCTGCATGCCATACAGCCCCTCTTGCTCCTGTCTTTGCAAGTCCCTGGAGAGACCTCAGAGCAGATGATGGGAGTTGCAGGAAGAGACACTGAGGACGCAAAAGAATAAGAAGCGGAGGAACAGGCAGCACTCAAAGCACACACCTGGAACCACTGCTCCAGAGGCAGCTGGTTAGTTTTATTTCTGGAGAGATGCTGACTCTCAGTGGGAGCAGTCAGCCTCTCTCACGTACCACCAGGTTCCCACCTGCACTCAGCCTACACAGCATTCACTGTGCTTCTACTAACCAACCATGCAGGTACTCTGCAGCGACCTCTTAGCAGCAGGCACACTAAGGCTGTGAATTTCAAAAGACAATAACCCTAATTAGCACAAGAGAAAGGTAGATCTTCAGGGGGAAAAGAAGAAAAAAAAAAGGAAGAAAGAAAAACCCCACGACACTATTATTCCCTAATTACTTTGAAAAGCTCCTTCAGTTCAGCACAGAACAGCCTCAGCTGCTCAAGATCTCCAACCTTTTTCTTACTAATCCTATTTGCCCAAATCACAGTGAGGTCCGTTCTCCTGTTTCAAGACAGCTTCCTTTGGCCTCGAAGCACCCAACAGATAACACAGCTCTTCAGGGACCACAAGTCCTTTTCTCTCCTCCTTTCATGCTCAAATTTCAGCACCCTAACACAGATTTGTTTTCCTGCCGAGAGCCTTCTGGTCTCCTTCTGGTCTACCCCTTCCCTCAGGCGGAGCCTCCAAACAACAATTAACACTTTTTCAAGTCGTTTCCACACCGAACTACTTTCTGGATGTCCTCTTTTGATTTGTTTTTGTTTTCTTCTCAGATAGGCAATGTTAACAGCAAAGGCTCATTTCTTACAGAGCAACTTCCCCAATTGTCACAGAAACATGCCTTCCCCGTAAGATTTGAAACCAGAAAGAATAAACACGATACATATATCCAATGTAATTACGCACAGCCGTTTCTGAAAAAGGAAACGCGAGTAGCACAAAATCCTAGCAACCGAACGTGGATCTCTCGAAAACTCATCAGCTTCTCAAGGAATAAGCAGGAGAACCACACCAGAAAACACCAGATGCATTATTAGTAGTATCTTCACAACAGCAAAAGTATTAAAGTGCCACATTGTTTACAACGCAAAACTGAAATTTTAATTTTAATCAGCCCTGTTTACCCAGCAACACTGTGATTAGCAGAGCTGATTGAACAGTTGAGGGAAAAAAAGAGGAAAAAAAAGAAATGCCACGTAGAAGACTGCACCGAGCTGCACAACCAACTGAAGAACACAGCGAACCACGGAGCAAAGCAGAACACCACCGAAGGGATGATCTGAACGCTTTTTGTTCCCCCTGTTCGGTGCGAGGAGCCCTACAGAACTGGAGTACGCGTTAGGTGAAAGCAGTGAAGGACTGGGGAGGTGAGAACACGGAGTGGGAAATCCCAGGAAAGAGCGGGCAACTGTTTCTTTATGATGCGTATTTGGTGGCTGAAGCACATTACTCTCACTCCCTTTAGGGCACCGTTTGTTAAGAACACTGTAAATAACGCTAACAACTAAAAATCCAGCGCACCGAGCTCGATTTTTTGTCTCATGTTTAGATGAGAGGGAGCACGAGGACAAAGGCCTGATTTTCCAGCGCAACCTTCAACAAGCCCAAGAAACAGCAGCTCTCCAACCCAACTCCTCTAAAAAGTACAAAACTCAGATAAAAGCACAGAACAAGCCCCAGACTCACAGTCTGTCACCCTTTGTCACCCTTACCTCCACGTAGCGCTGCCTCCCTGCTGCAAGACTCGCTCCTCGCCGGCCGTAGCAGACGCCCTCCCCGCGGCGCGCCTCCATCTTATGCCACCAGCTCCGCACGCGCTCACCTCATCAGCTCCTCTCAGGTGCGGCCAAGCCCAGCCTGATCGCTGCTGCAGGCCGAGCAGCTGAAGACCCCGTGCCTCGTCACGCTTCACCTGCGCCAAGTCTCCCAGCCCCCCGCTTCAGAATTTTTACTTTTTGCTTGTTCTCAGCAAAGTTAAAACTCCTGCAAGACTCTTTTCAGCAGCTGATGAACTACCGCAGGTTCCTGAGTTGTATGTAGAGCTTTCGGTCTGAGTGATGCACCAGAGGAGCTTTCACTGGCAGTTTTTATATGCTGTTTTGGAAATCGGAATGATTATGCTGGTCACAGTATAGTTTTTGTTCTGTATGTGAAGATATTCCTCGTTTACAAAGCTGCAAAATGTTCAGTGTTCAGAGCTCCAAGGGCAACTGTTACACTGTCAAAATGCCCACCTTTGAAACCACGGTCAAAGTACTTCCCAGAGTCTCCTGTCAGCTTCCTGCACTGTATTTTTGAAACTGTGCCCTAAAAAAACCTCAGTCTGGCTGCCCGCCTTTCCTCTGGAGAGGTGGTTTTCCATAGCCATGCTGTTGGTAGCCAGGACTGGTCCTGTGAGGCTGTGTATTGGTGAATTGGGCTCAAAGGAAAGTGGCTGGTGATTCAAAATGGAGCCAGGGTTAACAGAAACATGATCAATTCCAGAAAGGGAAATCCTGCACCAGGAACAGAATAACTTCATGTAAGAGGACTGGCTGGGTGCACAATGGATGGAAGGCTCCTGGGTAGACAAGGACCAAGGTGGTCAAGATGACCAAATGCCTTTGCAACAGAGAAGGCTAATCACATAACAGGCTCTACTCAGAAGCACAGAGCCAGCAGGTTGACAGAAGTGAGTATTCCTGCTCCTCTATTCAACTTTTTTTTTTTTTTTTTTTAAAGACCACATCTGGAGTTGTGTAGTCTCTGAGCTCCCCAGACAGCGAGGAAGATGGTGAAGAAGTGGAGCATGTAATGTGTGAGACAGAATGAGAGCGGCATTCATTCAGCCTGCAAAGGTTGAAGGTGAAGGGAACCCAGCTTCTGACTTGAGCTATCTAACACATGGTTATGGATAGGAAGCCTCAACTTTTTCAGGCAGTTATTGCAAAAGGATGAAAGACAAGAGATGTAAGCAGCAGCAGCAGAAATTCTGACTAAAGAAAAAAAAAACAAAAAAACACAGTGTGGAGCAAGCACTTGGAATGGGTGACCAGAAAGGCTGCAGAATCCCCACACTTGAAGACATGCAAAAGTCAACAGGACAAGCCCTGAACAGCTGGTTTTAACTGATTGCCAGCTGGGATTTCATCAACAGTAGGACTAAATGGCCTCTAGTTGCCTTTCCATCATACGCAGTTCCATTTGTCTTGAACCTGAGCTTCAGGAGCAGAAACGAGTTTACTGTATTTGATGATTTTCACTGTTTGCTCTGGTAATTGACATTATTCTTTATCTGGAAGGCAAAGTGTTATCTCCTGGACTATTAAAAAAAAAAAAAAGACAAGAGATTTCTAGGCACACCTACAAACATTAAGGGTCAAATTTTGAGGATTTGTTCTAAAACATTAACCTCAGGCTAAGCACATGTTGTCTCAAGTGTGCGTGTGGGTTTAATAGAAAGGAAAAAAAGTTGCTCTGGAAGTTAGAGCTCCCAGTTGCTAGTCTGAATCAACTGAAAATTACCCTGACACGATACATATGTGGCCCTACCAGACTAAAAACAGTGATTGCAAGAAATATAAAATCCTACTGTACTCTCCAGAACTGTTCTTCTGTTATACAAGAACAGGAAAGTCCGATGTGTGCATCATTATAAAACCAGTGCATTCCTAGAAACACTTGAACTTTGCTTGAAACACCCCTTGAATTTTTATGTACATTTTCCATTCTCATTATCCAAGGCCTTACATAACAATGTTTAAATTAACCAGAATCACAATACGTACATATTCTAAGTCTGAACCTAAATCTATGAAGAAAACAGTGATTTTACTGCCAAAACCAAAATTTTGCAGCTTCTCTCCCCTCTGTCTTATTGTCAGAACAGTATAAGTAAAAATGCTTCTAAGTTCCAATTCAGACTAAAGACAAAGATGTGCACGAGCTGTTTTAGTGACATTTTATTAATGTAATGTTTCATTTTTCACCCTCACCCTCCACATATGTGCAAATTTCTTCTTCTGGCAGTGAGCCACAGAACAATTCTGAGGTGGAAAGCAGTTGTATAGAAAAAAAAAAAAAAAAAGGAGAATATCAGAAATTACTTTATAAATGGGCATATCTTACAATACATTACAGTGCTCCCTTTAGTAGCCAAATGTTTCACAAACATTACACTTTATGTAATATCACAAACACACAAAATATGCTTTGCATATGACTGCAAAAGCAGAAGCACTCTGGAACCAAGCACATGGCTTAAAATTATAATAATGAGTCTACTTCAATGTAGTAGATTTTAATAAGACTTTAATAATACTGGTATGAAGCCAAATTACATAACGTCCCAATATATGAAACAAAGCTTTTTCAGAGAAAATAGAAGCTCACTGTAGTATAACCACATTTTAGAAGAAAAAAAAAAAATCTAAAACAAAGCCATTAGGCATATTTAATTTGAAAAAAATCAAATTAGAGAAAATGAACACAAAATATATTCCCAGATCTCAAAATAAAATTAAAAAGGATATTATTTTAGGCAACATTTAAGAAATGAAAGTACTACGCCAGCACTGAGAAACAAGCTAACACCATAATAATTACCTCTTTTGGCTCAGATGTGGATATGGGTTGAGTATCTCCAATTTCTCTCAAAGGGCAAAAAAATGATTGAGTTATCTTACAGGTTAATTTTAAGACTGAACTGTGTTGGATCGCCTAGAATGAACTTAGACCAATCAACTAATTTCCTTCTATACCTGAAAACCAACTCCAAATAGGTGTCCCAAAGGTAAGAGAGAAATGATATACTCCTTCTAACCCCTTCAATTCTGGAGTCTTGGTGGAAAAAAAAAAAAAGAATTGAAAGGTCTCTAAAGCTTGCTCCAGCATCGACCATTCTCAGAACAACTTCGTGTCTCACCACTGCACAAGTGTAACAGTATTAGATAGCAGTTAATAGAAAAATCAACTTCCTTTTGTTGGGTAACACATGTAAAATACAATATATACTTTAATCTGTACAACCTTTTAAAACACTAGTGTTATGCAAGTTAGAAGATTGGTATTTGTATGGATAACACATTTTGTCATTTATTAGGATCAGCTATTTAGATCCACACACCCAATAGAGAGATCAACATATATTAGCATATTTGAATGTACTACTGGTTACTATAAGAACTGCTGTTTAACTGACTCTAAATCAGTGCTGACAGCCAATCAGAGCATGTGGTGATGAATGCAGCAAGAACCAGAACAGTTTTCTGTACATGGATTATATTGTCTCATCTACATTCCTGGACTTTTAAAGCAGATTTGATAAAGGCATTAAAAATTTTAAGTTGATTTAGATTCCACATGACAAGATGAAGTGAGAGGAACATTTTATGCCTTACATTTCTTAGAAGTCTGCTTTACTGTAGAAGCTATTAAAAAGTTGCAAGTAACTTCAAGATGAAAGGCATTAGCAGCTTTTTAGAGAAGGATAATCACAGTCTTCTAGAGATATAATGGGACTTAATTCACAGAAGTTTTTGACTTGGTCTGCTGTTAATTGAATCAAAGTCTATGATGATCTTGTTACATTTTGGCTTGAATTCCCTAAAATAAAGAAAAATACAGATATTAGTTAGTGAGTAGTTAAAACATTTTGCTTGCTTTAGCTCCAGCTGCATTTTTGACAGAAAAAACCCTCCTTGGGTTCACATAGTTTTCATCTCTGTGGGAGCCAATTATAGTGCACCACACTGCGAGAAACCTGGACAAGAAAGACTAAGACAAAAAAAGACACATGGGGAGGGTCAGCCTGTACATTCTTCGGCTATTGGAGTTCATAAATTACCCAGGAGTCAAAGAAGTTTTAACAACTTAGCTGCAGGTGGTAGCATCATGTTACCAAAGCTGAGATTTTTTTCAAATATTTCATACATACATGTATGTATACACACACACACACGTATTTTCATATACTATATATGTATACATGCATAGGTATATCTGTATGTGTATATACAAAATATCTGAAATGTATTTTGACAAATATTTTGATGGCATTTTTTCCCTACCACGTCTTCAAAGAACATTTTCAAGCTTTGCCTCTGTGTATTATTATTATTATTTTTTTTTTTGCTAGGGGAATAGATCACATTATGTACTGTACTGGGGAAAAAAACAAACTAGTTAAGAGGGAATAATTTAAAAATTGTAACTTTAAAACTATAAAATTAATACAGCCACAAATTGTTTCCTTTTATTATCATTAGAGCATCTGCTACAGCAATTAGCAAGGAAGGTATTTGGGGACTGAGCATATATTTTCCAGTCTACCAGTAAACAGAGGATTATGCAAATAGTGTGGATTTAGTGCCTAATTAAGCTCTGCAATTCAGTTCAAGAGATTCATTAAATACCACCTACATCTTTAATAATCAATACAAGAATAAAGAACAGTCAACACAGGAAAGCTCATGCTGCTGGGCACAGAAACTGACAGTCTATAATGTACTTTGTCCAGAACAGCAGTCTGAAATACAAGAAACACTTCTCACCCTGGAGAAGTTATAAGATTTGACTTGCAAGGGAATGATTTATGCTTCTTAGTCAAACAGTCTTAGTAGGCACAAAATACACTGAAGAACTAAAACTGAATTTCAAGTACGGCTATATTTTTTCATGGATGTTTCTCAACCCAGTAGGTACCTTTCATCATAAGATTTTATCTGTCAGAATTGTTATGTTTGCAAATTTTTCGAAGTCTTTATATTAATACTGTAAAACTTTTCAGAGTTGCAATGCCTTCCTGACCAGATAATTAGCTTCACCCACAGCATGTTATTGCTATCAAACTAGCTGTTGAACAGATTGTCTTTAGGTATCTCTGCCAGTGTCTTCAAAAACTATTCTTCAAACATTTTTCAGTTTCTCATTACTTTAAGGCAAATATTCCAGATTTTATACTTTTCTCACAAGAAATGCTGACCAAAGAAGATTGGACAGCTATAGGCACCAAGAATTAATTGCAGGTAGCTGATCTGATACCTGCCCAAATTGACTGCAACAAGAAGATACTGAACTTTCAATAGGTATCGTCAGGTCATCCTTGTAAAGTTAGTCAGTCATTTCAGTTACACACATAGGATAATTCTTGTGGTAAGGGACTCTAAGAACTCACCGGGAAGTCTAAACTACTCAAACCAAGGTCAGCAATGATTCTCCAAGTAAAACATAACAAACAAACTATCATATTCAAATTTCACTGGCAAATGAAAAGAAATTTTCTACTCAAAAAAAAAAAAAAAAAAAAAAAAAAAAAAAAAAAAAGTCCAGGAATGAAAAGGAATACTCCAATTGCGTGGGGGTTTTTTTCATACAAACATTATGAAATTGAACTTCAGCAACACATATGGGAAAGACAATGTTGCAACTGTCTGTCAACCCAGTATCTTTCACAGGTATACAGAGCAAGCCTGCTATCAGCGAATAAAAAGTTGTACAATGCAAAAGACGACACTTTTGCCCCAAAGTTAGCCTTTTCCACAATTTTCTTCCTTTCAGAAATAAAAACAAAGTTAATTGTAAGCTCTCTTACCTGTATACAATACCAGCTAAATCAAACATCCGCCGTGCCGCCGTCATTTCAATAGAGTCATGATACTTGTCAGACATATAAATCACTTCCTTTATGCCTAGAAAGGTCATTAAAAAAAAAAAAAAAATGGAATTCCATGGGAAAGTAAAAAGTAATGACATAAAAACTGGTACACAAAATCAGAAAAGACAGCACTCACCCACATACTTTAGAACTCTAAGCAGAAGTGAACCATAAAGTTTGTACATGAAAATAAGTCTGTGTAAGGTAAAGCTGTTTGGGAAGGCATTTTTCTCAGACCATTAGAAAGTGTTTTCCCTGATTTCACCTAAGTTCACATCAGAAGACCAGATCCAAAAACTTGCAGGGAAAACCTCAAGGCAGATGGAGTAGAAATAAAGCATTTTTGCAAAAAGCTGTTGAAAACTTGTCCCGTTACCTAATATAGATGAAATTCCTCCCAAAGAACCCCAAATCTCAATCCCCTTCCAAACTCATAGCTATAAAAGGATGCTTTTTTTTTCTCCATTCAATAAGTAACTTTCAGTTCCAAGTTTCATAAGCACATATTGCCTCAAACTGTGGTATGATGACGCACACAAATTAACAATTTGTGCCCTACTTACAGTAGAAATATAAAGGCTGACCCAAGAGACATTCCAGACCTAACGTCATCTTCCTGTATTTACCAGGTAACATAAATATCAATGCTATTTTCTGCTGACCTAAGTGCATAAGGAAAAGGATGAGTGACTACACCGAGAACAAGCAGCAAGCCTACCTTGGAAGACCACTTGATTTTTATTCTGTAAATAAGAGAAATGTAGCACAAATACAAAATGTCACTTTCCACCTTCACCCCTCTTCACTTCAAGCCTTACAGACCAAAAAAAGTACTCCATTTAGCTACTTTTTTTTCTTATTTTGTTCTTTCTGACGCCCATTATGGCAAGAGGAATATTCCTCAGAATAGCAATGTATGCTAAGACTGCAAGACTTTACTCAATGCACAAAACATAAGCTTTGCTTAAGCAGAGATGTTCATTGGAACGGCGGCCTATTGGAAGGTGCCTGATCTGAAAAAAAAGCAACACATTTAGGCCAGCACACTTTCTGCAGTGGCACAGATTTATAACAATTGTAATAAAAGACATAATTAAAGTAGGATCATAGCAATCTTGTGACATTTATGAGCAAAGATATTTTAAAATCTTCAAATATCTACTATGCATCACGTTCAAATTAAAATTTCATGTATATACTCCCAACAGACCTTTTGTCATGGCAGAAGTTTATTTCTTTCTGCCCTACTCTATTCAGTGTCAGAGCACAGTAAAATTGACAGTAATTATATGCAAAGCCTGTGTTGTTCTTTGGCAGCTCCTGGTCTAAGAAGTTACAAACCTAAATTAGAAGCACGCTTAGAATCACAGAAGATGCAATTAGCACTGGAAAAATTTGGCACCATTCAGATGCAAAAAAAAAAAAAAAAAAAAAAAAAGCAACCCCAACCCACAAGTAGCATCTTATGAAGTTGACAGTGCAATTAATTTAGATCTAACAGCAGCAATTTAACATCAGATACATCCATGATACTGATGAGAAAGCAGCACTGCAACACTGACGAATCAGGCTGGCAGTACTCCTTACCTGCCTGGATGATGAGCTTTGCACATTCATTACATGGAAATAAGGCAACATACATGCTGCACCCTTTCACATCAGCTGAGTTTTTGTTCATGATGGCATTCAGTTCAGCATGGCACACTGATTGGAAAAAAAAAACCAACAGAACGACAATTCATAATATCATTCATTAAAATAAATCAGTCAAACTAAAATTAAAGTGTTACATCCTTTCAAAGGCAAATAGCTTGCACAGCTTGTCATAAAGGGTAGAGGAAGAAATAAAAGCAGAAATACCAAGATCAATGAAGGTCAATTGTTCTGACCGGGCTGCTGATTAGTAATGATATCATTAAGCACATTAGCATTGCCATTTGCTAACACCTATAGCAGGCAACAAAGCCGTAGGCTGTGGGCCAAGTAGTTGCAACCACCCTAAGTGAAGCAATATCTCACAGCTTCACAACTCTCTGGAGTATCTAATTGCCAGTATAAAACAGCTCATTTATGTGTTTACATGCACAGATAGGAACATTCTTATGGTTATTAAGAGCACACTATGCGCTCTTAAAGGCAGGAGAATCATGAAGTAAAACTGAGCAGCTCTGTCCTCTGGGTCCCAGAACTGCTCAGTACTGCTGCATGATTCTCTCACCCCAAGAATACACAAGACACACTCAACCATAAAAACGTCCCAGCTTTAATATTAAAGCAAGTTTACTGCTCATTAAAAGGTGCCAGACTTCCCAAGCAAGAAAGCAAAGTCCTCTATTTCTCCATGGATTTGAGATAGGCCAGGTAACAACAGACAACTCTGCCTTATTCCTCCATTACACAACAGCTCTTCTGGTCAGATGGCGACTGAGGGTTCAACTTGTTATGCTCTACACATCAGTACAACATGGAACGTGTTTCAGACAAAGGAGAAGAGAGCTCAGTTTAGGTCATCCACCATGAACTTCTGAAGAAAACCATTAGGAAACAGGATCTGTGCTACAACTTTCTGTTTACACCTAGGAATGTCAGCAAGTTGCAGAATGTATTCATCTGTCTACTGAGAAACTGTCTGGTGCCATGACAGACGTTGTAAACAGGCATTCAAGTGTGGCTCTGAGCTCGGCCAGAGACCTGTGTGTACAAACAACACCAAGCACAGGTTTTGAAGAACAGATTAAAAAGAAATAGAAGAAAAAAAAGGAAAAAAAAGTCTTCCTCATATATGGGAAAATTAAAACAGGGAAAGTTATGAGCACAAGTTCATAATATAGTTGCAACTATACACTGACCCCTGTGTGCATGATCTTGCCACACGAAGAATAACTGAGTGCTGCACTTTCAGCATGCAGGAATCCTTATTGAATGGAAATGTTTTCCGTATGTGCTAAAGGTCTACATGGAACGTCTATGTAACAGCTAACGTGCTATAAATTTACAGCCTAATATACAGCACACAAACTTTCCCATGTAGGCAAGTCACTAAGGACCAAACACTTACTAAAGAAAGCTCAGTATCAACTTAGACAAGCTGCCCCCAGAATCACTATAATTACACTGTTCGCATATCCTCATAAAAAGAAAAGCCAGAAACCAACGTAAAAATAGGAAAGTAATAACAGCAAAGGAAAAAATAAACGGTTTGTTACTATTATTTCTACTACTATGATAATTGCGTCACACTGTATTTTAGACTTGTACCATCAATTATACAAGATATAAAAGTATAGCAACTTTTAAACTTTGAAAACCCAGAAAACACTTTTAACTTCAAATATATTACTCAGTTACATTAATTTTATACAGCTTTCAAAGGAATAGCCACAGAATTATTCTTCTGGGGTTACAGAAGAGTAAGGGTAAAACAGCACCTGGAACTTGGGTTTGGTGACTAGACAGAGCCATCCCTTTCCAGCTTCTTTGAACAACGGGCTTATATTCCAGGCAGTTGTCTCAAAGGCCTCCACAAAAGAAAGAAGGATGACAGAATGTTTTCAAAGGCTCACAGAAGTAAATAAATAAATAACCACCCTAATTCCTTCAGCAAATATTTCTACTTTACTAAAACTTAGAAGTCCTCAGCCACAAACACAGACACAGTGTTAGTACCACTGTAACTTTCCTCCTGCACTGATGAGAAATAGCCTTCTAGAAACTACAGACTTCCAGACTTTCAACAACAAACCTCTTCCAAGCAAAAACAATTTCAGGGCAAAAATAACTTATAAAAGATAATCAGCCGGAGTGAGGGAGGGAGATATTTTGCCTCCTGTCTATATTAACACAATTTGAAGTTAAAAACAACTACAACTCTCTAGAGTGAAAAGAGAGACAAAGACGACACAGAGATGATAATGTGAAAGAAGCAATCATCTCAAGACAAAAAGCATTGGAATCTCCAGTGAAGCCAACAGGATTTAGTTTCAAAAACCAGAAGAGGTGAACTTTTCATGCACACTGTAGCTCAACCAAATATTCCTTAAAGCACAAAGTAGTAGGAGACTGAAGATTCACATTGATTAAAGGAGTCCTTCCTTCCAGTACTTTTTACGCCCCTTGTTTACTGGGCTATTAATAACAAAACCATTCTGGCTCAGTAGTTTGAACTTGGAAAACTATTCTGGGGGATCTATTATTTTCTGTGTCTTTGTTTTATACATTTCCCTAGATACCTGCTTCTGGCACCTGTAAGAGATAGTAGGTTAGATGGTCCATAATAAGGTACAGGCATCAGACAGATATTTTCAGGTTTTGTCCCATAGGTCTTCACTCCCTCTTCCTCATTCTTCTTTCTCTAGCAAATAGGCATTTACTGTTGATCCATTTATAAATAAAAAAATTGTATGGATAACAGATTACTTTACAGACCTGACCAACTTTGTAGAGAGTATTACTTAAAGAGACAAAAGTCAAATCCAGATTTCAAAATCCCTAACTGTAATGACAAGAGTAGTTCCCATTTAAGGTGACACAAAGTTTTCTAAACCATTAAGAGCTCCAGCTACTATTAGTAAAATATTGTTCCCTCTCAGACAGTAAGTCACTAAAAGAAACCTTGCACAGGTTCATAGTGTTCAGAAATCTGAAAGCTGTTTATTTAAGCAGGCCATTAGAACTAAAATTTTTGCAATACCCTCTGGGGACCCCCAGTTGTTTAGTATTATTTTTTTAAATAATATTCACATATAGTTAACGTTATATTAGGTCTATTAGGTCTTGAAGATTGGTTTCTATGCTGGAAAAGTGGCTTGAAAAGTATTCTCTAAAGACTTCATTAGCTGAAGAAACAATCATGCAGTAATACAGTGTGTCCTGTGACATTTCCTTCACCTAATACAATGTGCATGAGAGGGGGGAAAAAATAGAGGACTGATTAATTTCTGGTAGTATTAATTCCTACTTGTGTTTCTATCTTTTCTTGCTGCATATCACTTTTATTGCATATTAGGTAATGCTCGTCCTTAAACCTACCCGCAAATAAGAACCCCCCCCCCCCCACTTACCCTACTGACAGTCATTTTTCAGTATTAAACACTTACCATGAATATGTTCTTCCTGACTCGCAGTGTTCAGAACCACTCTTTCCACCTTCTAAGACTGTTCTGATCAGTGATTTTATAAGAACCACTAGAATTACCCAAAATGTTTATTAATACTGTGAAAAGGCTTACGAGGCTTGATGAAGAGCTTGGAGTATGGACCACTGTAACATGTTATATTTTAAACAGAAATCAAAGCAAAGGTTCCAGGAAGCGACCTTTCTATGTAGCTAATTACTCACAAAACCAGACCAAGAATTTGGAGAATTCACGCACTAAACACGGTGTCACATTTAAAGGAAATACACTTCAATGCATACAGTGTCACGCAACATGTTCTGACTTATTTGTTAACGTAAGATTTTCTACTGCCATGTTAACCAACTTGACAAACCCATGACAAATGTACGGTACTGGCAAGGCGTTCTGCAACATAAAGCTGGCACAAAAACGCATACGGGGAGTTATGTAATTTCACCCTCTTCTTTTCAGTCCTTTGGTAAAATCTTCACCTTGTTTTTGCCCCTTGTCCATCCCAACTTAGTCCAAGCTCTACTTGCCTGCTACCCTCTACTCACTGCACCAATGCTGGACACAGCAAGGATGCAGAAGGCACTGAGGAATTACTGAAAAGCACCTGGAGTGACAGCGCCTGGGGACTGTGGTTCAAACTATAGAACGATGCCAATTTTATTTCAACCTTTGTGAAAGTGTGGGGGGTGGATGCTGCTCACTACACTAGTGGAAGATAGAACACTGACGTTGGGTTGATGCTGCTCACAGCTATTTCTGCTGGCTCCTTCCTGCTTTTTTGCTCTAAGAGCAGTTGCTGTGGTCAGGGCAAGAAGGCAAGGTTAACATGAACCAGATTTCATCGGAGCCTTAGCCTTTTCAGACTGCAGTCAGGAAGAGGGAACAGCCCCACCTAACTAATTTGTTCTGTTAAAAGAGAACTGGGAAGTGAATATGGGGACTACCCAGCCCATTTATGAGCAGCACATAAAATCTGCTTCCCTGCCTGCTCCCAGCCTTTTGCAGAACCTGAAAAGCAGTAGCTAATCCAATCCATTCTTATCATAGTGCTCCAAGATTGCACTAATCTCAACAGAGCACAGGGCTGTTTCTTAAGTGGCAAGTAGAATAAGAGAAATTATTTCAAAGTTCCCAAATTTCTTAAGACATTTTGGTGTACGACGCTAGAATTAGAAAGAAATCCAGGCAGGACAAGAGAGTGAGAGGCTGTAGGTGGAGAGCATCTCCTATAGATCCCCATTCCAGTTGAAGCCTCGGCTTTGCACTGCCAGTTGGAGAGAGTGCATCACACTTCTTCATAGTGCCTTATCAAGTTTTATGCTGTCAAAATAACAGCTTCTACAGAAGTAACATTTGCCTGAATATCTTCAAGCGTTCATCTCTTTAAAAAAATTGACGAAAAGCTCATAATCCTAACACAACAAAATGTTGCTAACAGTTTGTTTCATTTTACACAGCAGGTACTGTTCAATTAGAGTATACTTTCTGCCACGGCACATATTTTATCGTTTCTGAACCTGTATAAATATTTGTAAGCATATTTACTCAGTATTTTCTCTATTGCTTAGAGGTTTCTATATTTGCCAGTCATTTTAATTTAAAACCCTCTTAATTAGAGACTGGTTGTCAAATAGATGTTCTTAGATTACAGTGGAGACAGAGGGCGTAACAGGAGCATAGCAACTAGCATCAGTAGTAAGACATTAATAGGAGAAAAATGTAGTATTTTAAATGATCAGTGAGAAGAAATAATGCATCATCAAAGCTTTGCATTCATCTAACAGCACAGGGGGCACTCACTTTTGACTCCAAGCACCAGAATTTTGCGTAATTATTCAGAAATTCCCGTACACTGTACTGAGCACAAAGCTTTAGGAAGAGCTTTTAATAACATCTCAGTGAAGTGGGTGTTCAAAACTAGCTTTCTATTTCTCTAAGGTGCACAGAAACATCCCCATTTCTGTCACTGACTGGCAGCCTGGAAAGAACCAGTTCCCACAAAGCAACAAAAAGCAGCTTGATTTTCTGCTAAGAAAAACAGCGTTCAGCAAAACATTACCTACTTTCTAAAGTAACAAAGCTATACTACTAACCTGTTCAAGTATATTGCACAGCTCAAAAGAAAAGGTTTAATTGGCTTCAAGATTCTCATAGGGAATGCAGAGTATCAATATGGGTGATTTACGTCATGATTCCTGTAGCATCCAAACAGCTTGCAAACATTTGCATCCTCTTAGGTAAAATGAGCACTACCTAGCATTTTCATGCCTTCTTTCAGTAGCAGCTCAGGTTACATTTAGATAAGGGTAAAAATAATTTTTAATCAAGCACAGCCCTTTCTTTAACATTGCACTGAGCAGAAGTCACACTTCACAGTGCAGGCGAGATATGTACAATGTATGCTATATTGTGGCAAACACAGATAACTGAGACAATTTCAAGCCAATAGGACTCAAGATGTAGTAAAACGTAAGACTGACAGGATTCATTTAGCCTTAAAACAAAAGTTCAAAAGATCACTGTTATCAGTAAGTGCATGGGCGAAGAGGGAAAGGAGGAAGAAGGGTTGATGGCACTTACTAAGAAAAGCTGAAAGAACAATGCTAGCATACTCAAGAATGTATAAAACCATTAACTTAGCATAGAAATAAGAAGTTTTCTAGCTATAAAGCAGTGAAACTGATCAGAGCTGTGGGGTCAGTGTATCCATCTGTTCTGCTGAAGCTCAATAAATTTATTACAGGATCACCTAACACAGCTCTGCAAGAATAGCCTCTGGGTCCAATCCCCCGCTGCACCTGTAACACTAAACACAGACAGGGCCAGGGATGACCCTTGGCCCTAAGGCCAACTGGCACATGCTAGTTCATGTTCATTTGCTCGGGTGTCCATCAGCATTACATAGAACTTGGGCCACACAGCTCCACATCTCAAGAGTCCCAGGGCAGCACACATTTATTTTGTATGTTTCAGTTCAAACTGCATAAAGAAATAAGATGACTTTTTTGCAGCCCACCACAATGGTACTTTCACAGCATGAAACAAAGCATGCATTGCCTATCCCCCAGTATGGCCTGAGGGAGGGAGGAAGGTTAAGCATACTGTCTCAGCAGGCTTTGCACAATAGGACAAGAGTTTTCTTACAGTTCTTTTTCCACCCTGCACTCTATAGCAGCCTTTGAGGGAGCCACTCGGGGCAACACCTAGGCTTTGCTCTGGAGACAGCCCTTCGGAGCGGTCCAAAAAACACAGAAAGCGAGCTGATGGCTATGCTAAACTAATGCAGCACTTAAAACAGCACTGAGATCCAACCTCAGCCCTTTTCTGTAGCAGTGCAGATGCATAAAAGAGCTCTAGAAGACATCTTCCAGGGTAGCATGGTGGTATATGCACAGTTACCATCTTTACATAATAAACACCACCCAGCTCTAGAGGAGTCAGCGCCAGCATTCCCATGATAAGCTCATGGAGCACATAGTAAGATTGTACTATCCTTTAACAAGATAGTCAACAAAAATCAAAGCTAAGAAGTTCAATTTACACAAATGCAGTGATAATCAGCAAAAGCAGTAAGGAAAACATGACAGCTTAATGAGATTTTAGCAGCAATTCTATGTGTTGCTTTGAATCTACCACAATTTCTTAAAGCAGATTTTATATTTTTTTTATATGTACTTGCCTGGTTTGTCAACTGTGCTATCCAGATTAATGAGAAATTGCTAGATTTTAAATGATCTGCGAATTACAAAATAGGTTGTTAATTCATCACAGTAGACACTTTGTTACAAAGTGGTGATGTTTCCTAACGAGGTGAAGACTGAGATTCTTTAGGGGAAAGGCACAAGTTGGAGCAGCTCCTAGCAATGAACTCGTCTCTCCAGGCTTTCAAAATTGATAAGTGCATTTTTTAACCATTGTGTATTAACTTTTTACTTGTTAAAAAAGAAATATTCCACAGCTTTTGGAGCCAGCATTAACTAGAAATAAAATTTTAAAAACCCTCATATTTTATTGTATAAAATATTCCCAGAAATCCCTTTTTTTTTTTTTTTTTTAGTTTAAATCAATGAGTTTTATATTTGAGAGCCCTATTTCTGCATCTCTCCTGGAACGTGCTTAAGACCCAAAGACCACACACACTGATCTTAGTTCAGAACTGAGAACTTGCAGCAAGCATAACGACTCAACCAAAATCAATATTCTCTTTTCAGCTTTATCTTTAATCAATGGGGCAATGTTTGTTTCCACACCCTATAAATAAAAAGCAGTCGTACCATGGTGAACCATTATAGTATCTTCATTATATGTAAAACCAGAGCTTCTGTGCTTTAGAACAGACGTTAAAATTTGGCAGGAGCTGATGCTACTGTAAGCAGTGCGTCTCTTATGAAAAATAACAAGAAATCTTACCATGTTTAAGAGTTAGTTTTAGAGGTCTGATGATGAATTGGTGAACTGAACAAGGACAAGAACTCAAAAACAAAGCTGATTAATTGAGCTGAGCCACAGCATATAATCTTACATTTCAAAGCTATAGGAAAATGTAATATCGCTGTTTAGAAAGAGCTTTGGTGAACACAAGAAATTTCCAAGCTAATGCAAGTCCCATTCCTGTATTGGATCAATTTTTAGAAGTTACAAACAAGAACATGGATTTATTGGACAGAAATAAATACTTCATATTGGAGGAGTCAGAATCCTTATAAAATCCAAATTCTAGTGCTCACCGCCCCTCATTCACGCACAGGAAAAATTCTCAAGGGTTCTCATTTGGCTTTGTGGTTCTTCCCCCTTCCACTCCTGAACCCAGGAGGGAATAAGATGAAGCACAAAATGAAGGAACTACCCACTTTTCCTGCTCCCACAGCTCCTGCTGCACTAGTCTCACCCCACAGAGGTTCAGCAGGAGCTGGCATGGAAGTAAAAACATGAAGAGGGATTGAAGACAGCATGCACTCCCCCCTTCTTTATTAGTCCTAACCACAGTTCATCCACAACAGCACCTGCTGAATTCTAAATCTGCAAGACAACTCTCAATACTATTTCCATGCCCAACAACAGCCAGTCCTCATGGACTGAAGCCTCAGTCAGCTCAGAGAACCATCCTCTTTGGTTCCTGCAAATCACACATGGCCCAGAGGTCTAACCATGTGGCCTTGTTTGATAGATGTGCCAATAATCACAGAGGACCCTTCAAAGCAAGCCTGCAGAAAGCCAGACTAAGCCTGCTGTGAAGACACAATCCAAAGTAGCACTCAGCTTTATTTTACCATGAAACTGTCCTTGCGCCTCATTCATTCTCTCCATTTAGTAGAGGTGAATCAAATCACAGGTTGAAATAAACAGTGAAAGTCACTTCACTTGTAGCAGTGAGGATCTACTGTGACATGAAATGAAAAGAGGCATGGAATGACAGTATGTCATACACTTAAGACAAAATTCAAATCTACAAGTCATAACACGTATTATCTATGCCACAAACACCTTAATACTGGGATTTCCCACAACCACTGCAGTTTACAGTTTTAATACCAGTACTTTAGACTAATTATTTGTTTTGCATATACGTGCTTTCAGTAATTTCCGTGGAGACAAACACACCAAAACAGCAATCATTTGCATGCACTGTGTGCTGATAAGCTGCATTACATTTACCAGATTTCATTTCAAAGTCCAAAATGGCTAACCATGTATAAACATACTTCACACAGAAGCCAGTCCTCCATGCAGACTTTTAATTTACTTTCAGAGTTGTGATTATTATTCTGATGTATCATGTATGAGCACATTAACAAAGATGGATAAGTGGAAGAAAAACAGAATGAAATTCTACCAGATCATAGAATCATAGAATCATAGAATCACTAAGGTTGGAAAAGACCTAAAAGATCATCCAGTCCAACCGTTCACCTATTCCCAATAGCTCCTACTAAACCATGTCCCTCAACGCAACATCCAGTCTTTCCTTGAACACCCCCAGGGTCGGTGATTCCACCACCTCCCTGGGCAGTCCATTCCAGTGCCTGACCACCCTTTCTGAAAAGTAATACTTCCTCATGTCCAGCCTGAATTTCCCCTGGCGTAGCTTGAAACCATTCCCCCTGGTCCTATCACTAATGACACGAGAGAAGAGGCCGACCCCCAGCTCACTACAACCTCCCTTCAGGAAGTTATAGAGAGCAATAAGGTCTCCCCTGAGCCTCCTCTTCTCCAGGCTGAACATTCCCAGCTCCTTCAGCCTCTCCTCATATGGCCTGTGCTCCAGACCCCTCACCAGCTTCGTTGCCCTTCTTTGAACACGTTCCAGGGCCTCAATATCTTTCTTGCAGTGAGGGGCCCAAAACTGGACACAGTACTCGAGGTGCGGCCTCACTAGTGCTGAATATAGGGGAACAATCACCTCTCTGCTCCTGCTTGCAACACTGTTTCTGATGCAAGCCAGGATGCCATTGGCCTTCTTGGCCACCTGGGCACACTGTCGGCTCATGTTCAGCCGAGCATCAATCAATACCCCCAGGTCCATTTCCTCTACGCAGTCCTCCAGCCACACCGCCCCAAGCCTGTAGCGTCGCCTGGGGTTGTTGTGGCCGAAGTGCAGGACCCGGCATTTGGCCTTGTTGAAACTCATCCCATTGGCTCCAGCCCAGCTCTCCAGCCTGTCCAGATCCCTCTGTAGGGCGTCGCTACCCCCAGGCAGATCCACGCTTCCAGCCAATTTGGTGTCATCTGCGAATTTACTGAGGGTGCACTCGATGCCCTCATCGAGGTCATCTATAAAGATATTGAAGAGGACAGGCCCCAGCACCGACCCCTGCGGAACACCACTCACGACCGGTCGCCAGCTGGATTTGACTCCATTCACCACCACTCTCTGCGCCCGGCCCTCCAGCCAGCTCCTTACCCAGCCAAGAGTGTACCCATCCAAGCCTCTGACTGCCAGCTTCTGCAGGAGAATGCTGTGGGAGACAGTGTCAAAGGCTTTGCTGAAGTCTAGGTAGACCACATCAACAGCCTTTCCTTCATCCACCAGATGGGTCACTAGATGGTCTTTTATATGCAGGAACATCAGAAGTCTGACTTGTCAGCTACAAGTAGCCTTACCGTAAGGATACTTTGTGTCTAATCTATGTGCTGCTGTTCTTGTCCAAGGTAGTGCATCATCACTGCAGCCATTAGGCATCCCATTGTACCCAATTCCAACAATCTTGTTTTCTGAATTTACAATACAGGCACCAACCTGAAACAAACAAACAAACAAACAAACAAACAAAAAAAAAAAGACTTGTGTAGTACCAACAGCATGCAAAAATCATATATCAAAAAAGAAGATAAGAGCTGAAAAGTCAATGCTACAAATTTTAGAGATACGAGCTTTACCTGACAAGGCTACAATAAACAAGGTCACAATAGAACCCAACAGGCAGACCAGGGCAGATGCAAGCCTGCTACCTTCTAGCCACCCAGTCCCCAGCTCAGTCTGCCAGCGCTGTTCCTTGTCTGACTACAAAGTGAACCAAGTTCAGGGAGCAGAACCAGCACGCAACTAACAGTGCTACATACAAGTTTTCTGTCAGTTCAGCTCCCCAGACCAGTTTTTCCAGTGCAATATAAGCAGCAGCAGGAGCTAAAGAAAATGGATGGATGACTGGACAAAAATGTGCTAGTTCTGACCTAGCTACAGATAAGCATTCACCCTGTATGGCTTGTTTATGCAAACACACACCAAACGATCAGACACTTTAACCCCCTCCTTCTAGTACTTTAATCCAAATCCGCACACAGCCCTTCTTTTAGACTGAGGAAGTGATGAAGAATTTTAAGTTTTGTGTCCGTAATTTGGACGTACTGAAACAACAACAGCATTGATTTTAATTTACACAACGTGTTTATTAACCAGCACTGGGTAAACAAGAATTTAGCCCTAAATAAACATGCTTCAGAGAACTGAGAGCTATAACACACAGAAGCCAGCAAGTAACTGAGCAGGCTGTATACATGCATTTTAATCCATTGCTTTGTTGGGATCTTCTTGCTGAAATTTTTCAGGGAAAGGAAACCAACAGCTTGATTGGGTGCTGCAGAACTGCATGTCTCATGAGAGGTTATCTATCACCTCCAACCAATGTTAAGTGCAAGAGAGGTACATGAGCAAAGTAAAGGATGGAGAGAGAGACAACTTGAATGCAATAACAAACAAGAAGGAATTTTTATACTCTTGCAGGTGAGGCAAAGGAACTTCTGAGATGATAAATATATTTTTAAAAAAATTACTATCTACAACTTTCAGTAGTTATATTCTCCTAACTGTAACTCTATTTACAAGAAAAAGGAAAAAATGTGTGTCATTTTAACCTTCAGATGAAGGGAATACTTACAAAACTCCAACCTACAAATGTACACCGAGAATTATACACGAGGTCAGAGCCAATAAAAGAATTTCTGTAACAAAAAATGCTGATCGTGTTGAAAATTCAAAAGCTATATACTAAAATGACTTTTAATAAGAAAACCCTGAAAATGCTACATGTGCACTTGATGTGATGTGTAAGGCAGATTAGGTTATGTTACTCTTATACATTGACTTCTTACCTGAGAACTTGGGTCCTTGCTTCTCTGCGCTGACAAAAATGCAACTGCCATAAAATATTCAGGCCATTCCAGATAATCCTCTCGTTTTTTACAGGATGCTTCATCGCCAAAACTATAGTTTCCAAAAAAAAAAAAAAAAAAAAAAAAAAAAGAAGTCATCAGTAAATAACACTTAGGTGAAGTTACTGCTGACTGCATTCTTCCAATGAGAGCAAGTTTAAAGTAATCTAAATGACTAGAATCTCACAAAGACCACCTTTTATTCACCAGTAAATCAGTGTTACATGCTTTCCAAGAACTTATATATGCAACATTTCCTTTCAGAGGAAAGGAAACCCAGCAAGGTTGCAAATTTCTGTTTTAGATAAGAAGGCTGAGCTATTCAGAGCATTGAGCTATAAAGACAGAGCAATTCATCCTCGACAGATAACACCTTGTGTATTTCTAAGATTCAGGTATATCTTGTACTGGCGTTCTTTCCACTCAAACAACACAATCATTTTTGTGATGACTGCGCTAACTGCAAGCCTCTAATCTAAGCTATTTTGTACTTCCACCTATGACAAGTATTCTCTAGATTTCTATTTGGAGGCTTCCAGCTCTGTCATTCGTTTCTGCCTATACAATTATTGCTTGAGCCTGCTTCTTTTGACAATGCTTACACGCAACAGTCTGAGGCTGTAAACCATTCTGATAGTCCAACGCTAAGTTTCTCTTGAGGTTATGGGCTTTATGAACGTCCCCTATAAGCTGATGAGTTCAACAGCTTTTCCCCTCAGACAGAATGTATAAGTGTGGCATGAAAAGCTGCCTCTTCCCCTACACTGAGCCGTTTATTTGAGAGAAGGGGCACAGGAGAAGTGATGTGTCACTTTCTCTTGCCTCCTTTCGGTTGAAAGACTTCCTGGGCAGCACAAAACACAACAGGAAGGTATCTGTGCTTTTCAGAAAAAGAAGGCAAAGACAGACTTTTTTTTTTCCCCAACCTTCTCTCCTGTACCTGAAAGATTTGCAAATTTCCAGAAAAACATCAAGCCCAAAAGAAAAGTCCCCCAAATCCCACCTAACACTGCTACACTTGAAAACCAAAATGATGTAGTAATTTTAACAGCTCTTCAGGAATCCTCAGAACAGCTCAAATACAAGACAGCAAATAACTTACCAAAATACAGAAGTGCAGTACTTTTCCTCCTGAATTCCACTTACCAGGAAGACAGCTTAAGACTTTTTAGGGGGAAAAAAAAAAAAAAAAAAGAGGAAAGAGACTGAGATACCCTTCCAGCAGTGTAGAGCCATGCAGAATAGTGCATCAGAGGTAACCGCAAACTGCAAGACATCTCACAGCCACTCTAGTGCCAGTGCCTTCCAAGCACAAACATTAGAAGACAAGCATTTTGTTAATGATTGTTTTTATAACTAAAAACATAAAATAGCATGTGTTAGAGGCTTGCAGTTAGCTTGTCACACCGAGGTTACACTATTTAAGTGAAGAGAATGCCAGTACATACTAAAACTGTACTTTAGAAACCCACAAGGCTCTATTTACCAAAGACAAATTACTGCTTTTGAGTGGTTTATATGTGGCATCTTAGAAGTAAGCAATTTTGGCTTCTTCTTGGAATGAATGAGGATTATCATTAAGGCCATCATCTCAGAGTAAGATGGGAGAAACATACATTCTCCGTGTAACCAGCAGACCTCTCCCACACTTTGACAACATTGTAAACAGTATCAAAAATTGTCTGTTATAAAAGCAAACATAAAAATGAGGGTGCTCAAACTGGCTTGAATTGTCTAAGAAATAGAAACTGTATCCTGCTACCAAAGAAGAGTGTTCAGAGCACAAGAGGTTCACAGCAGAAATTAAAGACTTCTCCTTACACACTTCTTGCCAAACTGAACATGGACCAGGTTTACTGAAATTAGAAGAAAATGTTTCAACTCATGAGTGATTATTTACAATGTATCACAAAAGTAGATTTACACACTTCAAAACCCCCACAGACTTTGAAGGAATACTCTACTACATTCCTAAGTGACATTCACAGTGACATCTTCTGTGAGCCCTCAACAAAGATACGTAACACCCAGTGCAGAACTACACCATGTAACACATTCTGGGAAAAGCTCTCCGGAAAAATCATAGCACTGAGAACTGAGAGATTCCGACATCTCCTTTTGTTAAATTATTTCCTAGTAAATCTTGTTATTAAAACCAAACCCTCTCCCCCCCCCCCCAAAAAAAAACCTGCAAAAGCTACTATTTAGTTTTTCTTATAATACAAAACAGTAAGTGAAGCCCCTCAGAGTACCAGCTTCACAGCGAGAGGCGCATATCTGAGAAATGAGCAGAAGGCTGACATCAAAGAGAACATGAGAAAAAAAAAAAACAAAAAAAAACCACAACAACAAAAAAAACCTCACTCAATTACTTCTACTTAACATCACAACGTTTGGCTAGATGATTCCTTCAGCTGATTGCACAGGAACACAAGAGTGTGAAATGGGTATAAAACACTTCATTTCTGATTAAGCAGAAGCCAAGGACTTGGCTAGTGGTAAAGCACAAACAGGAAAATTAAGCATAAAGATTTTAGGCAGCTGATAATTCTCCTCACACTCAATTGTAAGTTCTAGAATTGCATGAAGAATATCTACTCTAAAAAAATTGCTTAAAAAAGCTAGCTACAAAAAGAGAAAAAAACATTTATCCTTGTGATAATTCAAACAAACCAATGAATAAAAGTAATGGGAAGTGAAAGCCATGCAGATAACATTACTCAAAAAGGAAGGAAAAAAATCCCCAAATTCTACAACAATTTATAATCTGCAGAAAAGTCTATGTAAACAGTATTTCAAAGGCAAACAGAGAGTCTGCAATTAAAGACCAAGCTTCTGTTCTCAGTTCTTTCCCATTCATCTTCAAGTAAATGATAACACTGTGTCAAAAAAAAGGGAAGAAATTTCATCCAGCTACAGAAAAAAAAAAAAAAGAAAAAAGTTTACCTAAACAACAACAACAACAACAAAAAAAGGTAGAAAATCTTAAAACAGAACACAGACAATGAAATGTAGTGGTCAGTTACACAACAGTGTAGTACAACTGGTGAACGGACAGGTATTGGACTTTCTTTTCCCTTTTCATTTTCCTGCTGTTTTCTATTTCTGATATCACATGCAGTATAGAATCACAGAACTGTCTGAGTTGGAAGGGACCCCTAAAGGCCACCTGGTCCCACTCCCTGCACTGAACAGGGACACCTACAGCTCCATCAGGAGCTCAGAGCCCCTCCAGCCAGATCTTGGCTGTCTCCAGGGATGGGGCATCCACTGCCTCTCTGGGCAACCTGTGCCAGTGCCTCACCACCCTTAGTGCAAAACACTCCCTTACGTCATGTTTAAATCTGCTTCCTTTTAGTATGAAACCATTTCCCCTTGTCCTAGCACAACAGACCCTTCTAAAGTCTGACCCCTTCTTTCTTACTCCAGATTTTTCAGAGTTTAGGTTTAGATTTCTTACTTTAGCCTTTAGATACTGAAAGGCCGCTCTCAGGTCTCCCCATAGCCTTTCCCTCACCATGCTGCACAGCCCCAGCTCTCTCAGCCTGTCCTTGTAGGGAGGTGTTCCATCCCTTGGGTCATTGTTGTGGCTCTCCTCTGGACCACATCCCTCCTGCACTGAGGATTCCCCATCTGGACACAGTGCTCCAGGTGAGGCCTTCACCATGTTCCAACTACACCGTATTTTCTTCTTCTCCCAGGAGATTTCTCCTGCAAATCAACTGCCAATATTTTGTCACTCAACTCACAGAAATTAAGGTAAAAGACCAAGCGTGTATTTCTTTCTTAAAAAAAGCCCCCTTAGCACCTACAGCCTCGTTTCCCAAAAGCCAAACGGGTCACATGCTCCTGCTGACTTTTTGCATTAGCTTCCTTATGCCTCACCGTTTAGCCTGTAACGCTGTGCCAGATGTGCATGCCGCTCCCTAAGGCACTTCACGCTTCCCCCCGCCGAGCTGCTGAGCCCCAGCTGAGCAGTACGCGCGCGAAGGGAACCGCAGAGGGAGCTTGGAAACGGCAGCACCCGTGGACCCCCTGAACCCTCGGCCTCTCCGCCGCGTCGTGCCCTCGCTCGCTCAGCGCGGTCCCCGAGGGCCGGCGCAGGGCAGGAGGCGAAGGAGCGTACCCGTTAACGTGGCCGCGCTGATGGCCGCTCATCCCGCCGTTCTCCTTCGCCGTTTGGCGCCAAAGCGGGAAGGGGTGGAGAAAGGGGCGGGAGGGAGGCGGGGAGTCCCGGCGCCATGTCGCTCCGCGCCCCGGGGGCTGGTGAGGATGGGTGGGTGCGGCCCGGCTATGCAGGAAAAGAGCTTCAAACGTTGGCCCGGCTGCATCCGAGGGTTGTTTTAATGGACGGGTGCTGCAGGACCTCAGCACCGATCTCGCAGAGCCGACCCACTCCTGTGTTTCTATAGACCTTGAGGCAGTTCAGTCATGTTAGTGCTATGGTGGTCCTCGGTGTTGTGTTCCTTCTTCGGTGTTGATGTTGCTTCTAACGGTCAGCACAAGTACACATTTTTCTCCCAGCCCAAGCTCTTGAGGTAAATGCTATCTATTAAAGTTCAGTATTAACATAGCAGACTATCTGAAAGTTTGACTTCGTGGTAGTCTTTATGTTCCCTCATACTGTCCATACATGTAGCAAACTGCAGAAGTGGCCATCTAAAGGACCCCAACCATGTTCACAGCTGTGGTTAAAGCCATCCCAAAAGAAACAGACAATGGTAATAAAAACAGAAGTACATATTGCTATTGCTTTCATATTTCATAGAGTCTCAGAATTACAGGGGTTAGAAGGGACATAGGGAAGTCACTGAGTGCAACCCCCTGCTAAGGCAGGCTCCCTGCAATAGGTGTATTGCACAGGTAGGCATCGGATGGGTCTTGAATATCTCCAGAGAACGAGACTCCACAGCCCCTCTGGGCAGCCTGATCCAGTGCTCTCTCACCATCACTGTAAATAAGTTTTTCCTTATGTCCATATGGAACTATTTGTGTTCCAGTTTGTGCCCACTGCCTCATGTTCTCTTGCTGGGCACTGCTGAAAAGTCTGCCCCATTGACTTGACTCCTGCACTTCATTTATTTGTAAACAGTGATAACAACATACATATAATATGTTTATCAATATATTAAATGCACTGTTTTAATACCCCCCCTCAGCCTTCTCTTCTCCAGGCTGAACACCCCAGGTCTCTCAGACTTTCCTCACACCTGAGATGCCCCAGGGCAGTTTCTCATCATCTCTCTGGCCCTCTCCTGGGCTCTCTCCAGCAGTTCCCTGACTTTCTTGAACTGGGGAGCCCAGAACTGGACACAGTACTCCAGATGTGGACTCAGCAGGACAGAGCAGAATAAAGCTGCTGGCCATGCTCTTTTCAGTACACTCCAGGATACCATTAGCCTTGGCCTCAAGGGCATACTGTTGACTCACAGCCATCCTGTTGTCCACTAGGACACCCACATCCTTCTCTTTAGTTTGCTGCATTGTTTTGTTCTGTCTTTTTTTTTTTTTTTTTTTTAAATAACTGACAAACCATGAAGTATGAAAATATTACCTCATTTCACAGAAACTCCTGTTTAGTTGTCACAAGAGAAGTTGGCATAAGCAGCTAACATTTTCAGCCCTCAGAGTGAGCCCTAAGAGCCCTATGATCACAACTTCATATGGACAAATGTTCATGAAAAGGAACAATTTAAATGCAAGGAGAAGAAATGAAATTTAATGAAAGTACCATCAGTCAGGAAAACATGAGCCTGAAGGTGAAATGAAAGGCCTGATTATGGTTGATCACGAAGAGAGTTAAAGAGCACTCATTTAATTAATCTGGAGAAAAATTTAGCATAATGCAGTTCAAAAAGTTTGCTACTATCTGTATATGTTTCTGCACTCTTGAAATATGAATTAAAATTAATAGTGCTACAATTACTCATGCTAAATTTATTACTTTACATAATTAAGATTCTGAGGACAAACCGTGACAACCACTAACCTTTCAAAAACAGTGCTTATACGCTGATCATATACAGAGAATGAAGGATTTTCTACTCTGTGAAAACTGATGAGGAGTTTATCACATTTTCCAGCTAATATTTATAAAACAGGCAGAACCAGACTGAAAGTAATAGAACCCCTATTTCACAAAAAGAAACCAAAGATTCTTGCTCTCTTCTATTCCTGTCAGAGAAGTAACAAATACAGGCTGCAGAATAACTGCTTTTACTATTAAGCGATGAGGTTTTATTTTGTTGAAGTTTCAACTTCATATTAAAGTATATTACAATTGTATTATTTTTGAAACTCAAAAGTTAATTTTTTTTGTAATTTTAGCAAGTAAGTTTTCTTAATAATTTGAACCTACCCTTATCTCCATCTGTTAAGTCCACAAATGTACATTTTTCTCATTTTTCAGGGGTTATTGACTCTTGCTTTCATCTTGTTCTTCCTCAATAAAGCAACCAGATCAACAACATTCAGAATTTTTAATAATACAGCAGTGACTCATGTCCCGAGAAGGAAAATTTTTTGATTGAATTGAATTTTCAATCAATAGATTCCTGCAGTATTGCTAAATGACACATTTTCTGGAACGCTAACTACATGTTGTTTTTCTTCTGTTCGATTGTTTGTGTGTTTGTTTGGCTTTGTTCTGTATACTGAAAGCTGCTGCTATGCCCAGGTTGTCACTCCTGTTCTGACAATGTCTGTGGAGGTGCTACCTGACATGACAGCCTCTTTCTTCATGCACATATCAGAAGTAGGTTATATGACTACAGGTATCTAAGGAAAATATGCCTGAATTAGATGAAATCTAGAGCAGGACACTGTGCTATAAACATCGGCTTGCAGTGAGGGCAGTTAACTTGATTTCCTACAGGTATGGAGCAGAGTCCCACAGCCTGGTGTGTTCAGTAAGACTTGTCTTGCTGTCCACCTACCTTGCAGTCCTCTGGAGTCTGGAGCTGCTGTCTGAATTCTCATCTTCACTATCTTTGTCTCACGCTTTGGTCTAGAAGCTTATTTACATTCTTCATCTGTCTCAGGACCATTCATATCTTTGTGACAGAACTGGAACACTCAAAGTCCCTGTTAAGAAAGGCATGCACTCAAATAAGCTGAATTTCTTCTAACTTGTATCTGACAATTTAGCCTTGTCCTTAAGCATTTCTCCTCTATCCCCCAAAAGCAGTATGTAATAAGCATGGAGTAACTCAGGTGTTCTTTTTATAGGGTTTTCTTTGCTTTGTCTCTCCTTTCTTAGATGAAAGTCCCAAGCATGGAGGATCATGAACTTGTTGTGCAGGTATCAATAAATAATCTGAACTGATTACAAATATTTTGGATGCTCTTTTTAATGAGAAGCAACACAAATTTGAAAAACATACTAAATATACAACCATCTGTCAGGATGTTAATATTTTTAGTTTACTGCTTATGAAATTTTTATGTTCTACCTTTTGTCAATTTTGATAAAAGAAAACTAAGTTGAGTTTGAGAAAATCCAATGTTTTCGACCTTTTCCACTATTTTTGCTGTTTTCAAACAGACTCTTAACTTTGTTGGCAATCAAGATCACTCCCCAAATGTAGTACACACCTAAGTTTATTCGGAGAGTAACATCTGACATTGGCCAGGATATGCAGTATACAGTTGGCTGGACAAGCCTGAAATCACTCTCAAAACTTAAGGGAAAAGTAAAAAGAAATTGCTAATGACTTGTTGTTGTTTTTGTCTAACAGAATGAATGTTTCAGGAACTAATTGCTAGATTTAGAGAGAAAGACAAATAAATAAATATGACAATATGTCTCGATATCCGCCTGTTTCTTAGCGTCTGTTTCTTATCTGTCTTTCAGAGAAGCTCTGCCAGATGACACGATAATCTTCACAGTTAGAGAAGAGGATTCATTTTTAGGCAAATATAATTGTCCAAATATTTTTCCATATAGGAATTTCTGCTTAAGTTAAACTTCTCCTTCTGTACTTGCTCAGACACTAAGAACCTATTCAATCCCAGTGCAACCACTCATATATGCTAAAATTCACAATTTCTATAGTTAATTTAATCAAGATTATGAATTTATGACTTGCTGATCAATTGATCAATTTTTGCAATATAAGGCTTTGTTCTGTGAACAAACTCCTATCAATGCAACCCCCTTGCTGGAAGACCTAAACTGGGTTAGCAGCAGCAGCCTGTTAGAAAACCAGACCATGAATAGACTACAAAAACCTGCTGTACAACATGTCATTTTGTATGGACTGCATAAGCATTTCAGAATTGCTACAGGAGTTCTAAATTCAGCATATAAAATTGCACTCTAAATAATGTTGGAATTACTTAAAAATAACAACTAATACCAGCTTAATAGCAGCTATTGGTCAAAACCAAGTAGGATGAGGATGGTATCATGATAATTTTGGAGCAGGTGGAAGTCCATTGCAAATCCACTATTTGCAAACTTGGGTGCCAAAATTGGGAACATCAAAGTCTTGTGTTCAGCCTACATCTTTACAGATTTGTAAACATTGCCAAAAAAAACCTTTTATTGCAGTCAATAAGACTGTGCATGATGAGCATCTCTGACAGAATCCATCCAATACTAAAGTATTTTGATGATTCCTAACGCCTAATGGAAACGTCAGACCTGCTGGCTTGTGTATTACCTTACCTAAGACAGAGTGCGAGATTCAAGTTTTTTTTCTTCCAGTCCAAGTCTTACACTATTTTGAATATCACATTCTACATCTCCTAGATTCAAATTTTCTGCAATTTACCAACTCCCTAAATCCAGCTTCTAACCCTGGTGATAGCAGCTAAGAGTCTTCTCTGAGATCCTTTATTTGCATTTATTTGCACTAGAATCACAAATGAGCATATAATAAAAGTCTTCTTATAATACAACAGTCTTCAATTCTGTTTTTAACATTACAGCTATTTTTCATCTCATCTAAAATTTTTAAGAATGTGGCATTCTTCCTTATTATGTCTGTCTGCTTGTTTTATTCATGCTGACCTTTCTAATATAGGCAAATAGTATCTTTTTGTTGTCTTGATCCCCTCATCGTTACTTTGATAGCAGTATATTCTCCAGCTAGATTTAGTCTTTCTGTGTGTTATTTGATGATGTTTTCTCTTTTCTTTTTTTTCCTAAAATGTTTTTATCTGTATCTCTAACCAGACCTCTACTTCTTTAAGTTCCTTGTTCCTGCCATTGCAAGCCAAATTCTCTGTTTTATGCAATCCAGTACAATTGACAGAACAGAGACAAGTGCTAGAGAAACAGACAATACTGTATGTGATCCACTCTCATATCTCTTTCAAGAATAAATCCTAGATAATCTTGCTAAGTCATCCTTAAGAAAGTAAATTGAGACAAAGCCTCAGATGGCAAGACTTTTGGCAACCTTGTGTTTTCGTCCAAAAGATAAATGACCGTCTGTGCCCACCCACACAGGTCATAGTCACCATTATTCCCTAATTGGAAGTGAGAAATTCATTTTCTGCTTTTAATGTCACATTTCACTTTCTTGGCATTCTGCTTCTGTACTTAGCACCTGCCTACGTTCTTAACAACCTTCTATTTCTTCTGTTAGCTTCCTCTTACTCCTCAAGGCTATTTTTGATATCTAAGAAGGTTATTTTCAACTTCCATACTTATCACTTTACCATGATTTTCCTGTCACGCTCGTTGGCTTTTTATGTTAATTCCACAACATTTGCCTAAGTGCCAAAATCTCTTACAGTGCATCAGTTTGTAATAACACTAACTGGACAATAACATGAGATGCACTCACTACAGCAGACATTCAGAAGAAAGAAGCCTTTACTCAGCTGTTACATACAGATAATCTTGAGCATGTGTATTCCTTCATATCTGGGAAATGGTTTGCTCTTTATAGTCTTTAATTTTTTTTCTCCTTGATACAAATTCTTTTTATGCTTATCTCCTCTTACCTCAGTGCTTTTTCTCTCTACTTTTCTTCCTGTTCCTTTTATTTTTTTCTTTGTTTATGATAAGCTTTAGATTTATTCTATGGAGAATTCTCCTATTTTTATGTATAATTTCCTGTCATTTATCTTATGTGTATCTTTAGATTTCATTATTACTGTGTGGTAATACTTCAATCCTCACATAAATGCTGCTATACAGAATCGTTTTCTTACATATTCATATGGGCTTTAGCATGAATAGTTTTAAGTAAACATGCTAAATCTTTTCTGTAATAAGAGACAAGTTACCCTGTCAGCTATCTTGTGGATTAGGGTTAAAAAAAAGGAAAAAACGAAACAGGCAAGTATTTCAGAATTCTTAGATAACCACCTTGGGCAGCAAAATTAAACTAAGAAAAAAAAGAACTGTTGCAATCGCCCTGTTTTTACTCTGTCCCGCACTTAACACAGTGAGATCCCTTTGACCTATTTGCCTTCCACGTTTGCCAATATTCCCATTTCCCCAAATACCCATTAGTACCAGAAGCACTTCCCATCTTCAGTCGTAACTGCTCCGTTCCTAGGACACAGCAGCAAAGTAGACTGCAAAGCAGAAGGCAGAGAGCCTTCATTTTGTGACAACCGTTAGCTTGGCAGCAAGGCAGAGGGAGCTCAGGTGCCACTATCATATTATACATGAGTTCTTTTCATGTCTTCCTCCTCACGCTGCAGCTGTTTCCTAAGCTCATTGGACAAATTACGGAACAGCTAACAGCCACACTGTTTTAACTTATCAATAATGAAAAGTGAGCTGGAGCTGTCAGGAAATGCATTTGACATCTCAGCTCTGAAGAACAGGAACTCTAGGCTCCCTGTATAGATACAAGGGGAAATATAATCATTAGTAAACTTAATTTATTTTTTAGGCAGAGTTGGCAGTGTGATTCCTTCTCAAGATTTTCTGGCATTTTCCCATTATGATACTCTGCTTTTAGGTGCCTGTATCAGACAAATACGATTTGTTCAGGCTGAAATAGCCCAATGCAGGTATTTACCTCTACTAATATAATCTTTTATCTTTCAGGTTGTATTCAAATATTTTTGAAAAAATATTGTGCTTTTAAAATCATTATAAATAAAACCATATTCACAGTAGGAAGGCATTGACTCACACAGCAAGAACAGTATATGGTAAATGAGGAGTTCTAACATGGACCCACAGCAGCTTTGTGCTATCTAAAAACAGATGGTTAGGTGAAGCAGACAAAGAGCAGGATGGCAACACTGAGGAAGGAATCATTAATGAACTCAAAGGTGGATGGGCTATAGCTTGTGGAAGGGGAAGACGGCATTAGTTACATATTTTCAATTCTTATTTTTCAGAATACAAGAGAGTATTCCTAGAGCTCAAAGTACTGAAGAATTATTGCCTTTTGAGGCCAGCCTTCACAGCAGCCTAGGGAGAAAAAGAAATTAAAATAACAGATGTACCTTGTCCTCAAAACAGAGGAAGCAAAGGGGTTGAAATGTGATATTCTTCATCTACACGGAAGTAAACTAAGAGATTTCTTATTACTTCTACAGAAATCCACTGAGTTCTATAGGGACAGTATCAAGAAGAACTTTCAATCTCTCCACTGGTATATCTGCCCCATTTTGACAGAATACGAATATTTTATGCCAACAAAATAAAAACACAGGCCAAAAACCTAAGAATTTTAGGATCTTTTTGAAAACTGTTTACTCATTTGTGTACGCCTTGCAAAGAGCCTGATAATTTGACTTCTAACAGTTTTTTAAAGGATTAGAGAACAGAGGGTTCTCTTTGGGCAATATTGTGTGCTTTATTTTATTTGTGGGTTTTGCATTAGAAAATCCTTCAAGATTTTGAACAGTGCTTCAGATGATCTGCAGGACAAGAGCCTGAAATTAGCTAGCACAACGGAATCAATATCGAGCAATATTTTCTTTCTGCAAGAAATTCAGTCTGACAGAAAAGAGTAAAAGCAGCATAAGGAAGCCAAGACTCTGGCTAAAAAGCCGGGCACAGAAATTCCCTGTAAAGCAGTACAAATTAGTTGATGTCACCAGAGCAAGAAAACCATAGTGACAGAATAAAATGTTATCCAGGTTCCAGAATACTTTATTATCACCACCTTAGGTCACTAAGCTTCACAAGCTATATCCATCAAGTTTGATAGCAGTATATATACTCACAGCTGAAGCTAGAAGGTGCAGTGCTTTAATGTACTAACGATTTACATTAAGACACCTGGGTTCAAAGTCAGTTTATGACAGGAACAGAATGGGTTTGTTGGTCTCAGCCTGCTCTCTAGTGGACAACTGTACATTAACCCAGTCCTGAGAAGAATCCCAGGAATTAGTTTTGTTGGCCAAGACAGAAGGTGAAAGTCATATTCTCTGAACAACATTATTCAGAATAAAAATAAACCATATTCTAGTATTTTCTGCGTTATTCTGAAACACTTCAAGATGAGATGTTTCCATCAGCATCTCTTGCATAGTGAATTTGGTGTTCTTGTTATCAGAATTTGAAAGGATACAGAAGGGGAAGCAGCGCAGTGGAAGGCAGCAAAGGCAATTAGACACTTCCATGTTAGGAGAGAATGAAGACCCAATGATATACTCCCACTAAAAACATATATAATATATGTCACTAGGTAAAATTCTTGTCTTTATTTACTTTTCTTTCCTAATACAAGACAGGGGAGAAAATGAGCAATAAAAACAATAAAATAATTTTTGGTCTTGATATATATAATTAACCTGCACGCCTGTCACTAGAAAATGTGTTTGAGACGAGCTAAATATGACTAAAAAAAGGACTATGCCTTTATATCAATTTTTAAAAAGCCAGAGTTTGATAGCATTAAAATACGTTAGATAGTATTAAAATGTATGAGGGCTATAAACTCTCATGATTCAGCATATAAAACACACTTAAAATGCCTAGAGCATGGGAAGAAACTACACCCGCAGATGTTTTATTTCCTTAATGTATCCCATACGGTGGTTATGTTCACTTCAGCGGGCAGGCGGTACGATGCCGGAGTCTCAGATTTGTATAGTCTGTGGCATTTCCTATGCTTCCAGGGTAAATTCCTCAGTGACTCATTTGCAGAAATCAGCTGCGAAAAATTGTCAGGAACTCTGACCCCATTTCCCTTTACATTGCTTAACCTTTCATTAGGCGAGAGAATAAAACTCATTGATATGTAAGCATTTACAATTACAATCACATGCCAATGTCAAATGCAAAGTAAACACTGTCTTAAAAGTCTCCTCTAAATGTGTTTTAATATTAAAAAATAAAGATTTCACTAACTTATAACTGACCAATGCATATTACTTATACTATACATTATAGAATAACACATACATATATTATGTACTAACACTCAGATTTTTACAAAGTCTTGTGCTTTGTCCTACTCTAAGCTGACCAGCCCTTCATTTTTCATCATGCCGTCTGCCTCACTTATTTACAGGAATGTTTGAATGCTTCTACATCTTTCTAACTTACATTTCAAATTCAAGATTACTTTAAAATTCAGTTTTTATCCACATGTGGTTCACCTCACAGACTGGCTGCTGTTTGCAGCATTTACATGGCTACATTTCTGGTTTTCACGCGGCTTAAATTAAAAAAAAAGAAAAAAAAGAAAAGCCATTCCTTGAATTAATCATATTATTCTGTATCCGAATTTAGATAATATTTTTCCTTCTTTCTTTTCAACAAGAAAAGTTGTACAAAGAAGTGCATTTAAAGAGCAGTTTATCAACATTCATTGATTTCCACTGTTTCCTCAGTTGCTGACTATACTATTAGTTATCAAAGCTCTTCTTTCTATGGTGTTTTCATAATTACAATTTCTGATTATTTTTATTTCCGATCTTCTGACATTTGATATTTTACTAAGAGGCTGAGCCAGTAGATGCTAGTGTGAAAATGGGAACTGTAGCTGTCACTTACAGAAAAATGTCCTTTCTACAATTTGGAGTTAAAAGGGGATTTGAACTACTTTCAAAATATAAACAGAGTTGAATATGAAAGTCCCTCAAATCATGAGGCAAATGAAGAAATAATCTAGCAGGGAATGGAGCTGACTCATAATTTCTGCATATATGAAGATGACAATATGTTTCCATGAGTAAATTCTTACTGCAAAATTACATATTTATGGAATAGCTTGACTATTTCCTTGAGTGAAAAAAAAATAATTAGAAATGTTAAATAGAATCTAAATTTATCAAGCATAATTCAGAGGAATGAAATGGCTAAGACTCATATAACTTCAAAAGAATCTGAATTATGCATTTAAATTCAGACTTGTGGCACGAACTAAGATAATTACCAGAAAAATAGCAGCTTTTGCAGTCAATAACAGACATTATATTGAGTTTGTCTATTTTTTTGAGCTGACAAATGAAAGATGACGGCTGCTGAAATGAGCTGCAGACCATATAAGAACTACAGTGGTCCATAAGAGCTACTGCTTTTACTTCCAAAGCCTGAAGCCATAAGGAATATTAATACAGCTATTTATATTTAGCTAGTAGTAGTGTATCAGGTAGCTAGTAAAGTAGGTTTCCTCATGGAAGCAGTCTTCTGTTTCCACTTGGCATCCAACACGGCTTTCTAAAAATGTTTTTCCGCTCTATTCTCCTGATAATTCAGCAGCAGTAGGGCCAAGGAAACCCTGTCAGTAATACCGACTGCTTGCACAGAAATTCTGTTGTACTCATGACCACCTGCTGGCAAACACTAATGCACAGAACAAAAATAAGTAAGATGTGCTATAGCTCAAAACGAATGTGCTGGAAAAGGGATATAGCGAGTGCACTGATAAACGAGTAAACCACCATAATTGTGGTGCCTCACCTCTGGAGAGCAAATAAATACAAAACCCCAATATTTACGCTATGCAAGAACTTAATCTTGATTTGTTATCTTATAAAAAAGCTTCAAAACTTCATTTTCTACAGAGCAGAGATCCATGCATATTAGAGGAGGAACACTCTGTAACCATGACTATATATATTCCAGAGATATAAACCACTGAATGACAGCTCAGGATCAGCCAAAGCTGATCAAAGCCTCAAGAATCTTATCTCCCTTGCTTCTGCGAGAGCACACTGTGACAAGTTTATCTCTTTGATCCCAAATTTAGAATATGTCAGAATGGCTTAATCCTACATGTTTATTTTCACATTTGACTATTTTTTTTTAATTAAAGTGCTAGGCAGCACTCAAACTTTCAATTTCCTCCCCAGTTGCCATCATTTGGAAAGTGCCATGGCATGGAATAAAAGTTGTAACTTCTGCATCGCAGCTTGCTCTCAGCTCTTCTTTGAAAGATTTCTGAATGAGGTTGCAGAGGTACATGAGCAGTAAAGATGCTTGGAAGCCTAAAGAACCAGCATGGAAAGTGTATGAGAAGAATCACAGTCTATTCTTATTTTTACACTTCATAATTTTTCAACGCCATTGATTTTGAGTTATATTTCAACTTCACCCTTCCAACATGATACAGATTTCCTGGCCTGGATGGCCAGTTGCATTGTACTGAAAGGCACCAGTACACCTGAGAGGAGCAGGCCATCACCCTGCACAGCAGGCTTTCCCAATAGCCCGATGGGAGGCCGAGTTACCTAAGACATGCATGGTTCCACTGTGGATGAGAGGAGAGCCCTTTACCTTCCCTCTGCACAATCTCATTATCATTCACTGGAATTGTCAACATTTACTACTGCAACGAGGCCTCAGAACCAAGCTATTCCCTTTGCTTCTGCTGATCCTATGTGCACAAGTCTTGTGAAACAGTTGGGTCAGTGAGCAGGCACTGTGAAGAGGTCTCCTTGCTAGCTTAGCAGGGAAGCCAGAGGAATGTACATCGACCTAGAGCCTTACCGTGCAAATCATCACCCTGCTGTCATTCTAGACATGATGCCAGACAAGCCTAGTTACTCCCCACTGCCACGGTCCCAAAATGGCAGTAAGTGTGCCACAAAAACGCAAATAGGACAACTGTTCAGCAAAAGTTCTACTGGTATGAGAAAGAAGTACAAGACAGCTGGATGCATCATAAATAAGTGTAAGGGGACAAAGCGAAGGCAGGTAAGGGCCCAGAAAGTCCTGGAACAGCACATACACATACGTCCTCAGTTTCTCTCCTTTGCTCCCTACAGACAACAGCTCTGAGGAAGGGAACCCTGACAGCAAACTCCTCCAGCAACATCTAGAGAAGCTTACGGTCAGCGAACAGTGAGGAGCTTACTCCTGGGCACATCACCCTACTGTTTTATTTTAATTCAAAAGAGAGTAGCACAGTAAGAGAGAGGTTGTAAACTAAGGACAGCTCAGTCTCAACTCCGTACAGGATTTGTATTAGAAAGGACTCTGTAAGGATTTGTATTAGAAATACACACTTTCTCTTGAGAAGGACTTCAGAAAGGGCTAAAGGAAGTTCATGTAACTAATCAGCAGGGTAAGGAGGTTGTTAGAAGCAAAAAGTACATCTTTGAAAATGCTGAAGCCATTTTCAAGGGACAGAACAAGAAAGACTTATAAACTCTGACAGGTTAAATGTGAAAACATAACAAGGCAGACCAAGAACCATCTGAAGAATAACTAACAAAGGAATCAAAACTAATAGTCCTTTTCCCACAAAATACATCGGAAGCAGGAAACTTGCCAAAATCTGTAGGACTAGCTAATTTTCAGGGCACAAAAGAGCACCCAGAGAAGACAGGGTCATTGCAGAGACGCTAAGTGAACTCTTTGCATTGGTGTTCATTGTGGAAAGAACTGGGAAGTTTCTGAAACCAGAACCCTTCTTGGCAGGGGACCCATCAGAAGATCAGTCTGAAATTGGAATTACTGTAGAAGAGATTACGGAATAAATAGATAAGGTGAAAATCACCAGGATTGTATTGCATTCACTCCAAATTTCTAAAGGAACTCAAGGACGAAAGAGCTGAATTACTCACAGCAGGGGGTAACCTATTGCTTTAAATTGCCTGGCTTCTGAAAGGAAGCAGATGTGACATCAATTCCTTAAAAAGGTTCCAGAGAAAATCTGAGGAATGGTAGCAGTGTAAGCCTGACGTGTATTGGGCAAATTACTAGAAACATTGATAAGGAACAGAATTAGGGGACACCTGGATAGATCTGTTTTATTTGGAAAATGTTGAATTCTCCTGAGGAAAGCACCAACTTACAATTCTGATAAAAGCATTTCAGTGCATTCAGGTAGCCCAGTAAATACAATTTTGCCAATACCAGTAAAAGGCCAGAGACCCCACAACGACCTGACAGTGCAGAAGCCCAGGAGTTGCCCCGTGCTGGTTCTGACAAGCTGATCTGGACTTTTTTTTCCCAATATATGACTATTGTCTAGCGGTCAAGTGGCTATTGGCTAACTGGATTGAGCTTGGCTGTGGATATTTTCATACTGTACAAGCCTAGTAACCCTGCTCTAACAATAGCAAAGGTCTGAAGGAAGCTGTGGAGGAAATTTCAGATTTCAGCAATGAGAAGATTGTAGATTGCAGTGAGAAAACCCAAGCAGAGTCCTGAACTGATGGGGAAGAAACACCAGCTATGAACACGGAACTCCTCCCAGGAGAGACATGGAAGGACAGTGATTCCTAGCAGCCCCACTTCTGACGCAGTCTTTTTAAGGAAGATGGAAGTTGTTGACCCTAGGACCCTTTAGGACATACAGAAGGTGAGCACAGCTTCAAAGAAACCGAGCAACAATGATTTTAACTGTATTGTTAAAGTTTTCTTCCTGTGTTAATGGGATGATTTGTAACAATAGATTATTAAAACGTTAATGGGACAGTTCATTCTTGTCTCCTCCTTTAAGGTACAATCCCTTTGGCCCATAACAAGGTGTAATGTAATACGAATCCAGCCTGATGCTATGGCATGGATAAATAGTTGGTTAAAAGACAAAAAAGTGAGCATGAGGGTAAATGGTGAGTTTTGATAGCGGGGACATTACAAGTGAAGATTCACAGTTGTCTGTCTGAGACATGTTCTTCAGTATATTCATAAATTACTTGGAAATGAGAGTCAATAATGAGATTACTGTGTGCTGGTAATGACACAGAATTAATCATTAGAGGGTCAAGGGTTTATTGTGAAGAATGGCTTAAGTTCCAGAGACTGGTGCAGTTTCTAGAACAAACTATGCCTCATCCTTTAAGGGTATGAAAGAATATGCCAAGAAAAATGTCCACCAGACCTAAATTATGTAGAGAGAAATGTCAGCTCTGTCCCTTCACTGTTTGGCCTCATGGTTACAACTACACCTACTGTGGCACAAGAGGCTTTGGGCTTGAATGGTTCAGAACAACTGTCATTGTCATTCCAGGGCCAAAAAACCCCACAAAGCCATGGTAGGACATGTCAGCCAATGTGGAAAAAGCATTATGTCACATAAATGGCTAGAGAACCAGTCCTCTAACCTACAGCCTAACCACCCATTTGTGAAGTTGGTCATAGTGGTCAAGTTTATGGGACTATACTTTGCACATGGAATACAGTTATATCCCCTCTGTACGGTGAGTCACAGGAACAGACCTTGCTCTGACTTCATGCAGTCAAAAGGGAAGATGCTCCCATTTTTCTGTTTCTTTATTGTTGTTCTTTAAACTCTGTATCAATTAATGAAACACAAAAAAATGAAGCATGAGGTATGTAAGGAAAAAGCGTTGCTATGAAAACTCTATATTGTCCTTAACATACAGAACTTTCAGTGAAATCAAAAGAGTAGCATATGGTAAATGTCTCCAACCAGACTTCTTTTCACCACGAATCCCTGTTGAATTCCCTGGGCTTTTAAAGGCAAAGAGTTTTAAATGAATTCCACTTCTAAATATATAACAACCTAATAAGTTGGAACAGGAATTCTTTCTCCATCAAATTTAATGGGTACTTTCAGGATGTAATGTATTTGTGACACTTTTGCAGGCTTGTATTTCCTTTGTTGTCTTCACATTGCTACAGAGTCACACCCCAGGGTACTTTATGAAACTATAACTGATGTAAAAACTTCACTGGCAGATTTTTGTGTGTAAAATATGTGTTTCTGACATTTAGAAGGTATGTCTTGATGGATTCTGCTTTGTTCTCTGTTAGGGTGTAGTTCCATTCTGTTTTGTGAAATCGTATTTTTTTGCACTGGGTACCATGCCAAATACATTGCTTTATGTGATGTCTCTCAGAAAATATTAAATAATGCTTATTCAATTATGGCAGGTATCTAAAAATACAAGACAAATATTTCTACATTGGTAAACTGCCCAGATTCTCCATGTAAATAGAAGCTTTAATATTTCAGTGTAAGGATTACCAAAACCTTGCCTAGTGTCCCTGCCCACAGCAGGGGTGTTGGAACTAGATGAGATTTAAGGTCCCTTCCAATCCAAACCATTCTATGAGTCTGTGAAAATGAAAATAATGCATAACCAACCTGCATAATATCTTTGAGAAAGTTATGATACAAACAGGCCAGGGTAAAGAAGTATACATTATTCCCTTGTATTCCCTGGAAGCTTTTAATACAATACCAAATACATTATTAATGAATAGGGTAAGAAGGTAAGGAAATAATACTCAACTGGATAACAAACTGGCTTGCTTTCAAAGTCAAGGAATGGTTATAAATGTAAAAGGAAGATGACAAATGCAGCATCACAGAGCTTAGTGTTAAGTCCTCATCTTTGTCATATTAATGAACAGGAAAACTGACAGAGCTTCAAGGCGTGCAATTTGATGTGTCAGGAATGCAAGGACCAGCTGGCCATGAACAGAAAGGAGGAAAATACAGTTCAAACTGAATGGGGGGAAAAATGGATACATATACGTCTTAGACGTGATAAATGTAAAATGTATAAAAGTAAGAATAAGGAAGTTAAAAAATAACAGAGGTTTTGCCCAGAATTATGGGCTGTATTGAACGTGTCAAAGATCTGGCAATGTTAGATACAAAGTTGAAAACATCAGGTAATTGGATATAAATTATACATTAAATTCAGTTCAAATTGTTTGGTAAGAATGTAGAATGCTGCATAAATACCATTAACCATTCAATACCTGGCAGTAGACAGACAGGACAAAAATCCTATGCTGAAAATGAAGAAGGCTAACTCCAGTCTCACAGCATGAATGAGTGTGAAAAGAATTGCGAACCAGAATACTAACTTGAATCTGTCCCAGAAAGACAAAGATTAACAGCTCAAGTTTACTTGTTAGCTGTCTTTGTGCAATGAACTGATAGGTAAGGCAGCAAGAACAGCAAAACAAAATCGTCTCTTATCTTCCTGTTGTTCTCAATAAATTAGGAGGTGTACAAGTAGAGGACAGTACTGGTTGGAAGACTGCTGTGATACTTCTGGGAACAAAGAGGGATTTAGGGCACCATATTTGTAAAGTGTGTGTATTAGAGCACTAAGTGATGTTCTTCATTGCCATGCTGTCTAACTAACGCAGGGTATGCTACATTTATCGCTGCTCTATTTGTCCTTGTATTTATGTTAGAGCCTCTCCAGAAGGTGCAACTCAAAACCAGTGATTGGAAGCAGTTCTGTGGCAGTCAGATCCTTGATTTACATAGTCATCTGCCTTTTCAGTTTCCAAATGCAGCCTGTAGGAGAACCAGCTGGACAATAATCTTTACAGAGAGAGTGGTGAGGTGCTGGAACAGGCTGCCCAGAGAGGTTGTGGATTTCCTGACTCTGGAGGTGTTCAAGGCCAGATTGGATGGGGCCCTGGGCAGCCTGGTCTAGTATTAAATGGGGAGGTTGGTGGCCCTGCCTGTGGCAGGGGGGTTGGAAATTCATGATCCTTGAGGTCCTTTCCAACCAATCCTTCTGTGATTCTGTGATTAAGACAACAAATGCAAGCTGCACTTCACAACATCTGACTATACTCACTGGTATCAAGATGGCTTATTCTTTTGACAACAGCAACTCACAAACAAACATGGGCTGAAGCCGATGCAAATGGGTAAGTGATACTTGAAGAGCTCACAGAGGCAGTAAGTCTACTCTGACTGAAAATACAGAATTATGAGTGGCCAATTCAGTCTATAATTGGGGACTGTTTGTGGATTCTCACTAATGTTCTTGCATCTTTGCATCTAAGACAAATGTTTGCTCTCAGGCAGTTATCTCTGTTGAGCCGCCGAAGATGATAACTTGTTTTTCACCTATGTTACAGAAAAGAGGTGTGAAACCTGCAGCTGTCCAGAAGCTCTAACATGTTATCTTTTGAGATATCCAGAATTGGTTCTAGACACAGAAAACTCATTTTCTGCTCTCCATAATGTTTTTTCATAGATCTGAGATCTCAGTATTTTGCAGCCTAAAGTCAAGCTAACTGAAAAGCTAGAAGATGAAGAAAATGAGGTTATGTTTGGACTGAGTTTCTTCTTTGTTATATTCTATCAGGATAACATATATTTGTATAACAAACAAAATTCTGGAAGGTCTGAGTGTAGGGAAAGAAGAAAATACAAAATCAATTCTTACAGAAAGAAAAGGCTATCACAAGAGTCACCACCTTCTATTTCATGTACAAGACCAACTACACCATAAAACAGGCCATTTCTCAACAAAGCAAGACCAAAAGGTGACTGTACGTTCCCACAGTATTCTTAAGGCAAAACACACAGGTTAAATGGGCAGGTTAAATGATGATAGACATCGCACTTACCTCATTTTTGGAAGATTAAAATATTAATATATAAAGTGCAGCAGAAATAATAGAGTAAAACAGAACAGAACAGGTTATTTTTTTTCACAGTGAGTTATAATCTCATATATATTTGCCTTCCAACTGATGTCAGATGCATATGGAAAAAATAGGACTGAAAGCAGTGACTGTGGGAGATCCTTTCTCACAGGCTTTTGTGCTGTTGATCAGGGTACTGAGGACAAAATGAACCTTCTCCCTGTCCCATCTGAATCCCTCTCACAGCAAAGGGATGAACTAAGCTCTGCTGGCCTGCTCTATGTTGCTTTTCATGGATTCTCTATGTTAGTATGGAGAATCTTTGTGGTTTTCTTCTATTATTCTCTTGAATCAGCCTATGACTACTCTTGCTTAATTCTGAACCTACCTCAGATACTCTCATCATCTCACTGGGTGACTGAAATATAAAGGCACTGACAAGCACTCTGATGAATCTTACATCTATGCTTCATATCTAATATTTTCATACAGAATTTTTCCTCAAAGACATTCAGATATTCACCTTTGGTAGATTTCCAGATTTTCTATCCACGTATTAAGATGCAAATTGCTCTCCTTCTCTCTCCTTAGAGCAATCTGCTAATGCTTCTTTTCATAATATTGTCAGTTTTTAACTTCTGAATGCTCAGTTTTGCAATACTAATGACCTTTTTTTGGTAGAATATGCAAAACAGAGTAATCTGCTGTTAGCACCACTGGCATCAGTGGTATTATTCCTGCTCTTTGTGAGTACAGTGATGAATAGAAATAGGCCCAATGCACACAAGAATAGTTTCTTGGGATCCTCTTCTGGACAATCTTCCATGTAATTGTTTCTTTTATAAAGCTTTCAGGACATCCAGAATTTTCTTTGTAAGTCTTTCCTCCATCTTGGAAGAAATATAATAATGTTTTTAATAGGTATGTAATGAATGAAGCTATGAAAATTAAATGAGGGCAGAAGCAGAAAAGGAAGCAATCTTACTCCTGCAGAAAAAAAGATGTATTGCAAGTCTGCTTGCTTTATGTTACTACACGGAAAAGAATTAGTATATCAAATGTTCTCATTTGGTATATTATCTAGCTTCTGGTAGTTCATTTATAGCCAGATGGTCATCAGCTCTAACCTATCTAGTGACCTCTACACAGTATTTTATATTCTCTGCCTTTATGAACAATCTTTTTCATCCTCTAAAATCGTAATTGACAAAGATGATGTTTCATCCATGATGTTTGCAATAAAAATAATATACCTTCAAGTGCCAACTGACAACATTATTTTCTGAGCACAGGGGAAACATAAATCTTGTGAGACAATCAACTGCTAAATCAATTAAAAAATAGAGGCACTCCAGTTAGCTTTAACTGTTCATTATCATAAGAAATTCAAACACTCGGTGCAGCTGCCTAAGGCGTCAGCTAACCAAATCTGCACTGAAGTTCCAACAGTTTAAAAGTTGGAAAAAGTTGCATAAAAGTGAAGTTAAAATATTTGAGTACATCTTATCCAGGAAGATGTCGATTAGAGTACAGGATGCCATCTTGACGTGGCTACACCCAACCACTGTTAGCCTCCTCAGTTTCTTAATTCCACTGAAGTGACAGACACTGAAATACAGCAGTAGGTCCTATTCATAGCACACAGAATAATGGTTTACCACAGAGCTGCCTCACTTCATCCTTGTAGCCCATCAGCTTATCTTAGGAAACAAACAAACAAACCAAACACAAATGCACAGGAAGAACTAGCTGATGCACATAGGGCATTACCAAATCCCTATGAAATCCATGGGCTGTTGTACAAAAAATTCTAGTTGCTAGCATTAGTGAAGGAATTTTTCCAAGTACTATTGCAAATCACAATATTCCCTTTAGGTTATCACTGACAGAATTTTAAAATATTTACATTATTTATTGCTTCCTGCACCTCCTCATCTAAATGAGAGCTGTAATCAATAAACCATCAGTACTTCACTTTTTTTTTCATTCTGCAGGATGTAAATTGTGTAGCTTTACATTGTTCCTAATCACGTGTGTAATGCCCAGCCTTTCCTAACTCATCAGAAACAAACTTCTAATCAATAAAGGTGCACCTATCATGGGAGTCGTAACTACTTTTATATACTGAGTAATGAATCTAAATAGCATGGGATAAAAGGGCAGCAGTTGTTTATGGATTCCAGCTCTGTAACCTTACAGCTTCTGTAAAGATGAACAGAACTGGATCCACTGCTTAGGCAATATTTTAATTTTATTCTGATTTTGTGCTTGTAACTCTTTTGGTCTTTCATGAGAATCAAAAATTCTCAACACCTCAGACTCCATTTTACAGTAGGAAGAGGAGAGGAGAGGAGAGGAGAGGAGAGGAGAGGAGAGGAGAGGAGAGGAGAGGAGAGGAGAGGAGAGGAGAGGAGAGGAGAGGAGAGGAGAGGAGAGGAGAGGAGAGGAGAGGAGAGGAGAGGAGAGGAGAGGAGAGGAGAGGAGAGGAGAGGAGAGGAGAGGAGAGGAGAGGAGAGGAGAGGAGAGGTAAGTCTCTCCATTTCTGCAGCAGTTTTAAAAGGACAGAATTGTAGAATGCACTGCTATCACAATATATTTTCCCCTTCCTGATTTTTTTTAAATTTCTAGTGACTAATAATGAATGGTAAAACTTCATAAACAAATAGTTTTGTTTTGTTTTTAATAAAATACTTCCTTCAGGAAACATGAGATAAATAATGAGGCAACAGTAAATGCTGGAGATACAGCTGGCATGCCTACTGAAATGGAAGTCATGTTGGGTCTGAAGTAGTCCTTAGAATGGCATTTTTGAGTACTGCTATACTTCACCCACAGACTTGAATGGAATTTAATTTTACTTAGGAAATTAATTAACTTTATTTCAAACCATAGGGAAAAAAAAAAAACAACACTTAAAACTTCTTACCATTCCCCTCAAACTTGTTTCAAAGGTGTCTTTTGATAAGAAAAACAGCCCATTAATCTGAATGACAATTCTTACTGCTCTCAAAATGAATCCACTTAAAAAGTCTGGGACTTCTTACGGGAAAGTTTAAAACTATTATATTTCAAATTAAATTTGAAGACACCGCATATTGAGATGCATTTTTTTTTCTGCCATCACTTTTAATTACTTGTAAATTTGCATGAAAATAGGATCTTTATTTCTTGAAAGATCATCTGCTCCTGCTGCTTTTTCTTCATTGAAGATGTCACTTGCAAGGGGCTAGATCTTCAGGTAAGGTAGAAGCAAGAGCAGATGGGCTCAGAAGAAAGAAAAATTTTATGCACATATTATTTTTAATACTAAAATAAAAAATGAGGATAAGAAGTGAAAATACATGCTCTGAAACCAACATTCTCATGCTTTTTCCAGGAGATATAGCTGTCTCCAAACAAAAGTTATTTTAAACTTTAAAATTGAACTTAGAGTATGAAAATACAATATAAAACTCTAAAGATTCATTAGATCACTGTTTACTCAGGAAGATCCCCTAGCTTGATACTAATAGTATAATTATTTACTGCACCATAAAGAAACACAAGGAGCATGCAGTCTCGTTCATTTATGCCCTCAAGATAAGACTTACCCCTTCCTAAAGGAAAAGTTTTTAATTCTTGATGGATGTTTCTAAAACATCCTGACTCCCACCTCAACAGAAGCATTTGTTTTGCAAAAAATCAACCAGTCAAATGCTTATGCATTAGTGTGAACAAACCATAAGTAGGCAACAGTGAAAGACCACAAAGTGTGAATGACTTCCTGGCTCCTCCATGCACAGATCCACTTGAAACACAATAGTGGAACACATTGAGAGAGTTTGCACTGCCATGTACCTATGCTTTTATAGAGAATTGAAGGTATTTAAAACCTGGTGGCCCTTAATATATGGCTTCCTGCTTCTATTTCTCAATAATGAAGCTTGATTCCACCTATCGACATAAGCAAATTCATGAAAATTGTAACGAGAGCGCGTAATAAAAGTATTTTAAAAAGCCTCCAAAGAGACTCACACATTGAAATTAAATGGTTCTGCTTTTAAAAGAGTTGTATGTTCAGTATTATTGACAGTGAACTGGTCTTTAGATAGCTCTGCACAGTTCCATAACAAACTTTTAGAGGGTCATTGCAACTGCATGGGAAAGGGAAGGGAAGGGAAGGGAAGGGAAGGGAAGGGAAGGGAAGGGAAGGGAAGGGAAGGGAAGGGAAGGGAAGGGAAGGGAAGGGAAGGGAAGGGAAGGGAAGGGAAGGGAAGGGAAGGGAAGGGAAGGGAAGGGAAGGGAAGGGAAGGGAAGGGAAGGGAAGGGAAGGGAAGGGAAGGGAAGGGAAGGGAAGGGAAGGGAAGGGAAGGGAAGGGAAGGGAAGGGAGATTTTAGAATGGGAGTCCTACTAATTAAAATATGATTGTCAAAACTCCAGAAGTTATATTTGACCTCATTTCTTTTGGTACAGAAAATGTCACAGAGATAGAGGCAAGGCCCAGCAAGTACTTTACCTGTGGACAGGAAAAACTGACAGTGCATTCATATACTCAGATTCAAATTTCAAATCCAAATGAATTGCTACTAATAAAAACAAAGCACAGAGTCCCTTTTACATTGTTTTACCCTGTTTAAAAGACAAACATTTGCACACTGCAAGCCTCAAATGGATAAAAGCTACCATGAGAACTTATAAGCCATCTGCTAGCTTACTAATGAAGCCAGTAACTATTATTGTTTACAGTTGAACACCGGGGGTCATGCGTATTTGCTGTAATGAAAGAATCAATGCATCACTGCAGATGCTAACAGAGAACTTCTTTTTTTTTTCCAGACGGCTAATTATAAATACAATAAAATAACAAATTAAAAAAAAATCTGTTCATATCCACAGAGAAATAGTGCTTGGCACACCACATGCAAAATGCAGCACTCTTCTGTTGTCTAGTAGTCTCTACTTGATAGACTCAGCTTACAGAAACAGAATTACAAAAGTTGCTCTTCAACACTAAACAAATAGCTGACCACCAAGGAATGCTTTGTCCCTAATTCTCTAATCTACACAAACCTTCTGCATTATTTAATTGTTTGGTTTATCTGAATGTAATGATGAAATGTGCATTAGCAAGCAGACAGATACTTCTTATTGTTTCACTCTATTTCTCTTGCCTGAAGAAGACACTATGACACAGAAAAACTTGGCTCAGTCGAGCTATTAAAAATGTCCTGAAGTTTCTTAGAGTTTTTAAATGTTAGCTGATACACAGCACTGACACAATCCACTTCTGGTTTACTGCTTAATCACTCAAAAATGTACACAATAACATTAATTTACAACATCTAGCAAAAATAAACAATGGTAAGTATTTGGACATGCGTACCTCATGAAATTCTTAAATTCATTGAAAACAAGACATTCATTCTGAAACCTCCTTAATGGCCTTCACATGTTCTAAGAATGTTCTTTAACTTCAGAAAAATTTCTAAAGCCTGTAAGGTAAGAGCTTACTTGCTTTGCTGAGTTGAAACATCACAAATGACTCTTCAAAGACCTCTGGTACCCTGGTGCATGGTGCAGCCTTCTTGCAGCTTGTACTCTTCTTAGTCCACCTACAACACATGAAGAAATACTTATTTACTGTGTGACCAAAACACAGCATAACATTCTAGACAGATGGGTTGGGGTAGGCAGGAAAGCTGTATTATTGTAGGTACCAAATCAGTAAACAAGTTAGGAAAGAAAGGGGACAACATAAATTCCTCTTGTACTGTGGTGCATACTTATAACAAGCTAACCCTAAACCTACAACAAGCTGTACCTAAACTGGAGACAGAAACAAAAGAAGCTGCTCACAGAATACTGACGGTATTTTCATATTGTGGCAGTGTGAATGCCCAGTGGATAAGAGTGAGCAGAGTTCATTACTGGGAGCTTGCTGGAAACTGCTGGCCCCACTGCAGCCCTTTGCTGTGACCCCCACCTTGTTCATGAACCACAGACAAGTGGCCAGAGTGTAAGGCAAACTAGCTGTGTGGATCACCACGTAAGCACACCCCACATGTGCTCCTTGAGTATGTTCGTGCCTGGGACACTGGCTGGAAGGAAGGTGGAGATGCCTGCTTAGCATCCATGCCTTGCTTTGGCTGACCTAGCTGCACTTCTCCAGAGAAAATTCCTGAAAGAGCCGAGCGGTCGGAATATAGACAAGGATGAGGAGGAGGAATGAGTTTCAGTTCCTACCCTGACAACGTTTCTGTCTTTGTGGACTTAAGTAAATAATTTATATGTCTTAATTCTCTGTTTTGTAAAATGCCCGAGATAATACTTTCTTCCCCAAACCACATACAAACATATATGAATGTGCTTGCTTCCCCAAATTACAGGGGAGTTGCAAGAATTAATTAGTTAATGTTTGCAAAGTGCTTTGAAGGCAGAAAGCACTCTATAAAAGCTAATTATTAAATCAAAGGTTTATCTGACTTTATTACTAAACCACTAATAAAATAAGTTACATAGCATGTGCGGGCTGGAAAAGGCACTTTCACTGTCTAAAAGATATAAAGGTTTTAATTAGCAAATGTTTTGAAAGCGCTTTGCTGATGAAAAAAATGCTAAATGTTAATAAAGGTTTTCCCTAATGAAAGCAGCTACAAAATATGAACTACTGGATGCTACTGTAACTTCCACATGTATCATTGAAAGTTTTGTCCCGTGAGAACAATCTTTTTATTTGAGGCACAATTGTTGTAATATTGATGAACAAAATTGTGGTTATTGTGTCAAATAAATGTTCAGAAGCAGCAAGAGATTAAAGGTATCATTCTTAGCAAAGAATAGCAAAACCTAATGTACTGTCAAATTACACACATATACACATACTATTGTTTTTACTATTTAGCTTAACATTGCATTTTGCTAAGCTTCCAAGCTTCTGCTACTTTACAAAGTTCAGCTTTTCCAAACACTCTACATGCGTGTGTGACCGGTTATCCACATGCTATCTGAAAATCTAAGCATGCAAATACATTTGAATCTGTCACACGCAGGCAGTTAGAAAGACTGAATTGTGAAACTTACTCCAGCCTTCTGACATACAGTGGTTTAAAAAGGAGTTTGAAAGTACGTAGACACTGATACGTGTGATACCTGTTGTAATGCCTGCCTGTGTCTGTGGAAAACACAAAACCTTGAGTAATGAGAAAAGCTCCATTAAACCACTCTGCTGAAAGGGGAGAGGCGTGCCAGCATCCTTCCTGCTTTGCATGGTGCTGATGGCAGGAGGATGAGAGTGCGATCAGTCAGACCCACTCAGTGAGGTACTGCAGCCTGGCTGCCAAGGCAGAAGCTGCGCTTTTCCATGGCCCAAGAGATGAAATACCGAGTGCTGTCCCTACTGCTTCCAGCAGAAAAGAAAGCTTTAGGTGTTGCTGCTCCAGAAACCAAGGGGTATGCCGCTTTCTCACAGATCCAAAAGGTCTCTCTAAAATCCCAGAGCAAGGGAAATAATACGTTTTCATTAATGTGAGTCATAATGCTCAATCTCATGGGGCAGGAAAACGTCCAGAAGATGATTTGTTACAGAAAGGGGTTGTGCCCTTTTCTGTACTCTCTTCCAGGCAGCCTGGATGAATCAGAGCAGCAGCAGAAGTGATAATCCTTCATCACTGCATCTATCTGTCAGGTTGTCCTGAAGGAATGTGAAGCAAGATTTTTGGGAAGGTGGGATGGAGGGTTCAGGGCTGGAGAAAGGAAGAGCCACCTGGGAATAGATGGGAAATGAAGAATGCTCAACTGATTTGGTAAAATATCAAATAAGTTTTTAGCAGAATAAACTTAAGATTACTGACCTTCTCTAAGTCCAGCTTTTTTGGTATGTTTTCTTGGGTTACAAAATTACCACATAGAAATACGATTATTTTAGTTTTACAAAACTGTTCCAGAATAAGTAATAAAAGGATAGTCCAAATTATTCTGCAGTTAGTCTAAAACTATGTACAGTGAAAAGCATCAAGATTGCAATTGCATGTAACAATCAGTGTTGATTACATCCCAGTGCTTATCAGGAGAAGAAAGGCTTTGCATTGCGATCCCCTGGCACTGATAGCATTTGGCATGGAGGAGTCACGCTAAGGATTTTAAATAATTGGACTTAAAAAGGACTTCCCTTGGTGCTGCAAAAGCATCAGCTGTCAGATTATACTGGAGAGGAAACAGAAAGTTTTGACATACCCATTACGGGTTGTCTTTCATCCATCACTCTTTGGCTAAGTTCAAGGTCTCTGGGTTGGCTTGGGTTGGTGGTTTTTTTGGCTATTTCTTAGTTTTCAACACGTTCTTCAGTTCATTTTTTGACATTGTTTCCAAAAATCTGACATGGCATGACATCATAATTATTCTGTCAGGATGATTTGGTATATTTCAACATAAGAATCTTCTGTAAATAAAGGGAAGGGATAAGAAAGAATTTTAGCTCTGCAGTCTGCTTTAAGGCCTCTGATTTTACTCTGATTTAGAAATGTCATGGTTCACTGAAAGCTTACCAGAGTGAGTTTAATGGATTAGAATATGTTATTAAAATGAGACTGCTAGAGAATTGTATTCCACAGATGTGGAATATTGAGAGGGGAGATTAAACAAGCTGACTTGCAAGAGGCCTCTGCTGCATTAAAAGGCAGTGTACATTACGTTTTCTTTCATGGGTTATAGGATGAAGGACATGAGTAGATGTTCACTACAGCAGGCAGTGTTCTGAAGCCATCAGCTTTTCTCTGTACCTTTCTTTATTTACACTGAGACACAGAAACAGCTTTCTTAGAGATATATAAGCAGGAAAGTGTGAAAAGACCTATGAAAACAACCTATAACTTCAGAAACGTACATATTTATCAGTGCAACCTTTGCTTTCTCTTAAAAGTATCTCAAAGACTGTAATTAGTGGTTAAGTATAGCCTGAGAACAGTTCCTTCCCTATAAGCAGTATAGAAGGAACACTGGTTCTGTGCCTTAGTTTCACATGATGTCCTCCAATACCTACTTAAGCAGCTTAGTGCTGCTCCTGAGCATCACAGTAAGCCTTCCTGGGACCTGAAATGTTGTGGCATACGGTAAAGAGATCTACTGGAAGAAAGAACCAGTTCTGGTGATAAGTCCCAATGGAGGGGAGCTTGTTGGATGCACAGGACGACCTGAGGCACGGGTTGGGCATAAGGATGGCAAAGAGGATGTCAACTTCTCCAGCTCTCACAGAAGCTGCTGGTGTGACAATCAGGCATTAGTGCTGTTTCTAGTCCATGGAAGGATGTATAGCACACTCATCTCCATTTGGAGCTTTTCCCAAGAAAACACAGGGGCAAAACTCAGTATGCCTGGTTTGGCTTTGGCTGGGTTCTGTCGCACAAGAGCGAGATGGCTTCAGTGATAACTCCAGCCACAGACTCTAACAGCAGATGTCACTGCAGGCTGTTCAACCCATCAACAGGTACTGAGCTGACTACAGCCACCAGCAAGACTGGTCAGAGTGTGGGGATCCAGCATATCATCAAGAATGGGACAATGTGGTAACAAAGGTATGACAGCTGGCACCAGTCATGGAGCAAGCAAGGCCCACGGTGTCAGATGCACTGTGAGCCCTGTCCTGACAAACCCCACAAGAACAAAAATGTGATGTGGGATGGGGAAGGCAAGGAAAATAGCAAAAGCCAGCACCTGACACTGAAGAAGTCCCACCAAATCCTGGTATAAGCATAGGAGGTGAAACTAGATGGAAACTGTGCAACAGCCAGCTCTTGCTTCACTGCATCTTGAAGGTATACTCCACTCTATTTCCTCAGGTCGAAAGACCTTGTTATGCAATCTGAAAGAAAAATAAACTTTCTTTTTTTTTTTAGAATTCCTGGATTGGGAAGCAGGCAGCTGTACAACAGTACCACCGTTCTGTTGTGTATCGTATTTTATGAAATAAGGAGACGAGGTGGTAAGCAATCCGTGAGTTTCTGAGCTAATGCCTGAAAGCCTCACCTTTTCCTCTTTATAAGAGAACACTTTTGTTTTCATTGCTGAAGGTGGCATATTGAGTTGGAGAAACAAGTGTGAATATTTCCATTTAAAAAAAAACAAAGGAGCCTGTTGTGAATGATGATACCACTGAAGGCTGTTGAGATCACTATCCTGAGAAGATCTGCCTTTTCTACTCATTGCCTGTCTAGGCTAAGAGGAAATCAGTATGGATCCTAAACATCCAGCCAGCTGTTGATTTGTTGGGACACCACTGCTCTAGGTGTGAAGCCACACCTGGAGTGCTGGGCCATTCCAGGCTCCCCACTGCAAGCCAGGCACACACGTCAGAGAGAGTCCACTGAGGGGCCACAAAGATGATGAAGGAACTGGAGCATCTCTCCTATGAAGAAGCACTGGTACAGCTCAGTCCAGAAAAGGCTTGGCGTGGGGAGGCACAGGGAAGAAGGAGCTTATCGGTGTCTTTAAATACCTGTAGGGAGAGGTGAAGAAGACAAAGCTAGGCTCTGTTCAGCAGTGCCCAATGCCAGGACAAGAGGCAACAGGCACAAATTAAAACACAGGAGGTTCCCTCTGAACATCAGACAGCTCTTTTTCACTGAAAGCATGATCCAACCCTGGCACAGGTTGCCCACAGCCATGGTGGGCTCTTCAGCCTATCAAAGCCACACAGACCTGGTCCTGGGCAACTGGCTGTAGGTGCCCTGGCTTGAGCAAGGGAGTGGGACCAAACGAGCTCCTTAAGCTTCTTCCAACCTTATTTATTCTGTGATTCCTCAAGAGTAAGCATCAACTATATATCCTCCGGCTTTGCATTCACACCTTTACAGAACAGCTGATTATCAGTAACAACTCTCACATTTCATTCTGAGGATTACATTTTAACACTTTTTGCACTAATTTTGCAGACTTTGCCTAGCTTTGAATTATTTTCTTTGAATTATTCTTCGGTATATTATTTTTATATTCCTGGAAGTTATTTCTTTATTAGTGCATTTTGGTTGTGAAAATACCAGTGCAGCTAACTACAGTTCATGCTTTTCTTATGCCGATTCACCAAGAAATTCAAAGAAGAGCTGAAAGAATAGTGTCACATCTTATATGTGGACACAGGTATTTCAACATATGCTTCACCATGTGGACTTTGCAACTTCTACACACATTTTACCTGGGAATGAGAGACTAAATAAAAGGACTTTTTGTATGAATTATAGTCTCTTCTTTGTGATAAGAAAGCATACCCCAAGCATTTCTGAGACCACATATTAGAAATGATATGGTGCAATTTGACAGATTCAGCTCAGGAGCTGAAAGCATCCTATGTTCTGATCCCTATCCTATTTCATTTAGGTATTTTTTACTCTATTAAGCCATTTAATGCATCTCTTCTCACATGTCCACCACAAAGTGAACATAATAACAGTATGCCATGATCTTTAAATCTTTTCATTGAGATGCTGGGTTTTGAGTAACCAGACTAGAATGAAAAATGCTTTGGGATGATTAGTACAATTTAGAAACACCTCTAGCAGCCCAGCAGTGCTGAATCTTGCTATTGATTCAACAGTCCCACTCCTACTATAAATTTGCACAGGCTCTCAGATTTTATTTCTGTAGCACAGTTTTTAGCCTCTGTTAGCAATGAGATAGAACTGGGGTTTGTCTGTTGTCTGCCAGGTGGGAGTCAAACTACTTTGCACTCAAATGAGGAAACTGAGCTTTTCGTCACTGAGGGGAAAGAAGAGATGGGAAGCAGAAACATGCATTTCTTTTTCATATTGCAGTTTGGAGGTTTTATAATAGTTCTGTGTTTCAAATAGTATTTTTCATTTGTTAGGAAAAAAAAAGGTCCTTAAGCTTCTTCATCAGACAGATCTTTTTTTGATCATGCAAGTTTTAAACATTCATGCAATTAGTCTAGCCTACTTCATTTACTGCACTGTGTTTCTGAAAGTACATGGATGATACAAAAGAGAGCCACATTTCCAAATGTCACTGATATAACATTCATTTTTTGTATTTCATCCATTGCTTCCTTCAGATACAACACAGCAGACATATGTAAGTGCCACCTTCTGGCTGTGGTGGGAACACAGTCCTCGCACCAGTAGAGAGGGAATGTTACAAACATTCTCTATAAATCTGTACACTGCTTGGAGTATCTTAAATACTTGACAAAATTCATTGCTGTTCTCCACCACAGGGGTGTTATTAAGAAATTCTTTCATTCTTCTCTCAGTAGAATCCCTTTGTTGCTGGTCAATTTGTGTCTTACACGCGGCCAAAAGAGAAGACCAGGCTCTTGAAAACCTCCTGTGCTGACGAGGTGAGCCTCTGGGTTCTTCAAAGCCATTAGACAGAGGTGAATAAACAGTGCAATTCCTCTGTTATATGACGAAATGCAGGAAAGTTAAATTTGTGTGCACTAGAATGAGAGATACTATTAAAAAAAAAATACAGTAAGACTGTCTCTATGGAAAATGTAACATTGAGAGTACATACCAAGACTGCATCCAAAAATTATCTGGGAATACATCTCAATGGCTAATTTGAACTTCACCAAGCCTAGGGGTCTAGGAACAACCAAAATTCTCCACCATCTTTTTATTTTGCCTACAAAAATATCAACAATGTTAATCACAGTTAACAAAACTGAAAGCTGAATTAGTTTAATGAGTTGTTTGGGCTGAATTTTAGAAGATTTTTACTTTGAAAGCGTTATTCGCATTTCCGTAGTTAAGCTTGAAGCAATACTATCACCTTGTTATTTCCACTCCACCTACCCCAACTTTTTAATCAGAATAACAGTTACAATCTGTGCACTTGTTTTCAGATTCATGGGACTGTAACTGTCTTTGAGGACTCAAAATGTGTACTTTGTGTAATTTCTGACTATTTTCTTTTATATATGCCTGAAAGAAAAACAAAGCTAACATTTTGGGAAAGTTTATACACATATTTGTAGAAGATTCTGGTATGGTCTTTTTCATTAATACTATGGAAAGTCTTTGTAGGACATCTTATTTTAGCAGTACTCCACTTGAACATCAGTGGAAAGAGCAAGCTTTGGCGTAAAGAAAAAAGTGGAATGAGAGTAAGTATTATCAAAGCCGTTCACTGGCTTCATTGCTTCTGCAGAGCTTCATCATAAATTCAGCTAGAAATGGTATCATTCAAAGATCTTTTACTGTCAGTCGCATCCATGCACCGGTAGCTGACAGTAGGAAAAACAGCCCTCCTCCTCCTTTGCTTTCCCTCCCTCATGTACAGTTTTATCCACAGGACTTTAAAAACTGTTTTTAAAACTGAAAATCTCCAGGAACAATGGAGCCCTACTTGGGTTTTTGTTTGTTTGTTTATTTTGGAGTTGGCTTTGGTGGTGGGTTGTTGGGTTTTTTTTGCAGACTTGGCTGTTTTAGACAAAAATCACTGTGCTTATAAATAAGCCAATATCCATAATGCGGAGAATATTGACATTTTTTACAGTTCTACAATAGCCGTATGTCAAGGAAGTCAGATCGGCTGTCCAGATTGGCTTGTATAGTGTTTGAGTGTCTAAAAAAAAACCAGCAGCATAAACAGTACATATATATTCAAGCATTTGTCAGATTTTTAGAGATTCATTAATTCTGACAGTGTATTTCATAATTCATTCTGCATTCAAATTCTGTTTGAAAGCAGTGGAGACTGAGCTATGATGAAGCTTTTCAGGGAGACAGCTACAGCTCTTGATTCTGAACCATCTGTGGTTAGTATGAATTAGAACTGTAACGACTGTAAATTTCTTCAGGGACATCACTTTAGTGGATCATCAAACTACGGGAGTCTTTTGTTATAAAAGGAAAGGGCACAAATATGCCTTTTTTGTAATCACAGTTAGAACCAGAAGCAGATTTACTGCGAGTCAAGAAGCAAGTAGGGAGTAGCAGGAGATGAACTACATTAATACAGACTGGAGTAAGGTACTCTTCTTGTTACATGAAAGGCACAACTATTTGCCTCTTCTGGATCTCCTTCCTGCTTAGGTTCCAAATTTTCCATAGATATTTTTCTCCAAGCTGGTAACAGTAACACAGAAAGGACAGAAAACAGCTGTGATTCTAATTTCCTCTAACTCAGTCCTTTAACTACATACTACATATGATTCTTCAGACCTGTTAAACATACACAGCAAAACAAAGGAACAATTAACTCCTTTTCATTGACCCTATCTTGTTATTTATCATACTTACTGACAGACATGCAAGTCATGTCATAGCTACATTTTCCCATACTTTAGAAAACTCCTTCCTATGTACCCTTCTGTGCTCTAAGGCAAGCTTACGTCTTCTGAGCTACCCTGTCTTGTACAATTAAACCAAACAGTTTGCAGTATGCTTGCCAGCTGACAACATCAGCACAGCGTGTTGAGATGTAGGTGTTCTCGCAAAACTATTTACAGTTAAAATTTATAGTGTATTTTAGACTAAAAAGAATCATCAGGAATACTCTACTCTGCTCTCCTATACTAGACATACTAAAAGAATACCACAGTGAAAGAAACTATTTTCTACCAGTTCAAATTGCAAAATAGCAGAAAACAAGATGATAGTGGGAATCTACTATCTACAACAAAAGCTAACATTCCAATTGATAACAATGAAGGAATTTACTTACACAGCATTTCCTACATTTTGTCAGTATTACTTCAACTATTGTCATTGCCAATTTAGAACTTCTTAGGATTCTGGGCTGTGGATTCAAATGTGTACAATGAAGTACTCAAACAATGGATGGAGGAAGGGCAAAGCCTAAGACGTACCATGGAACAGTCTACGGTTAAGTGTAAGCACATCTGTATACACACACACAAGCATCCAAACAGAAACTAGACAAGTATGCAGTGGCGTTAACATATTTATGTCCAAAAATTAAGAGTTGCACTGTTTGTGCAAACAAAAATGTTGACTTTTTCTAGCGAAAAGTTTTACCCAAAGAGATAGTTATAAATCAGATCTACATCCATGCACACCACACGTGGACTGCTGAAGTCGTGACACAGGACAGAAATCAGGTAACATCATCATTAATTCTGGGGGTAATACTGACAAAAATGATGTTTCAGTTTTAGCTTAGTATCATGGATTTCCTTACCACATGCTCTCTTCTGTGTGGATTATTTATAAAGTAGGAATATAGCAGTGCTGCTGTATGACAGGCCTGCTTTTTAGGAAGGAAAAAGACTGTACCACTATAAAAGCTTCTTATTCATGCCAAGGATAGCTAACTAGTAGCTAGTTCCAGAGAAACTGGAAGCTTTTCTCAATTCATATAACAAGAAACATTACTGATAAAGCAAACTAAAACAGAAATCCAGCTTAGACTATCTCATGATTGCCACGTGTACTTTCCCACTGCAGAATGACATCTAAAAGCAAGTTTATAAAATTAGACTCTTGGAAGATACAGAAGTTTCAATGGATAGTAAAAGGACTACTTCACACTGGTGAAAAACAAGGCTGGACTTCATAAACCAATCAGCTGACTGAAACATAATAACCTCAATGAAAATAAATGAGCCTGTCACTTCAGTACGCAGTGATACTGTTACTTTCTGTAGCTGAACTCTTACGGAGATGCAGAGGCTTGTACACCTCAGTTCTTCTCCACTGTTAGTCACCAGGGCATTACTTGAAGTATGTACTTTCATTACACATTGCCTTCATTCAGCAGATGTGAAAATAAAATCTTCAAGAGAGTTTGAAAGTTCACCAGCAGGTGTTTTTGGGAGGCATACAACTATTCACAGAGATGGAATAGCAGATTACTATTACAGACTAAAATGATTAGAATAACTAAGACAGCAAATGTCTTTACCAGATCAACAGTTAGCTAAATTAAGATCATACCTCTCTTTTTTTTGTTTTCTATTTAGGAGCAGATCCAACGAGAGTTGGATGCCTGTAAATCAATTACTGCAGCACCTAATGGTTGGGTGCCTGGCCTCTGAAGTGGAATCCAAAACCCTGCTGGGCACTGGACAAGCCTGCTGCTTAGTAGGCACAAACTGTATCAGGAGAATAATCCATGGAGCTACAGGATAGGCAAAAAGAAACCAAACTAACAACAACAAACCCACATATCTGGGTTCCAAACCTCCTTTCCCACAAAAACTTTGCTTTTTGAATCCAGAATAGTGAAAAGAAAACGATCTGGAAAGCAGAGAGCAAAACCTGGGCTACTCAGGAGTGCCAGCCACAGAACTGCAGTCATACTCTCGCTCCGCCGCTCCACTTCTGGAGCCAAACCCTGGGGATCAGATACACATGCTAATTAACAGAGCTCGTTAGGTTACCTTCTATCAGCCGAGCCATGGCAACCTGCCTCACTACTCCTCTCCCGCGCCGTAATTCACACCTGGCTTCCCAACGCAACGTGCGTGCGGCTGTCTTTCAGGCCAGAAGGGCACCTACACAGTCCGTGCACGTTCCCTGCCGGCGCTTCTGGTAAAAAACAAACGATCGAAAAGTTTAAAGTCCTCTCAGAGTTCAAGAGAAGAAGCTCAAAATTGGAGCGAAAGGGAAAAATGTTAAGCACCGAAGTCTTTCTACCAACCCTCGAGCTTTAACGGAGTTTTAGAGAGAGTTCAGGGGAGCGCTTTCAGGCGGCGCGCACCGAGTAACGCTCAGAGGGGAGCGGCAGGGCGGGAACGGAGCCGCCCGCGCAGCTCAGCGCCCGCGCCGCCGCGGGCCGGGAGGGACGCGCCGGGAGAGCCCCGAGGGCCGCGGGCCACGCCGCCTGACGGCGCCTCGCGGACAAAGGGAGCGCCGGGCGCGCCTCGCCTCCCGCAGCCCGCACGCCGCCCCCCGCTCCGCTTTCCCCCTTCCTCTCCTAGCCGGCTCCGGTGGAAGCCGTAGGCCTGCCTCGGCCCTTCTCCTCCCGCCCCCGTTTCCTCCGCCGGACTCGTTCGTGCCTTTTCCGCGGCCCCGCCCGGGCCCGGGTTTCCCCCCGTCCCGCGGGCGCGGGGCAGCGCCGGCAGGGTTAATCCTGAGGAATGCGGCGGGAGGAATGTGCATGCAGATGAGGTGGATGCTAATCTCATGCTAATGAGCGGCGGCCGCAGCTGCCCGGGGCTCAGCCGGGCTCCCCGCGCCCAGACGGCAGCTGGGCTCCGCCGGGAACCCTGACCCGGGCTGCCGCCCGCCCGCTCGCCCGCCCGCGGCAGCCCCGGCACGGTGGGCCGAAAGCCGGCGGCGAAGGAGCGCTCGCCGGGTTGCCGCCAGCGTCGTCCCCCGGCGCCGGGCCGGGCTCGACTGCGAGCCCCCTCCCCGTCTCCCCGGCTCGGGTGGGGGCTTTTCCCGCTTCCCTTCTTTCTTTCCGTCCCTATGGAGCAGCCGCCCTCGCCGGCCGACCATGCCTAGGAAAGCGGGGAATGGGCAGCTCCCCTTACCCGATGGCTGGGAGGAGGCGAGGGATTACGACGGCAAAGTCTTTTACATCGACCACAACACCAAGCAGACCAGCTGGATCGACCCCAGGGACAGGTGGGTGCGAGGCGGGGTGCTGCCGGCCTGCGGCCGCGGACCTCTGCACGAAAGCTGGCCGCGGGCGCCGAGAGCGGCCGGGCCGCCCGACAGGTACGAAAGTTGGCCGCGGGGCCGGCCGCCATCCCGCCCCCGCGCGGCACCCCCGGCCTCCCGCCCGGCCGTCCCAGCCCGAGGAGCGCCGCGCTGCCGGGGAAGCGGCCGCAGGCCTCGCGTGCCAGCTAGGCCTCGGCACGGCTCAGCCCCCCGCTAGCCGCAGCCTCTTCCAGCTCTGAAGGCTGAAACGGGCAAAACTCGCCTCGAAAACGCTCTGGTGAGCGGCGTGGGCGGCTCGCGTGCTGCGAGCGCCTGAGTCGTCGGGGCCGGTCTTCCAGCCGGTCTTCCAGCTGGGGAGGGGCGGCGGCGGTCGGGACGGGCGGCGGGTCCTGCCGCGGTTCTGCCCCGCCAGCCGTGCGGAGAGGAGAGCCGCCCGGGTACCTGCCTCGAGTTCTGGCCGCAGCGCTCCTGGAAAGTAACTGGAAGAGAGAACTTCGTGTACGTGTTGTGTTGATATACACAGTACGGAAATAATGTTAAAAGCGGTCTATTCGAGTTATCAGAAACTTTACAGAAGGCGTTACGAACGCTTGGAACGAGCTGTCCTACATTATAAATGAGAGCCTGGGTTTGTGTTTCTCCGAGCGGTGAGCAGTCCGCTGCCTGCGGCTCGCGGAGGGAGCGGTGACAGGCAGCACGCGCTGTGCAGGCCCGCTCCGCTCTCACACTTGTTGCGGCAGCAAATTCCAGCCGCGGTGAACTTCGTGCCTAACGTGCTTTCAAGTGCAAAGGAATTTAAATGCCTTGTAAATATTAGTGAGGCGGTAAAGTGTACGGGACGGTGTTGTTTATTACACCTGTGATAAATTGGCGTCTTTGACTCATTGATTTTTTTCTTTTTACTGTGGACAATAAAAAAGTTCTCGCTTTCCCGTCTCAAGAAGTAGCGTATTTAAAGAATTACTCGGTGTTAAACTTTGAATTTCTGTTTGCAAAGCAGAGTGTGAGGCGCTGTAATCGAGGTGAAGCAAAAAGCGAAATTTGAGAATGTACTTGTTATAATAGAGCCAGGAATGCACTAATATAGAATTATTTTCTACGGGTTCTCTGGCCCTGAAGAGTTCAAGGGTATGCATACTTGGTGGTAAAGTTTGAGTCTCTGCTGTCATTACTAGACTACGTGGCTGAGTAGCAGTGGTCTGCTTGCCATCCTATAGGTACAGGATAAATATTGTTTCATTAGTGCATTGATTACAGGTGAAGGAGAAATCAAGTCCTCAGATTCGATGGTCTGTCATGAGAACTAAGGAAATGGAGACCTTCTTGAGAGAGCATGGTGTTTGAAATAATTGCTTACCCTTGTCAGTCATGGAAAATAAGCAGAGGGATTTTGTGCTATGGAATTCCTAACTTAGTGTACATTGCTCAATCATGAAGGTTTGAATCGCCTGCGCAGGAGACTGACAAGCCCATTTAATCTGCAGTTTACATTACCTGTATTTACAGTACCTGTATTTACAATCTGTTTGTACTGGTGACCTGGTTTGGAAAAAGAATTGTTTGAAAGTCTTGTGAAGGCTTTGCTTGAGAGTCCTTTGTATTTCCCAGGTATTTAGAAAATGCGCATTCTGAAACCATAGAACATAAGGAGGGCTTGCTGTCAGTAAAACTGAGATGTGATCTTCCAAGTTTGTCAATACAGTAAAATCTGGCTTTGCGTTGGTACTGAAACTTCCCTTAAATTGTCAAAGGAAGGTAATGCATTCTGCAGTAAGACTGAAAACGGTTTCATACTTCAGGGCTTTGATTTTTAGTTCTTTCTGTGGTGAAGATTAAAAACTTAAAAAATTAAAGTACTTGTGGACCTAAAATCCTTCATTGGTAAAGCAAGTGTAGAAGAGGTATGGTTTTATTGATATTTTTTTCTTCTGCTTTTATGGTACAGCATTCCCTGGATATTTGTACATAGAAAAGTTGCGCTTGATGTTTTAAGATACTTTTAAATCCACTTTGATTTAGAAAGTACTAGCCGCCAATATTTGCACTGTAAAACTTCTGCCACGTATCTGTGGGTCAGCAGGTGTATTTGAGAACAACTGGGATTCTCATTGTTACAGGTATGAAATAGTCATGTCTAGAAATAAACTGAAAGAGAAAATACCGTATTCCAAAGCTTATTGGAAAAAGTTGTGGTTTTTTTATTATTTACCCATACTTATTTCATCTGCTTTCTAGACATTCTGACTGTACATGTTACTGTGTGTACGGTTTAGTCTGTTACTATAATGACACCTTTGTGTACAACATGAAGAAAATCTCACATCAGCCTCAACCTTGAGGCTCAGTTTTCATTTTTGCCCTCTTCGTTTCTCTGAGTAACCCCACTGATGTTAGAGAAGCTCACACTTGTGAGGGCAAAAGTGATTTGACGTGTGTGTTTCTAGGAGTGCTGCAGTTTTTAAATGTTCTCCTCTGTTCAATAGTGATTGCTCTCTGCAAACTCTTAGGCTACCATACTGAAGACTGATGGTTGAAATGGGAGGGTACTTGAGGTGTAAGTTTGAGGAAGAGGAGACATAACAGTGAGAACGTGGGAGTTGCAGCAACTTTTTCACTAAGTATATGGATGTTATTGCTTCTCAGGTCTTGGTTTCTGCATAGTAAATAATCTGTGCTCCACTACTCACCGTCGCTGACATAAAATACGTAGCTATATTGATATCTTTTCTAAAATGAATACCACATCACAAATTCTGCAGATGCAACTGGTCTTTGTTTAAATGCTTGTTTGCACTTACGTTGGAGTGTCAAGGAATGGGCTGCTATGGAAAAAAAAGCCAACATTTTCTGTCTCCACTTCTCTTTCCACTGGGAAGGAATGGCTTCCAATACATGGATGTATTTAAAATCATTCACAGTATGCTTGTCTGAGAATGTTTCTGAGGGATCCACTAACTCCGTAGCCAAGGCAATGTATGAGAAACATGGACGAGCAGAAACCAGAGCTTTGCTGCTTGTAGACTGAAAGAGCTTTCTTAGTGCTGACATGGACAGGTTATGAAGTTTCCATTGCTGCTTTCATCTTCTGGGGAGTTGAAAACTCTACCATTTCTGTCATGGGTTTCAGTTACTGGGGTGGGAGTTGCCCGTCCAAATTAGAGCTTCAGTAGTTGCCTACTACTACTACAGCAGTTAAATGTTGGGTTCCTTTCCCTTAGAGAAGAAGGACACTTTGTTACTTCGTGTCTCAGTGGAGCTTGCTTCCTCCTGTCTGGTGAGCATCAGAAGCTGTGAGAAGGGACGGTGCTGAAATCACTTGAGCAAGGATGGATCTTTATTCTGTTTTGAGTGCAAATCTTAACACTGCTGATGTAAGGTACAACTGGGGTGTCCCACTTGTGCAGCTGTGTGGTGGGATCAGACAGTCTCTTTTTTCCCTCATTTGTAATTTCCAGTGTCTTTTTCTGCCTTGTTTCAGCCTGTGGTATCATCTGCCTAACTCCGCGTAGCTTGTTCATGTCTGCTTGTCTGTCCAGGAATGTGCATACCCCATGTGAAACCTGGTATCTCATTCTAGTTTCAGTGACAGGTTGGGAACTGCTTTTATTTAATTGATGTCTATTTATTCAAAATAAAACCCGTGATGCAAGTTCTGAACTCGCAATGAGAGACTAGCTGTGTCTGAACTTCTGACACCCCTGTTTGTTTATCCAGTGTAAAGCACAATTCCAATATTGCTGTGCTGGCGTAGCTGCGATAGCATCAGACAGCGTTGAACTACGTAGTGGTTGGTATGTGGGCTTTTTAACCAGTCTGCCAATTGCCTGGGGCTACGTGTTGTTGATTTTAGCATTAGTGAAAATGGTGCGGTAACTCCTTTAACACTTCTTTATTTCTCTGGAAGTGATAGGGCTGCTCCATATCTTTCATTTCAGAGCACGTAAAGTTAACAAGTCAGGAAATGCTGCAGATATTTGCTTATGTGTGCAAAGTATGTACCGCTGCTAGAGCCAAGGACTGTGACCTGTTACGTAAAATGGGGCAAGTGGTCTAGACTGTGGTTTACCCAGACCCACGTCTGTAGTGCTTGCCTACTACAGCTATTTCGATTACAACCTATCTTGACTTAGGGGATAATATTACGGTAGTTCTCATGCACAATGTAAGACATAGCTAATGAGAAATTGTACACAAGGAGGAAAATACGCTCTCAAATGGAGCTGAGCTGATTACTAGAGATGTTTTCCTCTTACAGTGTGGTTAAACAAAGGAGCCCTTCAGAGCTGCCTTATTTTTTTCAGAGAAAGGAAAATGACTTTCCTTCACAGCCATTACTTCAAAGTAAGTTTTCATTGTAAGGACAGAGGTCTGTATGGTGACCGAATAGGACAAATTGCCTACAACTTCAAGTATTTGTTCAGGTTATGTTAGTTCTTGTCTTATTCCAGTTGAATAACTTGTGTTCAAGCCTTTGGTGAAAATTCATTGCTTAGGCATGTTATTAAGGTTATAATTACGAGTAAGAAAAGAGGATTCCCTATTTTCATTTACTAAAATTTATAATGAATGGTGACAAACTGAATTTCATTAGGTGGGTTTCGTTGTTGTTGACTCTTTTAAATCTGGAAATTGTTACAGATATTTGTGATTTCATAATTTTTATATGATACACGTGACTAAAAATCGGAAGAATATTCATGCAAGTAATAGAAGACCAGCACATGGCAGCACTGCCATGGTGACACATCTTCAGACAGAAGTAAATGGAAACAATGCTGAGATTCTAGAACTGCTAAGCTGGGTCATGTAAGTCTTTATTAGAGCAGCCTGCATAAGAAGTGCAAAAATTTGCAGAGGGGTAATGCATTCCTCTGTCCGGACTGTTGTGATTCTGTTCACTTGCCCCTGCCTTGCCAACCAGTAGTAAACTTAGGGGATAAACAGTAAATTTGGAGATGATTAGGCTGAAATGAAACCCCTGCTTTTACAGAGTTATTTCCAGCAGGATCAGTGTTATGTTTCACTGAAGGGACACGGGTGCTGCTGTGAGGAAGGAGACAGGCCCAGAGATGGGGCAGAAGGGGAAAGCACTCCTGCGGAGATGAAAAAGCAGGTAGATCAACTTCATCAGCCATGGAACTGTGTTCATAACGTCCACTTCTTTGCTGAGTTTCTCCATTGGTTTCAGTGTGTGTTTGTGTTCACCTTTGCTTTGCTGTGAAGCAGCAATACACCCATCACAGGTGTGTTGATCCTAAGTATCTTTTCAGCTAGTAAGAATTTTTTTTTATGATATTACAAACTTCCTATTGACTGTGTCAGTGTTTGTTACTGTGAGACTCTAGAAGCCAAGATAAATTGTCACTGCATGGTTCCAGAATTAGATTCTGTTTTGTGCCTCTGTTGACAACGTGCTTATGAATGGTTGATTTTTACCGTGTGTGAAAGCAGATTAGAAATTCTAATTTTACTACGTTTTATTTTAATTACTTATAAAATTTGTTTTAAACTCAAATGTGAAGCATCTCACCCTTCAAGCAGTGTCTTGCAGTAAAAATAGGCAGGCAAAATGATGATATTACTCTAGGCTTTGAGTGTTTTATTGTGTGAAGCAAGTGGGAGCCGCTCATTTTCATTGATGCGTTTGAGAGAGTTGTCTGTGGACAAATTGACTTGTCCTTCTTTTGGAAGAAGCAGCTGTGGGCTGAAAATTGGACTGATAGAGAAATTATGGTTTTCCTTTTGTTGTTTTTTTTTTTTTTTTTGCATGGTTTTTCTTTTTTATGCTTTTGTTTTATTTTATTTGAAGTAGCACTTCTTTGAGCTTTGCTCAATTCTTTTCCAGTGAAATTTTCCTGTATTAAACAATCATTAATGGTGAAGTTCCTACCTGATGAAGTCAATCCCCAGCTCTTGATTTTTAAAAGGATAACAAAGAGCTTCTTGAGGGACAGTTGTTTTGATTGCTTATGGTTCTGTGCTAGAGGCAGTATGTGAGTGATATGAACATATTCTGCCAACTGAGTCATTTGCATCTCATAGAACAAAATCAGGTGCTATTCTTTGAACTTGAATCTGTTTGTACTTGAAGAAAGGCAACTTTATATCATCAACTTTGAATACTTATCGTATTCAAAGTAATTGTTTGTATATGTAAAAAGATATATTGTCTTGGGAAAGTCAACTCCTGTTGTGTGAACTTACCACTGTTCAGTACCACAGGTTGGACCTGCTTTGGTGTATCTGTGCTGTTTTTCTCAACTCATTAAATCCAACTTCAGTCTTCATTTGAAAAGCAGAACTATACTGGGATGTCTTCCATGGTGTATGGGAAGTGCTGAGTCACGGCCTGAACCTCTGATGGATCACCTGAGGCGAGCCATGAGTCAGCCAGAGGAGCACAGCTGAAGGCAATTCACCTGTGCTGCTGGAAGGGGTGGAGCCTGGCTGCACCCCTCCTAGACCTATTTAAGAGCTGGCTGCCAGTGGGGAAGGATCTCTTCTGGAGAGCTGCTCTGCTGGTGTTTTGTGAGTGAGTCCAGGATAGGGGTAAGCTTTCTATTGATTCTCTTTTGTTATCATAGTCTGCTTTGCCTAACTCTCTTGTTTATTTTGTGATTATAACATCCTAATATTCATTGATTATACACGTGGTATGCAATTTGTTCTTGTAATCAAGATTTTAAGGTCTAGATATGTCAAACTTGTTTTTACTTTTAACATAGGGGAAAAGATTTAGAAGAATCTGTATTTTCAACTAAGGTCCTGCTGGGACATTCCCTGTTGTGTATTAGCTACTTTCTCATGTTGTTAATTAAGGAAGAGTACTTGACATACCTCTTGTTTCTTTTGAAAGTATATTCAAGTGTTAAACTGTACTCTCCACCAGATGAGCATATTGAATGGCCTGCAGCTATGGCTGGTGAAGAATTATTACTGATTCAGTGCCACGCCCTTTAGTCTGAAGAGCTTGTCTCCATTAGGTGCCTGAGAACGTTTGGCAGGGCTGCAGGTATCCCTAATCATACGACAGATGGACTTCTGATATTCTGCAGGTGGTGCATGAGGACACGATGAGTGGCACCTGCCTTTTAGCCACGTGACAGATCTGTGTCTTGGTCACACCTTGTTATGGAGCGGGATTTGACCAGAACACTGGTGTTCTCCGTCCTGCGGCTCTGTGGCAGTAGTTTTATTTTGATCGTGCTGTGGAGGAGCACTTGCTATGGAGAAGGGGTTTTAGTGAAGTAAGGCTGGAGTAGCTGGGGGCTGAGCAAGAGAGGGAATGTTTGAGAGTTTGGGTTTGGTTTGAAAGGACAGCAGGAGTGGGAGATGTAATGGAATTTAATGGATGTTACATCCCTGAAGCTGTCGGGGATTACTGTTGCTTGTAAAGCCTCTTCAACCTTTATTGTCTTCTGCGTTCTCGTCAGAGATGCACGTGATACAAATCCTGTTGTGAATTAAACAGCATTCCTATAGGCAGTCTGTCATACAAGTGTGCACCTACTTTTCTTATCAAATGTGTGCTGTCTGTCCGTTGGGATTTGATTTCAATTAAAACATTTTGACTGCCTTGAATTACACTGTGTGTGTTCACTTTCAGGTTGTTATGTATACGTGCTTCCTTGGCACAGCACTGAAGTGTGTCATGTACGTGTGTGTTTTCTGTACTGAGTGATTGTGGTTGACTTTACATTCTCAGTTGTGGACAGTTTTAATATTTGCAGTGTGACTTCAATGTGTTCTTTTGTTGTTGTTGTTTGAAAGTTGTAGTAGAAATTGCAAAGACTTGCACTCTTCTTCCACTTTCCTTTTTGTTTTTCTTCTTCTAGTTTGGATACAATTACATAGTGGTGAGAGATTGTAGTTGGAAGTGCTGTGGCCTTCTCTCAAATAAATAAGCAAAATAAGCTGTGATGTGAGTTTAAAGCATGCAGCTAGTCAGTACTACATTCCAGAGTGCACAGTGATAAACTGCCAAAACTGGAATTGGAATGTCCACAGGGTTGGAGAGAGGAAAAAAACCAGAATCCTGCTCCAATGCTGCAACCTCTGAAGGTCTCGCATGAATTTTGTTCCTTTTGTTCCAAAGTAAAAAATGAAGTAAAATAAATCATCGTGTTCCTTTTTTGTTGGGGTTGGAATGTAGATCTTCAGAGAAGCAATGGATTCTGCTGTGTTGCAATGAGTGTTCCTATATGGTAGAAGTCTGGCTGAAGTTTTTCCTATTTCCCATTTTCTTTAGCAGTCGTCAGCTTTGTTCTGTGCAGAGCTTGCAGGCCGAGGTGGTGCTCTGGTGGGTTGCTGCATCAGGAAGGATTGTTGGCAATAGAAGGATTGCAGATGGAATGTACATTTTCCTGAAACATCAAGTAGTAAATGATTGTTCATAAGAGTATGCAATCCAAGATAGCAATCTGGCAAGGAGTAGAGACCTTTCTCCATCCTGTTGTGAATGTTGCAATGTTTGAAGTGAACTGCTGATACATTTACAATCATTCTGGTAACTTTTAGAATGCTATGGGTGTGAATAATCATCTGAGTCCTCTACAGGACATTCCTGAAATAGCATTCAAATGACCAGAGAAATTATGGGATGCAGCAAAACACGCAAACACTGTATGCCTTCTAGTCAGGCTCTTGCTGTCAGTGCTTCGATGCTGCACTAAGTAAGGCTTAATATGTGGGAACTTAGGTGTTATAAACATGTTTTCTTCAAGTTTCTGAGCTTCAGATGTTCTTTTGTTGTTTGTTTGCTTTTCCTGGTAGCTATAATCCCCCCCAGGCTTTATTTTTATATCTTCTTCTCTTTCAGAGGAAGACTTCACTGATCTAAAGTTTGAAGTTCATTGAGGAATTGTTCTTAATTAGTCAAACTACTGTGTTAGCTTGTTTAATGAGATGACAATCTAGAAGGTGAATCTCTCGAAGCAAATTATTGTGGTGACATAGATTAGGCTTTTTGGTTTTTGCTTACGTTCCTGCTTGCTATTCTTGTTCTGCCTCACTTGCTCCCACTGCTTACAATGATGTAAAATGAGCCTTGGAGTTCTGTGCCATTGCAGGTCATTGGTTTGCATTCAGGACCTGTCTGGCCCATTTGCTCAGAATCCATGAAACTTTATTTTTCCAGGCAGGGTTTTGGCAAGAAAAATAAATTTTGAGGGCAAATGTAGAAGAGTGAAGGGTTTGGGGTTTTTTTTTTGGTACTGGAATGGGAATTAATAGGGGCAGTGGGAAGCTGCCCATGATGTGCTGCAGTATCATGATGTTTGCTCCATCACTGCAGCAGTGGCCACAAAACAATGTAAGTTTGATTTTACTCGACCTGACAATCCTACGTGCAAAGGTGCAGAAGTTAGAGGTCTTTCTCATTTTGAAGACTGTGTGCTGCATAATACTGAAGTAGATCTGATGCTCAGCAGATAGGATATAATTTGAATTTTAGAATTTAATGGGGAAAATGTATATTACATCTAGTGACTGGTTTACTAAAGGTACATGAGGGCTGCATTATTTGCAGTGTAATCTTGACGTTAGTCCTGCTGTACATACTAAAAGCATCCAGTCGCCATTTTTGTCTGTTCCTTCAAATGTCACTTTGGAAGGGACGACTTGTTAAAGTTTGTTCCAGAAGGCATTTTCTGAGATAGGGATGATTGAAAACAACTCTCCTGAATGGCACCTTGCTGTACTTCACAGATCATAACAGCTTTTATGCGGCGCTGTGATTGTTTTTTAAATTACTACCTGTGGTTGAATACTTGAAAGAACTGCCCTGCTGGTTGCATATTTGGTTTGACTGGGGGCTATCTTGGGGTTGCCTTTAAATTACGTGGGGTTCTTGATGATCCTAGCATTTTCTAATCTTCAGCTGCATGGTTTTTTTTCCACCTATTCTTACAAGTCTAGGAAAAATAATAATTCTTTTCAATTTCAATTAAAAAAAAAAAAATCATTTCTAGCTAATGCATACAGAGATGATTCTTTCAAAAATGATGAAGATGCTGTTTGTTTTGCATTAGTCTTCCACCTGAAGCCATAAACTATGTAATGGATGATTATTTTACTAATAGATGCCGATTGATTAGAAACTGTTTAATTTACAAAAGATGCATTTGTCACAGGGGAAGCTCCAAGTGACATCTGTAAGAGTGGTGTACAAAAGCAATGCTGTTTTAATACTTTATTAAAATATCAACATGGCAGTAATGTGCTACATGTTTTTCAGGGGTGGATGTTTCGTTGGACTGTCACTGAAATGACAGGCAGAAGAAAAGAGAAGAAATGAATGTCATCAGACAGCAACAGTTGAAGTTAGTTGAAACATTTTGAATAAACAGGGTTTTTTAATATATTTAAGAACCTGAAGTGTTGATAAGTCTGTGTAGAATGTTCCAGCCTTTCTGACAGCAGGTTTTGTGAGGGAGCTGTTTTGAGAGTGGGAAAGACTGGGAAGGTTTTATCACTTGTTAGTCAGGGCACAGGTCTGGAATGTGAAAGAATCAGACTGCAGTCCCTGTCCCAATGGAGAATGGTGAGGTGCTATTGGAAAGCCAGCTCTCTAGGATGCAGGAGCTGCTGCAGGTAGTGAGCAGCCAGGCCTGGTTCCACAGCTGCTGCAACCTGAAGCAACAGGGAAAAGGAAATGCAGGTTTCATTTCTGAAAGTGGAACATTCTGACTTTTTTTTTTTTTTTGGAGGGGAAAAACAAGCAAAGGAATAAAAGAAACAATGCTGTAAAAACTCCTGTGAAGTGTAGTTGTTGTCCTCTAGATATCATTGAGGTGTGCCTATCACTAGAAATATTTAACCAAAGACAATTCGTAATCTCCATAAATTCCTCTCAGATTTTTATCAACAGCCATTTCCAGCTTCAGTTGCTGTGCCCTGTGTGCCCTCTGTTTCTCGTGTATGATTTTTTTTGTTGTTGTTTAGAACATAGCTCAAGTGAATAAGCAGCAGATAGGAGTGTGATGGAAATCCACTCAGATACATTGCTCCATCTATAGGAGCAGTGTGGGATAAATAAAGGAGAGATGAGGGTGATGGCTGCAGCAGAGTGCGACGTTTCTCATGTGCTGAAGTCCCCCATACATCTGAGCTTGTTGGCAGCTTAGCAGCACACCTTGGGTTGTAGCGGCTGGCAGAAGGAGCATGATTTGCTCTGTGCAGCCCTTGTTTGGGCTGCTCCGTGGGCCAAGCACGTAGGGATAGCCAGGCCTTCCTTCTGCTGATCTCTGAAAACTGAGTTCAGATGATTCTAGCTGTGTTTTATCTACCTTTGACCTTGGAAATTGCTTTTCCCCTTCTGTTTTCTCTTTCTAAGGCATTATAGCAGCTGGAGGAAGCAAGGCATAAGGAAACAAAGATGTGAAGGTCAGTGTTGGGGTGTTTCAGCCCTTGTATTGTCTTAGCAGGGAGTTTGGTCTCTTATGGCACGCTGCAGACATCCCCCATACCTCAATAGAGGGATTTCTCTGACCCTTCTCTGTCTCATTCTATATGTGGCAACTGCCATGCTCTATGTGCTCTACAGTGTCTCAGCTGCCAAGGAGACTTACCCATCTTTCTGCCTAAAGTGACTTTCCCAGGAACGTTCCACCCCATGGGTCATTTTGCCTGTGTCCTTACTGCTGCAGCGATTACCAGGCTGCAGAACCCATTCCTGGCCACCCATAAAGGACTTTGATTATAGACTAAGCATGGTGTATGGCAGTGCTGTAGAGTTCTTTGGGTGTTAATTAAACTTCCTAGTCAGGTTGGCAAAGGGAAAAGATGATGTCTCCCTGAAGACCAGTGAAAGGATCACAAAATGGTCTAGCCTGCTTTCTTCAGCCGGCACAGTGGACTGCCATGCTCCATCAACTGGACTAATTCCTCAGCTGCCAGCAAGGGTCACCAAGCGCTGCTGCCTCCTTATGTATCTCCCAGTGGTTGGTTTCAGAGGGACAACAGAAAGCAATCCAGGCCTGGAAAACAAGAAACTAAACTCTGTTCCTTTGTAAACCCTGTTTATCTCTGATGTGTAAGGGCATGCTTTTCTTCTGCAGGCTCTCATCAAATGAAGTCAGGTGTCACCACTGAAAGCCAAACATGTTTTGTGAAGGCTTTTGAAAGCAGAAATCACTTCTGGGTGGAAGTCTTGTTTGTATTGTTTCAAAAATGCTGGTAATGATTGAAATGTCCTAATTTTAAGAAACAAGCAGGACTATTAGTCCACTGCTTGTGGATGTCGCTATTTTATTAAAGCGGTGTTGCTATGTGTAGAAGTTATTTGAGCAGAATAATAAACCCTGTAACAATCTAATTATGGTAAAGGAAAGTGATAGAACTACTGATAGTGATGGAAAAAGTAGTGAGGTGGAGGAGAAAAATGTGGTTCAAAAAATGAAGTACTTTTTCTACCTTTGGCATGAAGCAGCGATATCGGCAATAAGGACGGAGCTCAGACCCTCTCACCCAGATTTCCACAAAGAGCACCTTTTCCCAGTATTTGACTAGTGTAAAAACTAATGAAACATAGGAATTGGATTGGAAAGGATAAAATTAACATGTACTGAAAGCAACAGAAGAGCTATGCAGGTTGCCATTAGGAAATAATTTAAGTACATTATTCTTTTGCAGAAGCCTCTTTACTGCTTTTGCCTATGAAAGTTCAGTTCTTCAGCATGGCATAACAGGAGATGCTTAGTGTACTGACAGCTGAAGGCATGAAATGATAGTCACACAAACACACTGAAATGTTTGGAAGAAAATGCAAAAGGAATGGATTTTTCATTAAGAAAGCATGCAGCACTGATGATTCCTCTACCGCCTGCCATTTCTAAGACTTGACAGAAGATCAAATCTCTCACTTTGTCTGATTTAAATCAATCATTGTTCTGTCCGGCAGAATTCCAAGCCCGCATTTAAAAGCTCTTTTGAGAATTATCCTTTCCCCACCCTAAGTTATATCTGCCAGATCAGGAAATTCCAGCTTCTTCTCTGAAACTTACTATGGAGTCCCCAGAGTCTGAATTGCAGAAAGCAGATTTTTTTGCTGGACTGTGAATAATCACGATCCTCTTTTTCTTCCCTAACCTTTTCAAATGCTTTCTAAAGCACAGCTTTAGCCATGCTCAGTGCTTGCACATATTCTGTAAAAGAATTGCATTTAGTGTTGTGAGTTTGGAAATCTGTCCTTGTTAGGTCAAAGTCCGTGCTTGTACACATCTCTCTGTTAATTTTCCTTGTATTTGCTTTAATTGCTTTACTTAATACACTGTAGAGTGTTGAAATATCTAATGGCATATTCAACGGGTTAAAAGTTTGACTCCTATTTCATTACAGTGCCTCCATTTTTTTTTTTAAGCTTTCCAGTACTTGTAGAAATTGGCTGATGTAGGAGAATCAGAAGTCTAGCCTCCAAGCAGATACATTTTGTTTTAAAAACTTGAATGATACATGAGGTAATTTCCCAAAGGACCCTGAGGATATCACGTAGAATGGGAGGAAAAATAGTATCTCTGAGTATTAATATTTATGTTAAAGATTTTTCACAAAAGCAACTGATGTAGATTGATTTATGAGAGATCATATGAGACTTTCATTGAAAAGTTTAAAGAGATGACACGAGTAATTGGATAGTGGAGATTTGTATCTGGGCTACCTCTTAAGAGCAATCTTCCCCATTCAGTTTAAGGGAATAATAAATGGCAAATGGAGATGTAATGCTTATCCTGGCATGGGGCGACTGCGTACTTCCAGTGAGTGAGCTGATGTTGAGGGCTTTCATTACTCACGCTGTGTAAAAACTTAACATTTAGCGAAATACTTAAGTGATTTTTATGAAGTAATCATTTAAAAATACGGTGTGTAAGAAATACCAGAAGCCTGTGAAATTGCAGCTTTCTAGTCAGCTGGATTTATTGTAACACTGCTTATATGGCAACTTGCCTCTCCCAGTACAGAAGATATATACAACGTGAGAGATTACCGTTTAATCAACTGTTTATGCTTAGGTGCTGTTTTCCTATGGAAGTGCCACTGCTCAGTATTTAAGAGAGTACTATAGCTTTTGATATCATTAGCAATTTTTTCAATCTCTCCTTACTCTCTGGAGCAGTTCCTCATTAAGGAACCAGTTTTGACTTAAAAACAATAATAATAATCAGAGTGGTAGAAGTAAAGCCTCTCACAGAAGAATATAATCTTGAGGTTTGGTTTTGGCAAACTTAGAGAAAGTCAGGTAAGTGTAATCACATCCATGGTTTGATTCTGTCCTTTGTGAAGGCCATGGCAAGGCATAAAAAACCACATGCTGTAATTAAACACCTATCCAATTTTACATGCTTAATCTTACCTTTTTTAATAGCCTGTTCTTATGGAGTAGTAGTACTAGCAGTCATGTGTATTACAGTATTGCAGGCAATCCCCATGAAGGACCAGAATTCAGTGTTTGCTGGATACTCTGAACAAGCCTTGAGACAACCTGAGTTGGGACTGTGGTGGGCAGTGGTTCCACCCTTTCTCTTGTGCTGGCACTTGTAGCAGTACTGAACTGCGTGGCAGCTAGGATGGTATGAAAATGAATCATACAGCCTCTCCACTCCTAGTTTATTTCTTCAATCTGCCTTATTCCAGGGTCACCAGGATTCAGGACTGAGTCTTTATCCCTGCTAAATTTCTTAAGGTTCCTGTCGGCCCATTCCTTTTCAGTGGTGGTTGTGTCATTGGCACTGTTGGTTGTTTGTTATCCCTGGTTTGAGTTCAACTGCAAGTCTGATGAGATTGCACTGATGCATCTTCCATATCATTGATCCAGATGTTGAACAGATCAGGTCCCTGCAATAATTTGTTGAGACTTCCATGGAATGGTAGCTCAAAAGAAGACAGGCCTGGACTGTAGGCTGCTAGTACAAGGCTGGGGCAGATAGAACTGGTGCTGTGTCATAAAGGGATGACTAGCTATGAGTACTTGCTTTCAGTGGTGCCTATTGCTGTGAGCTTTGTAGCAGCAATGCACTGCTGAATTTGCTTGTACCTCTTGACCAGCATAGTCTTAAATTTTTAATGAAGCTTGAGACTGACCACACTACTTGCTACAAATGGGATTAATACAAACCTAAGAAACGCCAATTTCAAGCAATATGTATTTAAAAAAAAAATTTGTGTGATTAACAGAAACAAAAAAAAGCAAAAAAGACTAAGGGGAAAAAATCCTAATGGCTTATTATAAAATACTGAATACTAGATGTTGGTTAAATATGAATGCATTAAGGGGACTTAAAAGATACTTTGCTTATGAGTTTGCAGTTTCTCTGTCATGTCTGCAGTTAAGCAGATTTAGGAATCCTTTCTAACATGGGTCCAGTTTAAAGCGTGTGCACAAGGCCCTAGTATTTTTTTTTATCTTTCCTCTTCCCATTGGGAAGCATTCTTCTCTCTATCATCATTGTAAATTAACCCTGTTTTATGCTCCTTTATGATGCTAAAGGCTGAGGGTTGTACCACTGTTAAGCTATGCTGCTAGTTTAGTAGCTTTATTTGGTCAGTAATTAAATTTTTAAATTTTGTAATAATATAAAGGTCAGAACTTCTGTGTAAGTTTCTTCAAAGTTATTCAAGAAGAGTGCAGTGTATAACACAATTTCTGTCTTTGCATTTCTAGTTTCCAATCCCAACAGCCTCAGGAAAGGAAGGAAAATCAAGTTTAATTCATCGTTTTGCAAGTGCCGCTAAGAGTGAGTTCAGAAGAGAAGTTCCTGTAGCAAAGTGCACGTATCTGAAATGCTGGCATCCTCTCCTAGTAACATTTAAGCTGTGTTTGGCTTTCTGACTTCTGCCAAATGTTAGGCTGATTCAGAGAACCATCCATACAGAGCTGAGCAACTTCAGTGATATTGGCAGAAATACTCAATGTCTCTTGCTCCAATTAAAAGTGATTCTATGATACAAAATCTCTTAAGTGACTTTTGTGTGTAACCTCGTTTTTTTTTTTTAACTTGGCATTTCAAACTGTTAGCTTAAGCAATTAAATTTAAAAATGTGCAGAATAACCTCGTTCAGGTGTTCTTGTTTTCCTCTCTCACACATGCTTTCACCTTGAAAGTTAGGATTGGTAAAATGTCATTTTTGCATCTTTTTGGCAGTATTGTGAATATTGTTTCGATGTTTGTACGCTTCTTTGAAAAAATGCTGACAATTCATCCTGTGCTATTTAGGGCCCATAGCCAGGGGATAGGTTTAATATGTATCATGTTCTCTGAAGTATAGTTCTGGAACCTGAAGTAGAACTGTCTTTTTAAACCAATGATGCCAACTGCTAATGAACCTGAAGGGAGCATTTCTACTTGTCGGGAAGGTAGAAAGCCCTATTCCAGTCTAATAAGCAGAGCATTGGCTCTTCTGACAGACCCAGGTTCCCTTGTCAAATGTATCTTAGAATTCCTAAGCAATCTTTGAAATGACTGCTTTGGAAGCATTTCCACTGCCCTGAACGACTGTGCCAAACACACTCAGTAAGAGGGATGTGTAATAATTGATCATATCCTGATGTACAGAAAAGGCTTTTTAATTTTTATTTATGTATTTATTAAATTTGAGGATCCATAAAGCATATCTGACCTGGAAGATGTCATCAGTTTGGCACAAGAGGTAAAAGTTGGTTTATTTCATTTTTAAATGGAGAACCTTGCTGAAATAAGTTGAGTACACGCAGTTTTCCCGCTATTGGCTACTAGAGAGTTTGCTGCATTCATTCTTGGTTTTGGTGTAGTGTTTGGTGGTGTGGATTATTTTTTTCCCCTTTTTTTTTCTCCTTTTTGAAGGCAGTTTCTGGGACTGCATGTGTGGGAAGGGAAGTCACAGGAGAGCACTTGGATGTTTCCTGTTACGTAGTTGCTGAGTATTTCCCATTCCTCCAACCTTATTGCCAGAAGGAAGAAATTTCATCTAAAACTTGGATTCAATTAATAAATTGAAAAAAAGAATGTTAAAATAGTAGAGGTGATGAAGGAACTCTGTTTTTTTTAAATGTAATATTATTTTTGGCGTGTCTTATACAAAGAAAGGCAATTCAATTTCAATAAATGCTTTAAGAACAAGAGTTCTATGTATTAAACCAATTGGAGAGAGGAATTAAGTGTGGGCCTAGGCGTATGTCTGAATCTTTCATGCGGTTGTGATTTCTGAGTGCCTTAACACCTCAGCATCGTATATTTTTACGTTCAGCAGTGGATTTGTGTGAAGCCACAGCATCTGCCCTTAGTTGTTATCTCAGTTTAGTGCAGTTTCAGGATTTGTGTCTATCTGTAGTATCTGTGCTTCTTGTGCTGTTGCAGAGTCCATCACTCCACTCTGAAAGATGTATGCATTTTTCCAGAGGCTGCCTTCTTTGGAACTAAAGATGAAATGACTGAACTTCTGAATCATCTGCACCAAGAGCCCTCAGACTTTTTAATGGTCTCTTTATTGGTACTGTGATGCAAATATATTCCTCTCTCTTTTTTCATGATTGTGTGCTGCTTGCAGTTGTTTCACATCAGTGGTGTGTTTGTGCCCTTTCCAGGTGAGTAGCCATTAGTCCATTTTACAGACTGCTACTACTCCAGTAGCATCTGGAAGTAGAGTTCACCAGTGCCAGGCATTGGCTGAGTGTCTGTGTACTGGTTGAACTGGGATCTGATTCTGTATGTTTGCAACAGGAGCTGCAGGATGCTGCGAAGTATGTGATGATTTCATGAGGTATGCATTAAAAACTATCATAAAACTGGAGATTGGGTGAAAAGCTAGGAATGTGATCATGAGGAGCTCGGTATTGAGAGTAATGGTGAGAGCGTGATGCAGCATCCCCAAGAGTGCAGTTGGCAGGTCTGCATCTGAATTCAGTGACCTTGGGCAGTTAACTCAAGTTCACTCTTCCCTGCTTGTGGAATGATTGGTGTGCTTGGCCCAAGCGCTCTGCAGTGCTGAAGTGGGATGTTTGCGAGGTTATTTGAGATGTTCAGATGGATGGTACTTCTCAGAAGTGCTCATCACGGATTTAAGTTTCCTGCTACTGGACTGGGCAGCAGTCCTGCTGAGTTCTGTGGGAGCAGAGTCGGACAAGGAGTGTTTATAATATCCTCTCTGTAAATCTAAAGGTCCCTTGCAATGCAATTATTTGTCTGCAAGAGGAGGAAAGAGGAGTTCACAGAACAGCATTTTCAGAATTCTTTTCTGTAGGGTTCACTTGGCCTGGTGTGTATATGAAATTAGGGAAAGGAGGGAGAGGGAAAGGATGGGAATAGAAAAGATCTTTTAATGTTGATGTTACTGTTACAATTTTTATTTTTATTTTTGCCCAGTTTTGACTGCATTCGTTCTTGGAATTTCCCAGATGGTATTTGCATGCCACAGTAATGTCCTGTAATTTAACCCTTTCACAGTTAACTAGCCACTATGAAGCGTGCTTTCAATACTTACTGCCTGTCATATCCAAGTGACACATCATCCAGAAGAGCAGAATAAATGTTTTAATCCTTTATCATAAGTATTTCAGCCTGTGGTCGTTCTCCTTCCGTTTTTATATAACATCTCAATTAAATGATAAGCTTTTTGGACAGATGTTGCTTGTATTTGCCTACAGAAACTCTTGGAGAGTTTATGCCTTTAAGTTTCACAAACCTACGCTTGTTTGATCTGTATTTATCTTTTTAAAACATGCATTTCTAAATGCCAGTCTTCCTATTACAGAGAAATAGTTTGATAATAAATGTATGAAATGAGAAGCAAAGTGGGAGAAGAGAGGTAGAGGAAACATTCCCAAGTCAAGTTCACAGGCAGCAGTTGTGGGATTGGGAACATTAAAGCTCACTGGAATCATATCAAGGGATTTATGGCCTTAGATTAGTAATAATAGCTGATTTTTTGATTGACAACAAGGGTTCCCTCTACACTGTCCAAGCACATATACAAATAATCTGTAACTGCACTGCACATAATAGCCTTTTCATAATGTCACTGCATTTGAGCTTTCCAGGGGAAAAGCTCAAAGGTTGTGCTGCTGGTTTATGGCTGTGGAATTATCCCAGCGCGAGGTTATGGTTATCAGACATTCTTGACATTCCAGGTGTCTAATATTATAGTGCTTACATGCCAGCGCAGGACCAATTGCTGCTGAAAAGTAGAATGCAGGAGAAAACGCTCATGGCACTGCCCATTTCCACTCCTCCATCCTGTAACCTTTGCAGCTCTCTTCTTTGCACTGAACTTGGCAATGCTGAGGGGATAAATTATAAGAGATTTTTTTTTTTTCCCTCCAGAAGATTACTTGTTCTCCTTTTCACTTAAGTGTTTGGTTTCTTTCAGTATTTTCTATTGCTAAAACAGTGTAACAAAATGGACAGCTCTGTTCAGTGTGTTATTTTTTTTTTTTTTCCTTCACTGTTGGTAAGTGGAAGGCAAAAACAGTTTGTCACAACAAGAAGGAAGAGGAAACAGAAAGCCACACCTGCTGGCAGATTGACCTGGTCCCGCAGGCAGTGGGTGTGAGTCCCTTCCTTCCCCAAAGCATTCCTCCCCTCTGGGTCTCTGCCGCTCAGGCTGTGGCCTTCTGAGAAGCACTTGTGGGAAGATAGTGAGCTGACACCAAGCTCATGTTTTGGCTTTGTTGGGTTTTTCCTTCCCCCCCCCCCCCGGTGTAAGGGAATATTTGTTTTAAAGAACTTGTTGATCCCAACATGCAGTGCATCTTTTCTGTTAAGTACATTGGCTGGGTTGTCTTACAGCAGTTCTGTGTGAAGTAGAAAAATTATTAGAAGCAGTCAAGTGTTTTTCAGAGTTCTGTTTTTTGGCATTATAGACGTTTAGTAAAAGTGATGCATAGATATATTGAATGTGGGACTTCTTGTTGCAGTACAGTTGTAGGCAGGTCACTTGGCTTGTTTTCATCCTTCTGGCAGTGACATATTTTTAACAAATCAGGAGCAACAGCTACCCAAAAAACACTTGAGGAACCGAGTAGTTTTCTACTGCATTTACTGCTTGTTTCCAAAGCCAGTCACTGGTGAGGTATCAGCTTGTTGTTTCTAATCAGCACTTACTGAGTGCTCCGAATGGTTTTACTGAGCACTATGGATGCTTGTGTGCCATGGTCCAGTGCAGGAAGCTGATCAAGTCTGTGGGATGGCCTTTGGGCAGGGGCAGCCAGCAGGGGCAGTGGGTGGCCTTGGCTGGGCCGCAAGTGAGCACCACTCGAACTGAATGAAGGGAGCTTTCTGAATGAGAGCTAAGAAAGACCCACCATTCAGCACGCTGCTGTTTTAGCAGATCGTTTCAAAACAACCTTGAGTACTTTGCTTGAATTATAGAGAAGAAAGTGTTTATTCAGTGCTCTAAAAAATCATTGCATGTGGTTTTATCCTATCTACACAAACCTATAACTTGTTTGTACTATGGGAGATGTCATTCAGTACTAGAAATCAAATGAGCTTGTAAAACAGCTATGAGAGGTGTGGTCCCAGCAGTAGGTACTGTTAGTAGATACTAACCATTCTGTGTTGCTGCAAGGCAGTGAGCTGACTTACATACATCTCTTAATGTAAGCACATAACTGCATTGTTGTTGTTGTTGTTGTTTTAACCTAGAAATGCTCTAAAACCCCAAAAATATATTCATATAGAATCTACAGTCTGTCAGAAGTATTTGAGACCTTAAAGGAATCATAGGATAGAAACGGCATGCTATTAAAAATGATACTACACCTGTACGATTTTTTTTTTTTGAAAGCTGGAACCTTCTGTTCAAGGCAGGCTTTCATTCTTTGTCTGTAAATTTGACTGCTTTACTTTTTATTACCAGGAACAAAGTGATTTGAAATCTGGGAAATGAGTGAAAAATGTTAAATGTACCTGGGAAACGTACCTGCTGGTGGAATGAATAAGTGTTCTTCAGCTAAATGTACACAGCTTCTCTGTGAATTTCTCCTCTGCGGTTAGTTTCGGTACCTGCAGTGCTACAAGCAGAGAAGGCACGCTGCTGCCAAGGTGCTGCTGCCAGCTACGTGTAAATGCTGGGTGCGTATGCGTGTGTGACACACAAGAGACTGATGGGGCACATGCTAGGCTGGATAATGACATAAATCAGCATCAGCTGATATTACCGAAAGCTTTCGTAAAGAATGGAGTAGTATTTAATTTTCACTACTAGATTATTGTGTTTTGTGTCGAAAAGGTGCCATGCGTGTTTGTTGCCTTTTAAATATGGGCATTTGTTCACTGAAAAAGTGATTGCAGAAAGAAACCAGATAAGCAGACTCTTGACCTTCTGTTATTTAAGGACCAACTGCTACAATATTACAGCCTGCCATTATACGAGTCCTTCTCTGATGCGTTGTCATGTCATGCAGATGCCCACTGTGTTACTCTTTCAAAATAATACCCGTAATGAAGCGATGGTTTATCTTAATAACACCCTTATTAAAACAGAACGTACCTAAGCAATACAAATACATAGTATCTTGGACTGGTATCTGAATGAGAGGCACTACTGTGCTAAGAACACGGTGTTTAGAAACTGAGATCCTGTCAACAGAATCATGAATGAGATTTGGAGAGAGAAATGGTGTGTGGGATTTGCATGGTTATAGACTTGAACGAACAAAGGATGTAGGGAAAGAGTGTTCTATGAGGATGCAAACTCAGCCACTTTTCAGGTAAATGGCCTGGTTACCACTTTTTAAACTTAGGGAACATGTTGGTTTTTTTTTTTTTTTTTTTTTTTTTAGCTTCAGACACTGATTTGTAAAAGAGAAAATTATCTTCTCAGGGTAGTGTAACTCTGTGCTGCCAGTGGATACAGACCTCAGCCGTTGAGGAAAGCAGTGCTCCCCTTCTTGCCCTAGCCTGCAATGCAGAGATACTTTTAATAGTTCTGCGTGCGCTTGGCTACCTGGGCATTACTACTAAGTGTTTGTCCTGCCTAAATTTAGTTACCTTCTATTGGATCGTGAGCCTTGTATTTAGACAGTCTCTATAGTCAGTAGGAAAGGAAGGAAACCTTCAGAGTGTGATTCATCCTCAGTCTGAACAGATGTGCTGAATTAGTCTCCATAGGGGAATGTAAAGGAGTAATTTGGGTAAGTTAACTAAGCCTTTAAGTTAATGAGACGAACTGCACCCCTGAGTTTTATATGAGAAATCCATCTTGGGTGCCTGAATGTTGGGCAGCATATTTAGGATGGGATGAGAAGATGGGTTTATGGGTCTTCCAAATTTCACAATGCTTAAAGCATTAGAGAGTGGGGTCAGAGTTGAATTGATTTTTAAGATCCAACTTGAACACTAAATTAGGAGGTCTAGTAAAGAATTTAAACGCTTTTCTTCTTCTATTTTTACATTCCTTTTCTGACCAGATCATTAAATATTACATTTGAGCAACTGAATGAAAATAAGAATGTAGTAGTTTCAATTACTCTTTTTCAAAGTAATTAAGAAATTAGCTGGTGTTGCTCATACTTCCTATTCCATGACCTTGCGCTAACTGAAAGTATTTGTGAGGAGGTGTTCAGAAGTTGTGTCACGTTGTTTTGTGTAGTCGGTACGTTACTGTACAGCCTTCTTGAAGGGTTTGTGTGTGGTTAAGTGAGCCAGGATAGGCATACGTGTGGTCACTAGGTTTCTTCATTTATGTTTTAATGTAGATGTACAAAAGATGTAACTTTTGTCTACTCAGTTCCTAGGGCATGAAGAAGATATGTCTTTTTTTTTATTTTAGAACAGCTGGGAGTCTTTTTTTAAAAAAAGTAATAGTGAGTCCTTCATTGTAAGAGAAAGTACATAATGTGTATCGTGCATCGTTATATATCATTTTGTGTACAAGAATGAATGGGTATGAAATTTAATCTGTGTAACACTTTAGATAGGTGTCTTACTAGATTATTGCTGTAAGGTAAGGAACAAAAGGTCATTTTGGGTAGAGGATAACTAGGATTTGGAGAATTTTCAAATGCACATTGAAGTTGCTATAGAAGTTGAGTACTGACCCTAGTTATAATTGAATTCAAAACTCCAAGTCTTAACTGTAGGTCAAGCATTACACAACAAGAAAGGTATTCTTGGAAGTCTTTTTGAAAGACATGAAGTTGAACCTTGTCATAGCTAACAGGTATTTTTATGCACCTCTTACCAACCTGCATTTTTGTCCTTTCTAGTTCTTCTAGTTTTCTAAAGGAAAAGAAGAGCCTCAGATTTATTGTTTGCTCTTGTTCCTCCTGACCCCCCAGTTTTCTGAGATGTGTCTGCTGTTACTTTTTTCTCTTTGGCATGTGCTCCATCCCTATGTATTATAAATCACATTAAGTCAGTCTAAGCAAAACATCTCTAGTTCTACTAGAATAATTCTTCAGTGTATGCATAGAATCGGGTCTTGAAATATGCTACAGAAGTCTGCTGAGTTTAGAAGAGAGCAAAGACTGAAGTTTGGAGTTTCTTGTTGATAAAGTAGAGTCCTAATCGTAATATGGGTAATATCCGGTGTTATAAGCACCTTCATTCTTAAGAGATCTTGGAGAGAAATGGAGTCGGAAAAGGAATGCAGCAGAATGCAGTGTTCTTGCTCAGAATGATGTGCTGAAAATGTCATGGGCGTGAGTGTAATACGCACACTCGTTTTGAAGAATATGCACTCTGATCACAGAAGTGTGAAATACCATGAGTTGTCCACATCCTAACAGAAAGACAGCATTCACATAGTGTATTTCTTGGTTTTTGTAGACACTGATTTCAGTAAGAAATATTTCTTCTGTACATTTTTGTGGTCTCAGGGAGTATCTCAAGCAAGAAAATGCATAAAGTTGTCCAGATGAAACAATATTGCATTGGCTATCTGTCAATCTGTAGTTATGTTTCCATTTTACAACATCATCAGCCTCTTCATTAACTTTAGATGCATATACAGCCTGCATTCATGGCAGTGAGAATACTAATCATTAATGATGATATGTATAACTGCAGAATCTACTGTTTAAAGTCTGAGATAACTTTGTATTTTGAAAAATGTGAATATGAGGTGGTGCTATAGCTTCTCTATGTGTAAGCCATATTTTTTCTCGTAGGTTTCCTAGAGCATCTGGGAAGTGGTTGGCAACAGCATAATTACATAATGGAGTGACAGATTTTCTCCTGACTTAATTGGGAGCAGCCATTTCCTGAGACAAACGCACACTTTTCTTGTTCCCTGGCCCTCAGGATACTTTTCTCTCCATTTGTTGCAATGGAAGTGTTGCGTTGCAGCAGTACAGCATTGAGTAGAAAAAATTGCTATTATGAGTTTAAGGCTAATAAATTAATCATCATTTGGAAGGAATTACAAAAGTTATTTAAAAAAAAAAAAAAAAGTATTTCCCAGAAGTGAGAATACTTAAAGTCAATGAAAGTACACTTAGAAAGAAACAACCTTCTGTCGACTAATTCAGCTTCATGGTACACTGAACGTGGACTTTAGGTCATCCTTTTTTGGGTATTGACATTCTTTCAAGAGCATGTAAATTGATAACCACCAACTGAAAAAGTATTGTAAAGTACCTTGGAATATCAGTGCCCTGAGATGCGGCACTTAATCCTCTATTACAGTTGCAGTAAACCTCATTTTTCCTGGGTCATGGTTAATGAATGTAATAGCAGTTTGTCTGTTATATGTTATTATGTCACAGATAATGATCTTCACACAGGCGACATTTCTTCAGTCCTTGCTCTCAGGTATTATTTCCTTTCCAGTTATATCTCGCAACTCTCTTGGCTTTCAAATTCTTTCTTGCATTTTACTTGTCTTCATGTCATGATAGAAATCATACTTGAGTCAGCACAGGAGGTGATGCTCATGTGTCTCACAAACTGTTCTTGGTAATCCTCCTTCCAGTCTTCTTAAGAATTCTAATTACGTACTAACGTTACTGCGATAATGAAGCCTTAATTCTCTTGTTATTCCTGTTATTGTGGGTGACATGGCTGTGGATTTATCAAGAGGAAACTCAGTACTTAATACTTGTTTCTTTCCCCAAAAGCAACAAAAGCATCATGATGTTAAGCTTTGCTCAGCCTCCGTTTGAAAAAGTTCTGTGTATTACTGTTAGCAAATTATTTCTTATTGCAAGCAGATTATCAAAATGAAAAACGTTAATTATGTATCTTCCTAAAAATGAATCATATTAACATCTGAATATCCATTAAATAAAGCTTATAAAATGCTTACTACTCTTAATTTTGTTCTAGTACTTGGATTGGTCAGTGCTACTAGCTGCATCTTAGTTATATTTTATGTATTTTTTGAGATCATTAGAAGAGATTACCTTCAAATCTTGTAGTGTCACCACAGACTCAAGGTTGAAGAGTCCAGTTCCCCTGAGGACAAATAGGAGTGTAGATTATTAATATTTTTTTTTCAGCTATTGTTGTAGTTTAATTTTAAGTTGTCAAATGTAAAAGATGGTGCAGTGAATTTCTCACTTGAGTGCCTATACTAGGAAATGTTTGGAATAATTTATATTATGTTCTTGGAGTTGATGAATCCAGAAGGCTGCAATAGGGGAAAAGTAATCAAGAGCCTAAACTTTAAGCGGGAGGTAGAGGGGGAATACATCTTCTCTCTCCTCCCTGTCTTTATATTATGTTTGTCCCAATAAGAATTAACATGAATAACACATGTGTAGGAAAGAGAAACTTACCTTTGTTTCTTTATTTTTAGGTTAACAAAACCCTTGTCGTTTGCGGACTGTGTTGGGGATGAACTACCATGGGGATGGGAAGCTGCATATGATCCCCAGATTGGTGTGTACTACATCGATCACATCAACCGTAAGTATCAGCTTCAGTTTGCCATATTGATCACGTAAAAAGACTCATCACAAGTAGACTTTCCTTCAAGCATGACTGAGAGTAGGAAAAGATTTCTTATGTGAGAATTGTAATTATAGTAACAATTAATGATTTTCTGCCACTAAATTACCACATTTGTGTGCGTGGGCTTGGGGTTGGTTGGAGGTGTGCTCATAGTTATTCATATGACTCTTAATCTTTTTCTGTGGAAGAAGTCCATGTAATAAATGGCAAATAAAGATGGTTTACATCTGTTGATACTTGTAAATTATAGGATGTTGAGTGGCTATTAAATATTCCTTGATGAGCACAAGTACAGTCAGATACGTATAACCAAAAATTGACTTCAGTCCATCTACTGAAAGGAACTATTAGTTCAGACTGTATGGAGTGTGGGGGCTGTTTGTAATTTGAACATGAAATCTGTAGTTGTAAGAAAGTTGTAGAATACAGTTCAGTCTATAAATATTGCTGTATTTTGTGGTAATTGGAAAGGGAATGGGGAATTAAATTGCTGGGGAAAATTTGACCTTTTGTATAACATTATCGGCTTCATAAGGCTTACAAGAAAATCTGGTATAGGCGGGATAACTGCACCTATTGCTACATGTATTTTTAACTGCATGCAAGTTACATCTGAATCATACTAAATTATAAGTTTTGAAATGCAATGCATATTAGATGTATCTAAATGAATGTATTACTGAAAGCATGTGTCTTCTTTTTATGTCTTTGTTAGTCCACATTGATTAACACCTTTCTCATCTTAGAAATGATCTTTAATAACATAATAGAAGGGATTCCATTTCAGATGCCTGAATGTAGGTTCCTGCACTTGTGCTAGCAGTGCAGTGTGCTTAAACAATAGTTAAGTGTCTGTGGCTTTTTAAGATACTTCAGATTAGCAGAGGCAACTGCGAAGGATCACTAGATAAGGCAAGGATGGCTGAGAGACCAGTGGTCTTTGGGAACAAAAGCTGAAGAGGAGGCTGGTTACCCAGAGGAATTTTAAAAGTATGCACAGATGAATCAAGCCTGGGATGTCTAAGCTGCTGTTGTAGTCAGTAGCTATCTTGTCAATGCAGCCAGTGTATTCAAAAGTGTGATTTAAATGACTGGTTGTCTGCTCTGTCACTGAGCTGATTTAAGCTCCTTTGGTTGGGTTCAGCTGTAAGCCTTGATAAATCAAGATTGGCCAGTTTTACTGGCCACAATAGATGTCTAGATTTCTCAGACAAAACCATTAAACACATAATGAGCAGGAAGCTAGAGCTTAGCACAAAAGACTGTAAATTCAGAATGTCTTCTGGTTGTTCCTTTTATGCTAAAAACTGAAGGCTGAAAATTTCAATGGTGGAATTTTGATTGGTGTACAGGACGAGACCTAGTGCACTCCTTTTGAAGGTGGAAAGTGACAAAAGTTCCAGTGGTGTCGTGAGAGAAAGTACTAGGCTGCAGCTTGCAAACATGTAAAAATTCTGCCAAATTTTTGTAATGAAAGGTTAAATTATTGAAGTATTATATCACAGAATTGTAGGATTGGAAGGGATCTCAAGAGATCATGGAGTCCGACCCCTTGCTAAAGCAGGTTCCCCACAGTAGGTCACACAGGTGGGAGTCCAGATGGATCTCTAATATCTCCACAGGAGGAGACTCCACAACCTCTCTAGGCAGCCTGTTCCAGGGCTCTGTCACCCTTACTGAAAAGAAGATCTTCCATGTGCTTTTATGGAACTTTGTATATTAACTTGTTCAAGTTTTAGGCCATTTCTCCTTGTCCTCTCAGTACATGCCACCAAGAAGAGCCTGGTGTCAGCCCTTTGCCTCCAACCTCCCTTTAGATATTTATAAATGTTTATCAGACCCCTCATAGTTGTCTTCCCCAAGCTGAACAGCCCCAGAGCAGGCAGCCTTTCCTCACACAGGAGGAGCCCTTTATTATATTTGTGGCCCTTCACGGATCTCCTCCTAGGAGATCCCTGCCTTTTTTGAACTTTTTTGGGGAGCCCAAAACTGGGTATAATACTCTAAATGTGGAATCAGCAGGACAGAGCAGAGGGGGAGGATCACCTCCCTTGATGTGCTGTCCACACTCTTCTTAATGCATCCCAGTATCCCATTGACCTTCTTGGCCACAAGGGCATACTGCTGGCCCATGGCCAACCTGTTGTCCACCAGTACACCCAGGTCCTTCTCTGCAGAATTCATCATATGAATCAATATATCTTAAAACAAAAGCTTGTAAATGCTTTCTCTGCATGTGTAATTAACTCCTTAGCCCTTTACTTTCCCTTTTCTTATACAAATTTGAGAAAAGCCAACTGTCCTTGTCAGCAGCAACCCAGTTTCTTCTCCTGCAGTAAAGGGTAAGAGGTGGCTGTGAGCAGTCTGCAATTGTAAATGCTCCCTTGAACTTGAGAAACTGTGCATTTGGTGTCAATATGTTTAAGTATAATTTTGTTTTACTATCATCCTGTATATTTCTATGTAGTTCTTTTAAAAAATATATGTATTTTTTTCTTGTTCTGATTGTCTTGAGACTTTCTTGTGACGATGATGTAACCCACTTCAGGAAACACTGACTGAGGTCATTATTTTATGAATGTATTACTCCAATTAGGAATCTTAATGTGATGCTTTCAGCCTCAAGGGAGACCAGATTACAGGCCATCTGTCAAGGCAGAACACACATATGATGTGGGTAGCTAATACCATAAGAGCCTAAATGCTTACCCTGTGGTTCAGTAGCATCTTTTGTTCAAGGGATGAATAAAAGGATATTACTTGGTGATCAGGGACTGAGGAATTCCTTTTGTGCAGGATCCTTCTTACTGTGGTTTGGAGAGTCCAAAGATTCTCAGCTTGTGCTATCAATCTTAAAATTCTCATGGCACGAGTGTACTCATGTTCTTTTTCTTTAACTTTCAATTTTGCTAAAATTTCCTGATTTTATTGGATAATATGGTTAAAAAAGCAACACAAAAAGTCACACAAACCTCTTATTCCACTTAATTTCATATGTCTACAGGCAAAGCCATCACTTTCACATTTTTCCAGTTTTTCTACAGGGTTTTCAATGTCAGCTTTTAAAGTGGGTGCAAACATTTGTGCTCTTTAAGATTGGGTTTGCAAACACTTTTAAGCTGATATAATCTCTGAAAGAATTGGTCCTGCTCTGTTGCTACCTCTGGCCTTTTGTTCTGTCTCTGCAATGTTTTTGCTTATACTGGCATGAATATTTGCATGGCCAGACAGTGAATCAGATCAGGGAGCTGATTGGAGTTGAAACTAATCCGGCACAGAAAGAAAAGTTGCTGTTTGTTCTCCTTCCCACACCCCTCTTTATGCAAGCAAGGGAGGGAAGGTGACCTGGGGATAGGAATGAACACTCAGGACAGCTTTTTGCGGTAGCACTGGTTAAAGATATTTTGAAATGACACCCTTGAACTTTCATCTGGTGTGTGCCCTGCGCAGCCTTGCCAGGAAGCAGTTTTGGCTCTGTGACTTCCAGGTGCAGTTCTTAGTGCCAGTTGCAGTTATCATCGCTTGCTGTGGTTCCTGTCCCCATGTCGTGTCAGTGTGACTGTAGGGAACGATGGGCAAACACTCTGCTTCCTGAGGTGTGTGAGCCCTCCTCCCCTTCCTTCCCCACTGCTGCATAGCTTTTCTTGTGTGGTTCACTGTGTGGGATGTGCGTCCATGGGCAGCTGCAGAAAGGGAGAACTTGAAGTGTCAATCTTAAGCTTGTTCTCTCTTCTGGGCCAGGAACAAGTCCCAGGAGTTGGTGGGGCTTCAGCCTGTAAATGTGCTTGTTTGCAGATTTTAGTTGCTGAACTTCAGTGGGTTTGTGGTTTTGATTTGAAAGGAAGGGTGGTTACTGATGTCCTTGTACAGCTCTTTGTGATCAGGATTGTTCTCTAGCTGCAGAACTTCCAGGTACATTTTACTGAGTCTGTGTCATCTTATACTATATCATATGATATACTGTTATCTTATAACAGTATATCTTATACTGTTTTGTTTGTTTCTGAATGGGTACAAATAACTTCTCAGTATCTGAAGATGAGTGAAAACCAAAAAAAAAAAAAGGAAAAAGCTAGCAAGGATAGAATGTATCTAAAGATGTATCAGTCTATTGCAGAACTTTGATCTGTCAAGTATTGCTAACGATACCAATGTGCTATTAAAAACTATGATAATAAATTGAAGTGTTGGAATTCTGGTTTTCATTCTTAAATTCTTGAAATTTGAGAGATCACTTTGTAACATGACTAGTTGATTTCCGTGTTAGTATTAGTGGTATTCAGGAAGGTTGTTTTTGCATTTTGGGAATTTACGGAGTTCAGAGAATAAAGTCCTGTTGTTGTAAACCTTCTTTCTTTATTAAGACCTTGGCTTATCTGAAAGACTTCTACTTTTTTTGGCTCGACATAAATAGTCTGAGGGAATCCTGGGCTGGGACAAGTTCTGCCTTTCAGTACACTGTATATTCCTAAATAATTCATCTCCTTCCAAATTCCATTTTCAGGCTCAGGAATAACCAGGCAAGAGGTTGTTTTCTTTGTGGCACTGATCTCTCTAATTGAGAGAACAAGTACTCTGCTCTTGGTACTGCTTAGTCGCAAAGGTATTAGAAAGGAGTTGAGTGGCAGTATTTAAGAGAGAAGGATGGGAAGTCATTGCTGCTCCTAACCCAGCTCTGTTTCAGTTCATTGCATCTTCTCCCCCTCCTCAGTTCTTTACTTTGTATTCAATATAATTTTCTCCCTGCCCTGCACCCGCAACACTTTTGTTCAAAATAGGAGTATCTACTGTTTCTGCTTCTGCAACTCCTCCCTACTTAGTTGTAATTTCCCATTTTGGAAGCATGAATGCACGTTCTGGTCCTTTCCCAATGACTGTTTTCTGCCCCCACTTCCTCCGCAGAGGCAAAGAAAAGCGTATCAGAGTGATGCTAAGAGGTCAGGAAACAAAGAGGTACAGGGATTTGTGTCTACTTAGCTGGAGACGAGAATTCACTGCAGGTCCTTATTTCCCCACTTACTCTCCTTCTTTCTTAGAATTTCAAAGCCTTGCTGTTTACATATACTGTTTGACAATATATTTAGCTACCAGTGTTCTATTTCTTGCTGTTATCATAAAGACTTTCATACCATTTGCTGCTGGTGTGACAGGTTTATTTATCGCAGGGACTTTGTGGATAGACTGGCACTTCTTTGCACCACTGTGGGGTTTGGGTTCATCTACACATGTGAAAGTTATGCCAGATTATATTCTCACGCAAGGAAGAAATACGGAGATGTCACCTTGAGTCTGCAATTAGAGTTAGTTTGGGAGAGTAGGATAGTGTATTTCACTCCTAAGTGTTGTGGCTTAACCCAGCAGGTGGCTCAGCAGCACACAGCTATTTGCACACTTAACCCTTCCCAGTATGTTGGGAGGGTAGAATTAAAAAAAAAAAAAAAAAAAAAAAAAAAGGTAGAACTCACAGGTGAAAAGTAAGAGGAAAAAAGAATTATAGTTGTGTGTGTGTGTGTGTGTGTGTCTGTATATCCCATCAGAAGATAACATATGCTGTTGGAGAGGGTCCAGAGGAGAGCCACAAAGATGATCAGAGGGCTGGAGTACCTCTCCTACAAAGGCAGGCTGAGGGAGCTGGGCTTGTTCAGCATGGAGAAGAGAAAGCTGCGGGGTGACCTCATTGCAGCCTTCCAGTACCTAAAGGGAGCTTAAAAACATGAGGGAAGACAACTCTTTACAAGGGTAGATAACAGTGGGATAAGGGGAAATGGTTTTAAGTTGAAGGAGGGAAGATTTAGGTTGGATATCAGAGGGAAGATTTTTACTGTGAGAGTGGTGAGGTGCTGGAACAGGCTGCCCAGAGAGGTTGTGGATTTCCTGTCCCTGGAGGTGTTCAAGGCCAGATTGGATGGGGCCCTGGGCAGCCTGGTCTAGTATTAGATGTGGAAGTTGGTGACCCTGAGTAGCAGGAGGGTTGGAGATTCATGATCCTTGAGGTCCCTTCCAACCCTGGCCGTTCTATGATTGTGTGATGTATCTATCTACAAACTTATTTTTTATATATATATAAAAAATATGTATGTTTTATATATATGTGTGTATGTGTGTATATATAAAACAAGTGATGAACAAGCAGTTGCTTACCACATGCTGACTGACACTTAGCTAGTTCCTGAGGAGAGTCATTCTGCACCTTGAGCTACCTTCTTTTCAAACTTTCTTTCTGCATGATGTCATATGGTACAGAATATCACTTTGGTGTGCTTAGGCCAGCTGTCTTGGTTCTGTCCCCATGCAGCTCCCTGTGCGCCTACCCCCTCACTGGCAGGACAGTATGAGAAGCTGAAAAACTGGAACAGCCTTGGCTCCATACACCACTACTTGGCAGCAACTAGAGACCTCAGTGTGTTATCAACATTGTTTTTCTCCTAAAGCACAAACATAGCATTGTAGCAGACATTATGAAGAAAATCAACTCTGTCCCGGCTGTAACTAAGTGTACTGTTTGTTCCCATGATACATCACACTGTCTTTTAAGCAAGCGGTGCCATGCAAGCATTTAGGAAACAATTGTGATGACTCTTTACTGTCAGCAAACATGGTGAAAACCCAAGTTACAGTGTATCTATCCTGAATCTTACAGGCTGCTATCTTACCCACCCTGTGGCAATAGAGAGTCTCATTTAACAGGGAGGGATTAGAGTAATCTGGTCTATGCAGTCAACCAAAGGAGGGCTAGAACAGTGAAGACTCTGGATTAAAGATGATATCTGCTAACATTTATGTAAAAATTATACTTGCTCTTTTTTTTTTTTTCTCATGTTGTATTTTTGACAGCTGTAGCAGTAGAATATTACCTACCTACTGGATAATGTAGAGCAAAATGCTCAGTTTCTGCTGCATGTGACTCTGAAATGTATAAGCACACGCTATCACGATGTCTACAGGCAACTAGCATGCCATAAGCATAACATGTTCAACGTTTCTTAGTAAAAATCTGTGAATAAATATTTCTTAGAAATCTGCTCATGCTCACACAGCAGAGCTGGGAAACATTCTCACTTTCATCTCTATCATGGTTTTGGCTGGGATTGCGTTAATTTTCTTTGTACGTGTTTGCTGTGCTTTGGATTTTTCGCTTAAAATAGTGGCAGCATCACACTGTGATGGCAGTCGCTGCAAGGCGGTGGGATGTCTCAGCTCCTCGTGCTGCCCTGCCAGAAGGGGGCTGGAGGAGCACAAGGAGCCGCGCTGGGACAGAACCAGGACTGCTGACCCAGGCTGACCAGAGGGATGGCCCACACCATATGACGTTGTGCTCAGCAATGAAAGCTGACAGGAGGCAGGAAGACGGAGGAGAGAACGGTGGGAGTGCTGGCATTAGTCTCCCCAAGAAATGCATGATGAGCCCTGCTTTTCTGGGAGTGACTGAACTGCTGATGAGGAATAGGAAATAAATTCCTTCATTTGCTTTGCTTGTATGCACAGATTTTGCTTTACCTAGTAAACTGTCTTTGCCTCAGCTCATGAGTTCTTAAAGTGTTACCTTTTTGATTCTTTCCATCTGGGGAGCTGGGTGGTGCTAGGAGCCTGCTGACTCTTTCTCAGTTCAAGCACAGAATTATTTTAGGGAAAAGTGAAGAAGGTATCTGGAAGAGAGGAGACATTGCTCTTGTGTGAGTTCTACAGCAGGAAACAAACTGTAGAGCTCTGTTCAGAGCATACTCATACTCTGAATAACCTAATTTACCTTCATGTCTCTCCTTAGAGCTCATATTCCATCTTATTACGTGGTAAAATCTGATTTTTCTTTGAGTATGCAGCAATGTGTTAGATCATTTTAAAGACACTCTATATGTCATCTTGTTGGGCTGCACAGTCTTATTGAAACTGCTTCTCTGTAATGCGCTACTCTTTATGTACCTATTGAAAAATGCATCTTTTTGAAACAATGTGGTATTTCTTTGTGAATTCCTCCTCAAATTTAAGGGTGCAAATTGCTCTTCTTATTCTTTGAAGTTGAATACTAAGCATTTTTAAAAGGAGGGGAGTGGAGAGAAAAAGGAATAAGAAAAAAAGTTGTTCGGAAAGCCTCTGGTATGTAAACAATGAAGTGCATTCCGTGTGCTAGTCCAGGAACATGCTGTTATTCTCCCTGAAACTGCTGCTGGTGCCTTTGTTCCTTTACTGTTCTTTAAGGCTTGCATCTCAGTTATCTGCAATATTTGTTATAGATGAAGTATGATGAATTAATATTTACATTGGTTTTTTCCTATCTGTACTATTGTCTGATGGCAGGCAAAAAGATGGAGATTTGAAAGCCAGTTTGCTTATCAAGAAACACAGGATATACTTGTAAAATAAACATATCCATAGTGATTATGTAATGCTGTTTATAAAATTGCTTTCACCACCCTTCATTGAGCTAACTTGAATCACCCCATGATGGTTGGTATCAGATACGTTTTCCTCTCTTGATGTTATATATCAAAGGGTTGTTGATGGGTTTCTGTTTGTGCCATTTTGAGACATTTTTTGCAGGATACTACTGCAATTTGTGACTGCAGCTCCCCCGGGTTGGCCTGACTGCAGCATTCTCCAGAGACTTGCCTTCAGCATACTGTGAGCTGTTTTCCAGATATGCCCTCCTTCTCAAATCAATTCTGTGAAATATCTGTGATGTTAATACAACAAGGGTATCAGAGACTATTCAAACACCAAACCAGATCTAGCTCATGTGCTTCCTTCAGTTGCCGTGCTTTGAGAGAACCACCAGGGAGAGAGGACTCCACAGTGTAGTTGGTTAGTGGGTCTGTGTTTTTGAGGCCCATGTTTTCTACTCTTGGACTCTGGTGGACGAATAGTTCTGTTATTGAGATTCTGATAGGCTTGCTGCTGTCGAAAGAAAGTACCTCCATTTCATTCCCCAGCTGGATTCTTCTTTCTTCTTTATACTGGCTTCTTGGACCTCCAGTAACCTGGCACAATTCACCTATCCTGCCAGGAAATTGTACACATACTTTTATCTTCAGGTTTTGGCCCAGTGAGTGTTCAGCTGGACCTAGCATGATGAATAGGCTTTGTGCAGGGTTGGGTGAACACCAGTCCCTGTGCAAAAGAACACAGGTATGGGTGGGATAACATGGTGCAACCTGCAGCCCCCAAAATGGGCTCTGATGGCAGCCGTCCAGGTCCCGTGTCTCTGTTCCTTGTTTCTAGCCAGGTTAACTAGTTTCCCTTGGTCCTGTTACATTTACTAACTGGAATAAAATGGGCATGTGATTAAACATGAGAGATTTCTCTTCTGGATGTAAAGCATAATACCACAATGTTGTCTCTGCCTGCCATGCACATGTCCTTTTTTTTTTTTTGTTTTTGGTAGGGCCCCCCCTTTCAGAGTACTGGCTTTCTCAGCTGTGTTGCATAAAGGCAACCTGCCTGACTGAAGACAGATTACATATGGGTCATTCTAGAGCCAATTGCCACTATTATTTTATTTGGCAAGGGGAGATGCTGGAAAAACTATTGCTTCCACATATTGTTAATCCTGTAGTAAAATGTCCAATTCTCTTATGTCTAGCAGTAGGGCGTCAGGGAGCTGTTCCCTTCCCTGTGGGATTTTCTAGTGGGATTTTAATTCCATGTGTTTTAGAAAAATACGATCTACCGCTGATAAGGTAATAGTTTCCTTCTGTTGAAGCAGACTGTAAAAATTTGGCAGGCCGTCTGGATAGCAGAGAGAAACATAACATCTTGACTATCTAATAAAAAAAAAAATTGACATGCCTGCATATCCCATATGTCCCATGTATAATATATATCCCATGTATAATTAGGTGGGGTATGTGTAACAGTATACCTTGAAAAGCTTTGTTTATTCCTTTGGTTAGAACTCGTTTCAAGGGCAGTAAAGTAAGTCCTGACATTTTGGCTTTGAGTTGTTGTTTTGCCCAGATTCTTTACTCAGTCTAAGTGCATCAAACCTGGCTGGCAGTTAGCTAGGAAGATTGTATTTCATTAATAGCAGTATGATTAAAGCCAACACAGCTTGATCTTTTACACTGCAAGCCTGTGATAATTTCAGTTCTCAGGAATGTCCTTGGTGAAGCGTGCCATCCTGCTATGTATGCTGTTCTGCCACTTCAGAACTAAAAACAGAAGGAAATTGATGGTTTATTAGTTTGTTTCTATGTACTTGCAGTAGTTAAATTAATGGGTTTTAAATCAAGATCTCTTAATAGAACTGAGTAATTTTGCTTCATAAGTAGTTTTGCCAAATGATGCTAAAACCAAGTCAAATTAGGAACATACAGTGTGAGTAATAGATTTCCCTCTCATCCCCTGCAATGTGCATTCTTTTACTAGAGTTTATGTTATGATTGAACAGAGAATGTTATAAATAAAGTGTGTTTGCTTTTAATAAATCTCCAGTCAGTGCTCTTGACACATCCTAATGTACTACTCTTAGTTGTTTAAAGACCCATTTTAAGGATATGCCTTTTGTTCACATCAAAGTGTATGCCACAGAAGGTATAGCAGCCAAAAGAAACAGTGAACTCTTGTATTTAGCTGTCTGGTGATTCCAAATGTTGGAGAGCTTGTGCCCAGGGGTGGTTTGTCTCTTTTCCATTGCTGATGCTGGAAGTCCTGTTAGCATTTTCTAGAACAGATACAACCATAGAGCTCTGTCTTGTGCTCGTAATTACTGTTTACTCCTCACCTGACCAAAAGAAAGAATATCTCCCCATCTGTTTAGCCAGCAATCTGTTTCATCCATGATTTGTATCTACTTTAGATAAGGTTGTAAGGCATCCTGTTCTAGTCACTTGGTGGAAACATCTGTCTGTACTGAAAAAAGGAATGAGCCTCTCTAAAGTTCATTCTTATTTAACAGCTGATGAAGAATAAGAAAATGTTAGGATCTTATTTGTGGCTTGAATTTCACTCTGTAGTTCAAAGATGAAGGGTTTCCCATCTCACTTCGGAACATTCAGCAAGCTGTTCCCTCTCTACCATGTATGAATACTTGATTTTGAAAGGAGAACTCAGCTTCTAAAAACAAAAAAAAACATAGGCTGTTGCAAGATACATGTGCTCAGATGGATGTGCTTTTCAAAATGTAGTATTGCAATACCAGAGTTGTTACCCACAGTTCCATCTGTGTGTTGTTGTTGTGGTGGTGGTATAGTTTTTTTTTCCCACCTGCGTGGTAAAGATGCTGTTTAAAATTCAGATGACTGAAGATGAAGAATGGATAAGCATTTGGTGCAGTGCACAGGTACATGTTTATATATATGAACAACTTGCCAAACAAGTGATTTAATTTTGGGGGTTTTCCACTTTGCAATATTTGAGAAGACGTACCATGCAAAATAGTTGAGAAAGCTACCCCTGCCTGGGGAAAGCTGGCAGGAGTGTTAGTTCTGGGATAGCCATCATGTGATACCTACATGGACGGCTGTCCAAACTCAGTTTGCTGAAGAGACACGTTATGAAATGTAGGGTCACCTTAGGATTGTTTATGACTGTCTGAATAAAAGATATGAGGTCGTTTTATCGTAGTGTTGTTTTGCATGTGCTGCTTTAAGAGGCAAAAAGAAAATGTTTGATTGTATTTGTCAGCAATAAAAAATCATCTGCTGTTGACCAGCTTTGTCCTTCTCTTGCAGTTGCAAGGACAGGGCATCTGTAGGCCACATTTTAGGACTCTGCAGGCTATGTTTGGTCTTTGGGCTGCATGTTGAGCAATCCTCACTTAAAACCTACAAGGCAATTACCTACAACATGCTCGAAGATGAGACCTTCCAATCTTGTACGATTATTTGGTGGCTGCTGGCTGGTTGCACTCTTAAAACACAATCATGTCGTTACATTCTTCCTAAAAAAAACCCCAATGTAACTGCATTTATCCTATTTGATCACTGACCCATGAGAATCCTGCTTCGTGCTCTTCATCTGCTACACAAAAAAGGACACCTCTGGAAGCAGGCGCCTCTTACCTTGTGTAAATAACTGCGAATGTGGAGGTGTGTTAAAGCACAATGGCAGTAAGTGGCCACAGACCGGGACATGTGTTGACTGTTTAGGAGAGAAAAGGTACTGATTTGCTTCTTTGTGCTCCTGATATCCTTGTGGAAAAGAGCAGGTGGCTGTAACACGGGTGTTTGGGTGTTTCTGTAGCTATAGTTAGTTATATGGGAGACCCTTCTTGTTGGGGTTATTGAAAAAACAACTGTATGTAAAGCTTCTCTACTTTAATCTTTTATGCACCACACTTGGCTTTATATGATTTATAGTCTGCGCCCTTCTGCTGCATACATCCAAGAAATACCTTCCCAAGGAGAAATAAAGAAGCTTGTCATGTTTGTAAGCGGTAGAAACAGTACCCCCCAGCACAGGGGGTGCTCTTTGTGTGTTTGTCAAAGCATTAGTAGTTACGTTATGCTGCCAGTTCAGGATTTTAGAGTTAGTTTTGTCAGAAGCTTCTTTTTATATCCATGTCTTTGGTTTATGTGACATTAGCACCAAGAAGAGCTTTTGAAAAACTAGCAGTTAGCCATTGTAGGAAATTGCTATTAAGCAGAACTTGTCCTTATCAGCTTTTGCACTTATAAAATCTGTTTTGAGAGAGTGCCTTCTCCACAGGAGTGCAGTTCAGATACAGGTTAGAGCCATCAGGTTGGCTCTTTTCCTCCCATATCTTCAGCTACATGTTTCTGCCTTTTTTTTTTTCCCCCACATTAGTTCTCACAGTGAACCAATTCAGAGAATTAAATTGGCAGAAAATTTAAGCCAGAGAATGGCCTTTTCTTCTGTTTTTTTTGCCCCCACCCCCCACCCCCCCCTCTGTTCCCACCTACTTGGTTATATTTCCAGAGTAGTCAGTGGGAAGGAGGAGATTCTTCAGAAAGGCAATTGGTCCCATATATCTTAGGCATATCTGTCTTAACTGGAATGACGTGCTGTCTGAGGGTACCCCTCTCCTGCTACTGACTGTAAATAAAACTGTGTTGTATCTTGGATCAGATGCCTAATGGTGATAGGAATAGAGGTGGGAGACGTGATCTCAAGAATTAATGTTCTGTTAGTTCAGTTACAGTGGAGAAGATAAACATAAAGACTGTTTCTGTAGAGGAACAGGAGAGAGATAACCACGATAAAACATGAATACATATGGCTGTAAAAATTAACAGAATGGGGGAGAGTATTTTGAAAAAATGTAATAGCTAAGATTACGTTTCATTTTTTTCCTTCAGAAATGCATTCAATTTGAAGATACCATTCTGAGACCTTTTATTGATCCTATCATTTCCAACCACTGGTATGCAAAAACTATGAGTGGAAAGTTTTTGGGTATTCTTAATTCGGTGTTGGGAGTGCAGGAATCATCTACATACAGTGTTACATATTGTACTGTTTTGCAAGTGACCACTTGAATACTGTTTCTCTCACACGCTATTGTGGCAAAAAACTGATAAAACTGAGCACCTGCTTAATAACCAAAGTCAAGCTATGGCTCAGACTTGTAAAACTGAGGATTCTAAGCAAAGTAACAATTTAGCTGTGAAGACTTTAGCAGAAATACCTTTCAATTCTTCCTTTTCCCTTCTATAAAGAAACGACACAAATAGAAGATCCCAGGAAACAATGGAGGCAAGAACAAGAGAGAATGCTGAAAGATTATCTTATGGTAGCCCAGGATGCTCTCAGTACTCAGAAGGAACTGTACCAGGTGAAAGAACAGAGGCTAGCACTTGCACTGGATGAGTATGTACGGTTGAATGATGCCTACAAAGAAAAATCAAGCTCTCGTACAAGCTGTAAGTATAGTAGAAAATACAATGTAACCTCTTTGATCTGTGCCCTGCAGGGGATCCTGTTTCACTTTAGGATGGGTTTTCAAGGTTTGCTATGAACATCTTCTATTCTGGCTTTTTTAGAGATAGCATCTTTTTTTTTTTTTTTTTTTTTTTTTTTAATATAAAGATATTCTGCTGGAAAGAACTCTCTCCTGTCTGATACAATTGAACTGCTTTGAGCCATGGTTTAGAGCAGTCTGCTCTGAACTCTGTTTTGTCACACAGTATGTCAGAACAAAATTCTACCAAATTTAGGTTCAAAGTAGACAGGATCTCCTGCACTTCATGGCTGCATACTGAAATGACCCTACTGGGTTGACAAGTACCTGCAGTGGACCAAAAAAGGAGTTTGCTGCTGCTTTACACAGTAGTTTTACGCCATGTATGAATTAGGAGTGAAATAGAGATGCATGTTACAATATTGGTCAAGGGATTGGCACGGTGAAGAGCTTTCAGAGGCCTGTATTTGTTTATTAGCCACTCTCCCAGAGGTGGATGCCCTCCAAGACTCTTAACCACTGTATCCCTCCTTTTGGTGCTCTCTGATAGCTTTATGTTCTTCTTATGTTGTGGCATCCACAACTGCACTTAGTGCTCGAGGTAAGATCGTACCCCTTAATGATTGCCACGCTGCAGTGCTGACTATAACAGGATATAGATTTGCACAGTATCACAGTTTTTCTGTACTTTGTAGCTTTAGATCAATGTGGGTATGTCAAGGAAGAGACTGATTAATGATTTTTAAATATTTAAATACTTTTCCTATTGTTTTTCTATCCCTATTATTTTTGAAGTATTCTCAGGCTCTTCATCAAGCACAAAGTATGACCCTGATATTCTGAAGGCTGAAATCTCCACTACAAGATTAAGGGTGAGAGTTCTTAATTCATACTCATTTGTATTCTGTATGTAGGGTTTCTGACTATAGAATGCAAAGGTTGAAATAGCAGAAGTATCTTGCCACCCTGATACTGAAACCTCCTAATATTCTCATTAAATACCTAATATTCTCATTAAATTCTCATTCAAGGGCTTGTAATGAATTTTTAAATGAATTTTTAAAACTGTCTCAGCTAATTCTAGAGAATGCACTTCGGTGAAACTTTGACAGATAGTCTAGTAAGACGTGGATTTAAATAAATCTGTTATCTATTTTTACTTCTATGATTTTGCTTATAAAGAAAAAGTAAAAATAACTAGGTGACAATAAAAAGGTAGTGGGCCAAAATGAGACAATCTAGATGATTGTACACAATCTTTCTTCTATGAGAAATGTGCCTTTAGCTACATGAACTGCCTCACAAATTTCTGTTGGTTTAAAAAGCACTTTCTAGTGATGCTGTGAAAACTTGTAAAAGTCAAAACATTCAGATGAGGATCAGAAGTTTTTATTCACTTTGCGAAATCATTAACAAGCAAAAGTCTTTATGTGATCAACTTCTTCCAGTATGGTCACTAACGGACTCCATGTAAAGAACTGTCACTCACAGGTTAGTTTCTAATTAATTCATCTTGAATAAGGAGGAAACAGTGCAGAAGACCACATAAACCTACATAGGGAATTCATTTATTTAAGCTGTGGCATATGTTCATATGTTCTCTATGGATAACCAGAACTTTCTGCAGTTAGGAATGACAAAAATCAGATCAAAACATGCAGGTTAAAAGGACAGAACCACTGTGTGTAGTGCTTGAAGGGTGCTGGGATACAGATTCTGTGTGAGCAGAGGTGTCAGTTACTCAGCTCTTCCATTGCCCCCTCCTGGCTTCTGCACAGTGCAGCGCTCAGAAGCCTCTGAGAATAACATCCTTCTTCACCTTAGTGTAAAGTTTAGGAGTCTAAACAATTGTTGTTTAAAAGGAATTGTGGAATAGCTCAGTAACATTTTAAAACAATGTAAATCAGAGATGGAATACACTGTAAAACTGTTGTCCATTTGCTACCCTCCCTACTGCTTGCACAGCCAGTTCTTTTTTTAGAAATCTCAGTCTGTAACCCCTTATTTTTTAAGTAGAGGGGGAAGTCATCAGCAAGAAAGCCTATTTCAGCAGTGAGAATATTGGAGCAAAAATTTTGGAAGCTTTTGGAGTAGAATCTACAGCAATATGGACCCTGGCTGGGAACGAGAATGAAAACACAAGGCTAGAGCTTCTTTCTAAAATCAGTGTACAGTAGAAGATGGTTTCCCATTGGTAAGGGAATCGCTGGTATATTTAAGAAATGAAAGGTATTGTTGAAGAACAATGCACATGACCAAATGTAAATATAGTCTTCTAAGAGCCAGAAGAGAAAATTCAAATGCTTGTTTTTTCCAATACTTAAATCTAATAGCTCCCATCTTGGAATGCATCGATACTGAATTACCTCTTAGCTACAGATCCATTGTCCATTTGTCAAGGGAGAGGCAAATGTGTTAATCACAGCTGATCAGTTTCTGGAGTTTTTCTCTCTTCATTGCTTGTCAGAGTCAAGGAGCCTAACATGCTGCTGGTTCTCAGTGCCTGATTTATTGGCATTGCAAAGTCCAAGTTGCATATGTGCCTAAAATAGGTGACCTGAATCTTGTCTGCAGACTTTAGAAGGGTGCAGTCCAAGAATATCTGTATCAGCATAAAGTGTGTTATCATCCAAACCCACTGGATTTGAGAGTCATTGAGATAAGAAAAAGTGGAGCCCTGTGATGCTAGGGCTGGAAAGTGGTTTTCGAGGAGGATGGCAAGAGAGGTATGACTGTATTATATCGTAGTTTACCCTTATTTGAATGTTTGAGGATGCTTTGCTAATATTCAGCCTTGTGGCATTCTGTAGTATATGCATGCATGGACTTAATGGGAAACAAAGTTAGTCATTAGCAAGCTGCTGGCCAACTAGTTAGAATTTGCACATTGATTAGTGAACTATTAGGGCAGATGTACTAAACCCGTTTCTCTCTGTCACACGCGCTCACTGAGGTGTACTGGCATCATCAGGTTAATGGTAGCTGGGGGAAAAACTCAGCATTCGAGGAAGTTCTGCAGTAGCCTTTGGCCTTTTCCTTGTTAGCTGTGCTTAATATATGCATATGGCACCTTCTGGATGCATGAGTTGCCTATTCACAATTTGTCATGGAGAATATATGACAGAAATATGACAGTTTGAATGAAATAAGCAGGGACAAAAATTTGATATGTGTGATCAAAGATCATTTTATGCAAATGCAACAAGTAGGGGATGAGCCTTTATAAGATAACAGGAGTTTTTTCTGATGTTCTATTAGTGCTTGAGAACTGGGGATAGAAGGAGTTAGCACAGAAGCATGCCTGAAGAGAGAAGGAGGAAGCAAGAGGTCTGTCAGGTGGCTTAAGAAGATGTGCAGATGCGGTATGATGGGGGTGAAGGATAGGACGAGTGAAGAGTTGTGAAAAGTGGGATTGTAAAAGTTTTGAAGGAGAAGGGAAGGAACGGAACACAAGGATATTTTAATGCGACCTACAGTGCAGTAAACACAGTCTCTCTATTATCATGTATGTCACATCCTTCCATGGTAACCTAACTCACATTTCCTGATAATAAAATGATGATGAATTACGGCAGAGGACACTCAGAAGATGATCTTGAGGAAAATGTAAGGGCTTCAGAGAGATCCAACCCTCAAAGTTGGAAGCGAGTATGCCATATGCCATCTGCAATTACAATAAATTCACATTTTGGATTAAGGAAAAGTGTAGTCATTCTTCATTTCTCAGCAAAGTTAAGGCTTTTTCATATTTCACATTACTTTACCTGAAACCCAGTAGTGATATCTGCTTGTTTTTTATAACCTTGCTTGGAATACTTGAGAGAGATTATTCCTGGAGCTAAAAAATTCTCATTTAGTTCTCTGTTCTTCTTAACTGTAGGAAAGTGTCATGCTCTTCGGGGGGAAAAGTAGTTAAGGAAAGCTGAATGTGTTGTTAGGGACATTGCCACTTTATCATGCTAAATAATCTGTATAGTCAAAATAAAATCAGTTTTCTGTCAAGTGTAGCAGCTACTGATTGTAGTTTCTAAAAGCCTGAACCTAGCCCTAATTATCTAGTTAACAGATTTGCTTTGGAGAAAAGGGAGCTTGCAAGCAGCATTTTGTTTCTGTCAAAGAAAAGTCATTAGCCAGAACTTACAAACTTGAATGCCTAAGTATAAATCACAAATCTATATGTAGAAACACATATGAAGCATTTTAAGTCTCTTGGAAAGCTCCAGCAGTTGCTTATGCTTCCTACTCTTGGTTTCCTGGCACGTTGGGTATTACACTTCTTGGTTTAAATAATAGGACAAAGTAGGCAACCTAAGAAGTGGCTGCAAGAAGTCTTGGAACCATAATTTTTAAATCATTTTCAGTTGAAGTGGTCACAATTCCTTATTTTAATATACTCAATTTTCAAGATGGAGTTGAGTGTCTGAAGACCTACCTAAAAACATCGAGCATTTCAGGGTGGTAGTGAGAGCAGAAGACTTCTTGTGGGCTTTTCCTTTTTTCACCTTGCTGATTGGGAAGCGAGGGAAAAAATTCTGGCTATTATCTAGCGTGCAAATCAACAGATGTTGGTGTGTAAATACTAACGTTTGGGACTCCACATTTCAGGTACACTTTTTCTGTTTGTGCTAAGGATGAATTTTAGTTTCTGTTAGAAGTACACTGCTAATTCAGTCCAGAAACTTTTAGTATGCTTGGAAATTGTCACATTAAAAACAACAAAAACAACAAACAAATCACCAAACCTCAATTTAATTTCATCTTAATTCATAAGTATTTTATATTGAATATCAATATTAATGTTAAAAAGCATGTGAGCATGGAAATTTAGGGAAAGTAGGGAATGTTTTCCCAAAGACTGTTCTATTAAGTAAATGCATGTACTTGTGATCCAAATGTATTTAATTATTGTTGCTTTTGTGAATGTGAACTATGTATTTTGGGATCCAATGCCTGAAAAGCTTTATGAGAAACGATAATTCATAGAAAAAAGCAGAGTCCAGACTTTGTTTTTACTATGTAAATGACTTAAGAGCTTCCTGGAATGAAAATGTGAAAATACAGTAAGGTTAAAAATAAGCAGGAATGTCCCTGTAGGACAGTTGGAACGCATGCTTAACAAGGAGAAGTAAATTACTTGCTAAAGTTCTCTCAGGTTTAATAACACAGTGTGGTATCAATACAAATAAGGAATGTGATTTAATCTGCTTGTGTCTCTTTAATACTAAAGCATGTTGCCCATAGATGTAAAGAAGAGAACTGATCTTTGTGTTTTTAATGTGTGTCAGTAGAGCAATTTACTCTTTCTTTATTTTCCTCACCCGAGGTAGAGTATGTTAATTGTTCGAAGCCATGCGTTGTGCTGTTTGAGGAGGAATTTTCTAAGTCTTGCTTTGATTTAACACAAGGTTAAGAAGCTGAAGAGGGAGCTCTCTCAGATGAAGCAGGAGCTGCTGTACAAGGAGCAGGGCTTTGAAACGCTGCAACAGTGAGTAATAAAAAAACAGATGAAGTTGACTTAATTCAGTTGTATGAACTTTTTTTTCGGTCGCAGAAGTGAATACATCTTATGTGAGATTATTATGGGAAACGTGAGAATCTACAACTCCTTCTGTTGAAGTTAAAGAGCAGGAAATCTGTAGAAATAGCAAACCTATTGTGCAAGTGTTAACATGAGAAATCTGTTCCTCCTACTTTTTTCATGAAAGAGCTTGGTTGCAAAGAGGCAAAAGGAAAAGTCAGTGGTTAAGGGTTCCTAGGAGAATGTAGCTGCTTTGCATGTCCCATTTAACAAAACAAACAAACAGAAAAAAACACCCTAAAAACTGAGAAGTGATTAGGTCTGTCTTTCTTTCTTCCCCACATCTGCACTCAAAGAGAAAGAGGAGGATGCCGGTCTCAGAGGTATAAATGGTGGCAGAACTGTGCCAAGTTTGAAATGAGTCACAATTTGAGTGTTGGAGACCTGACTTTCTTTGTTCCAGCTGCTGTGATGCCTGGGCTGCAAAGGGCTGAGCTAGGGGCGCATTTCGGGTATCTAAGTTGGATTATTAGAAACCCATTTATTTACGTATTAATTTATTTATTTTCAGTCTGAGCAGTCTGTGCTGCCCCTGACTTTGTTGGGCCCTAAAATAGTAATAGATAAGTTTTGTGCAGAAGGATTCTATCTATCCATCTATCTATCCATCCATCTATCCATCTATCTGTCTATCTATCTATTCATTCATTCATTTAAATGCAGAGAAAGAAATTCTAGTCCAAGAAAATGATGAATAAAAATCATAGAATCACATAATGGTCTGAGTTGAAAGGGACCACAATGATCATCTAGTTTCAACCCCCTGCTGTGTGCAGGGTCACCAGCCACCAGACCAGGCTGCACAGAGCCACATCAAGCCTGGCCTTTTCCATCTCCAGGGATGGGGCATCCACAACCTCCTTGGGCAACCTGTTCCAGTGTGTCACCACCCTCTGTGTGAAAAACTTCCTCCTAATATCTGACCTAAACCTCCCCTGTCTCAGTGTTCTATCATAGTTACAGACTTGTCCAAATGGAGCAAATCTTTTTTTGTTATTCTTGTTTTTAAATACAAGAGCATGAAGTAGATTGGGAACTGAAGCCCTTCAGCACCTTAGGAGGATGCCAGTGATGTCACTGTCTTCTTTCATTTTAACTAAGGCAGAAATGTGAGATTTTGTTATTTAAATACATAAAGACTAGACTGGAGTGAGGGGAGGAAAAGATAACTGATTGAATTTATTTAAACATGAATTGGATTTCAAAGCAAAGTTTAGAAGAGAAAGACATATTGGTTCTAAAGCTGAAGGTAATAAAAACTCACACTGCTGTCCAAAGATTAAAGGTTAGCCAATCATGCTGGTTTTATTATATTAATTCAACAATGAAGTATTGTTTTAAAGCAGCTTGCTCACAGGCCATTTCGATAGGAATCCAAAGCATGTTTCAGAAACTGTCAACAGCATTCCACAGGAATACAATGGGCGTTTGTTTTAAAAAATTCAGTCAGCCGCTTTTGAACAGTACTAATCCCATTAATTTAAAACAGGGAGAAGGAATATCGTATATGTCAGAGATCCTTCTTGTCTATCTTAATTATATATAGAATAAAGCAGTTGCAATTTGAATATGGCACGGTGTGTTAGTAGGCAGCGTGTGGTGTATTTATTACCCAAGCGTTCATTCATGACTGCAATTGTTGGCATATCCTGTATCTGTCTGACCTTGGCAACTTGGTGTAGGTTACCAGAAATTGAGTGCTGTCAGAGAGTAGGTGTGTGCATACTTATGAAAGAGTTTGGGGAACTTTCAAGTTGAAACAAATACATCCTTGAGTAGGAATCTGAGGGCAGAGTCATGTTTTTCACACAAATTTGGTTCTGTTTTGCAGAAAAGCTGAAATGTGGAGAAAGGAAAAAAGTTACTCTCATATCTCTAATGACTGCTTTAGAATCTTGATATATTTGTGCACAAAATTAAAAGAAAAATAGAATACTTTGTTTCAGGGGTTTTGTGTTCTTGCTCAATTGTTCATTCCTCACGCACAAGGTTAATGTCTTGTAGAAGGATGATGACTGATGATAAAAACAGAAAACCAACTGTACGATAAAGGAATGTATTCTCTAGTAGATGGTGAAGATGCCTGTTGTTTTTAATTTTGTGAAGCACAGCTGCAGCCATTTGTATAGTGCTATAAAATATTCAGTTAACACATTTCTTCAACCTGTAGTTTTACAAACTCAATTTTTTTAAGCCAATATGTAAAAAACAAAATGAAAAACATTTGTCTCCAATGTTATTTTTAAGTTATTATTTTTTAAAAAATATTGATATTCCAGTAGTTCAATAATTATCCAGTGTATGACAGATGGTATAAATTATCCATAGATTCAGTGAGTAAAGAGAGCCTGATGACTGGGTGAGCGCAGCAGCTGCATGAGGTGGTTAGTTCTTAGGATTAGGGTAAGCAAGATGGAAGCTGAGGGAAGAGTATGGCTACATGTCTTCTCTGCAAGAACGGTCAGTACCTACAAGCTTGGTTGTCTGGATGCCACATTGTGGGTCTGGATAGAGGAATACTGCCCGTAATGTATTCTGCTTCTCTAAGTATTGCAAATAGCTAATAGCTACTAGCTAATAGCTGAAGCCGAACCCCAAAGTTGCTCCTGCGTTGCAGAGGGTTAGGGTGGGCATAGGATTTTTTTATCATGTTGACAGCACTATGTTGTACTCCTGGTAGCACATGTAAGAGTACTGCTTCAGGTAGTGCTCTGTGCCTCGCATGTCTTTAAGACTGAATCAGTGGTTTTAATGCCAACATGCTTTTTTCCTTTTCAAAAAATTTCCTGTGTCAGCAAAACCCATCACTGTGTGTGTCCGATAGCTTGACATTTTTGCCACACAGAAAGTATTTTAATGCAGGTTTCAGTGTCCTTTTTCTCTTTGCTTATCTGCTAAAGGAAATATTATCAGTTACTCTTGCCCTTCTGTCCTAACTATGCTTGTCTGAAACAGAACAGCAGAGATGTTAACATTATTTGCAGTATGCAGTATTAATATGCTCTTCTTTCCACAGAATTGACCAAAAAATGTCTGGAGGCCAGAGCGGGTATGAACTATGTGAGGCTAAAGCCATCCTGAGTGAACTGAAATCCATCAGAAAGGCGATAAGTTCAGGAGAGAGAGAAAAACAAGATTTAATGAAGGTATTTTCTAGGGTTAGCATAAGTTTCGTGTGGATTTGTTTCATCAGAAGGAACTTTAATGATGCTAAATACTGTACATTTTATACTTTTTAAGGGATTTTCAAAACCATGTGCCAAACTAGTGTTAAAATCTGTTTTGTGATGCAGAAACTGAAGCTTGTGACTTTCCTAATTCAAAAAGTCCCTGAATGGCAGTCAGAATATGGGTATCTGAACTTGTTGGTAATGTTGCATATTACCTCTATAACACTATTTAAAATATTACATGGGTGAAACTTGAGATAGCCATTTTCTAAATGGGCACAAGTTCTACAAATTGCTTTGCATTTGTATCTGAAAGTAGATTACTTATTTATTTATTTTGCATCAACCAAATATTTAATTGGTTTATAAAGACAAGCAAGGGAGAGAGAGGCAACAAGAACCAGAATGATGTGATTGTACTCAGTGTCACTTAAGAACTACTTGGTTAAAAGGATGGTTTTCTAACATGAAGAAAAATGCATACATATATATACTGGAGTCTTCTAGATAAGTATCTTCTGAATAGAAACCAGTATGAACTTTGTAAAGTATCACAGATTCACAGAATGACTGGGGTTGGAGGGGGACCTCTGGAGATCATCCAGTGCTACTCCTTGCTAAAGCAGCTTCCCTAGAGAACTTGTACAAAAGTACAGTTTAACACCATCTTGTTCTGTTTCCTGGACAGAGTCTTGCAAAACTGAAAGAGAAATTCAATCTTGACCAGAATATTGGGACATCGGAACCAGACCTGAGTTCCAGCTCTGTAAATTCCCAGCTGTGTTTTTCTAGACAAACTCTGGATGCAGGGTCTCAGACTGACATTTCTGGTGAGGTGAGCCTTTTCATTTTGTCAAACGTAAAGAGAAATTGAATCAGAATGCTGTGGTTAATGGAATTGGCTGTTACAAACGGCTGTTTACTGTTGCTGATAGGTGTTATATATATGCACATTTAAGAGAAAATTACTTAGAATCAGTCATCTGATTTTCCACTTCAAATTTAAATCAGGATTCAGATGAAGTTTTCACATTTGGCATGAAGCATTTATGCCAATCTGATTTAATCAAGTAGTTCCAGTACAGTGAAGAAGAATGTAAGTAAATAGTATTTTTTGGATCCATCTATGTGGATGTTGTACCTTACAGACTTACTTTGATCTGAAAATGTCTTTAATTTTCAGAAACAAGATCTCAAAATTTAACTGTGCAGTTTCATTTCCACAGCTGAAAAAACATAAGGGAAGTATCTCTTCAGTGATTCATTAATAATTTCTCTGTGTCAGTGATGGTATATTTACAGTGACAGAAAGCTGTTCTTAATTTTGGCACCTTCTTTATACTTCTGTGTGCTAAATTTATAAGGAAGAGCTTGTACTAGGTTTTCCAAGCAGAGGAAAGCTTGCCTACAGATGGTAGCTTTCTTTTTTTTCTTTTTTCTTTTTTCTTTTTTTTTTTTTTTAAGTCTGAAGTCATGCCCTGGAATTGCACCTATTTACCCCTGAATTTTGAGTTCAGTGGGAGTTTGAAGTGGATCAAAATTTTGTGTTTCAGTCAATGCAAGACCTCTTTGAAAATGTCCGCAATTTACTCTGCTGGAATATGGCAGTACAGTAATTAAACGCGGATAAAGTGCATGAGAAGAAAACAGCACTGAGTATATTACTAACTGTGGATATAATAGCGAGTGTATGGCCAAAGCAGGCGTCGTTCCATTTTTTTAAGAAGTAATTTTTCTGGCCTGGGCATTTGTTGATATATACTGTTGATTTGTTTTACAGTTTTGCACAGTGTTGAGGCTAATATTTTTTTCAATAGGTTGGAACAAGAAGTAGATCCAATTTAGCAGAGAAGGTCAGACTAAGTCTTCAATATGAAGAGGCAAAGAGAAGGTAATGGGGTTAGTCGCTTTGTTAAATTACAGTCTTGAGTCGGGCATTTTCTCCAATGCTAACATTGTGCTCGCAGTGACATCTAGTGCACGCGCTGGAGGCATTACCGCAAAACGTTTCTTTCTCTCCTGAAAGCAAAGCAGGCTTTTGCTTTTGAGCAGTAGTTTTTACATGTAATGCTAAGTTACGTAAGTCAAGAAATGAAATGAAAAGTTATAATATCAGTTCCAGGATTGTGGACATAGAGTGAAAGGGTGTTCGAATGAAAGGCTGCCAGGCTATTTACTTCCATTTAAATCCTTCTTTGGGGGCATCATTTCAGTTTAGTATGCAACTGATGGTTCTTCAGGTATAATGCTTCAGAGTTCCACTTCAGATTTTGTAGGCTTAATTATCTCTTTTTTAAATCTTTTATCTGGGACTCAGAATCATAGAATGGCTTGGGTTGGAAGGGATGCTAAAGATCATCAAGCTCCAATCCCCTGCCTTGGGCAGGGCTGCCAACCACTAGATCAGGCTGCCCAGGGCCCACCCAGCCTTGACTTAGAATAATTTAAATACTTGTTTTCACTGTGAGGTTATTTTTTAAAAGCCTAGGGAGACAGGAAATCAGGAACTGCCCCACTGATGAATGTGAAATGTGGTTCTGCAGTGGTTGCTCTTGAAAGCAGTGCTGTTTTGATGGATTGCCACAGCACTGAAGAATAGGCATCAGAAAGCAGGACATTCCGGGTTACAGTAACATATATTCTGGTACAGCAGAGGAGTAGTGCTGCATAATACTGGGGAAGGTTTACATTATTTAAACAAATAAATTACATGTCAGCTATTCAGAAACCTTACAGCTTTTGTTATGTAATTTAAGAGAAATATAAGTCTAGAAAGTTATCTCACACCCCAGGCTCCTTTTTTTTATATTAAAAAAGATGACAATAAAGGAAGAACTAACACTTTTCCATAGTTGAAAATTGTACCTATAATAAGACTTGCTTTGTGACTTAATTATTAATTCACTTAGAATACTGTGGCATGATCAATTAGAAAACCAGGAAGAGAATTTTTAGCTTATGAGGACAATGTAACAGCTTAAATAGTTTTAATGTTTTAAAGATGAGAGGCTGCACAGTCACTTTCCAAAATCCAGATGTATATTCTTTATGTAATAGTAGTTGCCATTCTTGCTGGAAACAACAGTAATCTTTTCTATCATCTTTATGGATCATAAAACTTTGTTATATAATCAATGCAATTGATTAAGAGCGATAAAACTATTGTGTTTCTTCAGCATTGAACTTGCATGATTTCAGCTCAAAGTCATCATGTATATAGTACTGTCAGATGGTTTTCTAGATTTATATAGATGGCACTTGCTCTCAATTTCCTTTTATCCGAAACCAGATTATCCTCTGTTGTGACTGTATTGATACCAAGAAGTCCCACCGTCGTGTTTTGTTTCTCATTTGGAACAAAAAGGTACTCTGGCAGTAATCAGTGTACCACTTCTACCTATTAGAAAAGCATGGCTTTTGGACTCTGAACAACTGCAGCGTAAAATCTTACTTTCTCACAAATTAACCAAGAAGATGAGTCAAAATTGCAGTAGATGAAATACTTAATCTTTGCATAACCACGTATTTCATCTGTATGACATCAGTGTGTTCTAATGTTAAATTACTTTTTAAATGGTGTCTTCATTCCATTTTGTCTGAAAGTCCAAATAATGAATATTCCTTTGCACTTTAAATAAGACAGTCAGATTTCTTGAAGACACAGTTAAAGTCATTGAAGTGTTGGAGCATACTGTTTTTATTAGTGATTATTGGGCAAACTTAATAAAGCATGCATATCTTAGAATAATGAAGATACATACCAGTAATTATTATGGCCACTGTAAGCTAGTAAGTATTGACCATCTTTTCTGAAATATTAAATGTGCAAGTTCAAAGTTGCCTTATATTAAAAAAAAAACAAAAGCAACGGCAACAACAACAACAACAAAAAAAAAACCAAAAAAAAACCCACAAAAAGCCAACAACAACAAAAGATCTAACGAATGAACTTCTCTATTCGGAAATTATCAGATAGTTTTGCATTGCGTGTTTTATGTTGTTTAGTTAGCAAAGCCTCTTGAAGTGGTAGAATGTTGCCTTGGGTTTTTGAGGACAGTATAAAGTTATGTGGCATGAACGTTTATGTTGCTTAAATAAGTAGAAGCTACTGACTTTGACAAAATAAAGAATTGGATGAATTTAGAGTTTGTCAGCTGTGTGAAATCCACTGTCAGGCTGCAGTTGCTAGTCAGAAGGGTCTGATATTTTACGCTGACGATCATATCCTGATGTGGTGAAACTCCAGCTACGTGCCTTATTGACTTGTTGAGCAAAGACTATCTTAAAAGTGTGAAACCAGTTTTGTTTTCATATCCATGTAGTCCTTTGCCTTTCATGATGAGGCAGCACACAAAAAATGTCAGAACAGCAGAGAGTTATCTGTAGCAGAGGGGGCAAAAGAATTGTTAGGAGGCCACTGTCCCATTCCTTAGGCCATCAAACAGCTGTCACTAGCAGCTACTTTCAGAACAAGGCTAGCAGGAATCAGTGACCTGGAGATGAAAATCTTAACACCTTATCCATCTGAAATGATTCCCTTGTTTTCCTCTGTGTACAGCTCCTCTAAAGGACTGCTGAATATAAATTATATATATTTATATAACAGCTGCAAAGTATGTTGAAATGCTTCATTTCACCCTATCGTTTGTTTACAGTAACACTGCTGATTGTATTTCAATTTGACTTATTTTGCATTGTTTTTCATAAAATCACTCAGAGTTACACATGTTCTTGCAGCAATTTGGCAGGTGTTCTTTTTTATTCTGGCTCTTTTTTAAAGCTGTTTTTTTTTTTTTTAACTGAGATGCAGGTAAGAAGGAAATGGTACCTATGGAAAAAGAAAGAAGAGCTTGCCCTTAAGCTTCTGGTCTAAGCAGTGAGATAGTTAGATTTAATAGTAACTGTTCTTAGCTTTTATCATAACTAAATGCCGCAATGTACTGTAAATTAATTATCGAGATGCAAAATAAGAATGATATTATTAGTTTTATTAATTGCAGAAAACAGACTGGAAGGAAGAAGTGTGTTTTCCTAGAAATCTGTCAGGACAGTGGAAAGATTATACAGACCAAATGATGCATGTGTGGTTGATGCAGAATGGTCATTACTGAGGTAGTGCCTGCTAATGCTGAAGTTGCACAGACTTGTGTCAGCTGGTGAGCTAACTTAGGTGTATCTGCTGTGATAGGAATCAGTAAAAGCAACAGATAAGGTTTTCTTGCCCTAGAATGGGAATGGCCTTCTATTCTGACTTTTCCTTTCTCTGCCTTTTTCCCAGCCTACAACAAAGAGGTGCAGAAAGCTAGGAGCTGTTACAGAGTTCAGAGCTTCCACAGTTTTATGCAGCTGTTTCAGGTGCAGATAAGGCTGGAAGTGACTGCAAGTTATCATCTGGATAGATATGTGAAACGTATATTGGGGAATTGTTATGCTTTACATAGTTCCCAATGGACAATAAGTCTATTCCAAAACTACCCTTTATAAGCTGCACAGTTGAGCCCAACAACAAATGGTTCTGGTGACAAAGTACTGGAAATAATCTTTCTTGATTAGGACTGAGCAATCGCACAGTAATAATGTAGGGAGGTTTCTGCTACTGCTGTGTGTGTTATCTGCATGGATAACCAGGTCTCAGGTATCCTAACTCTGTGACTGGACATCTACAGTGGGAATAGCAGTTGCACAAGCTTCTAAGTTATTCATCTACTTTTATTTTAGGTGGCCACTGTCATATTGCCTTTTCTTTTAATCACAGAGGGGAACATTGTTTTTGTCTCTTAAAATTTGCATGTGTACTTGATGCAACACTGAGCACCTTGATATTCTGCATATTCTTTAACAATGTTCCTCACTGTTAGAGGAGCTGAATAGTCTCCCACAGCTTAGAAGAAATAGACACACTCCTTGACGACTAAAGCCAAGTGTCGCTACTATGTGACCAGACAGATCACTTTCAATAAAGCTTTTATTAAAGTCAAGACTTTTAATTCAACTCAGGATTTGAGCAAGAGAAACTCATTTCTAGTGTATTTGGGTATTGATGTCTGTTTCAGCATTCTTCCATATATGAGACAGGTGAATTTAGGGCACCGTAGCTTGAAAGTTTGCTGTTAGTTGCTTTGTGCTTCTCAGAATACATTCTTCCAAGGAGTCTGAAACAGAGAAGAGTACACGGCCTGTTGACCTGATAGGTGGCTTGCATTTCTGGAAAAGTTGCATTCTTGTCAAGTAAAGGTAATTAAAAGCACGGGTTTAAATAGAAAAAGCTGTTCTGTACTTACACCTTCAAAATGTTGCATCACTTCTATCTTTCATGGAAATTATGTGCTGTGCTAGGCTCAGGCAAATCTGCTGTGTTTTATTTTAGCATGGCTAACTTGAAGATCGAACTGTCTAAGTTAGATAGTGAGGCCTGGCCTGGGGCACTGGATGTGGAAAAGGAAAAATTGATGTTAATCAATGAAAAAGAAGAGCTTTTAAAAGAACTCCAGTTTATCACACCACGCAAACGTACTCAAGATGAGCTAGAGCAGCTGGAAGCAGAAAGAAGGAGGCTTGAAGAAGAGCTGCACTCTGTAAAAAGCGAACCCAGTCAAGCACTTGCTGAAAGGTAAGGGATTGTTTTTGCTGATACTAAGTGCCACTTTCTGCAGTCTAACCTTTGTACTCATTACAGGCTGTGAACTGTGCCTTGACGGGCTGTTTTCCTTCAGTAACTGTTCTATGTAGATCTTAATTAAATTTGTTATTAGCCCACTGGGCAGAAAAACAAAGAATTCTTCTGTACTCAGAGAGAATTTGAACACTCTGTATGTGCTCTCAATATCAGTCGCTCTGTTTGTTACCAGCATGAAAATGCCTGACAGATGTTAAATAACTGAGAAATGTCAGCGTACCAGCAGGAGGGCAATACATCATTCACTGATTTCTGATAATATGTGTAAACTATTTGAACTCAGGTTACAAAGATTATCTTGATTGTTGCAACATCAGAAGCCCTTTTTTGTGAGTTTTTTTAGTTGCAAAAATGCAACCAAAAGACAAAAAAATGGGAGGCGAGGGGGGAGGAGTAAAAATTAAACTTTCCTAACTTTTCACTTCCTGATAACCAAAGCAACTTCCACCATAGATGAGTATTAGCCAGGTTAAGAGGTGGAGAAAATCAAAGATGACTGCCACAAGTGGAGTTTCCATCAACTGTAAGTGGAAGTAAATCTATGGGAACCTCTAGCTCGCATAAAAAGCCAATAAGCACAAAATGTTGCGTGTATCAATGTTGCCTGTCTTACTGAAGTAATACAATCAGCATTGTAAGACTGCTAGGAAAACACTCGCTATTGCACCATTGTTGCTGGATGGTGAAATTCCTGTTGGTGGCCTTGAAAGTTGGCTCCTAAATTTTAGATGAGCAATGAGGAAATTTTTTATTGTCTACGCAAGAAATATGTGTGAATAAGGCATGATTTTTAAGCATATTTGTATACAGTTGAACATTTTTAAACTACATTATATTGAGAATTCAGAGTGTTTTAGAAGAAGGGTTGTGTCCTACTACTACTACAATTGTAAAGAGAAGTGTTGGTAGTATCTAAATTACTGCGGATCCGTTGCTTTCTGACTTCCATCAATAAATAGGCAGTAAGGGGTTCGTAATAAATTCACATAGGCAAATAAATGTGAACCTAAGGTTTTTATAGTAATGCCATTGTAAGTGTGTTGGTACCAAAGACAATTCTGACATAACATTTTTCCCATACATGTCAGATGCCAAACTTGGGCGTCTGACATGCCAAGGACAAATAAAATTTTCTCCCATTCAAGAAAAGCATATGGCTAATCGTATCAGATCAAACATTAGCATTTCATTTCTTCCTAGGTCCCATTACTGGTGGAGGAGATACACCATCTTTAAAGCGCAGCACTATCATTGCATTACTATTTTATTTCATGAAGTTTCATGAATACCGTATGTTTCCATTGTTTTGCTGCTGCTGTTAATGAAATTAAAGTGTAAGAAGCCATAGATTGCCAAGAGCTCGATATGACAAGTTGTTTTTCCTTTTTTAAGGTTCTGTGTTTGTTTGTTCATTTTTTAAAGGGAGAAAATAAACAGGAGGCTTGCTCTGGCTTAAAAACATGGTTGGTGTAGCCCTGGGTTATGCTGTATGCTGAAACTGCCACTGGTAGATGTACTTGGAGTCAATTTGCAGATAGAGGGCATAAATCATAACTTATCAGCTTCAAAAAAGCAGAGACAGGGTACAGTCTCACTGCTTGAAGGAGCGTTCCAGCAGCTGTTCAGAAATTTCTGGATTGTGGGGCTGCTAAGAACTGCTTGCTGCTTTCTTGTCTCTGCATTCATTTTAGGGAGATTCCATTAACTTCTTGAGTCCTCAGCAAAGTATTCTCAGTAATCATAGGCATTAAGTTAGAGGGATGGTTGTGCTTTTGCCTGTAAAACTGACCCTTACTCTTATATCTCGTAAACAAATACATCCACATAAATTTCCACCTAAAGAAGGTGAAGTGTGTGTAATTTAAGATTCTTTATTAGTTATTATTATTTTTTAAGATTTTATGCCTCTGAGTGTTACAATTTCTGATCAAAACTGGGAAAAGGTGTCTTGCTAAGACATCACACCTGCAATGAGTATTAGACTTATTTGGACAGGAGGGTTGCAACTGGAGTTTGCCCTGTTGATGGTTTGAGTGCTCATGTGGTCTTTGGCATGTTAAAGATCATGCCTGTGCTATAAGTTCAGAAACTTTAAAAGTTTTTAATTTGGCCCAGTATAGAAGGGGAAAAAATAATTTCTTCTGGAATGTGAAATGTTGTAAATTTGTGTAACTCACAAAAGAGTTAATGAAGAGCACTGTTGCTTGAGGAAAGCGGGATGGATTACGCTTTAAAAGAAGGCAGAAGGGTTTACATAGTGAAAAAAAAAAAAATGGTGGGAAAGAATGTCTGATACCACAGATGAGCATAGTTACTGGTTTGGGAACATGAGCAAAGACTGAATTGCTGTGTATGCTTTTAACAAGGTTAGCAGGTACTGACAGATGAGCACATCATTGCAGTGTAAGAGCACACAGCGTATGCAGTGGAGTGGAAGTTCACACCCTGGCTGACCTCGGGGTAACTTGTTCACCTTTGCATAACCCAGATTCACTCGCTGAATAAGCATTAGTGTAAGCAAGTGCTTTTCATGCTTTGTTGAATTGAGGACTTAATGCCTTTTTACTGCTATCTTACCCTTGGAGAGTGAATTCTGGGAACTCTGGAGTATTTCTTTCAGTTTGCATAAGAAAGCAGTGGGTGATTTTTGGTTTTGTTCTTTGAGATGTTCTCTGCAGTTGAATTTTAATTTGCACATCCTTGGAATGCCAGAAGGGTGGAAGAAAAGGTTTCTGTGGATGAACCTGAACATTTTAAAGTAGCTATCCCTAAGATTAGTTGCTTGAGAACTTGTTATGTGTATCAGTTGACTGAACAGGAGCTGGAGGAGAATGTGCTCATCCTCAACTACAGGAGGATTTTAGCTAACTCCATCGAAGAAAAGGCAATGTATTTGGTGTTGCAAATGGAGTGACAAAAGAGAGTTAGAAAAAGAAAAGCCCTCTGTAGAGGTTACTGAATCCTTTCTCTTCACAGTCAGCCAAAAGGAACTGGAGAACTCTGCCATTTGTGGCCTTAGAGAAAAGCTCTAAAAGTAGTGCAGGAAGCAATGATCCTGCTCTGTAATAAAGGCAAACCTTGATAATGGGCTGTATTGTTCAGAGGTGATGAAAAATCTGTTCGTAAATGTTTCTGGGTTTCCAAGGACTCGTGAAAACAGTACCTCATCTTGGAGCCTTACACTGGGATCCGGCTTTGATTTATTGTATGTTGTCTCTTTAGGAAGATTCTGAAATAAAAAACAGTGCTTTAATTTTAAACTTCCTGCAATGCTACCTCAAGTTCTGGCATGGTCAGAATTAATGCTGGCATTCTTCTGTTGGGCCTGCTTGTATGTTCAGCAGGTTTATTGAAGTGCTCAGTATTCTGCAGTTCGAGTCACTCTGCTGAAGTGGGTAGGACTTAATGATAGGATTGTAAGCTAGCAGTCTCTTGGATTTCAGTAGTAGCAGCCAGATGAAAACAGGCAGTCTTCAGTTTGTTTGTGTCTTATCTATGAAGTATTTTAGCCTTGTGACTTCTCAGTCATATTTTACTTACATATATTTCTGTTTCCAGATTGAGATTGGAGGAAAGAAGAAAAGAATTGGTACAGAAACTCGAAGAAACTACAAAATTGACAACTTATTTGCATTCACAACTTAGGAGGTGAGGCTGTACTGCATCGTGTGGAATCTATTTTCAGTAACAGTCTAGTGGACTTGGTTGTCTAAACTTCATTCTCAGGTTTTTCTCTTAGCTGGAGGCTGAACAAAATTTGTTTAATATTTAAAAATAAAACACAACTACAATAGCTTCAACCATGTTGCCATCTTGTGAACCTGGCATACATTTCTATTTTCAAAAATTCAAGACTGGATTGAATGGATCTTTTTTTATCGCTTCTATAAATGAGTAGGGATACATTATCTTGCTTCAGTGTAAGTAAATCAGGAATTCTGTAATGGTCAGATTGCAAAATGGTGTCACTGAGGAGAGAAAATTGTTTCTCAGACATCTGTGCAAAAGGAGAACTGTAGCGTGCATAATGACTGGAGAGGCTCAGTGAATAAATGTGTATGTGGACGTATGTAAATACTTGTGAAGAGTTGGTTCTCTTCAACTCTGACTTGTGCTTCCTATAGGCAAAGAAATACCCTCAGCAGGATATTTTCCTGACAGACATTGTTTCAAAATCTGATTCTGGCTGCACGCAATTCATAATGATAATAAAACAGTAATCAGTTACAGCAACTGTGAACTCAAAATCATTCCTCTGATGGGAATTCTAATATTTAATGAGATGTGAAGTTTGTCCTGGGGAAGAATTTCTCCCACTTGTGCACTGTACCTTTGGCTATCAATCTATGTGTCTGTTATATTTATTTTAAAAGTTGTGAATTTGGTCAAACTCCTGCTATGTTAACGTAGAAATCAAAATGGGGCTATAGGGGGAATAATATTTTTAAGAATTTTATAAAGATCCTCTTGCAATAAGCCATGCCAACCTATTCATGGCTTAGCTATTTCAGTCATCTCAGCCAGACAGTGCAAGTTGCATCTTGATTGGTGGTTAATTGGTTAAATGTCTATTACTATTTCTTAAAATATATTTTGTGATCTTGTTTGTTCAGACTCAAGTGTCATTTTGTCCTGTTAAAGGCAGTTGTGTAGCCTAGTGGCAAAATTTTTAAAGTTGATAGCTCTGCTGCTGCGTTTAAAAGGGGCTGCCTTGAATTATTTTTCCTGACATGTTTTTCCCAGCAGAGCCCTCCTGAGCCAAGGCAGTGACACTCAGTTTCTCTGGCAGGGCTCCTTGCCTTCACTTTTCATGTTAATAAACATGTAAAGATTGCATGTTCATGGCCTGTTCATGGTTATAGAACTGGATGCAAAGTAGTTCTGCTGTGAGTTCTCTGCTTCTGAGACCTGCCATTTCTCCCAGGTGCTTGGGCAGAGGGAAAGCTGCGTAAATTGTTCTGGGGTGACAGCAGTGTTCTGCTGTCATAACCTCTCTCCTTTGCAGTGACATTGACTCCATGAGTGCCCAGCCCAGGGTGGAGCAGAGCAGCTGAGAGAGCTGCTATCACTGCCAGACCAGTTCGTTAAGGCGGCAGCCTTCTCTGGAAAAAGGGCTTTGGGAATAGTCCATAAGCTGTTTATATTGTGCTGAGGGTGTGCAGGTTGGGTGCTCTGCTTCTAAAACAAGTATGGTTGTGTAAAAAGAAAGAAAGACGAAAACAAAAACAAACCCTAAGCAATATTCTATTGTAAGAAATCATTACAGTACAGCTCCCAGTCAATCTTATCTCTCCTTGTGCTGTTTAGTTCAGTAACATCAGTGTATGTCTTTGTTCTTTCTTTGCAGCCTCTCAGCTAGTACGCTGTCTGTGTCATCAGGGAGCAGCCTGGGATCTCTGGCATCCAGCCGGGGATCTCTGAACACATCAAGCAGAGGGTCGCTCAACTCGCTCAGTTCCACGGATCTCTATTATAACCAAGGCGATCAAATAACAGATTTGGACTATCAGTATAAGCTTGACTTCCTATTGCAAGAAAAAAGTGGTTACATTCCTTCAGGGCCTATCACTACTATTCATGAAAATGAAGTGGTCAGCTCCCATGGCAGACTAGGTTACAGTGACTCTCCTTCAGCCACAGACCAGCCCAAACTGACTGAGCCTCCCAAATCTGTGACATCGCTGTCTTCCAGGTCTTCACTGTCCTCCTTGTCTCCCCCAGGCTCCCCTTTGGTTTTAGAAGCTGCATTTTCTGTCTCTGCTCAAAATTCCCCTCTGCATCACCTCACTACAGACTTTGAAGACTGTGATTTTGCAGGCATCAGTCTCTGTGAGAACCAAATATTATTGGACTCAGAAGCCAGAGCAGGATCTCAGATTCTTACGGACGATAAGGGTCTTCATGAAAGCATTAGACAGCCTTTGTCTTCTCTGCATGAAGGAAGTTCAGGTAATTTGTGAATAAATCTAATGTGAAAATGTATACATAACACAAAGATTTTGAGCAAGCAAATGACTTTTGAGCAGAGAAAGCTCCTGTAACTGAAGTGTAACTCGATGGGCTCAGATTTGCCATTGTGAGCAGTATTTCTGAGGGACACTACATAATTTGTAGCTTTGGGAGCAGAGAGCTGTGAGCTCCCTTTTCCATCCACATCTGTTCAATAGCTGTTGCAATTTTTTATCCTCAAAAATGGCAGGAAAAAAAAAATAAGATGGATCTTGAAGGCAAGAAGGACGCATGGTGTCCTTAGGTATTGTCAGAACATTTGAGGACAGAGGAAAAATGCCTTGTGCTATTTTTTAGTAACTTGAATTCAGATACTTTGCTTCTTACTGAAGAATATGTTACAAGCATGGTTCCTTAGTGGAGATTTCTGGCCTCAACAGTTAGAATTTGTGTGTGTGTGTAGTTATCTGAATCTGCTGTTGCCAAAATATCTGCAGTTCGTTTTGCATGTAAGTTGAGAAAGAGACAAGTTCCCACGTGCCACATAAGTTACAGCGTTGCTCTGCCCATTTTTAACATGGATTTCATAGCTTTTAGCTTTTCACCCATCTGTGAGTTAGAGCAGAGCACCTAAGCTAGTCTGGGTAATTTGCAAAAGGATGAGTCATCCCATCCTAGAATTTGCTTCTCTCTAAGGAAGATGGGATGAATGACACCGTGGGTTATTGAAGTGTTGTTGGTAATTAGGTAACATTAACTTTGAGAGGCCATTAAGGCTGCCAAAATGAGCAATTTTGAAAAGCCAGAAATTAATTAAGCTTCCTGTACCACTAGTTTCCAGAGTAAAATGGGCCTCATGGCGAGGCTTTCAGTATGTTAAGAGTGAGGTACAGAGCTGGGGTTGGTTCAGTGTTTCTACTCTAATTTCTCTCTTGGAACTGCTGCAATGCTGAGTGGAAAGGTTTTCTGCAAACTCAGCCTGAGGCATAAAACCTGCATGGAATATTTCAGCCTGCCATATAGGTTGTACAAGGCTATGAATTCAGATACTACAGAATCTTAATCTGGGGGCAGACAAACATAGCTTAAATCAGTGCAGCTAGTAATTTCAAGTCATAATCTACCTTGGCTGTTTAGACACAGTGCTCACCAACCTGCCTGTCTATCTCTGACTTTTCTCTATTGGTGAACCATACATACATTTCCTCCTCTGTACATGTCTCTGCTGTCAGAAACCAAGTTGGAATATCATGTAGTTCTTCCACAGTCAGTCTCTGTCGTTGTCAAAGTCAATTCAGGCTGCTGTGGTAATTCCTGAGGGTAATCAATAAATCATGTCATCACCTTCACCCCTCACATGGTGGGGGGGGAAGGGAAAGAGCACTTCATCATCAAGGAAAAAGCATTCCTACTGCCATAAGTAAAAGCACAAATGCAGCAATCAATCATCTAATCTGAAGCCTTAAATTTTAAACATCTTAACAAGATGTAAAGTCATGATTCAGGTGGGGGCCATAATGCATACCAACATCCTCACCCGTCGGCAGATAACAGTACTGCACAGGCCCTCGTCTAAGTGAGTTGCAGAACGTGGCTTTCAGTCAGTGCTGCTGCTTTGCTGCCTGAAACTAGTGTATGAATACAGATTGAAGATTAAAGATGAGTAGTAGTTGATAGTAAAGACTCGGTAGAATAAAAAACTTTTTATGATAGAAAACCAGAGGGTATTTTTTGTTTCTAGTAGTTATATCACTAGGGAGAGTGCTTCTGTCTGACTTGTGAATATTTAATAAAAAGTAGGCAATGACTTTGCATGTACCTGAAGTGTTTCTATAGCGTAGAATGTGAACATAGCAAATACAGGTTCACAGGTGAGGATAATGGGAGTTAATAATGAGGATAATGAAGTATAATAACAAGCTCAGCTGATACAGGTGATGACAGAAGCATGTACTTTGGAATGGACTAACAGTTGTACATTTTCAAGTTCATCAGTTTGGATATATCTCTAGCCAAAATATGTGGAACTGGTAATGCAGTCTCCGAATGTTTAATGATGTGGAACAAAACTACTGTGTGATACTCAGTTAAGGGTCACTGCTTTCAACTTTACAACTTTCTAAGCTATGTACTTCTCTTTTTCTGACTATTAATCTCCCTGACTGACTTTCGTTCTTTCTTTTCATAGGTGTTGACTTGCCAAGAAGAGCAGCTAGTCATCTCCTTGCAGAGAAGACAGCTTGTGTATCTGCTGCCGTGTCTGATGAGTCTGTAGCTGGAGATAGTGGTGTATACGAAGCTTCTGTGAAACAGTAGGTTTGAGAATAAGCATTTCCACCAAAAAATTAAATGTTCCTGTAAGCAATTTTATACCATCGGCACAAGGAATTTAGAAATGCTGTATATATTCTGCCATGTGGCTGTACTGGCACTGCTCAGAGTGACCTCTGTTACTGCTTCTTTTATGTAAATCCTATGATGGAATAGCATTTAATTTGAATATTTGCTTCGTTAAAAAAAGTGGATATTGGAAAGATGGGAAGATCCCCGCATGAAATGTTGGTATAAAAATAATCCAGATTTAAGGGTTTTAGGGTATAATATTCATCATTTACTGTGGTGAACAGGATACAAGAAGAAATGTATTTGCCATCTTTGCTTTCTGACAAGATATGACTTCCATGGAATTCTCCATACTTGCTTATGCAGTGTTTTTACTTTTCTAGGCTGGGGAAGAGTAGACTGGCAAACTGAGAGAGAAGCTAAAAGTTTTATTTTCATTTCCTTTTTGGCACATTCTTGGCACTACAAATTTTTTGTCCTTTTGAGTATTCTGAGGATGCTTACGAAGAATGTTGATGCATGTCTTCTGTTGACAGGATTAAATGCTTTGTTTTAGGACAGATAAAGGTGCATTATGGTATCATGAATGGGTTTTACTGGCCTTTGATAAAAGTACACCTACTTGTGAAGTCTTTCACAAATTAAAATGCAATAATAATAGATGAGACCAAACACAAAAGCACAGATACAAAAGAGATTACCCTTTAAGTAGTGAAGCCACTTAAACTTGGTCCTGGCCATCCAGTGGTAGGTGTTCCTACTTGGACCAGGTGACTCCAGAGGTGCCTTCCAACCTCACCCAATCTGTGATTCTGTAAAAACTCAGCCTTCACGTAACTAAGTGACTCTGATTGAGTAGTTCAGTTCCCTAACCATAGTTCTCTTTCCACTTCATTTCAATTCAGAGCTACTGTGATCACAACTTACAGTGCACTCTGATTGTAAGCAGAAGTGGATAGAATTGAACAAACATTGGACTAAAAGGCATGGATTTTCTGTGGAACTCTTTAGTTTCATCTCCGGTGACTGGTGGGGTGGGTGGAAAACAACAATTTTTTTCTCTTTTCCCTGTTGATATTCAGACAGAGAGGAAAGGAAACAATTTATCCACTAAGCCTATGTACAAAAGCAAGCTATAGCTATTTGAACAAGCTAAGATTTACAGGCACCAGGTTTTCTGTGATAGCTTCAGGTGTGGATACTTTTAGTTCTCATTGACTTGGAAGCAGTGAAGTTGTAATGAGTGCCTCTGTGTGATCTGCTTATGTTTAGTAGAAGTGTCTTTATGAGCACTCTGTATGGAATAATAATTTGTCAGTGTGCTCTTGAAGCTGCAGTACAGTAATTTCCCACTGCATAGACTAGTCTTTGTGTTGAGTAATTTAAGGAAGGAAGGAAGGGAGAATAAACACACCCTATCATATTAGCCAACGGCTAGGAAGTGAACAGTAGAAGGAAAACTTGGAATGTGTAGTCTCAAAATAACTCTGTCCTTTCGCAGTAGCTATGGGATATCTGTGACATTCTCCACATGCACTATTTTGACCACTGTTTGTTGATCCCAACAATCTACTTTAAAAATTAATGAAAAACAGTAATAACACATCCTCATTCAAACCTCTCAGAAAACAACTGGAAACTTTTTTGCCACACTGATTGTCTGTAATTCCATTCTGTACTGGAGTTGCTCTTTAACTACAAGACTTGAGTCTTTTTGGTTCTTTGAATGGTTCTGAAACAAGCTCAGAGGAAAGATGTTTCTTGTTTGCACAGAAACTTCTCTGTTGCACAGATCTCCTGTTTCTCAAAGGTCCTCCAAAGTAGTTCTTCATATCTAGTTTATGTGCGGTCTGATATTTATTAGAACTTTGAATTTCCAATTTTGTATTTTGAATAATTAAGAAGTACTAACCAAGTATAGAAAAATGTTACCAGTTGCTCTCTTGCCTGTTAGTCTGACCTGTTTTAGTAATCAGCCTAAAGACTCTGACTCATGACTGGATTTGTCAAAATGTTCAGGCAGCAACTACCTTAAAACAGGAATTTCTATTAGGGAGGCTGTGAAATTCTCATTTGCACTGCTTGCTGCAATTAAATTCAAGAGAATGAACGTGCATTCCGTGTGTGTCTACTTCAGTTATTGCTGAAAGCTAAGTATAACATTCCTAACTGCGTATTTGCTTGCTTGCCCTAGTCTAAATGAAACCGACGACATTGTATACAGTGAAGATGATGCAACAGCTCTAGAGTCTGCCCAAGTTCAAATAGGACTCAGGTGAGCAACCAGCAAAGACAATTTATCTGTTCCTATGTAAATAAATAGTGAACTTTCCTCATATTGTCCTCTCTTTAACAGATATGACCACAGCAATTCAAGTTTTGTGATAATCATAGTCCAGCTCAGAAATCTGCCAGTGTTTTCTGTTCCCCTTGGCTCTAAAGTGTAAGTAGTAATATGAGAATACAATAATAAATTGAACAAATTCTCCAAAGAAATTGATTGATTGGCTGCTTTACAACACTAAAATATGCATAAAACAAACTGTAGAAGTATGTAGCTTTTATGGATTCTGGCAAGAAAACAAAGTTACCAGGAAATTTGCACATTACACATTAAAGTGGAATACTTAAAATTTGTGTCAAGGTCTTTTTTTGTTCATTCAAGAACTTGTAGGCTTGACACAGTAAAATGTGAGACGATGGACATATTCACCTTTTTTTCCTGTGCTAAAGTGAAAGTAAGCTCTTCTGTTAAACAAAGCCAGTGTTAACCTAATTTCTTCTGGTATATTTCATCTAAATGTGAATTTTCAATAATACTAACAGTATGTATGAAATCACTACCACAAAATACAGCAATAGTACTACAAATCTGGGAAGAATAAGATTTTTCCAGAAAGTTTTTTTTCCAGAATATTTTTCCACTTGTTCTTCCCGCTTTGTTGGCTTCATTGCATTATGCAATTAGTACGTGTCAATAATATAGAAAGCCAACACCAGAAATGAGTTAATGCACAGACAGGATGCAAAACATCTTGTTAATGTGCTCTGCTATGCGTTTGAGGCCCTGCGCACTAGGGAAATAAAGCTACAAATTACATGAGGAATGTCTTTCATCCATTGAACTACTTGTAAGGGGAGACCTGCAAGCTAGCTGTTACTGTCTTTATTCACACAGTATTCATTCATAGTTGTTAGATACAGAGAATGCAGCTGCATACCAGTTGGAAGATACTTCCGTACTTCTTCAAGCCTTCAAACTGCATTCTTCTAAGTCTCACTTCATGTATTACATGCCTTAAGTAGCTATGGCCCTAGATATCTTCCTTATTTTTCTTAGTTTTCTGTTTTCTTTGGAGTTCTCTTTGGATTTTGAAAAGATTGAAAAACATGCCACTGCTTTCAGTGCTGCTTGCACTGTTTTAAGAGTTTAACTTTATTGGAATTTCTTCTCACTTAGTTTTTAATTGACACTAAGGTTCTTTTTCCTCCTGTCTGTGACACGGTCTTCAGGGTGTTGCAGTACCAAACCAGAGCATAGAGGCAGAAACAGCTACCTCCTTTGCTACTACAGAGGCAGAAATTCATTTTGGGAAATGTTTGTGCAAGGAAAAGATGGGACTTTCTCAGCCCCTTCTCTCTTTCTCACCTCTTTTCCACTCCATTTCTGGTTGGTTGCTGTTTTATTTTCTCATCATGCAGTCCTTTAGACAATGGGGTCGATTTCTATCACTAATCATCAATAAGTGTTAGTTTAAATACAGGTAAAGATTTTCTTTTGTTTTCAACAGGTATATTAGAGTAGCAGTACTTCCATCCTCAGCTGATACCAGCTGTCTGTTCCGCACAAAAGTTCATCCTGCCATGGAAACCATTTTACTCAACGAGATATTCAGAGTTGCCATTTCCCAAGGAACACTGCTACAGAAGACACTGAGAGTAGATGTTTGTGCGGTCAGTCGAAGCCGTCGGGAAGAATGCTTGGTATGCAGTTTTACTTCTGGGTTTTTTTTTGGCAAGCATTTGTTCATAGTGTCCCCTTGTACTCTGATGCTCAAGGCCACTGAAATTGCACAGTACTTGCTTCAGAATTTTTTCTCTGCATATAGTTGTTGCTTTGATACTCTGGTTTTCTCTGAAATCCCAGATACTCAATTTTATCCTGGATGGATGTTTCAGGAGGTGGCTTGATAATTCTAACACAGCATTACTGTAAGCTTTAATTATAGGCTGGCACTGCAGCTCTGTCGTTTTTGATATTAAAACATTATAGACTTCATTGCAACATTACACCAACAGTAGATTTTAAAGTGAAAGCTGAGAGCCATAGTATGTCCAAATAAATCAACACTAAACCTCTTTATCAAAACTTGTCACAAAGAGCAAACTAAATTTAATTTTTGTACACAGTTGTTAGAATAAGAGTTCACCTTTTTCATTTTTTATGATCTTTAGAAATAATAAAACAGCATGATACCCATGGACTGGCTTACTAGATAGGCTTTTTTGTACTCCACTGTTAATTGCAGTTATCACCTAATTAGTGACTTTTCATTTACTTTCAAATTGCTTTTGCACTGTCTTATACAAGTCAGTTTAGTTTTTCACCAGAAGTCTGTTGTAGTAGAAAAGTAAGAGTTTTGGTTTAAATGCCCTGAAGAGATGCTAGAATTCTGATGGGACTCTTTAGACCAGACTGCAGGAGTGGCCTCTCACTTTCAAAAATGTAGGAGTTCCTGGGCCATGTGTTGGCCTTTCTCAGTGTGTCCATGGACTGAATTCATCAGCTTTACTGATGTGAAGAAAACCAAGAGGTTTCCCCTTAGGTAAGAGAAGAGTCACAGAACAAAAATGCAATAGAGTGGAGGATTCAAAGGTGAAGGAGAAAAAAGAAAAAAAAGACATAAGGGTTAATCACAAGATCAGAAGAAAGAGCTGGGAATACCACCTCTGGCAGAAAGCCTGGGCATCACAACTGGTCTTGATAAGGGCTGCTCAGCTTAGTAGCCAAGAGGGTGATTTGCTTTGCCAAGAATGGAGGATTTCAATCTCCAAGAAACAGTCCAAGCACACAAGTACTTTGTACGTTTTCCCAAAGGGTTTGTCCAACTGAAAGGGCTTCTTAATCTCTTTTCATCTGTTTCTTCACTGGTTAGAACACACGGGTCATCCATTACTGTTTTCTGTATTGATGATCTTTGTGGTGGAACAACTGGAAAATTAACAGTAATTGCTGCTCTATGGGTTGACACTGCAGGTTTCACTGGCACAAGTTTTTGTTATTGAAAGCTATAGAAAGCAAATGTGTGCATTACAGAGATAGAGAGGGATTTGTGTTGATGCATGTGGGGAGAAATTCTGCAGCCTGAAATAGAGTAGGGCAGATTGGACTTTATGATGGACCTTTCCATGTACTACTTTGGTTATTTCGACTAAGTAGCAGTGAAGGGAAACAGAAAATTGCACAGTTAAAAAGAGAAGTAAGATCCACGCCAAATCTGTGCTGCTTAATTTACATGATAAATACTGCTGAACTTTTCAGCTGTCTTACCGGAAAAGAACTTCGGACTTTTTCCCTTTATTTTTGTACAGGCTGGAACTCAGATCAGTCTGGCAGATTTATCATTTTCTGATGAGACTTGTGCTCTGTGGTATAACCTTCTGTCTTGCAAGCAAATCCCTGGCAAAAAAAAAAAGGATCAGAATGAGGAACCCATGTTTCTTTTAAGCAAGCAGTCATCAGACTCATTGGACTTGGTGAGTGAAGTATTGATTGTTACTGTAATAACAAGAAAAAAAACACAGGACCTAATTGTGCCATAGCACTAGAATTCTGTATATGCTGTCCTGTTCTGTTTATAGTCCTTTTGTGTGAGTAGCTCCCCTAAGGGGTTGCAAACTTGTTGCTAAGCGTGGGTAGGGCCGAAGCTTCTTAGTGGATTACAAAATTGCACTCTAATTCAAAACATTTCTGCTGTTTAATTTTAAAAATAAATGCTACCTAATGGCTTTGTTAAGATTACCATTGACTTTCATATGCATGTACTAAAAATGCTATTTATTGTTTGAATTTGCATACTTAAAAAAGTAATTTCACAGAAAACGCTGTTTATGCAGAACGCATGCTAATTCCTTTAGTTAAATAAACTTTTCTGCTTTAATACTTACTCAAGAGAACAGCATTAAAATGTGACTTTTAAGAAGAACCTGTTTTTAGCTAGGGATGTTACAAGCATGAGAGGAAAAAGGAGAGGAGTTATTATCGGATGACAGGAACATATTTGATTGTATTATCATTAGAGAAACGATCTGGTTTTGACTGAGATTCATCCATTAATGTTCTACATGCTAACAATTCAAACTCACTATTTGTGGTCTAGATTGATTTTTGCTGGTACCACAGGAGCACCATGGTAATAGAGCTCTTGCAAGGGGGTCTTTTTTCCATTTTTTTTCTTTTTTCTTAAACCTGGATTATGTATCACTCAGTTCTGGTTTTGCCTTCTCCTTCCTTGTAAGCAGGATGCTGTGTCAGCTCTGCTGGAGAGAACATCTGCTGAGCTGGAAGCAGTAGAACAAGAGCTGGCTGAAGATGAGGAGGAAGAGGACGAACAGGAGGAAAGGGGCTCTGAGGAAGACTGGTAGAGCCATTTTTTCTTTACTATTCATGTCTGAATGATTCTGCTCCTCCCTCTTATTCACAGATAATGAGAGAGCAGTGTGGCGATGGGATTCTTGTTCCCTCATGTGGTTAACTGCTTTACCTTCTCTTAGGTTTACAGTGTCTTGGCTGCCCTATTAGTTCCCAGTGCTCATGCTCCTCCATATACTTCGTTCCATGAAACGACTTGGGGTGTCTAAGCCACTGGAGGTCTACTAGGATGTCTCTTATCTAACTGTGCTAATAAGTGACTAATAGGGTCTGAGTGGAACTCTTCTGTTTGACAAACTCAGTGTGTAGGTGCTTCCACTGATTATCTTGTTTTTGAAGAAGCTGTGAACTTTTCTCAAAAGGATTTCTTGCTGAATTGCTGAGTTTTGTTCCAGTGCAATTTTTTATCTTTATTGTTGGGGAAGGGAGGGACTTGTTTTGTGAATTTGTTACAACCAAAGTCCTTCACTGCTAACAGCGTAGGGCTATACAATATAGAGCAGTGTAATTGTCATGATCCTGAAGGAGCACTGTAGTAGAGCTTTCAGGGTTTTATTGGAGCATATAATAAGTGTGCTTTCACATGAACTTAACGGAAGCATTTCAGTGATAATCATTTCCCCATTAGGAAAATATGTTATACATGAGTGAAGGCCTAGGCCTTCCACTATCTTTCCGTGGTGGGCTTTATCAGCTCAAGAGTAAGCCCAGGCTGCTTTTGTTCATGCAGGTTAGAAATGCTTGCAGAAGCATCTGATGAAATTGGGGATGAAGAGGAAGATGGCATTAAGCTGGCAGTAGAAGGCAACTGTACCGATGACACGGGGTTATTCACTGATGCAGGAGAAACTGAGGAAGATGAGAACAGACAGAACAGAGATGAGGCCCATGAAAGCCAGCAAGCTGCCGTCATACTAACACTGGTGAGCGTTCCTGTGGTATCTTACTAGGTCTGAAGTCCCGTTTCTGGGTAGTTAATCGAGGAATCTGCCACATCTGAGCATTCACAATTTGGTGTGGCATTTGCTGTAGCACTTGTGTGAACTTTTAGCAAAATTGGCATAGTCACTTTTGAGCTGTGCAGAAGGCATTTAACAGGCATGCCACACAGAACTTGTAAGTCAAAGACAATTAATTAAAAGTGTCAGTCTTCACCTTTTTTTTTGTTGCGCGAGGAAACTATGCAAGGTACAGGAGCAGTTCAATAGTTTCAATCTGCACATACTTAAAATATTTCTGCGCATCTGTTTCATTGCTGCCAATTCTTTTTTTTTATCTGTTGTTTCCCTTCTAATAAACAGAGGCAGAAACAGAACAGGGATCAAGATCTTTAGTGAGGAATTTCCTTATTTCTAATTTCTATTTTTGTGAAATGCAAAATCTGGCTTAGCAGAGGAAGGAAGATTAATTAACAGAAGGCTCCAAAATATGTATTGAACTGCATACTGTTGAACTACTGTACATGTGATGCCTCCATTGGCATGTTCTTGTTAACTGTTTGCCTAAAACTATATTCTACCTTTCGGAGAGGACTTTTAGAAAATATTTCATACAGATGTGCCCGATATGATAGCACATAATCTAGAAATTAAACTTTTAGAACATATTTCTGCATCTTAATGAAAATGATGTTGCCTAAATAAATTAGTCCTATGGGTTCTATAAAACAGCAAAGACAAAAAGACAAGAATGACAGCTTGTTCCTTCAAGTTTGTAACTATACAAAAGTTTGACACCTCAGTGGACTTGCTGGAAACTGTAATTAACTTCCAATTAATGTGGAAAGATGCCAAATGAGCCAAGGCCATGGTATAAAAGGACTGACAGTCTTCTGGGTAGCAGACAAATATAGATCAAAGCTCTAACTCAGCAAGGGGAGACGTCAAGGAGAATGTCTGAAGGTTAGACATGCACATAAGTCTTTTGCAGTGCCAGGGCTGGGTGGACCTGGACAGTAAAGAAAAGACACTGCAGACCTGATTATAAACAAGCCACAGTATAGATCATCTTGTGCCAGATCCTCTCAGAGTTGCAGTTGTGCTATGTAGGTCCTTGTATTTATCACCTGCACATTCAAAACCGTGAACTTCATTAAATTACCCCAGTTGAAGAAAATGCCCCAGTGCACATCAGTAACATCACATGTGCCAGCTGCTGCAGTGCTCGTTCTGTCCCTGCTGTCAAGATGATTGCTGCATGTAAGTACCGACGGCGCCTCCTACAGGGATGTCAGCAACCGAGGCTCCTCGTGACATGTGAGGGACAACTGTACCGGGCAGCAGCCCCTTCTTGGGGTAGGAGCTAGTGAAATCAGCCTCTGCCTGATTTCACATGGCTGATGCAGCTCTGCACATTGCCATGAGGCACTGCTCTGTCAGCCCTCGGCAGATGTACAGAAGAACCCATCCCAGCTGCTGCTTTGTGTGCATAGGCACCATCTCAAGAATGGCCAAACCTTGCTGTTCTACAAATGCAGAACAAATCCAGTATAAATACAAATGCATAATAACTATCTGTGCAAATGGCAAATCAAAATGCTTGTTGTACCCTGGTTGGATCAGAAAATCTGCAGAGCAGCAAAGGCAGAAGCTATGGTTCTAGAGGAGAGAGATTTACTTTCAAAGGCTTCCCAGACTCCCCTAAGTATTTGGGTAGTTTTGTGCTTCCTTGCTTGGTGTAGCATGGTGAGCAAGATGATTTTTTGCTACTGATCTTTTTCCGTCTCCTCCAAGGTGACAAGAATGCTTGTAAAATTCAAAGACAAAAAACCTATATAGTGGCATGTGTCCAGGCGTAATAGTTCTTACAAACTGAATTCCTTTTGATAGGTTGATAAAGAGACTAACACTGAGGAATCAGTTAACGAGGATGCAACAGTCCGACCCAAGGACAGAGCCAGCTGGAGCTCAAGACAGCGTCCCTTTGTCAGGAACAGCATGATTGTGCGCTCACAAACCTTCTCGCCAGGCGAGCGGAACCAATACATCTGTAGGGTAAGAGGAAAAACACTTGGCATGAAGAGCTATTAACTAAAGAGTCATTTAACTTCTTGGGAATGATGCATTAATGACAGTGAGTCATGCACCAATTTTCCCCGCAAGAGGCAGAGCCTGTGCTTTCTCTGTGCTTCTTCTTTCCCTAACTGACCTGGTGTGTAGTAGAATTGGCTTTCAGCAAAGTTGCACACTCTTGCAAAACACCTTTATGAGGACAAAAACGCATCCTGTTGGATAAAAGTAACAGATTCCTGTGCTGGCTCCCTGCAGTAAGTGTTTCACTGCACAGAAGCAACTATAGCTCACACACAGCAAAATTATTTGTTAAAACAGAATGGAGTTCTCTGTAATCTGCCATTACATGAACATATTTTAATAATATAACCATTCAAAGGTAACCGTGTGGAAAGAGCTCAGTCACCAGTAGTAAATCTCACTTTGTTTCTTAACTGGTTTTAAACCTGGACAGCCCAAGTCTTGCTGTAATTACCTCATAGAAAAATGTGTGAGTGCAGCCTTGGGGCTAATTTTAAACATGGCTTTGGCAACAAAATTCTCCAGTCTCTACAGATAGTAGTGTGGAAACTAAATAAATAAATTTAAATTATCAACCCTGATGCTGCTAACCTAATGGTGAAAATCATGTTTACAGTTTTAGGCATGGATTGCCAGCTCTGAATTGTAATTTACTCCCACAAATATGACTTCTTTAAATACCTCATGCTTTAATTCTTTTCCAGTACAGTTAGAGGTGATTCCTTGTAATTTGGAAATACTAAAATTGGTCACCTCTCTGTGATGATCATTGGCCTAAAAAAAGCTGTAGTCAATATGTAAATACGTAAGTATTCCTATATGTGAATGAAGTGTAGTACTGTACCAATCTTTACGTAGTTTGGATAGATCCCTGTCTGAATTGAGAACCTAATCTTCAGTTTAATTTCTGTACTCTGGAAACTGGTTGTATTGAGGGGGGAAGTAGCCTTAACTTCTGCCTGTGGGTTTTCTACAGGCAGTAGCACTAGATGTTCTGATGGTTGACTTAGCATAAACTCCTGAGGTTTCTGCATCCAGCAAAGTTCTGGGATTTTGTAGCTTTGAAATTTGCCAGAAGCCAGGTTCTGAAATAAGAAAGTTTGGCCAAACCCTGTCTTTCTCAACATGTATGGTATGGCCTAGAAGGGAAGTTGCCTGGGAAAAGCCCGTGTTTGCAGAAATCAGTCTCTTACAGCTTCAAAAATACTTGTGGTCCACTGTCTGGGCTCAAGAGTGTGCATTGTAGCTGCATCTAAGTCCATGAATAGGGCTGAACAACTCAGCCTTCCTCAGTCCTAGTCTCCACATGTATTGCAAACATGTCCAGCCTTCCATGTTCCGGTACCTTACAAGAGGAAAACAGCCAATGGATATGCTCAGGCCATCTGTTCTCATTTCAGAGGAAATTGCTTAGCACTTATATCTCATATGATGTTACAACAAGCAAAAAGTGTGTGGTTTTTTTGAGGCCTAAAGGATTGACTCAAGGCCTGTTTGGGGCTGTTAAAAACCTCCCTTGAAAAGTGCTTAAAGAACATCAGTGATTATAATTATCCGAGCATATCCGGGGGTGAGTTCCCAGTAGCCCATGTTTGCAGAAATCAGCATTTCCATGGTGGACAGACTTCTCTCTAGAGAGGTGTGCTCATATTGCAAGTGCATTCCATTTCTCACCCCCAACTCCCAGTCAGTTCTGCGTAAGCATGCTTTAGGGCTCTGCCTTTGTTGGTTATGGAAATGTTAGCAGAATTAATTCTTTGTATCTCTCCTTTTCTGAGGAGGTAAAAATAAATATTCTACAGATGGAAGCTTTTGCTTTCTTTGAAGATTTACCACCATGCATGTTGATGCATCTGACAGTCTGCATTGATTTACATGGAACTAATGCTATAATTAAGAAAACACTGCTGTTGTGCTGTGATGGGTATTTCTGAGAACTTGCAAGTGCTTCTGAAGTTGTAATACAAAAAAAAGTTTGTTGGAGGAGTGCATGTCTACAGTAATTTACCTTCCCTTTGGTTGTTTGTTAATGTCTGCCCCAAGTAAATGAAATCCATAGTATAACCTGCAGTCACATAAAAGCCAGCCAGTCATTTGGTCTTTCTTAATATCCAGTTACCTTCCTTGCATTCCTGAACAGACTACTTCCTATTCATTAAGATCGATGGCTGTCTTGGCCTAGGAATAGAATTTTAGAATAGAGCTGTAGTTGAAAAATGTTTTATTTTATGCTAAGAATTACCTACACTGAGTGTTTTTCAGCACTGAGATTTTCTGACTGGTTTTACCCAATACAGATGTATTTGTATGTGAAGAGGCTTTATATCTCTGTTCATTATGTACGTTTTTACAGTTGAGTCGAAGTGACAGTGACAGCTCAACGCTAGCCAAAAAGTCTCTCTTTGTGAGGAATGCCACAGAAAGGAGAAGCCTAAGAGTCAAACGGGTATGTACTGCATTACCTGAATGATTTAAGACAAATGGGGAAATCAGGAGTAGCAAATAACTTAAACCACGTGCTTTTTAATGCAAATTCATGAGCAAAAGCGATGCAAGCACCACACACATCCCCTATAGTCTCAGGTTGAAATCTCAACATGGCGGTCTTTGTCCTCCCTAGAGTCACAGAATTGTCTGAGTTAGAAAGGACCCTTGAAAACCATGTGGTCCAACTAATATGCAGTGAACAGGGATGCCTGCAACTCCATCAGGTGCTCAGAGCCCCTCTAGCCTGACCTTGGCTGTCTCCAGGGACAGGCTGGACCAGGCTCATCTTTGCCCACTGACAAACATCTTTGCCCCAACAAAGGGAACCAAGGCAGCTGAAGCTGCATAAATCTGAACACCAGTAGTGTACATGCTGAGCAAGTTTGGGTGGAAATTTCAAGGATTCTGATATGCTTTTGAAGTTGATTTATTCTTATCCAAGAGAGTTTGAATAACAAATGGATTGAAGAAGAGAATAAGATCACATTTTTTTTACATAGAATTTGTTCTTATAAGTTACGAGGTATATTTTTAATCTCAATCACAAATAAAAATAAATACTCCTGCAGAAGGGTTGTTACCAGGTTGCAGGATTACATTTGATATAAGAAAGAAATTCAGAATATTCTGGGATGACTAGTTATACCCCACTTATTCATGTGAATTGCACAGTGAAAAGATATTAAATAAATGTGCAATACGCTAATGAAGAGCTTGTTTACAGGTTTAAATAATTGCTTGGACTTTGAAAAAGCAAATATTGACTAAAAAAATAATACTGTTTAAATCTGTGGGGAAGTCTTTTGTGTAGTTTTGGGCTACTTGCATAGTTCTATCCTGAGGATCAGAAAAGGGTTTCTTAGTTTTAACTTTGTCATTCTACAAATGACTGGTGAAACTTTTGCACTTATCTGTAGCTACTGACTAAAGAGTAATTTCAGAATAGATGGATTTTTGGAGTTGGATCTTGAAATTGCAGCACTTTGCTGAAGGAAAACAAAAAATAGTCAAGCTTTTCTGACTGTATTATGTCAAATCCTCCACTAGCCTCTCTAGGTACTAATTTTTGTTTTCCTCTTTCCCAAATGATTCAGCCTGTTTGCCAGCCAATCATGCGAAGAGCTACGCAAGAATGCCCTGTGCGCACTTCCCTCGACTTGGAGCTGGACCTCCAGGCATCACGCACACGACAGAATCGACTGAATGATGAGCTTCAGGCCTTGCGGGATCTTAAGCAGAAGCTTGAAGAAATGAAAGGTAGAGGAGAGACAGACCTTCCCCTGTGCGTACTGGAGGATGAACGATTCCAGAAACTCTTGAAACAGGCTGAGAAACAGGTATGAGCAGCATACAGATTTCGTGTGAAGAAAAATATTCTCCTACTTTTTTTTCTTTTTTTCTTTTTTTCTTTTTTTTTTTACAAATTTGTTAAAACTTTTTTACAGAATCTCACATTTGACTACTTACACTATGTAATTCGGATATGTAAACACTATTACTTTATTAGTCAATATCAAAGTATTTAAACCTAGAATTTGAAATGTTATTTGACTGGTGCCACCTAAACTGCTCTCCCAGCCATACATATACAAAGTTTCATGGGTATTTTTTGTCCTTCAGCATTGGCTGATTTGCAGTCTTGATACAACTGGTAGATAAGAGATCTTTGTACCGGGCAGGGAGGGGCACTGGCCATTACTTTCACTGGTGTGGGATTATGGATAAAGCAGTACATCCATCCTGGTGTATTTCCTTATAGAGGATAATGCCTGCAGATGAATACCAAGTTCTGTTCTTCCTGTGCTTTTGTAAAGTCATACAAATACATATTCAGCATCTAAACTAATAAAAGCTAAGTCGGGATGCCCTCATGTGGATGAAAGACAAGAAGCAGGATAAGAAGGGGTGAGAGAGAGTAGTGACAAGGTAGAACATAGGAAATTCTGACTTGATGTAAGAAAAAGCTGGATGCTGAGTGCTTTTTGTTTTGGGAGTTTTGGGTTCTTCTTTTATATTGTGAGGGGGATTGTACAATGAAATAAGGGCCCAGAGAGGTTGTGAACAACAACAACACAACAACAACAAAAACCAGAAATCAGCCTCCACTAGCTCCACTTTTGGAGATACTGAAACTTAATAGGGGAAGATGCTGAGTATGCAGCTCTGGCTTGATTTGCTCTGAGCAGGACATCAGATCAGATTCATCACCCTCTGGAGCGCTCCTATCCTCTCAGTGTTACTCTGTAGACATCAGTACTCAATGAGGGGAGGTTGGCAGCGATCTTTAGGAGGGATCTGTGTTCTTCAGCTGTTCATGGTTGATGGACATGAGTGTTTTGATGACACCCACGTTATTCAAAATAGTAAAAAAGGAAACAGATATTAACAAGGTGCAAAGGACCTCTTAATATGTAAGCAACAGTTCAAGTAAAAATAGTAAATATCAGTATGTACACTTGTGTAGGGCAGAGAAGGGATAATCCTAATATTTACACACAAAAAGGGCTCCTGAATTAGTTGTTAGGAGTGTGATATTGCAGATACAAGAAACAGAAATGTCAGCACAAACATCACAGCATTCAGATGTCAAAAAGCATATAAGACATTGGGAATTACAAAGAAAGAAAAGAAAGCTGAAATGAAACAAATAATAATTCTTTAATGACATAAATGCATGTTATGTCTGCAACATAAAGATTGTTTAGTTCTGGTTCCCCATCTCAAAGTAGGTAGTGAGACTGCCAAGGGTGAACAAGTACAGTCAAGTACAAGTACAAAGGTGAACAAGTACAGACAGAAAACAGCTTCTATGTTAGGAATGGCCAAGTAGCCACCACTGTAAAATCACAGGTGACAGGGAGGAGGGCAATCATTGCCTTTTTTAATACAGGGAACTGAAGAGGTAACAGGTGGAAATAAAGAAAAAATTAAGAAACTGTAAAAAAAAGTTTTGACCAAACATCATGAATGATGCAAATTTGCAAAGTCAAAAAGCAGTGTGATAAATTTGTGGAAAAAAAAAATCTAGCAGAGGTTATTAATTGTAGCAATATCACCTACGTCAAGAAATCCTTGACCATCAACTTAGGGAAAAAAAGTTTTTTTTCTCAGTATGTTCTCAGCTCAGTTCTTGATCAGGGCTATTGTCTCTCTCTTCCCCTGTGGATCAGATCAACCCTGAGAATGCTATACTCTGCTGTCACTGCTTCCTCTTGGTTTAGCAGAACACAGCAGTCTAGAGAACATTGTCATAGATTATTTTTTAGATCCTGCAGGCATTATAAGGGCACAGACTAATGCAGCAGCTCTAAGTGCCAGGGTAACTGAGAATGTCTCAAGTGAAAAAAGGAACTGCAGATGTGGGGGATGTTGAAAATCAGGGGCTGCTTGCTAGTACAGTTACTCTGCTTGAAGCCCAATACATGGGCTCCATACCTTCCCTTCTTACCACATTTTTGTAAGTACAGCAAGTACTGTAGGTAATACCTACAGATCAGGAAACAGTAGGTAATGCTGTGCAGCAGAAACATTTACTCACTTGTCTTACATTCTCATACAAGTAAGTTTTTTCAGATACCTGCTGTCCTCTGAAGTACTTCATCTGTGTGCATCTTAAAAGGTTCCTGTGCCTAGCTATAAATATGTTATTTCTTTTCAATACATCTTCAATGTAGTCCTTAATAACACAAAACCGAAACAAAGACAACAGCTTTTTGTTAGACTCTTTCATTCTCCTATACAAAAACACACTGAACAAGGCAGGAGTTAGAGTTTCAGCTTTAATTTTGCTAAGCTTTCCTTATTGCTTGTTATCTCATGCTTACATTAAGCACAAATACAGAGATTCCTGTCTATCCAAAGCCAGATTTTTGGCCCATAATGAATGCACAGTCAGAGTATTAGCATGCCTTTCTGTATTTTATGTAGACAGAGGATTGCTTTTATAAATCACTCAAGAAGCATGGTACTACTATAAACCTCATCTTGTATATACCTTCTTATGTGCATTCTCTTAGACAGACTGGGCTGAAGCCAAATCTACCTGATAGCACAGTGAAACTACCAAGTTCTGAGTCCTGTTCCATGTTTGTGGTAGCTGTGGCAAATGGGAGAAATTACTTCCCTCAGTTCTCCACTTCTCCCTTCTATCGGACGCTGCTGCTCTACACCAGCAGACAATATCTTGCAGCTTTCTGCAGCCTGCCACACTAGTTCAAAATAAGATTGACAGCTGTCTGGCACGTCACAAGTCTGTAGAACCTTGATCCCTCACTGTGTATTGTTAGCACAGACTAATTTCCTGCACATAAAAATTAAAAGTATTAAAAAATTGGAAAGGAGTATGTGTTTCAAACAGCAAGTTGAATGGACAGTTGGTATTTTTTGTTGTTAACCTGAAATGCAGTAATCATAAGAATCTCAGAATCAGAGAATCTTGAAATATTATTCTGTTAGTGTTTTGATGATAAATATTAGCTTGGGAGCTAAGAAAGACATATGGCCACTGACATGCAAAAAATTAATTAATACACTACCAGTTGCAGATTGCAAATGTATGTTTACTAACTAATAGGAAAAACAGTGTTTATAGGTTAATTCCTTTTTAAAATCTTTTGCTATTTTGGAGTTGGGACTGAAGTTAACAGCAGTACAGGCTGATTGGAGGTGTTCTAAAATGGCATTCCTTCATACAAACACTGGACTACATTTCAGCAGATACAGGGTGCTGCTATCTGCTGGAAGCAGTTTCCTTGAATACTATGAAACTGACAGTGTGGTGTAATGGTTTTGTATTACTTGGTTCTGTTGTTTGGGAGCCTACCGGGCTGAATTCAGATCTGGAGACATGAATTCCTACGTTTGAAACCAATTTAGAAGATGGCTGTTTCTGGCTTGGGCATGTGTTTTCATTTGAGGTAACAGACTAGCATTTGAGTCTGCATGCTCAAAGTTAAGCATCAAAAATAAGCCCCCAAGCAACTTCAAGAAATGTTTAAGAACATGAAGTGCTTCTGTTAAGTTCTGACAGCTGACAAAACTGAAGATGCAGTAAATAACCTCTGTGTGACTGTCCCTATAGCCTAGGAGTAAAGGTGAGTGTGCACACGCAAGATGCCATCAGCCAGCCTTGCATCCCACTCAAAATGAGAGTGATAATGCATGTGTTAAGAAACTTGTCTGCATCTCAACACCAGCCACTTTGTCTAAGACACCCAGATGACTGTCCACTGAAAAGGAGCTGCTCTTCAAATTATTGGGTGTTCAGATACCCTTGGAACATTTAGAAAGCAAAACAAGAAGAAAAAAGCAGCGCTCAATAGCAATTTGCCACCATGCTGTGGATGATACAGCCCTGATGGTGCTGGTGATGTGGCAGTACTCACTAAAGAAGACTGTAATGGAGGCAGCAGTACTGAGGTGTGGAGACACTGTAACTCGCTTGTGGGCATTCATGTCAAGAAAGATCGCGATCTCTTGTACCAGACTGTGTTCCTACCTCAGCTTTGATACTGCTACAGTGCAAAAGAGTTGTTATCCACATGCAAAATCTATGTATTTTAAGCAGCTTAAATGAACCTCTCTGCTAGGACTACCACTTCACTACCATTAAGAGTGAGAAAACACTGATGGCTATCGCCAGATCAAGGGAGAAACAAGTCAGCAAGGACCTCTGAGATGGAAATCAGTGTCCATGGAGCCAAAGCACCTCTTGGGAGCTCTCATATTTCACCTGTTTAGTCCAAAGTTCCTGTTGCCTTCAGCTCTTAGTGTTTAGTAAGGGATTCATAGGATAAGAGAAAGGCTATTCCTAATCTGATTTTACAGAAGATGCTAAGATGTATCTTTTGTATTCATAAGGCTATTATCTTGCATCTACATTTCTACCAGTTTGTTTTTATAATTTTTAATCCCTTATTAACATAATAAAGGAAGATAAGTGACTGTATTTCCCATTCGTCCTTGGTTGTATGGTGTTGGAAGTTTTATTTTAGTGGATTTAGCATCAGCTTAACTTGATTTTGGGTTTATACCCTCCGTGTCTTCAAAGCATTTTTATAGTAGAAGACGCTGATGTGAAAAATGCATTTCAGAGACAAACAATTATTTTATTGCTTTGTTTCCCCCCCAGTTCAATGTACAGTAAGCACTGTAGCATTTAAAATATTTTCTTGCATAAACTTATAGAACATCTCTAAGCTGAAGTGCGTACTAACATTAGAGTTGCAGTTGGGTGAAAACAGTTGGAAAGGATGCATCTTCAGTCCCTCATTTTCTTTCAGACTAGAGCATCCTGGCAGGGCTTTTTTCCATACATTTAAGAAATAGGTTAATATGGTTTTATCACAATTAAAAGTGCAAGAGTTCACAAATGCTAACTTTGAAAGGAATGTTATCAAAACTTCAATGTGTATTCTGAGAGATATCTTTTTTTATTATTATTTGTCATTTCAGATTAGGTATAGGCAACTTTTTAAACAACTTTCTGAAGAGCTTGCTTTAGGAAAGTAAACTATTTTATAGGGGAATTACTGTCTCCCAGTATTAAAAAGATATTTTGTTTGTATTCGTTTAGGTACTAACTTAAGTGATAAGAAATATGTCTTAAACCACACAGTGCATAGTAGCCACCTGTGATTGGCATGGTTTGTTCCATTTATTTTTTATTTCTCAGAAAACGCTCTGTTATCTTATTTAGTGCCCACTGCTTAGGCTTGTGATACCAATTCTCTCTTGTGTAGACATTTGCTTGTCACAAGAAGTTGTCATTTCTGTGAAATAAGCAGTTGCTCATTAATAGCAAAATATAGTTATTTTACAGTTATTTTACAGGCTGAGCAGTCAAAAGAAGAGCAGAAGCGAGGCTTAAGTGCTGAGAAACTGATGAGGAAAGCTTCGAAGGATGTATGCCGGCTACGAGAGCAGAGTCAGAAAGTGCCACTACAAGTGCAGTCATTCAGGTAGGGCCTGTTAAGGCTTTTTTATGTTCTTCTTAGTGTAGTTAAGTAACGTGAATTTTTTTAAACATAATCAAACGTGCACACTTTTGAGTTTCAAGAAACATCACGCATTTCAGAGGACTGGGTAATTTGCTCACATGACAAAGGCAGCAGTGTGTCTCTGAGCAGTGGTGATGGTGAGGAAGCAGGGTGAAGAGTTTCAGACCACTGTGGGCTGCTTGTGCGTGCCTGCTGTCAAGGCTCTGATGACCCACAGGTCAACAGCGGGCTTTCAGGTTTCAGAGGTACACACTGGCTTATGACAAGTGAGAATACCACATGGATTGCTTCATTTACCTTCTGCTGTTCCTGTGACCAAAAGGAGGAGGGAAATGCAGATCTCCCATATAAATGAGCCAGGCAAAAGTATTGATTAATCAGTTTCCAGAGGAGATGCATACTGTTCTACTTTTCTTTTAGAGGACATTTGTTTCAGGCACCAGGCATCATCAGAAAAGATACTAATCCTTCCCATGAAGGAAGGATGTAGTAAAACTCTGTCCTCATCTATCATCTGATCACCACAGCATTAGCCAGGGAATCCAGTTTATGAAGTTGATTTTTACTCTGTGCTACTGTTTTCAAACAGAATTGAAGCTCAGCCAGGGAAAAAGATGGTTTAGTCTGTTGGACAAATAGGCATCTCCTTTGGCCAAATTGTACTCAACCTGTTAGTTGGGCTTGGTATAACGATGTGGCCTCAAAAAAAAATCACACACAAAGGCATTTTGAAGCTCTTAAGAAGAATGTCTCTTCTGAGTTTTGATTTGTAAGCCCCCAATATTTATCGTCCGCTTCTGGCAGAGAGGCACATATGAACTTGTTATGCTTCAGTAACGTCTCAGTTCATAGGAGACAAATGGTAACAGCACAGTGGAAGCAACTGCAGAATGGGATGGTAATTCTGCTTCTTGCCCAGACCTAATTTTTAAGTTCTCTTTTTCTGTTTCCAAATTTAGGATCAAATGTTTTGTTTGTGTCTCCCCCGGAATATTGTGACAGAAAATGCAGCCGTTAGAGCAATATTTCAGTGGTGTCACTGTAGTTATTACCAAAACATTGGCTTTTGAAGAATGCGCTTAAGAAGGAATTGATATCAGAATGCCCTTGCAACCACAGTTGTAAATAAATTCAGTGTATTTTCCAAACCTATATTTTAAAAGACCATGCTGTAACATTAGCAGCTCTACAGTAGATGACATTAGTCGTGCCATAAATGGTGAAACACTAACTTGTTTTGTTTGGTAATTTCAGGGAGAAGATAGCATATTTCACAAGAGCAAAGATCAGTATACCAGCCCTTCCAGCTGATGATGTATAATCGTGCATATTCATTCAAATTCCCATTGCCCATTTTTTTTTTTTCAGATGAACTTTGTATTTCTAGTGACCTGCTTTTACAGCTCTTCTATTTTACATTCAATATTGATACGTTTATTTGTAAAATACAGCAAATAGAATTGTTGTACGTCTAAAAAAATGACAAAAAAAAAAAAAGGAAAACCAAAGTAGATCAATTTTGGTATACTGATGCTGATTTTGTACAGTTTGTATGTATTGCATGTGTTTTTATTTTGTAAAGATGGAACAAAGGAACAAAGGCAGTACTGAGCGCGTATCCTGTTGAACCGCACTGTATTGAGAAATATTACGTTCAACAGAAGATTGTTTATCTTTTCACTATTTTCATGTGAGCAGACTGTGAAGATGGCTGTTTTGCCATGCAATATTTTTGTATAAGAGTGTGACTTTTGTAGTTTGAAGTTAACTACAAGTGTAAGTTTCTTTCCAAAACATCAAGGCTGCCTCACAACAGCTGCTAATTAGATTCATCACCCATATTGGAGTTTTTGTTTCTGAAAAAAAATTTCTTCTGTTCTTGTTCTGTAATACTGTGTAGGGAGAGACAAAATTCAGTTCTGTGAATGTACAGTACTTTAACCTGCACTAAAAGGTTTCTTGCATCTGTGGGAGAGGGGGGAAAGACAAGGCAGACAAGCAACCCTAAAAACTTCCTGTGAGACTAGTGAAAGGGCAGCTGCTTTCTGAACTGGAAGCTGAATCAAATTGGTAATACCAACAGTGAAATCAGAAATAGTTATATCTACTGTACACTTAGAATGAGTTTCTCTGTATTAGTCTTTTGTCCTAGAGGCTGCCTTATTGCCAGCTAGGAGAATATGAAAGTGTTCATTAGGTTTACAGTTATGAAGAGGATTTTATGAAAGTATTTGTACCAGGAGAAAAGTTTGTCCCCAGTAACTTGGATATCAGAAGCTTGTTGAAGTAAACTCTGTCTGGAAAAGTAAAGATCCTGACTAGAAGGCACCATGTATTTCAATACAATCACATTATCCACGTATGCATGGCCTTAATGTCTCAAAAGAGTTATAATTGGTGAGAAAATGGAAGTGAATATAACTAACGTTATGGTAGCAGCTGTCTGAAATTCGCAGTGACAATTCTGTGATGAGAGATCTGTGTAAGATCTGTGTAAGCCTTCCCCAAGGGCTTTCTTATGCACAAATACATCAGTTCACTTAAACATATAGCCAGATGTGCTATCTGGGGCAAGATGCTGGTTAAACATCATTTATGAATGCCTCACTTGTTTTTTCTTGGTTGGGTTTGAGATAACATATTTGAAAGGTCAGTTAAAAAAAAAATCTGGAATTATTTAATGTAGAGGTGAAATGAAGGTTGACAGTTTCAACTTCTCAATTTGATTATATGTTTGTAGAATGATGTTTAGAGATGTACTCTGTGATTTTTCTTTTATTTATTTACAGTCTTATTTATGTTGTGTTTAATATAGTTCAGTTCTGGCCATAAAAATATTTCACATGTGATGCTATTGTGAAAAGTATTTAGAGCTGTCTGAATTCTTGCCAGATTAGCTGTTTTTCCTCACGTGTTGAATAATTTTCAAAAAAGTATTATCATATATTTGTAAGCATGGAGTAAGGTCAAAATTTAAGGATTGTTGGCCTTAGCTCACAAAACTCATTGCAAAATGTGTCTCGTTTTCCAAATTGGTGAAGTTAAATATATTTTTAGGCAGCTTTTAACAATTCTGCTTTTTTTTTTTTTTTTAAATAAATTTAAATTATTCGACCTCAAAACACTGAATAGAATAAGCTAACACATACAAATAATCCTGTCAGTTTACAATTATAGATATTACTCAAAGTAGAATTTACTCTGCACAGCAGAGTGTAACAAATGCAATTAGTTCTGTTTCCAGGTACCACTATCACTGCGGTTGCAGATATCAAAATTAAACATTACTGGTACAAGAATATTTAACCAAATGAGCAAAGGTTAGAAAAAAATTGTAATAGAAGGCAAATAAGATTTTTTTTAAATATTGCTATTTTTATGCTGTATTAAATATCAAATGCTCAGGACTGAACTAAATATTTAATCAGGTTATATGCTGAATGTGGTTCTGTTCTAATTTTGTCTGTAAAAGTATGCAAATACATCACGTAGATTAACTTGTCTCTGCACTTTCCATGTGTTTCAGTGATTGGAAAATACATTTTTTTTAACAAAGTTCGTTTCCAGACCAGTGTTTTATTCAATTGTTATTGCTGTTCTACGTCTTTGTAGCAGCCATCTGTTGCTACAAAGTGCATATAGATTTGTCAATGTAAACTGTTTGCGATTTATAGAAAGTTCACATCAATCACTGACAAGTCTTAGGATAAGTTATAAAGAAAATGATGCGTACGCTTGAAGTTAATTCTTTGCATTCATTAAAGAAAAGCTGCAATAGCAATGAGTGCTTTCCAGCAGACAGCATCTTGTTACTGTTCAGAAATGCTCGCTTTCCAGAGAGTGTGTGTGGTGGTGCTGGGATATATTCAGTCACACACACGCGATGAAGAACACTGCGTGACACTGAGAAACAGTTAGTTTAGACTAGTGCAAATGAATAAAGGTCCATGGAATTTAATTTAAGGTTATGTTGAACTGGCACTGCAAACCCCTTGAGAACTTTAAGGCTTCTGCTGTTTAAAAGTGTTAGGTCTCCATGCATCCATTGCAATTTTTTACTCATTTAACATGAAAAAAACAACACCAACACCATCGAGCAAATAAGCATAAAAACACCACAAAGAACACTGCAACTGATCGGATTTTGGAGAAAAACAATGGTGACTTATATTGATGAGCTATGACAATCTAATTAAAATTGAAAGTAAGTAGAAATGAAAGGAACTGTACTGTAATAATCCCTCCCCCCAGTCTTGTAAACAGTAGCCAGTCTGTTCATTTTCTTACTGTAATGCAAGAGTAAGAAAACCAAAAAGCTAGCATGTACCCTTGTTAAAGTCTTCTGTTTCCAGTCTCCACCTGTTGACGGTTGTCTTGCATATCTGCCATTGTATACTGTTCTGGTAACTGATGGTCAGATGATAAGAAGATTGTCAAGAGGAGTAGAGAGCCTCCTAGAATTATAAAAAAGCCACCAAACCAACCAGTGAAGAGTGCATCCCCTATTTCCCATCTGGGCACAATCTCTGGGATCACTTCATCCCAAAATTCCTGGATTATCGTACAGGCAACCCAGGAAACAGGAACTAAGACCAGAACTCCAGCTATCCACATGAGTATTCCTCCAAGTAGTAACAGCTGTTTCTTTAGCTTCTGCTCTGTATCCTCCATCTTTAGGCAGTCCAAACCAAGGCTAGAGATGACAAGGCTCAGAAGTCCCAGTCCGTTTGATGTACATACTAAAATCCTGGAAATCCTGAATTCTATGGGTAAAGCTAGGAACGAATCAAAGTCTTTACACTGTGTTCCTCCTATGTCTTGGACTACACAAGTTTGCCAGAGCCCCATAGTCCAAAACTCTAGTTCATTTAAGTCTAAGCCGAGATTTTTCCAGTCTGGTAAATAGTTACAGGCACCAGTTAAAATCCATCCTATTACAGACAGCAGCAATCCAAATAACTGTAGCCTGTGTCTGTGGACCAAGTCCATTTTTAGCAGTCAAAGTAGCACTAAACCGATGGCTTTTGAAAACAGTATTCTGCACATACTGAACGCTGGCAAATGTTAAAACAAAGCTTTATAACGTATGAAATACTCCTCCCCCTCCAGCTTTATGTTCCCTGGTTCCATGGGCAGCATTTAGGGGATAAGGAAATAGTGTGGTAAACCACTAATTGAAGGGTGTGACCACAGCTGGGTTCACCTTTCATTTGTATGAGTTGGTTAATTATTTGGTTTTTAGTTATATGCTTTGCTTTTCATCTACCTGCTAGAGCACTGAAACATTTCTGCAAATTTTGGCATCTCTTAGTTTCTTATTAAAATAAGAACCACAAATACAGAGTACTTCAATATGACATCGATACATTCCTACTTAAACAGGCTGTCCTCACTATGGCCAGTTAAATATCATCTACCTAAAGCTTCTGTATTGAACATGCTTTGCTGTAGGTGAATTGAGCCCAAGAAGCCTTTGATAGAATGCATAAAATCTCAGTACCTGCATCAGAACAAGAGGATAAGTGTTTTTTTGTCTCTGAGCCTATTTTTGGTGCGAGTTTGCAGATGCCAAAATGCTCAGAATGACTTGCATGAGCAGTTTTATGTGCTAGGTTGAGATCGCAAACACAACTTGGGTACAAAGCACCACATCATAACATCCCATGCACAAAAAGACATCTGCAAATCGTGGTAGCATTTCAGAAATCTGCAGTTTGCTTAGCACAATTTGCTTGTCCACAAAAAAACAAACTGAGGCAATGCATACATGCAGAGCATTAAGGATGTGGAAAAAAGTTCCTATGTCACTACATTAGGCAAGTGGAAAATTGCGACAGGGAATCAAGCTTTGAGGCTCAGTTAGTTGATTTCATACGAAAAGGAAGCTTATTTTGGTTGAAAGCCAAAATGTCATGGTACATGCATATTCATTTTCAGAATTTTACCGTGCAGTTGAGAAAACAAAAACACCTTTTCTACATAGTCTATGAAAAAACAAAATTCTCCTGTGAAACATTTTAAATAGTTCTGCAGATGAGAAAATACACCAGTTTCAGATACCAGTTATGGAGAAAACAGAAGTTTAGGAAACCAGCTAAGAAACAAAGAGTCCTTTGAATTGCTACTGGAACAAGCTGCTGGCTTGCACAAGAGTTTGGAAAAGATAGGGCAGTCTTTCTGTCTACTTAAAGCCTTTGGTTTTAAGGCCTAGTTTCAGTTTCCAAGTGTTGACACTGATCTTGCTGTTCTGTTACTGCATAATGGACCGAAGATGGATGGAGTTCAGTTGAGCAGATTGTACAGTTAAGTAGGGATCCTCCTAGTATAAGACAAAATCCAGCAAGCCAGCCAACAAATAACGCTTCCCCCAAATCCCATCTGGGAACAATATCTGGTATATTCTCATCCCAAAATTCCTGGACTGTGGAGTGGGCAACCCAAGAAACTGGGGCAATAGCTGTAATCCCCGACATCCAGAACAGCATTCCTCCAAACAGCAACAGTCGTTTCTTGTGATCCTGTTGTCTTCCACCAATTTTCAAACAGTCCAACCCAAATCCTGAGAACAAGAGGCCCAAAAGCCCCAGTCCATTGGAAAAAAACATCAAAATCCTAGAAATCCTGAGTTCTAGAGGCAAAGCTAAGAAAGAATCAAAGTCCTTGCATTGCATTCCCCCTTCTTCTTGGACAACACACGCTTGCCAGAGTCCCATGGTCCAGATCTCCAGTTCATTCAGTTCCAAGTTAAGATTTTTCCACTGAGGTAAATAGGTAGTGAGACAGGATAGGACCCATCCCAACAGAGATAATAATATGCCACTTAATTGCACCACTGGTCGATAAACCAAGGCCATTGTAAGAGTAGTCCTAAAAGCTTGTGGAAGAAGGTCGCCCCAGCGGTTCTCTAACAACTGCTGTCTCGAGTGGTGGTGGAAGCTATGATGATTTTAGTTCTCTGCGGCCCCAAATATAAGCCCTTGCTATTAACCCTTTGTAAGCTCTCAAACACTTTTTTGTTCTTCACGAAGATAATGTTTCACATAAAGGACGAAGAACTTCACTAAACCATGAGTTAGTCTTTCCGATAAGGATTTGATCTGTTACCTTCCAATTTGCTTGGTAAAATTATATCCCAATGCCTGATGATTACAAGCCTGAGGATGAACAAAGAAGGCTCTATGACCCCTCACCCTAAAATACAACAGAAATCTTTGTGCTTCGATACGGATTAATTAGATTTTAAGTGGTGATAAAAAGTCAGCTCTGCGCGCAACAGGACTTCATTGTAATAGCTAAATTTGAGATTTCAGGGATGTAAATCAAGGCCTTGTAAAGAAAGGTAGACTGTTTGCCTATAATCTTTATTCTTAGGCTTCCTCAACATACATAACGGCTTATCTTCCACTGCTCTGTTTTAAGTCCCAGCACTGTAAAAGACACTCTGTAAAAGATCCTTACGTTTCACATTTTCTACATTCATTTCTGTTAAAATGGGCTTTGTTTTGACTGACTCTTAAGGGGAAAAGGAGACGGGTATGGTCAAAGCACCATAGAGAATGAAATCCTAGACATCCCTCTACCATAATGAACTCAGGCAGATCACCAGATGGTGTAAGCTGTACCTGCCTCAGGACTTCAGCAATACCACAGTAGCAGCTTACACCAGCCCAGTGTCCCCTTTCCTAGAACCCATGTCCCAGATGGCACAGAGTGTACACTCCGTGTCTGTCTTTTGGCACTCAGTGCTCCAAGGGCCAGGGGATGTCTGGTGCTTTTCTGATCAAAGCAAGATATCGCTATGCCATTATCCTGCTAGCAAACCCTGCTTTTTCCTGCGGTCATGACAGCTATTCTTGTGCTTGTCTACTGGGTCAGCAGAGATTAGATATGCCTGCTATTCCCCCTGCACATGTCACAGCACAGCCTGTATGGGAGAAAGCTGAGCAGTGTAAACGCATGTATGTGTGTACAACCCAAAGGTTCTATCTGGTCTTGCCTTCAGTTGCTGGATGTGACAACGTACCAAATCAGAGAAATTTGTGTATTTTAATTTGTAGTTGTTCAAAATAAGGTATGGTGATAGAAGAGCTTAACACCGCTTTTGAAGTTTTCCAAAATCCTGAAAGGTATCGGTAAGAAACTTAACCGTGAAGAAAGTCTCCTCTTCCTCATTTTTGCATTATTCTGTGTCAATTTCTAACCTTTGCAATTTTACTGCCACAAGCTGTGAGGAGCCAACACAAAGACAGACAATATATGTCCCCTTAGCTTGAGTACCAGCCCAGCCATATGACTTATACCTGGTAAAAAAATTGCCATGCTTGAGAGTAGGAATCACTGAGGACATTACTGACAACATGGGGAACAAATTGATGCAAGCGAGGCTCTACTTTTGGCCACCCACCAGGCATAAGGAATAAAAAAAAAAAACCAAAACATCGCATTCATTCAGACTCCAGATTGCACTTTTAGATTTGGCAATGTGGTTTCTCTCCCCCATTTTGTGTTCAGAGCAAGAAAACTAGTTTCTGGAAACCATCATGACATTCAATGAGTAACTCCATAATGCCATTTGAATAATTTTTCAGATAAACAACTGCTCTTCAGGAGTGCTTCTGCTCATTCAGGAGCTACATGCTTATTTGACTTTTAAATCACGGTTACTGCCAATTACTGGCAGCCAGTCACGCTTCCCTTGCCTATGAACCTTTAACATTTTCTTCCCTGCTGTTAATTCCAACTGTCAATACAGTGTAAAAGCACAAGATCAGGCACATGAAGTCCATTCATTCTGCTAATGTTGACCAGCAGCAGCAGTATGCCAGCCTTCACATTTTCACAGTCAGAAGCACTGAGACTGCAGCACCAGTAAGATCTGCCAATTCAGCTCTGCAATTTACTGTTAACCACACAGCAACTTAGAGTAAGCAAAAGCTTCCTTATACTACTCTGTGCAAGATTATAAAAGAATCCCTTTGAAAAAAAAGATAGGTAAGACTTGCTTTGTTGCCAGGGTAGTAACAAGGGCTGAAATGCCTCAACTTGAAACTTGCTCAGTAAGCCCATAAGCAAACAGAACTTGCAGCTGAACCAAGATTATGTAAATTCTCCTATCTTCTTTTCCACTTTTCCTCTCTACCGTTACTTATTTATTTCTCTCACATGTAGAAAATGCCACATTCTCTGAAGGATTTTATTTTGGTCAACTTGTGCCTGTGCAGAAGGTAACGTCCCAGAGCTACTGCAAATCCTAGAGGTTAAAACTGGGGAATGCACAGCAGCCACACCACAAGCACCACGTTGATCTGCATCCCAGCTCTGCTCAGCACCAGCTGAACGACCTTCTCTGTCACTGAGTGCAGAACTCCCTTCAGTGTCTGCCCTACAATTCAGGGTAATTTGAAACACAAACTCTGCGCACTATGATGTAGGAATGACAGTCCCACGTAGCCCAGAACACTGATAGCTGCAGTGGCTCATTCAACACAGTGGAGATGGCCACTGCTGCCAGCCAGCAGGGCAGGACCACCCACTGGGCACCTGCAGCTGGTGCCAAGGGGCGAGCACGGGAGGGCTGTTCCCGGACAGGCCTGCCCCTCCTCCTACCCCTGCTCCCCTTGTCAGCAGCTGTAGCAGGACCCTGTGTGACCGACACAACCTCGCCCAGATGGAAAGTACAAATAGGTACAGCTACTAGTGAACAGGGTGCTTTCAGAAAGGGAAGACGAATTTGATTTGTTTTTTGAGCATCCTTTTTTTTCTATGGATTTCACAAAAAGCCTGATGTAAGCGACATTCAGGGATGTCACCCTACAATTCTTACGTGGCTGAAATGATCTCTGTGTGGAAATCTGATCTGCAGAGAACAGATTTCTGGTCCCCTCAACAGCGCCTGCCTCGTGCAGGAACCAGCAGACTCTCTGTAGCATCACACCCCCCACAGACAGGCACTTGCCATAGACACCCAGGCTGGGCGCTTTAGGTGTGCTGCTGTTGCCATTTGACTCTTTCAGCAGTCAGTTCTGTCAGACATTAAGCTTTCCTAAGTCGCCTTACAGCCAGTGCCCATGAACACACAGCACAGGACACAACTGGATCCCTATAATTTCTGTAACAGTTTTAAGTGCCAGAGATTAAACCATTCTTCTAACCAGCTCCAAGCATAGCCTAAACTAAATGTTCACTAATCTAAAGCAGAAGGGGGGTAATCAGCATGCATATCATTTTATGCGGGTGAGTGCATTACATTATTTTCCTTCCGTTTCACATTTTCAGGCTGAAGACAAGGATTCAGAATCATATTGCAAATATATATTTTCTTTAAAAAGCTTCAGAACTACCCTAACTCTTCTGGGAACCTCATGGCCAGAAAAAGATACCTTAATACCTTAATGCTTGAAAAGAGCATTAGGAAGTTATTGACTTTACAGAGCTCTGCAGCCCACACAGTTAACCAAATATTTTATGTTCAGCATAAGTGGAAAGAAACATCAGGTGCAGCACTTCAGGAGCAGATTGATTAGAAATTTAATCCCACAAAAGCTGCCTGTGTACTACTGTAAGCCAATGACTCTTTCCTACACTTTCAGTTCCTATGTAAGACATAAGCATGTTCATACTGAAGGTTTGTTTATTCTCCTCCAGCAGCTCAAAATCGTGCTCATCTCTGAAGGATAGGTGTCTCCACTCGTGTTCTGCAGATAATATCATCATTTTTGCTAATTCTGAAGATTGAAAAAAAGGAAATCAGGTTCCCTAAATATTTTCTGAGGCATATTTAAAAATCGAGTATTTTCACGAATCATTTATGCCTGTCTCTTATCTTTGGATTTCCACCCTGTAAATTCATATGCAAAAGATAGAAACAATAACAGGTGCGTTAATTTTTGTTTAACTAAATCTTATATAAGCCAGCAAAAAAGCAGCTAGTGCCAGAAGACACAAGGCTTCTGCATCTTCATACAAATGAGTTAGTTTATTCTGTTTGGCAGTCTTGTGTCTTCCACTTTATTACTTGAACAGGATGCTGTGGGAATTAGAATCTTCTTACCTACTTCTTACCCTGACTACTTCCTATTAATCTGTGGCAGTGGAACATCTTTCAGTTGCACATTTCCAGTGTGCCCTGCCATGAAATAAACATCTAGTATGTGGACTTACTCTAGTCCACATTTAAGTGAAATTCGGCACCAGGGCCATCAATACTTATTCATGTTGATGGATCTTCAAATTTCAGAGTGTTTCAGAGAGCATCCCAGTAGAAAGAGAAAACTGAATAACTACCTACTTGCCTCGAAATACTGACAGTCATTGGCTTAGTAACAGTGTGATAGTGGCTGTATGAGGGCCTGCTAGCGAAACAGATGGACCTGGATTTTATTAATTACCAAATTGTTATTATTCTCCTTTAAAAGTAATAATAATAATAAAATTTTAAAAAACCTTCCAAATTGTGTCCATCACTGAAATCACACCACCAAGTCAGACACACCCTGAAACAGAAAATCCAGCGCACAAACAGCATTGGTCGCTCCCACCCATCTGAACCTGAATGTAATCCACAGCAGCAGCACTTAATTTTGAGCACTTAAAAGCCATCAGACAAGCAGTGAAATAACCAAAGCAGAGAGGGGATAGTTTCCATTTTGGAAGAGGAAGAGAAGCTAAACTTTATACACACAGGTGACTAGCAGTGTCATTTCATAAAACATCTAACTCAATATTAAGAAGCATTGATTTATGAGGTTACATTATTTCTTTCAATCTTACATCTGAAGTGTGCCCCTAAGCAATTGCTAGGATGCTGCTGGAGCACAGATGGTTTTACACCATTGCTGCACAGGGTTGGCACACGGAGCACAAGACTGGGCTGAGGACAGCAATGGAAGGTGAGGAGTCAGCAAAAACCTGCCACCTCAGCATCTTTGGAAAAGCCAGGAAGGAGCTACAGAACCATCTATCCTGGAGAAAAGGGACAGCTATTGCAGGCCTTTCTGAAGAGGACCTCACTCCTCCTGAAGGTATATTCCCATATTTTCAGTACTGCATGGGCAGCCCAGCCCCGCATTTCTTCCCTCTTCAAACATTGCATGTAACGAATTAAGTACCTTTAACATGAGCCTATTAGATATGCAAAAGCACTGTTAAGAGTTTCACTTTTGTAAGATTAATCAAAACCTTGAAATAAGAAATCATGCAGGATTAATGGCAGTTGGACAAGATCTAGAAGAGAAAGGAACTGAAAGAGTTAAGCACAGCAAAGCGAAACTACCTTTCTCTGCTAGAGGAACTTATTCAAAGGGTTGAAATGAGAGAGGTTAGATTTGCCATCATTATACTGGAAGAATAAAGAATGCTTTAAGGCTCCGTACTTCAACCTTTGCAGAAACTTTTCCATCACCATCCCAATTCAGACTTCAAAGTGAGGGCTGACTGAGTTAGAAAATTAGCCTTATTCTTCAGGGAACTATTTTTGATGTACTGTCAATACAGGAGATTACTGCAACTATGAAAATTCATGTCACTTGAACAGTGATTTGAATGTGATTTCCTTGAATGATGGAAGTCTAAGAAATTAATTTCTGAGCTGTAAAATATATAAGGCTTCTTTATCATTATCCATCTCTTACTATGAGACTCCAGTTTAGTACGCTGTTACATACATGTATTTCAACTACGCTCTTCATCTAACACCTGCAAACATTTATTATAATAAGCTTTCTCTCATTCCTCAAGAACTGTTTCTTATTATCAGTAAATTTTCAAAAAATTATTTGTAGCTCTCAGTAGAACCTGCATTGGAAATTGTTATTGCATGGCAGCAGGGATTGCAAAGATAATATGGACTTGTTAGCCATAAATTAGAAGACTGAACATACCTTTTAAATCAGGCTAGCCTGGGTGTGAAATGAGCCATGAGAATGTCTGACAAGTGAAGGAACTGAGGAGCACCTGTGGCATTTTTCTCATCTGCCATAACTGAGATCTGGGGGGATGGGAGAGAAGAATCTGAACAAATTTACTGTGGTAGTTTGAAATATGGTTATTTTTCATCAGATTGTCATGAGTTAAACTGTTTTTTATTTTTAAAGGTGCAGGGAGCTAGAAGATGCAAAAAGGGAATGCCTCTCATAGCAAGCAACTACTCTCTCTAATGCTGCAGAGCATTTTGCTACGAAAACAAGCTTTTCCTCTCCTGCAAATGAAACCTTAATAAGTTGACAGTTTAAAGAGTTCATGACATCCTGCCATTAACAAACTAAACCACTGATGTTTATAAGTATTACTGAAAACTTAGCTATCCACCTCTTACTGGTATCTCCTGATATCTTCATCCCTGTCCCTTCCCTCTGCTCCCTCTCACCTTCCGTACTCTATTAAAAAAAAAAAAAAAAAAGGAAAACCAAAGACAAAGCCTCTGTCTATTCTTGTTCTTTTAGGAGGACAGTGAGAAAAGAGAAAAAGGAGTCAAAGAGGCACTTCAACAGCTACAAGGCAGGATGATCTCACTGAAGAAGAGATGAGTGCAGAGAGGAAGGAGCAAGATCGATTTTCTCCCTTCGCTTGTCCCTGGCTTCCCACCAACTGCTGCTACTCAACAACATACAAAGATGCCAAACACTGCCTGCACATGTGAAAAGGATGATGGAAATGATGAAGAGAATCCACTAAAATATATAACAGATGATATATTGCAAAACACGGTATAGCTGAGACAGGTGAGACTGCAGGAGTTCTGATTAATTCTGCCTCAGCAGATTCAGATAATGCTTGACTGTGTTCCATAGCAACCCAGAGAGAGAACTGCTGAAGACTTCTAATACTACGCCTATGCCATAATTATTTTCATTTCAACCAACGGATGATCACTACACGTCCTGTAAAATTATCACACGCTTTCTAAACGTCACTTGCAGAGAGGTGAAATCTACCTCTGTACCACAGATTCAAATATTTAAACAGAGAACACTCTACCAGAAATTAAAGACATTGAAGAGGCTTAGGTTCTGACTGCGAAGAAGCAATTGTGAAGATGATTACGATTGGTATTTCCCAACGTAAAGAAAACTTGTGTTCCCTTGAGTAGACATCTGCTTTGAATTCTTTGGCCAATCACACAGAGGTACCCACTTTTTTCTTTAATAGTATCTCTTGCTGTGTACCACACAAAAGCAGTTGTTCTGTAATATACTCATGTCTTTGTAATATTTTGTACAAAATCACACACAGACAAAGGTTAGCAACTGCATAAATTAAAGAAACGTATAAAGACAATACAATCAGTCACATTACTGAGCTTAGAATACTAAAGCTCCATTCACTAATACAAGAATGGCTGTAGGACACCAGGCCAAGCCAAAGGTCTGTGTAGCCCAGTAGAGGTAATCGGAAGGAAAAGAACACAAGAAACTGGTAAGGATAGATTGATATGTAAAGATAACCTGGGCTTCAAGTCTACATTGTTATGTTTCCCTGTGAATTTGCCTGACAAGAACATGTTTACTGCATCCAAAGCATCTCACAATAGAAATTCAACAGGGTAAGTTACACCTTGTATCATTTCCCCCCCCCCCCCCCTTTGAATTGTAAACATGCTGCTAGATCATTTTATTTGCTAGTTTCCAGTTCTTATGTTAGGAAAAAAAGTGCACAAGCATTCGTAAACCATTACCTCAAAACGATTCATTCTTGTACGAATCTTTTAAGCACCCTTACACACAGGCCTTCCCTGTGCTGAAGACTCCCAGCTTACTAAATACACAATCCCCTCAAAACAGATAAAGAGTGGCAATCTCTTGTGGTGAGCCCACCTGCCCACTTCAGAGTTCTACACAGTGTGAACACTGCCAGCTACTGTGCTGTAAGAGGAATTAACATGGGAAAGAAAACTTCTCTTCTTTCACATCATTCCCGTTATGGCTGTCACAGTCATTTTTCTGTTGACCATACACTTTAGGACAAGAAACAAATTTGTGTTGAAATCTCTCTTGAAGATGAAAATATTGCATACAGCACCATCTTGTTAGCAGATTGATATGTCGGTAACTGCATTTTGCCATTTTGAGAGAACAACTCCAGCCCAAGAAATAAAATGGAAAAATATAATCCTCTCAACAGCATTCTGCTTGAAGTCTAGTATCGTTCACTGTACGATATATCTCAGAATTGTGTGCTTTTAGGGAAGTGTTGTGGTGGGGCTTTTTTGTTTGGTTTGGTTTTTGAAGGAAGGATATGCTCCCAAGTGGATGTATGAATGAATTTCCTGTAGTTTCTGCCAGGTGCACAGATGGCAGGAGATTTGGAAAGTGCTCCTGGCACCAAATGCATGATGATTCTTATGAAGTATAGATTCAGTTGTTGGGAGCAATGCATCTGTATTCATTGAAAACCCTTTATGTTCCATCATATTCTCATGCTTTCTCTTTACCTTATTATTCCTTCTCTGCAAGACAATGATCACAGAACTTGCTGCTGTTGTGCTAGAGAGAAAAATGGGACATTACGTCCCTCAAGGAGTGCAAGTGAACTTTTCTGTCTGACCCATGCCTGATTACAGGATCCACAACTCACTTGTACACCACTGAGAGCAGGACATAGAAGTTGGTTTAACCTGGAGAGTTACCCCACAGAGACAGGATAAAGTTACATAAAGTTTTAACATAAATTGAAAGAACTATTAAAAGCTATTTTTTTCCATCTTTTCCTTACAAGACCAAGTAAAGCAAACCTGGACCAACAAACATTTCTTTAGTTTTTTTGAAAAAGCCTCCACTGGCAGAAAAAAACAAACAAACAACACCACAAAACCACCACAGAGATCTTAAGTAACTTATTCTAATGAAGCAGTGGAATACAGATCACATCTTGTAAAGACCATCATTCTTGTTCTCCACTTTTGCTGTCCTTTCTTAAGCAATAGCTTCTAATGGCTAATGGCACTGTCTTGCACATGTCATTCCTGCTGCCACAGTCCCCAGACAGAAATAGACTTTTGTTGTTGTTGACATCATTATGAAATTTCATTCTATTATTTGGTACAATTTTTTATTCTGGTATGATGTTCATGCTCCTTGCAGTACCTATCCACACACACACATTCACTCTTCTGACAGCACCAAGAGGACAGGGACCTTTCTCATCTCCCAGCACAGGTTTAGAAGAAACTGGAGGCTGGCAAGAGTTCCTCTTCCTCTACTCCCTGCTAGACACGAGAAGCCTTCGTCTCTGACCTCTGCATGTGGTTTGCTTTCAGAGATGTTTGATTGCTGAGCTCCCTGTTGGATTTCTTTGCATCCCCACAAATGCAAGACAGAAGCAGCCTTCATCAGATTTCTGCTAGGAGTCAAAAATCAAACCACTACCAAATTGTGAAAAGCTGGAAGTGGCACGACTTAAGAAAAGGAAAGGGAAAGGATATAAGAAGGGAACATCTTGTCATGGATGTGAAGTGCAGTTCCTATACCGTGTCCATGGGAAGCATAGCAACTATCAGAAAATAATGCTGTGGCATTTTCTCCCTCTTAATTACATCAAAGTTGCAGCTCTTAGATAATTTCAAGGGCTCAGAAGACAGCTGCCACTCTGAACATTCAGCTTTCTTGTCTTCAGAGCACATTCCACAAAATGTAACAAATAAATCTGGCTTCTCAGTCTTGTACAGCAAAGCACAGTTCAGATCTGGGGGAACCCAAATTGCAAAGCCAGTGACGCCATGGGTCTGAGGAGATCAGCTGCAACTGAAGTAGAAGAAAACAGCGTCCACCAGCAAAGGGAGGCTGTACTACCCCAGTGAGGCTATACTACCTCACTGAACTTCCAAAACAACAGCATCCACTGCTAACTGTGGAGTTACATTATTTGTACTAGACCAGTTGAGCATGGAAAAGTTTAGGAACACATGGGAGAAAAAAAAAATAACAACCCACAAAAATCCTGTCTCCTTTATCTTCTATGATTTGGCTTTTGGATCAGAGAACAGCAGGAGTTAAAATATACTGTTGGAGCCCAGTAAGCAACCTAAACAACCAAAAACGGATAAAAAGACCTTGGAGTGTGACAGAAAACGCTTAAGTTTCAGTAGAAGGATCTACAGTGTCAAGCGCTGCAGCACTGTCTGGGGCTGCCACAATCCCCACTGCCAGCTGGAACACAAATTAAGGGCAAAAATGAATGATACTTGCAAATGAAACATGAGCTACAGATGTATAATTTGGGAGTTTCCAACAGCTCAGGGAAGAAACAGTAGTAGATAGAAAGCTGAAAGCTGCCTGAGAGATGCCTGCTAGCGTTTGAGCAGTAAAGGCAAGAAAGATTTAGAGTTAGCTGGGGAAACTGGAACAAGAAGCTTTCTTTGAGACTAATGCTGCAAACTAAAGAATAAGAATATATTTGAAATGTAATATACATAGGTTGGTCCAAAAGTAATACTTCTTTTTTATTTCCATGGAAGCTACAACAGTTACTAAGAGCGCAATAACACTATTTGAGAGACCAAATTCTCAGCTACAAAACACAACTTTTCAGCACAGCCACCACCATCAGCTGTGCATATTTGCCAGCAAAGAACAGGAGCCTGCATGCCACACTCGGAGCAATCTGCACCAGTGGAGGTGAATCACTGTCACCACTGCTGAAATGCACCACCCGCCACCTCACTGTGCTCACACACACACAGTTTGGTCTCCAGAAACATTCAGCAAGTGTCACGGAACATCAACAGGTGCTGTTTTTTCCACATGGAGGAATTAAATGACATCATTTTGGTTTATGTGCACTTCCATGTCAGACACCATTTTATCAGAGTGCCCCTCTGCTGCCATCTGTCACACGGCAACAACATGTAATGGAATACCGATGGATAGGTTCAACCTCTACTGCCATACCACCAACATCTGCCTCTGACATTGTGGGCCAACATAAAATTGGAGGCATTGCTTCTGAAGCAGCCCTCGTGTGTGTGCATGTGCATACACAAAGATCTGACACATAGGTACATATAACTAATAAAGACAATGGTGGGGCCCCAAAGTCAAAAGGGAAAATGCTTCAGATCATAAAGCAAAGAGACTCCATCGTTAGGATTTGATATGAGAAGCTGTCAAGGAGGAGAACTGTCGTAGGACTCAAAAGGCAACTTTATATTTAAATATTGAACCACCTATGACTACCTTGCTTTGCTTTGTTTCTAAATTGGGGTGGAATCAGTCTCTTAGGAGAGCTCAAAGAACTCCAGCTGAAAGCATACACATGGTCTCAAACAACATGAAAACTCACACAGATCATGGCAAATGCACAAGAGCAAGAACAGATCATATCAGTATTGTTGGCATGCACCTAAGTGCTGCTCAGCCCGTATATTATTTCTGTCAGTGTCTGGTAATAAAAGCTGGAGTCCTGTAGAATAACAGGACGATAGCACTTTTTCCTCAGCGAATTTCCCTCATCCACCCAAGCACAGGTCAGAGGCTTCCTGAGCCTCTGGGAGATGTCCTTGCATTCGGAGCCCTACACTGGCTGTTCTTTCATCACTTTTGCCCAAGCACTGACCAAAATCTTGCTCAGCTACAGAAAAACAAAACTGACCTTGGGCTAAGGCTACAGAAAACTCTTGCCAGTGAAGCAATGTTAGCTTTGTTCCTTTACCTCTTTTATTGAAATCAGTACCAAAGTAAGCTATTTTCTTTGTACAGCCTATTCCCCTTAGATGGAGTACAACATAACGGAGTACAAGATACAACAGAAGGGTTTTCTAGTTCAGGTATCTTAGCTATCCATTTCTAGCCTTCAAAAAATATTCAGATATCAGAAATATCTATTGAATAGTGTCCACATAGAATAAACATTTAAATATAAACATACATCAATAATGTATTCCTTTCAGTGTTTCATTAAAAATACAAAATAAAGAAATGATGCCAAGCTGTTTAAAGCCTCATTTTTTGTGAATCAGAGCTTATGCTTTACTTTCAAAAATTGAATGTTGCCCTCAGAAGCCTCATCTCACCCATCCTTATATAAAAATATAATACTTATAAAACAAACTATTTACTGAGGTTTTGGGAAAACTGAACAGTGTTGTAGTTTCTCTCTGTTTTGTTTTTTTCTCTAACTTGCAGACTAAACACTGATCCCCTCCAGGCACAAACCAGACCTACCGGCTCTATGGAAGTGACGTGCCTCAAAGGTAGCATAAAGTTATTGTACAACACCACTGAATCAAGCAGTCCAACTCCAATAAAGCATTAACAAGCAGGGCTCACACGAGTGGCCACAAGAAGACCTGAACTCAAATTTTGATTGCCACACAAACTGCATTGCTAACAAACGATTACAGCTCATAGTTCCACATATAGTCTGGATTTACTGTGGCTCTCTACTCGAAGCAAAGCAGTACCCAGAAGAACAAGTAACATGCTGAACAAGGAAGAGGAGGGCTGGAAGTTAGTTTCTACTCTTTTTCTAAACTGTTATTATGGACTTACTTTTAAGAACCAATTTACATATATTTTCTGTAAGTACTTTGTTTTCCCTTACCTGTAAAATAGTATTGAAAGCAGAAAAAAACTGTTGGTTCTTACTGGCCACCTCAGAGACATAAATAGATATTTCTTTAAAAAGCAATCTATTTTTGCATATTTACAAGGCACAAGAAAAAAAAAAAAGGCTATACTGCATGAATATTTTTGTGCACAGTGCATTTAGGAATAAGTCTAGCAGTGTTAGTATTCTGATGAGGAAAGTGGTCCTAAGGGCTGATGCATCTTATGACTGTAGGAGAATTGATAGCAGAAGAGAATTCTTTGATGTTTTATTTAAAAGTTTTGCTCAATAATTCAATAAAGAGATCCATTATAAATCAGGAAAGAGTACAAACGTGCCATGAGTACAACCCAGTAATGAATAAAAAACAAACACAAGGATAGCAAGTATTTGTAATCTAGGAAGCAGACAATTCACTATTTAGCTCCACCAAATTAAGTTACCTGGGGTGTAAATCAGCATGGAGTCTTGGATCTAAATTGGACCCCATTATAACCTTCCATCCTGCAAGGGTGAGTAGATGAAAATTACATAGCAGCTCCAGTGTTTTTACAAACAGACATGCAGTGCTGTAGCTTTTTGATCACCTATTGATGCCAGATTTTTCTCAGAATTCCAGGTGAAGCAAACATAAAAAGGAAAGAAGTAAGATTGATGGTATGTGTTTTGTTTCTTAGATCTTTCCCTGTCATCCCTGAAAAGTACTGTCAGATCGGTTAGATACTCCAACGCCTTTTATTCAACCAAAACTCTGTGCACAAATCCAGAAGAACTTCACCCCCAGAACAGGATTTACCTTTTCTTCAGAGAAAGACGCATTGCTCAGTGCTCCAAAGTGTTAGAAAGAATACGTGGAACAACAGGAGTAGATTTTCACAATTTATGATGGACGCAGCTTAATGGACTCCTCATTTCCCCTCAAGCTGCCTTTATTTAGTTTCAGATACAAAAGGCTGGAAATACTAATTTCTTATGCTTCCACGGCTACAACTCATCCAATCATTCTCTATTTCCTAGCGAGAAGTATAAATTATTTTAGATAACCTCACAAGGCATCTGCTGGCAGTAAGGAAGCCAAAGCAAATTAGGAAACATTTCCACAAAGAGTCTTCCATCAAACACAGCAAATATGGAAATTTCTAACAACTCAGCATGTTGCTACATCGCCATTTGCCCATAAATTCCAATAATACATAGCTCTGGGATCCCATTAGCATCCTAGAGAGTGAATAACAAGTGGTCTATAAATCTCAGATCTATAATCACAGTCAGGACTACCTATCTCCCATCTTTGAATTCAAAAATATGTATTTTTAATTGCATTACCCATTTTAAATGTTATTTCCTAACAAAAATCAGCAATTCTGAACGGAGTGATACCTTTTACCAACTTCAGCTGTGACTCAGTCATTCATCACCACTTTCTCTAAATAAAACATTCAGGTAGAAGATTAAAAAAACAAAACCAAACTAACAAACCAAAAAACACAGCTTGAGGAGCAGTTACTACAGCAGCAACGATACAACCAGAGGTAGAAAGTCAACTACCTTGTGTTTCATTCCTTCCCAGGAAGTAATACTTCCACCTCTTGCTAATCCTGCCCCACCCCACAATATCTATTATTGTTACCAATGATCCTATTAGTACCCGCAGAATATACTCCAAATTGCCCAAGATGCTCCTTGGCAGGAATTGATTCAAAAATAACAGACTGCCACATTTCTTCTTGGCTCAGGGATCACTGAGGCACTCAAAGTCAATATCAAACCAAGGCAGAATTTAGCAGGTCATAACAGTGGTAACATTTGCAAGGAAACAACATCTTGTTTTAAGCCATCTCCTGCTGCTTTATATTCCTAATCTGAAGGCAAACACCACTAGGCTGATATGCCTTCAGGTGAAGAATAGCATCCTTAATTTTATTTTAACAGGATTTTGAAAAAAATCCATTTCAGAAAATCCGTAATCTCTAAGAGATTACTTAGGAGCAAGATCTGAGAATTATGTAAGCCTTCCTTACGCTCTGATGTCAGGCGTAACTGGGAAGCCAGAAGAAATGGGAAACGTAAGCCTGAAGAACTAAATGGAAGTGAAGCAGAACTAAACCTGCTCCCCTAAGCCTCTGTTTCTATTTCTCTTCCTCAATTTTGGAAAACTGCAATGAAGCTCTTCCTTTATGGTATTCAAATGTAAAAACTCTCTGACTCTAACAAGTCTTCAACCTGAGGCATGGACTTGCACACGGCAAGTACAGCAAATTCTGATTTCCCTTGCTATATTATTTACATTCATAAAAGTCAGACCTGACAGTCATAAGATTACATTAGCAGCTCAATAATAAAAATGTGCATATTGGATAGGGTTCTGGTGGCACTTTTAAACTTTATCTGTACAATTCAGGGCTGTTGTTTCTTTGTGCTTAAACTGCAATTGTCTTCAAATACTCAATTTCTAGAAGGCTGGAATAATTTACTGTAACATAAATTAGTACTGGCTTGCCAGTTACCTCTACTTAAATAAGGCTTTGTTCTTTCCAACAAATCGCATAAGAAGTTATTCATATAAACAATGTTTTCTGCTATGTATACTAATATCCTTTAATATGAATACAATTTTTAAACAAGCAAAAAGCAAAAGTTTATTTCTTCTTGATCAGAGTTTTGCATTAAGTGATGAACAACAGTTCCAGTCAGTTTCCCGGTGGACATGTTTCCTCTCCACTTAAACGTAGGACATTCAGGGTGATATTTCCAGACCATTTATGTATATTCCTGAACCAAACCCACTGGTTGCATCTCAGAGAAAGTTGCACAAACTATTGATTAACATTACACTTAACTCTCTTCTGTTACAACTTACCTTGTGTTATGACCTGATCTGACTGCTTTTTCAAAGATTAAGTTTTCAGTTAAATGCAGCTTGAGTTCCTCACCCTCCAAGAGACTTACAGCTAAACATCCTTATTACACAGTTACAAACATTTCAACACGGGTGCAATAATGTACTACAAGTTGATTGTTATTGCTCTAATGTAAGAAATGGCATATGGTTCCTGTCAGACTATTCTGTTTATTTCATTCTTACAGCTGTTGTGGAAGCAAATAGAAATTTTAGGCAGACCTCTCAAAACCTTGATTGCTTTCTGTATGCATAGCTATTTATGCTAAAAGCTTTCATTTAAACAAATACCTAAGTGCAGTTAGCACAACACAAAAGCAATTGAGAGTCATTCGCCATTTGTTTTTCCTTCCATTATACTGCTACTCAGTGATCCTCAACACAAATGGAGCATTGCTGGGAGACACACTCTGACAGTGAATAAAATGCCAGTGTCTGGTCCTGGAGGATTTTCAGTCGTTGTCCTCCCCCAGACTCAAAAAAAAAAAAAAAAAAAAAAAAAAAGTAAATCTTCAGTAATAGTTACCCTGCAGGCCTGATGAAACAGCTGAATTTAATATTGCAGAACTCCATTGAGACTCCAACCAAGGCACAATAAAACTAGATGCTGTACTAAGCAACAGCACTTGCCTCAACTTACTTTCTCTGTTCCTAAGTCTGGTCCCTATCCTGTGCAGGAGCACAGCCAATGACCAGATGGGCAGCCTGAGGCTAGTTAAAAAAAGCATTTATTCTCCTCAGCTCTATGACAGCTTTTAAAACAAACAGCTCTTTAAAACTGCTTTCAATTTTAGAACATTAGAAATGGCCTTAGTGAAAACTGATCTGTGAGTTAGGAACAGAAGACTGCCAGCAGTGAGAAACAAGCTGTCAATGAAATTTACTACCACCTCCTTTGATGGAAGCTGACATGTCTCTTCAGACTATAGCAAATACATGAAAACATGTTCTAGTGCAACATCTGGAAAGAAAATAGCACTGTCTTTTCCCCTATCTGCAAAGAAAAGAAGAAGTCCAGTAGCATAAGTAGATTAAATTCATGGCTGAAATACCAGCTCCTGGAGTCCTGGAATTGAATCCAAATCTAAGGGTTCGGTTTTCTGCCATCACTGACATCAATGCACAACCAAATTTGTAGAAAGCCTAATTCAGTCGCACTGGCCAACACAAAGCACTTCTTGACTGTGCAGCAGTTGTAGCCTCCCGATTCATTGCTAGACCTGTACAACACGCACGCCTCCCAGATCTGAGCTGTACATACACAATAGGCTCAGCCAAAATTGTTGCTATACAGTCTGTATATCATGCTTGTCTACCATAAAGCCTACTTGCTATTACTTCTAGCAGCACTCTGAGGGAACACCTGGGAACATGGGGGGACCTCAATGTTCAGTACGTAATCGAGTTTTCAGGACAGCATAGCCTTTTGAATTTCAGCAAAGAGTCTAACTGTGCCTGACATTTGCACGTGCCTAGCAAGCACATAATCCTTACGAACATACAGTGTGTGCCTAAACAGTAATATTAATAACCAGAAAGAGTAAATGTGCATCATATTTCTATTAGTAACGTATTATCTTGCTGTAAATATTAACTTTGCAGCAGTTTAGAGCTCTAAAAGCAAATAAATGGAAAGCTTATGGGAGCATAAAGAGACCGTGCTCTTAATGATCTTAATACTACCTTTCAGCACACCAATGGGAATTTTGGAGAGATGCATCGTGAGGTATTATTTCTACTGCCATTAGAGCTTTAAGACACACAGTTAAAAGAACAAGATGACATAAGTATGTGTAAGGAGGATTTTAGTGACTTTTTTAATAACTTCTTAATCACAGAAATGTTTCCAACGCAATTGTTTCCAGCATGTAATTCAAACTGAAAGTTAATGTTTAACAGCAATAGATGTAATGAAAGAGTTTTAGTAGGATTTCTTGTTAGAATATGTTTTCCTAATTAGCAGAAGCTAATGTTTTAATGTTACACACTGTCACTATAGAAGATAAGTAACACCGCTTCTTCCTTCAGCCTGTTTTGTGATAGAAACAAAATACACTTTCTAGTATGTACCACTTAAAAGTGAGCAGGATGATAAAAGATAAAACATTTATGAGTTACTAAGGGATAGAGCAGCTAAGAACATTACTATGTTGAGACAAGATACGTATCATAACAACAGAAAGACTGTTCTGGTTTTGCCAAAGAGATCATCACTCAAGACAAGCTTGGGATAGATCTTCCCTAAATCAATTGAATGCTTTTCCTTTAAGCAAAACAACTTCCAAATGGTAACAGGAAATCTAGTAAAGCTCTGCAGGATCACATACAAGTTCAAAACAGTAGTCCCTGAAATGACCTCAGCAGATTTCCTGAATTTGGAAGTGTCCTGTCCAAGAGCTCTGCAATAAGATTCAACTCTTATCACCACACCAATATAATGTAAGCCTGCAAGACACATTCTGTGTCATTATCAGAAAATGCCACTGATAGTAAAAGGCCTCTGGTAAACTATAGATTTCCTCACAATTCCAGTAGTGATACAACTAATTGGATTAAGAAAAAATATTGCATCATTGGTCTCTTTTTGAGGAGTGAAGCCAGCTGGAACCACACAAGAAATAACGATTCTTCTTTGCTTATGTATAAATATGGTGTATATACCACTAACCCTTTAATGTCCCATGTTCCACACTCAGGAAGACCTACAGAGCAAGCAAGTTCTAGTTAAGCACTCCTAGCAGAAATGATCAGCTTCTCAACTACAGTGCTACCTGCAACTCTTCTGGAAAGCAGAGTTTCGAGAGCCTTCGCTGTAGCCTTTACAAAGAAGAAAGAAATCCATAAGCATTCATTCAGTACACCTGGGTATTATCAGTCATTCACATGAAGGGGAGAGACAAGACACTATTTACAAAAGCCAGGAAACAACTAGAAAAGCACTGTCTCAGAAATATAAATACCAAAGCTATACAGCACCAACTGCCCTGCCACAGGCATGCATAGACCTTGCTATAACTTTCTTTAGGGAAGGAAACAGTTAATTTGTGGGGAAAGTCAACAGAAGTATCAGCCAAGGAACCACTCAACACTTGCCTTTGTTCAGCCTAATCTCTATCTGCAAACAGCAGCTTTCCACACCACTGCTGCCATGCAAACCCTACTGAGCTGTGCAAACTGGAGCTGTGTTTGGAGTAAGCAAAGGCTCCACAGACAATACAGCCTTCTTCAAGGCCTTGCTGTGGCACTTCTCACTTTGGACCACAACCCCCCGGCTCTAGCAACCCTTGCTAAACTCCACTGCAAAGTAAATAGGTCTTTCCTTCACACAGAACAAGTCTCTACTGAGCTGCTTAACCTCAGCCTTCAGCCTTTCAAACCACAGACTGAAAACATCAGTTTCTGCTCTCACCTGGGTTGCTTCAGCTTCTCCACTTTTTCTCAGAACACCGTTCACAAGCATCCTGTTACTTTCCTACAGTCAAGCACTAGCTATCCCTACAGCAAGATTTTCTCCTCCTAGCTCTCCTGACATAACACTCATCTACAATCACTCCTCATCTCCAGGTGTAGCTGAGGGCAAATTAGGTGCTTGGGTTCTTTTCTGCTAATTCAGAATTTCGTTACATCAATCCCACCACAACGCTCTATCCCTGTAGTGAAAGGAGGGCAGATTTAAATCCCTGTTGTATACTAAAAACTTTTAAAAGAACAAGATGACATAAGTATGTGTAAGGAGGATTTTAGGAACTTTTGGGTTGTTTTTCACTTGGAACAAGGCAGAAAACAGACTGCTTTCTGCCACTGCAAAGCTTTGCAGCAGCTTAAGAAAAACATTTTGTTTTGCTTTAAGGTGGATCCATATGTTTTAAAAACCTTCAGGGATATTCTGAAATAGATCTACTTGTTCCAGAAGAGCAAATAGGTTGTTTTGTTGAGATCAAAGAGATGCCATTCAAATTAAACTATGACCTCTGTCCCAGTCACCTGGCTACATCTGGACATGTGTTCTTGGTTTAGAGTAGGAATTCCATTCACGCCTCCCCACCAAACTTGCAGGTTCTTGCCTTCACTGCAGCACAACTGAGCAGGAAGTGCTCTCACCACCACACTTCAGCAGATTCACAAACAGGAGCGAGGTGCTGCTCCTTAACCCAATGTGAAAGTCAATTGAATGGTCCAATTTTCAATTTTTGCATGTAAAAAAGTCACCTCTACAGCCTGGTGCTTAGGTCTGCACAAGGGAGGACACTTGGATTTCAGCCAGATTATTTGCACAGTTATCCTGTGCAAAACTTCACTAAAGGAAACTCAGCAAGCAGGAAACTAGAACATTTTATAGTCTGGCAATCAGGGCATTTCCTTTCAGTTTCCTCTGAACAGCAAATAGACGGATTTGCGCCTCTAGCGCCTGCATCAACATTCTAATCACAAAGCTGTCAAATAGATGAGGGGCCAATATAGGCCACTCTTGCCTTTTTACAAGTCTAAGATAAATGAAAGTCCTGTATTTCCATGTTGTTTTAAATATAAACAGAAAATAATAGCATGTCAACCCACCAAGCAGCAAAACGTTTTCTCCTCTTAGCCCAGACTGTGGAACAGGCCACTGTTGGGGTTGGAACTAGATGATCTTTAAGGTCCTTCCCAAGCTAAGCCTTCCTATGGCTCTGTGACTGTCATGCAGGGTCCCTGACACCAACATCCACTGAAGAACTATCCTTAACACAGACCCTTGGCTTTAGACTACTCAGTTCTCTTCTAGAGCTATTATGCAATCTAAAACAAGCTCTCCATCACATCAAATCCAAAATTCTCCTGGGCATGCCACTCACCATCCGGGAACCTTATTACCAGAGAAACAGCTACCTTTGGATTATGGATCCTTTCAGGAAAAAATGCAGCAGAGTGTAAAGTTTAACCTTACAAATACAACAAAATCCGACCAAAAAGTTGACAGCAACTTTTAGTCCTTTTCAAAATAAAATTAACAACAGAACCTATTTTTCCTCTTGGCTACTTTTCTCTTTCCCACCTAACCTGGGAATTCAAAGAGCCAACAAGCTTGCAGCAAGGCCACAAACCAGTTTGGAAATAAAAAAGACAAAGTGAATTTGCTCATCATCCATCCCAATCAAATGAACCCCAAGTTTGTTGGACATTTATCCTTGAAGTATACTTGACAATGGGGCAAAACAAGACTGCAATGCTCTAAGGCAAAACTGTTCTGGGATAATCAGTTTATGCACAAGCACAGAGTGTGTCATTCATTGTATTCCCAATACAAACCCCCTTTCTTAACTAGAAGACAGAAGGGCTCTGGAGGTTTACTGGTCATGAAAGAGAAGTCTTTCTCTGTGTCACAACATAAGCTAGCAAATGTACCATGCAGTCATACCCTTGCATTATAGTGTAGGATTTATAGGATAAAATAAAAAACATACCTAGTTTCACTTTAAAACAATGTAATCTATATATGTCATAGCTCCTTCTCAGACGCTGAAAATACGGGCTAACTGTTAGTTTCAAATCCGTGTGAATCCTTGACTAACATTCGGTTGTTAATAAAGAGATTACTGTAGAATTAAGCCTTACCTTGGGAAGTAGTGAAGAAACAAATCTCTAATTATCTCTAATTTTGTACTCTAGCCATGATTTCCGCTCCTCTGGGGAAAAATAGGCTTTGTATTGTGTTAAGTTTAATCTGTGTGTTCTTTCAGTTAGTTTTAATATATTTTAAAGTATTAATAAGGTAATTTCTAACTTTTATTTCCTAGTCTCCACTTGAACTTTAAAGTAGGCGTATTTTTGTAATTGTTCTTGTAGCATATACACTTGTTTATACTAAAAAACCCCATTTTATATCTTTAACTCAATATCCTGACCTTCCCTTTCATGTATGACCTAGAACACCTGAACCACCACGGGAGAAGGAATTTTTGGATTTGTAATCCAAATACCTCCTGTTACTATTTAACTAAACTACTGACAAATATTTGCAAAGTAAACTCTTTATTAATGACTAAACACCAACAGGAACAGAAGTAACCTTTCTCGTTTAGAGGGGAATGCCATCCAATTACTATCTTATTCTTTCTCCTATGGACAAAGTTGAAGTTGAAAGAAAAATAACCAAGGACAAAGAAAAAAAGAAGTCTTGATCTAGAAAAACAAACCCATGGTTCTGCTGAGTGGAGTGAAGAGGGAAGGAATAGGAACATGCTTTCCAACAATGTGACAGAAAACATACCTCAGTGTGCAGCTATGAGGGAGAGAAGTTAATGGCAGAGGAGAACTGTAGTTTATAATAACTTCACAAAAGCAAGGGAAAATGCTTTTGGTGAATTTGCTGAAGAGAAATGGGAAGGATGAATGGATAAAAAGTAGTAGAGTGAAGACAAGAAAAGGTGTATAGAAATGAGAGTGACTGAGCAAACATCAGAATGAAGAAAATGAAGAGAGTAAGGGAAAGGCACGAGGAAGAGAGGAGAAAGAAATACATGATGATACAATGTAACAATTACCACAAAAAAAATCACTATACTAAGTTATACTAAGAAAACAGTGGGCAGAAAGGAAAACAAAACGAAAGAAACAAAAACACAAAATAGGCTGTTGTTATTTCATTTATAGTAAACCTAATTTAAATTGCAACATTTCTGTTTTATTTAAAGCTAGGAATACTCTTCAAAATGTTTTCTTTCCCTGGAAAATAAGCATCCAAACAGCTATTTTCCTGAAATGTCCCTATTCTGCTAGGAAAAGTAGATCAAAATGTGTTATTCTGAGTTAAACTGAATCGGTGTTAAGCTTGTCTAACCAATCAAACAAACAAAAAAGAAAAAAAAAACCAACTAATTTTGTGTTAATCTATAACTAAACTTTTCCTTTGTGAATTGTTGTAGGGTTTCTGGGAAGTTATTGTTCAACTACCACATTCTTTTCAACAGATTAACCTTCCCAAACAGGATTGCAGCCTCCCAGCTGCCAAAACTGTTACGTTATATACAACGTGCAAGAAAAACACAATGTCACTGGAGACGTGGCTTAAACAGGCACAGATAAAAATGGGAATGAGGCACAGAATTGTTTCTGGTGTAGAGCTCTCTCTTCCCACTTGTATTCATTATTTGTTCCAGTTTGCATCCTCATGTTCTCAGGAAGAAAAATGCCCTCAGGTTCAGATGTGTTCTTCAAACTACAAAACTTGTGGTCAGCTCTTTGTTTTGCTACAGCCTTCATAAACTCTATTGGTACCTGGTTTGCAGGATTGTGACATCTAATGCACAAAGGACTGGGAATGAACAAATTCCAGAGCAAAGAGAAGCTGCCCATCGCAGGATACTATCTCTAATGGCAGGACAAGATATTGCACATGTGCTTCCATGGAGGCAGCACTGTTGCCCAGCCCTAGGCTGTTGTGGTGTGTTGGCACACTGAATGATTTGGGGTCAGCTGGGGAAACCTCACTGTCACATTCTGGTGGATGACACAGATGAGACCTTCCTTCTCAGTGGGTCTTAATTCCCTGCTTTCAAAACCAAACATGTTACTATTTCTTAATAGGAATGCATAGTCACCTGGGCTGTGATTGCAGGAAAGGGAAAGAGGAAGGGGGATAGGAGGAGGGGAGAGGAGTGGAGGGGGCAGGAAAGAGAGAACGAAGGGAAGAGGAAGGAAAAACGGAGGGAAACACCAGTTGCCCAGAGAGGCTGTGGATGCCCCATCCCTGGAGGCATGCAAGGCCAGGCTGGACGTGGCTCTGCCCAGCCTGGACTGGTGGTTGGCGACCCTGCCACAGCAGGAGTTGAAACTAGATGGTCTTTGAGGTCCTTTTCAACCCAGGCCATTCTACAATTCTATGTTTTTGTATTTCCAGACCTCACCTTCACTCACACCCAAAGACACTTCTAAACTCCATGCTATCTCTCTTCACATTACTCCCTTCTTTTCTCCCTTGCTAATCTTCATGTACTAGACTCTTTGTCTGCTATGAAGAATAGTATGTCTACTGTGAAAGGTAATATGCTCTCCTTATTATTTTGGGCACATATGCTTGCCCAGGAATCTTCACTCAGTGGCTGTCATTCAGACACTTTCCACAAGCCCAGAAAACAAGTCCCTTAGCCAGTGCTAGTTAAGAGGTCAGTTGAGAATGAGTGTGCTTGTAAAACATAAAGCTCTTCGTGTGTGCTGCCAAAAATAATGCATAAGAATTTCAAGAACAAGAAAGAAAAAAAGAGCATTTTTCAATTATGCCCTGTGATGTATATGTTAATCACACAGAATCACAGAATTGTAGGGGTTGGAAGGGACCTCCAGAGATCACTGAGTCCAACCCCCCTGCCAAAGCACGTTCCCTACACCAGGTCACACAGGTAGGCATCCAGGCAACATGTTCAAGGCTTTAACATGTATATGCACACATGATAAGTGTGCTGATAATAAGAAATATTTTCAGTTCTTCACTTTTTTTTTTCTTTCCATCACCCCTCAGATTTGTTATAGAGGAAAACATATTTCCAAAAAAAAAAAAAAAAAAAAAAAAAAGTTCCAAAAAAGTGCAGCAAGCTAGTTGTTTTGCTAACAGACATTTAAAATGCAAAAAGATTCACTCATATCACAGTTCAATTGTAACTACAGTTCTGGCTTTTTTAATGGCAACAACTTTAAGTATTTTACACATTATTTGCAAAATTAATTGCTGTGTATTGCAAATTTGTAAGACACTTTATCCTTTCCTTCTGGAATCAACTACTTCATTGATTAAATACACAACAGAAAAACGTTTTCAGAGTTTCCCTCCAAAGAACCTTCACATCTCAATTATGACAGACTACGAGACGAACAAGTCAAACGTCCTCCAAATCCTGAGTCAACCAGCTTTGTGTTGAGACAAGTTGTCTTCCTCCCCCACAAAGGAATTTCAAAGGTGTGAGCTACTGAATGTACTCGAATTTTTCAACAGAAATAACAGATGTTCTCAAGTTTCTCCAAGCTGTGACTCCAACTGTTGTGCTGAAAAAAGTCATGACCCAGCTCCTACAAACATATTAAAACTGATTTTATTTCATCTTACATTTTATTAGCCGGTTGCTCTGACTATTTATGCCATTAAATACGATGCTTTCAACAGCAAAGGTTCTCATCATACACTAATTGAAACTGATGGCAGCACTCCAACTGGATGCCAGAGTCCTTTCCAAACACTGGGAGGCATGCTCAATGAACTCATATTTTTAAAAGTCCAGTCTTTGCGTAAACTCAAATGCCCTGATGTATTCAGACTACCAAAATAATAGGCACAGGAACTAAAGCACTAAAGTTTATCAGGAATCTTTTTCTTCCTAGTTATACACAAAAAACTGCAAGTTAGACTTGCCCTCTCTCTCTACTCTGTAAAGGAGACATTCTTAGATGCCCGCTTGCATAAAATGCACATGAATCAGTGATTCAACCATAAGATGATGCTCATGAACCATTAATTGAGAATAAGCTCAATGCAGGGTATGACTCAATCCAGTTCACAGTAGATAAGTGTACCTGTAAAAATACACTATTACTTGCATGTACTCCTTAGTCCATCTTGTCCCTTACCTGTGAGCTTGAAAAGAGGTGCACCTAATGTGCAGCTTCTCTATTAGGCACGTATCAATTGCAAATCTGCCACGCACCTTACAGAAATAGTATCAGCAGTTTGTTTTAAAAACCTTTTCATCTTAGGAGCACACGTGAATTTCTCTCTATACACCTAACAACATTCACAAAACTTGCAGCATTTATTATGCCTGTGGTATTTAAAAACAATTTTTCTCTCAAGCTTAGCTGAAATTTGTCCATAGATTGAAAGTTCATCATGAACAGATTCATAGACCAACAATGTAAAACTAAGCAAAATAGTATTGCATAAAACTATATGGTCCACGTAGAATACATTAAGATTGTTTACCAGCTAGGCCTTAGGATGTAATTAACATGAAGTCGTTAACTTGTCCTGTGTTAACCTTGCAAAGATTCTACTCTAGTTTGTCAGTGACATACAACAATAGTAGCTTTCTCTTCAAGATCTGTGGACTGAGAAACTACAGAACTTGTTATCCAAGTCATACAAGCCTGTCATAGTAGAGCCTGTTGGTAACACCAGTCATTTGTTAGAGCCACAATCCCAATAAACTATTTAAGAACAAGTTGGATTGGTACTTTATGAGACCAGATGACTAAAAACAAGAACTTTTTAATAATTTTCTCTTTCATAGCAAATTACAATAATAAAGCCAAATAAAGAATCAGTATCTCCTTACTGCACTTACTCAGTTGAAACATACTTCTGAAGAATACAAAATGTTTTGACTGCTGAGAATTGAACTGATTTTATACAAAATTATTTCTGTACTGCCTTGTTTCCTACACAAAACAGACAGTTATTCAGGGCCCCAGCTCAGTCATGACTTTGAATCTTCTTCACATATAGAAGGAGGAAGCCTTTCTTTCATTTAGTCAGAGAGGTTTTGTCCGTGTATGGTTTGTTTGTATACTGTGCATGTAAATTGAGTAAGTCAAAAACACTTTCACTATGTACCTGCTAAAATCAATACCTAAAATCCAGGTGATTAATAGGGTTTGCAGCTGGCAAATCACACCATCTTGAATATTAAAGACCAAATATATAGCTTTATTCATTGGGTGCATAATCCACCACTTAAAAGCATAAATATCCCAAAACTTCATGGCCTACCACAATAATACACCAAATTTACTAGATGATTAAAGAGACATCTTATTATCAGTACTTCTGTGCTTGAGCTCTAAAAAAAAAAAAAGACAATCTTGCCTTTCATTACGTGCATGGAGATATCATTTAGAATTGTACTAACAATTGTACTGAGAATTGTGCTGTGAATTGTACTGAAATGACTGAGAATCACCCTGGCTTCACAAAGGCTTTCAACACTGTATCCCATGGCACCCTCATAGAGAAGATGATGCTGTATGGGCTGGACGAGCAGAGAGTGAAATACATTGAAAACTGGATAAATGGATGGGAATACGGAATGGTGATCAGTGGTGCAAAGTCTAGCTGGAGGCCACTAACTAGCAGTGTACTACAGTCATGCTTAACACATTCATGAATGATGGGACAGATCATACACTCAGTAAGTTTGCAGATGACACAGTACTGGTATAAATGGCTGATAGGACCAACAAGAGGGTCTTGTTGCCATTCAGAGGGACCTGGACAGACCAGAGAACTGGGTGACAGGAACTCTGTGGAACTCCACAAAGAGAAGTGCAAAGTCCTGCACCTGGGGAGGAATAACTTCAGGCACCCATATACACCAAGTGAGGATTAGCAGGAAATCAGCTTTTGCAGAAGAGGATCTGGGAGTCTCAGTGGACGCCAAGTTGAACATAAGCCAGTGATGTGCCCTTGCCTCAAAGAAAGCCAACAGTATCCTTAGTTTATCCTTATAAATTATCCTATCCTTATCCTATGAGTTTGGAGGAGTGCCACCCACAGTTTGAGGGTGGTGATCCTTGCCCTCTACTCAGCACTTGTAAGGCCACGTTAGAGTGCTAGGTCCAGTTCTGGGCTCCCCAGCACAAGAGAGATATAGAAAACTGGAGAGAGGAGCTTTATTTAGCAGAGTTTTTAGAGCTTTTTAGCTGAGTTATCTTTTACTTCTTTCCCAACCCTTGTGTAACTTAGAAACAATGAATGGCACCAGGGATCGATCTTCATCAGAAGACCTCCACTTTGAATCTGCACATTTGTTCACACTGCTGGGGCTCCAGGTATTTTTGTTGAGGGCTTTGAGAGTAGTTTTGTTTACTGCTCCATGCATTCCATAGGCTATCTTGTGGATAGTCTAGCAGCATGCAGATGATAGCTGTGTATTTTTATAGACACTTGTTCACTGCAAATTGGATTGAGTCATGCTCTGCACTGGGTCCATTCTCAATTAAAACTCCATGAGTTTATTCCTACAGTTGCATCACTGATCCACGTGTTATTCAAGTAGGAATCTGATTTTATACTTATTTTTTATTTATTTTATAAAATAGATAAAAGTCAGGTCTAATTTACAACTATGGGATTTTAATAGAAAAGGACAGATCAAATGCTGCCCAAATGCTCTGGTTCACATAGCCGTTATTTGGTGTTATGAATGTCTCAACCAGTTGGACATCTTTAAACTAAAGGCATTAGGAGGGAATAAAGTCATGGAAAACAAAGAAAGGAGACACGCTTACTGCAAGGAGCTGTGTCATAGTAAACAACTATACAGAAAACCAGATTACATTTGCTTGCTTCCCACACAACAGCTCTTCTACATAGGCTGCCACAGAGAATAAAACAGATGTGCTACATAAACAGTAGCATATTACATTAATGGAATCATCTTTATCCACTGTATTTGTAATCTTGCAAAAAAAAAAAAAAAAATTGTTTGACAAGACCTGTTTTTCTTGAATAAAATAGGCACTTCATGGTCATGAATGAAAATGTGGTATTCTAGCTGCTAAATACTGAAAGCATGTAGATTCCCAGTCTTCTAGCTCTATTCACCTCTCAGTGATGCTGTAAATCTCTAAAAATCTTAATTGCATACTCTGGTTATTAGCCTATGTTCTGATCCAGTCTCATCACTTCCAGCTGCTTTTCTGAAGGTGCAACTTACAGCAGAATGCTCACTTTATCTATATGTGAGATGACAAAATCACAACATTTCCAAAATGAACAGAAATAAATAACCAGTTTGCATTAGTTCTTCAAAAAATAAAACTGAATTATGCAGAAACATGCGCAATCTCATTTCAGCTGCAAAAAGAACCCAAACACATGTGACCTCTGTTTGTCCAGTCAGCATTGTGGATGAGCATGTCTGAGATACTGGTGGAGAACCTGTAAAAAAATACCGATGTGCTCCCATCACTCCATCCTGAGCATGGTCCTCAATGACAGAGACAAGCAGGGTGACTGCAAGCCCTCAGTGTGCAATCTGGTAATACTGCTAAGCCAGCAACAGTCATTTGCCATGAAAGACACAGCTCTAGTCTCCCTTTTACTCTTACTCTCTGAAGAAAAAGCTCCTACAATCAACAGATACTAAGAAACTTCAGTTTGGAGAATTAAACATCCTGAGCTACTTCTGGAAGTTAGTTCTGGACTTACAAACAAAGAAAAATAATTTGGTTTACTCTGCTTTTATTATTAATACTGCTCTTTAAATTGCTGCACCTAAAACCCACCCACATCGTAGTTTGCACTGCACAGAAACAAAGAAACTGTTTTGACTTGAAAGTGCTTGTTACATAATGTTTGTATCACAGGGAGAAGATGAGCAAGAAGAGAACTGATTTGTATGAAAGTGTGTAGCAAAACTGTTGTGTAGCTACGCCTAGAGACAAAGAAGAGCTATCTGACAACGCAGAGGAAGGTAGGCTTATGGGTCTTCACAGAAATTTTGTGCTACACGAGTGAAAGCCTGAAACTGTTTGTACAATATACACACGATCTCTAAAAGACTGACATGATTTATATAGTGGCAGTGACAGGCTACTTCTTGATATTGTAGAAGAGACAGCTTGTAAAGAGAAATCATCTGTATATCATACAGTGAAGAAAAGAGAGCCAATAGCACTGTGCAAAAAAAAAAAAAAAAGTGACAGGACTGGGACAATGAGCCAAGAAAATGACCTTTGCAAATGGGTTGAAAGACAGTGACAGTGTTGTTAAGTGCAGTTATGCTCATAACTTATAGAATCATGGAGTCATAGACTGGCTTAGGTTGGAAGAGGCCTCAAAGATGATCTAGTTTCAAGCCCCCTGCCACAGGCAGGGCTGCTAACCACTAGATCAGGCTGCCCAGGATTCCATCCAACTTGGCCTTGAATGCCTCCAGAGATGGGGCATCCACAACCTCCCAGACCAACTGGTTCCAGAGCCTCACTACCCTTCAAGTAAAAAAATTTCTTCCTAACATCTAACCTAAATCTCCCCTCTTTTATTTCAAACCTGTTCCTCCTTGTCCTGTTACTATCAGACCACATAAAAAGTGTCCCATAATTAAAGGTTAGAAATTCAAAGAAATCTGAGACTGCAGTCTGGAAAGCAGCTGTAATAAAGATTGTCACTCAGGAACAGTCCTGAAACACTTAAGTTAGGGCTGGACAGCTTGCGGTGCTTGCTTTCTTAAAACAATGTGAACACCAATTAAGGGTAAAGCAATTTCACTATAGTTACTATTTTTCTCCTAGAGTCTCTGTAGTTTCTCCACTGAACTCTGAAACAGTTTCTCAAAAACTGTGAGCAGGCAAAGACGACAACTTTAAGAAAATGTCTATTCCCTGCAGGAATGCTGGGGAATTGACCTGGGGATACAAAGATGTATTTGTGGATTAGCATGCTACCTGTGTATTCTCCCAGCACACTGAATTTCCCTGGATGATAATAGTCTGGGTATGAACACATTATATTCCTGCTTTGTTCAATAAACAAACTGTCTTTGCTTGTTCTGTCTAGATGTTGTTTTGCCAAGAAAAAACAGATTTGCTATAAGCCTTTAAAAGTAATACACTGACTGATTTCATATTAAAAAGTTCTATGTGGGCAAATCAGGCTACAATACACACTTAAGGAGACTCAGGAGAGTCTAAAGGAATACATTCATGAGTTGATAGCAAGGAATATTCTGACAGGTAGGCAATTTCCGCTGCGAGCCACTAATTATCATGTGTTCCAAGCCTCTTTTTCACAGGCTAAAACCCTCAGCAGTTTAAGCACTGCAGTCTCTGAAAAGCATATCCTCTAGAGGCTGTGAGGAAATAGGGAGTGGCCCTTCACTGACTAATTACACAGCCTTCTCAGATGGATACTTCTGGGGAGAAAAGCAAAAGAAGTATCAGTTTTAAAGGCTGTTACATAGCCTTGTTGTACTTCTTGCAGCTTTAGAAAAATAGTTACCCAATTTTGCACTTATCTAAACAAATACTGTTTGTAATACATGCCTCCAAGTCCATCGCCTTTTTCTCAAGGGGAAAAAAACTGCCCTGATGTAAATCATTGCCTCTTTCTGCACTTGTTTGCAGCCTGGTGGTTTGAGCCCAAGTTGCATGCAGCCTAGGGAGAAACGGCACCACCTCAAGGTTGCTTTACAGTAGAGAAATGTGCATCTTTACAGCATAACCTGCAAGGAATCAAATACATGATATCTCTGTGGTAGCAGCTCCCAGCATTGGCAAGACGAAACAGCCCCGTAAATCTTTAATATTCTTCATCTCATGCCTTGCCTTCCCCCTTTCCTCTCCTAGGACTGGAACCAATTTCTGTTTTGTTCTGATCTAAAGTCCACGAACTTCTAAACACACAGCCATCAGGTCTTGCAATTAGACACTTCTTTATGACAGACTGTCTGGGTTGTCTGGCAGGCTTTCACATGACACTGTCTTCTCAGCACAGTAATGTTTCATTTGCTCTTTGGTGGAACACAGACAGTTTTTATACCTTTGTACATTGTCTGCTAAGCACATTTGAACAATGTTTGTTACCTCAATTACTGTATACTCATTTCTTACCAATAGATTCTCTCTATACTGTTTTCAGTTGTAGTGTTTTTCTTTAAGGAAGGGGTTTCGTTTCCTCAGCCTTGACAAGATGAAATCTGATCACTGTTAGGCTGCTGTCCTGCATGAAATGAGGGGGAAGAAAAGCGCAAGTATCTTTCTACAACTCATCAGAAGTTTGCATTCCAAAGATGACGTATCTTCCTGCTTTACTGCATTCAGCAAATAGAAAATTACGAGCTTGTGCTCGTGGTATCATCAGAGAAGGCTCTCACCTTTAAATAAAGTGAGTGACACAGTAGCCATAAGTTCAGTATTTTGCTTGTGCTGTTGCCAGTCCTCTTGCTTGTGTAAATGAGCTCCGTGCAGTCGCTGCTGAAACAAACCTCTAGTGCGGAATAAGAATGCATTTGACTTCTGCCCCAGCACTGCATTTTGAGTTCCTGTCTGCAGTAATTAATTAAAAGCCATTGCTCCCAGGCCCTCTCCTCTATTTTTGCTGTTTTCTAAACAGCACTGCCTGATTTTGTATATAGGATGATTATTATTCCTTCCCAGGTGTATTACCTTACATTTATCTATATTAAATCTCATTTCACTTTCCTCTGTCCATCTCAAAAAAAGTTACTTCCAACCTCATTCTCTCCAGTGAGGAGAGATCCTTACTCAGAGCAGCTTTGTTTACAGGATGCATTGCTGGAAGGGCATAGTAAGTAAAAGAATTAGGTAGCTCTTCTAGGTTTTTCATTTCCTCTTTTCTGCATTCCAATTCTGCTCCCTCTGATGTAGTCATTGACTTCAATTCAATCAAGAACAAGCATTTAAACAGCTGACCCATTGTATGGATAATGGCAGCAGTCCAGTTATTGAAATTTCCTAATCCTTTGTTTGGATTAAATTTCTTGTTCTCTTCTGAAACAGGCACAAGGGATGAGAGAAGAGATTAAACTGTATTACACTGCATCCCAAGACTGCAAAACATTTCATAAAGGCAACTTGTAAATACTCTCAGTGTCTGCTGTTTCTCTGCACCTGAAGGAAGCTGTTTAATTTCGTGCCAAGACCTTCCTTGGATTCAGCTGCATCTCTACTGGATTCAAGTTCAATTTTTAGCTGACAGATTTTTGGTTCTGGGCTTAGCTTCTGACACTGCAACCCCAGTACTGTACATCTTCATGGATTTGTACTCTGGATTCTCTCAAGTCTTTTCTGCACATATCAGCAAAAAAAAGATGAATCAGCTGATAGCAACCCCCCGGGTTTTAGATAGCCTTTGCCCAGAAAGTGGATTTGCCTGACCTCAGCCAGCAGCCTAACTGAATCTGGGCAATCCTCTCATACAGACAAGAAAGTGAACTTTCTCCACCAGTGTCACTTGAAATGTTCTTGAAATGCTCTACAGATGCCAACATTGCTTCAGCAGTCTACTCAGGGGTTTGAGAGTTCCTGTTCCCTTCCTGGCATTGGCAGTGAAGATCATACAGTCCTGCAGGGAGTCAGCTCAACACTGATACTAATTAATTACTGCAGACAGGAGCTCAAAATGTAACATTGTTGAAAGCATCAAATGCCTGTGCTGTTTTGTTTGCACCTGGTCTCTAATGGCTTACATTTGAGGCAAATCTTTTGCATAGCTAGGAGTAAAATTTTGTTCTCTCTTGCTTGGCTGTTAAACAAAGTCTGAATGGTAGCAAATGCTACAAATCAGAAGCTGGCTAAAGCAAAATACAGAGTAAATAAAAATTATGTTTCAACAGTTTCAGCAATAGGGTGCTTTTAGGAAGGATAGAGCTGGAAACATTAGACTGAACACTAGACCAGCTGGGTCACTGAGTCAGTCTCTGCAAACACAAGTTGCCATTCAATAATCATTGAGCCCAGAATGATCCACAGAATACTGACTCCACATGCTTCCATGTACAACAAGCCTCTTTCAACATCTTACAATAATCTTAAGACCCACTGTGAAAACAAAATGTCACATCAGTACACATTAATAGTATGCTTCAGGAAACAAACCAGTGAAATCATGGACATTGTCACTGCCCAAGGACATGGATTCATCATCCAGCCTTTCTCTCCTCTTTCCACCACATGTGGCAGAATACTGCAGCTGATCAGGTCACAGGTTTAGCTGAAAACTCCCAGTATACAATAGTGATTCATTTTCAGCCACATCAATTCCCTGAAAGCAGTCAAGAACAAACAGGTTTGTTTGTTTGTTTTTTTGCAAGCTTAGTTCTTGGCTGCTAAGCCTCCTGGACCAACCCACTGCTCAAGTGCACAAATACCAGGGGGGATCGTGGTACCTCTGACTTAGATAAGGATAAACTGCTATGGAATTGTACTCTGGAGAGGAAATCACTCTTAGCAGCAAAGCTGTTCAAATGGCCAGCTGTGGCTGAAAGGAGCATTTCCATGCAATTCTGCCCCAACTGGAAAGTGCTGCTCACTAAGTCATTCAAAAAATTACTCACATTTCATAGTGCAATTTGTTTTCTTCTATTTCAGCTCATCGCTATAACTAGAGTAGACGGAATGCGTGGCCAAGGAGGAGAAGAAATAGAACCCACTTTGGACTAGCAAACTGCTAGAGTCATGTGGCTGTACAGCAAAGCAGCACTGCATATGCAGTTCTCTTTAACTGCTCATAATACTACAGTAATAACAATTATACAGAAATACCACTGGTGTGCCAGCCCATATTGTCATATAGCCTTGTGATGGGCAGGATCAAGGACTCAAACTGAAGAACTCAGAAGAAAAAAGTACCAATGTTCTTCAGCCACAGCTGTTCCCTGATTAGGTTCCTTTGCTTCTCTTCCTAGCACAGGACCCTTCATACAGGGAGGACAGAATTCACTCTATACAACTTATCCTTTTCCTCTTTACTTAGAAAATTCAGAATCGCAGTTTAATTTCTAAGATTTATGGATAATCTGAGTAACAAAAAGGGACATAACATGGCAAAAGATAGTGTTATTTCTTTAATTCACAGCACAAGTTAGGAGTAACGTGAACATGCATTCAGAGTGCAAGTGGCACACCTCCACTGTTCTAGGGACTATATGCACTAATCTACCAATATACGAAACACGTCCATCAAACACCAGCTGCAAAACATAATTATTGTTTATTGGCAGCATGAAAAGAGGAGATAACTATTAGGATGTGACCTTGCTTGACACACAGCATCAGAGAAGCCAGTGCCCATGATTCAAGAAGGATATGTAAACCTTGGAGAAAATTCAGACAGAGGGCAGCAAAACAATCCAGAGGTTGAAAGACAAATGGATAGTGTATGAAGTTTAAGACATCTATTAAATCTGTCAAAGTGGGGACTGTATCAGTAAGCACAAATATACACATATGAAAAGATATGTAATACTGGTTTGGTTTGGGTTTTTTTTTTTTTTCAATCTTGCAAACAGAAATGTAACAAGATCTAATGACTGGAAACTGTAATTAAACAAATTCAGGGTTGAAGAAAGACAAAATTTCTTAGCAGGGGGAGAAATTAAACACTGGAATAGCTTACCAGGGGAGTAGTGGCAGAGTCACCATTGCTTGCAGTCATTAAGACAAAATTAGATATTTTCCCAGGAAACATAATTCAGTCCACCCTCTAGTAAAACTTTTGAAGATCAAGCAAAACTATCACTAAGGTTGCTGACAGCTTTCTAGACAGAAAGCTTTTTTTTTAAACAAGCCTATGAAAGCACCCCAGAAGAGTGCCAGCTGTCCAGTTTGAGTTGGGGAACTAGGGATGGACCTTCACTATCAAATTTATAATCTATCTTCTGGGAAAAAAAATAGTGCCCCCATATCCCAGGCCCAAATTTGACCTAAATATTTACCATCTGCTGCAGCAGATGGATTTTTAAAATATTTAAAAAAAGAAAGAAAACACACACAAGACCAGAAATGAAACATACACTGCTACAAATATTGACAAGGTGTTCATGTTATTGTTGGCTTTTGTTTGTCTCTCTTTAATAGCCTTTTGCTAAGTGCCACGACTTTAACATTCAGAGCAATCTAGGTGTGCATGCACAAATTTCCCTGTCAGGCAGAGCAGAAATAAAACAACGACAAACTGTCACAACTTGCATCAAAACACAACAAATCAACCAACCAACTCATTGGAGATAGCATAAAACTAAAAAGGAAAACAACACCAAACTTCATTTTCATGACTAACTATTCTGTGCCTTTCTTTCAGCAACTTTCTTTTTTTAATTCTATGTTTCTGCTATTTGAGGTTCGCTGTAACTGCAATACATTGGATAAAAAAAAATAGGCTGATGGCATTATAAAGTTTGCAATGATTGCTCAGATCTTCAGGGAACCAGATCCCTCCCTGTGGCATTAAACAATTTACAAAGCACCAGGTACAACCATTCAAATAGCAAGAAGCTATTAATTTTCATCATTTTCATAATTTCACAGGTGTCCAGTCTTAGTCCATTACACCCAAACACGTTATGTGGCATAGTTCCTTGCTGACTTGCCATGGACTAATTACTGATGGTTCACTACATCCTAACAAAACCTCTATTTCATCCGTCTGTCACATGAAAATGAAATAACAGAAGTTGCCAAAATGACTACTTGAAGCCATTTTAAAAAACTAAGAGAAAGATGTCCTATTTCCTCCATCCCACAGGTTATTCTGAATGCTGCCTCTTGAAAATGCCTTTGATTTGCTTCTTCGGTTTAATTTTTTCTTGCTTATAAGCAACAGCCCTCATACAAACAAATCCTAAAACTATTTTGAAGGACTGTTATATTTACAGATGTATTATCAGTCATTTGACAATACAGCAATTCTGCAGGCAATGCTTTGGAAACCTACTTGCCACCCACTTACATAGACATTGAATTGATGCTTTAGTCATGATTGTATCTCTAACCTGAAACATTGCTTTGTCTCACTGAAGGTGAAAGGTAGGTCTCCTGATAAATGTACTGGAGGAGACCATGCTTTGCTCTTTGCCACTCTGCTGTACGCCTCTGTGACCTTGCAGTAGAATCATCATTTCTGTAAAATTATGGCCGCTGAAAAAAATTTCCATCACCCTGGTGTCTTTCCTGCTTCTCCATCAGTACTTACTGCCCTAATTAAGAAGTAAAACAGACCTGTTTCGAGAAGCAGTTTCATCAAATGCCCATTATTTCACAGCAACAGCTCACAGCCTGAAATACACATTTAAGAGGGCATCTTCTACCTTTACCAAGTGCAAGGTAAACCTTGGCACAAAGCCACATCTGACACCTGTGTGTGAAAAATGCATCTGTTGCTGCAGCTAAACCCTACAGGGGTAATGAAAGAAAGGCCACGGACCAGCAACTTCTCTCCCTCAATATGCACATATGGTTTGATGCAGCCACATGTGGAATATTCCAGCCAGGTCAGAGTCACAGGCACTGCATATTTGCAGTGTTGTGTCCAACCTAATTAGCAGTGTCCAACCTAATTAGCACCACCTACCAACAGGGTTAAGTGCTTTGGGCACAGCAACTCTTGCATACAAGTCTACAGGAGAGCACCTGATAGAGCAGCTAAGTCCTGTGCTCTGCTGCATGGTATAGAGGGGCCCTCTGTCACAAGTGTGTTTTCTTCCAAACCTTTGTTTCAAAGGCAATGTTCAACTTTACTTGCTATTTGCCCTTATATTTTCTATATAAATGAATAGAGAAAAATCTTTAGCATACCAAAAAACAAGGTTAAAATAAGTTTAGAACATGCTTGTAATATTTCTAAAAAGAACCCAAACAACAAGAACGGGTAGGTGAAAAGAAATCCCTAGGTCTCCATGCTCAGCTGCCCATGTAAGTGCTGACTCTCTGCTATCTTGTCTCTGGGGTAGCAATTTACAATTCTGTAAGATGTTATTGTAAACTGCTTAGTAGCAATGCTATGTCCATTTGCACAGGCATGAATGATGATCCAAGGTGTGAAGCAACAGCAAATCAGCCTCTGCTATTTATATATGACCTTAGGGAAGTACATCTGCTTGAGGGTACAGCTTTGAGAATTTCTGTTTTCCAAAAAAGATTCTTTTAGCTTCCCTAATAAACTGTATGCCCTCCTCAAATACATGGACACACTCAGCACAGTAACGAAATCCGTAATTCCTATAAGCAATTAAACTGTGCATTACCAACTTGCAGTTTACTGCATCGTGGTAGAAGAAATCTTGTGAGAGCTGAAGGACACTGAGATTGTTTCAGGGAGGGTATTCCATATGTTGAGGGTGACCAAAAGGGCTTCATTAACACAATTACAAGAAAAGCAGATGGACTGGATAAGGAGATGGAGAGGACAGCAGATGACAGGAAAAGACCAGGATTGTGAAGTGTTTTGGTACAACTGAGAACACAGCTGATCTGACAGAGCAGCCGGCTGCTGCTGAGAGGAGGCTCCTTGGGCACCCAGGCAACAAGTGATTAAGATATTAATACATCTAACATTCTTTCAAACACAGACTTCATAGCTTGGCAGCTTCACATCTGGCTCTACAGAGTGAGATAAGCATCAGCACTGGCACAAGGAAAGTCACAGAAACCCAGGATGAGGAAAGAGGAAGGACACACAGAATTACCCCTTCAGCAGAAGCAAGCTATTAGCTTGGCTTAACTGTCATTGAAATCCAGTCATGGCTCAACAGCTAGCAACAGCACCACCTGAATCAGCGTAAGCCATTACTGCCCTGCAGCCACACATCTCACTATCTGTATCTGCCCCTCATCCATCACCCTCAGTGGCACCAGCAGAAGCACTGTTTGACAGACCAGTCCAGAGAAATAAGCAGCTGAAAAAGGTGCCTCTCCTCCCTCCCCAGCATTGCTTTTCAGCCAAATCAAGCTCCTAATCTGGATCACCACATAACAGAGCACAACAATCGTGCCAGCACGCTAGCAAGGATATCAAAGAGACAGGAGTGAATGGCTGGGAGCAGAGACTGTCTTAGGCCAGAACCAGAACAGTTGCTGAAAAAAAATTGTCAAACTATGCTCTCAAAGGGCTAAAGGGCTTTGCAGAGTCAGGCAGATCTGTGGAGGTATGCTGGAGAAGGAAATACAAAAAGGAGCCACAGGCCAGAAAGATAAGTGCAACAGCAATGTTTCAAGGGACCTTTTTGACAGGTCAGGTGTAGGAAAAAAACCAACTGTCACAAGCAGGATGAGAACCAACAAAAGCCTAAAAAAAAAAAAATCTGTCTGTGGTCTGCAGTGCATCTATCAGATAAGAGAAGACTTTGCAAAACAAAAGGAAACAAAATTCATATGCATCAAGATAAATGGGATTGAAAAAAAAAAAAAGAGCAGAGTCAAAGATGGTTATAGATCTGAATGACAGTGAGTAATTGTGTGCCTTCCTGGCAGGATCAAAGTCCTTACCCAGGAAAAAGCAGGGGTCCCTGTACAGGGACTGCAGATGGAATTTCAAGTTGAGATGGTCTCTGAAACATTATACAACAGTTCCTCAACAGGTGGAAGCCTATAATACTGAATTGATTCCTTCGCAGTTTTTAAAATAAGCTTAAAGCCTAACATACCTAAAAGTGTACCTGCACATGATTTTAGAAGTGGCAAGTATTGACAGCATTACCATGGAGAACAAGGACCAAAAGCTCTTCAGATGCTTTGCAAATAATCACATAAGAACACAGAATAATTGAAAGCTGCATCTTTCAGTTGTTACCTTTCTGATGGTAGGACTCAGAAAACTAGACTGCTTCCACTGTAATTTTGCCACTGTCAAAAACTAGAACTACAGCTAAGTGTTTAAGAACTGATTTTGATGAAAAATTATTACATCGGGTTGTAAAGCAAAATCACATTTGTCTATTTCAGTAATGAAATTAAAATCATTCTCACTTTTTGAAGCTATATTGAACTTCTAGAGGTATTTCCATGCAATCTTGTCTCCTTCAGTGCCATCTAGGGGAATTAGCATGAAATACCACAGCTACGCACAGAAAAGATACACAAAAGTACCAGAGCTCACTGAACAGCTCTGTATTTTCCGGAGGTGCTGTTCATACCAGGTAAATTGCAGGTTGTCAGGGATATTGCTATAACAATAATGAAAAACAGAGCCATGATTTTCAATAGCAATAATTCAAATTAGATTTGACATTGTTGCCTGAAGTTTCTGGAAAGCTCCCTATATCATTTCTAAAATAGTTATTTGTGGCTGCAAAATATGTAGTACATTCCAGATTCGTACTGGTACAGCATGGCATAAAGATTTAATAGCTCCCATTTGTGTAATACAGCTATCTGCTGCCCAAGCCAATAAAATATTAGTTGTAATTTTTCCTCTTTCTCCAAGGCATGAATAGTTTGACTGAAGGAGCAAGGCTAACCAGATTTGCAGGTGCTTATGCTCTCAGCAATGCAGGTATTTTAAAAACCTCATCACATCTAACTACACTGTAGTAGGGGTGGATGTGTGGGTGTGGCTGTTTGCATGGAAATGCACACATAAATAAAAGCTTAGTGTAAGTGGTGTCATCTCATTATAATTTTTTTTTTAAAGTCTTCTCGCACATTTAGATTCTAGCTGAATCACAATGAACTCCAATCAATATTTGCATTATGATTCTTAATGCTGTTTCCTGGCTTTTTCCAACTCTAAGGCAGAGCTGTCTGACAAAGGCCCAAGGCTTCCATATAAAAACCCTCTAGAGGTGGTCTCACAAGATGGATTTCTGCAGACAAATGGGTTCTGTTTCTTTTGGTTGTTTATAGCACACAGAAAAGACAAGAAAACACCAGAACACCTCACACAGCATTAGAGAGGGAGAGTATTTTCCTCCTGTTAGTTATCCCAGTAGATACTTACTACAATGGAAAAAAAAAAAACAATTGAAATGTCTCTGAGCACACAGAGTCTTCCCTTTCCCTTCTCCAGGTCTCTGTTCAAATCTCAATGGCTCTTCTGTCAGTGCTCTGCCTCCCATCACTTCTTATATCCCTATGTCTGAAGTTGGGATTTCATTCTGTCTTTTTGTGCTCTACCAATTCTTCTAGTTTGCTCACTGGCCTCCAGATCTATTCTCTGATTTCTCTTAGTTCCAGACTGCTAGCATACGGTCTCTTTAAAGATTACTACAAAATATTTTAAATGTGATAAAGAGATTTTTTTTTTTTTCCCTCCACCTTTGTTCTTAGATCACATTTTCTGTCTGGAAATCCATCTTAAGTTTCCACCCATAGCATATAAAATTTCACAGCAAGTAATGGACATCTAGCAAGTTGTATGCTTTAATTTAACAAACTCACTAATGGGAAATAATTGCCAACCCTATCGTAGGCATTACTATATAGTTCCCTTATGAATAATCAATGAATATTAAAATGTTATTATTACAAAATAAACAAGAGAGTTAGGCAAAGCAGATTACAATAACAAAAAGAGAATCAATAGAAAGCTTACCCCTATCCTGGGCTCACTCACAAAACACCAGCAGAGCAGACCTCCAGGAGAGATCCTTCCCCACTGGCAGCCAGCTCTTAAATAGGTCTAGGAGGGGTGCAGCCAGGCTCCACCCCTTCCTGCAGCACAGGTGAATTGCCTTCAGCTGTGCTCCTCTGCTGACTCATGGCTCGCCTCAGGTGATCCATCAGAGGTTCAGGCCGTGACTCAGCACTTCCCATACACCTTATAAAGTACTACTGAATGCAAAATAGTATTTCTAGATAGTAAGAGCACAGGTGTAAGTGAAAATGATTATCAGTTCAGCTCTTCATTTTTACCTTTAGTTTTGTCCACTGCAACTTCAGTAAGTTTTCCTCAGCAGAGAAATCTCAGGAGAGCGTGTGGCTTTGTAATCCATAGCTGCTTACAGGAGTATAACTGTGGTGAAATAAAAACATAGATTTACTCTACCTTTCCTCCCACTGGCAAGCTTACATAGTCATTAAGCTCTTTTAATAAGTATTTTCTGCCATTCTAAGGGCTACTTGGAACAGTTGTATCTAACACACTTCCACAATCTCAGGTAACTAGGTCAGAAGGTAGATGTGCACTGCTACACCCCCTGGCTCCCTGAAAAGTAATGACAGGTTATCTTGGCATATGCAGATGTGTCCCCCTGCAAGTACTTTCCCTGGCCAGTGTAAAAGACCTTCAGTGCTCTGTTCCAGCAGAACAAACTGCATTCCTCATCAACAGAAGCCGGGGCGTGCAAGTGCTTACTTACTACAAGGACCAATCTACAGACGGTCTTCAGAGGATTTACTGGCCTGACTAGTAAGGTCCCACTGACATTACCCTTCTATGGCAATAACTCTGAGTTTTATCTTTAGCATTGCTGTAATGTTAAGGGTACACTTCTCATATTAAGCTGAATAACGAGTGTCACTATATATTAACCTTAACTGCACAGAACATAATTGAACTCACTGGGGCTGCTGCCCTCTGTGTTTCAGCAGGACTTGACTCCGGAAAAATAATAATTCACTAGTTTATAAAGGCAGAAATAAACTTTATTATACAGCAAGTGCAGGTGCAATACTGTGATTATAGATGCTGGTATGATTCACCTTGAGATTTCAGTTGTATCTTGCCAAAAGAAGCTATTATCAAGCCCCAAATGACTCTAACAACACTACTATCAATGTGGTATTTAGAAGATCCTTCCCTGGTGGGAACAAAAACATCTCTTTTCTTCCAATCTTAAAATTAAATGCACAGTATTAGCACCATCAATGAGGTGTTTAACTTCAAAATTGCCTTTCCTGGTGAGAACGAAAACACTACTTGTTTCCTTTTTTTAAATTAACAGCAGTGTTTTTCTCTCTTTTCTACTAAACACACTTTTTTAATCAACCCGCGACACAGTATGTGTCTTGTTCTCAGAGAGCACTGCGGGTAGACAGCTATGTGTCTGTGTGGGCATGTGCACGACATTCCACGCTCTGGGGCTGGGATCTGGCCTGCTTCCAGCATGACACCGATACTTGGTTGCCTTTGTCCCAAGAGAAAGGCTATGCTGATTCAGAAGGAGCATTAATTAACTACAAATTAAGAGCACAACGTGCCAGAAAGGCACCAGAGCCCAGATAATGCTCACAAAAACTTTTTGTGGCACAGTGACTTCTCCAGCTGTGGATGTGTTCACCCATATGGTCAGAGGGCACAGAAGCATTCTGTTAAGTTGGGCCAAAAAATATTGTTCTAATCAGTTCTTGAGTCACTCTAGTACCAGATAATGTGTCAGGCCTTCTAGCTGTACAGGATCTTCAATACTCCCCAGAAGGATGCCTCTAGAGGGGCCCAGGTCTAACAGGTGAGACCGTATTACCTTACACAAATGGAGTGACCAAGAGCAGACACAAAACTCTAAGCTGTGGAAGGCTATCTCTGACGTTTGGCACCAAGACGCATCTTTTCACCAGCAAGCCTGGAAATACCACTTCTGGAATCCCTCTGAGTGTATGGCATTGTCCCTATCACTCTCTACAGTCTAATTCACCCAAATTGCTACTCTTAAGTGGTAAGTTACCAATTTAGCGTGAACTGGTCCTCAGTAGTTTCACTTGGCAGCTGAGTTGGTTGTGGAGTGTTCAAGGTTGTGCTGCATGCTCTGCTACCTTCACAAGACGACCAGTAATTCAGCTACAGCTATCTGGACCTGTCTGAATTCTTGCCATCCCTGAAGGGCAGCTCTCAAGTCTGGGTCAAGCCCTAGTTATGTTTGTTGGGAAGAGCACTGGTTCCTTGGAGAGCATGACCAGAAAGGCCAGCAGCATGGATTATCTTAGCTGGAGCACACTCTCAGACGACTGTTTGCAAGGGATTCCATTCACCTTTGCCTTTCAGTGTCTGTATCAACTCTGAAGTCAAGAATCGTGGCAGCATGGAGTCAGAGGCATAGAAGACAGATTCACCCCATCTCTAGGTGGAAACAACAGTGTGGCAGTTGCATTCTTCAGATATTTCAGGCTATACTGTCAGATAACCCGCACACAGGACTGACCGACATCTGGATACAGAGGAGTGACACCACACCGGTGCCATTTCTGAACATCCTGACATTGTTTCTGAACAAACCCATTGCACTGAGTCACCCACACCAGACAACTCGCAACTCGCTGCCCTTTCCTCGCTCTTTTTGTCAGGTCCCTGCATGCTCAAGACCGTTTGTTTGCTCTTGGCCACCAGCAATGCACAAGAGAACACTGCGTGGGTTAACCAAGAAAATGAAGGAAACGCACTTCCCTCAGACCATCGGTACTGAGACAAACTGCATTTGTTTTTCTGGCGCTGGTTCTAAAGGCACCACCTCAGCGGACTGAAGCTTAGAGCACTGCTGCAAGGCACTTGTTGCTTTGCCGCACAGAATTCTCCAATTATTTCTGAATAAACTCTAGGCTAAGCTCTTCCAGTGTAAGGACGGCGTGCAGCGCTGCACAGGCAGTTGTGTGAACTCTTTGCAGCCAGCAGCCCCCGCACTTAGCACACCTCATTTATTGAGGCCTTCTCCAAAATGCTGCAACAACTTGCCTGGTCACCACCTCCCAAGGAAGGTGAAAACATAGACAGTGACACCTCTTCTGCTGTGAAAAGAGGAAAGAAGAGGGAGAAACGCCACTCTGACAAACTCAAGAGCCGAGGGCTGCAGACAAAGAGCTCTCCAGAAGCACAAACTCCTGGCAGCAGGAACCTGCTTGAATGCATCCATCCTTTCAATTAAAAAGCCCAGCGCAACGAAACAAGCAGGACTAAAGCGAAAAACGAAGCAAGAGCGCTCCCAAGAGGACGGATGGAGCAGGAGCCCCGCCCTTCGCGGCTCCCCTCACAGCCCCGCCCGCGCGGCGCCGCAGCCGTTAGAGCCGTTGGGGCGGGGCCGCCCCTCGCGCCGCAACGCAGCCTGGGGCGGGCGGCGCGCGCCGGCTGTGAGGTCATCGCGCGCGGCCGGAAGGAGCGAGCGGTCGCTGAGCCGTTGTTCCGCCGCGGGGCCTGGCGAGGCGAGCGGGCGGGGCGGAGCGGGCCCCGCGCGGGCGGAAAGAGAGGCCATGGTGAACAAGACGGCGGCCGAGCCCCTGGGGAGGACGGAGGAAGAGGTGGCTTGGGCGGAGGCGCTGCGCGGGGCCTGCGAGCCCGAGCACCACTGGCGGTACCGGCGCGAGTTCCTGCTGCGCAATGTGGGCGAGCCGCCGGCGGCGGGCAGCGCCGAGCTGCGGCGCCTCGTCTCCCTCTCCATGGTGTGGGCCAACCACGTCTTCCTGGGCTGCCGGTGAGTTGCGCGGCGGGCGGCGGGCGAGTGCGGGCGGCCGGCTGGCGGCTGGCTGGCGGCTGACGGCGCTTCTCCCCTCCCCCTCCTGTCCGCCCCCCCTCCCGTCCCGCTCTCGCCCCTGCAGGTACCCGCCTCAGGTCACGGAGAAGGCGCTGGAAATGGCCGAAGGCATCCAAGTGACCGGCGCGCCCGTCCGCACCACGAGAGACGAACTGGTTGCCAAGGTGAAGAAAAGAGGCATATCAAGTAGCAATGGTTAGCAGATCATAGCTGTGACAATACATAGGAGTCTAGAACATGCTTGTGTTGAATGTGCTAGCTTTGCCTCGGGTCGAGAAAGTAACGGGACAACTGACTTTTAAAACTCCTCCTTAATTTTTTCCCCTCTCTTTGTTTTTGCTCGTTGTTGCCTTTAAAACAGACGTGATGCACCTACATCCTGCTGGCAATATCGAGCTCTTTCGATGGCAGTAATGCTCCTGAACTTTTTCAGCTGCTGCCAACTCCTTTAACGTGATGTAGGTGGTTGTGCTGTAGCTTACGTGTGTTCCTGTCTGCCTAGTGCTGAAAGCAAAGTAACCTTTTGGCTTTGTAAGAAACTCAGTCTTTTGCTTCTTAAAAGAAATCCTAAAGTGGTATTTTAAATATGTGCTCATGATATTACTGGACACTTATTTTTAAGGTCAGATAATCTGTTAAATCTACTTTTGTCATTTTTGTTTTGGCCTTCGAGAGTACAAATACATGCGGACCTTCAGATCGCAAAACAAAAACCAAAGTCTAGCATATAGTCATTATTTTGTTTTGTTTTGTTGTTTTTTTTTTTTTTTTTTTCAAACAAATGTTAAAATGTTTTGAAATGCTAGGTTGCATTTCCAATTTTTGTGTAAAAAAAAATACTAAAATATTCTGAAATAATAGACTTATGTTTGAAATTGCAATTCAAGGCATATTCCCAATATACACTTTTAATATTTAGAGGGATAACTGCTGGGGTTTTTAGAAAATAAGATAAATTGCTTCACAGTGCAAAAACCCAAAGAGAGTAACATGCCTTCCTTGTTTTGCAGAAGGGATAGAGGAGCCCGCCAAGAAGCGAGCTGTTGAAAAATGCAAAGATTCTAAAGACACTGGACAAGATTTGAAAACAACCAAGTCAGAAGTTCCTATGGAAACAGAGAGCCCGTTGCCCAAAAAGCAGGAAAAAGATACTAGCAAAGATTCAGAAAGCTCCCTGTCAACTTGCAGTTCAAATCAAGAAGCGTCCAACACATCAACCACAAAAGCAGAAGAAAAGCCTGCTGATGCTGAACATAGCGTTGAGCAAAGCCCAGCTCCGTCTTCATCAGAAAAAGAAGAAGGAGAGAATCCACCTAAGGAAGGCAAGTGTGAAAATGTGCCATCACCTGAAAAAACTATGTTAGGTTCAGGGTCACCAACTGCTGCCCCACAGGTGGCAGCGGTGCCACCGGCTGTCACCACTAACACCCTGCAGGCACCAGCTGCCACCAACAGCACCCCTCAGGCAGCGGTGCCTCCAGCTGCCGCCACTAGCGCCCCACAGGCAGCAGAGGTGCCTCCAGCTGCCGCCACTAGCGCCCCGCAGGCGGCAGAGGTGCCACCAGCTGCCACAAACAACACCTCGCAGGCGGCAGTGGTGCCAGTGACCCCTACCAAGAGCATCCCACAGGTGGCATCAGTGCCACCAGCTGCTGCCAAGAGCGCCCTGCAGGCGGCCGCAGTGCCAGTGACCACTACCAAGAGCACAACACAAACGAGTGCTGTATTGCTGTCTTCCAAAACCCAAGTGAGCGGTCTACCATCTGTGTCCAAGAGCGGCGCTCAGGCGGGCCCCTCCCTGCTGCTGGCCCCCAAAGGCAGCACTCCGACAGGCACATCACTGCTGCTGGCGCCCAAGAGCGGCACCCAGGTGGGCGCCTCGCTGCTGCTGGCCTCTAAGGGCACTGCCAAAGCGGGTTCCTCGCTCCTAGCCTCCAAGAGCAGCGCGGAGGTGGCTGCCTCGTTGCTGGCTGCACGGAGCGGCACGCAGCAGGGTGCCTCACTGCTGGCCTCCAAGAGCAGTGCTCAGGCGGCAGCATCGCTGCTGGCCGCTCGCAGTGGTGCACAGCAAGGTCCTTCCCGCAGCGGGGCTCAGGCCACCAGGAGTTCACAGCTGGCTTCCAAGAGCGGTTCGCAGGCCAGCGAAGGCCCTGCTAAAGCTTTGTGCAAACCGTTAACCAGTGAAGATGCAAAGGAAAGACAGCCTTTTTTCAACAGACTGTATAAGGCTGTAGCATGGAAACTGGTTGCTGTGGGAGGCTTCAGTCCTAATGTAAATCACGCGGAACTTCTTAACTCATCTATCCAGTCTGTAAAAGCTACGTTAGATGTTGCTTTCGTTCCCCTGAAGGAACTTGCAGACTTACCTCAAAATAAGAGCTCTCTAGAAAATATAGTTTGTGAACTGAGGTGCAAGTCTGTGTATTTGGGTACTGGCTGTGGTAAAAACATGGAAAACGCCAAAGCAGTTGCTTCAAGAGAAGCTTTGAAATTGTTCCTCAAGAAGAAGGTTATTGTGAAGATCTGTAAAAGGAAGTACAAAGGTAGTGAAATTGAAGATTTGGTACTTCTGGATGAAGAATCAAAACCCTCAAATTTACCTCCAGCTTTATTAAATCCTCGGGAGATCATATAGGGGGAGAATCGCTGTTTGTACTGTGTATAGTATTTCGACACGAGGACTGAAGGTTAATTTTGTACTTTAAAATGTAGGCTTCCAAATATTTTGTATTTCTTTCTCAGTTTTGCAAGACAACTCTATTTCTTTCACTTGGTAGCAATTGTATGAAACTTGTTAGAGATGACAAGTGTGGATTTAAAGGTATGCCTTAATACGTGGCACACTAGTGTGCTGTTTTATTTGAAAAATAGTCTACCTACTTCTATTTTTAATTAACTGGTTAAGGTACAACTTGCTGATTAAAACCTGACAATTTTGTAATTACTACGATATGGTGGCAGTGTGCTGAGTTGTCTGCCATGTCTTTTTTAGCCACATAGGAGCGTGTATGTAGGGACCATAATACTTGAATGATTGAAAGTTGTTTAGAAACTTCAGTCGAGAAGTTGAGTCATCCATTTCAGATGTGTTGTTCCTAGTGTTCACTGTTGCTGTTATTAGAAAAGAGCTGGTTGACTATTTCTATGAGACCTTGTAAAATTTACAATATAAATGACACCCTGATCTGATTTAATGTTGCACTAGCAGTGTAGATCCCATTTAACATTACATTAGCAAATAACCAATTAGCAGTTGAGTCACAGCTACTTCAGCCACTAAAATTCTGTAAGTAGACCTAATTTATATTGTGAAAAATCCTTTGCAGTTTTTTCAAATAAACATGGATTTCTATACTAAGCATATTTGACTGCTACTGAAACAATAAAATCTCCGGGACGTGTGTTTATAGTACTTTCTTATAGCTGTTAATTATTCCAGCCATTTCATTACCTGTGTGATACCTTCAGAGAAGCTTTACTTTGAGCAGTATCAAGGTGCAGCCCTGCTACATTTGTTTTCTTGGGATGCATAATTTCAATACTGTACCACTGAGTGGCCCTATACAGTAATTGCTTGGGCTTTTCTAACCCCCACTAAGGGGTAGATGTGCAAAAACAAGCTGCTGCTGTCTTCCAGAGGAAGGAGTGTCAAGTGCTTGCACTGAGCCCGTTGCTGCTACTTTCTACGTGATGCTCACAATGGTTTGAAGCAAAGCAGGAGATTTATGTTATTTTCATTGTTCTGGAAATACCTGCACAAATCACATGTTCTAACTTATTGCTTAATGACGTCTAATTGTGAAAGTATTATGTCTTTAGTGTTGTTTTGGATTAGTCTTGTCTAATTACAGTAGTTAGTACCACTTAATGGTGACCTGGCACTGATTGACAGTTCTGCTGATTGAGTACTTCGGGATCAAGTAGGGATTCCTGGGATCTCAGCAGTAAACACCTCCACTTAAATACTTTGAGTCGTTTAGTGACTAAACCACAGCAGCACTGTTGTGCTGTATGGAAGTGGCGCTGAGTAGCAGCGGCTGCCCAGTCTCCAGAAGCAGATGCGTGCTTCTGGCTGGCCAGCTCAGCCCTGCTTCCAGCTGGGCCCTGTGCTGCTGGGCCCTTGGCCTGCCTTACCTTGAGCTGTTCTCGGGAGTTCCTCACACGTGTTTCTGGAGCATGACCCACAGTTCGGACCGCAACATGTTACACTGCTTCCTGCACGGTGTGATAGACTTGGTCCTTGCTTCTGGCGCTGGGAGTTCAGGGGCCGCGGTAGCTGTGCCAGGAAGCCTTGCCTGGCTGGAGATGCCGAGCAGTTGAGGGGCGTTGAGCGGCTAAGGAGCGTCCCGCGCCCTCTGGTCTTCCGTGAGCTCTGGCTGCAGATGGCGGCGTGTTATGGGAAAGCCCTCATTTCTCATCCGCAGAGCGAAGCCGACCTCGAAGGGGCGATCTGGTGCCTGCAGAGCACGGCGGTGCTCGACGACACCGAGGAGCCTGGGGCTACTCTTACAGAAAGTCTGCAAGTTCATGGCTGGTATTTTTATTGCACGTTCTGCGCGGGATGTGGCCAAACGCGTAGGTTATAACACGAGCAGACGGGTAGTAAGGGTGAGAATTACTCAGCGCTGAGTGACGAACGCAAAACAAACGCCGGCAGCGGCACGGCGCACCCGCACACACCGCCTACGGTGGGCTGCGCACGCGCCGTCCGATGGGGGCGGCACCGCGGCGCGCTGGTTTGCATGAAGTACCCACGGGGCGCCGCGCGGCAGAGCTTCGATCGCATTGCCTGGCTGCGGCTGGCCGGCTGCGGGATGCTGCTCTGAATCGCGGCTGAGTGGATTCCAGCCGTTGGTGCACGGTTTTCTGGAGCCGGCAGACGGGACAAACAGGGCGGCGAACGTTATTCACCATAAGCTGCCAGAACTCTCATCTATGGAGAGATAAAAGACGGCTGTGAAGAGCTTCGGGGTGGGGTGTTCTGAAGACCTGCTCTCTAGGCCACGTACGGAGGACGCTTGTTCCTCGAGGGCCGCGTGCCCGCCTAGGGGAAAGTCCCCGGACCGGGGGCAGAGAGTGCCGCGCGCCGCCGGCGCCCGCCGCGCCCCGCAGCCCACGCACGCCGCTGAGACGCTCTCGGGCCGAGCGGGTGAGCGCGGGGCGGGCTTTCGTCACGGCCACAGACACGCAGGTAGTGCGAAGGCGAGTCCCGCCAGCCGGGGCCGCAGCACCAACAGAACGGGGCTCACTCTCAGGGCATCCCCTTTTGGTGAGCCCTCCCTTATTCGCACCGACCGCTCCTCCGCGAAGAGCCGACAGCGACTGCCCAGCCGCGCGGGGCTGCTGCCGGAGCTGTGGGCTGCTCCGTGCTCCTGTGGCAGCGGTGGAGCCTCCCGCCGCATGGGAACAACGGCTGCCACCGTACTGCTTGAAATACTCAAGGCGTCCCGCTCTCTTTTCCCGGAGCTCTCCATGTGATCGAGTAGAAAAACAGATCTAAAATTCTATTTATGTCATCTAAGCACGTCGTTCGAAAACGCTATCAGAAAACTCACCACCAAAGAAACAACTGAACGAAGGCACGGCTCCATAGAGCTGTTTGTTGTTGAGAAACTGTAACGAAATCCCAGCGTTCTCGTCCCGCTCGCTAACAAGGATGCTTCCAAAGCTCTGTGCAGCCGGCACCTGCGGAGCCGTCAGCCCTCTGCAGCAGGAGGAGCCTGCACGGACAAGATGAAGCTGTGCACAGAGTCGTGGGTACCTTTGGTCTTGGGAGCCTACAGCTTGTGCTCCGGGATGGTAACAACTGTGATTTGGCTGGACCTGAGTCACTGAGTGAGGGCGAGTGAGGGTCAAGCCAGGACGTGATGATACAGAGGTGGCCCAAGCAGAGCACCGTCAGCACTCAGCATTCAGACCTACAGCATTTGGGGAGCCATGGCAGAGGGTTTCAGGTGCATTTAGGACACGCTCGCATAAACGTTCTGAGAAAACCAAGTGTTATGTCAATAGTGGGCAATGTTTTCAAGGATATGGAAGGATAATTCGAAAATGGCAGTTGATCATTTCTGAGCTTGGCTGTACTTAGCTAAGGCACTAGGAGACACCACCAGTCACGTATTTTCTTCCTCCAGTAGCATTTCTGCAAATAAAAACAAATGGACAGCTGTAACATCAGAAGCCATGCACTCCGAGGTCTGAGTGGTGGTGAAGCAACATTAGGCCCAAGCAGACTGCAGAACTGTCTGTTTTAAATGCTGTTGTCAGAGATGAATTCACACTGGGCAAAAGATGCTTTGCTCCTACTAGGAAAGCAGACCCGACATTTACCAGGCATTCTAGACTTTTACTGCAGGCAAATGGTATGCACAGAGATGCTGCCCTTGTTTTGACAACAGTCTTCTAACCCAAATCCTTACTGAGTCTGTAACAAATGTCATACTCATAACTGGTAACTATAGGCATCTAATTACCCCATTTCCGTATACGGAATGGAATTCATTTTGCAGACATCTGTGACAATAGACCTGTGCTCCCCTTACAGTCAGTGGAGACATTTTTAGGGCAAGGCGTGTTTACAGTGGATTACTGCCACCTTTATTTCCTGATGTGGAAAGGAAAACATCCACATACATGACAGTATTATGAATTCTTTAAGCCAGGCTTTCATCAGGTGATTGGTGTTGTTCCAAATGCATGAACTCAATTATTTTACGGTTTTATTCACTGTCTTTTAAAATGCTTTTCATAGCATAGTAGTAATTAACTATGGTACTAGGTGATACATCAGCATAGAGTAACCTTGTATGTTGAGAAATTCTTGAATGCATCTTGGTAATTAACTCTTAAAACTCTTAATTAATAGCCTAAATGAAACTATCTGATAAGCTATTCAAACTTCCAGCAGGTGCTCTGGGTGCTCTCATTTCACAAACTTAATGATAGAGGTGTGTATGTTTGATCCTCACAAGAAATAACAATGTGATTTTCACATGCTGTGTGGCAGAAATCAGTATGGGCCCTAAAATGTAGCTTGTGTAAGAACACATTAAAAAATCATTTGCTTATCCTTGGCAGTAAGGGCTCTGCTCTTTTCCATCAGTCAACCAGATTCTCCTGTTGACTTGAAGGGAGGAGGATCAAGCTTCAGGACTCAAGAAGATAACATGATTGTGACATATTTCCATGAGACTAATTCATTACCATTCCTCACCTAAACTTCAGCTGCATACTTTCCAAGACATTTGGGATGGTCACACACTCTGTAAATCCATCAACTGTTTATGTTTTAAAACAGTAAATAAGGTGGAAGAGTCATAGAATCACAGAATGGCCTGGGTTGAAAAGGACCTCAATGATCATCTATTTTCAACCCCCCTGCTATGTGCAGGGTCGCCAACCACCAGACCAGGCTGCCCAGAGCCACATCCAGCCTGGCCTTGAATGCCTCCAGAGTTGGGGCATCCACAACCTCCTTGGGCAACCTGTTGCTGAGTCACTGTGTGAAAGCTGTTTCTAGGGAAGGAAAAAAAAGAGACATGTTAGTTCAGCTATGGCTGGACACATCTATGTTCTGTATGATGGAGGAAGTACCCCTCTCAGAGAAGCAAAAGCTCCTGTTTCACATGGACTTGGGTGTCAGCCAGAACAATCAATCAGTGAGGACTCAGCAAGCTGGGGTCAGACTCCTGCCCTTGCAGGACACTTCCTGACCCTCCTGAGCTCCAAGTGTTTTTAAGAGATGTACTGGTTAGGATATCACATATAGTCAATAATGATCCATCAGCTTAGAAGGAGCACAATATCATCGTTTGAGCATTTGCACTAAATGCTAGGTGTGTAACTGCAATCCCTTATTAGACTCGTCTTCATCAGCAATGCTGCATTTCCTTATTGTTTTCATAGGCTGAAATGCTTCCTAGGCTTTTCAGTGGAAGGATGAACAGCCACCAAAAGAACAGATGAAGCCGGGTCACGGGCTATCAGGCTGCAGCACAGTCTGTAATTGACGCCGAATTTTTAATTAGCATATTTTGCTTTACTTCTCTGCTGCGTAGCAAGAATCTGTTTCTCAGCTTTATTTCCTCACGATAGAGCAGAACGCTGCAGCCATTCACACTCATTACTACCCTTCATTTTCCGAATCTGTGAAAGCTCTGCCTACAACCTTGTTTACACTCCTTTTCACGCACTCGCCAACACGCTGCTAACTCGGGCAAAGACGTCTGCGGACAGCCATTACTCAACGCCTCAGATGCGGATTCCGAAAGCCGCCGTCCCAGGACAGCCCGTTAGCGCGAGCCGAAAGCCAAGGATGTGCTCAGAGACTTTCCCGAAGCGGGTGCAGAAGAACAAACGCCGCCGCACCCGCGGAGGATCCCGCGCCTCAGCGCCCCCACAACCGCCGCCCGCCCACGCGCGGCGCTACCGGGGCACCTGGGGAGGGGCGGGGCGAGCCACTGCCTCATAACCGTCCCTCCGCCCGCCGCCGTGGGGCCGCGCGGTGCCGAGAGCTGCCCGGTAGGTACCTCCGTCGGGGAGCGACCCCGCGCTGCTCCCGGCGGAGTCGGCGCTCAGCCGTCGACAGAGCGGGAGGAGAAAAGGAGAGCGCGTGGGCCTTTAAGAGAGGTCCCGCCCCTGAAGCGTGTCCCGCCCCCTCCCGCCAGCCGGACCAATAGGAGCGCACGAGAGAGGAAGGCGGGAGAATGCGAACCCCTCGCAGCGCCTCTAGCCGCGCCTTATAAGGGCAGGGCCTCGCGCATGCGCGTAGCTAGGCGACCAGGGGCGGGGGCTCCAAGTGGGTTTTGCTTCGGCGGCGGCGGCTGCCGTTCCGCAGGGGCGGGAAGGGGTGCGGGACCCCGCGGCGGGGCAGGCCGGCCCGGGCCGGCCCGGCGGCGCACTCACCCGGCGGCCCGGAGCGGTCCGGCTGCCGGCGGGCACAGGGGCGGCGGCAGAAGGTGGAGGAGCGGGGACCGGAGATCGGAGCGGGGCCGAGCGGGGGCTGTCCCGTGAGCCGGTGCCGGCAGTGGATGTGCGGCTGGCGCGAGGGGATGATGCTGGCGGGGCCGCAGCTGGTGGCGGGGCCGGCGGCGCCGGGCGGGGAGCGGGCCCGGCTGCTCTCGCTCTACGTGCAGGACTACCTGGAGTGCGTGGAGTCGCTGCCGCTGGACATCCAGCGCAACGTGTCGCTGCTGCGGGAGGTGGACACCCGGTGCCAAGGTGGGCTCCGGGACTCGGCCTCCGTCGCGGGGCAGCGGGAGGGGAGGGAGGGACCGGAGGGCAGGGCGGCGCGGGGGGAGCGGCCGCCCGCCGCACATGCGCTCGGCGCGGGGAGCGGGGCTCCGGGCTGCGGCCCCTCGCCGGGCCCGCTCGGGGGGCGGCGGCGTCGCCGGGGCGCCGCGTTCGGCGTCCGCCGGGGAGGAGCCCCGCCCCTCGCGGAGCGGGGAGCCGGAGCCGCGGAGCTTCCGCGCCCGGCGTTAGGCCCCGGCCTCCCTTCTCGGCGTAAAACCAAGAGGGGGGTGGAAGGGGAAGCGTCGGACGCGGCCCCGCGGAGGAGGCGGGGGTGCAGCTTGCGAGCACGAGGTGCGGAGCTGCGGCGCGGTCCGCCGCTCGCGGCCCGCCTCGGCACCCTGCGTTGGTCGAACCGCTCCAACCGCAGCGCTCAGCCTTAGCGCGGCCTCCGCTCCCTGCTCGTGCGTCCGCGGCCCGGGGGGTGCGGGGCCGCTACGAGCCCTTGTCCAACGCCCCGCGCCGGGCGCTGCGGGTGCCGTGCCCGTCGGGGCACGCGAGGCCGTCAGGCGGGAGTCGGCCGCGACTGCGGGCAGGGACACCGTTGCTTCCTAAACGCCTGCTCTGTAGGGGCTGCGCTCCCTCCACCTCGTGCCGTCGGGCTGCACAGCCGTGGGGTTTGTATTTCCAGTTACTGCCGTGCTGCCCCACTGCAAGTATCCACCGTCGCTGAAACGTGCCGCAGAGGCTGCGCGGCGCCGAGCCGCTGACAGGGCGGGTGGGAGCTTGTCCCAGTGAGGCAGGAGCGTGGGCTGCACTGCCCGGGCCCCGGGATCCCCTTAAAGTACCCTCGTGTGGTCTGGGTCAGCGTAAATAGCAGAGATGGTGCTTGCAGGAGGGAGCTTGTAAAGCTGCATCCGTGCTGAGGAAGTTGGAACCCTTTTAGTTTTTTCTCTGCTTCACTAAACTTGAGTAGATTAACTGTAATGGACACTTGGTCCTGGTTTGTTATTTTTAGCCTTTTTTGTAAACAGAGGCTTTAAAGCTGTCTAGCTGGACACAGGTGCCTCCTCCAATTAATAAGGGATTAATAAGGAAGTACTTGAGTGAAGTTGTATCTCTGCGGGTACAAAATTTTTCCTCCATCTGCCAGTTAGAAACTTGGCTACCCTCTGGAGAATGGGAGGGTGTTTCACCTGCTGGTGGTGCATTTAAGGTGTTTGGTGTATATCTATCAGCTGCATCCAGGGAGTGACCGATCCAAAAGGTGTCAGTAATGCAGAGGGAATTTTTTTCTCTGTCATTGTGAAAAAGCAGTGAGTGCCCATGGGTTCTCCCAGGCAGGGCATTCCATGTGCGGGACGTCTGCAGCTACGCTTACAGTGTGCTTTATGCCTTGCAGAGGGCTGGACAGGAGATAATGTGGCAGCAGAATATTGTCCTCTGATAATGTCTTTCTAGTTCTTCAGACTGCAGAGTGCCTTACTTGGCACTTTTCAGGAGCAAAATTTTTTCCCTGTCAAGGCAGCAGATGCAGCTGAAGCTGTAGGCAAACAAAGCATGGGTTTTCAGTGACAGCTGGAGAACTGGCATTGAGGGAAAAATAGGCTGTGTGAGTTATTAGATGGGCAGAGCACTGACTTTGTCTTCCTCCGGTGAAGATCTGGAGTAGAACAAAGTGCTGTTGGTTTCTGTTTCCATGCAGGTTTCAGAATTTATAGTAAAAAGCGGCGGTTCCCTCTTAAGCTGCTGTTTCAAGATGTCAGCAGGAAAAGAAATCACTGTGAACAACGTTGAGATAATAACTATGGCTTCCATTTAGTGCGAGCTCGAATCATTCCCAAACTGTACAAAGCAGACAATTACTTAAAAATGAAAGGCTGTTTGTAAAACAGAGGTTTGCAGAAAGAGAAACTGTTCTGCGTACGTGGCTGTGGAAGTAGTTCATAAATTCACTTACCCGTTACAAATCTGTAAGTTATTTCTGCAGGAATCGGTACTGTATCTAGCACCCCATCACATCTTGCTGTCAGCTCTACTGATTTAGTTCCTTCTGCTTCAGCAGTTCCTCCGTCTTTCCTATGTAGATCTAGTGTCACTTTTGGTCTGGAAAATATTGTTTTAAAATCCATCAAAATGGCAAATGTGGAGAACAGAAAAAGGCAGACCTGTAAGGTATTTGTTAGCCTCATATTTGGGTTCATTCAACATGCTTTGAAGGCCTAAGTTCTGTGATTTATGTGGCATGCAAAAAAAAAAAAAAAAAAGGCAAAAAGCCTGGGAGTGGAACCGTGAAGCGCTTGCTACCAGCAGCTTGAAAACATCCTGTGATGCATTAAGCTGCAGGTCACCTATTCTGAAAAGTTCTGCCTCACACAACTTGCTGTAACTTCTTCATACAGTGAGCACCACTTGCAGTGGTTTAAGTTGTTTTAAATCCTGACTCTACATCTGCTAATGTGTCACTTCCACTGTCGTACTTAGTTACAACAAAGAGCTGTTGAAAAGGTAATGCCAAACCTTCACGTGTGTAAGGAGGAGGCAGAGGACCTTCATACCCTAATTCTGCAGTGTAATATGATGGCTACATGAATTACGTGTGATTATAGTGAATTCTAAACTTCTTTCTATGGTACGATAAGCTTTGGTTTCTAGGCCAGGGCTTTGTAGCTACCCTAATAAGGAATCTCAGCAAAAATTCCTGCTTTGTCAGATGCTGAGTCAGTATTTGGACTAACTTCACTTTGGCAGCACTGGTCACCTTTCTGGTCTTACCCTTTCCTTTTCCAGCAGTCAAAATTATCTTGCTTTTTGTTGAGAAGTTGAGAAACTTTTCATGCAACAGATTACCACCTTAAACACTGAAGTGGTGCTCAGGTGTAACTTGAATAAAACACCTGATGAAGCCCACTAATTAAAACTCATACTATTTCTCAACGGTTTGTACGTGCTCAAGAAAATACAGGAATGTACCTTCTATCTCGTGTAATTATTTGTATTACGTTTACTTTGCAGAAGCTTTAAAAGAAATAGACGATGTCTATGAGAAATACAAGTCCGAGAGCGATCCTGTTCAGAAGAAACGCTTGCAGCAGCATCTCCAGCGTGCTTTAATCAACAGTCAAGAACTGGGAGATGAAAAAATTCAAATAGTTACTCAGATGCTGGAACTGGTAGAGAATAGAGCCCGACAGATGGAAACACACTCTCAGTGTTTTCAAGATCTGTCTGAAAACGACAAGCCTCTAGAAAAGGCAAAGATGGAATCCTGCCAGCCAGAGAGATCTTCACGTAGACCTCGTCGGCAGCGCACCAGTGAGAGCCGCGACCTGTGCCATATAGCAAACGGCATCGATGACTGCGACGATCAGCCGCCTAAGGAGAAAAGATCGAAATCTTCCAAGAAGAAAAAACGCTCCAAAGCCAAACAGGAGAGGGAGGTTTCACCCGTAGAATTTGCAATTGATCCCAATGAACCCACTTACTGCTTATGCAACCAAGTGTCCTACGGCGAAATGATAGGATGTGATAATGAACAGTGTCCTATCGAGTGGTTCCACTTCTCGTGTGTCGGACTCACCTACAAACCTAAGGGGAAATGGTATTGCCCCAAGTGCAGAGGAGATAACGAGAAAACTATGGACAAATGTACTGACAAATCAAAAAAGGATAGAAGATCGAGGTAGTGAATGCAATTCGTGTTTTAAAGAGTTGCTCCTTTTATATTGAAATGTTTAATTTCCAGAGAATGCTGTTTTAGGAGATGCATAAGACTATGCAATAATTTTTAATCTGTAATATTAATGGAGTATTAAAAGCTGTTATACCTTCTGTGATCTTTAACTTTCTGCACTGAGTAACCAAATAGTTGAAACAGGGTGGCTTCAGACCTTCACAGAAGACGTTACAAGCATACGGCGCTTGATTGCAATTTGACCCCAGTAGTATTTTAAAAACGACGACTTGTGAATCTGGAAATAATGGTGGTGGGAGAGATACTGGAGAACTTCTTTCCACGCTAGGGAGAAGGCAGTGAAATGCCTCACCTAACTACTGTCATCTTAACAATTGCATTTGTTCTTCATCCCATGTCTTAAGTTTCCGGTTTTTGTGTTACCATCACGCGTTTAGGAATAGGGGTTTTTAATTCGGCTGTAACTGTAGAAGTCTTCCGAGCTAAAAGCAGACCTCTTCAGTGACTCTCGTATGACCAGTATGTTATTTCAAGAAAGAAAATACCACTAACTTAAGCTTTTTTTTTGGTTGATATTAAACTATTGTCTTTGTGACTTTACACTTTGGAGTCAATTTCTGAACTTGACAGACTTGTGGTTTGTGTAAGCAGTATTGGATATTCACAGGGGGTTTTGTTGGGGTTCTCTAGGTCTTTATTAAGGTTTTTTTTTTTTTTATTTTTGCCACCGTCTATAGAAGCCCAGAAGTGGCAGAAGGATCCCTTGAGAGGGGATGTAGACATCTCAGGGAACAGCAATTGCAAATGTGACAAGACTTTCATCATAATCTCTCAAGAGCTGAAATAAGTTTGATTTTTCTCTGGGACATTAGCTTTGCTTTTTCTTCAGTGGTATTTTTTGGTGTGTGACCACACCCAGATTTAGGCACAGCACCACAGTTCTCGGACTTCAGCAACTATCTAAAAAGCCGGAAAGTAAATACAAAAATAATTAAAAGAACAAATATAAGCATGATGGGAATAAAGCAAGTAAACAAATCCCAGCAGGTTTCTTGCAGGCTTAGTAATAGTATTGTCCTGAAGTATAATGGTAGTGTCTAAACTTGGCTAGTAGTAAAAAAAAAAAAATATTTTTTTCACCTCTACCTCACAGCAGAACTGGAAAAAATAAAAATGATGGAAGCAGCTGCTTCTGTTCCTTTGCAATAGGAGACACTAATAGAGAAGAAAGACATAAATGGTGTACTGAAGCTTACACTTAGAGTTATTGCTCAGCAGTGTTCTTCTGGAGAGACTGCCTGTGCCCAGGTGGTCTTGGCAAGGAAATTAGAGATCACCTGCACACCTGCTGCAGGTGGGCTGCAAGTGCTCTTAAGGCCTCTGTTTTTTTTGATGCTAAGGTGATCTGTGAGGGCACAGGGGAAGAAGAGAGATCACCTCTCAAGCCTGACTGGAAAGCAGTTATGCTGAGTTGAGAACAGCCTGGAAGATAGAGGACCAGAAGCAAGCCACAATGGAATCCCATCAGAACTCACTCCTGCATCTCCACTAGAGGGCTGTCCCAGCTGGGGCTGGAGGGCTGGGTGTGCTGCACTTAGTGCTTCTTGGCCACATGGTATCAATCAGTGTGCACATCTCCAACTACTACAGCTACATGAAATACTGAGCATATTTCCACAATTAGAATCTGATTCCTTAACAGGACTTAGCATTTGCAAGTAATATTAGGTAACTGTCAACGGTTTATGGGCTGGTCCGGCCCAGTTCCGTGACCGGCAGGGCGGAGGGATCTGCGGATCCGCGCCTCTGGGAAAGGGGAAGCAGGGGACCCCAAAATACTTGAAAACAACAGCACTAATCTGAGGTGGAACAAATGATTTTACTAAATATAGTATTAGTAAAATACAATGAGAGAGAGAGAGAGAATCTGTTTGAATTGTATAGACCTCACCACAATGCTGGGGTGAGAAGTGCAGTCCAGTTGAGTGACTGAAGTACAGACGGCAAAGTGCAGATGGCGAAGCGCAGGCAGCGAAGCGCAGATAGCGAAGCGCAGACAGCGAAGCGCAGGCGAAGAAGAAGGATCAGGTGACCTTGCATGGAGTTATATCCCCTTGCTGACCGCAAAGCCTCCTGGGGAAATGCAGTTCTTCTCCGTCGGACGAACATTCGGCAGATATCAAACCCCACCCCCAGTGCATTACATGATGTTATGGTGTGGAATACTGATGACCAAAAATCATAAAACCATGACATTCCACCCCTTATTCTACATCACTACATCATGCTTAACACATGGGATTACAGACTGCACTCCCCCAACATCAAATTCCCTTGTGGTACACACTGAACATCCCCGTTTTTCTGCATCACCCACCAGGTGGACCCAGGTCCCTGGGCAAAGACAGTTCCGCGAAGAGGTTTGCCCTTCCCAGAAGCAGGAAAAACCCAAACTGCTTTTCCTAACATGTTCTTTACATGTACTACAGGGACCTTATCTCCCTCTACAATATGTAGGGAGCTGGATTGGGTAGGACCATCTCGACTGATTGATCCTCTGGTGTTAACCAGCCAGGTGGCTTCTGCCAAATGCTTCTCCCAGTGTTTAAATGTTCCGCCACCCATTGCTTTCAACATGGTTTTTAACAACCCGTTGTAGCGTTCGATCTTACCAGAGGCTGGTGCATGATAGGGGATATGATAAATCCACTCGATGCCATGTTCTCTGGCCCAAGTATCCACAAGTGAATTTTTAAAATGAGTCCCATTATCTGACTCAATTCTTTCCGGGGTGCCATGTCGCCACAGGATTTGCCTCTCCAGACCTAATATGGTGTTTCGGGCGGTAGCATGGGGTACTGCATATGTTTCGAGCCACCCGGTTGTTGCCTCCACCATGGTGAGCACATAATGCTTACCATTGCGAGATCGTGGCAAAGTGATATAATCAACCTGCCATGCCTCCCCATATTTGTACTTTTGCCATCGCCCTTCCTCCCAGAGAGGTTTCATCCTCTTAGCTTGTTTAATTGTGGCGCATGTATCACAGTCATGAATGATTTGTACAATGGCATCCATAGTTAAGTCCACCCCTCGGTCTCTGGCCCATTTGTATGTTGCGTCTCTCCCTTGATGACCTGAGGTCTCATGGGCCCACCGAGCTAAAAATAACTCACCCTTGTTCTGCCAGTCCAGGTCTATTTGAGCCACCTCAATTCTGGCAGCTTGGTCTACCTGATGGTTATTTCGCTGATCTTCTGTAGCTCTACTCTTGGGCACATGAGCATCTACATGACGCACCTTTATAACCATATTTTTTGTTCGGGTAGCAATATCTTTCCATAGGTCAGCAGCCCAAATAGGCTTGCCCTTTCTTTGCCAATTATTTTGCTCCCACTGCTGTAACCACCCCCATAAGGCATTTGCTACCATCCATGAATCAGTGTAGAGATAGAGCATTGGCCACCTCTCCCGTTCAGCGACATCTAAGGCCAGTTGGACAGCCTTTACCTCTGCAAATTGGCTTGATTCTCCTTTCCCTTCGGTGGCCTCTGCAACTTGTCGTGTGGGGCTCCACACAGCAGATTTCCATCTGCGATGCTTTCCCACAATACGACACGATCCATCTGTGAACAGGGCATATTTCTTTTCATTCTCTGGTAATTCATTGTATGGTGGGGCTTCTTTAGCACGAGATACATCTTCTGCTGGTGGTGTTCCAAACTTTTTACCTTCAGGCCAGTCCATGATGACTTCTAGGATTCCTGGACGGCTGAGGTTCCCCATCCGTGCTCGTTGTGTAATCAGTGCAACCCACTTACTCCAAGTGGCATCAGTAGCATGATGGGTGGAAGGAACCTTTCCCTTGAACATCCAGTTCAGCACTGGCAGTCGAGGTGCCAGAAGGAGCTGTGTTTCAGTACCGACTACTTCGGAAGCAGCCCGAACCCCTTCATACGCAGCTAAGATCTCCTTTTCAGTTGGAGTGTAGCCCTCCTCCGACCCCCTGTAGGCTCGACTCCAGAATCCCAAGGGTCGGCCTCGGGTCTCTCCTAAGGCTCTTTGCCACAAACTCCAAGTGGGGCCTTTCTCTCCAGCAGCAGTGTAGAGGATGTTCTTCACATCCTGTTCCATCCGTACTGGCCCCAGGGCCACAGCACGGGCTATCTCTTGTTTAATCTGCTCAAAAGCCTGCTGCTGCTCAGGACCCCACACAAAATCATTCTTCTTCCGTGTCACCTGATAAAGTGGGCTTACAATGAGGCTGTAGTTTGGAACATGCATTCTCCAAAAACCCACTACACCCAGAAACGATTGTGTCTCTTTCTTATTAGTGGGGGGAGACATGGCAGTGATTTTGTTGATCACATCTGTCGGGATGTGACGACGGCCATCTTGCCACTTTATGCCTAGGAACTGAATCTCCTGGGCAGGTCCTTTCACTTTGCTTCGCTTAATAGCAAAACCAGCACGGAGAAGGATCTGGATTATTTGCTCTCCTTTCTCAAAAACTTCCTTTGCTGTGTTGCCCCACACAATGATGTCATCAATGTACTGTAAGTGCTCAGGAGCACCTCCCTGTTCCAGTGCAGCTTGGATCAACCCATGGCAAATGGTTGGACTATGTTTCCACCCCTGGGGCAAACGGTTCCAGGTATACTGAATGCCCCTCCATGTGAAAGCAAACTGTGGCCTACATTCTTTGGCCAAAGGAATGGAGAAAAAGGCGTTAGCAATGTCAATGGTGGCATACCACTTAGCTGCTTTTGACTCCAGTTCGTATTGGAGTTCTAACATATCTGGCACAGCAGCACTCAATGAGGGTGTAACTTCATTCAGGCCACGGTAGTCCACCGTCAGCCTCCATTCTCCACTGGCTTTACGCACTGGCCATATGGGGCTGTTAAAAGGCGAGTGAGTTTTGCTGATCACTCCCTGATTCTCTAATTGATGAATTAACTTCTGAATGGGGAGCAAGGAATCCCTGTTGGTGCGATACTGCCGTCTGTGCACCGTTTTTGTAGCTATCGGTACCTGTTGCTCTTCCACTTGTAGCAACCCCACAACAGATGGATCTTCTGATAGGCCAGGCAAAACAGATAACTGCTTAACACCTGTGTCTACAGCAGCTATTCCAAAGGCCCATTGATACCCTTTGGGATCCTTAAAATATCCCCTTCTGAGGTAATCAATACCAAGTATACATGGAGCCTCTGGGCCAGTCACAATAGGGTGCTTTTGCCAGTCTCTACCAGTGAGGCTGATTTCGGCCTCCAACATAGTCAGTTCTTGGGAACCTCCTGTCACCCCATGAATATAAATTGATTCTGTCCCTTGGTGACTCGAGGGCATTAGAGTGCACTGTGCACCAGTATCCACCAGGGCCCTATATTTTAGTGATTCTGATGTGCCAGGCCATCTAATCCACACAGTCCAATAAACTCTATTATCCCTTTCCCCCCCCTGGCTGGGGGCAGGGCCCCTCTATTTGTTACCTCCGTTGTCTGCAGCAACTGGAGCAATCACCTTTCTGGAGAAGTTCACCTTGGTGGTTGATTTGTCTTGTAATTCTTTTACCCGTGCTTGAAGTGCTGGAGTAGGTTGCTTATGCCACTTCTTCATATCTTCTCCATGGTTGCGTAGGTAATGCCACAAGGCAAAACGTGACGTGGTCTTACTGTTGTCACTTGTTCGAGCAGGAGGACGTCTTCTTTTGATAGCTGAGACGTTGGATGACACTGACTGGGAGGAAATCAAGTTGATTAGCCCCTCAAGTAGGCTGTTTTGGGAATTCTGTTCCTCATTGGATGTATCTGTTACCACCATGTATTCATCGGCATCAGGCACGATTGATAGTTTACCTATTATATCTTCTTGTTTGTTCTCCATTCTGTCCAGCTTTTCAGCTACTTTTTCAATGGCTGAAACACAAGCTCGTAGAGGGCTTAAATGTAACTCAAAGTCTTGAAGTTTATTAAGCAACTCATTTATAAGGGGTCTTCTTTCCCCTCTGCCATACATAGCTGCAAATGTACTGGCGTACCTTTCTGGTGCAGTCTTTGTGAATGTACGCCACATGTTTGGTGTACACCTGGCTCTCTCGGGATCATGCTCTTGGTCTGGCTCATCAGGAATGAAATCGGGGCTATGTAGTGTTTCCACCACAGCACATTCTCTCAAATAACGGATGCCTTCTTCCATATCAGCCCATTTCTTCTTCTCAGGCATCAGATCGTCTTTGAAGGGGTATCTTTCTTTTACAGCTAACAACATCCGCTTCCAGAGGGTGAAGGCCTGGTTCTGGCATGTACTAATACCTCTGTCAATGGCTGAGTCCCTAGCAATGCCACCCAGTTGGCGAGCTTCTCTACTATCTAGCCACACACTGTTGGCCCCATTGTCCCAGCATCGAAGTAACCAAGTAGCAATAGGCTCATTTGGGTGGCGTGAGAAGTCTTTTCTCAGACTTCGAATTTCATTCATTTTCAGAGATCGATCAACAAAGGTAACAATATCTTGCTCACCTCTTGCTCTTCCAGGACTTCTTGCCCTTGTAGGTGTTGGTGACCGTGGTCTTACTGAGGGCCCCTCCCCTGGACTCAGAGGTGCTTCTCTTGGCCCTCGGAGCCACTCCTCTGGACCTCTTTCCTCCTCTTTTTTCTCTTCTAACTGAGTCGAGATTCGCTTTGTTTTCCGTCCTCTTACAGGGGCAACTGACATCGATTGTGGTGCCTCCTGTGGTTGATCAGGTTGGTCAGTTCCAATGCTCTCATCCTCCAGTTCAGCTTGGAGCTTGTTTCGTTCGATTATGACAGTATCTAGCTCAGATTGGAGGGTGTGTTGTTGAGATTGAAGATTGTCGAGCTTGGATTGCAGGGAGTCTCTCTCAATTCGGAGGGCATCTCTCTCAGATCGGAGGTTTTTCCTCTGGAGCAGGAGACTCTCTCGCTCATTTTGAACTTTTTCCCTGAGACTCTCCCTTTCAATTTCAGAAGCTCTCTCTCTCTCCAGGATAGTATTGAATAAGGCCCGATAAGCATTAGCCAGGCCCCAAATCATATGTGCCTCCTCAGAACTGCCCAAGCCGCAACATTCCTGCCTTAAATAGCTGTTTAGACTCTCGGGGTCTTTCAGGTGTTCTGGAGTAAAGTTCCATGAGACTGAAGATTTCCATCTGTCTAAAGTCCTTCCCAGACCTCTCCACACTCCCTGCCACTCAGTATTCTCTGGTTTTGGGGAGGACATGCTCAAAATATAATAAATACTAATACTGAGCGAAATGATGAGCAATACATTCAGGGAGATTAGTAATGCGACTAGGTGTTCATTCAAAAACTGCATTACAGGCTGAAAGGTGAGACTGGAAACCTTAAAAAATCCCAGTCCTGTAAAATTGACAGCTGTCTCCGGAATTGTAAGCCACATTGTACGAACGTGCCAGGTCCATATTTCCACCCATGTTTTCAATTGATTGTATATGCCGATTGCTCCATAGAGCAAGGTGGCCAGCTTAATTAATGCCCAGTATGTTTTGAGCATTAGGAAAGAAGAGGCAGCAGCGTGCAGCCCTTTAAGAGTCAGTTTCACTACAGAAAGCATTTTTTTTTTTTTTTTTTTTTTTCTTTTTTTTTACAGAGGCAAGATAGTAAAGCTCAGAGTTTACAAATATCCTACGATACTGGCAGTCCGCCTGGAGTTCTCAAGGTCACGTTTTCAGAGAGTAGTGGTAAAACAGATAAGCTTTCCCAACGGAACTCTCCGAGAGCAGAGAGTCTAAACAGCTAGAAAGCAACTGTTGCCCGCATTCTCCACCAAAAATGTCAACGGTTTATGGGCTGGTCCGGCCCAGTTCCGTGACCGGCAGGGCGGAGGGATCTGCGGATCCGCGCCTCTGGGAAAGGGGAAGCAGGGGACCCCAAAATACTTGAAAACAACAGCACTAATCTGAGGTGGAACAAATGATTTTACTAAATATAGTATTAGTAAAATACAATGAGAGAGAGAGAGAGAATCTGTTTGAATTGTATAGACCTCACCACAATGCTGGGGTGAGAAGTGCAGTCCAGTTGAGTGACTGAAGTACAGACGGCAAAGTGCAGATGGCGAAGCGCAGGCAGCGAAGCGCAGATAGCGAAGCGCAGACAGCGAAGCGCAGGCGAAGAAGAAGGATCAGGTGACCTTGCATGGAGTTATATCCCCTTGCTGACCGCAAAGCCTCCTGGGGAAATGCAGTTCTTCTCCGTCGGACGAACATTCGGCAGATATCAAACCCCACCCCCAGTGCATTACATGATGTTATGGTGTGGAATACTGATGACCAAAAATCATAAAACCATGACAGTAACATATGCCAGGAAGTGTGAAGTGACTGTTTCTGAGTTGTTGCTCTAAAGTTTTAGTTTTATTATGTAGACCAGCCTCTACAGTAAGCAGTGCATGTAGAATGGTGATGCTTGCTAGCATTAAAACAGAAACAGACAAGAAATGCACCTATTCAAGTAAACACTGAAATTACAGTAACAAAGCAACAGTGAAATTGTAACTATTAATATTACTAATTTATCTTGAAAGGGGTGCTTGAAATTCTGCTAGGTATATCAAGAATACTTGCTTGAAGACAGAAGAAGAGAGTTCAGGAGCCTTATATGATCACCTGAAGTAACTGGTGAGGTATGAACAATGTATGCTGTGGTGTCCCAGAAAGAAAAGTTTAGACTGTTTCAAAGTGGTTCAAATAAAGAAAGCAGCCCTGCATTAGAGAGATTGTATGCTAACAGCTCTACTGCTAGGATGTATGAATTCTTAAAGTTCCCAGTGAAGATATGCTGGGGAAACAGCCTATGCCTTCCTAATACCTAACATCACTCAAAAGCAGCAGTAATTCAGTACTAGTTCACAAGCAAGCCAACAAGGTACTTCAAATATATACGGGTGCATCTAAAATGACTGCTTTTAAATACTCCCAAATCATTGCTAAAACCTGATGCTATCTGGCATTTAGCATTTCACTGCCAAATTCCAGATTTTGGGGTTTTACATCTGTTTTTGTGCAAGTTCAATGGTAATTATTGAAGACACATGAGATGCTACTATGAAAACAAGGGTAAGTGGAGAACTCATATGTTGCTTCTTGATGTTGCACTCCTTTTCTAACAAGCACGAATCTCACTAGTGAAGTTGAAATCTGACAAGCACGAATCTCACCAGTGAAGTTGAAATAAATGCTGATAAATCAGGAAAGCTTGAAAATGTGTATTGGCTATCATGAAGCAAAACAAGCTTGTTACAAAAAAAATCTGGGCAACAAACTGGGAGGTGATAGAAGTGTATACAGATAGAAAAGGAAACTGAAAAGGAAACTGCTTCCTGTGTGAAAATTACTTCACCTTAATTCGGTGTGGAGCAGATGTCAAGCTTAGCTTTTGTTTTGAGTTTATGAAAACACGGTGCACTTACGTTGATTTTTGCCTCTCAGTTTTGAAGTAACATGAATTCATCATCAGCGAAAGGTCCTCATAAACTATTTATAAAGACTGGCACCAGATCAAGAGCATTTCTTGATCACTGTCCCATGGATCGGTGTAATCCTGACAAAATAGTCATTTAATCAAACTTTAAACCAAAGTGAAAAAAAAAAAAAAAGAGCTAACAGAAAGAACTAATAGTGTTTTGAAGGCAAGATGAGCCATTCAATTTTATTTACTACCTATATTGCGAGGCCATTTTGGTATCTCCAGTATTTGCTGCATTTTTCTGGGCTGGTCTTGAACACTACAGAAGACCCATAGACAACTCCTCCAATTGCTGTGTCTTGCTTTAAATCTATTGTGTAAGGTACCTGAATGGTTGATTATCAGTTACAATAGGTACAAATATCTTACATGTAGTTTTCGACGTGCCATTATGTGTTCATACCTATTAATTGCTAAAAAGCACAATAATTCCTCTATTTAAGCTACTTTCAACAGTTTCCCAGCCAAACACATTACCTATACATTCCAAACCGGTGAATGTGATACTGCCAAGTCTTGAAGCTTGTATGGAAGTTTGGTAAGTGAAAATCCAAGTTTTATCTGAATTTATCTACAAATGAGGCCTTTGTGAAGATGGCATTTACTAATTCTGAAGATCTCTCCATTTAAGTGTCACTAGTTTCAGCTTTAAAGAACATATTACAGTCCACGTGAATTCAGGAAAGTGAGCACTTTGGCACCACCATAACTTGTTCCACTGCTGGCAGTAATAGATCAGATTTTTAAAGTCTTAATCTGAGATTGTTCTTCAGACTCAGTTGGACTGAACTGTGCCCTGTTCAGTTCCCCTAAAGTCCAACCAGTCTGTTTGGGATTAAAATATAGCAACTGCCACATTAGCAAAGTTAAGGGCTTCGAGTTCTTTCTCCCTCTCATCTGCGTACGTGTCTTTTATCTCTAGTAGCTCAGTAAGCTTTTGATACTGACACTTCAGGTTGAAGAAAATTCCATAGGTTTCATATGAAAATCCTTCTTGCTTTAAATGCTGCAATTCAACGTAGATTTTTCCCCCCTCTGTGCTATTTGGCATACCTGTATCTAACAGAGCAATGATAAAAGCTCCTCCAGATCCTGAAGACACTTTATCGTGTCAGGAAGTCTGACATTTTTCTGTTGCATATGTCAAAGCTAATACTATCTTGGTAGCTCTTGCTGAATCTTGTTTTCAGCTCAAGTGACATATGTATTAGTCCCAGAAGGCACCCTATTTAGTCATTGGCTCTCAGGAAAAAAAGAAAAAGCAACTCTTCTGTTATAGCTTAGAAATAGGATACCTAGATCTTCATCTTCCTGCATTCATTCAGTTTACTAAGTAGGGAACATTTGAAGTTTTAACTGCAGACATCAGACTGAACTCGCATCTCTGTTCTGCTGCAAGCAGCAAGAAATGAGACAGCACTGCACTCTAGCAGAACGTCACTGACTGTAGCATGGCCAATTTTGTATTTCTCAGAGAGGTACTTCACTTATTGCACACTTCTGTTTTTCTTAAACATACATGAAGGAAGTTCTAAATAGTACCTATACAGATTCAAATGTTATTACTTCTCCTTTACTAACAGCCTATTTTACAGTGTAGGGATTAGCGCTTACTGAGCACTTAGAAAACAAATTTCTCCAAAATGTTTTATTGTTATAGAAACCTCCACTGAAAATGGTAGAACTAGTAAGTGAATTCACTCCAGTGATAATCCACGTGTATAAAACTAGCAGAAAGTTACAGGTTATAGTTGGAGGAGATGGGAAACAACGGGTCCTTCTGTGTTTGAATGTAATGCAATTTAAGAAGCCTAAAAGGAAACTCTCATCTCTTGCTGAGAGAAAGAATAGACTAAAATGAATTTGAGAACTTTTGAGAATAAATTCCACTAGGAAAATTAGGGTGAAATCCTGTCCCAATTTAAATAAAATTCAGTTGAGCAGGGCTCTACTCACCATGCAGACTTCCAGCTTCCTTTGACTAAAGCCTAAAAAAAGATTAAAGCTCCATGGCAACTGCTATCTTAACTCCTGACAGCCATAGTATAAATTACATCTTGGAAAAACCTAATACTGAAAGTTTTATTTAGGTCACCAGTCAAGCGAAGAAATGGTAAGGATTACAGATACCACCCTCAATTTCCTTCTGCCCCTGCATGGTCTCAGTGAGGCAAAGATTTTTGTGGGAGGTAAACAGGGTGCTATATAATTAGATGCCCAATTAGTTTTAAACTGCCAAGTTCTAAGTGCATTTATTTGTTCCATACTTTTTGTGGAAAAGACAGGGATTAACTTGCTACTGTAGTGTTCCAGTGAAGGATACAGCAAGGTTCATCTGGGAGGCAGCTCAGAGGAGTGCTGCGTGAGGTTACCACAGTAACTACAGGTGCTGGTGGTGGGGGAACAGCGTTGCCTTGTTATTGTTGATGTAGAGGGGAGGGAGATGGACAGATTGTATAGAAATGCCATTTACTTGCTGATTGAGATATTTATAAGTACAAATAGGTTATTAGTTTGAGTGGTGGAAAAAGGACATTACAAGTCTAAAGTAGAGGGGAATTTATGGTAAACAACAGCAAAACCAATTTGCTGCTGTTCATGTGGAGATTACCTGGTACTGTTATTTCTTAAGCCTGGCTTTCTTGCTCTTTGACAACTTGAGAGCCTGTCCTTTCTGCACTGTGCTTTCCAGGTGGTGAAGAGTCCCTTTAATTGTTGTTTGTGGACCAGTGGCCGCATGCCCCCTGCTCTGTCACCTGCTGCACTTTTTCTGTACAAACATAAAACTATTCTAAGGCTTCTTTTTAGCCTCATCAGAAAAGCCAAGTTTAAGTCCCCGTATCCCACTTGAAATGAGAAAGTACCCATCATTTTTCAAAACTAAAACTGAGATAATGCAACTGTACTAAACTGCAGCCCACTGTATAATTATAATATATTTATTATTTATTTATTATTATATATAATATATTATATATATATAATTATATATAATATAATTATATCATTGCCTTCTCAAGGATATAACCTTGTAAACATTTTAATGCTAACAGGCCATTCTATTTTTGAGTTCTGTAGGGAGATGAGAAATAGAGTTGTAGAAGCATAACCTGATACAACCATCACTATTACAGACCTGCAGACAGGGATGCTTTTGCTCCTCCTTCCAGTAGTTGGAGTTGACTGATCACAATGATCACAGCCTTCAAAACCCAGAGTAACTTCATTCCAGCCCTCAAATGAATCCGAAACATTAATCCTAGGTACAAAAAAAAAAAATTTCAAATACACATAGATGGTAAATTCTATCAGAAAAGTAAACAAAAAACTCTAATTATTGGGTTTTCCCCCTACAATGTAATAGTGAGATACTAACAGCTGTAATGTCAGCTGAACATGGTGAGTTGTGCAATTACCCAGCAGAGCTAAGACACTGGCTGCAGATAATCTTGTTGTCAAATGGCTTTTGGGAGACTTTTTAAGCAGTTTAGAAATAGTGACTAGGATTTCTGTGTAACATTTAGGTCACTGGAATTTCTGCATCTGTGAAGAACCGCTGATATTAATGTCATAGAAGTTGGAAGTGTTGAATAGTGATAATTGAAATCATACAGGAAAAGACCATTGAAATTTTTCTACACGAAAACACCTACTTTTCTTGGCTATGATTTTCAATGCTGTAATCTCTCTGTACACCAGAGTGGTAAATTCATCTCAATTATGATTTTATTTAGTATTGTTATATACTATTAAAATATTTGTGGTGAACTGTGGAGATACTTTAGGCTGATTTCATAGGGAAAAACACAATGATGAAGTTGTAGCCTAAGCCATTGCCATTACAGTACTGGAGCTATTCTAAAGTTGACTTCAGAAAAAAATACCCACCTATGAGCACATATTAATTCTCCTGGCTGTGCTGCAGCAGGCCCTGTTTGTTGTGCAGAGGGTACTTTGATGCATTAGCTGATGATGTTCCATTGAGCCACAAGGTGTGTCTTCATATAAGCATGCTATGCACTTTTGAAAGCTGAGTATAAAATAGGATGCTTCCTTGAGAAGTGACATTTTAAGTATTTTAATTTTTCTGTAATCTTGACTATTTTGTCACACACTTGTGACTGTTGCCAGGGAGACATAATTGGTTTTGGGGAAGCAGGTCAGACATAAGTCTCTTACTAAATAATTTTTTTGCTAACAACTCTCTTATATTTAATGACTTGTCACCCGCACTTGCTGGCAGGAGGTACAGCAGCAGAAAAGAAAGTATGCACAGATTTGAAAGGTGGATTTCAGTGGAGTGCACTAGAGAAAATGAGCTGCAGCTTCAGTAACTGCCAACTATAAAAGGCTACTAAAACCTACCAAAATTCAAGAAATCTACAGGAAACTTCAAATTTTTCCTAATATTTCAAATTCTGGAAATGCAGAGGGAACTTGATGACTGTATACAGAAATATTCCTGCACCTATTTCATCTCTAGATGAATGATTAAAAAAAAAAATCCTGATATTTTGGCCTCGAGGCCGAAGCTTGCTTGAAAAACTAAACACGAAAAAAGTTATTAATTTTAAGATCATGTTTGTGTACTTGCCAAAGCAACAGATCTTTTGGTAAGGCTCTTTCTCAAGCCTTATGGCCAAAGTAAATCCACAGAGATATGCAGAGTGTGCCCAGGTTCTAGTTCTGTTTTCCCTTCTCACTACATTAAGCACAGCTTCCAAATGCAATTATCCGCTGAGCATAGAAACGACAGACATGCTTTCATTCAAGTCTTTATCACTGAAGCAAGTTCTGCCAAGCTGGCTGCTTTCAGCCACCTTTCCCTTTCTAAGTGACACAAACTGCAGACATTTTCTAGCCACTTGTACCTTTCCTTCTCAGCCATTGCCCCACAAGTGTTGTGCACATACACGCTTTCAGCAGCCCGTGCCCCATCTGACAGCCTGAATAACTGACTGAGGTGCACAAAGCAGATTCTGTTCAAAAGCTGGCTCAATACATAAAAAAACCAAAAAGATGAACACATAACGATGTTGAAACTTATTTTTGCCTTGCATAGCAAAAATGAGGAGAGACACTGTGTACAAGCTCTTGAAGAAAAGCCAGCAATGCAAGCACTGATTAATGAGATGGCACTAAGCTCACTCTTGTAAGATACTGTTTGTGCTTTCAGAGAGCCCAGGTTTTTACTGAGGGTTTAAATGCATCAACTGAAAGCATTTAACTAACGTGTTCTGGTGAAAATCATCTACTGCCAGGCTCTAAAACAGGGCCAACCTGATGGGTGAGAATTTTTACACTCAATGGGAAGTAATTGAATACTATGCTATTAGAATTTTTGCCATGCTTTTGGACAACAGAAGAATATAAAATATTTAACAGGGTATTACGAGTTTCAGTAGAGCATAGTGCTGATATAATCAACTCCACTAAAATACTGTAGAATTGCTTTGACAGTTTTATTTCAGTTTATCATTTCATGGAGATTTCTGTTTAAACCTTAAAAACCATTGGAGATCACCATGTATGCTGTTATACTTAAATAACTGAACAGCACAACTATTTGGGCTGACCAAACTTCCAAGAGCTTTAAACAATTGTGTGCACAGTTTCCCTGAGTTGTCTCTCATTACTACTGTGCAAGCCTTAAAAAATGGTAAGTTTCTTCCAAAGCTTACTTTGATAAGAACATTGGCATGGGAATCCCATCACCTTATATTGGAATCTCACTGGGTAGTTGGGGATGGGGGAAAATGGCTGGCTGCCATGATATCCACTTTTTCCCTGGATATCATTGTTTTGGTTAATGCTTGGACTTTTAAACTGTACCATCTTCAGCTCAGCTTCTCTGTGCTGTTTGTATCATGACTGTATTTACACTGGAATGCAACACTCAGGATTTCAGCAGGAAGAAGAGGTGGCTTTTCATAAGTGAGTTGTGCATATCCCAGATATACATATATAAAAAGAAGATATATATATAAATAAAACAGAATCACAGAATCACAAGGTTGGAAACGACCTGCAAGATCATCCAGTCCAACCACCCTCCCATTCTTATCAGTGCCACAAGCTACTAAACCATCTCTCGTAGCTCCTCATCCAGGCACCTCTTGAACACTACCAGGGACAGTGACTCCACCACCTCCCTGGGCAGCCATTCCAGTGCCTGACCACCCTTTGAGAGAAAAAGTTTCTCCTAATATCCAACCTAAACCTCCTCTGGTATAACTTCTTGCCATTTCCTCGGGTCCTGCTATTTGCCTGGGAGAAGAGGCCAGACCCTTTTGCACCACAACCTCCCTTCAGGAAGTTGTAGAGTGCAATGAGGTCTCCCCTGAGCCTCCTCTTCTCCAGACTGAACAATCCCAGCTCCCTCAGCCGCTCCTTGTAAGACTTGTGCTCCAGACCCCTCACCAGTTTCGTTGCCCTTCTCTGGACACGCTCCAGGGCCTCAATGTCTTTCTTGTAGCGAGGGGCCCAAAACTGAACACAATACTCAAGGTGCGGCCTCACCAGTGCTGAGTAGAGGGGGATGATCACCTCCCCGCTCCTGCTGGCCACACTATTTCTAATGCAGGCCAGGATGCCGTTGGCACTCTTGGCCACCTGGGCACACTGTCGGCTCATGTTCAGCCGAGCATCAACCAACACCCCCAGGTCCCTTTCCTCTTCACAATCATCCAACCACTCATCCCCAAGCCTGTAATGCTGCATGGGGTTGTTGTAGCCAAAGTGCAGAACCCGACACTTGGCCTTGTTAAACCTCATCCCATTCATCTCAGCCCAGCGATCCAGCTTATCTAGATCCCTCTGCAGGGCCTCCCTGCCCTCAGGCAGATCGACACAACCTCCCAACTTGGTGTCATCTGCAAACTTACTCAGGGTACACTCAATCCCTTCATCTAAGTCGTCAATGAAGATATTAAACAGGATGGGCCCCAGTACCGACCCCTGGGGGACACCACTTGTAACAGGTATCCAGCTGGACTTCACTCCATTGACCACCACCCATTGAGCACGGCCCTCCAGCCAGTTCCTTATCCAACGGAGGGTAAAACTGTCCAAGCCATGGGCAGCCAGTTTCCGCAGAAGGATACTGTGTGAGACCACGTCAAAGGCTTTGCTGAAGTCTAGGCAGACTACATCAACTGCCTTTCCCTCATCTACCAGTTTGGTCACCCAGTCGTAGAAGGAGATGAGGTTGGTCAAACACGACCTGCCTTTCATGAACCCATGCTGGCTGGGCCTGATCCCATGGACAAGCTGTGTGATCTCTCCCAGGAGGATTTGTTCCATGACCTTCCCTGGCACTGATGTCAGGCTGACAGGCCTGTAGTTCCCCGGATCCTCCTTACGGCCCTTCTTGTAGATGGGAGTTATTCTTTTTTCTTAAACATTTCTTAAGAGGAGTGTTCACCAACCTTGGAACGGTTTTTTAGTTCAAAATTTGATCTCAAAGATGATGCAGAACAAAGTCTAGTAAAAAAAAAAATAAATCACGTAACCCTTGTGTAATAACTGCCCAACTGCCCTGCTCATTTTCAGTATAGAAGAACGCAACAATTTAAAGATCCAAATGTGTAAATATAAACTAATATATGAGCCATTCCAGGCCATTGCTATTTGTTAATCTGTCTCGCTTTTAAAGGTAGCAAAAACCTGGCAAGTTACTCAGCTACAGTTTTAATGCCTTCAGTGATAGGGTGCAATTGAGTAGCAGAAAACGATGCGAGGGTCATTTTCTTTGAAGAGACTTCTCATAGCAATTTTTACAAACGTGCGAAACCTTTTAATCCCCAGCAGAAGCACAAAATCTATTCATTTACTCTTTGTATTCTGTGAAATAACTTTATCAGCATTAGCCAGCTTCCTCACTTTTTTTCCTGAGTGAGTCGCTCCGTAGAGGACTTTGAATTGATGATTATAGTGTGCCATACACATAATATCAAAACACAACCATATTCAGTTTACCTGCTTTCATGACTCCAAAGATCTACCAGAATAATGAGTAATTGCCAAGAGGTACAAATTTGGTTAATTTTTCAACCATTTTTAAACCTAAAACAAAGGAAAAAAAAAAACCTGTGTCACATAAAACACCATCCTTAGTTTGATATTAGTCTTAAAGAGTAGCTCTTCAATTATTGATTACTATGCTATATTTAATAATTGCCATTTTAAAAAAAAGCGTTTGAAGAGGATAACACAAATGTGTCATTCAATTTGTGACACTGCCAAAAAAGATGAAAAAAAGATCACTGTATTAAGACACATTTTAAGACTTTGTATTCAGTTTCATAAACTACACTTAATGTGATAGAGTTCAAGCAAGCAACAAGAAAGGTGTAGAAAACATTGACTTCTGATGAAATATAGAACAAAATCTGGAAACAAGACCATACAGTTATAAGAAAGTTCGCTGGTGAGAGGAAAAGGACAATCTAAGTCATGCCCTTCACACTGAAGATTTAAAAAAGATATTAAGAAAAAAGGAATTATCCAATCATAATGACAATGAAGCAGTGGCATGCATTACTTTGGAAAGATCTCCAGTGACAAAGATGCTATGACATAGGCTAGACAGACATGTCAGTATTGGTTTAATTATAACTGATCCTGCCTTTTGGCATGGGAAACGTATTGGATCAGCAGTTCTTGAGAAAGCTATGCTCCGCTTTCTTTTTGTTGCGTAAGTAATTAATTAATCATAAAATAGTAACATTCTTCTCACTCACAGAAAACACCAAAGATGTTCAGGTATTTCAAGAAGCAAACCTGAATGCTATGCTTTGGTTTCTACTTATTCAAGAATCACAGGAAGAATGTTTCACAGTATTTTCTTTGACAACGGCTAATTTTTCGTGGGAGAAAGCGAGTGGCAAAATGAGTATGTGAATTTTAGGAAGAAGAGAACACATTTAGTATGCAATTCTTACTTTGCTGATCATTTCTGAGTAGTTTCATGCAGATATCTGCAATCCAAACTCTTGGCTATTTTTACAAATATTACATCTAGCAGTCACTTTTCAACATGAACAGTGTATTGAAGCTTACAAAACATAATGCCTACTGTTCCAGTTTCTAGGTTGAACAGTGTGAAAGTCAATTTTTCCTTCTTCACTGCAGTTCTGGCCAATAAAAATAATGACAGAAGTGTACTAAAGCGTACTGAAAGAGGATGCATGTGCTACTTTAAAGAATATGGGTTTGCAAACTGAATGCAGTGAGACAGCGTATGCAGTAGCAGACCTCTGCCAAGTTAGCCACAAACTCAAGACCTTTTCCACAGAAGTGTATCAGCACTTTCTATATCTTCTTAAAAGTATGTATCCTTTTTTCAATTCTTGGTCTATCTATTTGTGTGAGTAGTTAAATGCTCAATGAACCGTTATGAGCTCTGGGCATAAGTCCTTTCATACGTATCCACATATATACATATGAATTACTGTAGATGCACACATACGTACATATGAATAACTCCTTCAGCTGATCTGCTGATCCACTGCAGTAACAACTGAGAATGCCAGGGTAAATTATGTGAAACTAACACAGGGCTGAGACTGTATACAGCTAGATGGGAAACTGTTCGTAGCAAAGTGATCACAGTCCATCACTGGTATTTTATATATGCAGATGAAAGTAAATAAATAAGCTTTGCAATCTTTTGAAAAAAGGCACTCTGATTACCACACAGTGAAACTGAAAAGTCTTTAATACAAAGTAAAATTTGGTCTTTAAGAAAAAGAAAAGATAGAATTTCCACTTAGAAAACTAAGCAATCAAGTTGTAGATTTAATTATGACCCTAAAACACTTGCCTAATCAAGAACTTTCCAATAGCAGATTATTACGGAGACTGTGGAGAGAAGGATAGAAAGGGTGACATCAAAACAAAAAAAGAATACCAAGTAGGATGGAAATGGAACGGTGTCTCAGCATTCTAACAGGTGTTGCATAACCTACCTATCAGTAAGCAGAGCAATATCTTGGGATTTGAGAGAAACTGGTATGCTGTGAATTTTGCGTCGTGTTATAAAAAAAGATCTACATCATACCAAATGCTAAAGCAATTTGTTTCACTACGCGATATAATTTTTTTTATCATTTTGTCTTAACAACCGTATTTTCAGTTATTTGTATTCTAGCACCTACAATGCAGCAGATTTCAATAAATGTAATTATAAGTACAAGGAAATAGAAGACAGAGCCTAATCCCACTTACCTCATCTAATATAAATTTAGCACACTTGAAAGAAAATACCAATATACATTTTAATAAAAGCAAAATGGACGGATGCCCCATCCCTGGAGGCGTTCAAGGCAAGGCTAGATGTGACTCTGGGCAGCCTGGTCTAGTGAAACAATTTCTTGGAAGGATGCACAAAACACATACTAGCTGCTGTCTAGCATTTTAAGGCTTCTAGAAAACCTGCTTATTTCTCATCTTTCATATATTATAAACTGGTGATGAGAGCTTGCACCATCAATAATTACAGGGACCAGCAATGGTAGACTCCTTGCATTTAGTCAGAAGTCAAAACAGACAGCATACAGCTGCAGACTGTAAGAGGTCCATGAAAAAGTTGTGAGAAAAAAAAACTATCAGTGTGCTTACCTTCAGTTCACCCAGGATTGTCTGGCCAATGGAGAAAATTTATAGGTTACAGATGAAAAAACAGATGGAGTCCATTGGTCTTGTGTGATGTCTAAAGAGACAACAATGTTACTTAATACTACAGTGACTATAGACAGAATTCCTACTTCTCAGGCAGCTAGGGTCACTAATTTTTGTAGATGAAGAAATATAGTGGCCTTTGACAGAAGACGGCCTGCCAGAACAGATAGCACAAAAGTTCTGTCTTTCGTATTCTGGCCTCAGCCAACCCTTTGCAAACCCTGTGTCCAAATTCCCAATGACAAAATGGTCCGTAGCAAAACAATAGGATTCTTTGATATCACATGAACCGTGTTCTGGGAACAGCACCAAGAGATCTTATCGAAACATTTCTCATAGAAGAGATTGCTGAAATATACCAACACAGAACATGCAAAAACTAAAGAATATGGAATTACAATATTGATAATTTGAGACTTCCATCTGTACAATCCTTTTAGAAATGAACTGATCCACAGAAACAATTCTCATTTAACAAGTAGCAACAGAAATTAAATTTGGAAGCTCACCTCCAAAAGGAACAGGATGTAACTTGGTTACATGCCGATGGTCTTCAGATTCCCAAATAGTATCTCAGTGGTATTAGTATTTGGAATGCAGCTGAATACAATTAGATGAGAACTCAGATGATTAATGAAGAAGGTGCAAATAAGGTCATCAGTGAAATCTGCTGCCTTCAGATAGAACTTGGCTGGGTAGAAAAGTTAAGACTAAAAACAAGAATTTTACCAAGAATTAGGCACCTAAAGTTGCTGGAAGGCTGCCAGCATGATTTTAAAAAAAAAAACTCCTACAGAATTTAGAGAAGATGTTCCTGAAGATAACACAGGCCACTCAAGTATTTTTTAAAACTAGGCGCAAATTCCTTTTCTGCAGAAGAAAGAATATAGCCTCTAAACCTTCGTTACCTGGAGACCACAGGGAGTACTCATTAATTCCCAGCTGCTTGCTTGAACACTGGCCACAGAATCTTGGCCAATCAGCTTAGTGGGTACATTGCTTCTACTAGCGTTGAACGTTCACCGTTTCTTTTCCATTTCAGCATAAAATAAGAGAATCAGTGTAGAGAAAAGTTATCTGTACCCTTATTCTGTCACACCACTAAATAAAATCTGATGCATACACAAGGAAGACTGACTTCTGCTTCCAGATATGTTTGTGTAATGCACTGCAAGAGATATGTGAAAATATCAGGTCTATACTGTCAGAATCAGCTATTTGAGTACATTAAAGAATGAAACCCAGAAGCTCTGATGCAGCTTCTTCTTGCAACTATGATTTGTTGTGCCCTAATGTCATCACTACCTGCAAATCTAGCTTTTAAACCGTTCAGGTGTACTAGTGACAAAATATGGGACTTAATAAGGACATCAACGTGCACTTCAGATTACTTTCTTACTATTACTTATATATATGGCCATCTTTTACTGATTCCATTCTCTTACGTGAACTTTTTCTAACACGTTAACTTTCTTCTCTGCAAGAAGATGTGTCTTTGAATATTACTTTTGTCCTTCATACAGAACATTTCCAGTGCAATTGGAAAATCAGACTAGGAGTGGCACTTTTCATTCTAATCCTGTCAAACACACTGCATAAGGAACTGTGACTGCCTTTTTCTATGCTGTTTATGGGAGAAGTGGAATAGTAATACTTAGAAACCTATAATTTTTTTCAGCGGCTGCAATATTTACCCCAAGCAAAGATGAATCATGGTAGGATACCAACAGAGAACACCACCTGTGGAGCATTAGCACAACTCTTGTTCTCAGAAATTTCAGTCTGACAGTCTCAACAAACACTGCATAAAGCTGCATGCTGGACCGTCTTTCCAAACCAGGAAAGAATGCTGTTCAGCTTGTGCTTGGAAGAAGTGCCTGTATCAGCAGCTTATTAGTGGAAGACATTAATAGACTGTTGAGAGATGATATGAGGATATTCATACCTACAAAAGGTTCTTAAGACTATTCCCTTGTAACTTTTGAATTGGGATTGTATAATGTCAATACAGAAATAAAGACCAGTGGGCTAAGTATCAAGAAATTATGAACAGATCTAACAAAAATCAACAAAAAATGTGATGGTGGAAGGCTCGTATTTAGGTGAATTCCAAAAAATGGTGTTCTAGTCCTAAGTTCTCAGTGGGGGAAAATACATTCTACTAACCTGTATGCACACAGAATATAATCTCTGGCTGAATTCCTTGATACAAGTATGGAACAATTCCTGTGGTTAGGAGTACCTGATGAGGAAATGTGTATTTCATGCAGCTACTGCCATGAGTCAGTCTGATCAAAAACCTGAAATAACAAAAAAGTACAGGTTCAAACACAGAGCTGAGTGTATTTCTGCATCTGCAGCTGCCATTTATTCCTTTCTCTTCCCTGGCATCAAAATAAAATCCAAGGCAATACAGTTCTGAGGTGATAGAAAGTCAAAAGTGAAATCAGAGTATATGAAAGCAGCATACCACCAAAAAAAAAAAAAAAAAAAAAAAGAGAAAAATAAACCCAAGTAAGAAAAAGATTGAAATGACAGTGGGAATTAAGTACAGAAACAAAGGAAAAAAGCTGTCAAAAATAATTAGGAGCAGAGTAAAAAGCAATCCAAAAGAACTAAAAGGAGAAGCTGTGACTAAAGGGTCACTTTATAGCTAAATAACTGCATCTGAAATACATTACAATATAAATAATCTCCTCTTCCAATAATGCTTGTAAGATTTTCTCCTATTTTTATTAAGAAAATCTCAAATTGCACATTCATAGTGTCTCTTAGCACTGTTATTCAATAGCCACTGGTAAGAAAGTACCACTGGAAACTGCACAATTGAAGATTTCCTTTGTTTTTCAAACTCAGAAGTCTCTTTCACATTTCTGTTTACTACATTTAACAGATTAATTCCCATTGAAATATTAGAAAACACCTATAAAAAAATCCCAACAAGCTATGCCATTATACAACTAAATTGATGGCAAAGTAAACACAAATTAGTCACCCTCTTTGTTATGCTGAAATAGGGACAAAGAGCTCTTTGTACTTTAGGTAGTATACAAACAGAATTATACGGACATTCAGAAACCCATTAAAATCTCATGCTTTACTATATAAAGCAATTTCTAATTGAGAAAGCTGTACAGCAAACTCTATTAGACAGCAATTTGATACAAACTTTCTCATACCTTCCTCATGAGAGGTTTCTATCAAGAAACAGAAACCTGAGCCAAAACTGGCATTGTGTGTGACTATTTTTCTATGACAAGATTTTGAATTTGAAAAATAATATGAGAGGAGGTCTAACAGGCTGATTACCCACAATCTGTGTGTAGAAAACACACAGGCCTGTTAGTTAAGGAACTTTCAAAGGCTGCAATCAGATTTCTGTGATTCCTGTGACTGATACACTAATGGTTTTGGAGAAGGCAAATTATGACACAGCATTTAGAATGCATTCAGAATGACAAATGACTTGAGCAAGAAGAAAGCAGCTTAGAGGTGGTAATAAGGACCAGCTTCATATATGATTGCTCAACTGTGAGCTTTCCTGACTCCTATAGTACAAAGAAGTCAATTCCACCTTTTGCTAAAGACTATTTATGTTCATACAGCCAGCTGCAATTAGGAAAAGCTTTATGAAGTGTTTTGCAGATATAAAACAAGTAGGTTTATAAATACTGAGCTGCTCAACTCTGTCAAGATGGAACTGTTTCTGGGCATTACTGGAAGAAAGTGAAATACCTGAAATATCAGGCAGCAGGTGAACGGAGGAAGCAGGTGGAGGCCATCATTTTAGGCATCTTTCACATAAGTCCAGTTTTCAGTACAAGGAACCAAGGTCTGAGCCCAGCTGTGCTTCCTGTTAAAAAAAATGTATGTCTGCTTAGCAGACAGGTTTACTTGTATATCTGATGCAAATATAATTAACTACTAATCTCAGCCAATTATTACCTAGAAATACAAGAAAATCCATCGGCTTCATTATATCCGTCACATATTTATTTACAGATACAACAGATTTGATTTAATGGTTTCTATTTTCAGCTTCCATTTTATTTACTCACTCCCTATAATCCCAGTAAATGCATCACCTCAATGCCTGATGACTAGTAGAGTTAATAACATGTTTGCAAACTTAGAAGTAAATAAAACATACATGAAAACATGCTTGCTCAGGAGACATTAGAATAGGAGGTGTATGTGATAATCTTTCAGGTTTACTGTAAATAAATTAGCTGTCAACATTCTCCAGAAAATTGAAAATTTGGAAAGAAAAATTTGGGACTTTTCAGGTTCCTAAACATAGCACCCAACTTCAACTTATTTTTAGAAGCTTGGGCCCTTTACTTGTATTAATGAAAATAGAGCTTAATACAATTTTAAAATGACGAACCTGAAGAGAGAGGCCTGAATCAAAAGCACCGTGAAGTGGTGGAGACGACTTTCAGTAGGGAAGCTCTGAAAATTGAAAGGCAAAGTCCGACGGTTCTTGGCTTTGGCTCCCTCTGGTGGGTAACGCACACTGCAGAGAGCAACAGAATAGTACTGGTACAGGTAACAGCCACAAAACAAAACAACATTCAGGGTCTCATAAAATACACAGAAATACACCAACAGAGCAACGATTGTGACTGAGATTAAAGCTTTAAGCTACAACTCAACACATTTATGTTGAAAAGAGCAGATTCTTGTTGAACCGAACCCTTCCAATTCCAAATGAAAAAAAAAAAAACAGACTAAGGGTTTGGCCAAGGCACAAATCTATTTTCAGCACCTAGCAGTTATTAAATTAAAATATGGAAGTAGTTAAACATTGCTTTTTTGACAAGAATATTTTCTACGATTTCCACTCTTGACAGATACTTTGAAGCCTGAAGCTTGATGTCCTTTCTCAAAAACATTTTGTTCATAGGATTCAAAAAACATCCATTATTTCACAGATTTCATACCACGGATTCTTCATTTGTCATAAAAGGTTTAGATCCAGAAAAGAAAAACACGCTTTTAAATCTGTGATACATTACCTACAAACCACACAGATCTACACATTTGCAAGTTGAATCCAGTGAAAAATTAAAGCAGATATGTACTCAAGAATATAAATTTAAGTCCTTCAACAAGAATGATGCACACACACTGCACTGAAGTGTCTCAAAAGCATGTGTTATGGTAATTTGTCGTAAGTATAATGTTAAAATAAGCATGAATAGTCCCTGTTCTACAAAAGAGTACTGAAATTTTCGTTATCTCAAAGAAATGCATAGAGATTTTGCAGACATCAGTAATTGTACATTTCTGCTCTCGCCACTGGCAACACTAAATCAAGTTATAACTCTTGCTTCCCTGTTTTTCTTTTTTTAATACATATAATTATTTTTCAGATGCTTAGCTGTTATCTGAAACATCTATTTACCATTGCTTTTTTGGGAGAAAAACGATGTTCCCATCAGAAAACAGTAATAAAGAGTGAGAGTATTTAGAGTAAGAATGGTCACGTGAACTTACGACTGTCAACATATTGAAGTTCTTCAATTGACCAAGTCCAAACTGTTCAGGCACAGAACCAACTGAATCAACCGTAGAATCTGTTCTTTGAATTGTTTCATTTGAAATATGAAGCATCACGTTTTCATACACATGACATTAAAAACAAAACAAACCTGAGGCTCAAGCATACATTTTGCATCAAAACTTTCATTCTGAAAATAAACAAACAAAACCCGTGAGATCTACAAAAGACAACTCTTTCTAACATTTTCTCAATTTTAAAAAGGTAAACCTTCCAAGTTTCAGGTCCAAATAAAGAACCTGATCTCAGAAGCTCTTGATTAAGTACATAGTTTTAATTGGAATTCAAAGCAATGGATAGAATACCCTAGAAACTTCTCTAGAATTAATATAATTACTTCCCTTTTCCCTTATGCCGTTTCATATTTTCCTCTTACATTAAATAACATAAGGTTCTTATGTGTATTCAGCACAGACTGGCTTGTTTATAAGCATGTAGATTGTATCCTCCTTGTGGTCTCCGCTGACTAATTAACCTGTGAATTTACATGGGCAGACTGGAGACAGAACGCATTTATCGACCTGCTTATAACACCCACAGTACTGTGATAAGATACATGTAAGCAAAACCCACACTTTTGGCATTCATCAGCCAAGGTCAAGAAAAAGACTTGTTTCTTGCTTCTCATGCATAACTGACCCCAGCAAAACATTTGTATTAGAAGATATTTTTCTATACAGATATCAGATCATATATTTGAAAGTAGGCATAGCAGGGAGACGATTAGGTGACAAGCTAGAGTGAGAAAACAGCTACACTGAGGAGACATAGAAAACCTTAATTTTCAAATCCCAAACTCAAGAGTGCTGTGGTCACATATGGTCAGATTGTCAGATCTGCTATCAGGAAATCATTCTCTTATGTCAGGCTGGCTATTAATTTGTTGCTACAGCATTGAAAACAGCATCCCTTCTTAGGATCACAGTTAACTTCAGGTTGGAAAAGACCTCAGAACATCTCTAATTGTCCTCCTGCTGAAAACAGGACCAGCTGTGATCAGGTCAGGATTCTCTCTGGATGTCTTGGCCATATGCCCAGCACTACTGGTGACACCAGATATCCTGTTCCCAGACTGCAGCACACAGCGCACTCTCATAAGGACAGAAATGCTCTTATCTTACTAAACTTAACATGGCATTTCCAGGTGAATGCAGCGTCCCATGATAAACAGGAGGTCATTCAATCTGATCCATCTCGTGGCCTTTGCTAACCATCCAGAAAGGGAAAATGTACACAAGAGAGGAATCTGATGTGCCCACGACTGAGTGTTATAAATCTTTGAGGGAAGTCCTTTGCAACTCTGAGGCTTGAAGGTGAAAAGAAATCCAAACAAGCTTATTCTCCATTGTGAGAAACACCATTCCTCTGTCCTAAAACAGCAGCATTAAACCCACAACAAACAAAAACCTACAAAGATTAATCAGCAATCACACAGAGATGAACTTGATCTAATGTAACAGAGCCAAAGTAATGTGGGGAGTAATTAGAAAAAGAACTCCATGTATGCTGAAACAAGGCTTCTGCATATATCCCCTTTATAAACTTTCCTCCTTCTATTCTGTATATAGTGGGGGTTTGTTCCCCCATGAAAGACTATGCCAAGTGGAACAAACATTTTTCTAGGCTAGCCTAGAAATTACTGCAGAAGGCTAGTTAAGCGTGGGTTCACGTTCACCTTTTTACCCTAAAGATTTTGGCTAATTCTTGCTGGATCAGACTAACCAAAATCCTCACTCCTGTGGTAATACAGAGCAGATTGGAAATTGCAGCTCTTCACGTTTCAAGTCTCTAGGTTTTGCTAGATACGTTTTCCTGGTGGATAAGTGAAGCATATTACATTTGCAATTTTCACCCATTTCCCTCTCCCAGGATCCGAAGCAATGACTCAATTCCTTCAGGTTGGCCACATGGATGAACACTACAGAAAGCATGCTTACAAATTTAAGAAGCACTGTGGTTTCATTTGCTTTCCGCAAAAAGCCTTTGCTCAACTGACAGAAAAAAGGTGCTTTCTGACAATTCCTACAGTCCTGACACTAGACTGCTTTCAGCACTGATGGCTGTACACATAACGTGCAAAAATACAGCAGACTGAAAATTGCATTTCTGTGGGATTCTCACAGGCACAGCACACAATATACAGGAACCAGAATTCTGACATGAAGAACGGTTCTCAGATACGATATCTGAAAAAGCTGAAATAATATGAATATTGATTTCCTTTGGTCCCAGAAGTTTAGTTTGCAGTCCTGTCTAGTAGGGAAGAAAACATGAAAATCTACAGGAAGAAATGCCTGCCCCTTTCTTGCCTTGGGAACAGCACCAGCATAGTCATCAGTGTAACTGATAAGAGGAGCACAGCTCATTTGCTCACATCACATTTGACAATATCAGTTTAATAGGACACCTCATTTACATGTCTTTGTGCCTGGAATGGCAACCGGGTTTCAGCTTGGTGGATGGAAAAGAAGCAGAATTAGTAAAGCTCTGGACGGTGACAGTAAACAAACATCTGTGGTAAAACAAAGCCATGTTAAAGCCTCATTCAGGCTCAGATGTCACATGGGCCCTGGAGTTTGGTCATTTTTAATTAAGAACACACTGGTATGGTTCTGCCTAATCCAGAAAACCAGTTATGATGACAACAGGGGCAGGGTGGGAAAGGGAATCTGCGCTTACCTAAAACTTTACAAGAAACTATTACTTAAGAGGAAAAGGACACAGCAGTTCTTATGGATAGGTGAGTATTACAAGTTTTCTTTCCTGTGCCATGTTCTATGAGCTTTCTGTTGACAAACAAAATGAACAGTGGCTTGCTGCTGAACTCATAGAGCTCAACACTGCCAAACATATACCAGAATTTCCTTACCCCAGTTGTAAGCACTCCCCTTCTCCTCCCAGGAAAAAAACTTGGAAACTACCTTTCTGGGTAAACAGAGAGAAAGCAAAATTACCAGCACTAAGTAAACAACACTTGCTGACCCATGAACAGCAAATCAAACACTATTACTTCATAATGACATATATATGGAAATATGACATATATGGAAATACATATGAAAGTTATGTAATATGCAAACAATGTTCCTAAAGCAGATGCTTTGTATGCAAATTTTTCATAATGTTGCAGTGAGAGGCCCTTGTAGACACAAAAAAAAAAGCCATAATCTTCAACTGCATTAGTTAAGACTAAACATTTTGAAAGACAGACTCACATGGTTGCAAACCAAGAAAATTTTCTTGTATCAGAGAGACAAAGAAATATCAAAGTACCTAATACTTTCCTTGGCTTCTTCAGATGTGGGAGACACAGCTGAGCTTGTTAATACAAAGAACAAGTAGCAGTAAACAAGCAGATACAGAATTAAGCAAAACCAAACAACTGCTTATATTTTGATTCTTGATTTTCATTGCCTTAATTTCACGCTAGTGCCACTGTTTCTGATGGGGCCATTGGTGAAGTAGGACACCCAGGGCAAATTGAGATAAAGTGATCCGAGACTTCTACATCACTCTAACCCATAATGCATCCTCAAGGATCTAAAATGACATGACCTCTCCACTAAAAAGCTTTTTCTAGTAAATTCTTACTGCATTACTAAGCATATTCTATAAAGCGTAGCAATAATTTCATTCTCTGCAGTTAAACAGAATTCCACAGCATGTATTTTATTTTGTTTGGCCAAAACCCAGGCTCTTTCCTCCCTTAGGAGAAACTAAATAGAAGCCTGTGGATTGTAGCAGTTGCATATGCTTAATGGACCAAGCAGTACATTGAACAGGAAAAGGCATTTAGTGTTATTGAGAATTAATCTCTCTGAAGTTCTATTTTACATATTTATCACAGCAATAACACACTCACTTAGGTACTGCTTACCCTATCCCAAGATTCAGAGAAGTACAAAACCAGCCACGTCTAATTCATTTCATCACCAAAATTAAAGTTTTTCCTTTTAGGAAATAATGTATTGTTAGTCATTCCAGCTGTGATGTTTTGGTTTCTAGTCTCACTTGTCTTAAGAATCTCAGTGGATGCTTCCTGTCTGAGAGCAAACAGGGCATACTTCTGCAATATCTTCTGTAGCTTGGGGAAAAGAGCTCAGCCATTTGCTTTAAGCTTGCTGCCTGTATGCAGGATCACTACAGAAAACATTCCTGTAGAATGTGCCGAAGACCAGAAACCATAGTAAGAACATTCTGGAAAGTTAAGAATTTGCTGATCATAAAACATAATTAAGGGACACAATTACTTCAGGTAGGTGCTGCACAATTTGGTACATATGCAGATACAGTTTGTCCTGTAGTCTCTGCCCTAATAAGTGTGTATTACACCATCTCTAAGATGGGGGGGTAAAGTTTCATACAGCTATTTGATGACCCTGTTAAGAGCATTATTAATAGAGATTCAAGCTCAATTTTCAAATCATACATCTTATAATAGTGCTCTTCGTAACATAAGCACTGCTTTTCATTTGAATAAAGATACCATTAATTTGCAAATAGTAATGTTGAAAGTAACTTCTCAGACTTAGTATTTCTTTCATGCAAGTGCTTAGCAAAAAAGCTTTCCATAATTAAAGGGGTGAACCAATTTCAGACTAATGAAGAATATATTAATCTCCTTAATGGACTGGAAGGAAAAACATTTATTCCTTAACCAAACAACTTCAGAACTAAAGGATGGGCTGCAGTTCAGAAATACTTGAAACAAAATTTCATCCAGTTTGTGTGGTTAAGAAGCTGCAGCTCAATGTCATGTTTACCTGCAGGTTAATGCTTGAGGAATGAAGCTGACACATTAAACAGATCCTGGTGATCTGAAACATTTGAGTTGATTCTTTGTTAGATTGCATTCCAGCTGTATTTTCTTCTGATTATTTGCCAGTTCTCAAAAAGCGTTGAGTAACATCTGCTTGATTGGTCATCCACCTTTTGATTCCCTGTGAGATGCAACACTTAGCATTTTCTTATCTTTATTTCAGTTAGTTTTATTCTAGCAGTTATACCTTTAATTTCCCTCTATAGTATTCCTGTGAAGACACAACCATCAGGGTTTTGCCCAACAAAAACTGAGTATAATGAAAAAGAACACATATGTAGAGGAGAAAAGTACAATCCTGATTAACATACAGCATAAAAGCTAATCCAACAGATTTCTTATAGTGTTAAGAATTTACTTCATTATCACTTCTTCTTTCACATTCTAGATTACAATACATACTTTCTTTACATAGCAAAACCAGTACTTACATACCCTCAAAGAAAAAATCCCCAAATTAAATACAAACAGTCTCCAAAATATTACAACAATGTTGGAAGTCTCATCTCTGACACTTCAAAGTTTCCTGATGTTGTAAAACTGAGGTCATCACTTCTGATACTACCTAAAAGCTCGTCCTCAGGTAGATCATCTGGAAGTTAGGACTTTTTTTAACAGCAGCTATATATTTGAGGATAGGATTCTTCCATCAATGTATTTCTACCTGCCTTTGAATCTAGCACAAATAAGCACTGTTTCCTTGAATAAAGATGAGAGCATCTCTACTTTGAATTTACAACAACCCAAGACTATTAGATTGTTCACTCCATTAGTATGAAAAAGGACACAACCAGCCTTCTGAAAGAACACCACAGCAGTACATGAGTGTCTCAGCTAGAAATAATTCAGTGATGACATCACATAGTACAGGATAGAAAATGTTTGAATTGATCAAACTTATTCAATAATTAGATATTTGTTTCATGGCATTGCTCACATTTAGAAACACATATTCCTGACTCTGCAATTCGTGTTGAGATAGCAAGTTCTTCATGGTAGACTTTTCTTCTTCCCTCTTCTTTCTCTTCCAGTTTCCTGGAAAGGAAGCAGACAACAAAAAAAAAAAAAAAGACAATTCATCTGAAGTTCCAATTAAAAAACAATGAGAACCCCCAACTATCCCAGTCGTGCTTTTTTTGCCTGTTTGCTAGCAACATTTGTAGTAATAATAACTAGCAGACAACTCATAGGATCTGGGATCAGTTTTAAAACAACATAACTTCATATCCTCTGAAAACAGAAACATTTTCTCTCTGGACCATCATAGTATGTTGGTTGGTGTGTCCCCTAATTATTGCTCTGTGTGGATCGCTGTCTGGATTTCTGTTCACTTTTTTCCAAGAACAGTAAACATCTCTGAGCTTCATGACAATGACACCACCAAGAATGGTTTTTTTCTGCTTGTTTTAATGTTGTGGTTTTTTTTTTTTTTTTTTTTTTTTTTTTTTTTCAGATCTGCTTGCAGGCTGGGTTTTCTTTTTAGCCACTCTCTGAACTGAAGGTTAACTTGGAGATAAACTTATCTTTAATGTTATCCTGGGCCATGTGTTCATTTCTAATTACAGCAAGTTTTTGCTGCTGTATTTTTCCACAAGTGTGTCAGCATGATTTTCTGTCTTACTGTTGAATATAAAGAGCTGCCAAGGAAAGCATTCCCATGGTCTTCAGTATTGGCAGACCCTCCCTACTTATGTGGAGCTTTTTCAGTTTCTCTGGTAAGCATCCTTGAAGGAATGATTCCCTTCAGATAGCAAACCAAATGTGTCCTTATCTCTAAATTTGCCTGAAAAAAAAAAAAAAAAAAAATACTCAGACCTCAGTCCAAGCTTGCTGCTTTTCTTTTGCATTCCAGACAAATAAAATGCTCGTGTAAGTAACCAAATTACAATACATATCAAAGTAACTATAGAGGAGGGTAAAATTCTGTATCATAAAGACACACAGTTTTCACCCATGTAACTAGGTGACACACTGTATTATATACTATGTGACACAGACTGTGTTAGTTCCAGTTGTGAGTAATCAGTACCACTCAGTAGTTAATGTAACATTACACTTTTTTTTTTCTTCTTCCTTCAATCAGCATATTCTTCTATATAGAAGCTACGAGGGAAGCATGCAGTGATGCTGAGTACCATCCTTGCACATACTGGGAAGAGAAGGAGGGAAGGGTTGTTCTCCCTCTAGAGGTACATACTGTAAAATGAGCTGGAGAGCTCCCATAATGCCATGAAATTAAGCTAAAAAAGGTAACAGTAGTTAAAGACTCAATTTTGAACTCTTTAATTAATCCACCTGATAAATGAAAATTAAATGTTAATTTAAAATGTTATTTGCAAACCATTTATGGATGGCTTTACTAAATTAGAGCAGCAGGATGGCTCTGGCTTTTCAGGGATGATTTCTTTCTTTTGCAGTAAGATTTTATTTCTCAGCACTAACTGATGCTTCCGAGCGATTTTTGCAGTTCAAACAGTTAGCTCAGTTTTTGAAAGAGACAATTTAAACACCCGATGTTTAAAAATGCACAGGAGATAAATATACAAGTGTTGTTTACCAGAAATACGACAAAAGTGCCAAAAAAATGTATGTTATCAAATACCTTTAAATAGGCCTTCACATACGCACCTGTTTCGTCACTTACTTGTGCAGGGTACATGCCACTGGCAATGACATCTGTAAAAGTAACAATAACCAATAAAAGTCAGAAACTTTCTCATTTACACCACTGAAATACTACTGGCCATGCTTTCTGCAAGTACTATTTTAATAATTTAAACCTCAAAAAATATTAAATGGACTAAATTCATCCTAATCTGAACGGTCTCTTTATCAAGAACATTTCTGAAGATATGTGCACCAGATCTCCATGAAGACTGAAGACATTAACTTTGGCAGTTGATCTTGAGATTGTGAAAATAGAGCTGTTCCACAGAAGTCAGTTCCTTAAATAGGTGCTCCTACTGTGAATTGTTATTGGTTAGCAAAACCCAGACTGTTTTCTGCCACAAATAATTTGATTGACATAAACAGTCATTAGTGTAAATGAACTAAATGTTCTAGCTGTACACAATTCCTTTCACCAGTAGAAAATAAAGTAGAGAAATAAAGCAATAAAGAATGGCTCTCACTGCATTTCTTATGGTCACAGTCCTATTTGTACAAGCTCTGGAAGCATGCTACCATAAATTTAGGATAAAGCGATGACTTATTTTTAAAAAAGGAATACTTGAACAATGCCCCTATGTATTCTGCCATTAAAAATGTCTTTAAAAACTGCAGCACTCACAACTCCCATGTAGAAAATAAATCCCTTTTTATCTGTGTTAAAACTTCCTCCATCAAAGGAGCAAGTACTTGCATTGCCACACACAAATTTTTGCGTGCTAGAGAGTCTCACAAAATTAATTTCAGGTTGACATCTGGATTTCAACCCAAATCTAATTCCAACATAACCAATTTGTAATGATACCACAACCGTTAAGTTTCACATATCTGGACAGTTCCTTCACTTTATATGACAACTACAGATGTTCATTTCAATCATGTTTGATGTATTGTTTGTGAAAGCAGCTTTTGGGTGTTAGCCAGTATGCCATTATATAAAAAGACCAAATCTGCTAGTGATCTGCTCTAGGGAGCAGCACAGTAGTTTTAGGCACAACAGTGTTGTCCATGTAGCAGTGAGCAAAAAGCTTCCATTCCCCTAAGAAACACCATCTATAAAATTGGTGTAATAAAAGAACCTTGTACTTCTTGGATTAAAATTTGATGAGCCATACTGTGCTATGGATTCATCATGCAGACAGCATTGCAGGAGAATTACAGCCTACTGAGCTGATCTCTCCGAAATCAACAGAGAACACAACAAAAGAGATTTTGAATCAAGTAATCACTCGATCTCTCTCACTTCACTGCATAGCTTATCCTTAGCTACAAACATACTTAGCAACAAATAACTTTCAGCAGTACCTGTTAATAATGTGGTTTGAACACTTGCTATGATTGGATTTTCCAGAAACTTCCTGGAAATTGAAGGCCAAGTTGTTCTTCCATATTCCTGAAGGAAAATACTACAGTACAGAATGCCATGATTCTCCTAAAATTATACTCACTTCCAGTAAATGCCTTTTGTCATCATAAAGTCTGACTCCTTGACAGCACTGCAGCTACTTAAGAATTGACTGTTCTGTGACTGCGACTTCATGCAGTGAGTTTGCATACACACACTATCCCACAACTAATCTACAAATGAAGGTTGAAGTGACAAATATTATCACACGTGGCTCAAACTCAGATTAAAGATTCTTACCATGCTTAGAAGTTTCTGAAGAACTTTTCCATAAGCTACCCATGGTTGTTTTTTGTTTTCTGTAGAAGAGTTTAATGGCAAGGTAGATTAATTATGCAGAAGTTTCAAGTGTTCCCTTTCCTTTTAATTGACTTTTTCCCCTCTGTTACACTGCCTTCCCATTTCCACTGGAAAACCAGAAAATTCCAATTGAGACTCTTTCAGTGATCTCTTGCAGCACTTTTTCAGGGAAAAAAAAAAAAAAGAAATAAAAGTCAGCAGAATGACAACAGTAGGGGCTGCTTGCAAACATGCAAGTTACTTTTCAGTGGGTATCAGCAAGTTGCAACCTTTCAACGTTCTAGATCCCTGAGTTTCGTGCAGAAAAGAGAAAAACCATGATATATAAAAAGAACAAGAGATGAGGGGCTATTTATGCTGACTTTTCAGTAACTGCTAAGCAGCGAAGAAAAATATCTACCCACCTGACTTTTAGATTACTGGGTTTCTCACTTATTGGTACTCAAAGACATGCAGATCATTGCAACATTCACTTCCTCTGCTTGCTTAGATTGCAGAACTTCTTTCACTATTTCTTTCTTGCCCCCACCAGTACACACGTTTCTCTGGTAAATATACTTCACGTTTCAACACACTGACTTAAAAAGTTATTGCTACCATGAAAATCAATGAATATTAAGATGCTATAATTACAAAACAAACAAGAGAGTTGGGCAAAGCATATAATGATAACAAAAAGAGAATAGATAGAAAGCTTACCCCTATCCTGGGCTCACTCACAAAACAGCAGCAGAGCAGACCTCCAGGAGAGATCCTTCCCCACTGGTAGCCAGCTCTTAAATAGGTCTAGGAGGGGTGCAGCCAGGCTCCATCCCTTCTGGCAGCACAGGTGAATTGCCTTCAGCTGTGCTCCTCTGGCTGACTCATGGCTCGCCTCAAATGATCAATCAGAGGTTCAGGCCGTGACTCAGCAGTTCCCATACATACCAGTACTTGTGATAAAGCATTAGACACATGGAAGGAAAGTATGTATTTTTTCCCTAAAAGGAGGAAGCAGGACAGAAAAGAAGTATTTCGTTTTCCACCACAGCCTCTTTTTCTGGTCTAAAAAGTTTTAATGTCTTGTGTTTCTAGAGGGCAGTTATCTTCATCAGCATCATACTGTTACACCAGCCTGTTGCATCAGTTTCTCAGCACAAGGTTTCAGTGTTTTGGGGAGGGAAAAAAAAAAAAAAAAAAAAAAGGATAATTAAAACATAGTATGCAAAACAGAGATTATTTAGTTCTTGATGGTGTAACTCCACTCAGTAAGAAGCTGCCTCTGAATTCTACTCAGCAAAGATTTTATTACCTTGAATGAACTTTGCAAGCATTAACTTGTATTTTTAACAGTGTTCCTGAGAGCAGGAAAGCAACTGTTTGGCTTAATGGGTCTTAATACAGTTGTTCAGATTAAGAAGAAAACAGCAGCCTTTTTTCAAAATACACCCTTATGGAGTGGTTCTGAAAATGTACAATTGCTTCCTGACCTGGGAATTTCTTTCAGTGCTGCTCAGTGTTGTTGCCCACTTCTCATTAGTAGCACTAGACAGTCCTAACAAGGAAACAAGTGCTTCTGAACAGCTGTGCAGTCTGTTTTTTGAAGATTTCAACACATGACTAGAAAAAGCCAGTGGTGATCCGTGGTATCCCAAACACCAGTCCTGCTCTCAAAGGGAGGCTGGACAAGCTGACTTCCAGAGGCTCCTTCTAGTTTGCATCTCTGTGATTTGGTGTGGATTTACTAGTCACCATAAAAGACCTTCTAATTGTTACTTGAAATTTTACTCTTACCTTGTTGGTAAACAAGTATTAACCAATTATCTTCTTGTATTTTGGAGATGAAGGTGTAATGGATGGTCATTACCACCAAGGCAGCCTCCTGAATGCATCTATTAAAGCTGAAACTTCTGCAAATGCCACAGATACGGCAGCTCCGCTGAGAGACAGTGAAAGCAGCCTGAGATCGGCGGGTTGAACCAGACTCTGTCCTTACAAGCTGTCAAGAGAGTTAAATAACAGCAGGGAGGACATGGGTTACCATATACCTATCAAAGGGTTACTGTAGTTTAAATATCATCCACTGCTACTTTCCTACAGATGTTTGAAGAGGGCAGTATCCTATAACCGCCTTTATTCCAGGCTGAGTAGATCGCCACTGTGACAACAAGCTGAAAGAACTGATTATATGAAACTGAATAAACCAGGGAGTAGAACCTGAGATAAAGCCCAATTACAAGTGTGTTCCTATGAACTACTATATGAATATGTGAATCTCTTCTATTTTGCTAATACTACTGTGCACCCAAAGAGAGAGAAGACTTTTGAGCCAAGAGGAGGAGTGTGTATGAATCTCTATGTGGCTTGCTATTGCAGGATAGTAAAAGGTACCACAGGAAAGAAAGAAAACTTCTTTCTCTCTTAAAGTCATTTGTCTGAACAGTTACTCAACACATGCAGGCACGTCAGCTAATAAGCTAATATATCTGCTTGCATCAAGAGCATTTTAAACATCACAATAACCAAGTTAAGAAATAAAAGAATATACAAAAACAGTGGCTGCACAGTCATATAAGCTGTTGCAATTGTGAAACTTTTAAGTTGTTTGTACTGATTATAATGCCTGCTGACCATGTCCAGGCAGCCCCTTGTACAGCACACACCTAATTCTATGTGTGGCATGAAATGTAAGCAGTACATTTCCTGTCATCCCATTCAACAAAAACTAAAGGATGTTACCAGTGCTTATTAACAGTACATCAGAATCTGCACTGACTACTATAAAACAAATTTGCTGAAAGCAATGCTTAATCACATGGATTGAAGCTAGTCAACCTAAAACTATCCAAGAGTATTTATATGCCACAGATTTACTGTGCAGAACGATGAGCTGAAGCAGGTACTAAAGCTACTGAGATCCAGTCAGTTTTATAACACCAAATTAATTTGCCTCTGCATGTTGTTGTCCTGTTTCAAATCCCCACTTTCTCCCATGGACAGTATTGTTAATTTTTTTTTCCCAGTAGAGTGAAAACTTACTTTCCATCACAGAATTATGATCATACACAAACTCAGGCCTTTGTACCACCTCCCTACTAGCAGGAACACCAGGAAGCAAAGCACTAAGCATCTGCTTGGATATAAAGATATGGGAGCTATTGGGAATAGGTGAACAGTTGGACTGGATGATCTTTTAGGTCTTTTCCAACCTTGGTGATTCTATGATTCTATGATATATGGAATGAGGGGCAAAATCATAACCATGCTGTATGCCAGACAACTGAAACTTGGTAATATTCTACTGTTGATCTTCAGAGAAGAAAGTAAAACTGATAATGCTGTAAAAATGTATTAATTATCTATAGGGGCTATGTAATTTCCATCAGACTTTTATCAATGGGATGCTACATCTTCCCCACAGTTATAAAATATCTCCTCAAGGTCAACTGAACATAACTTCTCTGAAAGTAGTAATCAAATGGATCCCCTACAGACAGCAGCTCTTCAGATAGTAATGCTTTCATTACATTTGTTTTTCCCCGCAGGAAATCATAAAAAGCATTACTGACAAAGACACTTGATTTAAAGCAAGATCCTGCTCTGCACAGTGACTCCACACAAGACAGTGTTTATTGCTTCGCAGCGACGCTGTAACAGATACTTGTTGTAGAAAGAAAATATTATCCATTCTTGACTGTCTTCCAAACTCATCCTAGAATGACTTTTCCCTGTCACTGATCATTACGAGCAATAAGCACACCACAGATGAAATTATGCCCTCAGAGATATCTGTGCAACCTCATTACTCTCCACCAAGGCTGTGCAGATATAGTTTGGCTGAATCTGTCAATGCTGTGACATTATCAGATCCCCCAATGTAAGCAACTTGCAATATGCAATCATAGTAAGTCATAAAATTTCTGCCATACTGTAAAGACGAATATATAAAACACATACTACTGAATCAGCAATAATAAGTATGAATGGTCAAATACAAGGGACAGCTAAGTAAAGCTTATAAACAAATGACATACTTTGTATCTAACGCAAGACACTGGTATCTGGATTTAGATCCTCACGTATCTGGAGCAATTCAGCCATGTGGAGTCACTGCTCACTTTGCCTTGAATGAAAATGAGAGAAAAGAAACAGTTCATTCTGTCACTCTTGTAAAATGTTCTAATGTCTTTTTGCAGCACTAGTCAACATGTTTTGTATAAGTCATTGCTAAGAGTACAACAGACTTTCTTTCAGAGGTTCTTCAGTGGGCTTGGAAAGAATGACAGGAAGCCTAACAGTCAGAGGAAGAGAAGTTCTCACTCACTGAGTTGTCCCATTCTGAAACAAAGCCAAAGCTATGTTGGTGAAAGAATAAAGTGGTGGTGACAAAGAAAATCTATGATCCTCTTGTTTTTTGCTATATCCCAACCTCATTCAGAAACTTACAGCTCTGCAATTGTAAGCTTTGCTTCTGTTGTATTTCATTGCCTCACAGCAATTAAGACTTATCTCCTGTGTGCTTCCTTCCTCTTTTACTTCTTCCTCTAATCCGTCCAGAATTCTGCACTTCTGGTATTTTATCTGCTGAACGAACATTTCCTTACCCCACATCCTGCTGCTAGGCACAAGTGCTGAGGGAGCTATACCATAAACCACACAACACAGCTAAAGGAAACAATTTCCAGAGGGGAACTATTCTTGGTGCGGACCAGCTCAAATGATTTTCACTGCACAAAGTTCACAGTACAATCTGAAACCACTTCTGCTGCCTTGGCTAAAAGGAGCACAGCCTCCTTCTGCACTTCTTCCAAAGGTCCTATCCATTTCATGAAATGCTGGCATTTTGCCTATTCTTTTACTCACCAAAATCTAATCGCTTGCCAGCTAGGTGAGCTTTACATGCCCACCCATATAGCACCAGTTGCAGTGGTGCTGCAGACAGCCTCGATTTCAGCTTACAGAGCTGTTCTACAGGGTGAGCAGCAGAAGCCAAGTACATACTGGTGATTAATCACAGCTGTCAAGCACTCCACCCAGCCTTCTTAAAGGCCGGCTGCATTATTACGTGGAATTTGATGCACTACAGTGCAGTACAGCTCCTGGTTTTGGTACTAAAAGCACTGAACCAACTTGCACTTACTATCATGCAAATAGGACTGAAGATCACCTTTCGGTCTCATCCAAAGAGAGAATGGTAGAATTCCAGTGTGATGGTAACAGCCCTTGCGCTTCAACCATGAACTTCCAGTTTTTCAAACGTCCATAATCATAAGCAGCATAAGAAGTGGTCAGGTTTTGGAAGCGGCTCTGTTTGAGGCACCAAACTGTTTAACAAAAAATACACGCGCCCTCTGCAAACAGCTCCTGTAACTTGAGGCTAGGACTGGCACTGCCTAGAGATGTGCACCAGGGCACTGTAGGCACTGAGAAAACAAACAAAAAAGGAGGAGAGGGAATAGAGGCATTCCTCCCTCTTAAAGACAAGCAAACAAGCCATAAATGGTGGGTTCAATCCTCTCCTGCTGAATGGCAAAAGACATTTGGAGCAAGAAATGTACATAATTGTTCTGCTTTTCATAGTTGGAGAATTCAGTAGGTTTGTTTCTCAACATCTACGTGATTTAAAGACAAATATCAGTAGACAACAATAATCAGTACGTTCTTAAGGTGTAATCCTTGCTTCACAGGGAATGGATCGATCACAGAACAACAGCTTTCCAAGGTGCCAGGAATATTAGCCAATGCAAACATGCACTGAAAGACTGAAGAGAGAAAATAGTGTTATAATAAATGGAATTTTGGTTGAAAAGATTAAGCTTTACTTAAAAAGGTGGAAAAGGTATTGTTCAATAGCTTATTCAGTCATGTTCTCTATGTGGAAGTCTACGTACAGAAAGACACACACCTGCATTTCTTGACAAAAATCATTACTTTCCCATCCAGTGCTCAGGCCTCTCCTTTAGACTTCTAAATAACTTTCTTCCCAAATATTAGGCTATAACATAAACCAGTTAAACTAGATGAATTACCTTTTAAAAATGGCACAGAAATGAAGGACTGATACATGTAATCCTAATGCAAAAAATTTCCTGTCCAAGCAGACTTCAAAATACATGTTCTAAATCCCTGCTAAAAGAACCAGAAGAGATTGCTAGGAAATCTTCCTACAAGCATGTGGTACATAAGCAAACAAGCTGAAAATTTAGGCATTTCACAAGTTTAACAAGTTTGCTGTTACACACAACAGCTCTATAAAAGCAAGAAATGTGGTTCTTATCTGTCTTTCCTGCATGACCCCTAACTAAACTATTCATATAAATTGTCATGGCAACTTAAGACGCAAGGATACAAGCAAAAGCAAGTCAAATCCCCTTGGAGAGATTTAGAATAGCAAAAGCTCTACCCATTCTGATGCTGGCAGAGATAAAGCCCTTCCCTGTTCCATGATCACAGACCACACTGACTTCTTGCTGAGGTGTTGCTCCCAGATGTTCTTGCTCAGGCTGCAGCCATAAGCCTCCAGCCATAAGCCTCCAGCCCAGGTCAAACATGAGAATGGATCATCTGGAAGAAGTTCTACCTTCACTAACTCTTATTGAATGCGATTTGAGTTCAGAAAGAAATCAGTTTTTTCCAAAATTAAGCATTACATAAGAATCAATATTATTTTCCTTACGTGAACACATATTTATTCACTGCAACCCTGCAGTTTCACCAAAACCATCCATTTCTTGCTGAATGACAGCAGTACAGACCACATTTCTTTCAGATCTCTTCACAGACTCATCTGAAGAGTGAAAACATCAAGTTTTTTTTTTTCCCTCCTCCTGCAGTCACAACACTTCATGCAGCTTTTTTCTTCATATACGTATTTTTTTATACTTTGTATATATAAAGACAATAAATGTAATACATACATTATGTACAGATAAGCAATAATTTTGCAATACATATGTTAAAAGAGAAATAATTTAAGAGATATGAGAACTGCAGTAAATGCTTGTGTGTAAGCTCTACTGACATAGCAGTAGCACAAGAACTTCCACTCTGACAGCTGAAGTCCTAATTTGACAGCCATGTAAGCTATCCCATATTGGCTGCGCAGGCTCCTATCTGACCACCACCAGTCAGAGCATCCAGCCTGTGCCTCCAACGTTCACCGAGTGCTTTATGTAGCACTACAGCAGAACACACTCCAAGAGATGCTGGACTCACTATGATGGGTATTTTCCTGTTTCTCACTGGAGTGACTGCCTCCTATGAGTAACAAACACAGCCACACTGAAATGCAAACGTACACTGAAAGAGGGAAAGCATCTTCCTGCCAATCGTTAGGAACACTCTCTAAGAGAAAATCCTTGGCAAATTCAAGTGGAGCCCTAGAAATACAGCAGGCAATATACGAATCCAAAAACACATGACAGCAGATAAATAGATATTTATTTAGGTTCATCTCAAAACACACAAAAATAAAGGACATTAAGGCATTTTGTATTCAATAACCGTTCATACGGTAAAGATGACTTCTCTTTCTGATAAGAAGAGCGCACTAGAAAACATGTTTCCCCAACACATTTGGCAGCGCAGACTTGTCAGGCTGTTCCAACATTCAGCCAGCAAAACCCTTCAAAGAATGCCCACTTCTCTCATAAAAGAGCTACAAAATCTAACAGTTGTTGAGAGACATGCCAGATTGCACTCTTCTTTCCCTTCAAACACACGACCTTCTGTAAAGATGCACGCTGGAGAAAGACTAACAGGTGCATACTTCAGAGAATAAAGAACACAGACCCATGTTGGAAGCTCTCATTTCTTTCAGTAACCAGAGTACTTGTCCTTGCTTTCACAAGTGTTTGCTACTTCAGCCAAAAACTACTGAAAAGAGAACAAGTTCTGCCTCAGAATGAAACAATTTTTATGCTCTTCCACATTTGTATTAGATAAACAAATGACAAAAGTTTTGTTTCCATGGAATAATTTATTTTAATGAATTATGCTATCAAGTGACTAATCACTGTTATAGTGCTTTTTTCTTCCATTGGAGTAACAACATCAGGAAATGTTTACAGTATCATCAGGTTCATTACAAAAGGATTTTACTACAGAGTAAGATATAAATTAAAAAACACTGCATATAGCACTATTCATTTTACCACATTCACCCTCTGTATCCTTTGTTCACATTTTTACCTCCATTTAAGGCAAGTTTAGTTTCCGAAGAAGACCACGCAGTCTCAAGACAAACTTGTGTGTCTGGATTTATGAGTTAGGAAATTGAGCTTTATAAAACCTTTACTTCAACAAATAAGAAAGCTATTAAGAGAAAGACGGTGACCCAAAATTGCACTGTATTAAGAGGTTGAGTTTCCATGTACCAAAGTCCTTTATTCATCATCTTTAGAACCAGTTTTGCTTAACTACGGAAGAGACACAAAAAGAAATTGTTCAAAGTTTAGACTGCCATTCCATTTATTAGGAAACAAGAACATTATTTCCATCTTACATAGACCACATGTATATTTAATAATATAGACTGTGATACTGTATCAAGAGATTGAAATGCACCAAAAATAATTTCTTAACTTTAAGCACTGAATAAGCTTATTTCCTGAACCTGAAATCCTATCTTCATGTATTTTGTGAACTGCTTAAAAAAAAAAAAAAAAACAAAAAACACAAAACAACTGATTTTAAGGAAAAGCAAACAAACAAAAGAAACAACCCAAACCAACCAACCAACCATCCAAACCACAAAGAACCTTAGGGTACAAGGTCTATTTAATTTGAAGATCAGGTCACCTGCTCTCCAAAATAAAAGATGTAGCAATTGAGAAATTACCCCGTCACATCTCTGGAAGACTTCCACATAGAGATTCACACAACACAAAACCAAACACTATTTCTCTTTTTTTTTCCCTAAAGCTAATTTTATGATTATTAAACATTGTGAACCTATTGGGAAATTGATCTGGAATCCAAGTCATCCACTAGAAACAGCTACTTTCAATTCAGGATAACTGCCTACAACCACCATCATCATTTGCTCGCTTAACAACCGCCTTATGCTGTGCAATTATAGTTGTGCAAAATAAAATAGCTTGTTATCAAAATGGTCAAGTAGCTACACTGACTTCCACTGAACAAGCAAAGCCTGAAAAACATTTGAGAACTACACAAATTAGAATCTAAAATGAGCAACAGACTTACAGCTCTTACTATTGCTTGCAAATCTTTTTAATATTAAAAGATAACTTGATAATACTTACATGCTGGATGCACACAGATACAAATCGGATGCCACAGGCAAATCCAAACAGCATAGGAAAAAAAAAATCAGATTAGCTTTCTTCAGATGTACAAATCAATTCAAATGCACAGAGGCAGTACGTTGCTAGCACTGCTTATCATACAGCTGTACTACCTTAATGACGTCCACCCAGTTCCATCCTCGAGGAAGCTCTCCTTTGTGATCTGCAGAACAACAAGGTTTTATTTCCAACGCACAAACGAATTAAAATCAACACACAAAATTGTAAAGAGTCATAAATCTTAATCTGTCCATTACAAAGCATTGAAGACAAAGAACACATTTATGTCCTGAACGCATCCTGTTCTTCAAAGTAATTCTCAGACCTTTTACACCTGAATTAACAGTCAATTCTAAAACGAGCTGAGTCAACCACTAGTGATGCATTCTTTCAACTAAATCTTACACAGGTTTTCCCATCTGACATCCACACTTAGAATGCCATGGATTTAAATTAGGTAAATTATACTTAGAAATTGCTATAATGAGATATAATTTTTGCTGCATTGATTAAGCATTACCTAGATCATTATTAAAAACTGAGGCTAAGCACAAAATTGTTCAGAGTTAAGCCAAAATACTGAACCCTTTTCTATAAAAAACGTAGTATTTCACTGAAAGCACAAAGTGACTCCAGAAGCACCTCTACCTTGAGGATACAAACTAATTAAAAGGTTCTACTTTGGATTCCAAGCAAACATTTTCTTTTAGAAATTACACTTTTAATAACGTGGATTACTTATCAGGGCCTATCAACAAAATATAAGCCTTTTGTTGGAAGGGACTACTAGGATGTCCCCAATGCTTTCCCCAAATGGTATGTTTGAAAACTTCACTTATGTCACAAATTGAAATAACAAAATTAAAGTTTAATTGAATCAACGACACCTCAAAATCCCTACTCTATAGTTTTTACTGCTTCTACCAGAACCATCATCTCAGGCAAGAACCACATACCTGTGTTTCTTTTGCTTGTTTTAGATTGAAAGCAGTTAATCTTATAAGCAAGAGCCTTCTGATTCCAATTACCAAAACAACACAGCTGTTAAGTTTCGAGTCCTGCACAGCACAAACATAACAATACCATAATGGACAAACCTGTTTTGTCGGCTAGCTTTCTTTTCTGGGTTTTGGATAACTGTTCCTTTTTGTCTTTTTTCTTATTTGCTGGCACATCAGAAGTTCCAATAGAAATATTATTGCTTACTGAAGTCTGAGAAAGGCGAAAGTGGTTGTTAATATTTTGCATACTAGTTCACCTATCATACTCCAGAATCCAGTACAAATACAGAGTAAAAACAGTTTCCTCTGTGCCTGATTACTGTGAAAAAGAAAAGCCATCAGCAGCCTGCAGCTTTTAATCAGCATAAAATGATGACAGCAGTAGCTTTAAGAACCATGACAAAGAGACTGGAATTATTCCCTTTCAGAGTTGCCAAGGGGCACTTCTTACACTGTCAAAATTTGATGGTGAAGTGTGATTTAGTCTGAAGGGATTCAGACTTGCAAAATACAAAAAACATTCATTTTTCCTCAAATTAAGTCTACAGCATGACAAAGGCCATTGAAGAGGAAGCAATACAAGAAGGCAAACACAGAAGCTGCAAAACTTGCAGAAGATCCTGAAGGTACATTCACGCAATTCACAGCATCCCAGGAAGCTTTCAATAATTGACACCTGAGCAGACATATTTAATCTATTCCAGCTCTCTTTAGCTTTGTTTCTGTTCTAAGTCTCCATTTTAATGCCATTTTGCAGCCCATTCACATTTTGCTATGACAACAAAATAACAATTATTACCACAGAGCATTGTAGTACCATGATCTATGGGCTACTGTTTAGCCACAGCCATATATTAGTCAGTATACTGAGTGTAAACCTTAAAAGTAAAGCAATGAAGTACTCTGAGGTTTACTAACTACTTTTGCAGAATTAAAAGTGAGGGATTTAAATGTGAATTTATCAACTTACCACAGTGTTAACAGGCTGATTTTCCATGAACGATTCTTTATTGTCTTTGGCATATTCAAAAAGTGTGTATGTCATAGCAGTTCCAAGATTAGCTTTAACTTCTACCATTAATTTATCCAATATACTTTGCTTAATAGCTGCAGATCTGAAAAAAATTATAGAACTCATCTATAATCTAGACAGAAGAAAAAAAGCTCATCAACCAAAAAGCTCCCACAAGTAAAGTTAGGTAGTGGAGCTACCATGTATACTTACATTGTGTTGTTGAAGAAAGCATCCATTGATATGACTGGTGCTGTTTGTGGATATGTTTCTGGCCAAGAAACTTCTATTAGAAAGGCTTTGGGATCTCCATTTTCTCCTATCTGAAGAGGAAAAAATGTAATCAGAAAGCAATAGCTTCCAGTCACTTATTAAAGATTAAACTGTCAATACACAAGTCTTTCTCTTCTCTAAAACAGATCAAATTACTTCAGATAACAATTTATAAAGCTGGTCAGAAATTAAAAATTTTTCAGATAAAAGCCTTATCTAGACATAAACATTAGTCTCAGAGCTTTTATCCTGGGAAAAGCAAAATCAGTATAAATAAATAAATAAATATACATAAGGGGCTCTGAGCAACCTGGTCTAGAGTGAGGTATCCCTGCCTATTGCAGAAGAGTTGGAACTAGATCACAGAATCACAGAGTGGCCTAGGTTGAAAAGGACCTCAGTGATCACCTATTTCTAACCCCCCTACTTTGTGCAGGGTTGCCCACCACCAGACCAGGTTGCCCAGAGCCACATCCAGCCTGGCCTTGAGTGCCTACAGGGATAGGTGTATAATCAATGAATATTAGGATGTTATAATCACAAAATAAACAAGAGAGTTAGGCAAAGCAGACTATGATAACAAAAGAGAATAAACAGAAGGCTTATCCCTATCATGGGCTTACTCACAAAACTGCAGCAGAGGAGAGCTCTAGAAAAGATCCTTCCCCACTGCTAGCCAGCTCTTAAATAGGTCTGTGAGAGGTGCAGCCAGGCTCCACCCCTTCCTGCAGCACAGGTGAATTGCCTTCAGCTGTGCTCCCATGGCTGACTCATGGCTCGCCTCAGGTGATCCATCAGAGGTTCAGGCCGTGACTCAGCACTTCCCACACAATGGGGCATCCACAACCTTAGGCAACCTGTTCCAGTGCGTCACCACCCTGTGTGAAAAACTTCCTCCTAATATCTAACCTAAACCTCCCCCATCTCAGTTTGAAACCAGATGATCTTAAATTTCCCTTCTAACCCAAACAATTCTATGATTCTCTGCTACATGAAGTTATTTCATTTCAATGTCTGTACCAGTACAGCGTAGTAGCTGACATTCAGTAGCATCTGGAGTAGAAACGAAATACATAAAACTTTAAATCAGACATCAGCAACATTCATCAAGACATCATGTACGCTGCAGCTGTCCAGTTCCCAGCAGGGTCGAGAAGGAAACTCATGATATGGTTTACATACAAGTTCTCCTTTCCTCAGGAAGGCACTGCCTGCGCCATGAGTAAATCCACACAGAAAGCTGCACAACCATGTTCCTCCTTGTCAGTGCAGCTAAAAATCGGGTAGCCTTCTTTTCTATGATACTACATTTCTTCAGTATCTGTAAAGACCTTTCTTTTGTCTCATTTTCTTAGCAGACGGATCACAGAACACCTTTGTTTTACGTGAGGCCCACCGGAGACTGAGGAGACACGCTAATTCTTTTGACTTCTCATGCACTTACTGCACTATGCTTTCTCAAACTCAAAACTTGGTGTCAGACAAAGGCAATAAGAATATATTGCTTCACAGGCATGATACATGATTACCTTTGTCTGATATTAAGTTTCACAACACTTCGATTAAGTTTTCCTAACTTTTGACTTCCTAATCGGTGACAACTGAAGCTGGCAAGATCCCGTGATGCAGTGTAGGCTCGTCACGATCACTCTTTTCAAAAAATACAGCTAACTTAGAGCAGCGATACGCGTGTCAAGGAAACCTCGGGCCGCCCCTGCGGGCAGCCCCATCCGGGCACCGCACAGCCGCGCCGTGACCGCTTGACAGCACCGCACGAAGGTCCCGCGACACCTCCCTCCTGGCACAGCCGTGCTTACGGCGCTGCCTTACCCTGTACTGGAAGGACACCGGGCTGAGCTCCCTGAAGCAGCCGTCTCCTTCGTAGATCGAGCGCAGCGCCTCCAGTTCCATCTGAGAGAGGGACACGGAGCGCGATCAAAGACCGCGGTTCCCCCCCCCCCCCCCCCCCCCGGTCCCGCACCTCAGGCTTTTCCCGCCTTCTCCCCGCCGCGCGCCCCTCCCGGGCCGGCTCCCCTCAGCCGGGCGGGAGGCGGCCCGGCCCACCCCTCCTCTCACCTCCTGGTCCTCATTGGCCGCCATGGCGCGCGGCAGGCACCACGCGCGCACCCGCCTGGGGCCGCGCGGCCCCGTCGCCGCCACGCATGCGCAGGAGGCCGGAGCAAGCCCCCGCCGCGATCGGCGCTCCCTTCCCGTCTTCCTCGTCTCTTCCTCCTTTCGCGGACTGGCTCCGGCGCGGGGGCGGGCTCTCCCTGATCGGCCGGGCGGAACCGCGGGAGCGCCGATTGGTCAGTTTTGCCGTCCGTCTCCCGGCCGGCACCAGCTTCCTGAGGCGGCGGCCCGCCCCACCTCCCGTAATCGTCGCCGGTGCCGGCGCTGCCGGGCGCTCAGCCGCAGCTCCGGCCTCCAGCTTCGGCCGGGGGCCGCGGGGAGCGGGATGACTCCGAGCCAGTGGGACTTGCCGGTGGAGCTGTGCTGCCGGCCCATGGCCTTCGTCACCCTCACCGGCCTGGACGTGGTGTACAACGCCGTGCACCGGGCCGTGTGGGACGCGTTCTGCGCCAACCGGAGGGCCGACCGCGTCCCCATCTCCTTCAAAGTGCTGCCCGGCGACCACGAGTACCCCAAGTGCCGGACGAAGGTAGCGAGCGGCCGGGGCCGATCCGAGGGCCGATTCCCGTGGAGGCAGGTTGAGGGAGCCGGGCTTGTTGGGTGCGGAGAAGAGAGGGCTCCGGGCCTTCCGGTACCTAAAGAGAGCTCGCAGAAACGTGGGGAGGGCCCTTCTTCATCGGGGAGCGCATTGACGGCTCCAGGGGTTTCGAACTACAAGAGGGGAGACTTGGATTGGATACCAAGAGGCCGTTCTGTGCTGGAACTGCTGCACGCAGCTGTGGGTGCCCCATCCCTGGAGGTGCCCGTGGTTGGATGGGCCCCGGGCAGCCCGAGCTGGTGGGGAGCACCCAGCCCATGGCAGGGGGTGGGGGGCATTGAGGTCCCCTCCAACCCAAACCGTTATATGCTTCCACCATTCGCTGCTTAACCTTTTTTGCCGAGTCTGCCTGGTACCTGTTGTCATTTGTTGGGTGCTATCTTGGCGCTGGGCCCTGTTGCTGGGGGGTGAGGTGCGTCTTACTTGATAGGAAGAAAAGGCTTGAGGGGAAGGATTGTAAAGGAAAGTTAAGAAACGTAGCCTCAAAGGCCGAGAATGTGCTGCCAGTTCCTCTTTTCCCCTATACTAAAACAGATAGTGAATGGTTTTAGTAGACTGTTCTAATCACCTCAATATTTTCAGAGGACCTCCTACGAGTGGTATATTCCAAAAGGGATCCTGAAGACAGGTTGGATGAACAAACACCTGAATTTAGTTCCTGCACTTGTGGTGGTGTTCTATGAACTGGACTGGGATGAACCGCAGTGGAAAGAAAAGCAGTCAGAATGTGCCACTCGGGTTGAAATTGTCAGGTAGTGTTCCATCTCCTTTGTAAGGTGCTACAAGAGTTTGGTGAAGTGTAAATTGTGGAGTCTTTTCTGTGTTGTAAAACATTTACATATATAATCTTCTTATATGCAAATTAAGTGGATCCTGACTTTTGCTTTTTAATGTACAGCTAGAAGTGAAGGCACTTTTTGTGTGGCTTATTTGGTAAAGTACTTAAGTAAAAACAGCTTCTGAAGTGTTGTTTGCTAAACTCAATACAATTATGCTTTCTTATCTTGATGAAGGGGCGAGCACCATGTTCTGTAGATGAGGTAGCGTATTCTGTTCAATTTTATTTCTTATATAGCATGCTTTCATTGCTTCTGTGTAGACTGAAATGGAACTTTTATCTGATTATTCACAAATATGAAGGGTAGCATTAATGAGCTGTGTTATTTTTATTCTAGGCAAAGTTTGCAAGGAAGAAATACAAAAGTTGCTGTCGTCCTGATTCAGAAAAAAACTCCATTACCTCCAGGTACTAGAAAGCCTTGTATGTAATTGTAATGATCTCATTTTTCAGAAAGGCTGACTGTAGTCTGTTGCATTAACTGCAGTTCGTGATATGATGTCATCTGAACACAAAATACATTGAGGCTGCAGGGAGATGCTGCTAAGCGCAGTTGGAAAATGTGTGAAACTTTCATCCTTAATTACTTACTCTCAGATCTGGCCCATCTCTTGATACTATGTATCAAAAATGGTTTGTTAGTATAGTGCCCACAACAATGTGCTTTCATAGTAAGTTGTATTTTAAAACTTACTTGAGATCAAGAAAAAGTGAGAGGGCTGAGAGCTGGGGGTAATTGCAGAAACCTTTAGTTGAACTCTGTATTAATCAATGAAACTTTGAAGCATGAGAGAAGACAGCTTGTGATTTTTCATGCATGCATTCTTAGCTAGCATTGGGAAGTGCTTTTGTGCTTGGTATGTTGTTGAGTATTCTTTGAGTGCCATTTTTGAGTGAACTTAAGCAAAATATAAAGCTTCTTTCCAGCCATCTCTGCTGCTTGCTACGTTTTCCCTCTCTGTGCAAGAACTTCCTTGGAAGAGGTAAATGCTGTGGAAGTCACATCTTGAATGATCCTTTCCTACACCAACTTTGGATGTGGTGGGGAAGTCGTCGTATTTCTCAGATGGCTGCTACTCTTCTCTGGATTTGAAGAAAATCCAATGTTTTTTATGTTGGACTGAAGAAGCCTTTTAATGTCGAGATCCAAAGTAGGGAATGTAGAGGGAAAACATGAGTTGAAGTGGGGCGGTGAAACTTGATGTGTTTTAATTTTTTGTTTTTCTAGAACCACTGTTTCAGCTCTACGTGCATATTTGCAGTGTCAGGCAAGCCATTATTTTATTTAAGGTAGAAGATATTCAATTCTATGAGGCAGATCAGAAATTTAAGGAAAGGAATAGTCATACTTACACCTTGGTGCTAGATAAACCACTCCTAGTAGGTTTGTGTAATGTGGTCCCCTGGATGAAGCATGTAATATTCAGAAAGAACTAAGAAGGAATTTGTTAGATTTTCTTGTACCTTGAACTGACTGAGATTTTGGAGGTCACTTGACACTGCAACACCACATAGTGTTACCTGTGATTTTCTTGCCTTTGCTAGGCGAAGACGTTATTGCATCAGAGAGGGCAGCAGCTTTATGTAATGCTTGTGACCTTTCTGGAAAATCCCTCTTTGTGCTTCCACACACTGATCATCTTGTTGGCTATATTATAAGGTAAGCGACTGTAAATCACTGTTTTGATCTGTGTGGCAATGGAGATGGTGAGAGTTGACAGGCTGAGATGATGGCTGTCTGGCATGCTTGCTGTAGAGCAGCACTGTGTGTTTCATCTGTTCACTGGAATTCTTCCCGTTGTTCTGCAAGCTGATGAATCCCACAGTTCTCCCCCTTCTAAGTGGGGTTGAGTTATGATGTCAGAGATGTTGCTCTGTTGGCTTCCAAAGAAATATCGTTAAGTATCTGAAGATGTTCCCCTCTTCATGTCAGATAAAGGGAAAGCAGACTTTTCTACTTCTTTCATGGTTTTATCAGTGCTGATTCTGAATTTTTTTTTCCCCCCCTCAAATGTTTTGTTAGTTGTAACTCTATTAGCAAATATTTGCACTTTTTCTCCTCCCCACCTCCACTTCCTGGCAGTATAGATATCTTGGTATTTGTACTAAGTAGTAATTTTCTGAGTGCAAATACTATCTTTGTCATTTCTTTACATTCATCACACTTCTTATTTTATCATATACAGAGTGTATAGCTTCAAATAAATTACCAAGACCTTTAAAAAAAAACAAAAAAAAAACAAAACAAAAAAAAAAAAAAAACAGAACAAGGAAGAGAGTCTAAAAACACAAGCTGAAACTAAGGCAATTCATTACTGTCTCCAGCTTTTTGAAGGTAGGGCTATATTGTTAGGGATTAACAGCTCATTATACTCAATTTTTTTTTAATGTTTATATATTCATGCACAGAGTTTCTGATTCTAGTTGTATTGACATTTTTTGTAGTAGTAAAATATACTTATTTTTGAAGAAAAGACTCTCCTTCTCCCTGTGGGCTGATCTGTCTTATACAGCTGCTACATGGTGCTAACATAAGTATGCTAGGCACTTATAATTTATCATGCTTTCCTTTTTTTTTTTTTTGTCTGAACTTATAGTTGTTCAGTGCTTTGTTTCTATCCCCATCCTCTCTGTTGTGTGGCACATAGAACATGAGTTGGGATCTCCTTTAGCCTGCAGTCATCCCTTCTCAGCTAAATCACAGGTCTGGTACTTCATCCTTTATTCTCTACCTGTGGCCCTGCTATGGAATGCATTTCTTTCCTGTTCTGTTTGTTTTTTTTTCCTCTTGCTCTGGTTGATTTTACTCTTTGTCCTGATCATGCAGCATATACTTAAGTCCTCTTTCACCTCGTACTGTATTCAGTGCTCTGGGCCTTTTTGTCTCTCTTCTTCCCCCGTGACTTGTCATTGGGCTCTTTATCTTGTGGACATAAGTTTGACCTGGTCTGTGCCTTCATAATCTTCTTATCCTATATAACATTTTGCCTTCCATTCCTCCCTCCCCCATCTAGCCCAGACAAGAAGAGTTTTGACCTCCTTATCTCAGGAGCCTCTGCAAGGTTTGCTTGCTCTGACTGAGGGATCTCCATTTTCTATTGCCTTGCAAAATCCTGACAGCTTATCAGTGGACTTTCTCACCTTAAATATCAGAGATTGTTGTGCTAGAAATCAATACATGAAACTCTCAAAGCTCCTTTGTTTTGTGCCACATCTCCGTGAGGTTTTGTGTGAAGAGTTTTCATCTGCGTGCACTTACTGTGTGTGGTAACTTACAGAAGATTGTAGTAATATTTCAAGCTATTTCTGCCAAGCTTAGCATAAGCATGATTTAAAGTAACTTACTGGGAATACTGGGAAGTTACTCAGATTCCTTGTATGTGAGAGAAACAGTGAAACTTATGAGCAACTTTGTTGCAGATTGGAAAACGCGTTCTATGAGCATGCACAGACTTACTATTATACAGAAATAAGAAGAGTCAAATCTCATAAGGAATTCTTGAACAAAACCACTCACCAGGTAATGTTACTCCATTTTTGCAGTATTATGCAAGTTGAATTGCACGTTGAAACAGGAAAATAAGGGCTGTTTTTTTTTTTTTTTTTGCTTAAACGTTTTTATTTCGCTCCTTGCCTCCATCCAATTTAAAAGTTTTTCTCTCTTGGTGTAGCAAGTTAATTGGCTTTTTTTTCTGTAAGATAAACTTTGATTTTGATTGGTTTTGCTTGCAGTTTTTGTTTTCCTTGCATCTTGAAGAAAGAATCATAGCCCAAAAATGAAGTTCTCTAATTTCCAAACAGTAACTATCGATATGATTTAACCAATTTGAATGTAGTATCTTAACAACCTATGGGAAGTTGTATCCTTAGCAACTTCAAACTTGAACTCTATGTTTAGCTTTTGCTTTTTAATTGTCAAATATTTACTTAGGTGCACAACTGCTGTTGAGGTTGCCAGCCTCCCTCTTTCTCATTTGGAAGCTGGGATCCAACAGTCATGTTCTGAACAAACATGTTAAAATTTTGGGGTGTTACAAAGCTTCTCTCCTTTTCCAGGGTGAGAAGCTTAGTGCAGATTCAGTCTGTTGGAGACTGATTAGTGCTGTGTCACGGTGGCACAGAGAACTAGGAAATAATTGCACAGGCAGTCTTTAAAGCCAGTGGCTCTGTTCTGTAAACCTCTGAAACTATCAACTGTATCTGATTTGTAGTTAAAAGACATGTTCAGATGACTGTGAATGATGTATGCTGGTTGTGTTTTGCAGCTTCTATTTGTTAGACACCAGTTCAAAATAGCATTCTTCAGTGAGCTGAAACAGGATACGCAGAATGCTCTCAAGTAAGGCTTGTGTAGTCTTCTCCCATCCTCTCAACCCCAAATTATCCGCCTGTAGCTTAGCATTGAATACTTTCTCAAATGCAAAATGAGTTAAATGTGTAAGTAAGGGATACCTTCTTAACTGGAAATGACACTGTTTTCTGATGTAAGTAATCATGTTCTTGTATTGTATTATCTTGTATGAATTCACTCTAATTTAAGTATTTATACTTAGAAATTACAGGACTGCATATAATCTTGTACATGAGTTGAGGGCTCATGAAACAAACATGCTGGAAATCAAGACCATGGCAGGATTTATAAACTACAAGGTAACAAGCGTTCATTCTCATCTTCGACAGCCTGTACTTAAAATAAGTAAATAATTTAATTACTTAGTGCATCTTTAATGTATAAACCTTTTAGTGTTCTGTGTTGTGGGGTTTTTGTTTGTTTTGTTAAGGAGGTAGTTTAGAAACAGCCATCAATGGGGCACAAGTTACACTCAGACTCTCAAAGACTGAATTCCACACAAAAAGATCCTTAACTGAAAATGAGTATCTGGAGGATTTACAGTTAATTTGATATGCCGTCATTTTGAAGACTGGACCCCTTTAGTTCTTTCTTTGTGCAGGGGGCATGAAAATAAGAGCTACTTGTTTCTTGAGTATTTTTGTTATAAACTTAAACCACAGTAGTTTAGTTATTCCTTCTGTGGAAAGTAAAGTAATCCTTTAAGAATCAGATCATACTTTGCTGACATTCTGGGGAAATTTAAGTGAGGCAGTACTTTTATACCATTCTAAATGATCCTGAGGTTGGACTCCGTCAAATTCCACCTCTCCTTCTTGAAATGACTACAGGCAAAGTTAATGTTCTTTCTAGTGACTCTGCAGCCCCATCCTGAATTGGCTGAGTTTTCTTCTATTGGTTATTTGAGGGAGAAGGGAAGAAAGATAACGTTCGATGCAACAGAGAACCACATGGCTTTGGGTTTCACTTTACATCTGTTTTTCTTCCTCTATTTCCTGTGCTATTTGAACTCTTCAGAAATACATTAAGTTAGTATAGTTTGTGTTTTTGTTTCTTCTAGATCTGTCGCCTCTGTTTTCAACACAATACTCCACTGGATGCAATTGCTCAGTTTAGGAAACATATAGACTTATGCAAGAAAAAAATAGGAAGCGCTGAACTGGCTTTTGAGCATGCTGCCTGGATGTCTAAACAGTATGTTTTTGCTTAGTAATGTTTGTTTTACCTCCTACGTATAACTTTGTGAAGCTCACTGTTTTGTCTGGGTAAGATAAACTCTGAGCTCTTTATGAACAAGTGCACCTCTTTCTTACATAAAAGCTGTGTGCTTTGGTTTTGTTTTGGATTGATTATCATCACCTTTTCATGGGGAAAGAGCAGGGTATGCCAGAAATGCAGCTGTAGAAATTAAATGCAAAAATTCAGAGAAACGTTGTCTGTCTTAAGACTAACCAGAACTTTTAGCTGAAATGCCCCTTTTGGTTCATGTTGCTGTTCTGTACCTAAACTTAATTATAAAAATCTTTTTATAGGTTTCAAGCTTTTGGTGACTTGTTTGATGAAGCAATTAAGCTGGGCTTGACAGCAATTCAAACTCAGAATCCAGGTTTCTACTACCAGCAAGCTGCCTACTACGCTCAGGAGCGGAAACAGCTAGCGAGTATGCTTTGTAACCATGATGTAAGTTGGGAAGGGAAAAACTGCTTTGCAGGTAACCAAGTAGTGAATCACCTAATGTTATATTCTCAAATTGTAGCAGAATATTCTGTAATACATGTTAACAAAAAAAAGAGAGATTATTTCCTTTCAAATGCTTACTAGCAATTACTTGTTAGATTTTATATTGGTAAGATTATTATCATGAACAAATGAATTACTGTTTACCTTAGTACAAATTATTTTGATATGTCTAAAACAGTTAAAATATCTTTGGGTATATAAAACCTTATTGTTTTGTTTTTCCAGTATACTTCTCTATACTTCCACTTGTATAAAAATACTGCTGTGTACTGCCAGGTTAAGTTTTAAAGGAAGCTCCTTTTGTGTGCCTGCCTATACTGAAGCGTCAAAACACTTTTAATGCTTTAAAACAAAGTATAAAGCTGTTTTTATGACCATATTTGCTAAATTTACAGTCCTCTGTGGGATATCCCAACCCGGATCCCTTGGAAACACAGACTGGAGTGCTTGACTTCTATGGGCAGAGACCATGGCGGCAGGGAACATTAAGTACGTTTTGGTGTCTTGTATCTGTTGAGTTCTGGCAAACACTTTTGGACTCACTGGCACTACCAACTAACTTAACAGGCATAAGCACATAATCCCTTTTCCACAGAGCAAGATGTAGGGCTGAGAATTCACTGTTGTGTTAGTTGGTGATATGACATTGAACGTCACATCACCAGATGTCAACTGGAAGCTCAGTGAATGTTTGATCTCTCTAACAAACTTAAAAAAGAACGTCAGCCTTAGGCAGAATTGGGTATTCAGCAAAACTGCTTAGGCCATACTGAAGTGCTGCTGCTGTTTGTAGTGCTGACTTGCAATCAGTGTGCTGCAGTGAATGTATTCCTGGGAAAGAGACAGTGGAGAACTGGAGAACTGTTACTGCAAAAGTAACAGTGTTCCTGAATTGAATTGCTGTAAATTCATCATTCCATCGGTTCTTGTCAGCTGTAGATTTTTTTTTTTTCTGGAATATTTGTGATTTTTTTTTTTTTTTAATTGGTTTGAGAGGATATCATGACTAGATTTTCTTCTAAGAAGGGAATTTGTTTTTTTTCTTGCTAAAGAAGTAGTTTTTTCTGGAGTTCAAACATATGCATATGTATTCATGCACATATTCATATTTATTCATGCATAATATATTTATATATTATATATATGTTTATGGTTGACTAATTTTTTTAGCTGCCTTCCTTTTCTCTCTGGCTGTCTTGTCTCCTATTCTTTATTCCTCTGTCTTTTGGGCACTGTAACTTTTTCACTATCCTCTTCTTTCCTGTTCTGTAAGTACTTTAGTATGACCTGTTCTACCTTCAAGTGTTACTGTTTAAAAATGTCTACTGCCAGAGTTAAACAGTTCAGATGAAGAGAAACTTTACCTGCTAAGCTTCTTTATGATTCCGGGTTCAGGCAAGGGTGTGCGGTCTCTTGAAATATGAGCTTGAATTCTTACTTGTGATAATATAGGAAAGGAGCTACAGTTTTTTTAACGTGTGCTAAATACTAATAAATGTGGTCTAAAGACCTGATTAACTTACTCAAAAACAGGAAAACGTAGTAGCTTCAGGCCACTTCTTTTGAGCAAAATGGGAGCTATTTCATCCAGACTTTGTCTTCTAGAGCAAGGGAGATAAGTCCTTAGTGTTGTATCCATCTCCTAGGAAACAGAATGTTTAAGGACTTGAGTGTGTTTGCATTGGACCTTGTATTAGATGTCTCACCACAAAAATAGTTCCCTTCAGGCCTGAAGACAAAACTCCAGTGTCATGGATTATTCACTGTCTTATGCAGGCTTTGATCTTTCTGATCCTGAAAAAGAGAAGATGGGGATCTTATCTCTCCAGCTGAAAGAAAGAAATATCCTTCATTCAGTAAGTCTTATTCTGTTGAAGTCTTTTTTGACATAACTCTAACATTACATGTATGACAATATTAATTTTATCTGTCAGGAGCTAATAATTACCCTGTTGAGTAATGCTGTTGCGCAGTTCAAGAAATACAAATGTCCAAGGATGAAAAGTCACTTGAGTGAGTATAAGTAATCAGATGCATCTCTTAAATTCACTTTTACAAAGACTTTTAGCATTAGTCTGATTACATCTTTCTTGTTCATTTGTTTTTTAAACAGTGGTTCAAATGGGTGAAGAATATTACTTTGCTAAAGATTATGCCAAAGCTTTGAAGTAAGTACCTTCCCTGACTGCTTCTTTTACACGTTACTTTTCTCACTGTGATGTCCTGTCTTACTGATGTGGTGTAGTGCTGGAAGCTTATCTGAGATGCTGCTAGTACCTGTGTTTAATCAAAGCATGAGCTTTGAAGTGTATCAACTCAATTTCTACTGCAGAAAGGAAAGCAGATGTGATAAGTCAGTTGCTAGAATAGGATAGCTTCCAATGTAAATTGTGGTTGAAAATTGCATTTGTGGCCAGGTCTTTATTATTGCTGTTTCACTCCCCCAGGAATGATTTCTGAATTGGATTAATACAGAGTAAGGACTTTAAAGTTACAGAATTTAAAAAAAATAATAATAAAAAAAGTTAAGTCCAGTTTTGTTTGATGTAACAAGATAAATAGCAGAAAGATTCTTTTGGTGTCATTTTCCTATTAATGACTACAGAGCTGGGAAAGTTTAGTATTGAGGTGTACAGCTACTGGCTTTTCTGAAGGTGTCTTATTTCTAAGGGGAAACAGCCAAGATCATATTAAGTTGGAGCTCTTAATGTTTCTTTATGTTTCAAAGATCGCATATTCTGAAGAGTAGTTTGGGCTAGAAGGAATGCTTAGTTTTCTTACTAGATAATTGGAAGCTATAAAAAGGAAAAAAATAGGGTGGGATAAACAGATCAATTTGTATCAAGCCAGATTTTTGTGTGAACAAGGATGAGTTTTAAACAGGCACTCCTTTGTGATTAGGTGTGCAGAAACTGTTTTTAAACCAAGTCCTTTCTCTGCATTGTGAGTATTAAGTGAGAATTGCTCAGTGTTAAAGCTATGGTATGATGTCCAGGTTTGCCTGATAAAGATTTGTGTATGTTGGCTGGAGATCCTTGAAACCCTTGAAGGGAGCTGGACATGGAAAGAAGAATAAACATCTCAGCATGAGGAATATTAAGATTCCTCAGTTTGGAAAGGGGCTTTTCTGTGTCTTTGGCTTGATTTCCTGGAAGCTTGTAGAGCACCCAGCACTTGTGTGTGTTTCTAATACAGTGCTAGACTGTGGCTTGTCTATTCAGTTATTTTATTTCTTCTTTGTGTGAAGACAGGTGAGGCTTCCTATTTTCTTGTGAAAATTATTCTAGCCTGAGATAGAAATTCATGCTGTGTATTTCTTTACAGTAACTTTTACTAGAATATATGCTTCCATATACAAGCAGTTGGCTTGGATTTAATCTAGTGCTTGTTTTAGTAAAGATAATTTTTGTGTTAATGATAACAAATGAGTGTCATAAAATAGAGGAGTGTGTAATTTGTTTTTCCTCTCAATACTTTGCAGGCTGTTAGACTATGTTATGTGTGAATATCGCAGTGAAGGGTGGTGGACTCTTCTCACTTCCATCCTGACGACAGCTCTCAAGTGTTCATACCTGATGGCCCAGATAAAGGATTATATAACATACTCTTTGGAACTATTGGGTAGAGGTACTGTGTTCAGAAATGTACTCAGTTTGCCTGTGTAGAAAAATTGACGTACATACATGCGTGGCAGTCTGACAAAGCATTGCCAGATACAGTGCTTACATTGCTTTGTATTAGACTGCAAAGGGTGTGTATATAGGTAAATATATGCCTGTGCTGATTTCTCAGCTGCAGGAAACTGAGCTTTCATGCTCTTCTATTATAGTGGCCTTCCAGTAAGTAAAGGAGGCCTGCAGGAAAGGTGGGGAAGTTCTCATTTTCGGGAAAGGTAGTGATAGGACAGGAGGTAAAGGTTTTAAACCAATAGAGACTAAACTGAGATTAGATACTAGGGGGAAATTGCTTACACAGAGGGAGATGTGGCACTGGAACAGATTGCCCAGAGTAGCTGTGGCTGCCCCATGCCTGAAGGTGCTCATCCAACCTGGGTTGGATGGTGGCCCTGGGCATCCTGATCTAGTGGGTGGCAACCCTGCTCACAGCACAGCTGTGATATTCAGACTTGTCTTTAGGGTCCCTTTGAAACATTTCAGTGAATTCAGATAGACTCCATCAGGGTATCTGAGGCACAGAGCTTTGCTTGAGGCTGGCAGTTGTATTGCTAAAATTGTTAATAATGGAAAATCCCTGAGTTCTGTTGATGAGGGTATGAAATTTAATATAGCTAAAAGGAGAAGTGTTTTCCACTAAGTAACAAAGCCAGGGCTTTTTTTCCTGATCTCCAAAATGACAAATATGCTCATCAAATCTTCTACTGGAATTCTGCTGGTAAAATATGCATGCAGTATCTTTGAAGGAAAAAGTGTGGCTTAAAGTAGCTACTTGGTAGCTGGTTTTTATAATAGCTGCTACTTGACGTTGCAGAAATAACCCTTGCATGCCCTGATTTGCCAACTAATACCAATTTGAGGTTACGTGTGGTAGAAATGTTTTCTTCTCTTAGCTAGGCATGCTATCCTGCTTGATATTAAGGAATAATAATTAAAACAAAACTACCTTTGTTTTTCAAGGGAAGACCACTTATTTTTTTAATTGGTCTATTTTTCCTCTGGTCACTGCCTTGAGCTGCTGTTTCTAATCTTATCCAAGTTTCCTTGTACTTCTCAGACATTTGTTCTCTATTTCACCTGTTCTAAATAACAGTAACAAGAAGCTGTAGATATTCTTACCAAGGGAAAATCCCAAGAAATGTTATGAAGTGCTGGTCTAACCAAACAATATTCTACTTTGTTCTAATGAAAATAAGTGAGAACACTTGAAATGGAGGAACTTATGAAAACAAAGTACTTTGTGGATGCACATAAAATCTGGGGGGCAGGATTTATTTTTCGAAGTAGTTTTTCCAAAATCAAAATAAAAAGAAGTGTTTATTTTTAAGATGAAAATAAATAGTAAAATAAAATGTTTCTGTGTTGTAATCCTTGGTTTTGTTTTGTTTGCTAGCATCTACTCTTAAAGATGATCAGAAATCTCGAATAGAGAAAAATCTGATCAAAGTTCTAATGGTAAGCCCTAAACCTCCTATTACCCTTTCACGTGTTCTTAAGAAGGGGATCAGTGTTTGGTAACCTATTTTTTTTTATTGTTGTTTATAACCTTCTATCTGGATACAGAATGAGAGCCCTGATCCTGAACCTGATTGTGATGCTGCTGCTGTGAAAGCGTCACAAAAGTTGTGGTCTGACCGTGTTTCTTTGGCAGGCAGTAATGTTTTTACAATAGAAGTCCAAGATTTCATACCATTTGGTAAGTAATGAGTCTTCCAGCAAATTTACAGGAAGTTAAAAATAAATAAATAAATGTGAGTGTAGTTATCTCAAAGACACAACTAATTAGGATGAAATATACACTGTATATTAAAGTCAGCAAAAATATAAACCTTGCCAGCATTACTGTTCTTCATCTAAGTGACTAAGAAGCAATGGGAGGACCAGTGATCTCATTCTCAATGTAGACTACTGGAAAAAAATTGTTTTGAGCTTCATGTGTGGTGGGTGGACAAATCCTCTCAGTTTCCAGCTGTGGCCATCTGTGCCTTTATACATGGCGGAAGTAGTAAACTGTTTTTTGACAGACTTCTGTTCTTGAAACAGAACTCTGAGGAAAAAGCAGAGTGTGTTCAAAGCGCTGCCTTTCATGGGAAGAGGGCATGAGGGAGCATTACCTGCAGAAGTGTAGTTAAGTGTCCAGGTTTTGTTTTCCTGCTCAATATCTGCTTCTGTTCCCCTTTGCAGTGGTTTCAACCAAGTGCTGACAAGTAGCTTTCTGTGACAGTGCAAGTAGCCAAACCTGCCTCACGTCTGCATAAACGCAGAACAATTCTTTTCAATAATTGTTAGGGGAAAGAGTGCTTCTGGAATTTAGTGGTGTAGTTTAACAACATTTTTCTTGAATTCTAGTGCAATGCAAAGCAAAATTCCTCGCTCCAAGTTTTCATGTTGATGTTCCTGTGCAGTTTGATATTTACTTAAGAGCTGACTGTCCTCATCCTATCAGGTTTTCTAAGCTCTGCATCAGTTTCAATAACCAGGTAATCATATTTTAGTTCTGACTTAATGAGAGAAACTTATGATAAGAGTAGAATACTGTCTGTTAGCCTTTTCAGCCAAAGAAAAATTATTTGAAGTGCCTTTCCAAAACCTGTGTTAGAAGTTCAGTTCGGGAGATGTCTTTTCTTTTTGCATTATCACTTCTGACTACTATATTGATATTCTGTTATCTTCCCAAATCCAGTTTGAATAGTTATAGTATCTCCGTTCTTCTGTAAAACTTCAAAATTATCCTTCTGAAACTTTAATGTCTTATTTCTTGTGGTGTTTTTGCATAAAGTTACACTAGTGAATATCGTCTTTTTCACAAGAAATTGCATTGTGATGTACCTGCTAAGCCTAGCTTCAGTAATGAGAGAGACGTTAAGAACCATTATAGCTTTATCCAGTAACACAGAGCATTAATGTCTGCTATGCTAACATTAAAATGTCTCAAGTCTGTAACTACCAATGTTATTTGCCATGCTTCCACTACAGGATTACAACCAATACTGTGTGGTAGAAGAAGCTTATCAAAAAAGCGATATTCTAGAACAGTCGTCCCAAGGACCAATGTGCTTAGTCCCTGGTAAAACAAGGAAGTTCACATTCAAATTTGTTGCAAAAACTGAAGATGTAGGAAAGAAGATTGAGGTTTGTCAATTTATTGTACACCTTTCATACTTTTACAACTGCAAACCTACCTCTATAATCACACATCAGTTATGAGTGACACTGCAGTTCAAAATGATTGAATTTCGTTCTTGAAACCAAATGTCAAAAGGAAGTACAAAATTTTTTTTATTGCAAATACCAAGAAAAACACAAAAAACTTAAGTATTATTTCAGGCTTTTAAAATGTGCAATACATCTGTGTGGGAAGTGCTGAGTCACGGCCTGAACCTCTGATGGATCACCTGAGGCGAGCCATGAGTCAGCAGAGGAGCACAGCTGAAGGCAATTCACCTGTGCTGCAGGAAGGGGTGGAGTCTGGCTGCACCTCTCATAGACCTATTTAAGAGCTGGCTACCAGTGGGGAAGGATCTCTTCTGGAGATCTGCTCTGCTGGAGTTTTGTGAGTGAGCCCAGGATAGGGTTAAACTTTCTATCTATTCTTTTTTTATTATTATAATCTGCTTTGCCTAACTCTCTTGTTTATTTCATAATTATAACATCTTGATATTCATTGATTATACAACATCATTCTTGCTTTTTTTTTTTTAAGAAAAGTGTACCTATATATATTTACACACAACTATGGAGCTGTGCCCCCACATTGCACCCACTTGAGCCTGGATCCTTTTCCACTACAGTTTTTTTATTAAATAAAAATTTTGTGGTGGTGAGGTGGTGTGACTTTGGTCAGCAAAGCCCCCGGAAGCGTTTTGGTGATATATAGGTACAACTAAAATACTTATGTTAGAAGTCTGTTTTTACAACCACAGAAACATAGAATGGCCTGAGTTAAAAAGGAACTCAAAGATCATCTAGTTTCATCCCACCATGCTATGGGTGGGGTCACCAGCCTCTAGACCAGGCTGCTTAGAGCCACATCCAGCCTGGATTTGGAATGCTTCCAGTTATGGGCCATCCATAACCTCTCTAGGCAACCTGTTCCAGTGTGTCACCACCTTCCGTGTGGAAAAATTTCCTCCTAATATCCAACATAAATCTCCTCAGTTTTAGTTAAAAACTATTCCCCCTTGTCTTACCACTATCAACCCGTGCAAATAGTCATTTCCCCTCCTGTTCATATGCTCCCTTCAAGTACTGGAGGGATCACAATGAGTGATCTCAAATCACAACATTAGAAAGCTAACAGTGTGTTCAAACTTTTATCTATCAGATCACCTCTGTGGATTTGATCTTGGGTAGTGAATCTGGCCGATGTGTGATTCTGAATTGGCGAGGAGGAGGAGGAGATGCTGCTTCATCTCAAGAAGCATTGCAAGCAGCACGTTCCTTCAAGCGGAGGCCGAAGCTCCCAGATAATGAAGTTCATTGGGATAGTTTGGCTATTCAAGCAAGCACAATGTAAGTAAAAATTGAAAAACTTATCATTGGGTCTTCTGTGAAGTCCTTATCACTGTCTAGAAGAAGATCATGTACTTGCTGGGACTTCTTAGTGTGAACTTCTTAATATATCTTTGCGTAACTGGCAGAAGATAGATACTATCTTAATTCTTTATGACTTTTGAGCTTCCAGATAGCTAGAGATACAGCTAAACCTTACCTTAATCTCTGATCATGCCAAATATGCTTTAATTCCTCTCCTCACCTAACTCTGGGCAGATTTTTGACATTTTTGTGCGAACCAGAAGCCATCATACTCACAGAAATGTATGCACAAGGAATCTTTTGTTGGAAAACAATCATTAATAACTAGGCTAACACTAACTAGGTCTATTCAAAAGAATGAAATCAGATTGCTGTTGGTGGGGGCGCTTCCTTATTTTCTGGCAGAAAATCTGAACTATTAATGCTTTCTAGTGGGCTTTCAGTATTTTTAGTATATATTTTCAGTATTTCAGTATTTCTAAAATTGTTACCATCGTGCTGCTTCTCAGTAGTATTGTCTCCTAATTGAATAGCCCGGTAGTTGTCAGAACTGTCTGAACAATAGGCTGTTTCAATCTCTTTTAATCGAGGCTTAAACTCATTATTTAAGAAACATACAGTAACTGAGTCTTTTCTCTTTAAAGGATTATTTCTAGAGTGCCTAACATTTCTGTTCAACTTCGTCATGAACCTCCTGCCCTGACTAATGAAATGTACTGTTTGGTTGTGACTATCGAGTCACATGAGGAGACAGTTGCCAAAGATGTTAAGCTTACTGCAGGTTTAAAGCCAGGTATTTCAGGTTATTTTGTTTAATCCAGCAGTATCCTAATAGATTCCTTGTTTTTTTTTTTATGCAATGAGGAGACCTATAGTAAATGGTTCTCCTGCAGTAATTAAGGGCCAAGCCAAAGGTGAGTGTTGGGAATGATGAGATAATAGTGATAAGAAAGGCTAGCAGTCTCATTCAGTTATGGTTATTTCAACCTCTGCTTGTCAGTAGTGTTGCATTCATGAAAGATGGGAATTAGAAGTGTGAAAGAGAGCATAGAAGCTTTGGCATTCTTTCCTAATCCCTTATTTAATTTGCTCAGTGTTTAAATTTTTATTTTCCTACAAGATTTTTCATTTATTTATTTTCTTGCTGAGGGGTAAGCATTAGACTGCTCTTGATGAACATGTTCTAAGAATAGGTCTACATGAGTTTTCTTCTTTCCCCACTACCTTTCCCTCCTCCTTCTCCTCTCCTTCACCCTCCCTTCCCCCCCACAAAGTCTGGGGAGCAGTGAAGAAGACAATATTCCTTTCAGTGAGATGTAAACTATGCAAATATTGTTTCAGTTAGCTGGGTACAGCTATTACTGGCAGTTTTCAAGATGCGAAGACTAAAAGTTTATTATGAGTATGCCTATCTGTGGTTATCAGAAAAGGCAAAAATATTTTCTTAAGCTATTAGCATATAGGATGCAATGTGTGCTCTGAAATAGAACTACATTCCCTTTTAAATCAGTGGGGTGTTCTTTAAACTTAGTTGGTATTTAGGCTTGGTTCCTAAAGCAGTGGGTAACAGTTGGTCTTTTTTTTCCCCCCTCTCCTCTCCCTTTTGATCATGAATCCTAGCACTTGATGCACAAGGTCGTTATGAGCTTGCTGATTTTGCAGTAAGAGCAATTAGAATTTGACACTTCATTTATAGTGAAGATAGTATGTTTTCTGCAGCTGAAATCTTTTTGCGAGAAGTGACTCATTTTGCTTTGAAATTTATCCAACATGATTGAGGTAACGTTGTTATTCTAGTCAAGCCTTGACTGAAGAATAGTGGCATTTAAGATCTGTGCATTTTTCCCACCTGTTCTCAATGCAGATATGGAAGAACAATTTTAAAAGGACTTAAAACCATTAAGTTGTACTTTTGAAAATGTAACAACCACAGAACTGTGAAACTTTTTTTTTTTCCACATAAAATATAAAGAAAAGCTAGGTCACATAGTTGTGATCATGTTGTGTTTTGTGTATGGTAGGGAATATGTGGATAGGATTTCTTTTTTTTCTTCTAGCCTAAACAAAATGGGGAAAAAACTGCAGGATGTGAACCCTGTGTTTAAAGAAAAAAAACCTAAGGTGCTGTCAGATCCCTTCAGTCTGTACTTCAGAAAGCTTCTCTCAACCAAATGACAATGCTCATTCCTAGTTTGTTGCTTTCTGAGCTGAATGTCCTATTCTTAGTTATTGCTTATATGCTTCAGTGATTGTAAGCCTGTGTGGAGATGTATAGATATGTAAGCCTGTCTTTAATCCCAGGGCAAGATGCCAACTTGACTCAGAAAACTCAAGTGACTCTTCGAGGAACAGACACATGTGATGACTCCTTTCCTGCATTGCTTCCTGATATCCCTGTAGGAGATCTGCAACCAGGGGAGAAGGTGAAATTTTCAAAAGAAAAGTAGATTTCTTTTTTAAATTTCAAAAGAAGGTAGAAGATTTCTATATCACAGTTAAGAAAATGGGGAGCAAGACTTCCATGATGTATTTAGTTTCCCCTCTCTGAGCTGCTAAATGAAATGCTCATGGCATAGTTTGCACAATGTTTACTTGTAATTTAGTATTCCTTCAACTAGATCACCTTTTTGGCTGGTCCAGGGATAGGGCATATTCTGGTATTGATGATACAGCTGAGAGGATATAAAATAAGGAGGCTTATCTCAACTGTTAATTGAATTTACTAGCTACTGGGCAATGGATAATAGTTGGCAAGTGTGATTCAATTTGGAGTCAAATATGCAGATGCTATACCAAATTCTGGTTGTGGCTAGTTAGTCAGAAGTTGGGTATATCATGTTACATGGGAATGGTTCTTTTCTGGCACTGTTAAATAGCAGATGATCAATAGGGAAGCAGCTGGAGCTGTATTACTCTAATGGAGATCTTATACTCTGTGGTTAAGATCATGCAGTTTAGGAGATAGTTAATGATCAAAATAGTATCTATAATAACATTTACTGTACTGTTGCTCTCTTGGTCCAGGTGAGATGATGATCTAAAGTTTTGGACAGTTCTAGGCCTAACTGATGTATCCTAGATATAGTATGGCTCATAATATTTCCTTCATTTTGCAGCTGGAAAAACCAATATACATTCGTTGTGGAACAGTTGGTGCAAGGATGTTTCTTGTCTATGTCTCTTACTTGATCAACACTACTGTTGAAGGGAAAGAAATCCTCTGCAAATGTCATCGGGTAGGGTACAAAGATGCTCCAGTTACTGAAGGCTCAGTCTTGAGGTTAAAAATATGTCTTGCGTTTTATTACTGTATCTCCAAGATCCTTAAAAGCATCTAGTAGATGGGGGCGTGGAGAGGCAAAATGATTCCCATACTGATCTAATTTAGGATGAGCAGCTTTGTAAGTGTAATCAGAATTTTAAAGAAGCTGCTGTTTATTCCCTATTAAAAAAATAAAACATTAAAATAAAACCCTGGAAGAACTTAAAATGATGATGATTAAAAGTAGAATTGTACTTGTAACCTTTGATGTTAGTTGCCTGAATGTAACTTACTCCCTCTTTTCAAAGACTCTGGCTCTTTTTGTTACCTACACAGGATGAAACTGTAACTATAGAAACAGTGTTTCCTTTTGACGTTGCCATCAAATTTGTCTCCACGAAGGTATGTGTTCTGAGAAGCTGTTGGTATTGTGGAATTGTGCCGCTTCTAATAGTCGTGCCCTGTTTAGTGAGAAATAGCCAGGTTTTGTGTATGTCTTGACAGCTGGAGCACTTGGACAGAGTTTTTGTGGATATACCATTTTTACTGATGACAGACATCCTGAGTGCCTCTCCTTGGCCCCTCACTATTGTAACCAGCCAGCTACAGCTGTCAGCTTCCATGACCTCAGTAGATCAGCTGGAATCTTATGTAGAAAATGGTAAGTTTTCTTAGGTTCTTTTCTGTCATGAGGATATTTTGTTTTTAATATTAATGTAAGAAAGTAAGTGTGGATGACTTTTAAACAGGATTTGCTGATCAAACTCTAGAAGTAGCTGCTTAACACTTTCTTCACTTACCAGCACACAATTTAAATGGCTTTAGGTTCAAAATGTAGTTCTGCTTCACAGTTGATCAACTAAGAAAACGTGATAGGTGGAATCAAAATCCTAAGTACAAGAGATAAAAGGGAAAGCACCTGAGAGTACTTCTGATAAACAACAGATATACATTTGAAAAGATTGGCAATATTTCCATTGTTCATGAACTTTGTATACTTTGTTGATTGTAAACAATTTATCACTTCAGTCTGAAATTTCGTATGTCCATGTTTCATGTGGATGAAACTGAAAAATGTAAAGCTAGATAATAGGCTAGACAGAACAATTAGAAGTAAAAATACTTTTCTTATTTTATATAAAGTAAACAGCGTTAACTTTTAAAGCCAAATAAATGGAGTACTTACAGCAGAGCTGATTCAAAGACCTTCAAGAAAATGTTTTCAAATTTGCTGAGTTAATAGATAGAAAATGTGTATTTTATTTGAACTTTGAATGCGATTGGGGCAGCCTGAATGACTGCCAAACTGAGGGGTAGCTGCATACCTACATATTCAAGAGCTTGCAAGACTGTAGTTCTAGAAATCAATGGTTTTCCCAGGTCCATTAGTCATCAGAGTATGATATTTCACCTTTAGCTCTGGCAGCCTAAGCCTCTAGTTGTTGCTCCTAAAGGGCTAACAGCTGGGAGGTACAAACCATTTCAAATGCTAGCTATCCAGCTGCCTCGGTTTTATTGTTGTGATATTTTTTTCCCCTTGCAGGACTTAACAAATAACAAAGTAATCTTTTAGTACTATTTTCTTTAAAAATCAATTGTGTTGAAGTATTGGCTTTTCATTTTAAAACATGCTAATGTCTCGGAATCTTCTGTGGAAGAGAAGTGTAGAGTTTGATCTGTTGCATGCCAAAAACAATTGCAAAATGAACTCTAAGTTGGCAAAGACTTGTTCTGTATCCACCTGGAAAATCCTCACAATGCAATCCAGAAAGTAAGCTGTCATATATTTGTATATCCCACCCTTTTACGTGTTGGGATACTTTACAGTCTTTATTGAATTTGCGTATGGTGTAGGTATAGATTTGCAGACCTTTGTCTGAATGTTTGTGTCTGTATAATACTGACTGTTTAGGCTTAATGAGTGGTGTCTGAAGTATTGACTGTGCATTGATTTTAAACCAAATCTTGCTGATAGTTGTCTTACAGACAGGTGAGAGTGCCAGTGAGTGCTTTTGCCTGCGATGTCCTCCAGTTACTAATAGTGGTGGAGTGGCAACTGGATGTTATATCATTTCCTGGAAGAGGTATGCAGCTCTTGGCCCAAAAGGGGAGAGGCAGTCAGCTGCTTTGATTTTTGAATTTGAATTGAATTGATTGAATTTGAATTGAATTGAATTGATTTGAATTGGTTTTCGAATGATGGTGATTTTTGGCTTTTTTTGTATTGGGTCTTCCTGTAACAAAGATTGTCTAGACTTCAGATCTTAGTAATAACCTGGTTAGGCTCTGGAGTAAATACTTATTTCACTTTTTTTTTTTAATGTGGTTATAGTTTTAACGTTCCATGAAGCTTTATTCTTTGTAAGATCTTAGGTCAATTATAAAGCCTTCCACTCTGTTTTCACTAACCATGAAATATTTCACCTGAAGCCAAGTCAAAGTGGTAATAAAATGAACAAACTTTTAAAATGGGAAAACTATTTTCCCTCCCTCGACTCTGGGTTTGTATTTGCTCAGTTTTCAAAGATAAATGCTCAGGTATATCTGTCTTCTAGTTGTTTTGAATATAGAGCAGTTTAGTGTTCTTACTTGCCTTTCGCTATTTTATCTCAATGCAATGGCACTACTTGTGTTCACTTCAAACAAATATAAGGGGATTTTTTTTTTTTTTCCACCACTGAAATTACTGCAATTTTAGTTTTAGTCGTATATAAGTGGTGATCCTTTAGCATACTCATTGCATTGCAAAACGTTTGTTTTTCTTCTGCAGAAGTTCACCTGTGGAAAGTGTACCTGTTGTCAGTACGGTCATCACTCTGCCACACGTGATTGTAGAGAGCATTCCCCTCCATGTTAAAACAGGTAATGTTAATTTGGTAACCTACACGTTCTGCCTAAAGGTTTTAAATCTTCCCAGGTAAATGAGTGCTACATTTTGCAGCATCAAATTTTGTGCCTTGCATTTGCTGTAGCAAAAGGCAGGAAATTGGTGATGGGTTCTATGGGCTTAGTGAAAGAAATTGCCTTATTTGAATTGCATTGCCCCTCTTCTCACTTCTCAGTTTTAGGAAAAAATTGGAAGATAGATGTATGAATATGCAGTTTCAAAAGACTACAAAGTTGTATTGCGTGGCAGCACAGGCCACATTACCTCTACTGACACAGCCTTCCCAGTAGGGTTTCTTTTGATGCCTTTGGCAAGAATTGTTCCATCCACCCACACCCTGGCCACTTCCCAGGAAAGAAACAGCCTGGAGAACTGGAGCTGCTTACGGGCAGGTGAACTGTTTCTCTTTTGGCACTCGACCTGCACAAGAGCAGAGCAGTAGTGCAGAGCTCATTGCACACACACAATTACTGTGATTTCTTCATTTTGTTTTCACTTGCACTGATCTTCTGTCATTCTTTCCTGATGTATTTTGACTATCACAATATCTAATAGGTTTGGCAAGCTGAAGATACTCAGCAGCAAAGTGGCTTTTTCAGTTAGCATTCCTGAATAGTGTGAACAGTCAGGAAGCTTTGTAACTAGGTATTGAGTAAGTGGAAAACCTAACAAAGTTCTGATCCTTTTTTTTTTTTTTCTCCTTGAAAATCTCTTGAGAAATGCTGAAGATGTCTAGTTACTTTCTCATTTCAAAATCTTCACTGCTCTCTAGGCTTGCTTGTGTGTGAAACTTTTAAATGTGCTTTTTTTTAAACTTTGAGATTACTTTCTTTTTAAAGATCTGCCATCATTTGGTCGAGTTCGAGAATCCCTCCCTGTGAGATATCACCTGCAAAATAAGACCAATTTAGTCCAGGATGTAGAGGTGTCAATGGAACCCAGTGACGCATTCATGTTCTCTGGCCTTAAGCAGGTATAAAAATGTCACCTTTCCTAATCCTTTTGGTTTCACTGGTAGTGAAAAATACGTTGATTACACTTGCACTGATGTTCAGTGATGACAAATTCATTTTGCAAATGTTGTATGGTAAATTGTCTGGAAGACACAACATGAAGACTCCTTCATAAGAAAGGTCAGATGGAAGCCTGATTAGGAGCTATGTGTCACAACTGAAACACCATGTTAGCTATGAACTGTAAGTTTGTTAGCTTTAACTAAAAGAGGAAAGTAGTTGCATAGTTTACTTTGTCCAACTCAGAGGTTGGGAGTAACATATAAATAAAGCATAAATAGTAAACTGTTTGCCACAGAACTTACCTATTTGTGGTTTTTTTTCTCTTTTCTAAGATCCGATTAAGAATCCTTCCTGGCACGCAGCAGGAAGTGTTATACAACTTCTATCCTCTGATGGCTGGATATCAACAGTTACCATCTCTTCATATTAACTTGCTGCGATTCCCAAACTTCACTAATCAGTTGCTCAGACGATTCATACCTACACACATCTTTGTAAAGGTAAGACACTGAGAAGTGTTTTGTGTTCAAAGGCTAAAGTTATAGAGGTTGAGCAACCTCTATGATTTGAGGCTCAGAAACACCGCAATACTCCACACCTCCCTAAACTTCTGAAAACATATCCTCTCACCCTCTCATGAATCACCCTCTCTAGATTTTCTTTAAGTATTGTGGATCTGAAGACAGCTTAATCAAAACAAATAGATCTTGTGCTTCTAAAAAAAAAAAAAGTACTTGATGTTTTCCTGCTGCAGTCTCCAGAATATTGTATTCACTTCTTAGTCAGACTCTGAGCAAGCAAGGAACCTGAAGAGTTTGTTTATATGAGTAGAGCTGGACTTGTTCAGGCGTCTGTAAGCCTGTTTTTCTAAGACACAGGCCTGGCATTCTTTCAGTTTTATTTCAGCCAAAAGAGATTGACAGCACATGTAAAAACTGAAGTTCTGCCTATCAGTGGCTTTTCTAGATTGGCTGTTGAGATGTTGTCTTAAGTCAATACAGGAGGCTTTTTTTCTTCAAAAGCAGTGTTCTCACCACTCCTGTTGAATCTCTTTAGGGTTCAGAATGCTTATCCTTTTGCTTTAGAGTTGTCAGGGCCTCAAAGCACCTTGTTCTAAACCTTGTTCTAAGAGTGCATTTTCCTTTTTTTTCTTTAACTCTTTTCTCTCCATCTCTAATTTTGCCTAAGCTTTTCCAAGAAGTTTTCAGTTTCATTCCTGTTTTATACATTATCAGCTTTTTATACTGCAGCACTCAAAGCTCTAATCAGCAAGGCCTTGTGTAAAGTTGTTTGAATGTGTATGGAGATGCTCTTGACATTTAACAGGGCAGTTATAAGGAGCTGTAGCCTTAACAAAATACTCACTAGGCCAAACTCAAATTTCAGTTGGTTGTCATTCATATTTGTGCTACTTCTGGAAATCATTAGAGATAAGGATAGACTTAAGGATAGATGATGTATTGTGAAGTTAGTTTCATAAACTACATGGAAGATGAAGGCTGTTAACAGTCTCTATTCTTACTTTCTTAAAGCCTCAGGGTCGTCAAGCAGATGAAAACTCAATTGCAGCTGCATAACTTCAAGACTTGCACCTCTGCACTTAAAGAAGATGGGAAGTTGCACAGAATACATAATGCTTGCTTTGGAAACATGGCTTTGATCAAACCATAAGAATTATTTGTTTTTAATTACACCTCTTAACAGAACTAATATTTAAAACAAAAAGTCTTTCATAGACTGTCTTTAAGGAAGAAACATGGGGAAAACTTGGTGCTTTAACAGGAACATTGTTTTGAAGGTAACTTTGAATGTCAAACTCTTAAAAGTATTACTTTCTAGGCACATTAAGTATCTTGAGTGTTTAAGTGAAGAAATAAAAATCTCTTTTACCAAAACCAAAAGACATTTTCACAATTAACAGTAAGTTGAAGTGCTAGGCTTGCACTTTACAACACTGAAAATGATTATTCTTTACAAAAATGTGCTCTGTGCCATTTGCGTGAAGGGCAAAACAGGTTGTGCAGTAGCATATGAGTGACAAGTGATTAATTTGTGTTGTTGGGATTGAGTGGCTTGCTAGTTGTTAAAAAGGGTAAATCTGAAAGGCGTTTCTTCTGGGTAAGCCATACATCTGGGTTTGAGTTCAGAAATAGCTGGTCTAATGAACAGATTCATTAATTCATAACAGGTGGACTGTCCAACCTCAACTTAATGTGGTTTTGAATTACTTTTGCACATGTCCAGATTGATGATGTCTTAATAGCCCCCTTCTGTGTCAATTAAAAGAAAGACATTCTACTGTTGTACAGCTAGAGATGAACTGGTGTTTAAAATACAACAAATCCTGTACATATTTAAAAAGAACAAACAACAAGCATTGTGAAAACTTCAGTTGTTTAACTTTCTAAATGACATTTTGCTTGGAGAATATCTTATTTATTGTCAAAGTGAAGTTCTAATAAATAGCTTGTAACAGAGTGCTTTTGAAACTGTCGTTAGTTGCACTGTTTTCAAAGCTATTGCTTCATAACTTTGTGATCTGTCTTATGGGCTGGCACATGCATTTGTGGCATTGAAGTCCAAGATAACAGCTCTAATACTCAGTTAAAGGCATTGGAGAAGTGTGGAAGTCTTCCTTACCAGGGAAAGGATTGTAGGCTCTTCAGAAATCCTGAGAAAATATGAATGAGCATATATAGTTTCTCTGCAGAGTACAGGTAGAGCTGTATTATGAGGTGGTTAAGCAGTAGTGCAGAGAAGGAAAAGATGACAGACTAATCATGCTGGAAAGAACAAATGAAACCTTCTTTTTTTTTTTTTTTTTTTTGCTGAAGTAGCATCCATGGAATAGGTATCTTATCTCATTATTTAAAAGACAGGAATGGAAAAATTATTTCATTTCCAGAAATGTTTTTTTCTTTCAATAAACCAATCAGATTACAGAAACTTTGGCACCTATGCTACTGCTTCTTACCAGACATGTTGATGCAAGTGATGCAAGTAGAGAACTATGATGCTTTTTTTCCCCACCACCTGGAACAGCCTAACAACAAAACAGTAATGCACATTTTTTTTGAGAAAGGGAAGGACATAAATGCTCTTGTGGTTACACCAGTACTGAAGTCTTCAATGATTTACACAAGTATGTTATTTAAAATTGTGAGTAATAAAAATTGGTACTGTATAAAGAATAATATAGAAATGTAAACTTAGGCTTTGGAGGAAAGATTACTTTTCTGCCATGGTTGCAGTTTCTATTCTTTTTCCCACTTGCAAAGATAGTATTTCATTTTTAGTGTGATCTTATTGTAGCTGTGAACTCTACAAAGCAAAGGTTTTCATCTTGGTTGTCTGCAAAGTACCGGGCACACCTTTTATGCTATGTAAATGACTGATGTGAGTGAAAACATGCACAAAGCAGGAACCACCTTACTAAAAATGCTTGAAAAGTGATTAATGATGGCTATCTTACTGACTCATAAGACTAATGCTGAAGGGGGGGATGTTTGTGATTCCCTTTGGAAATCTTGAGGAGATAAAATGGTGCATTTACTTCAGTGTAAGTGCAGGTTTTTTATTGCTTGCTCTGTTTTGATGAGCACTATTCAAACTTAAATGTATACTACTTAAATGTAGTTTATTTTAATTGGAACTAATTAAGCATCAAAGAAAAGAGAAGCTACTTTTAGACTGGCTTAAAAATAACTTGAAGGAAAAAAATTGAGATCAACATGTTCAGGCTGCTACTGAACATGAAGCAGCACTGGCATCATAATTTCTTCCCCTTATATGCTACTAAGTACATGAGGGGGGAAGAAAATGTCCCATCACATTTGGCTACAAGTGATGCCCTCAGCCAGGAAAGTACTCTGGCCTTCTTCATTTGTTCTGGTCACTAAGCTCTACTTGCAAGAAGTTCAGGAAAGTAAAGGATTAAAACGAAGGTTATTTTATCCTTTCTAACTTTTATGGTCTTGCACAATCTACTCAGATCTTTGCTTTGCAGATAGGTTTTGGAGAGCTACCAGTTGTGTGTTGTAATGAAAAATGTTTCTCTTTATGCTTTCTTGGCCTCTGCTTGGGAGGCTGGGATTTCTTAGGCAAGAATTCTGCCTTGACTCTCCAGGTTTGAAGTTGCCACATGTAGTAGGAAGCAAAAATAAGCTGTCAAAAATCAAAGTTAGTATTTTTTCTAAGCACCTCATTCCTTAATGTGCTGTTTTCTGAGAAGCAGTGAGCTTTGTCTCTTTTCAGTGAAGTCAGGCTGAAAGTAGCAGTCAGTGGGCTCAATCTTACTCCAACATACTTTTCCTGTTGCTCCTTCAGGGATGCTTTTGGTAAGAGACCTGTAGGGCTATAACAAGTAGTAATCTACTGTTTCAAGGACTGGGCATTTTACCTGAGGAGCTGAAGTGAAGGATGGAGACCTGTGCAGGAAGGACTTGTGTTGAGCTTTCTCAAATTCAGGATAGCTGTGTGGATTGTTCTGTCTCACAGCTTTCATATCATGTGTGTTCAGCTTGCTCAACCAGGTACTGAAACAGCTTCTACTACCCTAATGTTTGTCCTATTGCCACACTGATTTGTAAAATAGTTCATTTGTAATGCTGCTTAGTGCATTAAGAACGTGGAAAGGGTAAACTAAAATAGTTGCGAGAGAACTAGAAAGATTATCAAGTCTGACTGCATGTCCGCTTTGGGGCTAATCAAAAATTAAAGCATGGTATTACGGTTGTTTGATATCTGTAAAGTGCTCCTTAAAGTGAGTTTTGTGGACGTAGAAGTGAAGATACATCCTAGATAACCACTGTCCCTAGATAAGGTTCAGAAGAAGTTTATATGATGTACAAAATGAGATAACTTGAGAAAACTGCTTCATTGGAGTTTTCCTTGTTGATAAGGAGAAAGAGGAAAGTTTTTTTTAAGTCTTTAGTTTTTTTCCTTAAGTAAGGAATGAGGAACAAACCCAGTGAAATTAATAAATTTAATCTGGTTTTAATTAAGTGCTAATATGCTAGGCTACTCCTCCATGCACTTGCAAAAAGCAAAGGTGACTTCAGATAACGTAGATACAGGCTGGTCCTGATACATGCAAACTTGTTAAAACTCATTTTGGCTGTTATGCTCTGCTTCTCCAATATCAGAGATCTCTCCACGCCAGTCAGGGTACCATCCATGTGGAACATGAGGGCCCTTCTCTTTGCTGGCAGAGGAGGCTTGTTGGAAGCAAGGTTCCCTGGATTCCCAAGAAGGTCGTGTTTCACTGAGGCTGTGAACTCGAACCCTGCATTCCTGCTGTGCATCACAGCCTGCTTTACCCGGTTCTTTGCTGAGAACACAGCTGTCACAGTTTCTCTGAACAAAGAGGATCTACAACTCATAGAGGAACCCTTTCCTCCTTATAGTTGCTGCATATAGCCACATCTATCTGTGCTGGTTTTTGTTGCCTTAAGCACTAAAAGCAGTTTTAGGCCTTGCTGAAAACAACTTTGAAGAGGAAAGAAAAAATCCTTGAACAATTGTGGCATCTGCACTGTATTTGTAGTACAGTACTCATCCTATTCACCCATTTTTCTAAAAATGTCTGTAGGTCTAACAAGGTTTCTGCCCTTCAAAAGAAGATTGTTTTGCTCATGCTTCTCTTTCTCAGAAAGGCAGGATGTTGTGACCTGGTAGATCTACCTTTTCTTTTTCTGTTGTATTTTTCTGCAAGTTTCCTCTAGAAAGGACCATGATTTTTGAAATTAATCAGAAAATCATCAGGAAAGTAACTTGTCTAAGGACTTTCCTGGACTCCAGAACTCTCTAGCTGAAGCATCCTTTGCATCTTAGATGTCAGGCATGCTTTAGCTTTCTAGTTGCTCAGAGCAAAGCAGTCCTGGGTAAACGCTTTCCGCAACACTATGCGACTGAGGCACAATCTCAGGGTAGACTATTTCCAATTGCAGACTTCTACCACAGGACTCTAGTGGTCAGCCTCTGGACTTAAAAGAAATACTGCTTGATATTGCATTGCACACATGTGCTGTTTTGGTGTGGAAATATCTACGTGTGATGTTTGGCTCTGAGGGGATCCCAGCTTTAATGCTGCTCTGAGACTTGTCCTCACTTACTCCGTAGAGACATGGAGACAGCTTGGCATCACCTGCAGTATGACTGAGTAGGGAGTAGCTTGCAGAAGGATGGTTGCCTACCAATTAACTGCAGCTTCTTCAGGGTGTGTTATTCAAGCATGTTCACACGGACACTTGCTAGATGCTTGCTCATTCTTTCTCCTCTATTTCAAGGTCTCCCTGGGAAAAAAGCATAATGGGTTCTGACTTAGCCTTGGATAGGTACGAAGTCAACAATACGCTGAAGAGCAGTGCTCCTTTATTACCAGCTTCTGAACCACCTCTTTGCACTCTGCAGGATATGTTCTAGAGCTTAGAAAGCCTCCCACCTTGGTCTAAGTGTATTTACTTGGTCATATGTCTGGATGTGTCTCAGGTTAGGAGTAAGCAGCCTTCCTTGCCTTTTACTGTAGGGGGCTTTGTCTCACAGGTAGTGAGATTTCACAAAATGCAAGAATATTTTGCACTGCAGGATGTGAAATAAGTAGGCTTGAGCATGATAAGCTGAATGAAGAAGAGCAGGTTCAACTGTCTCCCATTTTCATTTGCAAGCCTTAAGGAGATGTGCTGTCCTGGAACAATTTTAATTTTTGGAGGAGAAATATATGTAAATATAAATGGGTATGGGTCAGATGTTAGGAAAGCGAAGCTCTCAGTTTCCTAGTGTTGTAATTTTTCTTATTTCTAAAGGGCTATCAAGTGTTGGATAATTAAAATCAGACATCTGTGTATTTAAATAGAATGATAAAATACCCAGAAGATTTAAGATGGTATAAATTCCATCACCTGAACAGAATGTAGATATATTATTCTAGCATTTTGAAATAAAATTATGCCTGGTTTCCTCAGCCAATCTCTAGGTATTTTGCTAGAAAACATGATACTGTGCAAGGGCAGTCAAGTTTGTATAGCCATGCACATAGGCTGCATTGTATCAATGCAAAACTATGCTAACTATGTATGTGAGTTACCATTGTCTGAACTTGCCATTGGCATGGGGAAACCTGGGAGTCAAACACTTTTCCCTGGAAAGTAAGAAGTGTAGCTGGCATCCTCTTTCCTACATTTAGGAGTCTAATTTGTATCTGATTCCACTGGGACATTCAAAACTGACCTTCAAGCTGAGATTCCAATTATTCTTTCTAAGAACTTAACAGTTAATCATCCAACAGTTTTCTTACTCCAAAGCATGCACATACTTTCTCCTGTAAACCATTTTACATGCAAATGTTTGTTTCTTATTTTACCTGCACTTTTTAGCAACTACTGTGGTTTTTAATTTTTTTTTTTAATCTTGAACTTTTAAAAAGAATATTTTTTCCATACTTAAATAAAATTTTGACTACTGGTATTTAAATTATTCATTTCCTCCACTGTTGTATTAAGTTATATGTAATATCTTGAACTTAAATGTTTCTGATTATGCAGCTCTTATTTATACATATATGTATATCAGCAAAATAAGGGCAGCTCCTCTCAAAGGGGTTATTAAAAACATCTGCTTCATTCCTAAAAAGTCATTGGAGCATTTGCTGTGAAGTATCCTGTTTGTAAGCAGTTTTGGCTAGGAGGTTGCCAAGAGGTCATCTTTTTAAAAAGTCTCTCTCTAGGTCACTATTTCATGAAGGCTTTTATGTAAGAAACACCATGATTGCTTATGTTAGATTATGACCCTGGAGATGCTCATCACTTGGAGTGCATTTGGATCTGAGAAGCTTTTAGTTCAAATATTTCTATGCCCAGATTCAAAGGGGATGCTGATAAGGATGATTAATGAGCCCAGTGAAGGAGTTTTCAGGTAGTGAGACAGGAATGCTATCGTCCCCCTTATCCCAGCACTTTTTAGCACGTGGTAATGTAACAGAAATGCCTCTGTCTTACAGGTCAGTGACACATCCCTAGAGGCCATGCTCCTTGCAGGAGTGAGCGGTGCCTGCTTACACCCAGGGAAGCTCACAGGATTTCCTTGTGCCAGGTGGCACCGAGATTTCATTGCTGCAGGGAATGCAGCAGGTCTTGCAGACTGGGTGATGAGCTATCTGTGCTTTGGAGCTGGCATTGTGTTTTCCATATGGAGATGTACAGTTACAGTTAGCCTGCATGTTTGTTACTGTAATGCAAATCATGGTGGTTGGCTTTGACTTGCAACTGCTGTCCAATTTCTAGATAAACAAGGCTGATGTTTTAGTAACTTTTCCATGTGAGGAAATCAGCAAACTTTAAACGCTGCTGTATGGCTATGGTGGCAGGTAACTTTCTGCCTTTGGTCACAGATCCAGTGCGCACCATGGCTCCAAGGAAGCAGGACTTCAGGATGAGATTTCAGGGACACACCTTTGCAGCTCTCAGTGAGGTCATTAAGCCTCAGAAAAACGATTTTCTAAGGTCTTAGTTCTATTTGTTGGCTCTACTGGATCCCTTGAGTTTCCTCTGTTGTTTTATTTCTGGGAGGTCTTTTCCTTCCTGTCTATTTCAATAAACTCATGCCTTCTTCCAGTCCATGCCAACGTGAACAACCTGAAGCTGTAGCATCTCTTGAAAGTAACAGTGGAATGGTCTCAAAAAGGAATGGCTACATCAAGCATGGTTTTAACATCATTAATAATCGCAGCATCTCTGAATGAGTTCTTTCAGCTCCAGGAAAAAAAAAAGTACAAAAGCTACCTCATAGGTTCTGTAACTAGCAGGATTTCCTACAGTAAAAAGAAGGAAAACTCTAACTCTGCCCTGTGCCCTGGCACAACTCCTTCCATGTATACTCTCATGGTAATAATTGCCCATTCTTGTCTATTCCTTGGAAAGAAATTATCTGCTTCTTGGCTGTTATCACCCACTAAGATGAAGTAGCAATGCTTTCATTTTTATAATCAAATAGACAATCTCACTTCTGTAAAAACCAAGAGAAATTTGATGTACAAGGGTTGCATCTTTGCCACCCTCTCTGGAAAAATTATTTTCCCTTGGGTTTCTCATTTGCTAGTGAAGCAGCTGTCAGAATTTACCCAGAAACTAACCCAGGAGAGCTCAGAAATTCCTTGGTGCTGCATGTAGTGGGGAGAGCTATGAACTCTTGGCAAAATTTCCACTTAAGCCAACTCTGCATCCTAACAGGGCCAGGTAGGGAGTACAGAAAAGTGTGAGGGAAAGGTGAGAGGTTGCTGGCTGGTGCTGGGCAGGGAGGGAAGCAGAAAAGAGGAGCACTGAGAAAAAACTAAGCATTGGGGTGAACGTCCATTAGCAAGCCAAGCAGTGGGAAGAGATGATGTTATGAATGTTGCTGGTGCTGTGGTGCTGCTCACTGTGCCTGAGATGCATTAAAAGAAAATCCCTTAATGGCTATTGTTCCAGGAAGAAAAAAAGCTGAACTTTCTGGTTTAGCATGGTGCTGAGTCTGTGGATAATCTTCAAAGAGAAACTACAAAATTTAAAAGGCATTAAGCTCTAAGAAATTTGAAATCTGGCACACCTGGTACAAAGATTTCAAAGATTTTAATTTTTTTCACCCTGAATGCTGCTATGTGTTCATTTTTCTCTTGGAGTGCCAAAGGCGTTTTTCTCTGTCAAATGTAGGCTCTTGACCTTGGAGTGGGATGACAAGGAGTTATCCTAGGGTGTGCCCTCACCTGTCAGGCAATACAAGGCACAAAATAGAGCTGTCCGTCTTCTTTAGCTGAAATGGTTTCACAAATACTTCATAATCGCCTGTCTCCACAGAGCAGAGAGTTGTCTGCATTACCTTGCGCTTAATATTGAGATTGATGACAACTGGGGTCATTGGTTAAACTGTCTCATCCTGACAAGCTGAGGCAAAGGGAGGAGCCAGGAGAGCAGCAGGATGGCTGCAGCAAATACCCATGAGAGGCAGCGATTCCCAGTGCAGGCAGAGTGCTGCAGGTCTTGGCATGACCCACAGGTCGCATCCTGCTGTTCACAAACCATGGCGCTGTAAGGCCCATGGCTGATGCTCGCTGGGCTCTCTGGTGCCCCTCACCAGCTATGAGAGCAAAAGAGGATGGCTTGCGTGGGGAACCATCACCCATTTCCAAGGCCCACAGCCTATTTTGAAAGAAATAATTGTCTATTGCAGCTGTAAGGTACCTATTATTTTCCCATTTGTAAACCAAGCATGGCCTTGACCATGCTAGTTCAATGAGGGTGAGGGTAAGGCAAATGGAAAGAGAAGAGTACTGAAATGACATTTTTTCCTTTAAAAAGGAATTATTCTCATAGGGATTCTTTTCTCTTTCTCAGAGCTTTGTTGTTATTCCCAGAGGCACCCGTGGCAAGTGAAGAAACACCAGATATTGGTACTCACCAAGAGAAGATGCACTTTTGTTAAACATGTGCTGGTAGGGTGTCACTAGTTGGGCTGGGAATAGTGAACTGAGGTCTGAGATAGCAGCTCACATGGACCTTGAACTACTGCTACCACTTTGTGAGTTCAATGTCCTTTGCTATGTGCAGCCTTCATCTAAGAGCAAATGTGATGGGGGTGGTCGGTTCTCCTTACCACAGGCGTTTTTTCCTTGCTCAAGTGCAGAAATCCTCCTCCTACAAAGCTCAGGAGCGTGGAAAAAGACAGCTCTGGTTTTGGGGTGCCCAGAGGAAGGCTGTGAGCAGGGTTCATTTTTTCTGACCTGAGTCATAGTCAGTCGATCACCACACAGAAAGTAGAACGTGCCAGCTGCTAGTTAAAGCTAGATCCTGAGGGCCAGCAGGGAAATCAGGAATGTCTCAGCACAGGTATCCTGATTTAATATATTTCTTTGCATGAGTGCCTGCCTGCCTTAAAGGCAAGGCAAATTCTCAAAGGACTTTTACCTAAAACCAGCACCACTAGTGCTGCTCCCTCTCCACAGTCCTGCTGAATCCAATTGGGAGTGCTGCCAAGCAAAAAAGGGCATGCCAAGTGTCCATGGAGCTCCTGTGTCCTCAGGCCTCTAATAAAAGCAGAGCAACCTCAGGTTAAAATGCCTGGCTGAGAAGAGACCCTCTGAGCTCCCCTGTGCTGCCTCGGAGCCAGACACTTGGCAAAGTGTGAGCCGCTGGGTGCAGGCCGCACCTCTGCTGCACCACGTGGTAGCTTGGACAAGGAGATGCCAAAACGGGCAGATATTTTAGGTGTGACATTTTCATAAATAAAATGGCATATTACCTGCAAATACAGAATCCTGTATGGCTGCAGAGCTGCATAGTCCGAAACAAAACCCTGTCACTGGCCTACAATTTATTTCCCTCTTTGCAACTTCACAAATAAATGAAATTAAAAGGCCTTCGAATCCCTGAGTTTCAGTGCCCTATCCTGACCTGGGCTGGAGGTGACAGCCCCAGCCCTTGATTATTCTCACCCTGGGAGCAGTGAGGACCTGTTCTCCCTGTCTGCTGGGAGGTGATTTCACTTCCCCAGTCTACACGATCTATTGTTAAGCAGACAATAGCTAATTGAACCCTATCTGCTCATGTACCCAAACAGTATTCACCCCCTTGCCAAATCTCAATCCTGTTGCCAAAAGTATCCTGGAAGAAGGTGGCACTGCTGCCACAGCTGAGAATCTCCACTCCCCTCTCCTTGTATCCCACCACATGCTATTTCCCCCACATCCTTCCCAGTGCCAGCAGGGCTGAGTCAGGCAGAATTGTGAAGCTTAAAGCTCAGCAGTCAGCTGCTTCCTGTGCTGCCTGTAGTTTTAATGTCTGAGCTGAAAGAGGCTCATCACTCCTCACGCGGGAGACTCCCAGAGATTTCATTGCCTGAGCAAGGGCGTCTGAGCAGGGCTGTTGGTGAAGGACGGCAGAGCAGGGCCCAGCACAGAAACTCCTGGCACCTACCAGGGCAGAGATCATCAAAGAACACTTCCTGGCAGGGATTTGTAAGAGCAGGTCTCTAGGCATTTAACAAATGCGAGTAGTATTACCACCCTCATGTTACAAAAACAAGCTACCAGAACCAAAGGGTAAAGCTAAACAAAGTGCTGCCTTGTGAACCCTTGGTTGCACATCAGTGGCTTAATGAAATACAAGCTAAAAAACACGGCACTCTTTTCACCAACAAAGGTTGCCACAGTTTGGGAAAAGTTTTCAGAAACACCTATCAGGATGCCTTGTCCACCATCTCGCCTTTCTCAGAAGCTGCCATTGCTGTTCACAATCTCCACTGCTTTCAAGCATTCACGTGGCAGTGCTGCTGTGTTTTTCTAGGTCTCCTGGCCCTTTTATTTCCTGCACATCCCCTGCAGCAGAGCCAGAAGCCCAAACCTGTTTGCATCAACTGGGTGTGCACCAGGGCAATGCTGGCTGTGCTTTGCTGGGGTGGAAGCACAAGGATGAGATCTCCAGGGGTTTTGCCCCACCAGCAAGGCAAACTTCCGCATTTCCAAGCATTTGAGAGGCACTTAGAAGGCCAATTCACCCATGGGTGGTTATGGGAAGGACACCCCACCCCAAGCACAGGATCCATTTGGATCTGTGCTCCATCCAGCACATTTTGGACATAGTTCAGTGTACCATCTTCTACTACCTCGTTATTACACGTTTTTCTCATCCTATGAGCTGGGACTAGTTCCAAACACAGTCCTGTCATGCCCGTCACAGCCCTGCACTCACCTTCAGGTTCCAGCATCACCCAGCTCCACCACAGGATATGGAAAGCCTGTGCAAGTGCAAGGCCCCCTCTTGTATGCACCTGGCACACTGTAGAAGTCCAAAGGTGTAACTTGGCTCCTTAGTTCTTGCAGATAGGAAGAAGAGGGAAGCCCAGTCAAGGCCTGAAGCTAGCTGGTGGCTGCTCAGCGGTGGGATGTCAGTGAGATGTGCGCCACATGCGGGTGAGCCTTGCCCAGGAGAACTGGAATGGAGGTGTGATGGGAGAGAAAGTGCCACTGGCATGGCGCACACAGCAGGGAGGTGGTGGCAACAGATCGTGGCAATAGGTTCTACACAGTTATTTTAACTACACCAGTTATTTTAGCTGGCAGCTTGGCTCCTACACTTGTCTGCTTGTAACACTCTTCGGGATGCTGGAGAACAGCACAAGCCAGTGAGGGAAGATCACGGGTGGTGATGGGCGCTTGGACACAGTAGAGCAGAGTTGAGGATGGCCCAGAAACCATCAGGCATCACCCAGAGGTACCGAAACCTCCAGCCGAGCCGAGTCCATTGTCCTGCGGACGGGTTGTGCGGAGTCACACAGCAGGCCGGCACCCCGCGAGGGACGCGGAAGGCTTTCCGGCCCGGAGGAGGCGGGAAAAAGCCCTGTGGCAGGGCAGGGCGGGGCGGGGCGGGGCTGGGCCGGAGGTGTACGGGGGCGGAGCGTCCGAGCCGTGCCGGGGCCGCGCTAGGGCAGCCCGGAGCGGTGCGGTGCAGTGCGGTAAGGTGCGGGAGGCGGCGGGGCATGCCGGGCGGCCATGCCGCGCCGGGCCGAGCGGTGCCTGCAGATCGCCCCGCACTCTCTCGCCATCGTCCTGGGCGCCGAGGCCGGGGGGCGGCCGGCGGGCCCGGGGGGAGCGGCGGAGCTGGGCCGGCACCGCATCGGCTACGAGATCTTCGCGGACTTCAAGCGGGAGAACATGCAGCACTTCTGGGACCAGCGGGCCACGGCGGCGGTGGCCGAGACCTTCTTCCTGGGCTGGATCGACGAGCAGGTGCTACTGGTGCAGGGCAAGGAGGAGCACCTGGAGGTGCTGCGGCAGGGCTGGGCTCGCCGCTCCCTCAAACCCCCCAGCGGCTTCCACATCAAGTGCCTGGGTACGTGCCGCGGCGCGACGGGACGGGACGGGACGGGGCCCCCCCCGCGTAGCGACCCGCTGCGGCCGCTGTCCCCGCGTACAGCTCCAGCCCGCTGTGCATTGGGCGGCTGGAGCGGGACGCAGATATAGGGGTGCTCTCTTCCCAGTGGGATTTTCAGAGCTTTAAAAATGCTCCGATGCAAAGTTAACCGGGTAAAGCTCGTGTGGAGAGCAGAACTCAAATGGTCTCAGTGTTTCTCAGAGCCTTGTTTCTGGATGCTGGCGTGCTACCGGGCAGCTCTCAGTCCTTTCACTGTCACTTTTTCCCTCTAACTGCTGTATCTCCTGTGCAGAGGGGGACGCTCGGAGGCTCAGGATCAGCAGCCCCCTCATTTTACATCATTGCAGAACAGGAGGTAGATCCTGTCCTATTGATAGAAAGGTTTTTCTGTGCTTTATCACTGTTTGTAAGAGGGCTCTGTGGCCCACAACACTCAGGGTTTGGTTTTGGGGTGCCCCATCCCATCCCTGCTCGCTGGTGGCATTCATCAGGCACAGAGTGCTGTGCTTTGACCTTGGCATTGCTGGGAGAGGAATGCAAACAGTCCTCTGGAGCCCACTCTGAAATACGGAAATGCACTTCTGCTGGGAGTTGGTGTTAATAAGTAAACTCCCTAGTGCGTGGGTAATACTTGTTCCTTGGGGGTTACCTTCACTGTGGATTTACAGAAAACTTGAGCCAAGTGTTTTTGTTTGACTTTAAAAACAGAAAATGCTTCTCGGTGTTTGATTAAAGCTATGGAAGCAGAGCTAGAGCCCTGCCTGTCGTGTTTGTTCTTGGCTGCATTGAGGGAGATGGGAACAACTGAGCTATGGTTTTCCACTGCCTTCTTTCCACTGGAACCAAACTGACCCTCGGGGTCACATGAGAAAGTGGGGCAGTGCTTGCTGAGTGCTTCCCAAGCCTTCCGCTGCTGTTGGAGGGGAGCACCTCCTCCTCACGTGTGTGCATGTGGAGGCTTGGGCAGGCCCGTGCTGCCCTGTGTGTTGAAGTGCTCCGTGAGCCCAGGCTGGGTCTGCCTTCTGGTCCTCCATAGGCACTGTTGATAGTTCTTACTGGTGGCACCTCCTGAGTGCTCTGTTGCTTGTGGCAGGTATATCTGGGCCAGCAAGTTCTTGAGAGGGTCTGATGTCCAGAGATCCAAATAGTAGCAATAGACCCTGCTGAAGAGTTGAGCTGGGACATGGAGCACATCAGAGGACTGCTTTAGCTAGCTCCTTCAGCTTGGGGTTTGAGGATACAAGGTGTGAAGTGCTCAGTGCATGGCTTTAATGCTCACCTCTGGGGTAGTGTAATCCAAGGGTTACATGAGAGCAGCCTACCTGCTGTCTGTTTTTGCTGGTGTCAGAGTTATCAGGCTGTTAGGAAACTGGGGGGTGTACCTTGGCTTCAGATTGGATGAGGAACCCACATAGGCTTTGAAAGAACAAAGCCCCAAAGCCAGCTCATGCTATGTTTGCTGATTCAGAGCCCCAGGAAACCCATCCATAATCCTATAGGTCTTGGAATGAAATTCACTGTCTTGGGTAAGAATGACTTGCCGCTTTCTTGTAACTTTGCAAGGCTTTTGTAACTTAAGTCTTTAATGAGTGTTATTATTTTAATAGCATTTCTTTGACACGCCTTCCATTTGCTCCCAGTTGTGTTTGTCATCCTGGAAGCCGGATTTTTTTTCCCATTTTCAGCTTTTTGGTGCCTCCCAAGCAAGGCTTGCTGGTGTTCCACCTCAGTTTCCAGTCTCCATTTGTGTTCATGGATGAGACTTCCTTCTGTGTTCCTTGCACTCCATTTTTGCCTCTTGGACAATGGGTGTCTTTGAGAGGTTTCCATCCGCTTTGTGGAAGGGCCATGCCCTTCTATGAAAGTGACCAGACTTTGTAACAACCCCACGGTCACGCTCAGAGCCATTTCTCCAATTAGAAGCTGATGCTTCAAATGGCATTTTCAAGAAATGTATGGGCAATAATTAAACTAACTAGCACGAGTTACAATTCAGTGGTTTCGGTGGGGCTGGGTTGGTGTGCATTGTTTGTGCTCGGCCAGGCATGGGGGGGACGGGGATTTTACTGCTCCACGAGCTGGAGCTAAGTGTTCCCTTTCTTCCTCTGCCTGCCCTCTTCTCTCCTGGCACCAAAAATTAAATGAACACCCGGCCAGTTGAGGTGCACTAATTTTCACAGTGAGTTCTCCCATCATTAGTGGGTGATTATGGTGCTGTGCAGACTATTGGACATTATGTGTTAAAATGTTATTCATTTATAGCCAATCATAAAACGTTAATTGTCTGTTTTTAGTTTGTTTGTTTTTTTTTCCTCCCAGTTATCTCCTTTAAATGAAAATTTCAGTGAGGGAGTGTTAGGTTTCCTAGTAATGAAACCTCAGAGAAAGGGTTGTCTGCAGGCTCACCTACACCTTTCATGTGCCTCATAGGCTTGCCTTGGGAACTTCAGGGGGTCTAACTGGTGACTTGATTGAGGAACTCAGGAATTTGCTCTCAACTTTGAGCAAAAAAGGAGTTCAGAAGTGTTGTGTTGGGTATTTTCTAAGAGCAGCTATTAGAGACCGGCAAGAGGGAAGAGCTGCACGAGTATCTAAAGAGGGGCTATGACAAAGAAGGGAACAGACTCTTTAGCAGAGTCTGCTGTGATAGGAAAGGAGAAATGGTTTCACACTAAAAGAGAGATCTAGGGGGGCATAAGAAGGAGTTTTACAACAAGACTGGTGAGGCACTGGCACAGGTTGCCCACAGATGCAGTGGAGACAGACAAGGTCAGACTGGAGGGGCTGTGAGCACCTGATGGAGCTGTAGGTGTCCCTGTTCATTTCAGGGGGCTGGACCACACGGCCTTTCGAGGTCCCTTCCAACTGAAATGATTCTGTAATTCTATGAATATGGGCTATGTGTGCTGTGCATAATTTCTGGAGATGTGGTTGGTGCTCACCCTTTGATCGCAAAACCTTGGAGTCAAATGCTTTTTGCTCTTTCAAGAAAGGTGCAGTTGGCTTACAAGTATAATGCAGGTTACCACCTTGATCTAAAATGCACAGAGAAAGTGAAAAACACACACACACAGGAAGGAAAGATATGACTTAATTTCATTTCTTTTTCTTTGCTTCTTCACTCCTCATGAAGTAGCAAAGTCAAACACTCTGACGCATTGTGCTCATTGAGCAACTCGAGTCAAGGATGTGTGAGGTTAATGGACAGCCCGTGCTGTCTCTCCCCTTTTCGAGCTCCTCTCCCCTACAAAGTGTGCCACTGTGTGGACAGCCCTTCCTGGTGGCTGGGACTTAGCAGTAAACTTTTCTTAATCTGCTTCTGGGTTGCCTTCGCTGCATGCTGAATGAGCCTGTCTTGCTCTTCACCTGCCCCTTCATTTTTTCAGGAGGAAAATTAGATTTTCTGCTCCTTTTTAGTCCTTTTCAACTTCTAGTGAAGTACCGAAGAAGTTTTTCCTTTTGCGTCATGGTTAGGTTTTCTTTGCAGTTTGCTTGTAGAGGCATCTTGCCTAATAATTGTCATCCAAATGATGACCCCATCTTCCTGGCCAGCAGAATAACAGTTTGTCCCTGAGGTGGGGCATTCCAGAGCTCTACCACATGCCTGTCTGCATGTGAGACCTCTGTTAGGGAGAGTAATGGCGAAGATGCAACCCAGGTGTCCTGCAGGGCTCTTGGCACTCAGTGCCTTCCCAGCATGCTGTGCCTGCTGTTGGCTCCAGCAGCTTGTGATGCCACGCCAGAAGCTTTCAGGGAAGGTAAAATAAAAGCTGCAAGCAGAGGGTGGCTTCCAGTGCAGAAACTGTGGCTGTGAAAAGTGGAGATGAAAAGGGTATCAATTCCTGCGGTAGCAGAAGTTTAATGGGCTTCTGAAATCTGAAGGTCTCTCCAAACCATTTCTGCTATAAATACAAGAGCATAAATGTTTTGATTATTTTCTAATGATGCTGACTGCTGGAAATGTTACTGCAATATCCAGTTTCCACTATTGAAATTGCTCCCTGGGTGGGCCAGATCTGCAAAGGTTTTTAAGGATATTCTGTTCTTCTTGGATTCAGTCCCTTCACCTACTATGTAAACATGCTTCCTTCTGTCCAGTATACCCAACCCTTCAGTTTGACCTGGAATTTCACCAGAGACCTCTGATGAGAAGTGTATGAATGCTAAGAAGGTACAAGCATGTATGTTTTGATGCAATTAGGTGCTTTCCTTTTGACATTTGAGTAGCTCTTTGTGTTCTTTTGTTAAATCAGACTCTGCTCTGCGCAACAGCAGCAAGAGAGCACGCCATCAGAGGCTGATTCAGGGAATTAGAATAGTGGCTCTTCTATTTGCTCTTTAATTACTTTTTTGCTAGAGAAAAAAAATGGTGTAATATTGCTATCAGCACTTATCAAAACTATATTGGTCGGGATCTGGAATGAGCTCTGCAGGGATGTGGTGGAGTCACTGTCCTTGGAGGTGTTCAAGAAATGTGTAGAGGTATATTTAGAGGCATGGTTTAGTGGGCAGTATTGGTGGTAGGTGAACAGTTGGACTGGATGATCTTGGTCTTTTCCAACTTTAATGATTCTGTGATTCTATGATTTTGGTTTTTCTTATGGAAGAAAGTACATGGTGCACTTAAATATGCACTGTGTAATAACTTCCGCAGTGTGTTTTCTGGGGCTGAGTGTGCTCTTAACTGTGCAATGTGAGACTGTGTTGTTTGTCTTCCTTGGGGCATAGGGGCCAAAACAGAGGTCTGGAAACAGTCAGACACAGTACTGTTGTAGTTTGACCTCAAATTTTACTGTCAGCTGGTGCATGGATGGCTGTCAGCGGTCATCCTTTTAGAAAGGCAGACCACTTAAATGCTATGAAATGCCTCCAGGTTTGATTCTTTACAAAATTTATACACTGTGGCAGTGAAAAATGCTAATATCTGAGGAGCTTGGTTTGGGTAGCTTCACAATGGTGTGTTTTTGCAGCAGTTTCTGCCAGCTCTGAAGTGATTCATAATATCCACAGGCTAGTCATGCCTGCCTTTGGAGGAGGGCAAAGATGCTGAAGAGCACAGAGCTACCCTTGGAGTGTGGAATCCCTCTGAAAGAGAGGAGAGGGTTGGTGACAAGTCTTGGTGGCTTTCCCCCTCACCCATCAGGTATTCTGGAGGAAGCCCTGACTGGGGCTGGATTGTGGCAGAAGAGTGGCTCAGTCCCCATGTTGGTAGCAGGGCAGTGCATCACTGCATCCATCATTGCCTGTACCCACAGCTGTGGGAACTCCTGCTCCCTTGGGGTTGTACATGCTGCAACGTGTGCTCTCATTGGGTGTTCAGAAGCTAACAAAGGAGCGAGACTGCAAGAACGGTGTTTAACACTGGGGTTGTAAAGCTCCTAATATGTTATTAGCATCAGGGGAAGCTGGCTGTGGCCATTGTGTTTGAGACCTGGCAGCAGAGTCTGATGAATTGTGAGACTACAAAATGAGTATTTTATTTAATAAGGGAATATTTTTGATCCTTAAAAAGAAAACAACAAAACAGAAAAAAAAAAACTTTGTCAAAGCTAGAGAAACTTATAGCTTAAGAAAAACAGGCAAATTAATATTCACTCTTTCAGACTCCAGCTGTATTTTCTAACTTTGGTAATGCCATCTGTGAATACCTCTGACTATCTGCAGAGGATGTGGAAGAAACTGGATGTGTGAGACTTTCTCAAGAGTCCTATGAGGATGACTTGATAGCCTAATGCATGTGTTGAGTCTAAATACCTGCTTTGTCTTACCTGTATCCTTGGATCCATGTGGTTACGGAGTCCTGCAGCAGCACAGATAGCAATGCATTCATTATCAGTGTTGCGTACTGAAGAGATTAACCCAGCATAAAAAGGATTTAGTGTTGCTTGGTAATTTACTGAGATCAAATTCTGAAGAGAGAGGTAACTCAAATCTTGTTAGCTCTACATGACACCACTGAGAACTTCTGTGGGTGTGGAGTTGTTTTTTATTGTATCTCTGTGTCAAAGAGTTCTTACTGTCTTATTTTGGTTGCTGCCAGCTGCCGTGAGCCTTAGCAGCCACTGCCCAGCTCAGGTGCAAGCAGCCGGGCTTTGCCTTGTGCTCTGGCATTGTTCAGTGTTTGCTCCTGCGCTTGCGTACAGCAGGGTTGGTGCCCAAACATGTTCCCTTTTCACTGACAGATGACACAATAGCTGTGTCTGAGAGCAAGCCTGCTGTTTGCTTTGGGTTTCCCTGAAGGGCCTCCTTTGTCTCCATCAGCTCCACTCAGGGAAGCCCAAACGCCTTACTTAATCCCAGGGTGCAGCCAAGGTGCTCTGGCGTCTGAAAGTAGGCCAGCACCTATATAGAGGGCCTGGGAGCTGATGGCAAGAGATTGTGCCAAAGGAGTGGATTGGGGATCGGGCTGAATGAGCCCGAATGGAGCTTTGCAGGCACTTGGTGCTGTGTTACGTGTGGCTGTAGTCTAGTCAAGAGCAAATCAGCAGCTGGCCTCCTCAGTAGGCTTGTCCTAATTAGCTGCATGTTCACAAGGTGGTTTAATGAGTTCAAAATTGGTAGTGAAGGAGGAGAACATTAGTTTTGTAAGAAGCTGTGGCAAAGAATAGAAGTGAAGAGGTAACATAAACAGCATGCAGAAAGGGAGCTGGAAAACAAAAGTTTCAGTTTCTGCGGTCTGAGATGCTCAAGAAATAAGGGCAGCATTTCTCAACTGGGTATCTTTAGATGTCATCCGTGTGGAGTAGCCTCTTTCATGAATGCAAACATCTGGAAAGTGTGGAAGACTGAAAGAGAAGGCAGGCCAGCCAGGTTTTCAGCCATATAGATGGATAACCTTGAACACAGTGCTTCATGTGGTAGGGAAGCCAGTTTGATAGGTACCAGCTCTGTTTTGTTCTTATAGTGCATTTTCTTAAGAGTATTTAATGCATTTCCTTAAGAGGTCTAGCTATGTGTGCCATCACCTGTTGTTCAGTCAGCCTGTGAGGTGAGGAAGGAAATGCGTGGGCCTCGTAAGGCTCTGAAGTTTTTCAGCTTTTCTCTGAGAAATTTTATGTGCTAAAGCATCTCATGGGGAAAGCTTAGGGCAATTTTCATCTGGATTCCTTGCTACCTTCATACAGATGTGTCTATACGGATGCATACGATGTTTTAGTCACTGTACAAACAGAAGTTTCCCATTACTTTTCCTTGGGTAGTCACGAGTCAGCAAGGCACAGATGACTCCATGTGAGCTCAGCTAGTTAAGTCTGGCTTCAGTGAGAGGACTTGCTGTTTTAGATGTAGGCGCACTGTATGTTCTTGTTTGCCTGGCTGTCATTAAGAGGTTCACCTCAAAAATTAATCTGTCTGCTTACATCCAGAGTGGATTGTCTGCATCTAAGCCAGAAGCTCCTTCTATGAAAGCTAAGCTTGCAAAATCAGTAGTGTTTTTTGCATTTATTTTTTCAATACTCTGAAATCTAAGCAGAAGAGTTCATCCAGGTGTCTTCAGGAAAAGTATCAAGTAGAACTCTTAATACTTTGTGAATTAAAGTATCAAGAATAAATCTTAATTAATCCTTCCCAATAAAGACAAAGTTGCAGAAAGCAGGCATCTTAACCTACAATTTTTCTAGTTTTTCCACTTGGGCAGGAGTTACTAGCTACCATCTTGTCATTTTCCATTGATTGTGACAGCTTGTAGCCTCTAGTTTATGGATTTCTTATTAATTCAAGTCCCCTTTGCTCTTGTTTCCAAGGTTTGGTTTGGTTTTAATGTTGTTGTTGGGGTTTTTTTCTTTTTTTTTTTTCTTTTTTTTTTTTTTTCCTGGTTGCTAGTTTGTCTTTCTTAGAGGTGTGCAGGCAGAGCTCCTTGGTGAGGCCTATGCCAAATTTCTGTTGGAAGGTCTGCAGGGACATGCTTTTTGGCTGCGTGTCAAGCACAGTATGGCTGTGAAATGTTCTATTGTCAGAATCACTGCATCTATCCTTGTTCTGCTCTTCTGTGTCAATAGCTAGTCTCATTCAGTGACATATCTGATCCTAAAGAGGAAAAGCAAATTTATCTGTAGCACAGTGCCAAAGTCTCTTTCATGCATCTGCTTAGATAATTTTTAGACTTTGGGTTTCAGTGACTACTTCAACCAATTCTGATGCCTTTCCAATGTCTCCAATGTTTGGACTGGTACAGAGCACAAAGCGTATTCTATCTGCACTATTATCTTGTGAGATAGAAGAAAAGTGAGCTATAAAATTCAGAGGGTTGATTTTTGTTACAAGTGATGGGGGTAAAAAGGAGATAAGTTTGATGGAACTTTATTTTTTTCCCACTAGCGAGGAAGTTGTTGAACAGCAAGGGGACACTGTCTCAAATTTTTCTTGTTTCCATGCTAACACTTCTGCTCAGTGGCTTATGCATCCACATTTCCAATCCCTCTTTATTTTCCATGGCTTTTTGGTCTCAGCGAGTAATAATCAACTGGTGCGATGATCCTCAGCTTTCTTTCATTTCTATTCCCAGCAGAAATATAGCAAATATAAGCCTTGCTTTTCACTATTCCCTTTCTGTAGACCTCTTTGAAAGGGGCTCTGCAGACACCAAGCTGAAAACCAGTGACCTTGCCAAGCCCAGCGTGTAGCACCCATGAATGCAAGTACCCATGTAATCAACGCCTGTTCTCTGCTCCCTACACACTGCAAATTTTGTCAGCATTTTTCAGAGTTCCCAGTTCCTGGTCTGTTCCCACCTGTTCTGGTGTGTCCAAGTGTTGTTCCTTGCCTTATGGCTGACAACACGAGTGCTTTGGGGCTGAGGGCTTTCATGGCTCTTTCAGATGGATGTTGTGTGGGCAGGATAGGTACTCCTGCAGTGCAAACAATGAGGTAATTATGCTCACACGTGAGGCTACTTGCAAATGAGAGATAATCTGAAGATAGGCAACTGGGCTAAGAGTTTGTGCTCAAAACCTGCCTGGATTTGTTTTACCCATTTCTCACCACTTTGGCTGTAGCAATTTCTTGTTGTGGCACCTTAGCCTCTTTCATGAATGAGTTGCATTTATGTTTAGTTAGTAGAACTATGGTGAATTTGCAATCACAGATACTCAGAGTGGGTTTGGCATGAATATGGAACCATAAACACACTAAGAGTCCTGCAGAAGGGAAATGAAGCCAGTAATGAGTTACATGGTATTTTTTTTTTACTAAACAGCGTGGTAATGATGCATGATGTTGCCTATTGGTTTTGGGTTAATAAATTCCCTTACAGGCTTGTTCTTTATTAACTCTTTTTTTTACTATTAAAAAAAAAAAAAAGTGAGATTTGTCTGGACACTTTTGTGAGACGACCAGTCTTTGCTTCATCATTAAGCTGCTTGATTTTTTTCTTGGTTTTGTTGCAGCTGAATATAAATGTACCTGAGCTAGTTTTGAACTAGCCAGCCCAGGTACAGTTGCATTCCTCAACTCCAGCCATAATTATGGATTTCAGCAGTGGCTAACTTGTCTTGCTGCTCAGGCAGCCTGTGATGAGTTGCTGCATTAAGTGACTTAAGTCCCTGGATGAAAGCTAGCTCAGGCTTATTAGACTATACTGCAGTACTGGGATACTGCAAACCTCCTTTATAAACTGAGCTGCTGCAGTGAATTCCTTGTGGCTTTCCAATTCCTGCCTCTTGGATTTCTTTTTCTGTCGACTTAGCAATTGTGGCTTTTACCTTTATCCGTAAGTGACCTTTTCTCAACAATTTCTCCCTAGTTAAATCTTGTGCTGATGTGCAGGTTCTCCTCTTCCTGTCCACAGGTGGCTTTGTGCCAGGATCACACCAGCTTGGTGAAGCATGGATAGTAGCCTGGCCCTCCTCAGTGTCACTGTTTTTCTCTGTGGCTCTCCTCTAGCTGCTTCTACAAGCACCATCTTTCTCCGAGATGTCAGGTTGCTCCTTGATGGTTCCAGAAATGGTGCTGCTAGGCAGCGCTGTCAGAAGTTGGCTCTTGGAGTGGATATCGTGTTGGTTTGCTGTTTATATTTTGTAAACAGTGTGGTTTTGGACCTTAAAAACATGGGATGGTGCTGAAGAACCACAAGGGCAGCTGAGCTGAGAAATGGTGTTCTGGGGCCTGATGAATGGAGATTCCTTTGGTGCTTGTAGTGTAGCTGTGGAAAGTGTGAGCCAAATCTTTACCAGTGTTCCCCTGCTTGTCTTTTTTAAAATTTTTGCTACTACTTCATTGAGGAACATGTAGGTGTCCCTTCAGATGATTGATTGCAGGCGTATCACCCTTTCTTCACATTTCTAGCAGAGACCAAATCTCATACTTGCTCTGCACGGCCGTTGTGGCTTGGACTGGCGTGAGTCAGCACCACTGAGGTGCCTCTTGCCTCTTGCTCTGACACAAGAGCCCACAGTAAGCCAGGACCTAACACAGATTAGATATCTGAACAAATTCTTACAGGCCTGAAGCCTTATATTCTCTGCATTTCAGTCCACAAACAGATATTGAGGGATGTTAAGGCAGTTCAGGTGGGAAAGGGCCTCTGGAGGTCTCTGGTCCAACCAGCCTCCTGCTTGCTTGCTGCCCCAGTATATGGTGGTAGCAGCCACCTGCAGATCTGGTGGACGGTTTCCACGTTTTCTGTGTGTTTTGCAGTGGATGGGTCCTTTTGTAACTTGCTCCTGTTGAACAGGTTCCCCTTGTCCTCCTTCTACAGGTTTCTCTGGATAAATAGGAGACCCAGCAGCACCAAGTATGTCTGGCTGTTCCACCCATGCTGCATGGGCACCTTTCTTTTTGAGGCGAATGGGGCAGTTTATTGCATTGCACAGACACAATTGCACAGAGCAAGATAAGGCAGCTGGTGCCTTCAGATGCAATGAGCTCCTTGTTCAACGAAAAACAAAACACAGCAAAAAACACCACAAAGTATTTGACCACCTCAGCCGTGTTCTTTGTTCTGTCAGATTCTTAAGTTGAATGGCAAAGCCATAGCTGCCAGCAGATTTATATAGCAGGATCTTTGTTTTTTATGGCACTGCTTGTTCTTGTCAGCCACTTGCATGGTTTTCCTTTTTTTTTTTTTTTTTCCAGAAACCCAGCAATAACTGCTGTTGTTTTGTTTTTTTTTTTTCTTTTTTTTTCACTCATAGCTTCATTTTCTCCCTCTTCTGTAACCTTTCTGCAGTTGAAATGCTCTTTGTGCAAACACAGCCTTTGCTCAACTCACAAAGTCATGTTTTCAGTCTGGCTTTAGACTTATTAACTACACTGTTAGGAAGCATTTCCTTCTTATCTCTTGCCTTTCACTCTTATCTCAGCCTTTGGGCAGAAAACACTTGATGGAGGCTGCAGGCCTTGAAGTTGGTCTCGGTGAAGGGGGGAAAAAGGAGACATCAACCATTCAGTCTTTAATTTTATTGTTTCTTGCAGCCTGGTTGATACTCTCTGGGCTGTGAGAATAATAATCTTCGTCCATCTTGTGAATAAATGATTAAAAATCCCACACAGCCTCAAACCCTAGTTACGTATTTTTGCATAGACCAGGATGTCACTGAAAATGTAGAAACCATACAAAACCTGCATGCTTTCTGGCTAACTGCTACTATTGCTATTAGAGCAGGCCAGTCCTCCTCCTAACACAGGGCTATGCTGGTTGAGTTCTGTAGCTGACTGGAGATGGGACTACACTGCAGTGGGTCAGGAAACAACTTGAAGGAAGAAGCCATCCACGTGGGTGACTGTTGTGCATTTAGTAGGATTTACCTTAGCCTTTCCAGGGTGCTGTGGAAGGACTTTCTTAAATAGAATTTTCAGCTTTTATTTGTATCAGCAGGAATTTGTAGTCATAGCACAAGTTAGACTGGTGAAATGGGAAAGAGAGATGCTTCAAGCTAAGGGGAAATCAGGAGAGAGAATATATGAAAACCCAGACTATGTGATTTCTTTTGACTTTTTTTTCTTATTAATATCTATTTTATATCCTTCTTGCCCAAGAAAATATGTTTCCCTGTTGATTTGTTAACAGATCAGCTTCTGAAAGTCCAGCCAGAAGATACTTTTTCAGTCTCCAGAAATGAGTACTCTTTCTGAAAGAATTTTCAGCTTTTCTTGTGGTTGTGAAGATAACATTAATAACATCAGTTGGATAAAACTCTTCTCTAAGTGATGGAACCAAACTCACTCTAGACTTGGTAGGAAGAGGAAGTCACACTTTTTACTGTTATTCCAGGCTAACTTTGAAGACTATTGGTAAAATTGATTACTCATGTAATTGCTAGCAGAAGTAAATATTTGTAAAGGTATTGCATAAGAAATAGGAAATGAAACTAAAGATGACATTATGCCACTCTGTAGTTACTGTGATGCGTAGGTATGTCAAATACTTTTTGAAGTGTGTTTCTTCAACTTCAAAAAAAAAAAAAAAAAAAATCAAAAGAAAATAAACACAAAAAAGAAGTAGAGCAGAGCAGCTTCAGTACAAGAATATACAAGATAAGTACCAACTCTATAGCATAGGGGAGAGATGTCTGAGGAAGGGATATTGTGTGAGCTTGCTGAGTTATGGGAGTGACGTTTTGTGAGCTTGCTGAGTTCAGGGAGGTGACATTCCGTCTTTTTTGATGTAAGAATTTGGGAGCATGCAAATAAATTATTAGAAGGTAATTTTGAAAGAAATGAAAGAGCTGCTTCGCAACATGTAATTAAATAATGAGAAAGTCATGTTTTAAATGTTTAGACTACGCCATGGTTTTTATGAAAAATTTATCCTAATAATCCTAAATAATTACAATTTAAAAAAAAAAAAAAAAAAAACCACTCAAGATTTTTCTGTTCAAAAGTAAATAGCTACATCCATGGTACAAAAAAAACTCATGTTCATAAGAACCACTTTGTGTACTGTGAGATCCTGTGTTGTTCAGCCCATGCCAAACGCAAAGCCAGTTTCTGTAGCCACAGAGGGGTTCGCAAATTGACAGGAGAAGACTCGTGGAGATGTTCCCTCTCTGTTCTGTGAAACACAAGTGGTCTCCAAATAAAAAAGGCCAAATGAACTACTCATTTCACCATCCAAAGTTTGACTCTGTTGAGAAGGATGGCACTGGGAGTTGGAAATGGGGAGCCCTTCTAGCTGACAGCCCAGGCATGATTTTATTGAGTGGAAGATTCCAGCCTGGAAAAATGCTGGGCTTGAATTCCCTATTTCATGGCTGAGTGGGGTCAGTGCACTGGTATGCTGCTCATTGTACAATCTTCCCTTTACAGACACATCATTTTCTTCATCTGATAATTTGCTTCAAGGACCAGAAAAGTGAGTCTGTGGTATTTGCCCCGTCACCAAAAGAAAAACATGGGGACCTCCCAAAAGCTTATAGAATTGCATGACCCTACATGAAACCAAGGGTTTCTGGTGTCTAAGACTCTTTACAAAAGGGGATATTTACTGCGGAATTAGTTTAGAAGTGGACTGTTTAACTTACAGATGCTGTGCATGCAACAAACTGAGCTCAGCACATTCACGACTTTCAGATCCTGATCTCAGAAGATCCTTGAAGAGGAGATTAAATGTTTCTTCACAGGAGTAGTTATAATAACTTCAGTGTGATTACTCATGTGAATGTTTTCCATAGCGTGACGGTAAAGTACAAATATTCAGGGTAATGTGTAAACATGGAGGTGAGGAGAATTCCTTCTGCCACCTCTTCCAGGCAGCACAAGCAGAGCAGAGATCATGCAGTTTGTTTATTCCTCCAAGAAACAAACATTAAAAAAATGCCACTGCCTGTGCTCTTTGAAGCTGTTTGGCAAGTAAAAATATACTTGCCAATCTTTTTTTTGTAACACAGAGTCTCATTTAGATTTTTTTTTCTAATTTCTAGTTGTTGTTTAGGTTGCTTTTTTACTGTTATTTATTTTAATGCACCTTTTTATTGTTTCTGGAGAAATTGATTGTGCTAAGTAATGTGGCATGAAGCAGTGATAGTGGGCTTTCTTTCTGTTGCTATCATTCCTTCAGCTTGGGTCAGGCAGTGAGAATGGTTTGCCAATTTTTATTAATTGTATTGAACTGTATGTAAGGGGTGATAAGGAGAATGGGTAATAGCTGGGCTCCCTGTAAGTACTCTAGGGAATACCAAAGGGCAAGATACTTACATGAGAGAGGCCTTACAAGAGCTTATGCAGTGGCTTGACAGGTAATGGCTTAGGCATCTTTCTTTGCACAGATCTGATCAAGGAGTTGGTCCAAAAGATGCATCAGCTGAGTTAAGAGCTTGCCACATCCCCTCCTTCTCCAGTGCTCCTGCTACTTATCTTGTGTTGACATGAGCTCTTACTGGGCCTCTCCAAGAGCTGCTTTGATTTGCCAGTTCTAAAAAAAAAACAAACCCAACCCAGTTTTGTCTGTACTCTCTCTGCCAAATCCTCATTGTGCCCCTGTAAAATAAGTGGAACAGTGAGTCAAGAGGGAGGTTGTGTATATGGTCCACCCCATGTGGATTTTCAGCAATATGGAGGAGTTAGGAGAGGGAGGCTGAGTGACTGGGCTGAAATAGTAAAACTGAAAAGAATAGCTAGAATATGTGTTTGTATGAAGAGGAAACCCACTAGAAAGCCAGTGCAAGTCAGCCTCTGGGTGTTGTACATGTATGTGTGTATGATGTGCCTCAGCTATGTGCCTGATTTGGCTGTGGTTTCAAAGCTTTGGGCTTCTGAGCAGCGTCAAAAAGACCCACTGCTTTGAAAATCTAGAAATAGCTTATAAAAGCAATATAAGATTGAATATTGTGTCCCCGGTCCACCAGTGAGCTCTTTTCTCTCTGAACAATTCTTCCCTATTTAAAAGCTCAAGTCAGATTTGTTATATTGGTGTGGAATCCAGTGGCTTTGCTTGCCATCCCATAGGGTTGCTCCACTAAGTACTCATCCACGTTTTTGAGGCTTTATCCCTGCTTGGCTCCATTGACATTATGGCTACTCATCCTGAGCTTTTAACACAGTGGCAGAGCTTTATAAAACAGGGCCTTTATGTTTACTTTTGGTGAGCTCCTTTTTACTACAGGGCAACAGTCTACCAAAAGCGTCTTCACTTGCACTGGTCTGTATAAAGAAACTGCTTTGATGCTCTCCTTTGTTTCTGACTTTGTCTAGCTTATCGGCTGCCCTGTGGAAGCAAAGATATGTATGTCTTGCTGGCTGATGGGTAGAATGAAGTTAATTTTGCTCTAAGCCATTTCTTGAGTTCATATTACAAAGGGTAAGACCCTTTGATGCAGTACAGAGCAGAGGTTCAGCTATTATGGACACAATTATCATGATAAAGAATGAAGGGTGTTTAAGTGCTGCTGTCAAGCTGTGCTGCATTTTAGACATAACCAACAGGTAAAGAAGTGTAAGAAATAGCCATGATGAAATGCCAAAGCACCATCCAGCATTCACACTGTGGGTCTTCGGTTTTTTTTCTGTCTGCTGCGTTGCTGGCAAAGCTGCTCTGGTCTATGGGGCAGACACAACAGACCACTGAATACTCTTTCACAGTTTGAGGACCTTGCTTACCCTGTTTCGCTCTAGTGTCCTCATTTAAGGTGATCCATGGCCTTCCTCCTGCTTTTCCTCCCCTCCTAGAGAACCCACAGACTTTGATGAGGAGCTGAGCTCATGTTCTCTTCCCCCCACAGCTCAGCAAAGAGTGCTTGATGTAATCTCCTGAAATCAGACATGTAGATGTGTTGTCATTATTAGCCTGCTAGTGGCCATTTAGCTGTTTTATCTCAGTTGTAATTAAATGCTCATTACCTGGGAACGAGTGAGAGCAGGTGGGTCAGGAAGCTGAGCGTGAGGCTGATCCCAGGCAGGATGTGTTTGGGCCTGTGGACAGGAAGTGGCTGACAAAGAAAGTACTTGCAAGAGTCTTCTAGATAGCACAGTATCTTTTTACTGTGGGGGAAAAAAAAGATTTCTGGTCTCTCAACATCCAATTTGCACTGTTATTTGGAGAGGTTTCTTTGCCACTCTACACAGATTTCTTCTGCAGAGCTCTCCTTCCATCAACCCATCAGCGCATGGGATGTTGCTGCCCAACTGTGAGAGGAAGTGTTTTCCTCCTGATAAAAGTACTTATTTTCCTCTACAGAGAGGTGAGAATGTGTGTGGAGTTTAAAGATGACCTGCACAGTGTATGTGTTAAATTTGAAGTATTTTAGGATCCCATGCAATTATGAGAGAGTCTAAGTGTAAAACAATCATCCCAAAAGCAACCAGTAATATTGGCAAGGAGGTGGTAAAAAGATACAAGGCAATTCTTGTTAGTGGCTGGAAAGCTGTGCAGAGGAAAGAGATCTGTGAGTGCTGGTTGATGCTTGGCTGAACATGAGCCAGCAGTGTGCCCAGGTGGCCAAGAAGGCCAATAGCATCCTGGCTTGTATCAGAAATGGTGCAGCCAGCAAGAGCAGGGAAGTGATCATCCCTCTGGGAGAACTTGGATTGTTTAGTCTGGAGAAGAGCAGGTGTCTCTTGTCACTCTCTACAACTCCCTGAAGGGAGGTTGTGGCGAGTTTGGGATCTTCTCCCATGTAACAGCAATATGATGAGAGGGAATGGCCCTAAGTTATGCCGCGGGAGGTTCAGGGTGGCTTTTAGGAAAGGCTTATCCAAAAGAGTGGTACTTAATTGAGACAGGCTGCCCAGGGAAGTGGTGTAGCCGCTATCCCTGGGGGTGTTCAAGAAATATGAAGATGTGATACTGAGGGACACGATTTAGAGGGCAACATGGGTGGTAGGTGGACAGTTGAACTAGATAATCTTAGAGGTCTTTTCCAACCTTAATGGTTCTGTGATTCTATGATTTTCTTCAGCGAGGTTGTGGATCAAAGTATTGTGGTAGAAAACTGAAACCTCTTTCTTTAGAGAGAGAGCAAGCTGGGATATTGAGACAAATCAAAGAAACAGGCTGAGCATCGCGGCTGTGCTGGTCTCCGGCGGAAGGAAACTGGTGCAAATGTTGTCAAGGAAGGGGTGCTGCTCCTCACGGCCCAGAGGAAAGGGTGTGAAACGTGGCAATAATTGTAGGAAATAATTGTTGCAATTGTTCTGACTGCACAGCCCATTGTGAATGGAAATAGACATGGTCCCTTTGGATCTGCTTCAAACTTCGTGTTTCAAGAAGTTACCTAACCATGAGCTAACAGGGGTCTGACCAGACTTTTATTTTCCTTTGTGGGGAGGTGAGCAGGCTTTACACTTGCCCTGCAGAGTGTATGTGTATTGGTTTCAGTACTTCATGGCCCTGCACTAGGCAAAAGACCTATATAAGCTCCTGATTACTTGTACCCATGGGCTACCTCAGTTTGGAATTCTGGTTTTAGCATATAAGGGTGGGTTTTGCTGCCATTCCACCCCCCCATCTTTTCCTCACTCTTCCCTATGTTTTTCTTCAGGCCATAACTGCCCCACAGGCACCCTTTCCTAATCCCTGCACTCCTTTGCAGTCCTTCCCATGGGCACACAGGATGTAGGTTCCTGCCTCTCCTTCATCCCATGCATCCAGGCTATGTGTATGATTCCTCAGCTGTGAACTTTCGAGGAAATGTTCTCCTGTCTTTATGAGCTCAGACCTTCACAGGCTGTAATTATCTCTTGCTGTCATCGCTGAGACCTCTTTCCTGTTGGTTTGCCTCACACAGGCACACATGCACACATGTACACGTATATAGCATCCCTACTTCCCTGGGTAGCTGTTGGATCATTCTCTCTGGATCTTCAGTCACCGTGCACCCCTTGTCGAGCTGCTTTGAGCTCTGCCTGATTTTCCTGCTGTCTGCTGAGCCAGGTATCCCCCTTGGGTCACCCCTTCCCCACTTGACCTATGAGGAGGGCTTAAAGTGTCTGTCTGGGCTGGCCGGGCCTTACTCTTGCTGTACTGAAATACCCTTGGTGGTTGTCTCCTTGGAATATTATCCTAGTCTTTGTGGAGAGATCCTTTTGCTTCAGTGTCTCCTGTCCCCTTGCAACACTCATCTTCAGAATGACTGCTTTGTTTTTGTTATTGATTTGATTCTCCTGTTGTCTAAGGCAGGCAGGCACTCATCTAGACACAGGTGCTTTAGTATTTTGGTCTTTGGAAAGTGCACAACATTCTATTTGGTACTGAAATATTTATTAACCTTGTTCCATGATGACATTCCCTGTCAGTGAGGCCAACTTCTTGTACTCATTCTTGTGCACCAGAGGGGGAAAAAAAAAAGCACTCTAGAAATTAGTTGCAAGGGTGTCTGTGAATTTATGGGGCGTGTAAAAAGGAAGTAGGCTTTCTTAGAAAAAGGAGCATATGGCCCTGCTTAACCCTTCTTTCCTCAAGTTGTGCCATTTTTTGAAAGAGCTGGGGCTCCGATTCCTTCAGATGCACCTTGGCAAAGCCTTTGGAAAAAAAGATGCGCAGAGACAAGATGGTGTGGGACGCATGGTGCTGAAGGGCTTTTGGTAGTCTGAGCTGACTGGCTCACTTGTGCTAATTATGGAGAGAGAAAAGCCTGTGAATGTGAGACACAAGGTAGCATTCCTATGTTCCGTTTAGCTTGGATGTTCTCATCTGATTTTAGCGTAATTGTTGTGACTGTGGTATCACCCTTCATTCTCTCTGTGCCTTTTTCCATGGAGGCCCTCTGACAGAAGAGAATATGTATTCTGGGATGAGCTGATCCTGCATCTGAGAGCAGAAACCCAAGAAAGCATCATTTTAAATATGCAAAAATCCACACATACCCAGGTGGGAGCTTCCCTGTCCTTTCCTTTGTCCCCTGACTCCCTTTCCCCAGCTCCCCTAACTGTGTGGAGGTGACCTCATATGCTTGGAGCAGCGGAACAAAGCAGTTTTTAAAGAAAAGAAAGCCAGTTTATATCTGGTTTTCATTTGCTTTTTCTTCTATTTGGTAAGCTGTGTGATATTAAAAAATGGAAGACTTGCTGGTTCTTGTGTCACAGGCACTGAATTATTGGATCTCACAATCTCTGATTTTGCTAAAGAATCTGCTTGATACATGCTATAGATGTAATTGTGAGCTGGGGTGCTCTTAGCAAGAGCTTTGTTGAAATTTACTTTAAAATACCATCTTGCCAGAAAAGGAAAGAGCCTGTCATATTTAAAATAAATAAGAAAACAATCTCAGAAACTGAGAGAGATTTGGGATGTCAGGATCAGGTACGAGTCATGGTAAAGTCTGTTCCCATTTGCTGGATTTATTCTCTGTTAAATTTGCAGTGTAGGTCCTTATACTATAGTGTCAGCAGAAACGTAGGCAAAGTTTAAAGGATCTCTCTGATTAATGCAAGGATGCAAGTTTTGGGTTTTGTTTGTTTCATTAGAGCTGAAGGAGCCGTTTCGGTGCTTAGCTTGGACTCCTGCCCACCTGTAACCATATGGTGCAGTACTTGATGGAATGCAGATAATAACTTCATTTTCTTTGCTATTTAGGTTCAAACCTGTGCTAACAGGTCCCCTCCCAAGCTTTGTTTCAACCCACTGAGTGAACTTAGTGAGGAGATTCACCCCTCTGTGCCTTAGTTTCCCTATATTGCACACAGCAATAATGACATCTCTTCTTGTAATGCACTTGGACTGTAAAGATGAAAAGCTCCAACTATGAGCTTGCCATATAATTATTGGGTCTTCTGTTTACACTCCAATTTGTCTGACCTTGAAATGGAAACACCCATGGCTGCAGATGCTGGTGGTGAATGAAGTTAAATACAACAGGCAGCTGGTCACGGGTGGTGTTTCTCAGGGGTTGGTCAGTACTGGGACCAGCCCTGTTCAATATATTTACTGACTGTGTGAATGAGGGAACTAGATGATCGTATGGATCTTTCCAGCCGTAATGATTCTATGAGTCTCCTTCATTAACAAATGGCAGATAAATGATCTTGCAGATTTCAGGCCCTCAGATACAGTCTATGAATGGAGATGGCGTGGGGTTATTCCTTTTTAACAGGATTAAATTTGGGAAGAATCTGCTTTAGGAGATGCTTTCAAATTTTGGAGGCAGGCTATAGGAGCTCCAGGGGTGCTGACAGCACTGTTTGCTATCCAGATGTGCTGTGATCTGATGATAGGTGTATGTGATCTGATACTCTGTACATTTTGCATCTTTCCATTTGAAAGTAAACACTTGAACTCTGCAAATAAACCAGTGGTTGCATGTAGTATGGAGCAATTGCACAAAGCATTGGGTAGTGCTATGGCGTGACACTGACCATATAAAGTCTATACACAAGGGCTCATTCCTTGGATTTAGTGTGCTCACGATGTGTGCTGATCTCACTGTAGAAACTGCTCATGGAAGGCAACTGTTTTGTGAAAGCAAGACCTGTTGTTATTAGCAGTTCCCCAGTTTCCTGAGTACAAGGCTCCTTGGCTTGAAAGCAAAGAACAATGTATGAGGCCATTTGATATAGACTGGAGCTGATATATAACATATAATTATTTTTTTTTTTCTTCAAGGAGCAGTCTGATTACAGTTGCATATTACTCCGTGAAAAGTCTGGGGAGCTGATGGTGGTCTGAGAGGTTTGCATGGACATCAGTAGATTAGACCAAAGCCACAGCATCTGCTTCGGTTTCTTAAATCAAACGTACACCTCTGTGGTATCTGCTGTATCTGTTTTGCTAGGTTTCATGTTCTTCTCATCCCATGCTGTTAAGTAAAGTGAATGTGAAGTATGAAACTGGATCCAAGTGGCTCTAGCTTTTGAAAGTCCTAAGGTGTTTTACCATCTGGGAGCTGATGAAATCCTCGTTCTGTTTGTCGTGGTTTTGTCCTCCTGTGTTATTTCATTTTGCCGTGCTTATCCAGTTTATGCAAGCAGTGGTATCTTTCAATAACAAAGGTATGTCCTTCAGATAACATAGAGATTCCTATTTCTCTTCTCGTTTTCCAGTTCCTCTGCTGTTTTGCTTACGTGGAACTGATGATGACATTTTCTGTTCTGTGTGTGCAAGTTTTTTTCTTCCCCTTTCCTTCTCTGCATCACTGCTGTTATTTCTTCCACATACCCAATCTCATTCTCTAAAACAGCTCTGAATGCCTTTTCTTCTTCCTCAGAAGCCCTGTAATAAACTTTCGCAGAAGTGTAAGCCAGTAGTGGAGAGTCCCAGTCTTCCTTTGGGACAAACAAATTGAAGTGCAGCAATGCATGAGCTTCTGCTGTGTCAGTTTTTGATAATACACTGAGAGTGAATTGCGGTTAAAATTGGCTCTGATTTCTGGTAGATAGACCCCCAGTAGCTGAAAAGCGTGAAATGGAAGTTATTAAATGGAAGTTATTAAATGTAAATGGTGTCTCATCAGTACCTAAAAGATAAATTTTTATGTATAAATAATGAAACAAGGAGAAGGTGACCCTGTGCTTGATTTTGATGCAATAAGTAATTGCTAGTTTATCTGAATGTCCTAAGTAACGTTGGTGCAGATTCTGCTAATGCGCATGGTCTGCAGATATCTGAGCTTGGAGAATTATTTGTGCGTGAAGTAATTCACGATAACAAAGCTTTCATAGGAATGGTGTTAGAATGTCTTGCAATACTTTTTTGAAACACCTTTAAACATTGTTGGTTGTTTTTTGTTTGTTTGTTTTTTGTTTTTGTTTTTCTGTAATGCTTAAATTGCAATCCCAGAACTTGTTCCTAAACAGTAATTAAATATTGGTATGCAAGCTGTCTTACTACTTCAGACTGAAACCGTGGTAGCATAAAATCACAGTGCAGAATCCCAGAGCAATGCAGGATCTAGCAGTGTGTGCTAAGAAAGGAAAACCCTGCAGCATCACTCACCAAAGACTGCCATTCAGCAAGCCATCAATTGCTGTCCTCATTTGTGTTCATATGCCAAGACAGTGGACAAACTTGTTCACACCTATTATTTTAATGTTGGGGAAAAAAAATCCTCTCTGGAATCTCTGAATACATTTCTTGTGAATGAAGCGTGGTGTTGCAGCGTGGTGTGGCAGACACGCAGTGGAGCTGGAAGTGCTGGTGGATTTCAGACACTTTCCTCCTTCCTCAACACCTTTTCGAGTATTTTCTGAAGGTCAGGAGCTGCAGAATACTTGCTGTCAAGCTTCCACTTGTTGTGCTGCTTTTGAAATTGGAACTCATTTTGCCGCCTTTCAGGCTTCCTGAATGACTCTGGGCCCTCCAGGTTAGGTGCTTCAGATTGCTAAATGACTGTCTGCTGTTCTTGGTGTATGGTGCTGGCTTCTGGGTGTGATTCTGAGACTCATCTCATTGTGTGCTCTGCTTCTGAGCTTAGTCTGGAGGCACCTTTGGTCATATTCTGGTAGGAAGCACATCCCACAGCTGTCGGCAATGCTTCAGGGGCTCATAGAGCAGCAGTGACGCATCCAGCCTGGCTCTTCAATGGAGAGCATGAGTGAGGCAGTGAGAATTTGCCTTTTACCATCAGCTAACGCTTTGGAGTTGTTCGAACATGTCCTAAGCTCACCGTGCTTTCAGGCCCTGGGATCCTGGGAACTGCAGTGGCTACATGCTGGGAATCCCACGGTGTCACAGCAAACAGGCTCTGCTTTTCACATGCAAAAACATTCACAGCTCCTCTGTGGTCAGATGGACACAACATCTGTACAACTCTGGACAAGCCCATGTGGTGAAAGATGTTCCCTTAACTTGTGGAAGGAAAATCAGATGTGACAATGAGAAGTGTTGGCAATAGGACAAGAGGTAATGGCCTTAAGTTACACCAGTGGAGGGTCAAGTTGGATATTAGGAATAACAGCTTCTCCAAAAGAGTGACTGGGCATTGGAAAAGGCTGCCCAGTGAGATGGTACAGTCATCGTCCCTGGAGGTGTTCAAGAAAAGGGTAGGCGTTGCACTGAGTGACACAGTCTGGAGCCTCTGAGCAGGCTCTGCAGAGTGGTTCTGGAGATCTGTGTGCAAACCCACTATGGTGCCGGCCTCAGGAATTTCTTCTGGCACCTGCTCACCTACCTGAATGCAGTGCAGCTTGCTCTGCCTGGGATGTGAGGCAGGAGGTGGATCCGAGAGGAGAAACTGAAGGAACCAAACAGGGAGCACAATAGGTAAAAGAGTCTCCATGGGCCTAGAGTTGGTAAATGACATTTGTACTGATTTGTGAGGCTGCTATCACCTTGAACCTTAAACACTGCTGTTCCCTGATGATTGTCATTACCTGTCAGGAAACAGGTGGGAAAAGTGTCCAGGAAAAACAGGACAGATTTTTATGTAGTTTTGGCAACTGAGGCAAACAGTTGTGTTTCCATTTGGCATTGTGTTTCTTGGTGCAAAATGGCAGGAAATGGGATTAAGAGATCACTTTCACACTTGTCTGTGCATTAACTCAAACACCCCAAATATTCCCCTGACGAGAGTGTCATCAACACAACATTTAATCTCCATATTGCAAAAATCTGACATGACTTATTTTTAGCATTGCTTGTACCAAAGCTGACAATTGCCAAATCTCTGCCTTTGCCTTCTGCTCCCCCATTTTGGTTTGGACACCCCCCATGCATTTCCCCATAACAAATCTTTCCAGTTCCCTTGATCATGGGAGTGATGCAAGGGTAGTGGTAATTCTGTCCAACGCCTTCCCGTCCTTTCCCCTAGATTTGTGCCTGCTTAAATGTGCTTTGCGTAACTGCAGGTGGATAATCCTATGTGTTCCTGTGGAGGCAGGAATAAGAGGACTGTCAAGAAACTCTAGCGTTGTGAAGACCGGTGCAACTTCTCTAGCTGTGCTTTTAATCAGGATGATTGCAGAGCCCTGACATTTTTGTGTTTGAAGACTTGTTGATCAAGGCTAGGACTGTGAGCCCAGAAGAGGTATACAAGAGCAAAGCAGACCCAAGACTGCTCACTGTCGATGTTCAACCAGCAGCAGTACTTGAGTTCTTTGCATGGCCACCTAGGAAGGGTCCCAATCCACATGCCTGTGCACCTGTGTGCTGAGCAGAGTGATGATTGTCACACCACTCACTTCTGTCCCATGCATCCCATAATAATGCAGTGAAGTGCCACCTTCCTTCAGCCTGCATCAGCCCCTGCTTGAAATCCCTGCACCCAGCAAGACCTTCTCCACCACAGTTTGTCTCTTTCCTTTGCAAATAAGTATGAAGTTCTGCTTTCAAACTGCTTTTACTTTGTGGGGTGGTCGAAGCCCTTCTGCAATTATCAGAGGGATACACCTTTAAATCACTTTAAAATGAGCAAATGGTTCTCTCTAATGCTACAGTAAAGCAGTTTGCAAATTCCAACTACCCTTGTAAGCTGAAGATACCCCCTTTCTTTTTTTTCTTTTATATGTTTGAGCTGCCCTGAAGCAGAGATGGAAACTACTAAAATTGCAGCATGACAGTAGTACTACACAAGTGTGTAATCTAGGATTTCTTTTGTGTCTCCTTGACTGACTAATCTCTAAAAACAGCTGGAATGAAAGGCATCTAGAGTTGTGCTTGGAGAAAATAAGTTTGAGGTATTCTGCTGAATAATTGCAGAAGCAGAGAGCAGAAGCCAGTGGTGGGGCCCCTTGCTGAGTGAGCACTGCGCTCCCTGCATTTAGGCACCAGTGGCCCCAGGAATGGTGCTGCTCTGGACTCGGAATACCCTCCTGCAGCAGCTAACAATGGTGCTCTGGCCAGCCATGTTACTGCAGGGATTTTTCTCTGCAGTGTGGAAACTGTTGCTTGTTTTTGTTTTGCCTTCCACTGACATATGCTTCAAGTGAAAGTTTATTGTAGATTGTTTGAAAAATATGTATATCCTTGTGCTAATATCCAACACAGGCTAGTAAAAGTAGTTTGCAGCCATTTAGTCAGTGACATTTTTTTTTCCTGTGCGAATTTTGTGATGTGTGTGGCTTACTATGACAGCCCACTTGTTTGCTGCCCAATGCATTTGTCTTTGCTTTGTTCCATTGCTTGGCATTGCTATTTGTGGATGGGGATTGCTAGGGGAGGGCGCTGGTAGAACTTTTTGGTAGCACTTAGTACTTTGTGGATACTATTAGATTAACTGCAGAATGGTTTGGGTTGGAAAGGACTTTTAAGATCATCTTGTTCCAACCCCCTGCTATAGGCAGGGACACCTCTCACTATATCAGGTTGCTCAAAGCCCCATGCAGCCTGGCGTTCTGTGCTTCCGGGGGGGGGGGGGGGCATCCACAACCCTGCTGAGCAACCCATTCCAGGGTCTCACCATCTTCACAGTAAATAATTTCTTTTTGATATCTGGTCTAGATCTACCCTCTTCCAGTTTAAAGCCATTTCCCCTCATCTTGTTACTACGTGCCCTTATAAAAAGCCCCTCCTCTGATATACCTCAGAGATTAAATGTATTGTACCCCTTTATGTTGCATCTGTGCAGCCTAGTTTTCTCTGTATCCGGCACTGAAGCTTTTGTGTTTTTCCTTGGCGGGGCTGCTATGTAGACCTTGGCCCTCCAACCCCGTGTCCCACCTTGCTAGCAGTGCTCATTCTGGATTCACTCCAATATTTATCATAGGTGAGAGTGTCACAAGCGGAAAGAAGTGCCTGAATGGCAGAACACTGCTTGCTGAGCTCTTCTCCAAGTGGTCGCCACACACAGTGCCCGAGCAGGCATGACAGTGGCTCACACACCAGCAATGCTGTGATTTGTGCGGCATGCAAACGAGCAGCCACTCCTCTCCAAAGAATGTGCTCAGGAACAGTGGCCTTATTAATTTATTTTATTTGGCATTATTAGGGGGAAAAAAAACCACCCTGTGTTGTCAGTATTTTCTTTAAATAGTTGATTCTGGAAACAGGAAATTCCTTTAACTCTGGAAACAGGAAGCTGATATGACTATTACATATTTGTTTTAAATCTTTCGATTATCCACTAGTGCCCTTCACCTCTGACTTTCTTTCAGCTGCTCAGAAAAATTCTCTACTTTTGATAAGCCAGTGTCTGTGAGTATTGTGCAAGATCCCAGGGTATGGTTAGCTGCCATGTAGTAGCAGCATAGTTTGTCGCAAAGCTGGCAGAGCTCATGTTTTTTGTATTCATCACATTTATTACATGTGTGAACACCAGAAATTCTGTGCAGTGAGGTGTGTGACATGGAAGTATGTTCCAATGAGTCAATAAAATCAAAACAAGAGAGGAAAATGAGGATTGTCAGGATGAAACTAAATTAAGGATGCTATTTTATTTTTTTATTAATTTATTTAAGGCTGGTACTAGGACTCCAGTAATTAGAAAGACATAACTGGAGTACTTCTAGACATTCAGGACTAGAAGGGAGCTCAAGATATCTTCTAGTCCTTGCCCCCAAGAAGGATAGATGCTTGTCTCCAGAAATTGATACTTAACTTCAAAAATGTTGATTTCACAGCCTGCCAACAAGCCCAGTTCCAAGGTCTCATTCTCCAGGCTGTCAAAAAAATGTTTACTCCTACACCCAAATTGAAACTTCCTACCCATTGAGGAAGGGTTTTTACTGCTTGTAGGAAAGCAGCCTGGTCTAGTATTAAATGGGGAGGTTGGTGGCCCTGCATGTGGCAGGGGGGTTGGAGATTCATGATCCTTGAGGTCCCTTCCAACCCTGGCCATTCTGTGATTCTGTGATGACTGTCTTTTCATATAGTTATCTGGTCTCAAGAACATGTTCTCAAGATGTAGTTGTCACCCCTTTAAGCCTTGTCTTTATTCAGTCTTCAGAGATTTTACCCATAGATTATGTTTCTAGACGTGAAACTGAAGCTGGCTTCTTGGATCCTACCCCAAACATGCCCACTTTAGTCTGCAAGGGTTATTTCCCAGGCTGGGCAAAGTCTTCCATCCAAAGCCTCACCACAGCTGAGCAGAGAGAAGCAGCTGTCTCTCAAGGTGTGCCTGTGGTTTCCTGTGTGTGCCTTGGTTGTCTTTGCAAAAGCAATGTGTCATTGGCCCCGGACTGGTTTGCCATCCTCTGTAGCTTTGGTGTTTTGGAGGTACTGCTACCTCCCCATTTATTCCTCTTTTATTTTTGTGTATTTTTTTCCCTTCTATGCAGAGCAATATGCTATTAACTCTCCTGGGAATGTGTTGGCTTTGAACTAATTGCAGGCAGGGTCAGAGTGCCAAGTTTTGGTTTGGAGTAGTTGTTTTTTCTGTTTCCAAACCTTGATGTAGGTCCAGGAGAATAAAGGAGTTTATGGATGTATTATGAATTAGCACCTTGGTTGCCAGCCCTCTGTAGCCGGGCCCCAGCTCTGGTGGGGTACTGTGATGCCTCTCAAGCTACAGTAGGTGTGTGGACCCTGCTGCTGTGGCTGGGAGACCTGTCTTGTTCAGCAACCCCTCAAATGTATTATGGTTCTAATTCACTTCTGATTAGTTCACAATCCATAGTATCCCATCCGTGATTTTAGCAGCGTGTCAGTTTTAGGCACAATACCCCATATGGCTCCATCATATAACCTCTGCCTCATCCCTAGTGCTGGTCTGGCCCAGGACACGGCTGCTTTTGAGGTTAACTTCATTAGTTCTTAAAAAAGGATTCTCCACAAGGGATCCTGAAAAAGTTGCCATACTAGTGGGGAAGTAAAACAAACCAGGACAAACGCTTTGTTTTAATTCCAGCATAACGTGTTAGAGCAGTTCAAGTGTGCTTTGACATGCCAAGTGTTCATGGTGTTTTTTCTACATTGGTTAGTCTGAAAAAAACAGCTATTGGTGGCAGCTGAAAGAGGAAAGATGTGTGTCTCTATACATCTCTGAGATCAATGGTTCTGTGGTTCAAGGGCAGACTGCATTGAAGCTTGTAAATGGAAGAAACGGAAAGAAAAAAAGAGGAAGAAATAGTTATTTCTTCGCCTCTATCAGTTTTGATTCTGTCTTCTTGGGTTGCAGAAGGGCAGGTGACTGATTTTTATTCAGCACCCCTGGGCCAAGGTACTGAATTGTGCCCACTGTTGTGCAGCAGCTCGTGACTGTGCTGGCTCGCTGGGTGTGCTGGAGTCGTGTTGCACAGCCAGGGTACCTGAACGAGTAAGTGGGACCAGCTTAGCTGCAGCATCGCCCTGTCTCTGCCCAAGGATGTGGCTCCTAGCCATAGCAGAGGAGAACTGCTCCCAGAGAACTTCCCATGATGCTTGAGGTGAGTTTTGCTGCTATGCAAAGGGAATGGGTCTCATGCAGTCCATCAGCTCCACATTTCCTCAGTGTTTTGTCACTCGATGCAGTCATGCAGGCTTCAGGTTTCAGCCAAAATTCCTGGAAGAGATGTTACTCCCACTAATAAATGCTCTTCTAATTAGTGTGACTTCCAGCAATGTATGTGAAGGTGCCAGTCATTCCTCTAGTTTTCCCCAAGTTCAGGGCACTGATCATATTCTCTTGAGCTACAATATGTGTTTGTATAGTATGATGTCTGTCGTGCTACAGATAATTTACCTGTGTCAAATTACCATCATATTCCTTTTTGGTTGTAAATCGGTGGGCTTCTCGGGTATAAAACACGCTAGCATTTTGGAGCATGACTTATTCTGAAGACAGTAAGTTTTCAAGGCATTTAGCGTACTCCTGTGCATTTCATACTGAGTCATGACTTGTGAAAAATGGTAGCTAGGTTCCCTCTGCTGCCTTGATGGAGGGTTGCCATTTTATTGAACTGCAGATGATCTCTGCTGCTGGCTTTTTGCTTCAGCAAATGCATAGTTAACTCTGTTGCTGGTTTGTTAGACAACCATCTAATCTAGCTGGCTTTGTACACGTGCATTTTAGCATCTGTGCTTGTTTATATAGGAGTAGCAAATCATGTTTGCCAGTCCGAGTACTGGATTTTCTGATGGCTGGGGCCTGGAGCACATGCCCTGTGAAAGAGGCTGAGGGACAGGGGCTGGAGATGAGGTGGTTCTAGGGGACCTTACAGCAGTCTGCTCATGCTGCGGGGATGTTAATGAAAAGATAGAGCCAGGCTCCAAGGGACAGCTGTTGTGAACTGAAGAGATTTTCTGAACAAATATTAAAAATGTTATTAATATATATTTTAATATCTCTGTGAGGATAATTAAAAGCATTGAAAATTTGCCCTAGAGGCTGTGGGAGCTCTGTCCTTGGAGGACTGCAAGGTCTGGGTAGACCAGGACCTGTGCTGCCTCACTTGAGTAGAATACAGAATGGACACAGAGCTGCTGGAGCAGGTCCAAAGGAGGGCCACGAGGATGGTTAGAGGGCTCGAACACCTCTCCTACAAAGTTGAGGGTTGAGGGAGCTGGAGCTGTTCAGTTTGGCTCCAGGGAGACCTCTTTGCAGCCTACCAGTGCTTGAAGGGAACAAGCTTGAAGCAGGAGAGGCACCAACTTTTGACATGATCTGCAAGGGTGACCAGGCAGAATGAATTTAAACTGAAAGAGTGAAAATTCAGATTTGATATTAGGAAGAAATCTTTCACTCAGAGGGTTGGTGAAGTGCTGGAATAGATTGTTCAGAGAGAGAGCTGTGGGTGCCCCATCCCTGGAGGTGCCCAAGGCCAAATTGTATGGGCCCTGGGGCAGCCTGAGCTGGTGGGGGGGCACCCAGTCCACTGCAGGGATTGGGGCTGGGGGGGCTTTAAGATCCCTTCCAATTCAAACCATTTTGTGATTCTATGCAGTCAGGGTTGGTCCTTCTGGGAGCAGAAGGCTGGGCTGGAGGTATGCATGTCCTCACCATCACCCTGTTCCACAAACCCATGGGTGGATGCTGCAAGACCGTATGTATGACCCCGTTGAGATTTTGCAAGCCCAAGTTTGCAAAAAATAAATAAATAAATAAATAAAAATCCAAAACGAGAAACAAACAAAAAAAATCTTTGTTTCTGGTTGGACGCAGCTCAACCTGCATGCTGTCACAGGGGTACCTCTCCATGTGCAGAACGGAGAGCTTGTGACTGAGAGCCATGTTCGGGTGAATTCATACTCAGCGTGCAACTTGAGGAAGACTTGTGCTGCTGGGGCCGGGCTGGTGCCGCTAGGGGCCCCTCCAGGCACGGGGATGGCAGCTAAGCCCGCCTTTCTGTGAGCTCTCTGGGATTTTTGGTATGAAACTTACCCTCTCTTCCCCAAAAATAAAATAAAATAAATGAATGTGAGGCAAAATATATCCTGCTCCTAGCAGCACTTGCGGATGGCAGGCAGATACAGTGCTCTGGTGCTGCCAGGTGAATAGGGCCGTGCCGTGTGTCTGACTCAGCTAGGGATTGGAAAGCATCCTGCCCCAAGCTCTTCACTTGTGCTGCCAGGTGCAAAAGGGTTGGGCGCAGTCAGGCCCTTTTTAATTTTTGTCTTTTCACTTTCCATCCCCAAACTTGATTTATTTTAGAAGTACAACCCCTAAGATGCATGGGGGCAGGTCTGTTTCCAGATCTGATGTCTGTGTGTCTGAATACTGGTCTTTCTGCTGATACAGTGTGAGATTGCATGAAGGCTAAGTGCAGAATATTACTCCTGCCTTTTAGCTACAAATTATTTTATTCTACCTCCTCTTGGCATGTTCTCCAGGAAATCTGTGTTTGTTGTTGTTTATTTCTTTAATCCTCCTTTATTCTCTGTTTTCTTCCTTTTTCCCCCCTTTCTTTATCTGTGACTCTCCTACTTTGCTTATTTGTTGCTTTTTCCTTTCTTACAGCTGACCTTTTGCATCCTGCAGTGTTTGGGGTTAGGATGCTTGTGGATTCAGATAGACACAAAGTACTGGGGTAGCCTTGCTTCTCATGCTGTATTTTTCCTGTGTTTTTCACTGGTCCTTTACAGTTGTGAAGGCTTTAAGGCAAGTTACAGTGCTCTGAAAATTTCAGCTGTGCATTTCTATCAAATGGACTGTGTTTGGCCATCGCAAAGTGTATTTGACAGCACTAAGTTAAGTGGCTAAATACCTTGGTGATTTATAGACAGCTTGTGGAGGAAATGCAGTTATTCATTTGCCTCATCAGAATGCAGGTGGCTGGTGTACAGTAAGTGGATAACGTAAGCATTCTGCATTTAAAACTGTCCAAAACTATTTTTCAAATGCAGCATAAGCCAGCAGTCATAGAATTCACAGAATCATTAAGGTTGGAAAAGACCTCTAAGATTACCTAGTCCAATGGTCAACCTACCACCACTATTGCCCACTAAGCCATGTCCCTCAGTGCCACATCTCTAAGTTTCTTGATCACCTCCAGGGATGGTGACTCCACCACCTCCCTGGGCAGCCCATTCTAGTGCCTCACCACTCTACTGAAGATATACAGTACTGGTGTACACCTTCATGTTCAAAACTTCTGCTGAAGATCAGGCTAACACTTTTGTGAAAATTTTGTGAAAATATATATACACTTTTGTATATATATATACATATATATATATATATATATATATACACATACATACACATACATACACACATATATATATATGGTCACTTTAAAGCAAATACATACCATCAGCTGATGAAAAGCACCTTTTATGCTGTTCTTCCCTTCTAAACTAATATATATATTAGCTTAATATATATATTAGTTTAGAGACTCACCAAATCAGGTTTTTCAATATGTATGCAATTCTTTCATAAGCGTAAGTAATGGAAGCATGAGGAATGTACTCCTTAGCTGAAATTTGAGTTCTCAACTTCCAGCCTTATAGTGAGACTTTATATTTGCATTTTTAAGCTTGTAAAACTAGAGAATTGGAAGTTCTGGCAAGCCGTGCTTTAGCGTGGTGCAATAACACTGGCTGCAGTGCGTGTCTGCACAGCTCACCATCTGCCTGTCTCCAGCCTTTCCCTTTGTTTTCTTTTTGTATCACTTTATTTTGGTTCTGCAGATGTTTCTCTTCAGTAGAAGGGAGTATAAATGATAGGATTTCATTCCTGAGCAGCCTATAGAATAGCCTGGTGCTGTTCCTAGAAGACTCTTTCCCCTTATTAAATGGGTCATTAAAGTTTGGAGTTAAACACAGCAGTGGGAAGAATAGAGAAGCAAATTGGGAAATTGTTTCCTGAAAGTAAGCAGAAAAAAAGTGTTATCCATATTCACTCTGTTGAGGCGATTGTTAGGTTAGCATGGGAACATCCTCACAAGCGGAGGAAGCTGGTGAGAGGTAAACCAGGTGACAGGGATGCTGATGTGGACAGTCCTAAGGATGTCATCCCTACACAGAGGCGTGGTGGAAATTCCCAGAGGAGCTTTCTTTCCCTTTTCCTATCTCTGCCTCCCACCCCAGCACAAGTCACCAGAGGGAGGGCAAGTCTTTAAAAAGAAACTGCTGTTGTGCAAGTGTTGGGTCGTGATGCTGCTTCCCCGGTGCAAAGAGCTGAAGGAGGGACTTGTGGCACAGAGCTGATCTCAAGTTGCTCTCCTGGCAATCCCGAGGTGTTCATCTGATGAATACGTCCTCCAGGGTTGCGGGATCGACCCAACTGGAGGTGCTGCCCTTGTCAAAGAGATGGGAAAATCAAAGAGCTGGGCGAGTGCTCCAAGAAGGGTTTCTGTGCTGCTTGCAGGGAGTTCAGGAACTGGGGAGGGCTGTGTGTGATTATATTCCTGAGAGGGGAATAGGTTGTGGCAGAGCTTTCACCAGTGTGCTGTGTTGGTGATACAGTGTCCTACTCCAGCCGTATTCAACCCGTGGCCCACTCATGGCCCAGCTCTCCCTGCGGCCATCCCCGACATGAGCTTTATTACTTATGTGCTTGAACTACAGGATATGTATTATGAGGGCTGTTCTGAAAGCAATGCCTCCTGTTTTATGATGTCGGCCCATGAATTCAGAGGTGTACGTTGGTGGTACAGCAGTGTAGGATGAACTTTCCCACCAATATTCCATTATGTGTTGTTGCCATGTGACAGGTGGCAGCACAGGGGCCCTGTGACACAGTGGTGCCTGACATGGAAGTGTATATGAAGGAAAGGTGTGTCACTGATCTCCATGCAGAAAGAAATGGCACTCACTGACATTCATCGACACTTGCTGAACATTTCTGGAGACCAAATAGTGGCTGTGAGCACAGTGAGGTGGTAGATAGTGCATTTCAGCAGTGGTGACAGTGGGTCACCTCCACTGGTGCAGATTGCTGTGAATATGGCATGCAGGCTCCTGTTTGTTGCTGGTGAAAGTATGTAGCTAATAATTGTGTCTGTAATGAAAAATAGTGTTTTGTAGCTGAGAATTTGCTCTATTAAATAGTATTGTGTTCTTTGTATCTGTTGTAGTATCCATGGAAATAAATGGAAGGCATTACTTTCAGTGTAACCTATGCATATGCAGCCCTAGACAATTCCTCTTCAGTCGAGGCATCGAGGCAGACTAGGCAACCCACAAGGTTGGACACCCATGGTGTAGTGGCTGGGCAGGTCTCAAATCCCTGTTAGCAGCCACAAAAGGGATTGCTATGGGCAGCTTTGAGTTGGATGTGCGTGTTGGTGGGCTTTTGGTTGTTTTCTTAGTTATTTGAAGAAGTGATAGAGATCTTAAGGGTAGATGTGCCAGAACAATCATTCTTTTTGTGAAAACTGGGGGTGCTGGCATTACTGTACCTGGCTGACAAACTAGGGGTGGTGGGAAGAGTTGTACTGAACTTCTGTGGAAAGAAAGCATGGGCGGTTTGGTGGCTGTCCCTCCAAGCTTTTGTAACGTGGTAGGTCTGGGATACAAAGCCTGCGTCGGGATTTAACTGCCATGTCTATTTTGTAGCAAGAAGGAAACAAGGTATATTAACGTGTAGCATCTGCTTAATCAAATTACACTTCTTTGCCGTATTTCACTTCTGCAGATGCTTCTAATAGGTGCTGATGGGTATGCCATGGCAGAAGAAAATAACATTTGTGTTGCCTGTTAAATTAATTACACTGATAAAATGAGGCTACTAAGATGAGCCATCTGACTCCCGTGATATTTTTATAAAGAACCAAATTGAGTTCTGCTGTTATGATTAGTGTATTAAAAGTATTAGGTTTGTTGTCTTAGCTGTACTGTGTCTTCTCATACTCACTCCTATGCTGATTGCTAATGACAGGTTTTGGCAGGAGCTAGAATAGGCAGTCTTTCCTGTGATGGGAACCAGATGGACGGTTTTGCTCTGGCTGCCCTTCCTATCGAGCAAAAGGAAGGGGAGCCCTTTAGGGGGAGGACTGATGGAAAACTAAATGAATGGTGGAGGACCAGTTCTTTTTCCTCTGCTTCTCTTGCCTTGAGGATCCTGGTTTTGCAGCTTTCAGTCTCACCCTTGGCGTAGACTTCTTGGCTCTCAAGGGATTATGCTGTATGTAACGTTTTCATTACCGACACAATTGATGGAAAAATCACATTTTATTATGTGAAAAATGCAGTGTTCTTGACTGTCAAAGCTCCGTTCAGCTGGAAAAAAATCTACGTGAGGCACTCTTTTGTATTTCATGTATTTTGTGCATTGGTTGGAATGAAAAAATAATGAAAAGCTTTATTTTTGTCAACTTCTGCATCTGTGTGACTGGCAGCGCTGACTGATTTGTTTTTTAAATTTATTTATTTCTTGTACTAAGCACTACTATTCTCCACCCATTCACGATAAATGCAAATAATATGTGGAATGTTGGGAAAAGATAGATGCAAATTATTCAGTCCCTCCAGGTAGGTCTGCAGAGGAACTGGAAATGTGACTGCAGGATGGAAAAGCTTGGAAAAATACCACCTTTAAATGAACTGCAGCAATGATAACAGGATGGCCGTCTGTCTGTGTTTTAGGTTTCTGTCGACACATCTATTTTATTTTGTTTCCTCTTATTATTTTTTTCCTTTCCTCTTTTGCTGTGAAACTTAAACTCCGGAGGCTTTGAATACTTCCCTGAGGTTTCTAGATACCAGAGCAATAGTGGAACTCCTTGCTGGCTGGCCAGAAACATCAATTGCAAAGGCAGAGTTGATGTGTGTCCCATCACATGCATGAGATATCATGGAGCTCAAGGCTGCCCATGCCTGTGCTGCCCATGTAGTCCCTTGTGCTCTTGCTGTAGACCAGAAGAAGGGATTGGTGGTGTAAACCTCACTGAGTGTCACACAGCTCACAAAGTGACATATATCCATGCACCTGGCTTATGCTGGCATCCCCTTCTTCACCACTGTGATTGCTTGAGCTACCTAGATTAAACTTTGGGGAGCTATGCTGTTCTTTTCTGCACCACACCTCTGCCTGTGGGGTCAGTGTTTCTATCTCCTCAGCCCAGACGGACTGCTTGATTTTTTGCTGATGATTGGATTCTTTGCTTATGTCATCTGATGCATCTCACTGACCATAAATCCCTCTGTCTCTCATGGGACTGCAGCAGCTCAGGGTGATGCTCTCGGAAGTGCTGAGGCTATTAGGAAAAGAAAGCTAAAAAGTCACAGTTGACTGTGAGAGTGAGTAGATACATCCAGCCAGATAAATTTTTTAGCAGGAATCCATGTTTCCCTTAAGGGAGAAATATGGCTTCCTTCCCTCCACAGCCATGTACCAACTAAGGTCAAGTATTACAAAATCATTTGGGTTGGAAGGGACCTCTAAAGACCATCTGATCCCATTCCTTGTGATGAACAGGGACACCTACAGCTCCATCAGGTGCTCAGAGCCCCTCCAGCCTGACCTTGGCTGTCTCCAGGGATGGGGCATCCACCGCCTCTCCGGGCAACCTTGTTCATCTATATGCCTCTTGTCTCCTAGCCCTGTGTGAACTGTGTGTGCCTAAAAGCTCTTCCATATACCTGAAGTTACACAGTTTGACTTGGCTTCCTATTCTGATAAACTGATTGTTGTTGAAGAAGAAAATGAGCTGAGAAAGACAAACTATCAGTTACATTGCCCAGGCCAAGGGTGAAAAGGGCAAACTTGTTGTTCCTGGCTGCATATGCACCTTGAATTCATGACATCATTTCAGTTAAACCAGCATATGGCTGTATTTCCCGAAGCTTTCTGCACAGCTGCAGGAATGGCTTCATGGAGACCGTGTAAGGCGTTGGGGGCTTTTCAGGAAAATTATGAGGAACTGACCTCTTCTGTAATTCAGAGAAGGGCTGTCCTTTTTGCAAAATGGGAGCTCAGCTGTCTACTTGCTTTACAGAAAAATTGCTGTAGACCTGGAAACCATTAATCAGGAGACTGCAGTAGAAATGGTTTATCAGGCCATCTGGGCAGCCAGCTAGAGGACATCTAGTCCACTATGGTCTCTTCAGTGAGGACCATGAGGGAAATCTTAGTCCTGGGACCTTCCTGGCCAGAAGGAGAATAACTTGCTCTGCTTTTATAGTGAGTTGGCCTGGTGAAGGTTCTGGACTTGTTAGAACTTGCTGGCCTGGATGGTAAATGGTCATCAGTGCATTTGTTTGAACTAGTGAAATGCTCAGTGATGCAAGGAGGAGACCAGAAATAGTGAGAATTTCCAACATAAGAGGATCTTATTGTTTTGCAACTTTTATAACCTGGCATACTATTTGTGCAAGACTGTAGTGCTGGGTTTTTGCTTCTTTGCTTGTTTGCATGAGGAGGGCTTGGCAGAGGGATGAGGGAGATGAATGGTACCTTGAATAAGTACAGAAGGGTCAGTAAGATGAGGAAAATAATTGTGGAAGAGGGCATGAACTGAAAATGAAGAAGTGCAAAGTGGAGGGAAAGAAAGGTGACTGTGGTAGAAGAGGATGATCTTAGGAATGAGCAAGCAGCTATTCACAGAGTAGATGGGAAGAGTAAATACATCCAAATCAAGGCAGGAATGCTTGCCCTGTAAGGATTTGGTGCTTCCTAGTGCTGGCCCCAAATTTTCAGCCCTGTGCTGCTGGCATGGGGATCTGCCTGAGCCCCTTGGCCTGGCCAGACCCACAGGCCATGCAGCCTACAAAGGCCTAAGTAGCACTGATGGCTCCCAAAATCTGGAGTGCAAACACATTTGCAGCAAATGCCCCTTGCTGTGTGGCATGGGGATGAGTTCACTGGTTCCTTTTGCCACAATGCCTTCTGTTGGCAGAAGTCATTCTTGTGGATTTCCTTGTGCAGCAGGGTTGGGGAATGGGAATGCCATAGTGCCTTGCTTGGTGCCCAGGATCCCTGGTGTAAGAGTTCAGAGAGTTACACACCTTCCAGTAACTGGGCTGCTGATGGGAAGCCAATCCTTGCTGGCCACAACACAGTGCTGGACTCCGTGCACATTTCTGTTTTCTAATCTGCTGCCGAAAGCGCTGTGTTGCTTGCTCAGGCAAGTCCATCACTGCATCAGGAGTGTGTGGGAAAATAACAGAGTCAGTACAACTGGAGGAAAATACATGATTGTCTGGTTGGCCATTTGAAGCTGAACTAGCTTGTACTTTTTTTTTTTTTCCCTAAGCAACACCCTGAAAAAAAATGCGGTGTGAGCGGGTATGAAATACAGGGAGAGTTTGCTTCTGTTAACATACAGCCGGCTACTCTCAGATACTTCAGTACGGCTTTGGAGAATGCCAGGACTCGGCGTATGGGACTGGTAGGGTATTGGATCTTCTCTGCTCAAATTAGCTTTGTGTGTAAGTCCGCGGCACTGAGGAGACGCTGTGTGATCACCTGGGGTGTGTCAGCTGTGCCGCTGGTTGTCAGCAGCACGCTTCTCTTCTCCAGTCTGTGCTTGTACTGGAGGGAAGGACCCAGGCATCAGGTAAGCACGGGAGGACAAACCACGTCCTGGGCTAACGGGAGGAGTGAGGGGTTGCGGGTGGGCAAGTACGGAAAGGGGCTGGGAAATAAATGTGTTCAAACTAAGGCAATTCTGAGCTCCTGCCCGTTGAAAATGCTGAGTTATTTCACTTTTGCAAGGTGTAGTCTGTACCTCGCAGCTCCTGTTTGCTGTTACTGTTTAAGAGAAGTCAATGAGACAGAGCAGGATAATGGGCTTCTGCTGCAGCAGAAATGCCAACGTAAATAATTTACTTGCTAATTAGTAGACACTGCTCTAATGAAAAAGAATTTTTACAACAGATTATTTTTTATCATATCAAACACTGTATTTTAGAGGTGGTCATTCTACTTGGGCTTTTTTCTTCTGCTGGGTGTTAGCGCAGTGGTGAGGATTAATCACTCTGCTATGTGGCAGAGCTGCTCTCTACTGAGAGATTCTGGGAGCGGAGGCTTTGGCTTGAGGAAAATGCCATCCAAGTTTTGCAAAGTGTATTTTGGAAATAAAGGCTGAAGTTTAGTTAAAAAACAAAACAAAACAACAAAACAACAAACAATGCACTTTTCCTTTTTCTTTTTTCTTTTTCCCCCACTAAATGAGGTCATGCAGCCTGATTGCCTCACCCATCTGTTGCCATTCATAAGTATGTTATTTTTTTAAAGGGCAATACTAAATGGTGTTGTGTAGCTACCTACTTTTGCCTGCCTCTTGGCTTGTCAAGCACTGTCATTATAATATCGACCATTGTTCTTAAAACGGAGTTTTGGTTAAAACAGTATATACCTGCCATCTGGTTGAAAAAATATAAGCTTCCTACACAGCTAAGTGGAGTTGTACTGTGATATTAGGAATAGCTCATGTTCTCTTGAAAATAGCAGCTGATGGCAGATTGCAGAAATCAGCCAGTTATCAGTTGTCATTAAGCTATTTGATATCTGACACATATGGAAAACATGCTATTTATAAGTATGTGATTATGTCGTAAAACTATTCCTCTCTTATTCTTTTGCCCTTCACTTGTTTCACTGTGTCTGTCGGTCTGGGCTGGAAAGCAAAGTCCTCCTTAATATCATAGGATCACAGAATCATTTGAGTTGGGAGGGATCCCTACAGGCCGTACGGTCCCACTCCCTGCAATGAACAGGGACACCTTCAGCTCCATCATGTACTCAGAGCCCTTCCAGCCTGACTTTGAGTGTCGCCAAGGATGGGACATCCATCACCTCTCTGGGCAGCTTGTGTTCTTTCCCCTTGTCCTGCCACAGCTGACCTTGCTGAAGATTCTGTCCCCTTCTTTCTTACAGCTCCTTTAGATCCTGGTACAGAGTAGATGCGCTGCGGGCTGAAGGTGTGCTGGGCTGTGTGCAACACTCCTGCCATCACTGAGAGGAGTGGTAGAGACCTCTTTGGTGTGTTTGTGCTAGAACAGTAAGCATCTGATGGTATACCTCAGTCACAAAGAGCCCTTGAGAGAAAGATGTGGAACCAGCTGGTAGGAGATTGCATGGTTAGAAATTACAATGCAAAGGATGCATTTTTCTTGAGTTGTTCTGCTAGTGGAAAAGAGCTTGAATCTTAGAAGCAACCAATGCTACAGCAAAATATCCAACAACTCTACAGGTATAATTATTTGCTTGACCTGCACAATGCACTAAGGACTGTCAGCGCTATAGGCCAGTCATTAACATGAGAGCTTAATGCTAACCACTAAGCAACAATTTTTCCTCTGTGTACAGTGCAGGACAGAGTATGCTGCTGGAGGAGGTAGCGTGGTGTGGTGATGGCCTGGTCCCTTGTGCTGTATTTTGAGGGAAACTGCAGAGAAGGCAAAGAGGAAGAACATTAAGTATCACTTCTACAAGTGGAAATGTGAATAATGAGAGAGTCAAAGGAGGATGGGGTGCTGTAAAGACTTCTGTACTAAAAGATGGTATGAGGATGGTATTATTTTCATGTGGGCTGGGGATTAGGCCATGATAAATACGCTTCAGTGACACGGAAATCTTGTGAGCACATCCTGCGTGACTTGGTCAAAAATGCTGCAAATTGTAGCTGGTTACTCTCTCAAGATTTTGACTCTATTAATCCAGAAGTGCTGCAAGAACCATGAGGAGTTGTTATCCCTAGCAGTGACCTCCAGGATCTCCTTTCCTATTTGAGGGTTTTGTTCTGTCTCTGCTGTAAATGAAGCTTTTTGCTAGTTTTTTTTCTGCTCAATCTCAGTCAGGTCTGAATCTGTGGGCTCAGCCCCAAACCCTCCTGGATTTTCAAATGATGTCTGCTCTGAGATTGTGATTGCAAAAGATATTTAGTCATTTGGGTTTTAAAAGTTGTCTCTCTCACAACAATCCATCCATGGCGAAGATGCAGTCAGCTTTGAAATTACAGGATTTAAGGTGTTAGAACCATCACAGTTATGTTCTAACAGAAAATTGGGTGACAATACTGTAGGTCAGAGGTTGCGATTCCTCACCAGAAGAATATTTGGAAGCTTTATTACAAACACTGTGTCTGCTTTCCTTTGGGCTCTTGGAGACCTTTGGAGGCCATCAAAGCAGCTGCAACAAGCTCAGCATTTCGGCAGCTTCACAGCTACTTCTGCCATAGGCAACTCGAGGGCTGGTGCGGAAGGAAGCTGCAGGACAGGGCAGCGCCCAAGGTGAGGGCAGCTCTCTGTGGTGGCACATGGGGATGGAGAACCCCATAGAAAGAGGATTGCATCAGACTGATGGCTTGGGGCAGTTTGGCAGCAAAACCTGTTCCTTGTACCCGCTTCCCTGGTTGCTGACAGTTATTTGCAATTCCTGGCTGCTTATTCCCTAGCATAGCTGCTAACCACCTGTCTGCCCAGTGCACTCCTCCTCCCACCCCACCACAAGCACACCCTGCTCGCTCACTTGCTTGTTGGCCGACAGCAGCAGATTTTCTGCTCAGGTCTGTCCATCAGCTCCAACCATCCTGGGCCATTGCAGCCCCCCAGCTCTGGCAAAAGGTTAGTGAAAGCCTGCTTACATTCCTCCGTGCCTTCTGTTTGTAATTTCTTCGTGTGCTCTTGTTTAATCCGAGTTTTGGGGGGGGGGGCATTGAAGAGAAACATAGCAAGAAGAAAATGTGCTCATGGGTAAAAAAAAAAAAAAAGTTTTGTGGGCAATCATAGAATCGTTGGAGTTGGAAGGGTCCTTAAAGGCCATCTGGTTCAACTCCCTGCAATGAACAGGGACACCTGCAGCTCTATCAGGTGCTCAGAGCCCCTCCAGCCTGATGTTGGCTGTCTCCATGGACCAGGCTTCCACTGTCTCTCGGGACAACCTCTGCCAGCATTTCATTGCCCTTAGTGTAAAAGATGTCTTCCCTACATCCAATCTAAATCTCCCCTCTTTTAGTGTGAAGCCATTTCCCCTTGTCCTGTCACAGCAGACCCTGCTAAACAGTCTGTTCCCTTCTTTCTTATAGACCTCCTTTATACACTGAAAGGCCACTCTGAGGTCTCCCTGAAGCCTTTTCTTCTCCATGCTGCACAGCCCCAGCTATCAGCCTGTCCTCATAGGGAGGTGTTCCATCCTTTGGATCATTTTTGTGGCCTTCCTCTGGTCATATGGAAGGACAGAACACAGCATGGCATCTTGCTTCTCACATTTAAGGAACAAATTTTTTAAAAACTGATTATAGTTGAAGTAAACATTTGAAAGCGTCTCAGAGCTTGGAAGGACACCCAGGAGAGGTGTGGGATCCTTGAGTGTCCATGTGAGAAGCGCTCTGGCAGATGGGGATGTTTCTCAGAGGAGCTTGATGGCTTTGCAAGCATGTCACAAAGTTTCTCTGCATAGGAGGCAGATGCCAGTAGTGCTGGACGTTGTGGCAGTGTGCTATTCGTAGCATCTGAATGAGGAGATTAGGAAATGACAGCAGGATACTACAGCAGAGGTAGTGTTTTTTCAGGTGGGTTTCATGTCTAAGTGAATTATTTTGTCAGGTGTAAATGTGAGAACTTACCGTCAGCACTCCTGAGCTGCTAAACTTTCCCCAGTAGAAGCTTGCCTTTAACTGAGCTTTCTGGAACATTGTCCCAGTGCTGCTCTCAGGTTAATTGTTCCAGGTTGAATTTTCTTTTGGAGACTTAAGTCATTTCTCACGTTCTCAAATTATGACCTCTTTGCGTCAGCAGGGCATCTGGTAACACCTATATTTAGGCCACCAAATGCACCGTGTTATGAAAGGCTTTTTTTTTCCTCCCTTTTTAGGGGAAGCAGGGGGGTGTGGGAGAGGAGCTCTAAAGCTGGTTTTGTTTGTAGCAGGCTTATTTCTGCCTGAGGAAGTGCCTTTGGCTTAGGGGAGAATCTTTTCTTCAACTCACGAAGTTCTGCTCTTACGGAGAAAGCTAGAAAGTGAAAAATTTCTTACTGTGCCTTCTATTCCTCGAGAAAATTTGAGGTGTGCCAGAATATATGCGCTCTGTCTCACCACACAGCCTTCAAAGCAGCAACCAGAACAGCTCCGATTGCCTAGGAGAAGTTGCAAGGCTGATACTAGCTTCCCAGAGCACACCCCGAGTGCCTTGCTGAAGGGCTGCAGGTGGTAAATGAGTCTCTCATCTTCTCATCAAATGAGCTGGCGAGGAGCACCCCCAGGCCCTGTATTTGGTGCTGCCATTGCAGTGATTTCTTGTTCCTGCTTCCTCCCAGAGTAACCACGGCCTTTCCCTATCGTCTGATGTTGCTCAAGTGCAGAAGATGCATGCTGAAGCTCAGGATCAGGTCCAACAGGCAGTGTCCAATGTGACCTAATGTGGGATTTTTTTGAATAGTTTGTTTTTGATGAGCATAATGTAGTAGGTGCCGGTGCCAGTAAGTGTTCTGCATATATATTACTGAGTATATTGCACAGAAAGTTAGTGTTTTGGCCTGAGATAAAACAGAAGAAAGGAAAACTTCAGATGTTTTATGTAAGCCTGTGTACTTGGCACAAAGCATTCTTGGTGGCAGGAGCAGTAGAGGCAACACAAGATTTGCCTTCAGTAATGAGGCCTACTGCGCATACTTTCTGGCTTACATGATGCAAGAAAGCAGATATCCAAGGTCGTACATGTATAATGTGTGAGTGTAATAAGCAGCCTGTTTTCCTTAAGATAACTTTGGAATCTGTGTGCTAAAACCTAAAGTTAAAAGCTCTGAAGGCAAGTGCTTGCAGAAAAAAAAAAAAAAAAAAAAAAAAAAGGGTAAATTTGTAATTTCTGGTACAAACTTAACTTTTGACACTCTTTTACCTTTGGATTATGACAGACTGAGACTCAACTGGGATATGTGTATGGGGTTCACTATCTCTGAAGTAGAACATATATGATGGTTTTCTGTTCTGTGATCAGAGAAGCCCTTTGAGGGAAGGAAGTGATGCTGCTAACATTTTGCAGCTGAGAAACAGAATATGTGGTCATACACTGTGCTTTTCCACAGGACTTCTGCTTCATACTAGCTATGAAGTAGGTGTATTAGGGAAACACAGCAAGGCCCACTTGTTCTGTGCTGCAGAACATGTCTTATGTCAGTGGGCTTGTCTGACCTATAACATTATTATGTTCCCATGGGTGTTTATACATCTTCTCAGCAACAGGGCATCTTTGTATGAAGATAAAGGGAAATTAAAATGCTTTTCCTGAAACTATGCAAGGATCCTGGTTAGGCGCTTTCAAGGAAAGACTCATTTCATGACTTCAGTTATTATGTGCAAATGAAGAACATTGACTTTGAAGTATTCACTGTGCCCTGCTGGAGAGCGTGGCTCTGCCATGTGGCTTCCAGTGGACCAGGAAGGAAATGAGCTGCATCTCTGTCATCCTGTGCTGTTTGCTTTGAAAGAGGAGTATTTCTGTTTCAGATAGAGAATTACTGTAGAGCTTTAAAAGGGTAATGCCCTTTGGGCTACTTCATCATGAAAATAATTTTTTTCATTGACTACAGGAAAAAATGCAGGTGTGTCCATATGCCATGCATTACATTGGCTGCTGAAGTAGCAAGCAGCAGCCCATGCAGTGCTGTTGTTGAGGACTCATTTGGTTACCCTTGGGTCAGGGCCTTGCCTAGATGAAAGGCTCAGGTTGAATTAGGTAAGGTGCTGAAACTGTATTACCACAAACACAAGGCTGTTTGACTTGCTTCACATCTCAGGGGAAAGCCCCTGAGCTAATGGCACAGAAATTATGTTCAGCTGTTGCCTGGTGGCTCAGCTACAAATTGAATATTGAGGAAAAAAGCAGGAATGCAGGTATGTGTCCTGCTGAGTTGGCTTTGTTGTGCTAACTGGGCCCACCTGAAGCTCTACAATGCATTGAAATGCACACTAGCTCCTGAATTCAGCATCTCTGGAGTATCCAGCCTTCCTGGTTGTAGCATCTGCCATTTTGTCCAGATCGTACTGGCACTCACAGACTTCAACAAAAGCATGCAAACTTTAGACTGTGGCCCTTTGCCAACCAAGCTTATGGGGCAGAAATGGGAAGACTGGTCCCTGCCTTCACTCTGGGGGAGCAAGCATTCTGTAGAGGCTTTGCTTCCTATCCCTTTCCATTTGGTGGAGAGAAAAGGTGAAAGACAGGCATAAAACCTGGACAGTTCTATGGATTGACAGACCAGAACCAAGCATGGACATGATGTTAGCAAGCTTCTACTCCTAAGTATCTCCTTTTTATTCCAGTTTAGAGCAGAAGTTTTCAGTTTGGGAAAACTTTATTTATTTATTTTAAAAGAACTGTTTTGCTGTGACATCTTCATGTGTGAGTGTTTTTCAAGATCAACTGGAATAACTTACTTATGTTTTCCTCTCTGCATATGGGTGCAGTGTGTTTGTAGCATGCTGCATGTATGTATGCAAATATTATATTTATGATGTAACTTAGAATCACAGAATCATTTCAGTTGGAAGGAAATCCTAAAGACCATCTGGTCTAATTCACCTGCACTGAACAGGGATACCTACAGTTCCATCAGGTGCTCAGAGCCCCTCCAGCCTGACCTTGGGGGGCACCCATCACCTCCCTGGGCAACTGTGCCAGTTCCTTAACACCTTCATTGTAGAACACTTCTTCCTTATGCCCAATCTAATTCTCCCCTCTTAGTGGGAAACCGTTTCCCTCTGTCTTATCATCACAGACCCTGCTAAAAAGTCTGTCCCCTTCTTTCTTATAGCTCCTATTTTGATACTGAAAGACTTCTCTCAGGTGTCCCCAGAACCTTCACCAGGCTGCCCAGCCCCAGCTCCCAGCCTGTCAAGCTTCCTTGAACAGGTTTCCATTTTGACCACCTCTGTTAAATCTGATTTTGAGTAGAATGCTAATAAAATTAGTTAAAATGTGCAAGTCTTACTTCTTGACAAATATTTGTAGTTCTCAGAGTGGATCAGAAATTCATAGTCTGTAACAAGATGATTTATGTTAATCTTTTTAAAGGCAGCAGATAAGATTTCAGAATCAGATTAAATGTTTGTATTCCACATTAGGAGACCTCCCTGGCTCTGTCTGACAATCGATAAATCCTCTTTAGGCTCTCAGTTCTTTGGTCTGCACTTACCTCTTTCATGCTGCACGTGAAGGACCTTTCATAGGCTCTTAATGCATATTTATTTGGAAGTTGGAAGCTACATCAAACACTTGACCTTCTCTTATGTCTGTTTCTCTCATTTCTCTTTGTTTTGTTTCTTCTAGCTCAGAGCACAGAGATGGGTACTTGCAGTGCACTTGGTTTCATCGCTTCCAGAATCTATTTCTTACTCTCCAGGCATTTAGGACAGGGGCAACCATGTCACACTGTGCTGTTCAGCCTAGTGACTATCTTGTGATTAAGTCTCACCATAGCAGGGCTGGACAGCATCTCTGCTCCCCCCTCAGCACGATTTTCCCAGTGCTCAGAAATGGGAGGTGAGGTGGCAGACAGCCTGCAGACCCAGCGTGGGATGGCAAACGTGCAGATGTCTGCTGCAAGTCCGTACTGAGAATGTTTGCACCATTTGTTAGTAATTTTGGAAAACAGCAGGAGTTAACGAAGTAAATATTTGTCATGCAAACAGTGCATCTTGCTTAATATCCAATGATGTCATTGTTTAGCCGTGTGTAGCCTATTGCTTGTGTATGCAGCAGGGGGCACTGTGTGGTGCTTAGCTTAGACTACAGCAAAATTCTGTCTGCTTCACTCAGCTGCTTTAGAAATACTTGTGTGTCTCGGTCACTGTTGAGTATGCTTTGTGTGTGTGTTTTGCTAGATTCTACCCACTGTGTCTTCATAATATCTAGAGACAGCACTTCCACAGGCAGTCTGTGAGCAGTTTGCATTTTGAAAAGTATATTTATATGTAATAATCACTTTTATTTCATCTGCAGTCGTCTTTGTCACCATGACCATAAGTATCCAACGCAGTAACAAGGAAGGACAGACAGAACCCTGGTCCTGCAAAGATCTTGTACCTGATCCTGCTATGGTAGTGTAGATGATCTCGTAGAAAAAGAGGGTCAGTATTTAAGAATTTGCAAATATAGAGCTTGGAGACTTAAGTGTTTTGATGATTCCTACAGGCAGGCTGTCTTGCACAATGCCATAACTACTTTTCAACAGAAAAATAATCTGAAAATAACTTTTTGGGAAGCTGTCTGATATAAAAAGTGTGTGGGATGGTTCATTACAAGTTTCATCACCCTACACTAGAACGTAGCTTATATCTCTATCATTTTTTTAGTACATTCATCTTGCCTGGTTCAAAAATAAAGTAAGACAAGAGCTCACGGTATTTAAATGAAATACATCAGGGATGGAAACTTTCTTCAGGAGATGAAGTGAGCTGTTTGTTCTCTGAAAGACTAGTGTATTGTGGTCAGACTCTGTCGTGTGTGTTTGCGGATGCAGTCTGGGATGTAATTCTGGTATTCAATAATGACACTGCTGGATTATTTCTATGCTAAGAGCGATGTTCTCAGTATACACCAAAGTTTCAAGTGCCCAATAGCTGCTATCTTATCCAGTGAGGCAAGCTCACTAATGAGTACAAATCAGTGGTAGTACATGGAGGCTCCTCACCTGAGCTCAAGTCCTTTGATCTGGAAATTGTGGGGGACAATAAGATGTTTGAGGGAGATACCACTGCCTCCATATTCTTCCTTGGCTGTGCACTGCTGGCCACTTTAGGAGACTGAATATTAGGCTGGACATATATTGGGGTTTGCTGTGGCCTTGTATTTTAATAGCTTCATAATTCTTAAGTGGGGGGGGAAGGGGAAGAAGGACCTATCGAAAGTGTTTCTTGTGCAGATGAATCATACATGTAAAGCAGCCTCGTGTGCCTGACAAACGGCGTTCACTGCTTGGCTATCAGAACATAAATCACAGTTAAAACCCACACCCATTGAAGGTTTCTGTTCAGTTTATTCAGATAGCTTTCAGTCCTCATTTAAGAATGTGTTTTGTTAGATGCTTTCAAATGCTTTTGTGTATTTTTTAAATATCTTATTAAAACGGCATTAAGTGGATAATTGCAAATTAACATTTCCTCCCCCCCACCTCCTGTATTCCATCAGCTCCACAAATAGCTCTCTAATTTGCTGGGTGCTGGAAAGCAAGCTGAATTAGTTGCTTTATTTAATGTCTGTGTGTTGTTTTTAGAGTCAGTGTATTTGCACAGGTTACAAATGCTGTCTGCTATTCACATGACAAAAAAAAGCAAAAAACCAAAAAACAACCAACCAAACAAAAAAAAAAAAAAAACAGCAACAACAACAAAAAAACCCCCACCAGACTTGGGATGAAGTTGATTGCAGGAAACCCAAGGCAACCTTCCTTTCAACCTGAGTTTCTGAGTGATGCATGATGTTCCCCATCCCACACCATTTCAGGAGCCCGTCTGCTGTGGCAAAGGACAGGCCATGACTGCATGCCAAGGGAAGTCCTCTCCCCACCTTGCCAGGCAGGCACACACTGGGGCAGTGCTGCAGGTGCCTGTCTCCTGTTGGTGGGGCCCATTGCATAGTTGCCACCCCCAAAGGAATGGCTTTTCTCCAGCAGGGCCTTGCTACAGCCTGCCTGGGCTTGGCCACCTGGCTTTAGTCTGGGGTGCTTTGATCATCCCCAACAAGCCAGTCCTGTCCACATGCAAATGCTTACTGTGAATCCAAGTACTTGGCTAGTTTGTAAACAGTAATTGTTTACTGGTAAAATATGGTTGTGAAGAATAAGAAAAAAAGGTGGTAGAACCACAGAATGGTTTGTATTGGAGGGGCTCCTTAAAGCCCCCCCAGCCTAATCCCTGCCATGGGCTGGGTGCCCCCCACAAGCTCAGGCTGCCTAGGGCCCTTCTAACCTTGGACTCCTTCAGAGATGGGGAACCCACAGCTGGGGCAGCAGTGCCAGCACCACACCAGCCTCATAGTGGAAGTTTTCCTCCTAATATCTGACCTAAACCTTCTCTCTTTTAGTTTAAAGCCATTTGCCCTTGATCTGTCACTATCAGACCTTGTAAAAAGTTGCACCCCCTCCTGCTTCTAAGCTCCTTTCAAGGACTGGAAGGCCACGAAGGGATCTCTTTGGAGCCTTCCCTATCTCTAGTGATATCACATATTTAGAAGGTTTTTTTTTTTACACATCTAGATTGAAGTTTTTACCATGTTTGCATTAACTTATGAAATTTCATGTTTTATATTCTGAGTAGAATGAATAAAGATGCCACAGAAGTAAAGTGGCTTTCTCTCAGTCTTCACCCTCCTGTACAGGTGTCAGCATTGTATTTATATCTCTTAACGTTTAATAGATGAAGCTCATATTCATTTGCAAAACTAAGAGCAGTGTTGTGGGAGATGAAAAGTACATTTGGACTTTTTTTTTCTTCACATCATATAGGAATGGAAAATGTAGGACTGCATTAGTGTACTTTCTACTGTCACAGACTATTACATGCCGGGGGGAAAAAAGAAGTCAGATCCACAGCTGAGCAGATGGCATTCATGAGTCTCCCTGCGTAACACCTCCCACATGGTGAGGTGGGCGGTGAGCTGGGGCCCAGCACTCGATGCTGGAGGCAGGATGGGTGCTGTGCAGGATGCAGGGCTGCTTGCATCAGGCCTCCATGGGCAGTAACATGTGCCCACAGCCCAGCTCCCCACCTGCACTGCTGCCAGCTTCATGCCCCAGCCGCTGCCTGCCCATGCTTGGCAGGTGATAGATACCTACTTATCACTGTACAGTAATAGGGTTGGTTGCTAACTGCATGCAGGGCCGTGGCATTAGTGTCGCTGCAGACAGAAGTTACTTTCTGTTGATTTTCAGTGAGTTAAATGGGTGCACAGTGGCATTTCTTTCCATAATGTCAGCAGCTAATTTGTCACTGAAGTACATCTATATAGGCGTAATTGTTTGTTACGTGTCTAGAAAGGTTGCATTATTTTTATATGCCTAGGAGGTAATAAGAGCAGTCGGAGAGAAGATAAAGAGAACAATTCTGAAGATGGGGTGAGATGATCTAAGAAGGATCCGTATTTCCCAGCATGGCCCATATAACAAGGCTTGCTGACACACAAGCTGTGCTTCATGCCCATTTGATGGCAGTTTCGTCGTGCATTGCTCCGAGTCAGCACGGGGTTTGTATTAACAGTTTAGTCAAGGGTAGCCTAGAAAAGTTTATTGCAAAGCTTTTGTGACCAAGAAGCAACATCATGGCATACAGCTGCTTGCCCACTGACAGCAGCTTTAACATGACAAGAAGGTGTTCATCTTAATGCCTCAATTGCTCATCTCCTAATATGGCCTGTAAGGGTTGGTGGCCCCCTGCCTGGCGGTGCTGATGGTGGTTAGAAGGCAGAGGTAACAGCTCCTGGTTGGCGGGAGGCTGCAGTCAGCAATCACTGCCTCCTCTCATTCCCCTGCCATGCAGTGCCTGGCCTCCTTCTGTCCTGCCTCCAGCAGGAATGCTGTGGGCTCCTGCTAACCCATTCTTGAGCTCCAATGGTAGAAATCCTTGTCACTTATCTCCCTGGCCCCAGGAAGGGTCAACAGTGACTTTTGTCATCATAGGAGAATATGCAGTGATCTGAGGGTATGTGCTTAATCCCTTGATGTTGTGTGGGGGCAGTGGTGTGTTCTGCATAGCTGCAGCTGCCTCAGGACCACATTCAGAACTGCTGCCAACATAAGGAACACTTCTTTTTTGCAAATATGTAAGTAAATAAACAAGTTCAGCCCACATAAGTCATCAGACCCAGAGTGATAACTCACTGGCCATCTGCTTCTCTCTTCAACATTGTTTTTGTTGCCTGCTTTTCAAATACAAAGTATATCATGGAGAGCTTGGCCTATCATTTTCAGATAATTCAGTTGCTACTGTCATCCATGGGAACAGCAGGTGACTAGGGTTCATTTCTGGACACAGAAGTCATGATATCCAAAAAAAGGATGACTTCTAAGAAAGCCAAGCAAGCCACAAAGGCATGCATGTATTATAAGCATGACTTAGTTTGTCAGAACAATTATTTTGTTACTGGAGTTGTTTGTTTTTAATCTAAAGGCAGCAATTATCTATTTCTGGAAATATGGCATGCAGGCTTGTGCAGGGGAAGCTTCAGTGATGGCTAAACAGAATTAAGTTTCTCTAGGAACAATCAGTACCCAATAAGTGGCCTCCAACGCTTGGAAGGTGTCCTTCCTCATAGTACTTGTAATAATTTGTATTCATGTTGCTGGATACATCTCTATAACTGGCACTAAAGCTATACACTGTTTCAGAAAGAACTTGTGCAGCTTCTTCCACTGCAGGTGGTGTTCAATGTCCCCCTTTTTTCCCTTGAAACAGCAAAGAAAGTCTCTGAATCTCTGAATGTTCTATTTTTTTTCACTGAAGTGTCTCACCATTGGTGAGCCCATGTTTCTTCTCTTAAGCATGATGTTATGACCTAGAAGGTCTGGGTTATTTACCTGATCATTCTAGGGGTGGTGTGATACTGCTATTAGAAGATGGGCATGGTGAGATTTGTGTTTCGGGCCAAGTCCTCTTTCAGCCTGTTCTCAAATCAGCAAGTTTCACACTAACTTTCAAGACTTAGCAATCAAAGGAGAATGTAGTTTCCTGAAGTGGCACAGATAAATAGGAATCTGTTCCTGCACCTTCTGAATCAAGGTCTTATCACTTTTGAAGTGGCCTGTTCAACATCTCAGCTTGCTAAAAGGAGATTCTGCATTACTGCAACTGTGTGCTCAGAGGCCAATGTTGCTGTTTCTCCTTTAAAAAGTAAAATCTGTTTGAAAACTTATCTAGCTGGTTGTACTGAAATGAGAAGTAATATTACAAATTTAAGTGACTTGTGAATGAAATAGAATTCTGAGCAAAACAATTGTAATGTTACTAACATGTATGTCATGAACATTGTGGAGAAATCAAAAGGGCTACCCATTAGAAATATAATTTATTATTTTTTTAATAAATATTGGAACCATCAATATTATTTTGAATCAAATCAGTCATCGATTGCTTTAATTGAGGATAGAGAATACTAGTAGTTTTTATTCATAGTGAATGTTTATTTTGCTCTTGCACCAGGTTTTCGTTCATATTGTGAGCAGTGTGAGTCATTAGAAGCCTGAATGAACTGTGCTTATCAATTGTTTCTCCTGACTCCTAGGGAATTCTGCAAAGCAGATATCCTCTAACAGTGATGTAGTGACCCAGCAGGGTTCCTCTAGTGATGCATTTTTAGCTGCACGCCTTGCAGTAGTCTAGGTGCAGCACAGCATATGCAGCTAAGAATGTTGCCTCCTTCATCCCACCTCACCAAAACCATGTTCCTGAGCTCACTATCACCTTTGACTCTTTTCTGGAACATCTTGTATCTGGAACATTATTGTGAGCAGACTTTCCCTCCTGAGCATGGGAAAGTGCCTGTAAAGGACTCGTATCTAGAAGCAGAGGAAAGCAGCTCATCAAACAGGAGGCAGTCTCAGTGATGATTGTTTCTGTAGGCTGGGTTGCATTAGGTTGCAAACAAATCAACATTAAACAGCTTGAATAACTTCAAGCTTCGGCAGCCTGGCTTTTCAGGGTCACCAGTGGTTTAACTATGCATTGGCTGCTGGCCGGAGCGCTTGCTTCCATTAACTGCTTCATCTTATTACAGGTTTTGTTAAGTCTTGGCATCTTTCCTGAGAGTGAAATTGAGTGTTCCTCAGACTGCTACTGTTGCTGTTACAGCCATTTACCTTCCTCCTCACTTAAGCAGACTGTGAATCTGGACAGCGATGTTTCTTGGTTTGTCTGGTGAAGCAGCTAGCCAGGAGCTAATATGAACAGGGTTTGTGAGTCCTTACAAGATAGGCAAAGCAAACATGTTCTCCAAGTGAATTCATTTTTCAATTATTTTGAGTTCAATATACCGAAATGGAGAAGGGGAGATATTGTGTGCCTAGGCTGGGCTAGGGGCCAGAAATAAATGTCCTGCTGTCCTGCTTACCTCCAGGGCATGCAGGTAGACAAGAGGACTGGGCCACCTATCAGCAGTTCAAGCTTCACCCATCATCTCTAGCTTGGTGCCAGGACTCCATTTTGGTTTGCCTGCTGCCCATCCCTGCAAGCAACTCTCTTGTAGTTTAAGCTGGCAGTACTTCTTGACTAGGTTGCTAAACTTCAGGTTTTTTTCTCTTACCTTGGAAATCTCATCCTCCTACGTAATTACTTGTATTTGTTGAGAGCAATTGCAGTAGAGAAAAGGCTTGTTAGTTTATGGGATAAGAGAGGATAAAACAGCTCTCTCAATCCTCATTCCTTTTGTATGCATTGGAAGGCTCTTGGCAGAGAGATAGCTGGATTTCCAGTGCAGCAGGGAACCATGCTGGCTTGTAGTGAAATAATTGGTAGATGCTACAGAAGATTATGTGATAAAACTTATATGCTACTTTTAAGTGGACGGGTTTTTGATAATTGCCCTAGGACCATTTATTATGTAAATAATTAGTCTTTCCAGATAAGGAGTAGGATACGATTTACATCTGAGAGATTTATGAATGCTAAAAAGGTAATACATGCACATATTGGCAGCTGTGTTCAGCACTAATTTGTATGTTTCATTTCATTCCTGAATTTTATTTCCAAAGCTTCAGACAATGCAGAATTGAGAATATGGCAGCTGAAAGCAAAGCAATTGAGAAATGTATTTGAAAAGCCTGCATATGATATCTGTTCCTTTTATAAGGAATACTTCCTTTATGACCTCCTCCTGCTTTGTATTTATCATTTCAAAGAACTTTGGGGGACTGTCTGTAGCCTGCATCTTCATGAAGCAAGTAGCCAAGGATTTAAAGTATTGTCATTGCTGGCCTGCAGCAGAAAACTGCAGGCGGTTTTAATCTCAGGGTGGGGGGGTTAAACCCAATCTTTTGTATACAGATTAGGAGTGCAGGAGGATAGACTTAAGAGGTGTTAGTGGGAGTTTTTTCATTGGCAGTTCAGTAATAGCATCAGGCTTTGGAAAAACTTTTTTCCTCTTCTTTGTTATTTCAGTAATTACTATGTGGTGGGTAGAAATCCATAGGGTTTGTGTTCTTTTTAAGTACTACAGCAATGACACAGGGGTGTGGGCGATAAGAAGTACTTGCTTTTATAACTTTTTACTCCTTGGACAGCTGAGGGCCCCTAAATGCCTTCTTGGATAGTCTATCACTGTTTCAGTCTTTGATGTCTATATTTATTTTGTCTCGGATCTGTCAGCTGCGATAATAACAAGATCCATGCTTGAGGTGGGGTAAGAAAAAAAAGAGGATTTGGCACTAGCATCACACTGACAAATCTGAAATCTACCAGAGAACTGTCTGACCTACCTTGTACTGCTCGGGCAATGGAAAGGTTCCCAAACATCTCCCCGGTCAAGAAACAAAATACAGGCAAGTCCCTGCATGCTTGCTTGTGGAGGTTCTCCTGCTTTCATTTAGAAACTAGGAACTGGTTGGCTGAGTATTTGGTGATTTCTGGAACAGCTGGGGTAAAGAGGGCTTGCAATTTTTATGTATGGAAACACTGTGACTCCCTACCAGAGCTGCTGAGATGAGCGCCATAACTAACAGGATTTACTGCAGTTGGTTTGGAAGGTATTGAGTTCAGCTCAATAGTGATCAGTTTTAATGAAGACTAAAGACTTTCCAGCTCTTCATTTTGCACATAGTTCTACTCAATAGAATTCTAATGCTAAGAAACGTACCTTTTCGTGTAAATTATCTCACTTAAGATGCTTGTTTCTTTTGGAAAAGATCTTTTTAGATATCCAGAAATATTAAGTGTAAGTGGTTTTCTGTGCCTCATAAAAATTCATTATAATATGAAAAGCGTTTTGAAAGAAACCTTCTCCTATGCTAGCGCCATTCACGTGCTTTAAAGGATGTAAGTGCTCTTATGTGGTGGGAGTGAGGAGTATGCTTTTCAGAGCTAGAGTGGAGCTTTGGGTTTTTGTTTGCTTGTTTTTTGTTTTCTGATGAGATTTTAGTTTATTCTTCTTAATTTCACCACTTCAGTCTGGCTATTACAAGGATATTCCTTTCTACTAAGATATGTTTTCTTTGCAACATCTACATGTTTCACTTGTTCTCAGCCTTGACTTTGATAGGAAGGTCGTAGGTTGAAAAATTCACAGCAGAGACTGCTCTTATATCCAATATGACACTGACGTGCTATGTTATAAGCACTTCTCTAAGCTGAGACTTTGGGTGCTGCTTCCTTCTGCTTAGCACATGGAGGAGGTAAGATCTTGTGCTGACCTTCTGAAAATCTGTGAGATAACAGTGCTCTGTTGGAAGCAAGTCCCTCTCCACATCTAAAAAGAGACAAATTAACAATAAAGCAACCAACAGCCGCCCAGTAATACAGAATGGCGTATAGATAAAGCAGCAAAGCTTCCTGTGGCTGGTGCTTCAGAAGCTTCAGAAGCTAAGCAGAAGGGACAGCGAGGTGTAGTGACCAGCAGCAGGCAGGGCAGCTGTCCCTGGAGTGGAGAACAGGGCTGCTCTGGCGTCCCACTGAAAACCAGCAACTAGAGTGCTGCCTCCACCGGGACACACTGCATCTGTACTGCAGTGGTGTGGTCCAGAGAGCGTTCAGGTTGAGAGCTTTGTGTTGTCTTTTGGTCAGGCATGTGTTGAGTCACCTAATTTCTGTCTGTGTTTATGGCTTCTCTCTTGAGATTTTTCCACTGCCCGAATACTGGTTTATGCCAAGACAGCCTCTAAATCTGAGACTATCATAAAATATCCAAGAAGTAATTAAATTACTCTGCTGTGAGGTGATGAATCAGTGCAATTTCACTGTTGGGACTTTGTCTTGCTTGCATTCTCTTCAAGCCGTTCAGTGGGAACCATATGTTTTCAGTGCTAAGCCTGTATTTTGAAAGCCTATTTGATATAGGCAGAACTTCATGCACGTGTGGAAGTAAATTCATGACAAGATGTTGTTTATAAAAGGTGGGGTACTCCATATTCAGGGTTCCCAACTTTTCTAAGGCTTTAAAGATCTCTGCCTGTTACACACACTGTATATGTATGTACATCTACAAAATAGGCTCGCTATATGGCACAGCTGTATAAGCAAGAATTTTTAGAGGGAGCTTAGTGCTGGGTTGTTCGGCAAATGCTCTGCGGAGCTAGAGCAGCTGCTGGGATTTAGTTTCCTTGGTATGCTCCTTTGGTTTTGAAGGCTGTCAAATACATGCATTGTCCCTTTTGCAAAGATAGCTGCAGCTTTTTGTTTAAGTAATCCTTACAGACAAGGAGTTGGAATTTAAAACTGAAATATGGTTAAATCACAGCCATGCAACGAGCAAAGCGATGTCCACTTGCTAAAGCCAAGGGCATTCTATTCTTTCTCAGAAGATTTTTCCTTTATGTGTGCCCACCTGACGTGCAGAATCTGCTGGTGCTTTGTGTTGCTGTAGCACAGAGGAGCTTCATCAGAGCCCAGGGTTTGCTCATAATGGTATGGTTGTGCGAACTCTTACATGAGCATGCAGCAGAAACACAGGCTTAGGGAGGAATGGAAAGACATGTGTAATTAGGCTTTAAAAACATGATCAATAATGGCTTTTACTGTTCGTGCGTTCTACGCTAGATGCTTACTTCCTGCTCTCTATTTCAAACTACCAAGCCAGAAGGATAGGCTGCCTGTCTAACACCATCCAGCTGGCCCCCATATATCAGTAGGTTACTTAAATACCAGGGTACTAATGACATGTGACACCAGTGGAAAACAAGAAAGTTGAGGTCAACATTTTTGGCAAATCTTTTGTTACTATATCCTTTGTGAGAGCAGCCGATGAATGAACTGGGCTGCTGTAGCTCTTCTTCTCCAAGGTTTTGAATTCTATAATATGTGTGGGGTCTAATCAATGCCTGGCTGTTTGGAAGTCTTTATACTATTCATGGCTTCCCTCTGTCTCCAGTTCTGGATGTTGAGGAGTTCCAGTCCATCTCCCATCCACTTCAGGTGAGCCCCGTACCAGGCAAGGAGAAGCGTGTGATGGGGTGAAGGCTGGATCCTGCAGTTTGTGTTGCAATTGGGTTAAGTCTTGGTGCCTGAGACTGGTAAGGAGTGTCTCAAAACAATTGGGTACCCAGATTCGCAGCCCTTCTGCATCACTTGTCTTCAACGCAGAGGAAGCACAAATGCAATCAGAAGGGTCTGGGCTGAAAAAATACAGGGCAGTCTTTCTTCTCATAACAGAGACACGTTTTTCTAAAAAGTCATGCAAGTTAAAATAAATACCACAGCATATAAGCCAGCACACAGAAAAATGAATTGGTGAACTACAGCATGTGTGCAGCAGCAGCACTGCATTCCTGTCATCACGCATTCCCGAAACATAACAGTGAGAGAAATATGATCCGAAACTGTTTTAAGAGGTGCTGTAATTAAGCCAGGATTACTATGCCAGTATAACACAACCTGATAGCATTCCAGAGTGAGACTGAAGACTTGGTTATGATAAGCTCTGAAATATTTTTCTTTTCTACATTTGAAGCTTTTTCTTGCTCACCTTTGACTTGGTGATTTTTCTCTCTGCTTTTGGCAGAGTTTCCCACAAGCCCCAGTCCCAGAAGTCGGAGCCAGCCCAGCTTCTCCAGTCCCACAGACCCACCAAGAGTGGCTGCTTGTTTTGTGAGCTGGGCCACAAGCATGGACAAGTACTGGGCTTCTCTTGCATGTGTAACAGCTAGTACTGCTGAGAGGTGACAAGCTGAAAGCATTAGTGGTGGAAGTCTGAGAGCTGCCAGGAAAAGGGATCATAGGATGAATCATAGAATGGCCTGTGTTGAAAAAGACCATAGTGATCATCTAGTTTCATCACCCTCCCACGGGCAGGGTCGCCAACCTCTAGACCAGGCTGCCCAGAGCCACATCAGCCTGGCCTTGAAGAGGCCAGGATATGCTGTGCTGGGAGCTTTCTGCCCGAGTATCTGCTTACAAAGGCTGAGAAGGGGTAGCAAGTACTTCCCAGAGCCAAGGACAGTTACAGACTGCTGCCAGAAAGGAGTTTCACAATAGCATCTCATTCAGAGACTGAGTTCTGGCCTGTTTCCATGCTAGTGGCACATTTGATAATACAGAGCCATGCATGAAAGTGGGGTCATTTATGCAGCCGGCTGATTTTCCCCTTCATGGACATATTAATATTAAGCCGTGCAGGTTGTATCTTTTCTCAGGGAGGTTATTGTGCAGAACTATACCTCTTAACAAAACCATATCAGTCACAGGTCATTGCCAAGGCCTATATGTTATATCTCAGCTCAATGTTTTTCTCCAGTTCTTAATTACATATTTTCCACCTCATCTCTCATTAAGCTTTCTCCCCTCTCCTTCTTTTTACTGCTCTTCATCTCCTTGCATTACAGACTTCTTTTCTCCTCTTTATTTATTTATATATTTACTTATTCATTCATTTCTTCTCTCCCTCTCCCAATTTCTTAGGTCCTGCATTTCCTTTCCAGCATCTTGCAGCACCCTATCTCCCACTTCAAAAAGTTGGAGATTTAAAAAAAAAAAAGTTTCTATGAAGTTTAAAAGCTTACAAAGGTTTTTCCTACTTGATGTGCTGGGCCATTTCCAAGATAAGGGAGAAACTGGCTTTGAACACATAGGCTGAGGTGATGATTTTACAGGGGAGGCGTGCAGTCCTCTTAGCAAAGAGGCACACCGCTTTCCTCCTTGTGTGTCTTATTTCATCTGTTTTGACATTTTTATGTCAGTGCTTGCTCTGGTTGAAAACTTCATGTAGTTGGTTCCCAGGCCAGTCAAGTTGACGTGCCAGCAGCAGCCCCCTATGCTATGAAGTCTGCTCCTCTGCCCTACAGAAACCTGTTTGCCAAGGGGAGGAAGAAGAAATGCTGCCCTGACTGAAACTTGAAATACCAGATTACATGAGAGCAATTACCATGTACACACAGACAAGCACGCATGCACACGCACATACACACACACATATATATATATATAAAGTTCATACATATAGTACATATAGTACAGTACATACATATAGTATAGTGCCATATCACAGAATCATAGATTTATAGAATGGTTTGGGTTGGAAGGGACCTTTAAGATCATCTTGTTCCAACCCCCTGCTATAGGCAGGAATTCCTCTCACAGACCAGGTTGCTCACAGCCTCATCCAGCCTGGCCTTGAGTGCTTCCAGGGATGGGGCATCCTCTCTGGGCAACCTGTTCCAGTGTCTCGCCACCCTCACAGTAAAGAACTTCTTCCTACTATCTAGTCTAAATCTACTCTCTTCTACTTTAAAGCCGTTTCCCCTCATTCCTGTAGGCCCCTTCAGGTACTGGAAGGCTGCTATAAGGTCCCCATGGAGCCTTCTCCAGGCTGAAGAGCTCTCAGTCTCTGTAGGGGTGGTGCTCCAGCCCTTTGATCATCTTTATGGCCCTACTCTGGACCTGCTTCAACAGCTCCATGTCCTTTTTATGTTGGCGGCCACAGAACTGGACACAGTAACTCCAGGTGGGGTCTCACAAGAGCATAATAGAGGGGCAGAAATCACTTCCCTCGACCTGCTGGTCACACTTCTCTTGATGCAGCTAAGAATATGCTTAGCATAGCCCAGGATATGGTTGGCAAACATATATAATTATTAACAATTACCAACAGTAATTATTACTTTTCAACAGTGGAAAAATGAGTTTATGAAACTGAAGTTGGGACCCGTGGCTGTATAGCAGTGCATTTGTCACTGATATCCTATGCTGTTTTGGGCCCCTTGTGTCCTTTTCTTTTTGCCTTTTTCCATCAGCAAGATGGGAATAGACCTGCTTAGCACCTAGTTAGTGCTTATGAAGATCAAAAGTGATAGATATCTGGAGTAATATTTGTTTTTTCACTTTTAAGAGATAACATAGAAGCTTTTCAGAAGCTAACATTTTTTATTGCTTCTCCAAAAGCCCTCAGGCTCTCAATGATGAATTTTGGCTGAAGTAGCATTGTGATGAAAAGCTTGAACCCGTAAGAATCCTTTGTGTTGTTTTCAGTGTACCTAGTCCCCTTTTCATGAAATTTATAATGCTCAACCAGTACCTTTGGAATGGCTACTGTTATGTCACTGATTGGGAACTATTAGGCTAACAGAGAGGCGGGATGTTCATTTGTGGTTTAGTTCATTCTCTCCCTCTCTTTTTTTTTCCTCCCTGAGGTCTCTATGATCTATGGGTCTATTTAATCTAGTTTCACCTTTTTGGTAATTCAAGGAGACGGTACCTGCTGGACATCAAATACCAGTGCTGCCCAGGGAGGTGATGGAATCACCGTTCCTAGAGGCATTCAAGAAAAGGGTAGATGTGGCACTGAGTGATACGTTCTAGAATTAGACAAAACTTTACCAATATGCCACAGGCAGGAAAAAATACAAAGTGTAAATTAAAGCAGAATTTCACAACTGTTTCAGCCAAATGGAATAAAAAGTCCCTTCCCTACCTGTTGGAACCGTCTGATTAATCAGCAATTTTGTATTTGCAAACTGTGCTTATAAGAGTGCCATAATGTCATTCCAAACAGGAGAGTTGTTTGTAGCTGGGAGCTCTTCTTTCCCTACCTTGCTCTAACATAACTCTGTATGAATCCACGCGTTTATTTTCTTTTACTAAAGACAACAACAACCTACACTAATTTGAAATGTCTAACAATATAATGTTCTTTCTTTTTTTTTTTTTTTTTTCAAAAGCCCTAAAATTTTAGCTTTTGATTCATATGAAGAAAATTACTTTATTTCAGTTTGGCCATTGAAGCAAAAAAATCAGTTATACTCACAGTTCTAGCTCTTTTTCAAAGAAAACAGACAAAATTTAAACGTGATCTTTAATTATATATTTGATTCATCCCAGTAACAAAACTCAACTTCAAACAATGCAGAAACAGGAGGAAACTTGCTCTGAATTCCTCTGTTCAAAGCAAAGAACTTTGCTTTCAGACAGCATGTCAAGAAAACTTGCAGCTGAAACCTGAAAAGATAGAGTAGAAGAAGCTTTAGCTGACCATAGTCGTAATGTCTCAGGACTGAAGGGAGGCTTCCAAAATGGTTTTAAATTCATCTCCCTACATTTGAGAAGAGAAAGTGGGCTTTGTTAGATGGATTGCTTATTTCTCCCCCCTACCTCCAACTTTAATATGAAAACAAATGTGTAGTCATAGGAGCAAAACATTACTTGTTCAAAATTGTCACACAATGGAGACTCATCCTGTTAACTGTCCTAAAGCCAGCCTGACTCCTACAATCAATGTGTAGAGGACATAAAACGTACATTGCAAACACTGTACTGCTCTTGTGACCATTCCTGCAAGTGTACAACTGAAGTCAATTCAAAGTACTTGAATCATTCCTGTATGCTGTCACTGGTTCATCAGTGTACAGCAAATTGCTGGAAAAGCACTGGGACGTGTTTTTTCCTGATAGTTGCAGTGGGGCACAGGTCTGACTGTTAGAGCTGTCCCTCGCTCTCTTACTTGTTCAACTAGCCCTAAAACTAGACTCATGTTTTTAGTTTAGAATAATTACACAGAAAGATAGTGTCAGGATCACTGTGGTCTTGTCACTCCTCCAACTCTGCTTTGTTCTGTCTTTCTACTTCTTGACCTCATTTTTCCTCCTCATTGCTTATTCCTATTTGTCTCATTCCTCATATAATGCATCTTTTTCCGTGTCTTTTTTAATGGAATAGAATGATATATAGGGCTCTGTCTAGACTAGAAGAAAGGTTGAGTTTAGTTCAGACGTAGGTTGAAGTCAGCTGGCCAGGTAAAGGCTGCCTTCAGTCACTTCTTCTACAGCGTGAACATCATTTGCTCAACTTTCAGACAGTGGAAGGGGAGTTCATGCTCCTGGGTAGGATTTCATTTTGTTTTACATCCAGTGAAATGGGTAGGTTTGGGGGGGTTGACTTAGTTTGTGCTAACCGGCCTATCCAGATCTGTCTTGGATTAGAAAAGTTGAGCGATTCTAGAACTTCTCTTTAGGTTTTTTTGGGTTTGAAGATGAAAATGTTCTATTATAAGCCTTGCGTAGGTTGATGAGTAAATTGCTAGATGAGTAAGTTGCACGATGGAAAATATCTTATATTTTCATTAGTGGTGCTCTGGGCCAGTTTTTTTGCTCATCTTACTTCTTCGCGTTTCTCCCAGTATACAGACATCAATGGAAATATGTAGCTCTCCCTGGTTTTTCACACTGTTGGAAGGAAATGAAAATGAACGAACAAGGACCCAATTTGTATTTGATTTCTTGACAGGTTTCATTCACATCATTTTGATGCCATATGAACAGGGTGGCAGCAAATGGAACCTTGAATGACTCTTTGATGTGTTGTCTGTCCAGAGGCTGAGCAGGGCCCACTTAGGTGAGGATGGGGAATGAACTCAAGGCTTCATGTCCACAGCCCTGATGGGAGCATGTTTCCAGGCCTGTTCACTTTGATGTCCTAGTCACTCGCTGTCATCTTTACCATATTGTGACACTACTGAAAGCTTTCAATTGCTGTCCAAATTACAGACTTCTGATTTTTCCATGCTTTTAGAAATGAGACTAACCCTGTGGGAAGGAGCGTTCATTAATTATATTTTAAAAATAATACTAAAAAGTAAGCACATGTGATTTATTAGCTGAGCTTAGGCAGCATCTTAATATCCCTGTGTCATAGTTTCCTTCACAGGTAACATTGTGGCATCACCTGACTCCAAGCGCACCCAAGGAACCGAGTCCCTCACTGCAGTTTTGGTCCCCAGACCCCTCCATGCAGGCCACTGCTTCAACATGGCAGCAGGCACATGCACCAGCGGGGTGAGATGCGGGAGCCACGCACATCCTCGTGGCTCCAGTTTCCAAACGCCCTGCTGTAGCCCACCTCGGGCAAGCTGTGGGAGTCCTCCACCGGGCTCTGAGGAGGAAAGGAGCGCCTGGAGTATGCCGGGACGCACGGGGAAAGCCCCGCCGCCCGCCCGCTCTCCCCCAGGTGCGCCCCGGCCGGGCGATGGGCATGGGAGCGGTGCCGCCCTGTCCCTGCCGCCCCTCGTAGGGTGCCTAGGGCTGGCGAGAGGGAAGAGGAGGGCGGCAGGGAGGGGGTCGGGCCACCCGCAGCGCACGGGGCTTTGTATGTAAACGCCCGCGCGCTGCTCGCGGAGCCCGGCGGGACCAGCGCACCGGGTCGGGGCTGCCATGAGCACGGACGGCGGCATCGCCCCCCGCTCCTAGCGCGGGGCTGGCAGCCGTAGAGCCCAGGGCGGCGGTGAGGGGGGCCGCCGCCGCCACGGCAGGGGGAGGCCGCGGGCCGCTGCCGGCCGCCGGGGCCTGAGGAACGGCGGGTGGGGGTCGCGGTGCTTCCGCCGGCCCCGCGGCCGGGCGAGGCGTTCGCTCCTCCTTCCCCTCCTCCTGCTCTTTCCCCTCCTCCTCCTCCTCCTCCTCCCGCCGTGCCGGGAGCCGCCGCCGCCTCTCCCAGCGCCGGGCGCGCTGCGATTCGGGTCACAACCGGCGGCCGTGGGGTTTTCCTCGTTTGTTTGGGTCTTTTGTGTGGCGGCTCACAGTTGGCTAAGCACGGCTAGGCTGAATCGGGCTATTGTTTGGGATCCCGGAGCGTTCACGCTGCAGATCTCCCCCCTCCCCTTTTTTTCCTTTTTTTTTTTTTTTTTTTTTTTTTTTTGCCTGAGAAGCCACATAATGTGCCTTTCCTCCTCACGAATCTGGAAGCTGTAAGCCGGACTGATTGCAAATGAAGTGTAATGCATTGTGGGACGTGTGTAAAATTGGATCATTCGAGGGGGAGAGGGAAAAAAAGAGCGGCCGGGCCGTGCCGCCCGCGCCCTAGAGCAGGCAGCGGCACCATGGGCGCAGGCTGCGCCCCGGCGGCGCCGGCGCTGGGCTGACGGGAGCGCCGCGAGGCCCGGCCCGTGCTGCGCTGCTGCGGGGGCACCGCTCGGGCATCCTCAGCATGAAGAAGACGCGGAGCACGACCTTGCGGCGGGCCTGGCCTAGCTCCGACTTCTCCGACCGGGCCTCCGACCGCATGCGGTCCCGCAGCGAGAAGGACTACCGGCTGCACAAACACTTCCCGCCGGCTTTCATCTCGCAGGCGTCGCGGGGCTACATGACATCAGGTTGGTAGCACCGCCGGCGGGGCTGCGGGCTGCGGGCTGCGGCTGCGGGGAGCATAACTTGCTATGAATAATGCAAAAAAAAAAAAAAAATAGCGTACATCCACCATTTTGTACCTCGGCAAGATTCACGGCAAGGCCCTCGCAATATGGTGTTTAAAATCTATTAGCGGAGTGAAATAAGGCGGGGGGGAACGGTCACGTCTCAGCGCCGCGGAAGGGCAGGCGGAGAGGAGCGGGCGCGCAGAGCGTGGAGCCCTTTGCTCCTTTTGTGCTGGGAGCATGTGCTGGGAATCTGCTGCTGCACGTTATGCTTGTAATGCAGCTGGCCCCGCTGTAAACCAGCGCTCCGCCGCGTTTGTCTGTCTGCGAGGGAAAAAGGGTCACCTGCCGTGGCCAGCCTGCCCCTCGTATGGACATAGGACCGTGAAGGTTGGAAGAGACCTCTGAGATAATCAGGTCCAACCGTCCTCTAGCACCTTGCCAGGCTCCGGCTGCATGTTTCTGCTCTGGTGCAAATGCCTGTAAACACGTTAACATTTGGTGTCGGAGGTGCAGAAGGGGAGCAGAGCCGAGTATGCAGGCAGTGCACACGTGCACCTATGTTCCTCAGGCCATCACCATCAGGGGAGGCCGTAGGGAAATAGTGGGCACTGCACCAATATGTTTGTGCGTGGGGAAGGGAGAGCACACACCAAACAAAAACCAGCATGGGGAAAGGCGGGCATCGGGAGAGGCTTTGCTTCGGCTAGAGTGCTGCTGCAATGTCAGAAAGCCTCGGTAATGTTAATGGAAGCTGCTTCATCCCGAAAAGCATCTGCATGTGCTCGGGGATTCAGACATTTCATAAACAGCAGAAGGAAGACTTGGGAAAATGCTGATGGGGAGGGGGACGGGGGCAGAAAATCCTGGAAACCTCCTTTGTTGTTCTGCTGCCTGCTTATTGTGATGCTCGGACATAACGTTTCATTCCCACCGCATCAAATCCTAGTTTATCATGAAGGCTTGTTTTCCCTCTAAGGCTCGATTTAGGTTGAGTAGGCGGATTCCTTTAAAGGAGAAAAAGAGGGAGAGGGAGAAAATGAAGGTATTTTTCATGCATTACTGAAAATGTTTCCAATCCCCCCCCCCCCGATTACTGTTGCAAAGGTTGAGCTAAAGATTGTGGCTGTCAGTTACACACTTGCTTTGCTCTCTCTGTCTCTAATAAACATCTCTCTTCGGTTCTCATGGTTTGAAAATGCTGTGTGACCGCTCTTTCATTAATCTCCAGGCAGAAGGGGAAGAACATGCATTTCACTGCAAAATCTGCCCGTGTGAGAATACTGTGCCATTTTGGCAGTAGCCCTTCTGATTTTTTTCCTTCTTTCCTGGGAAGCCGCGGATTGGGAGGAAATGACAAGTGTAATTTATTCCTGAGCAGCTGAAGAAAAAGAGAGCGGTTGTTGGGAGGGGGTGTTTGTTGTGTTGGCGCTGCAGGTTCTGCAGGCAGCTGGAGAGCCAGACCTGAGTGTGCAGCGAAGATTTTTGTTGTTCTTCATGGATGTGCTCACATTCCTGATGCAGAGATACGGAGCTGTGTTGGTCCTGCGTAACTCAGTACTTCAAGGCTGGAAACCCATTTTTAAAAGAGAAGGCACTCACGTGTGCCAAGTGGTGTGGGTTTTGCTTGTTTTTAATTCTTCAGGGAAACACTTTGGCTCTGTAAAAGCTTTATCTTGGCAAGGTTGCCTCAATCCACGTAGGTGTTCGAGCATGAGTGATCCTTAGAATGAGATGTGTCACCCAGCATTCTCTGGACGATGACTGTGTTTTTAGGGGCCTATGGGTATGAAATCCACTCTAAAATGAATCTCTGGACCCCCTGAGTACTGTGTTTATCCAGCACGTTGATTTAAACTGCAACAATTGAAGAAGGATGGATGTCACATTTAGTTTGAGCAACCTGCTCAAGTTGTTGGAGGAATGCTATGTTGAAAATTGAAGTCAGAAATGTTTTAGGAAGAACCTGATTGGCTTCTAGCTGGAAATGCAATTGTTCTCTGTTGATGGATGGTTTCCACATTCATTTATTTTTAAAGAATCGTAGTCCATTGCCTTGACAAATATTAGTTTTGTGAGGAATGGCCACTGTATCTAAACACATCTCACTATTTGAAGCACAGGGGCTCTTCAGAGGGCTGCATTCTGTTTATCCAAGCATTTAACCTCATCACCATTAGTATTGTTGTGGTTCTCTTTTAATTAGATACTGCATTGTTTGAGGTGGGGGTGGAGGGTGGGAAAGAAGCTAGAAGCCTTGGGTTTTTGCCTCAGTTACTCTGGGTAGGAAAACAGTAAAAAAGGACTTTTAATAAGATGCTAAGAAGCTGAAAACACTACTATTCAAGTGTGTTTGAGCAGGGCATGGGGAACTTATAGATACATTTCTTTCAGCAGCACTGAAATACTGAGCAGTGGTTTTACAGCCAATGCTTTTCTGGTAGAGGAAGAGCAGTCTCTATAGAGAATCTTGTTCATTGGGTAAGTGTAGATGTCACGCTGGAGTGGTGAAGCACACCTGGCTTTAAGCAGCATTTTCAGCAAAGCTGAGTAAGAACCAGTTTGATGCTTATTTGACAAGAAGCAGCACTGCTGGCTAGCAGTCATGTTTTCGATACTTTAGGAACAAACTGCCCATAATTACAGAAAATTACTGCGGATGCCGTTGCAGTTCGTGTGAAATTTAGAGATTGTTTGACAGATCAAGGCAGATGGAAATAAGGAGAGGGAAAAGAAAAAGGCATGGAATTTAGAAAATCACACATTTTTACTGCTGAATAATCTCTTGATACGTGCTATTAAATGTGCTGTACTCCAGGGTTCCTTTAGGCCTCCTAGCAACCGCGAGGTTCAAAGGCCATGCGAGGAGTTCATTGTTCATGCTGAATATTAATTTCCCAGCGGATGGCTGACTTGGGAAAAAAACCACCAGAAAAGAAAACTACAACAACGTAGAGCTTTGACCTTGCGTGAAAAGAGATGTTGAAAAGTTTGAATCCAATCAACGTTGCTGAAAAAGGGGAAATATACTTGATGGTTTTGATGGATTGTTACTTAATTGAAGGGGAAAGAAAGGAGTCATATAAAACTGCCAAGCAGAATAAAACTTGATGAAATTCAGGAATGAGAGCTCCAAGAAGTCACATGAAATAACAGGCGTTTAACTTGAAATGTCAAATACTTTTTTTTTTTTTTTTTCCCCTCCTAAATAAAGAAGGGAAATCCTGGTTTTTCTTGTGGCGGAGAGATGAGCTACATGCTGTGGTTAACACAGCTGTAAAACGTTACCAGACGTTGAGAGTGTTCTGAAAAGAAATCCTTTTTTCCTGCAGCCTTTCCTGAGCTGTTGGAGCTGAAGGCCTCAGTGGTGGAGGCAGTGTATCAGATTGGGCTGGGGGTGGTGTAGGGTAGCAGCCTTGAAGGAACGTCTGGAGAACTCTCTGCAGTGGTAAAAACTAATGCCAGAGCTTGCTTATTTGAAGGCTGCCTTCTGAAAAGCTTGCAGTGACTTTATTGTTCTTTGCTGTAAAACTTCCTTGCAGGTGTTTCAGTGCTCTGAAGCTGAACAGTGGAATTCAGTCTCCTACAGTTAGTGGAGCTTGGTTAGCAAGCTGAATCAGAAGAGACAGACAAGAAATATCTAATCCTGGGAAGTCTACTGATGTTGTCTGCATGCAGGCTATGATTTGTAGGAGGAAAAGATAGCCTGCTTCAAGGATGTTTGTTGAAAAGTCTAGGGCCACCTCTAAAGCCTTCTTGAAGAAAATCAAGAGTTTGAGGAGTGAAATTTGAGCAAGTTTGAGAATCATGAATCACTTCTTTTCCTAAGCTTCAACTCCTGACTCTAATAAAAATTAATCTTTAGAGATAACGATGCATAATCTGAAGAAGGCAGTGTAATGTAATTGGGAAATGACAGGTATACACAAAGCCTTGGACCTTTTTCAGTTCTCCTGTTGCTTAATTCAATTATCTAAGACAGGATGTTCTAACTTGAAAGCAGCTGTATTGTAATTAATATTTAATGGAATAATCAGTATTGCATCACCTTTTTCTCTCTGTGTAGCATTAAGAAACACCTTCTAACTAGTCTGCTTACCAATAACGTGATGTCTTTTCCTTCCTAGATTCTGAATAGTTTAGTTTTAGGCCAGACTCACTCCTAGAACAGTAAAAGCAAAAGAGCAGGTGGATGCCAGGGACCAGAGAGAGCTGTTGCCACTTGGCACTTGCTCTGCCTCACTTGCTCCAGCCTTTGCTGAGCAGCCCAACCTGGGTGGCTTAAGCTTGTTTTAATGGCTTAGGAAATTGCTTCTGGGCTGCCTGTGCCTTCAGTTTGTTTTGGTCCCTGGGGCATCTGCTTACCTTGAGAGAGAAGCAGGAACTTTCACTGGGCCTGGTGTGGAGGAAGGAGGGTCTAGCTGTCCTGTCTTCAGACCGCAAACTTTGCCTAAGTTCATGGACCAGCCTTTTCTGCACAATTTCTGGCTTGTTTTTTCCTCTTGGTTTCTTTACAAAGAGAATATGAAACACAGTCTTCTCTGATACCCTTTGTGAATTTCAGTGTTGGCCCCGAGATGTTTCCTGCATATCCATGATACTTCACTCTCACGCCAAGCTATGGACAGTTTCCTTTGTCTTAATTGTGCTTTCTCCCAGCTGAGTGAACTGCATTGGAGTATATGTCTTTCCTGTCCACTGTGACCTACAAACAAGGGGATCCAGGGCTTTTTATTTTGTGGCAGTGCAAGTTAAATCTATGAGGAATGACTGTTAGAAAGAAACAGAAGTCTGTGTGTGTGTCTATCTCACCTAGACGTGCTCAGGTTTCCATCTCACTTCAAAGCACTCCTCCCTGCTGGGCTAAGTTTCAGGTTATTTTTCTTTCCCAGCCTCCCTCGCTGCTACTGGGAGCCCGTTTGCATTCTCAGGCTCTGCATTGTCTTTGCTCAGTCGCTTGCACCTTGGGCCAGGTCAGGGTGCGCAGAGGGGACCGGGATCAGATCACCAAAGGGTGTTTGCACAGAGGTGGCATCCTGTTCTGAATCAGAATACGTTTCCAGGTGTGTTTTCCAATGGTCGTGTGATTGAAGTAACTTCTTGTATGCACATTAGACATTATGATAGCTATTGAAGGTACAGGAGACTCCTCTTTCAAGGACAGACAAGTGCTCAGAACAGACATGATACTGATTTATGACAAATAGTTCCCGAGCTGTCACAGGTGCAGAAGCTACACTCTGCCTTTGCCAGCAAGTTTTGATAAGCCTGAAGGGTGTTGAGTGTCTGGCCATTTTGGAATGGAATTACAGCTGCATCTTTGCAAATTGTGTTACGTGTTGGAGGCGGCTGAAATGTGAGGATTTTGCCGCTTGCCTGGGTTTAGGCCAGTGACTGTATCAGTTGTGGGCAATAAGCCTTTGCTTGTAGGTAGAAGAGTGAACTGCCATCTTTGCAAAGTTCTTCACATGATTAAAAGAGAGATAAGTAAATCAGGTAGGAAGAATGAAAGAATAATATTTTGCCAAGCACACTGTGGAAGTCCTCCAAAAATTGGGGTTTCTCCCAGTGTTCTCGGGAGGTTCTTTAGGGTGACAACTGTTTTGTAATCCATAGCAGGTTGTAGGATGTTTCTGTGTATAGCACTAAAGTTGAGTCAGCTTCCTGTCATCTAAACTGTGGGCCATGACGTCTAACCTGTAATTGAAAAAAGGAAGACTGGAAAAAATGTTCAGGTACAACCTATTTGTGGCTCCTCCTGCGCCTGCTTTTACCTCACTGCAAAAGGCCAAGCAATATTAAAGTCAGAAGAAAAAATGCTGATTTAGATCTAGTGTAAGAATTGCTAAATAATCTTTTTTTTTTTTTTTTAAATGGTCAGGCTGCTGTTACGCTATCAAAGCTGGCTACATTCAGTGGAGGAAATTTAAACCTCAGCCAGGAAATAAGGGATGCCCTTTGTAAGGAGTATCTAAGAAATGTTTGATGCAAATCAGTCTAACCATTGGGTTTTATTTGCACTAGAAAAAAGGCATAGGAGTGGTAGCAGTTGAAACTGAGATGTGAAACAATTAAAATCTTCCCTAAAAGCCTCAGGAGGCTGCACACTTCTGTACCTTTCCTAGCAAGAATTTTTGGTACTAGGGCCAATGGCAGCATGATCAGTCCTAGATACAGATAATGTTTGAATGCTGAAGCTGCAAAACTCTCCCAAACCAGCATCTATTTCTCCCGATTGCTGCCTGTAGATATGAGGGTGTAGTTAAAGTGGCTTATAGCTGCTGGCTTGCCCTTTCTTGCACTTTTATTGAAGTGGCTACTCTACCAATGCTATTTTGTCTTGCTCAGCACAGAGGTGCTAGAATAGCTAAAAATGCACAACTTAGTAGAAACTTCAAATTGGAGTGCTTAACAAAGATATCTTAACTGTTTTATTTGTTCTGGTGGGATTTGAAAACAGAATGCAAAAGAGGAAGGTGATAGGTAACAAGGTGATAGGCAGCAAATGAAAATATTATTTGGGGAATTAGACCTAGTAGCAGACCTAGGCTTTGGAAGGTAGAGATGGCTGAGTGTGGGTGTGTTGCATGTGGAATTAAGGTTTTGTGAACAAGAATAAATGAGTAATTGATCCCATTTATGCTGTTTCCCTTTAATGAAAATATCAAGAAGAGAGTCGTGAGAATCAGCTTTGAAGTCCGACATTACGGACAGAGACAAAATGAAACTTCTGCTAATTTCTGTCTCAGTGATCCATTGGAGGTATTGGTAGCTAGGCATGTTTTAGCTTTCAACTGAAGGTGCTTTGAAACAGTTAAGCAGTAACTGCTGCTAAACATCTGCTTAAAAGTTGTTCGGATAACTTGGAAAAGCTTTAGCCCTTGCCCTCCCTAATGTTTTACTGTCAGATTTATTCTGAAAGGGTGAAAGTGCATATCTACCAGAGTAGAACTGATTCCTTGGCACTAACCATCATGTTTTGAAGCTCAATGATGATTACTGTTGCAGCTTGACCACGATGCCAGAACTGAAGCACCATGAGAACCTGTTCTTCAGTGTGGGTACTGTCCTCACGTCTGTAGAGCACCTCTCACTCTTGTATGTGGATTATGGATTAGAAACATACACTTAGTGGTCTCAAAGCAGCCCTTTCTGCCACCGTTTTCTTTCTCAGTTGCATCACTTAAGGAAAAAATTGAATGGCCCTTTGTAGTAAATTTAACCTTACTGTTTTGAAGCACAGAGAGTATAATAGACAATTCAGAAATACTTAATGTAGCTTGGAAAAGGCAAAGTTCAGTAAGAAAGCTTAGTTCATCATAACACAGGAAGCAGCATTGGGAGAACCCAGATTACATAAACTACTTTTTGTGCCCGTTTGTGTTCTTTTAATTTCCTCCATAATTTCCTATGAATTTCCTGTTGATGACCTGTGACCTGGTTCCAGAGGATGAACTTCTGACCATACGCGATAAGGCTTTAGGTGCCATAAATGGGGCTTCTTATCTTATAGGCAGGGGAAGATGGTGGACTAAATTTCAGCGTAGAGCCCAAAGGGACCTTCAGCCTCTTATGTTAACTTCAAGGTAGGGTAACAAACACAAGGACTGGATCTTAACGCTGGCGTGCAGCCTGGCTTTTCTCCTGACTGTACTCACAAAACACAGCTTTATCAGTGAAATCTTGAAATCATGTTTGCATGGGATCTCTGCATTAGAGTGGATCTAATTGGAATGTTTTCAGCAAAAAATCCCCATGCAGAGTTCAAAAAATATTTTTTCTTCATTTTTCCATCCGCTGCTGTGGTAAAGTTTCAGTGTTTGAACAACTTGATAGGACTTCTCTGGAAAGAAAGATGTAGCCATCTCAAAATAAGATGTTTTTTTCATACTTTGTTTTTACTAAAGATACTGTACATTTTCCTTTGTGTCGATCTTAGATTCAGTTTGTGGAATTACGATAGAATAGAATATAATAGAGTACAGTAGATTAGCATGGCTCAGTAGGAAGGGGACTACAGAGATAACCAGAGAGTCCAAATGCCTGCCCAGGGCTAATCAAAAGTTAAGGCATATTTAATGAGGGCATGATCCATTTAATTCTGCATTTATTTGCAGAAATATTCCTCAGTAACTATGACTGTGAAACTAATGTGTCTCTTGGAAACCTCAGATTAGAAAGCATGTTTGTAATTACCATTTATCACAAAACAGTGCATTGCTTATTTTAAAAATGTGTACAGTAACTTTTCTTGAGATACACAGTCTGCTGCGTTGCCCTATCCAGCACAGTAAGAGATTGGTTATGCAAGCTTACTTATTGCTTTTTATGTGTTGCTAAATATTACGTGTTGTGGAAGTGGTCTCTGTACATCTTTCCTAATTGTCATACACTGGAATGTATGCTAAGTCCACAGGGGTCCAGTTCTGTCTGTCATGGGAAAGTGCACAAAATCTTTGCTCAGGCAGGAAACTTTGCTGTACTTTTTGCTGCCGCTCCTCCCTGGACAGCATATATACCTGTCTCTCTTGCATGTATCCTTCGCCTTCATCAGGGAATCGTAAAGGCTGAGGTGGGAATAGCTGTAACTGCTGAGTGATGCTCCCTTTTAATTGGAATTTGCCTTTGAATAAGGGGCATAGATGAGAGAGGTGGGGAAAGTGGGACAGGCTAACCAGAAACAAGGGCGGATATGATGGCAGTGAACAAAAATAATCATTGTCAGTGCGTTTCTGTTGTGCTAGAGCAGTCTTGAGTCCCGTGTTGTGGCCACGAGAAGTAGGTTTCCTCAGCTCACCTCTAGATTTCAGTGTAAGTCATTTAGCTAACTGGATTTAAATTAGAACTATTGCTCCTTCACTTGAGTGTCTCTGAGCTCATTTCAAAGGCTAATAATTGATCTGAGTCTTTTCTGCCTATCAGATAATAACCTCATTTAGTTTCTGTCCTGTTGTTGATTGTTCCGAGGATGCAATGCAACAATACGGTGCACTCAGGTTTGCATGATTATCCCTTTTCATCCTAGTAGTTTTCCCGTCTTTTATGTCTCCCAGAAACATATGAAAGTAAATTGAAGTGTTTCACTGTAGCATGCCTTTAAATGTTATAAAGGTGAGTTTAAAAAATTGAGGGAAAAAAGCTTTACCTTCTTGTGTCATTGTAATTCATTCACTAGCTAATGGGGCAGTTGAATAGGATAGTATATTTCAAACAGTACTAAAGCATACAAATTGATGTTGGCTGTTAGATTCTACTCATGGGTTGGTGTCAAACCAAGGTCTGTAAACACTGAGGCAAAACTGTCTAGTGCAGTGGCCCTTAGGAGCTGTCATTTATCTCTAGTAGAAAACCCAGCTTTTCAGATTGGAGTATTTGACCTGGATATTGTATTTCTAAGTAAATGTGTTATGTGTTCATTGTGCATAGCGTTAGGAAGGCTACATCATGGGGACCAGCAGCAAGAAAAAAACCTGAAACCACCTGGGAGTGTGTTGCTGTACAGTGATGTTTTTTGAAGCAAAGTGCAGGGGCTGGAAGGAACATGGAAAGTACAATGAGGCTGTCTAGTTAGAAGAGTTAGGCAAGAGGAATGGTGTGAAAACTGGTGTTTCTGTGCTGACATAGCAAAGAAGTGTTAATGTTTTAATCACAGGTGAGAACCTGAGAGTGTCTGTACCAGGTAAGACCAATGTCTGTCTTGCTCTCTGTGCTGTGTCCTAGTATGACCATGAACAGATGCCCAGGAAGGGGGAAGAATAAAGCAATATGGTACTTCCCCTGCATGCTTCCCTGTCTCCTGCTGTTTCAGGCAGTGCAGTTTGCTTGGTAATCCTCACAGGTTTCTCTCCCAGGTATATGTGGAAAATTTAGGGCAGTGGCAAATGCTTACCCAACGTATGAGGAGCTGCCCTGTGACAGCCCTAAGTTTTGTGCATCATCAGTGTAATTCTTGCATTGGGCCTCCTCCTGCCCTGCTTTGCAGTATTTCTACAAGTGAGGAATGTGTGCACTTGTGAAGAAGGCTTAGAGGTTTTTGGAAGTGAACAACAACATATTAGCCACTAGCCTGGGAGGCAACATCAGTCCTCTTTCTCCAGATACAACACGCATGAACTCCAGAGTCCCTGAAACTGGAATATTAATAATATGCACGTCATCACGTATTCTCTTTTTACGTAAGATAGGCTGTGAGGTCATGAAAGGAGCATTTCTTCATGATTTCTGTGATTCCACTTATTCCTGCTTTCAATTAGTTTTATTCTCTTAGTTCCCTTCCCTTCCCCTCTTGAGTTCTGAGCATCGTGAGCCGTCTCATCTCAAAGGTGACACATGCCTAGATGAAAGGCTTGCATTAAGCAGAAGCTTCTTGTTACATCAACTCTTGACATTCTGAAAATGTCAACTCTTAATTTACATTGCAAGTAGGATCTGGTGCCAAGACATTAGCAGTTTCCAAGTCTTCCACTTATTAATCAGGCAGAACTGCTGTTGTCCTGAGAAAGTACTGCAGAATTGGATCCAAAAGTTTCATGTCTCTGAGTTATCCCTTTTCCTTGTTTCGGAGTTCCTGGTTGTCTCCTGAGATAATCTTAGGTGAGAAGCGTTTGTTCAGCTATAGGTGAAGACCATAACTTTTCCACTATGACTTCCTGAGGTTGTGACACGTCGGATGTCTCAGTAAAAACACTGATTTTCACAAAACATGAACATTCAGCATCTTTGAAGGCTGGTAAATGGAACTGTGCAGGTTTTAAAATCCACTTACCTGGTTTTGCATCTGGGCCTGAACTGACCCTGTATGCTTGTCAATTAAGCTATCTTTGAAAATGGTCCCAATATGTTGAGTTTTTCAGTTGCCACCATCTCTCTACAGAGGTGCTAAGACAGCGATCTTGTGTGTACATCAAATTTGTATCTCTAAGCCCCATTAATTCACAGACCTGCATCACTAAAATGTGTTTTCCGAAATAGATTTCGGGTGTGTAATGCAGATGAGGCTGGTGGTGATGACAGTGACTCTTCCCTTTCTCATAGTGAGCTGCTGTACTTGTGCCATGGGCCTTCATGGAGCAGGTAAAAGTTAACATGTTTGTGTGAACATTTGTATGCATCTAAACATACTAGAGCACACAGCATAAATGGCATTTATGTTGGTTATAAATCATTTTACCTTATACTGTCTTTTATCTCCAAAATTCTGCTGAATTTTTATCTTACTTGTTAGGGTAGCATCAGTATGTCTGTTTCACATGTTTTGTGTGGGGAGACTGTATTGTATACCAACCTGAGTGTATTCTGTTTATGCTTGGCCTACATCTGCAGGGGTTTAATTTAGATGTGCATGCTGTTAGTAATTGTAAGTGATGTTGTAGACATTCTTCCTGGCAAGACTGAAATATAAACACTGGAAAAACAACGCAAATGGTAGAAAATAAATAGAATGCAGAATGGTAGAAGTGTTAGAAAAATGATAAATTTTTAGGAAATGATTCAAAAAAAAAAAATATTAAGAATTCAGTCTCAGAATCTTAGGAGGGGAAGGTGAGGGCTCTGGGCACTTACGTCAAAAACATATAGGTTAGGAAAGGGGAAAACTGCAGCTTCAGGTGGCTATTGCTGAGTATTGTAGGCAACCAAAACATGCTATGATGTGATAGCATAGAGTTTACCATTCTCTCCTGTGATGCTAGGCTGTCGTTTGCCATCATATCAGTGTGATCATCTCTCCCCTTGATTTTACTAATAATTTGAAGGGCAGGGAGTTGGACAGAAGGGTGATAATTATGTGAAACAAGAATGCTTCTAAGTTAGGAAGTGGGCAGTAAACTGGTATTGAAAGGGTGATTTACTCTGAGTGGAGGCTGCAGGGTTACCCTCAAGCAATTACTCACGAGTAGCTATGAAAGGGAAGAAAACCAGGAAGTTTTTGTGAACTGTGAGACTTCTGAAGCTTAGTTTCCTGTGGCTTTCTTTCATAAAACTTTTCTCCCATGTGGGTGCTCTGATGTCTTCTTATGCGGCTGAGCTTTGGCTTTAGTCTTTTCCCAAGAAGATCTTGTGATGGGTCACGTTAAGTTGTGGTGAGGTGAGACCTCTGAGATTACCCCTCTGTCAAATTTGCTTGATATTACTGAAAAAAAGTGCTGTGCTAGGTTACACTCAAAGCATTTTGTTATGAGCAAAAGGTTAATCTGGTTAATCCCAATTTCAGAGTTCTTCAGGAACCAGCTGTTTAAGACTCTTCATCAGTGGAATTAGCTGAATGACTTGTAGAGGCCTGTAGGCTTTGGTCTATATGGCAAAGTATAACTGCTCTGTTGTTACATTGAACAACAGAATCACAGAAAATCCTGAGCTGGGAAGCACCCAAAAGGATCATTGAATCCAACTCCTGGCGCCACACAGACTGCCCAAAATTCAAGCCCTACGTCAGAGAGCACTGTCCAAATTCTCCTTGATCTCCAGCAGCTTGGGGCCACGACTGCTGCCATGGGCAGCATTTCCATGCCCATTGTCCTCTGGTGAAGAACTTCTTCCTAATGCCCACTCAACCCTTTCCTGATGCAGCTCCATGCTGTTCTTTTGGGTTCTGTCAGTGTCCCCTGTGAGGAGCTGCAGGTCGCAGCCTCGTTTGCTCTGGGCTGAACAAACCGAGGGGCCTCAGCTGCTCTTCACGCATCTTGCCCTTCAAACATCTTTGTAGCCCTCTTTTGGATGCCTTCTAGTATTAGTTTTGTGTCCTTATACTAAATGAATATAGGCACAAAAAAAGTTGAAACATTCATCAGAATTTTACAAGTCTGAAGCAAACTGTACGAAGTGCTGCGTTAGCAAGTGTTTATATAAAACGCTGCCGAGTTACATTGAACAATTATACTTCTCTTATCTCAGGCACTTATCTCTCGCTAAAGCCAAGTGGCTTGCAGGTTGGAGTTGCTCAGTATTTTTGAAGTCATTGTGGTAATGAAATATGCTAAGCAGCTGGGTTTTATGAGGGAGTGTTTTGGGTTGATTTTTTTGGCTTGACTACTTTTATCTTTGAAGACATAAAAATAATGTTGCAAGGAAAAAGCCCAAAGCTTAATGAGTTGAGTTGCAAAGAAGTGATAGTTGCATTTATACCTCACTTGCAGGATATGTATCTCAACTTAGCCATTCTTGGAGGTTTGTAATAATATAAGCCATATACATTTTAAATCATAAAGATAATAAAGCCATGTAAATATTATACAAGGATATGTGCCTTGCTTTCTCCCCTCGCATCTTCACAGCTCCAGCGCTCTGATATCAGTGGGTAGCTGTTCCTGCTGGTCAGGGGCAGGGTACAGGACTTACCCATCGCCTATGCAAGGAGCCAGTGGCCAGCCACCAACCCTGTCTGACCAGGCTACTGTGGATGGAGCATTGTAAGCTAACGTGTTAGATGTGCCCAGGCTCCTCCTGCATTGTATATGTTATGAAAACTGCCTGAAACCAGCTCAGAGAGCTGCAGAGAGCATCCAGAAAGGCTTTATAGAGATTTAGAAAATGTAGTTACACTCACATCTCTCTTGGTCCATGTTAACTCGTTGTATTATTTTTTTTATTCTGTGAGAAGCAAAAGGGACAAACTGCTTTTGGAGCTTGCATTCCAATAAGAAATTAATGTCGACTGTAACATCTAGAATGCTATAGATGTTTTTCTTTTAATATGTGAACCACAGAAGTTAGGCTCTTACATGGCTTGTCTTCACTTTCGTGATTGTAGAGGACAGTATCATCACTTGTTTACAGTAATGGCTCACTTGTGATTGCAGCTATAGTTTGCATGGAAGAATGACGTTAGGGAACAAATTATATATATATATGTATATATACATATATATATAGCTTTTATAAATAAAAATATATTTATAAAACATTTATAGCTTTTCTTAGGATAGACCAGGCAGCTCTTCATCTGAGATTAGCAAATGCTCTGTGGCTTATCAGCAGAAAAATCCTCAGAAATAACACAGTCTAGTGTTGGAGGTCAGAGGAGGGATGCACTTTCTTATGGTTCTCAAAGCATCATGTATGAGAAACAAGTGGAGTTTTTTTTTTATGGTTTTTAAGTGCACATGCCTTTAAGTAGCTTTTTTGTTTTGTTTTTATAGTTTCAAATCCAACATTCTTGCATTTCTTGTATTGAATTATTCAAAGGTTAACTTTTCTTCACTCCCTCTTTCTTTATTCCGCTCCTCCCTTTCGCTGCTTATGTTGTAGTTGGAAATAAGTAGAAAGATAAGGGTCAGAATTCTTAAATTTTACTCTGTATTGAGACAGGTGAAGCCAAACAAGCAGGTACTTCTTTATGGCCAATGAGACAAGGAACCCAGCAACTTGGTGTTAAGCGCTCATGCTGGTCCATTGTTCTTAACACATTATTCCATGTCTGTCTTTCCCACATTGTGATATATTGTGGTGATTTCCATATTGTGGTACTTACTACCCATCTAGCCTTGCCTCTTCCAGGCATTGATCAAAAGTTCCTCAGGATCAATATTTTAGATATTTTATTTGTCTCTGGTTCTTGAGAGAAGCAGCTTGGCATCCGTTGTACATAGTGGAGTGAATCTGCCTGGAAGGAGCTGAACTGTGGCAGCCAGACAACGAAGAGTGGGCAGATAGCTCAGGGACCCTGAAGCCAAAGCTTCACACCAAGGAAACAAGTTGTGTTTTGAAGGTTACGTCACAAAGAGACTAGATTTTTATTTATATACTTTGCTGATACCTTGAAGTGCTCCTTAAAACTTCTTCAGGCATGTCAGAACATCAGTGTCCTCCCAGTGAATAGCTGTATCCTGAGTTACATCATTGATAAAGTTTTTATCTCTTCTTGCGCACTTTGCCTACAACTTTCAGGTTTCTGTGATGTTTGAACTGTTGTGTCTTGTTTTGTTATTTGTGGGAAAGTTTTTTTGTTTGTTCTTATGCATCGTAAAACTACCTAGAGGGCAATTACAGGTTTGTTGTGTAAAAGTTGCTAGTGGACTACTGTAGTAAAATAACCTCAAATTTGTTTAGCTAATGTCTTATCGTAAGTAGCAAAGAAACTTCATTCCAGTAATGTCAGTTCAGGTGCTGATGATCTGGTGATAGTTTTCCTCCATTCTCATGCTGTTCACTAGAAAAGATAAAGGTTGAAATTCTCTGCCCTTCAATCTAGTTATCCTTCTGTGCGAAACAACCTTATTTAAAGGTCACGTGGCTCACTTATGTTGCACTTCTGTTCCAGTGGCAAGAGTACTTGTTCTAATTTGAGTCTTCAAGATTTTAAAGTAGCTTATTCAGACTTTTATAGTTGAACTAAAATAAATAGGCGTATGGCAAGTAGAAGAACATATAATCACTCTGTTGCCTCAAAATTCTTTTGAGGCCAAGAATTTCATAGCAAGAACTTATGGTGGGGCTTGTGAACACAATAGGAACAGCTGGTGCTCAGCACTTTTGAAAATGAGGTCACTTTATTCTTGGTTGAAATGTGCAAAATGGGTCATCTGGGCATAGGCTTAAGACAAAGGCTAAGCACGTGGCCCTTTATAACCGGGTTGTCCACATTTCCAGAACCACTTGGTTAACAGGATTCTGTTGTTAAGTGGAACACTGTGATAGATCTGGATTTTCCCAACTTTCGGAAGCATAGGCCCCACTCAGAAAGTAAATTGCTACTATACATTTTCAAAGATCTGCTCATCCTAAGGATGACATCATTGATATTTTCTGCAGCCACCCCTCCCTCTTGTGCCTTTCTGCTCGTCCTTCACATAACCTACTTTAGGAAACACTGCTCTATTGTACGGTCCTTGAGAACACCATTACTCCATCATTCTCAGCCCTGGACTTCTCTGGTCCTGCCAGCAAAACAAATGAGAAAATTCCAAACATGCACAAAGCTAGTAATATCATTAGCCAAATCTATAGATGCATTAGAAATGATAACAGGAACTTACATTTGACTATGGCATTTCCATTATAAAAATTCTGTTGAAAAGTTATGCATAAGTGAGAGGACTAAGGTCCAGTTTCTGCACTTAAGTTTGCTTAATTGTGCTGCTATCATTAACACACCTAAGGGGATGGTGTGTGTCGTAGGATACAGTTATGTCAGTTTGCAAACCTGAGACATTGTATTGATCACCATTTACTATTGCATAACGGGCATCAGAAGTTTGGCTGTATTTTCAATAGAACTACACAGGTCTTGGTTACTGTACCCTGCTTCCAGTATACAAATTGTCATCCGATTGACCATCTGTGTACTGGAGTAGGAGAATTTAGGTTGGAAGAGATCTCTGAAGATTATATTCTGACCTCGTGAATACAAGCCGTTCCTCTCAAGTGGATTGGAGTATTTGCGCACAAACAGTGCTTTAAAACTAAACTAAAGTAAATTCTGGAGTTTTAGCTGGGGAATAGTACATGCAAAAGATGCCTTTGACAAGAATAGCAAGAATAAACAAAGTCCGGGGGAGGGGGGGGGAACTGCTCTCCATTCTTGTACAGTTTGCCTCCTGGGGTGGAACTGCGCCAGTTAACCAGGGCGGTATATCACAGTTAGCATCCAATTTCAGATGTGCCCAAGAGAATGGTTCTCATTATTTTATTATTATTGTAAATTCAATTTACTGGGGCAAGCTTTCATGTAAGTGAGGTAATTTGGCCATATAAATCAAGCTTACTTTTTGGCTAGTTTTTAGCAAGAGCTGTCTCAAAGCACATGGAGGAAAAAAACAAAGTGGTGATGGCAGCAGTGCGTTGGATAATAGAATTGAAAAAGTGGAATACAAGAGGGCAGCTTCATGGCTGGCAAAGCACAGCTGGTGCTGAGCACACTTCACCACAGAATACAGTGCTACTTTTATGACATCTTAGTTCTGTGTTTGGTTTTGGAAGTGTGTCCATGGAAGGAACTTTCACAGAACCATGAACATGATGGGGTAAGTACTGAATGGCAGCTAAGTGGCTAATATGAGGATGCTTTTTTCTTTCCCTCTCTCTGTGACAAAATCTTGGTTATCTTTCATTAGTCAGAAATAGTATCTTCATTTCAGCAACCCGAAATACTATATAAAGTTTCCATGTGTCTTTACTCCTTTCATTTTCACTAGAGGAGGAAAGCACTCAGAAACATAAGATCCCCACAGTGTCTTACTGTTTCCTAGGTCTGGATGAATTGCTGTACTGAAGAGTGATTAATCACTAGCTGGGCGATGGAATAAGGGTGGCTGGCATAGCACAGAAGCAAAAATGTCTGCTGGATGCCCACATGAATGAGCTGTGTCTGAAGAAGCAGTAACGGTGTCTGTCTTGTTTTCATGTCCTAATCTGTGTCTTCTTTTTGACTGTATCCCGAGTTTTAGTAGATGGCTTTCACGTCACATAGGAGAATGCTCAAGCTTTTTCAGTCTCTGTAATTGACTCTTGCTTGGCAGAAAAGGTACTTAAGGGGAAATGGCAGTCTATACTGCTTGTGCCACAGCTCATTTTGAACTTAATTTCATCCTCATTTCAAACTATTTCTGAATGAATAAATTTAATACTGCTAGTTATTTCTCTGGGATTTCACATGTGATCGTTTCCATCATTGTAGAAATTGCATCCTCAAAGTGTATACAGTTTGAGGGACGTTTAGAAGGTAATTCTTTCTGGCATCCTTGCAGTATCTTTTACATGACCAAGTTTTTCATTCTTTTTCAGACCGGAATAGTTTGTGAGTGTGCTTTAGGATTGCAGGTAATTTTATCTATATAGAAATACAGCATTGATTTTGGAACTCAGTATTATGTTTCCCCAAGTGTGGGTAGTTTTCTTTTCAACTGTGTGCAGAGCCAACGCGTGAAAGCAACCTTCAGTCAAGGTGTAAGTACCAGCGTAGGTTGTGAAAGAGATCTATTTGTGCTTTAAATTTTGTCATTAGGAATATTTAGTCTGGATTTGGCCACATAATGTAGAGTGAAAAGAACAGAGTGACAACTCCTTAAAGTGCCTGGTGGAGAATGGTCCTTGTGGGAGGTGGTTGCAGTCAAATCCTTGACAGGTCTGGACAAGGTGTGAGGAGCCCAAAGGGGCTCGGAGTTGCCTTCACCAGGCTTGGTGTTCCAACGAGGAGATGGTAACCTGATGTGCTAGATGTCTGCCCTGCAGCAGTAAAGTGCATGGCTTTTAAATGTATGTATTTTAAACAAAGGTTGGACAACCCCCTGCAATGCAGTTCTTCCCAAGTCACGCTTAAAGTGCTTTTCTTCCTTAGGTACCAAGGTAGAGGCTGCATATCAGCTGTGAGGCCTTCTGTGAAATGCGGCATTGCAGTTTGCCATGCTGAGTGTTGCACGATGTACCTAACCCCTTGATTTAAACAATATTTAAGATCTACCGACCTTTGTCTTCAGTGGTCTGGCATTAGCTGTCATATGGAATGGTACCAAACATCTTACCTGTGCCAAAGACTTTCTTGCCTTAGCAGGACCTCCAATGTTTACGCTGGGAGAGAAGTTAGTTCAATAAGTGATACACTTCTACTTGCAGTCATACATGTCACAGACGTGCATGTGCTTCTATTTATGATTCAGCAGTTTTTGTCTTCTTATTTTTCTGTGCTTTTTTCATTTTGTATCACGTTTTTTATTTCAGCACTGCGTACTGTAGTGCTGAACTCTGTATGTGCTTTGATTGATTTTTGTACTGTTTTCACATTTTCTGGTGAAAGCGGTGGGGGCCTATACAGATTTTCTTTTTCCCTTTTTTTGTCATGTGTACAAACACACTACAGACTTATTTTATTCTATCTCTGTCTTTCTTTAACTGTTTCCCATTTGTCTTTTGCTCCTTGAGCTGTGGGATAAATCACATACGTGATGTTATTGCTTTGGTTCTGTGGACAGTTGACAAACTAAGAACGTTCATGATTCTCCCATGTGTGTTTTCATTATGAATTCTTACAAATATGTATCTTTACAAGTATTGTAGATGTGTAATTTTTCTGGGCAAACTTCAGTTCAAATATTCTTGGAGATCAAGCACAGTGTTTTATTGACACTTCTACAACAAACTTGTATTATCGTTTTGCGGAGTTAATACATTAACATGTTTGCCCAAGGGAAGTACCAAGGCCTCCAAATAATAAGATACGTATTTTGTTTTGTCTTGCTCTTTTCACAATAACTCATACCTCACACTGTAAAAATTCTGGTTGGTTGATTCTGAAGAGAAATGGCATGGAAAAAAAAGACCTACAGAGACAATTTCTTAGAACTCGTGAAGGAAAAAATTAGGTTTAGCCTGACCTCTGCTGGGTAAGTCTTGGACTTGACCTTTCCTTTCAATCCCAGTCAAACCCAACCCATCTCTCTCCTTCTATTGACAATGACCTGCCATGACCAGAAATTCAGATCTTGGCTATGCAAGCAATAAGACTTCATCACACTTTGTGTGTGTGGTGTGCAGCTGAGAAGAGACTGATTTATTCTTACCGTTATTATTTATTTGCATTGCAATTGTGCTTAAGGAGATCCATTGTGCTGGGCATGGAAAATAAGGTATAGGAAATGCCTTGAAGACTTAGAACCTAAACAATATCCTAAGAGGACAAGAGAAAAGGGGTGAAAAATATGTGCAGAGTGAAACATTTTTGTACACTTTATACTACCAATAAATTCTGTCAGAGAAATAAAAGTGCACCAAAGTACAATTCAGGTTACTAACTACAGTTTGCAAGAGAGACTTCACTATGGAATTTGAGGAGTGTGGAATAAATCATTAAATCATTCTCTGGTAGCTTTTTTTTTTTCCCAGCAGAGCCCTTATCTTTCTTATCCTCGTAGTTACATGTTACATGCAAAAAACATCCTCCAGAAATGATTCTTTAAGTGAAATGGTTGTTTCTGTTGTGTTTTTTTTTTTTTTTTTTTTTTTTTAATACTAAAAAGATAAAAGATGTAGGAGTCATTTTTAACCTTCTGTCTTTCAGCCACTGTCTAGTAGTGGGAACCTCTGTGTATCTGAGGGTACATACGTATTTTGTTGGTATAGACATGGTCCTGTCAGCAGCAAGGGTGTAGTCTTCTTCTTAACTTTAAGGTCACCTCACTCCAGTGTCTTAATGTTTATCACTTTGTCTTTCCAAGACACTGGGAGGGCTTAAGGCAAAACTGGGAATTGACTGCCTGCTTCCCTATTACTTTGCCAACTGACACCCATAGTCTGTCAGACTATCTTGATTTGCTAGTAAGCTGAAGAACTAGAATTTAAAAAAAAAAAAAAAAAAAAAAAAAAAAAAAAAAGGAATAAGGCTTTTGAGGTCATTCTAGCTGCTGTGTTGTGCTTTATATGTATAAAATGAAGGATGTCCTAGTTCATGGGAAAACAGGATTTCCCAGTTCTAACTGAGCTCATAGTCTTCATATGTGGGGGATACAGTGTCTGGTATGAGAAGGATGGGGCTTGTGAGTGTATAGTGTCTGGCTGTATATTCACAGAAGATGTTATTTGTTCCCTGTGTAACTTAATGTATACCCAGAAATGGAGGAGATAGGTAACCCATTGAGGCAATCACTGGAAAATTAATCTACCTAGGGTCTCATAAAATGCCTTAAGCTTCTTCTTCAGGAAGAGTTCTCAGGTGATACATGCTGAGACTGGGAGAGATTATGAGTGGATATTAACAGGATGTTGAGCTAATCGCTGACACAGAGCTGGTTCCCCTTCTTTCTTCGCTTTGAACCTTAATTACATCCTGAGAGTGGAGAGAGAGAGTGAGAGAGACAACCAAGAAAGCAAGTTCTTGGGAATCTGTCTTGGTCACGGAGCTGAAAGAAGGGAGCTGCTTCCAGCAAGGTATGCTGCCTTCTGCAGTCATTTGCATAGGAATCCCTCCTCTCTCCACTTATTTGTCTCATGACTGGAAGCACTGAGTAGCATTTGAAGTCTGTGGGTTCCACCCCACATACGGTGCTGCCTTGCCCGGAGCCTGCAAGTCAGGTCTGAGTTCAAATAGATGCATGGAAAATGTGTTCAGGATGCTGAGCCTGTTTAGCAGTGAGGGCCAGCCTAGGGCTTCTGCCATTAAGGGCTGTTCCTTCACTGCTGGTCATGTGCATCACTTGAGAACATTTATTGGAATTACAGTGCTTGCTCTGCTTGTATTCAAGGCTCAGGAGAAGTCAGGTGTATTCTTTTGGGTATCTTTGGTGTGCAGACTGAGGTTTGCTCTGCTGTTGAACAGTGTGGGTTCAGCTGTGCGGAAGTGGGCACTGCAGGAATGGATGGTCAAAACAGTATCTTACAGGAGAGTGTCTGCTGAGGACCTGCGAAGAGCTGGTAAGAGCTGGGAAGGATACAGTGATCAAGCTTTGGCTTGACCAATGACCACACAGCAGTCAAGTGGAGAGCTTGTTAATTTTGTCTCTTTGATCTGGGTAGCCAGCTGGACTGCTCTGCTGGTTTTGTTTGTTTTGATTGCTTTTAGGTCTCCTCCTGATGATAGTCATATTCAGGTTTGTTTGGTTTATTTTGAAGGTAAAGCCTTTTCTGGACATTTTCCTCTGCAAATGGCAGTGCTTCATAAAGGATGGCATTAGCATCACTTGGGAACCTCCTTAGTAGAGATACCTCTCTCATTTTCTCTTTTAGATCGTTCTAGTCTTCTTACAGCATAAATTTAAAAAAAATAAAACCCACATCCATTTGGCTAATACTTTACATGATTTCTCTCAGGAATTTAAAAACTGATGTTTTGCTCCTTTGCTCCCTCCTGTTGGAGCCCTCCCCAAACCTTCTTGTGCCTTCCTCTGGACCTTTCAGAAGTGACAGTGAGCACTTCTCTTCACTGTGCTTTTTATCTCTGTGAATCTTAAGCAAACCTTTTCTGATCTCTGTGTGTGTTCTGGAGCAGAATATATCAGGACTGGGACAGGGCTGAAATCAAGATCACTGAAGCAACTATTGAGAGCAGCCTTGAAAGCAAAAAGTTAACATTGTGATTTATTATCTTCTTACGAGGGCTAGATAGTTCTTCCTGCGTCTGCAAATTTCATGTGCTTATATTTTGAACGAGCTCAGGAAGTTCATGTGAAGAGGTAAGGTACTGGGATGAGAGTTTTAAGTGCATTGTTCCAAGTACATTTAAATCTGTGTTTTGGAGTCTGGTATTTGTCACATCAATACATTTAAATTGTTCTTTGTTGGTTTTTTTTCTTCTCTTCAGAGGGGTGCAGGGGGAGTAGTCAGAGAATCAGGATAATGGCTTTAACAAATGGAAATAGTTTGTGTGAATGACTCTTAAAGCAGATCCTCGTTCCCAGCATACAGCATAATTAGAAACACGTTTAAAATACGACTTTCACCCATGTAGTTCTGTGGGCATCCTTTGGGTTTGTAAATAGAAGGGAGCACAAAATTAACTCTCAGGTTGAGAACTTCTCTTCTGAACAGGCTGCACAGTTTTGTGCTATTCCTGAAAATGTATCATTTTCTTTTTTTTTAACACGTTCAGAATTTGCCTGGACTTTTTGGCAGCTCTCTACAAGATATGAGCTCCAGTTATTTAAAACAGAAGTTCAGGATGAAGTTTCTAGCTAGATTTTTTTTTTTCCTCTTAAAATTTTGCTGTGTCTTAGTTTAACTGCACTTTCTAAAAATTGGTGCTGCTTTTTAACAGACATTTTATTTTTTTCAGCTAATAACTGGTTAATGAATAGCCCTGACTGTTACAAGAGTGATGCATCCAGTACAACAGAGGCATGGGGATATTCCCTGTGGTATGTCTACCTCATTTTGTGAGACACTATCCATCATTAATTTCCATTGAAATACGCTAGTGTGAGGTACTCATCACTGTGAGAGGCAGTAAGTCATAGGACTTTCTTGTTTCCTGCTGGTAATGAATAATTGGTAGTAAACAGTGCTAGTGAGTATCTGGGCAAAAGATGGGAGAAAGACTAAATGGGGGTTGGCTCTCCTGCAGGATCGCTTGATTTGACACTGCAGCTCTTATTCCCAGGAGCAAGCTGTCTACTCCTGAGCCTCCTGCCTCATTCACTCAAATTGCTTAACCCACTGCTTTGCAGCACATCTTAGCCTTACCAGACAAACCCTGCTAGCTTCGCATTCTTTGGTAGGTTTGTGTTCTTCCAGCAGCAAGCCCAGGCTGCTGAGCTTTATGGTATCCTGACTTGATAGGCAATTCATGAGGTGGGGAAGATGAAATCATGCTCCAGACTATTGCTATTCCGGTTGCTTTGCTTGGGGCTTCTCTTTATCAATTCAAAATCAAGATTTGAAATTAAAAATAAACATTTCTAAAGCAATCCTGCTGTCCCTCAGGGGGTTGTCTTAATGCTTGCTCCTTTGTAGTCTGTCTTCCAGGTATTCAGATGCCTCTGCAGCTAATGCCTTTCCCACAGCTACCTTCTAGTAGGGGCAGCTACTGAATCTGAAGAAACGAGATTTTGGGGCTGAGTACTGTCCTTGCTGATGTGAATGAGTTAGAATCTTTTACCCAAATAAATGGCTCTAGATCCATTTTGAATCCTGGCTGGGATTTTGCCCCTGCTGTGCCAGTATGGCGCTGTTGTTACAGTTAGCAATCTTCATCTCATTTCCTGGCTGAATTTTCTATTTGCTGAAACAAGATGGTTTCTGGGTGGCGCGTGGTGAGGGGCTCCCTCAGCTCTCTTTCTTGTATCCTTCCTGTCAGATCTGCCATAACACATAGCTCACCATTAGGAGTGGTAAACTTCTGCCATGCAAAATAGGTCTGCTTTTTTCCTAAGGCTTGCACTTTAAATTAGAAGAAAAATTATTTCAACAGTTGTTTACATTAGATGCTGCTGAGTAAGTCTTTGGAATTTATACTTTAGTTTAGAAACAGTTTCCTTTTGGTTTCTTTTCAGTTTGTTTTCTCTACAAATGCGATGTATGAGATCTCTGTGTCGGACATAAAATATTCGTGCTGTCTTTTTGAAACATTTCTTCCAACCTTTTTTATTGCATGCATAAAGTACTTAATGCCCTCAATCTGCATCAAAATGTTTTGTGTATAACTCAAAAAGCTCCCTTAGGACTGTAGATTTTTAATGGAACAGTTTAAACATTTTCCACACAAATGGTCACTTGGAGTAAATGACATTATAAGGTTTATATGCATATTTGTTAGATAGTTCTCCCTCCTTTTTTTTTTTTTCTCTTAAAGACCTGCGTCTCCAGCCAGCATGTTTCGTGTTAGAGGCAAAGAAGTGTTTTGTTTGTAAAGCTAGGAAGTTAGATGTTAATAAGAAAGAGAAACAACAGACAGCCTTCCCTGCTTCAGTCACCATGGTGCAGGTGTTCAGGCTGATGTAATGGTGTTGCTGCTTTTCTACTCTGAGCCGTACATGCATATTTATAAACACATGCAAGCCAGTCAAGTATTGCATTTGCAAGATAAACTAACAGAACAAGGAGTGAGATATAGAAGAAAGTAGTGAAAGCCCTTCAACTTCAGGTCTTGCTCAGTCTGAATAGAAGTTTTCATTTTGCAAGTAATATGTAAAGATTCTTAAGTTTCACATGAGGAAATATATGATACTGGATATTCTTGTTAGGACATATGTTGAAAGTCATGTTGTAAAACTTGAGTCTTACATATGTTTGATTAGTAGACAGAAGCTCTATTTTGTGGAGGTTTTCGAGATATAAAGGAAATTGTTTTCTGATTTGAAACAGAGCTCTGAAGTAGTCAAATTTCGTGTGGAAGAAAATCCCCAAAACAGTAGTTTGAGATCAGATGAAATGCTTAATTCCATCAGGATCAGGCTGTTTTATTTCATATTTGACTGCTTAAATGTTTCAAATATTGCTCTACCTAGTGTAGCCTTTCAGAACAAACTAATTTGAAGGGAGAGAAAGAAATACTTCATTTAGGAATACAGTAACAGGAAGTTCTGACATTTCTCAAAGAATTTCTCCCTCTCTCAAATTAGTATTTCATAAGATCAGTCTGACTTTCTGATCCATTTTCATTTCGGTGGGTGTTGTTCATGTGAAGCCATTCTTTCTGACTGTGTGTAATCTTCTGCATTTGGGGGAGATTCTCAGTAGTGGAGAAATGCAGTATTCTGCCTTCTTTCTCCTGCATGTTATTTTCCCTGAGAATGATTGGTTTCTGATGTCTAATATACCGTATTCCTTAAGAAACTCACTTCTTGCTGGTGATGTTATTTTAACAGATCCTTGGTACTACTGGTGAAGTTGGGTACATGCTGTCTCTGACAAAACAGCACTATTTTTAAGCATGTTCTTGGAATGTGTGCTTGCTACTTTTATCCTTGTTTATTCCATCTATGTGTCCTTCCTTAGTTCAAGTCCTGATGGTCTACTGGATATGACAAATGATGCTTGCCAACTCTAGGGAGCTTTGACAGAGGTTGCTGTCTTGATAAAACCAGTTCTGATGGTCCTAAGCCCAGATGGAATTTACTGAGCGTTTTTAAACTCCTTTGAAAATTCCAGCTGTCATGTGAACTTGCTGTCAGGGGCTAACCGTGTCAGTCGTTTTTTGGTATGGGTGGCCGTATGACAATGCAGTATCATAGTAACTGAGCAGTCCTTACACCTGGTGGCTACAGGGCCGTAGGCCATGGTTCCCCATTCCTGCGTTGGCCATGTGCCACTGCCTCTTGCTTTCCGTTGAGACTGGGCCTTGCTTGTCTTAACAGTGGATTTAAAACTGATTTCGGGCATGCAGCTGTTGAGGAGAGTTTAGTTCTGTTTATACTGGTTCTGCTGCCAGATGGACCTGTTAAAAGCACCTAGTTTGCTAGCAGGATTTTAAGCACAGAGAAGAATATTTCATTTCTAATGTATGCCACTCATGTGAGTGTTTCAAGGGCTATAAAGAGATGTATGTTTATCTATTGGCTGTTGCAAATGAAAGAGATGTATGTTTATATCTGTCTGTTGCAAATGAAAGATTTCTGGCATGGGAGCACACTAAAAAAAAAAGTCTAGAAGGGTCAAGCTTATGACTACAGTACACTGCATGCTAGGGGATGTAAGTATGATTTTATTTTGTGCACATGGGGCAGTGCTAACTCTAGCACCATCAGCTCTGGTAATATAAAGCAATGTAGTTCTGCACCACTACGTTCGATGCAGCAAAAAAAATTTAAATGGCTGGAGAGTTACTCCATAGGAGTAGCATAAGCTAGGCCCAAGGCACATTTCCATCATGTCATGGCATTGAAACATTACAAAGGTGTTTTACATCATCCTTACTTCCCCTTCTTTTGAATCAAAGCTGTTTCCTGGTGTATTTGAAGGAGTCTTGGTGATTAGTCTGTTGGCGTTCAGTGTGCTGGACCTGTCTTGGATCTTTTCTTGGAGACTGGCGGAGTTGAGGCTTGCTGTTTGTGCATCTCCTCCTGGAGCTACTGCTGGTCAGTGCCAGGCCTCATGTTTGTTTCTCGTTACAACTAATTTGCTTGGTCATCATTCACATATTTCAAAAATATGTAAACACATATTTAATTATTTTATTTGAATACAAACAAGAGGTGCCAATAGAATTTATGAAGTTCAGTTGTAGGTTTATTATCCTTAAGCTAGCAGTTGTGGCATTTCCTTTATGAATTGTGCAATTTGGTTGAGCAGTTGCTAGTTTTGCTGGAAGCCATCACTATTCATCTTGTCCTCTCTTGTTTGCCAGGTTCCTCCTCCTCTACTTGAGGACAAAGGGAATCGTAAATGCTTATTAACTAAAGGTTTATGGTTGGTCCCAAGGCCGAAAACCAAAACTGATAAAATCATGAAGAGCCCTTTTTTTTTTTTTTCCTTTTCCCCAAATGAGCTTCTTAAATGGGAGCAATTGATAAGTATGTAAAGCTAAAAATCACACAGAGGAAATGATCTCATGCTTGCATGGCCTCATAGATTCTATCTGAAACATGTTGGCTTTCTCTGAAGTAGGCTGTAAACTTCTTGGGGCAGGACATGCCTTCTTCCAGATCTTGTAAAATGCTAGACTGCTGATGCTTCCCTGTAAGGAACCATTTCTTCATACCTGAACTGTAGAGAAAGTGGTGTGTTCCAGTTGTGTTGATGGAGAAGACTGCCAACATTTAAAGGTCTCAAATATTAATGACAAATGGGAGCCAGAGCAATTCTGTGGGAAATCAGTGCAGGCAAGAAAATTATGTGGACGTTTTTGGTGTGTAGTTGCAGGGCAGGGGCAATCCTACCTAGCACTTCTGGTGCCATGTAGCAGTTCTTAGTCCAGCTTGAATGGTAGTAGTTGCTTCTTAATATTGGTAATGACCCTGCCATGCTACTTTCTTGATTTTTATTTTTATTTTTCCCTTGCTCAAGCAGAAAAATTCCACTTCTTTCAAGTTAGCCAACTCCTGTAATGGGATGCATGTCAGCTACTGGAACAAAAGCATTTATGCAGCTTGCATAAGTGATTCAAATGATGAGTGAGCTCATAAAGGGAAGAACATTGAATTTCAGGCTGAATCAGTGGTTAATTGGCTGCTTGTCCCTTCTCAGCTCCCCTCCTTTTGCCTGAGTGTTGGAGGAGGATGAAGTCATTCTGCTGATTCTTGACCACAGCACACTGCCGACCTTCAGTTTTGCACTAGGGCTTGCATCAGCTGTGCCTTAAACACCATGTTACTCTGACATAAACCCTGCTTTAGCTTTTTTGTAAATATCCACCAGCCTTGTGTGGTTAATTGTTGATTCTAGTGGACTGTAAGACTGACCAGCCCTGAAAAACCAAGGTGACCGTTTACACTTGAAAGAAAGCCTTTGATCCGCACTGAGAGCAAAGCTCACATTCATCCTCTGGATCCACAGCAAGACACCTTTGCTAGCCTGTGATTTGGCTCTGGAAACAAAATCTCCTGCTTGCCTAAAAGCCTATGTAGTCAGCATTTTATAAGCAGAAGCGGAAGGAGCTGAGGATGTTGTTGCAACTTTCTCATTTGCTCTACAACTTTAGGTTTTGTTTGCTGGTTTCTGTTTTTACAAAGCATGATAGTTAAGTGTTCAGTCTTCTAGTAGTAAGGGTGGGTTACTTGTTTGCTGCAGCTGTTCAGGTCCACTTTTGGAAGCGCCTGGCTGGCATCACCTGCCCTGTTTCCAGAGTGTGGACCATCATGTGGTGTGCAAAGGGATTTTTGTGGTGTGCGAAAGGATTTTTGTGGTGGGCTGCCTCTTGGAGCACCAAGAGCCTGGTATGCCTGTGCTTCAGGTGGGAAGGATGACACGGTGATGGAGAACTGGATAGAGATCTGCCTTATCACCTTGTCGTTGTTTTGTTTGTTTGTTTAAGCCAAAAATGAAAAACCCAAGCAATAAAACCTTACAATCCCAGCCCCAAAGAAGCCGCTCAACAAAAACCTTCGTTGTATTTTATGTTTTAAGGTCCACTTGTCTCAGGTCTGTGCGCCTGCTAGCTTGGGGCTGTGGATGTGAGGCAAAACGCCGGCGCTAGTTGTGGCTGAAAGATGCAGGGAACGTGCTTGGTGCAAAGGTAAGGTTAGTTTCTTCAAGCGAGGCTGATGTTGCTTCTTGGTGTGTAAGCTTTGCATGTCAGCTGAAGGCAGGGCTCAGCGTGGGGACCCCTGACGGACCACGCGTTGCCATGCCGACGGGCTGCCGAGCCCCGCGCGGGGCATGCCGGGAGCGGGGCGATGCGGCGGGGGGAGCCGCTGCGAAGGTGCCAAGCCGGGCGGAGATCCCTCCTCGTCGGGGCCTGTGTGCTCGCTTTCGTGCTGCGGCAGCGCCGGTGGCACCTGGCCTCTAACCGACGTTGGCACGGGGCAGTGGCGGCGGGCCGCTGCGGAGCGGCCGTCTGTTTCTCGCTGCGGGTTGAAAGGGAGCGGCAGGGTCCGGCCCAGCTCTGGCACAGCCTCGCTGTTTGTATGCGGCCCCGGAGAGCTGGAGTGCTGAGTGGCAAAGCGAGTACATGTGGCACGTGGAAGCCGGGGCTCCTTGCTGCTGGGCTGGAGGGCAAAGAAGCAAATGTGTTCTTAAGCACATTGCAGAATTTCAAAGCGTGTTTAAAACACTATGAAGCAGATCACCAGTCTGCCTGTATTATTTATCACTAGTGGGTTTTTTTTTTGTTGTTTTTGTTTTTTACTCTTGTTCCTTTGCAAAACAGAGATCTAAGCTTTCCAGACTCTACAATAGGACTGCAGGTGAAAGCTTGGTCAGCAGCTGCAGAGCAGCCCACCATTTTCCACCTAGAGTGTAAGTGGGCAGTGCTGCTGGAACTTGGTGCTGGACATCTCCCTGGGCCAGGATAAGCTGAGCAGGGCCTTACTCACAGTTCTCCTGAAGCTGCAAGATGCTTTCATGCTGTAAAACCATTTCATGGTTGCATCACAACACCAGTTGTAAATTACAAAACAGGCTGCTTTAGGTTTGCTAGATTTTAATCATAAATCTGGGACAGTCCCAGATGGATAAATTAAGCACGGCTAGCAGACATGATATGTTGGGCCTCCTGCATGTGTGAGATGAATCTGTATGCAGTTAGTTTGCAGACGTTGGGCTGCCTGAGTTGCCAAGTCTCTGGAAAAGTGGGCAATTACTACAAAAATATGGGAAAAGAGGTTTAATGTACGAGCATGCATGGAATGTATGATCTCTGTGAATAATCATAGAATTATTTGAGTTTAAGGAATCTTTGAAGGCCATCTGGTCCAGCTGCCCTGCACTGAACAGGGACACCTACAGCTTCGTCAGGTCCTCAGAACCCCTCCATCCTGACCTGGGCTGTCTCCAGGAATGGAGCATCCACCACCTCTTTGGGCAACCTGTGCCAGTGCCTCACCACCACTCTCAGGTCTCCCCGGAGCCTTCTCTTCTCCAGGCTGCACAGCCCCAGCTCTCTTAGCCTGTCCTTATAGGGAGGTGTTCCATCCCTTGGGTGATTTTTGCGGCCCTCCTCTGGATGCACTCCAACAGGTCTATGTCTCTCCTGCACTGAGAACTCCTCATCTGGATGTGGTGCTCCAGGTGAGGTCTCACAGCACAGAGCATAGGGGCAGGATCATCTCCTTGACCACAAAACTTTCAAAGTCGGTATTTACAAGAGAGTAAGCCCTCTCTGTTGGGGAAAAAATGAATCACCAGGAGCGTAAAGAAGTTTTTGGTACGAGTATTTCATTTTAACAGTAATTCTTGCAAGAATGATTCCTATGACTTTAAGCATATTCTCTGGGGAAGCTTCTTCTAAGCAATCACTGCTTCTTGCATTTTAAACAAGTACTTAAAGCACCGTAACTTAAAATGTGTACTGTTTTCAATCTTTTTTCAGAAGATAGATCCCAGTTTGGATTATCTTCCCAGATTCTTACCTTAGCAATGAGATGTTTTGGTTCAAGATGCGTCCAGACTTCTTGTTCCTTTTCTGTTGTGTTTTTTCTTTTTGTGTGTGTGTTCTTTTTTTACTTTAGCGCCCGCTTTGAACACCTGTGAGGAAAGTAGCTAGCAAAAAGTGGGAGGAGGGGGGTCTGTCTGCACTTGCAAAATCAAAATAATGAGTCAAAAGATACGAAAGTTGTTTCAGGATTCATCTGCTGTGTAATAACTCAAGAGACAGCCTCCAGTTCACTCAGTTCCTTCAAAGCTGTCAATGAAAGCAGTATCTTATTTTACAGTACCAGCTAAGAAAGGGAACTTGTCAGACAAAGACAATTTACAGCCTGTTTATTTTCAGCATTCTCCTAATTCCCTTTATTTGAAGTAAAACCCATCTTCCTGACAGACCAGCCTCTTATTTCCCTTAATCCTGCAGCAAAGTGATAATCTGTTATTTGTGACCTCATAGGCTGTTGCTATGGAGAACGTTGTGATATCACAGTGCCTATACTGTGACTTCACTGCTGTAGGAAGGAGCCATCCAGCTCTCTGTGCGTGTGTGTTGTTGGTGTTCTGCTAGTGCTTCCCAAGGAGTGCTGTGTGGCAAACACACATGTATCATACCTGTCTGCATAGGTGATGAATGATAGTCAGAGGCTGTTTGTCAGGGGCAAATTTGTGGTGATTATTTTTGGCAAAGTTGTTCCTACCCTTGAAAAGTCTTATGTTATCAGCACGAAGATGTCACTGGGAAGTTAGACAAAGCTTTCTCACCCTAGATCTCTAAAGACACCAGGAGGAATTCCACTGAATAGTGGAATTATTTTGTCTAATTCCTTGTTACTATCCCTCTTCTTCATCTGAAGAATATGACTTTGTAAAACCAAAGCATATCTTGTAAACAGCTGTGACACTAAAAATTCCATTGAGAGAAGTTTCTCAGGTACAAGATGAAATACATATCAGTAAAACATTTATGCCATTAAGTAGACACTTAGGGTCTTAACTATTCAAATATGAAGGAGATGATAACTCAGACGTTAGGCCTGAGACTTTCAGATATTACTAAGTAACTTGCATGCATGGATTCTGTTCACATTCAAGTCTGAGTTTTATTGCCAGATTGCAGGAACGAGTGTCTAAAATTAGGCTCCTCCATGACTGTCCTTATTTTCAGAAGTACCGAGAGTACAGCAGCACTCAGTGTAGATAAAGGGAAGTACAAACCTACATCGGTTTTGAAACACAAGCTGTGACTATTAGAAACAACATATGGCAATGGGAACCAAACTTGGCTCTTTTAATATCTCTGCCTTTGACCATAACAGGAAGCTTTTGGAGAAATAGAATTTGTAACTTTACATCTCAGTGGTTTTCTGTCTTCAATAGTGAAGTTACCAGAACCCAGGAAAAAAATATTATTAAAAGAAAAGAATAATTCCTTTATTTTAAATGTTTAATTTTTGGATACATTGGGAGAGGTGTTACTGAACAACAGGAAGACACATTTCCATCTCTATTAAAATTTGTATTCTGTTTTGACTGTTAATTACAATTGATTTCATTTTTCTGTTTTCACTTTTTTTTAAATGTGTGATATGAAAGTTCCTGCAGAGGAATTTAGCAGGATTACATTTGTACAGCTGCAGTCATTGGTGTAATATTTGGAAGGTATTTAAACTAAATCAGGTTTAAAAATCACTCATTCCAGAGTAAGTGTGGATTTCCATAGGTATAATTACGTGGTGGTAGTTCTGGCTGTGAAATATTCTCTCAAACAAAAGCTTTGCAGTCCGTTTCCATCTTATCCCTGTACCCAGAGATTCCCCAAATTGGGATCAGGGAGTGTACCAAACCAGATGCTGCATAATAAAGCTGCAGTGCAACATCTCAATTAAACGTAGTACCACAGTTAAAATCCAATACCACAAGTTAAGCAAAATCCTCCTGCAAAGGCTTGGCAGACCACACATGACACACAAGACACACACTGGGAAGCCACGCATTTTCAAGTCCTGGTGGATTACACCTCCTTTCTAGAAACTACTTGTGCGTGTGTGTTTTGAAGAGGTTCTCGTAAAGCAGCAGTAAAGTTCTAAAGACAGTATTGGTGATGACATGTTTAACAGCTTTCATATGTTTTGGTTCAGACTGCCCAAACTGCTTGCTCCCTCAGCGGAGTGGTACTGCATATGTACCTTATTAGCATGCACACTAATGTACTCTGTGTTTTCTCTATTGTCCCCTTAAACTCCCATCCTTCTGCTGGCTTTGCTCCTGCATCATAAAAGCTTAGAAGCAACCCATTGAAGAACGAACCCAGTGCTTCTTTTTAGGAACTTTACAAGCTCCAAAGAGTGACAGCCCATCTGCAGTCACTGGAAGATGCAGGTTCTGTCCGTCAGAGCACGAGCTTTGGAGGATGCTCCCTTTGCTGCAGCACTGGCAATTGGGTTTCAGCTCTGGGCTGACAGCAAGATGTGTTCGTTCTCTCAGGCTTTTAATTGGGGCTGGGAATTGAGGCTTTCATTGAGTCCTTTGTAGCACAAGGTGAAGGTCAGCCTAGAAAACAAAACAAAGGCAAGCGCCTGGTGGATGCAGAGCACATGCAGATTGGCTTGTGGAAAACAACTGTCCCTTTGTTCACTTCTCTCTTCACCAAAACAGACAGCCGTTCCCACTTTGCTTATTCCAGCAATCCTGTAGACCCTTGGATTTTCCCAGCCTTCGTACAGCTGGAAAGTTTATTTCTCACCATTTGGTTGTTATTCCTGCTTCCGTTCAGCCCCGTTAAGCATTTGGATTCTTTTAGCAAGTCTTCTTTCATCATTAGCATCACATCTGCTGCATCGCCTGCTTTAGGAATCAAACAGTATTCATCTTTTTCCTTGCATTTCCTTTTAACCTTTCTTGTGTTTTTCTTTGTATCTGTTGTTTTTTGTTTTGCCCTGCAATCTGACACTGACCATACTTCAATCTTCACAGCCCAGGCTTTTCTTTAAGCAGCCTGTACATTAGCTCTAAGGCTAAAATTTCTTGGTACCAAACAGAAGAAACAGCACAGATTTCAAAACTTATTTCTAAGGCTCTGTTCAGCCCTAGTGAGGGCTGGTTAGTGCAGCATGTTCTCCTACCATGCCATGAAATGTATTTATCCAGAGCTTGGATTTATACATCCCCTATGTTTTGATCTAAGAATTTCATGTGGACATTTGTTCAAGAAGTTACTCCTCTTTCTTTTGATAGCCTTTTGGTTTAGTTCAGTGTCATTTGAGACCATGAGCAGCTCCTGAGGTCACCTCTTCAGGAGCCCAGTCTTATATCCTACTTTAGTTTCCTCTGTACTGGATAAGAGGGCAAACACACAACTATTTTTATGTGCTTTCGTCTTTCAGAAAACTGGGTCATAGCAACACTCGAGGAGCACAAGGATGCCCTGTCCCTGCAGACTTTCAAGGCCAGGCTGGGCCAGGCTCTGAGCAACTTGATCTAGCTGTGGATGTCCCTGTCCATTGCAGGGGAAGTGGACTAGATGGCCTTTAGAGATCTCTTCCAACTCTTAAGGATTCTGTGATTGTTGAGCCCTGTGTAGAGTACAGGGGAGAAAAAAGAGGAACATCCAGTTCTCATCCCAGGAAATGGTTAACTGTACTATGCGCAGTGTTTAGTTTGTGATTGTTGCATTAGAAATCTGAAGGGTGGGTTGTCTGGTCACAGTTGCTCAGATTCATTAAGATGGCTAACGAGGGCCTCAGAAGGGCCTGGCAGCAGTGGAGTGAGACAGATGAACCATTTGGCAAAGCAGTGACGTCAGCAGTATTGTGGAAGGCAATGCAGCGAGCATGGGAGGATGTCATGCTGTAATACCCTTGGTTATGCCACTTCAGGAGCATGGTCTGCATGTTGCTGGTGTCAAATTGGTGGAACTGTTGGATGAGTGATGATTATTTGTGTGAATTAGGAAATATGTATGAAGTCGCACAAGAGGTAGTTGTCTGTGAAGTTGATAACTCTGTCTGTGTTTGAAATAGCCTGTTCAGTTTATGTCTCACAGACAGGGAAATTTTCAGACTCTAGAAAAATAGCACGCAGGAAGGTTTTACTCTTGTAATAGTAGTAAAACACCCATTGAAGGTTTTGGTTTACTGCAGTATAATGAGTACTGAGTAAAATTAAGCAAAGTCCATGTGAGATGGATGGGAGGAAATGCATTTAATCTAGTGAGCTGTTCAACTGGGAGAACCTCTGCTTCCAGATATGTCATTTATTTGGGGAGGTAGGTTTTGGTTTCTGCATTTGCTGGTAGTTACACTAGTTGGAAATGACCCAGTGAACTCTAAACTGCTAAGTCTTTGGAGTGTCTAACCTTTTCTTTTTAAAACCACTTTGGCACTATTATAATTGATTCCATCCTTGGCCTTTTCATCAGTTCTCTCTTAGCCAGGAAAAACTGAGCTGTTAAAGACTGCTGCAGTACCATGGGACTTGGTTCAATGTTGCAGACTCTAACCTGAAGTTATCTGCCAGTCATCACTATTTGTTTGCAAAGCTGTAACCACCTCTGTGTTATCTTTGGGATGAAAATCCTGCCACAGTTACAGCAATCAATAAAATAAGAGGAGTCGGCATGTGTTGCTAATCATCCTTTCACCTTCCAAGAATTTGAGCTGCCGACTTGCTGCGTGTGTGCTGCAGCATTCCCAGTCACACTGACACTGTGCTGGCTACGCTGAAGTCGATAGGGAGGAGCGAGGGGCTAAGGCAGCTGATCGTTGTGCTCCAACAGCCATGTTCTGCTCTTGTAGGGGTGTTGGCAAAAGGATCTCTTATGAGATTCCTGCCCTAAAAGAAAACATCGACGTTTATCATTGTTGGTTTTCTCTTCTTTTGTTTCTCACCTGCTTGTGCTGTCTTGTGAAACCCCGGGTCCTTTTCAATGCTTTTGTCTTTCCTTGCATTTAAACTGCCTACTGCCAGAAAATAGGCAGGCCTTATCTATCTGTCTATCTGCCTGTCCATCTATCCATCTATTTATTTATTTTTAGGTTAGTAACGCTGTAAGTTTAGTATTAATTCACAGAATTTATAGTAACAGGTTTCTGTGCAAGAAAATAAATCAAGGTTTTGCTGTTCTTTAGTCTCCTCCATCCCATTGTACAGTCCCGGCTGTAAAATCTAACGTAGAGAATTCTTCCCGTGATTTAAAATTGTTATTTACTTGCCTGGGTGGGTGATTTTCTAAAAACACAATTGTTTCAGCCACCAACTATCTTGGGGTGAAGTTTTGTGGGTTGTTCTGTTTCTTCTGTAAAGGCTGAAGGGCTCATGCAGATGCTGTTTACTGGATAGTAACAAGTGTTACCTAGCAAGTGATTTAGCAAGTGTTGCACTGGGTCCTGGTTTTAACCTGTTTAAGCAAGGTGTAAAGTGTCACTTGTTTTTAGTTTTAGTTTGTGTGGCTCTATAGCAATGGAGATGCTGAAATTAGAAGACTTGGATAGGCAGGGCTTCATACCCAGTGAGTGAGTGATGAAGTGTCAGTGGGCCAAGTTGCAGTCCTGGGAGCCAAAGCCTGCAGTGCTTGCCTCCACCTCATCTGCTTGAAACCTGCATAAAAAGATACCTGCAAGAGGTCATTTGTGGGGCCTGTGACAGCTGACTGCCAGTGTAGTACAGCTGTGGAAAAAACAGCCTTCATTTTTGGTTCACGTAAAGCAGGGTATCCACCAAAAGCCTGGAAATGTAAATTTCCTTGTATGTGATGCAGGTGAGAAATTGGCAGGAGCATTAGAATATGGTACAGGATTCTGGTTGTGGGTTTTTTAAGAACTGTAAGTCAGAAAGATTAACAAAACAGGAGGGACACAGACATGAGCACCCTAAAAGAGTATGCTTCTTACAGCCAGGAAAATGAGGTCTGAAGGACCTTGCATCTTTCTGATGTCCTTTGGTCTGGTTTCTTCTGAAGCCATGCCATCACTGGGCCATTTTCCCCGGGGTGCTCAGTGAGGCCACTTCTGGTGGAAGTGGTGGTCGTGGCAGATGGCCTGTGATGGGTAGCCATCTCTTCTTCATCTCCAGGCTTCAGCAGCTGAGTGTTGATGTGCAATGGTTGGCCTTCCACCTTCAGCATCCCCTGAAGCTACTCCTGTTCTTTTGTGCAGTAAGTGCATGCTGTAATTCACTTTTAAGCACACACAAATGTTTCTTCTTGGAATGAGTTTCGTTGCAGTGCAGTGGGTGTGGGCTCAGCAGACAAGCAAGCTGAGTTTCCACGGGGTGATCCTGGGGGATCCGAACATTGGGAGCACCAAGTTGGATTCACTGGAAGCTTTGTGGCTGATCCTGGAGCCTTGGGGAAAGCAAAGCTCCTATGAAGTTGAAGGAAGATTTCCTGGAATGAACACAGGAACCGATGACTGTGTGTTGTAGCAGACTCTCAGCTTTTAATGTTGAGATCCTGGCTGCTGTGTGAGTGCAGATGTAGCAGAGCACCCTGCATGCCTTACACTTGTAGATCAACTTGGTTGTACTATGGCTTTGCTGCATAACAGTTGGCACAGAGCTGTGAACAAGAGTGATCTGTTAGTGGAGCAAGCCAGCTCTGTATTGTCCTCTTGAAACAGAGCTATTTCAGGCTGGGCCAGACTCTTTCACTGCTGGGGTCATCACAAGGCTGGGCTGGCAGCAGAGTGCTCACTTTGGGAGGAAGTCACTGTGACCCAGCATAGGTGGGTCCTCAAGTTCTGTGCTTCAGGAGTGTGAGGGTTATGTGCCTGCTACACTTCAGAGTGCTTGGAATACAGGAGCCTTTAAAGAAAGGTCCCGTGGCAGTGCTGCTTGTTTCGTTTGCTCCTGTTTCTGCCTGCCTGGTCTCCTCATTTTGACAGATCACAACTAGAAATAGGTCTCTTACAGTAAAGACAATTTGAAATGTTTTTTTTTTCTATCAAAATTCCCAAATAACTCAAAATGTTCCTTCCAAGCTGCATCTGTCCCTCATCGCGTGCTGTTCCTTCCTCTTCTGTGTTTTTTTTCGATGCTCCAGCTTAGCATATCCTCAGCAAGCAATGGAAAATCTAGCACTGGGAGTGAGATGGTGACACAGTGACCTCGTTCTGAGCATTACTTTCTTTGTCAGGAGCAGCAGAAGCTGAGGCAGCTCCACTGGCTCTCAGCACTTGGAGCAGTTTGACGTTTTCTGCCTGGCGGGGTTTCAGGGCTCACTTTGTTGTAAGCCCAAACGGTGAATGGAATGATGAAAAACGAGCTTGCAAGAACTTGCCCACTGCTTTTAATTTTTTGATAAACAGTTGCAGCAGCACAACTTTGATCCAGTGTAGAGCAATGCTGTCTGTTACGTGCAAGGCTGCAGCATTCTTTGGGACTGACAAAGGAGAGTAAGTCTTTTCTTTGAATCAATAAAGTAAAAATTAGTGTCGTGTTCAAATAGTGAATAATTCAGGAAAATACAGCTCTGTGTAAGCATGTGTATATGTGTCTGCGTATACGTATGTCTGAGCATTTGTGGTTTTGTGTACTGTGGGGGTGTGTGTGTGTTAAATCAGGAAGAGATGTTGGGAGTACGTTTTTTATCTCGACCGGAGGGTTAGAGCTTTAACTTGTCTTTGCTAATGCATGTAAATAGCTTTCTTGTCCACTTAACGAGGAGGCTGGCTTGTTATCCTGTACAATGCAGCTGGGCACAGTTCCAGAAGCAGAGGCACTTGGTTTCAAAGACAAAGAAGCCAGTGCAAACGTAGGGAGAAACCTGGAACATTGCGTGGTGGATTTTTTCAGAGCGATGACTCATTTCAGTTCACAAAGGATTCTGGGCAGGGTAGTGAGAAGTCAGGTTGGCTGATCCATTCCTATGACTTCACTTTGCAGAGAGCCAGGCAAAAGAGGAGTGACACTGCAGAATCCTGAGGCACTGCAGTGGAGAGGTGCTTTGCTAAGACTGTGAGTGCCTTCGAAACAGGGGGTGGTGTCAGAACGGGATTCCAGCTGTGCTGTGGAAATGGGGCAAAAAGGAGAGAGTTGTTTTCAAAACACCCGTGTGGGAGTTGTATTTGTAGGGCCCTTTAGATTCTCTGCTTCCTCCTCCCCTTCATTTCTTAACCATTTATTTCTTGTGCTTATGTGAGAAATAAGTCTGAAATGGCATTCCCTTCGGTGGAGCTGCACAGATACTGCATTCTCTTTTATTTTCTGGAAGCCTCTACATCCTTCTTAAAGAGGTGGGTGTTCAGCATATTGCTGCCTAAAAGCATGCTTTATTTTTCTTCTTTCAGGTCCTGTGGCACTGATATCTGCTGCTGCCATCTTCCACAGTGATATAAAGCCCCAATATGCACAGTGTTCTTACATCACAGATACTCTGGATACTGTACTGGAGCATGGAACCAGATCATAGGGGTTCAGGTAAGTCCCCCTTTTTTAACATATTGTGTGCCAGGAATATAGACATGGACATTTACTAAGAGATGCATTTGGAAATTACAGTTTGTGTAAACACATTCTAAAGCACACAATATATTAAAAAACAAAACAAAACAAAACAGCAGTCTACCCTCTTTCATCCCAGGATAAGCAGTACCTCAAAAAATCTCAACTGAATCCTCTCTGGGAAAGTTCCGTGCTCCAGCAGAAACTTTCTATGATTATAGTCATAACACGTGCTGGGATGTATATCACTTTGGATCAGGAGGCAGCTGACCACTGGACATGAACCAAGAAAAGGAAATTTACATTTCAGGAAATACTCAGGAGAAATGTACGTAAGACAAATCTGGAGACTGTGGATATTTTAGCACCTCTTTCCAAACGCGGTGTGGCACTTGATGAACCTGGAGATCATGCTTTTAGCTGGGTCTGACCAAGTGAGAAGATAAATTTACGTAATTGAAGTGCAGTTCATAACTGGTAGAGAACTAGAACTTTGTTCAGAGGCAAGTATTTATCATGTGGTTACTCACTGTTAGGGTTGCTGTGTTTTCTTCAGACTGGTTAAAGTTGTTCTGGTCACATTGCCAGGTTGCATTTTTGAAGTGTATCTGTATCTGCAAGAGAAAGTATATTTTGATGTGTGTGAGTTTCGGAGGTGCGGAATGAGCTTCCTTCCTCTTTAGAGAATGTCTGCTACTGCACTTGACGTGCCTTTGTTTAACCTGCTCTTAAATGTGAATAAATGGCAGAATCTTTAACTTTTCTTATTGAAAATCAGCCCTCTGATATGCATAACCATCTACTAAGCACAGTTTGCTGCACTATCCCAAAAATACTCCAAAATGTGGTTTAAAATGAAGACAGCTATGGCTGAGAACAGTGAAAATGTAATTTCTGATTTTCTGTATTTCCGATTTGGTTAGTAAAATGTGTTCTTTCTTACTATATGCTAATGCAGATCCAAGGCATTTCAGTGTAATCTGGGTAATATAGAAATCTGCATGTCCTTCTGCTCCCTCATGTTGCTTAATGAGATGAAAGCATGATCTGGCTTAAAATGGCAATTGTATATCATCATTGTGAGTTCACATATGAAAAGTTTAGTTTGCCACATCTAAGCAGGTGTTCTGTGATTAGAGTGATCAGTTATGTTGAGGTTTGGGTGAAAAGAGAGTAATGTGCAACCCAGGCCAGGTATGTTAACTGTGGGGCATCTGTTGCTTCTGCAAGTCAACTTGAAAATGTGCTTTTCCTAAAAGAGACTTTTCACTTTCAGTATTCTGGGGGGGGAAAAAAAGTGAAAATATAGTAGTTGAATAATAATAGTAATAATAGTAATAATAGTGAAAATATAATAGTTGAAGAGCCTTCTTTCTGTCCTTTACTGGTAGTATTGTTTTTGTTACTTCTCTTGTGTTTGAAGAGCAGCTCTCTAGTTCTTCCTGGATCGAAACTGTGGTTGATTGTTGACCAAAACATGTTGTTACCAAGAAAATGTGTGTAGGGAATTTCTGTTGAAACTGCATCTATGGCCATAGAGTGCCATGAAGCACTCTAGTTGTTTGATTCTTTCTGATCAATTCCGTAACCCTGTAAGCAGTGGAAAAGTGACCTGATGTGTGTTTTCTGACTAGGTTCTCTCATGTCTGGTGGGACGTGGCTCTCCCCCACCAAGCAGTTGGAGCATGTGTAGTAAGTGCTCACTGTTGTAGAGTCTCTATTGTCTACTGAGTCCCAACCTTTCTGGCAGACTGTGTTTGTGCAAGCTTCATTTCCCATGGAAACCAGGCCAGAAATTGTGTTTACAGCTTATTTTGGCCATAGGAGGTAAAAGGCTTGCAGAGGTGTTGAGAGCCAGGATGGCCAATTTGGCTTCTGTATATCACAGCATGCATACTGTAATCAGAGGGTTTCTTCAACATTTCAAGGAAGGAGTATATAGAGAGTCTAATAAATTGTGACTTTGCATTGTAATTTTGTGAATTTTCCTTTTGAATGGCTGTACTGAATCGGTTCCATTCATAAGTCAGGAGATGATTTTTCAAACAGTCCTCATGCAAACTTCATGAGACAGAGTTTGACTTCTAAGTGACTTCTTTCCAGCAGCAGAATTGCTAATTAAAATTCTGTCATCTGTATGTAGCTGGTAGTTTAATTACTGATAGATGGTGAGAAATACAGTGTAGCTCATTTTCTGCCAGGATGGTGGTACCCCAACTTTGAGTGAACAGAGACAGTAGGTAAATGGCACGGGAAGGGCTCTGGTTCACGTGGTTTAGGAAGAGGTGAATTTTCTTTGCCAGCTCAGTTGCAGACTATCACTTTCTCATCTGTATGTTGAAGATAGCTATGGTTGCTCTGTTTTTGTGAATGTTTTGAAGAAATGTGCTATGTAGGAGCAAAGCATTTATTTTATTTGTTAATTAATCTCTTGTTCTAAGTAACAGAAATTATTGTTTTCCCATGGGGTGGCATTATAAATCCCCCTACAGCATAAATGAGGACAGCCCCCATTTATTGTTTGTTATATGCTTAGACACTTCTTAAAATGAAGTATCACTTAAATAGTGTAGAAAAACTTTTAAAATTTATTTAAAGAGATCGTTGGAAAGACACTGCAGTAACAGAGGTGAAACTATATGCATATACATATAAATATATAGATAGTGTTTAAACAGAGCTTGCAGTCAGCTGGTGAAAACTGCTTTCTGAGCTTCAGTTTTCATTTAATTGGGAACATAAACATATGAAAGTCAAGGATAGTAATTTGGTTTCAAAAGAAAGCTGCTTGAGACGAGCATCAGCCAGAGCTAACAGGAGCCATATGCTGGGTGGTTTGTGTAAGCGATGTGGTCTTCCAAAAGAAAAAGAAAAAAAAAGTAGGAGAAGCAGATTTGATTATTATTATTTTTTTAAAATGGATTTTCCTAAAAAAAGTTGTAGTCAACCTTCTGTTCAAAGGGCTAGGCAGTATTTATACACATAATTGATGTTAGTATATTGAATCATAAACAAAAGGAAATGTTGTGTTGTGCATCAGATAAGTTTGTTCATTTAACTATAACCACAGAGTGCTTGTAATTTCCCAGAGCCGCGGGATATTTAAGATGAAACCTGGCAAATTAGAGCCTCCCTGGATGAGGGACTTTTGACTTTCTATCACTGGGTCTACTGCTGGTGTTACCAATGTGTGTCAGCCTTTCTAAACCCAGAGTCACTAATTAGCTCCAGCGGACCATTACTGACAGAGGGCTGCAGAGTTAATTTGGACGCAACAGAAGCGAAACAAGAGTTGCCTCATCATAAAGAAGGTTGAAAAATATTCCATGGAAGAATGTAAAGCTGTGACTGGTGATAGTCCTTTACAAAACAGAAAGGAAGGCTCTCATGTAAACAAATACTTGTTGACCATTTCCATTCCATTTACGGACATTGAAGTTGTGGTTTTGTGTGCAATTGTCGTCTTATTTCTAGTTAGTGAAATGTTTGTTAGCTGGCAATAGCATGCTCTGCTAAAGGTTGTGTTAGTGCTAAGGACCCGGTGGGTGAGGTATGGGAAATAGAAATAATTCATGTTTTGGTGGAAACTCTCAACTTGTTGAGAGTTGAGGACCCAACTGGCAGTGATCAAATCAAGCAAGACTGAATGTTTTCCGCATGCCAAGCTAGAAAAGTAATTCCATGCTGGAGGCCTGCTTTGAAAAGGGAAATTGTGCGCAGTGCAAGGTGACTAAAAGCCAGGTAAATGTTACTGTTGCGTAACCCGTGTTCAGCTAGGTTTAAGTTAGCAAGCCCAAACAGGGTGATCCCAAAGGTGTGCCCTGCAGGCGTGGTGTTGTCCGTGGAGAGGGCCGGGCTCACAAGGGAACTTGTGGCACCCATCCTCTGCATATGAAGGGCAGAAGCTTCTGAAATCGCCTACCTCAATCTGCATGATTCTTGGTGTAACTCTGATGCTTTTTAGACGTGGAATTAACCATTAAAGAAAACATTCTCCTAGACAAAGTGCAGTGGTGACTTGTGTGTCTTGGTGATAACAGGGATAGACAAATTTCATCTGATATCAGGCATAGTTATCAGTAAACAGTAGTTAATAACTGTGATGTTCTTTACCCATTCTTCAGTAATGAAGAGACAAGCAGGATTTGTTCCTGAGTCATGTGGAATTATACCTCCTCACATTTCCCTGTAAGCTGTCTACAACCTCTCTGACTGATAGTGCTTGCATGCAAAGAGCACTTCTGGCAGGAGCTTCTTGGGCATGTATAGGTGAAAATATCCAGAACAGTTTATGTGTTAAGGTCATCACTCTGTTGTCACTCAAGAGGAGGGTCTTGAGGTGTGCTGTGTTGAAGCTGGAGGAAAACTGCTGTGATGGGATTGTCGCAATGATGTGATCAGGCCTGATTAATCAGCAGCAGTCAGGAGGCAGCATAGTGCCAATGTGTAGTTTAAATCATTATTATGTCTCGGGTAACGTGTATCGCTGTTGTACACAACAGATTGTACAGCTGGTGTATTGAAAAACATTGCTGGTATGTCTCTCTGAAACAGTTACACAATTTGCTACTCTCACCAGTTCACCAGTTCCTTTCTTTAACAAAGTAATGATTGTAATGCAAGGCTAAATGCATTTTGATAATCACTTTCAGGGACTGAAATTCCTGCCTAGTAGAAATAATAGGAATATAGAATTCATAGGGCAAATATCAGATCCTCAAAATTACAGAGAAAAGTTTGAATAATATTTATTTTCCACTGTCAAAGGAAATCTCTTAGTCTGTTTCTCCCCTGTATTTGAGATCATCAGGGAACTGTTATCCTTTCAAGAGGAGGTAAAGAGCAGCATGTAAGATCAGTTCTATATTTATATAAAGTATGTAAAAATGCATGTCTTTAAGTGTAGTTGTGCAATCTTGCTAGTATTATCAAATTATCATTTCTTCAGTAACTTTTGCTTTAAGGATTTTTCAGTGGTCTTTTAAGTATGGGCTAGAGAATTATGTTTAAAGATGACATGAGAAAAAGCTACTTGGGTGAAGTTACAACAAAGCTTATTTTCAGGCCATCCTGGAACCATAAAAACTCCTAAAAATATGTGATCTTTGCAAAGGCATTAGACATGTAGATCTGAGACAGACTTATTGGAAGTATCAATCTTGAGGTGTCTAATGCTTCTGTGCCTTAAAAGAGTGTGTTCCACTTCACCAGCTGAGTGGAAATGGTATTCATTAACACATCAACATATTTTTGTAATCTCCGTCACTAATAGATGTAGTCTGTCAAATGGAAGTGGTAGGCAGTCCATACCATTAGCCAGTGAATGAATGGGTTGTGAAATCTGTGCAACCAGAAAAATGTGTATAACGCTTTTGTGTATGGATTTACCTACTAGAATGTTCAAATGTAAGGTTTTGCAACCTTAAGTGATGATTTGTAGGTATTTTTCTGAGTCTGCCTATTGCACCCTTTGAGAAAGTATGTCTGCACTGTGTACATCTCCCCTGTTCCAAAGATCACCGTGTCCAAGTTTTGAAATAAGCTTGTTGGTTGAAATAAGTTGGATGGTTCTCATTCTGCGGAGTACAAAGACTGCAGAGCTGTATGCATCATTTCCAATTGTGTCTCTTCATCGTTGTTCTGTAGGCAGCATTTTATACAGAATGCTTCATTGCACATCTGTTGTTTTTTTGCAGGTGATGTATCACCAATCAGCATGTCTCCCATCAGTCAGTCACAGTTTATTCCACTTGGAGAAATCCTTTGCCTGGCCATCTCAGCAATGAACTCTGCCCGAAAACAAGTCACACAAGAAGCACTAATGGAGCACCTAACAACCTGCTTCCCAGGTAACTGTGCATGAATAAATCATTGGTCAAAAGAGCTCATGCCTGTAAAAGGGCAGTTAAAGAGTCCCCCCACTCACTGCCTAAAAGATGCTTGTCTGTTTGGCTTCCTTAGAAGATGGAGTTTCAGCATTTAGTAATCTGTTTATCTTAACTTTCCTGGATGGGAATATTGATTAATCATGAGATGATACCCAAAAGTAAAAGGAGGCTTTGGGGTTCCAATGTTAAAATTTTCTGTTCTTTTTTCTTATATGCACAGAGAAGTTCCATTTGATGGAGCCATTCACGTGAGATACACATTTTGCAGGGCCAATTCCTGACTTTATGTAAATATTGAAACAATGTCTTGAGATACTAAACAGCAAATTGTGTTCATTTGTTTCTTTTTTTTAATATTTAAAAAATACAAATAAATAAGGCTATTTGTCGCTTTTATCACAAAGCACCTTCTTTATCATCATAATCAGGAGAGTTTAAGACTTCTTTATTACTTAAAGAGAACAAAAGCATATGTTGGAGCCAGAACAGACTAATTCCACCTCATGGCTTTCAATGTGGTTTTAAGAGCTCTGTTAACTTCATTCAGCTGTTTCAAGTGCCATCATTCACTCTTTGTAGGGCTGACCTCACAGAGGTCTCTGTGTAGAGCATTCTCTTTAAAAAGAGTAGGTTTCCCACATCCTGCCTGTGGGAGAGACTCTTAAATCTGGCAGGGCCTGATATGAGTGCTGGAGTCCAATGGTGATGATGTGTCTGCCTCAGCAGGAGGGTGTTATATTTAAGCTGAGAAGAGGCTGTCGGTCTGGCATGCAGGGACTTTCAGAGTCATCTTGGATGCAGTTCTAGTTTGAATATTTTTTTAAATTTATTTTTAACTTGGCAACTCTCTATGACTAAAAGGTTTGGGGAACTGTCCCTCAGTTTACAGTTCTCTGAACTAGCTAAGAAAATTGTTTATTGTACATCTTTTAATGACACAAAAGCAGTAATTAAAAATTCTTCAGTAATAAAACTACTGATGTATCTGCTTCTTCTAGGCAGCCTAATCGTAACGGTGATCATAACACAGTGAGGTTGTGGATGCCCCCTCCCTGGAAGTGTGTAAGGCCAGACTGAGCAACCTGGTCTAGTGGGAGGTGTCCCTGCGTGTAGGAGAGGGGTTGGAACTAGATGATCTCAAAGGTTCCTTCCAACCCAAACCATTCTATGATCCTATGTGTTTTCATGTCTTGAACTTTTTTGTATCTTAAAAGTTACAAAGCAAGAGTTAACTCAAAGCCTTAGAGGTTGCATTGACTTTTGCTGCAACTGGCACTCACTTCTGAGGTTTAAAATGTTTTAAAATGTAGTTTTGAATCTACAGCTATGTTTGAGGTAAACAATTGTGTCTGACATTTGATAATTGTACTTTGGAAAAGATTACTGCAAGCATATTTTGTAAATACTATCTCTCTGTCCTGATTTGTGGTTTAGCTTGCAGACCATTTATTTTCAGTATGCTTCACAGATGTTGAAAACCGTGGTAAAAGTTGTAAGGGATAGGATGCAAAGAAGGCGAAGTTCATAATTGTAATTCTAGATAAATTTATTTTGATGTTTTTTTCTAGGTCACGTTTTCTATATAGCTATGTGTTTGAAAGGTTGCATAGATTGCAAGTGTTTTTTCCAGTGATTCTATCAGTACATTTAATAAAAACGCAATTGCATGGCGGAAACAATAATTTACTGGTGGCATCCCTTGAGTTTCCTGGGAGCATGGTTATCAGGTGCCATGGTGCGTTGTGCTGTTCTTGCTAGACAGAGCCATGCATCAAAAATAATTCAACAGGCTCTGCTGCCGCAGACTGCTCACAAGAAGCCTCAGGCAACTTAGCACACAGTCTCTTGCTGCCTCTTTTTTCCACTGGCCATGGACATGTGCATATCTCAAGTTGGGGATGAAAAAAAGGAGAGCCTTGTTTTTCCCACTCCATTTCCTAAAACATAAAGGAAATTATAATTAAAAAAAAAAAAAAACACCCACCCTTTGTTGTTCAGTTTTTTCCCCTCTCTAGAGGAATGCCCTTCTCTTCCAGCCATAACGTGTTTAACAGAGAAAGCGTGCATGTTCTCTTAGCGTATGAGCACTATCCACTCATCTCGTGCCTTTATACGATGAATGGAACCCTTTCTCATGTTGAGTGATATTTCCACTTGTCTGCCCAATCTCTCTCATAAACCAGCCATGGCTTTTTGAGTCCTTCTGTTCGCTGTGGCTATTTTCAAATATCTGATGTCCTCCCATATTCTGATAGCTTATTTTTCCTAATTATGTTATGATACGCTGAGAGAGAGGAGAGCATTGCCAGTGTAGATGTAGCTGTCATTGTCAAATAACCTCTCTGTAGCTCACCCTGTAGCAGGACTTGTCTGCCTGTGCTGTTTGTGTTTTAATGAACAGACGCTTCACTGCTCTTCATGGCACATATAAATTTCCTAAGACCCCAGATGCCATTCTCAAACTGCCTAAGAATAATAAACCTCTTTCCTCAGTGCGGATCTTACACGAGCAGTCTAGCCCTCTAGTTTGCTGAGCCATTGTGCAGGCATAAATCTGGGCCATGGCTCTATCTGAAATAAGGTATGCTAATTATTTATAACATCACATAGCAACCACTCCACATCCTTAACTAGTATTTCATGAGCCAATCAGAGTATTTCTTTTATCCCTTGTTAAGCCTTAGCATCAGCTCAGGAGAAAATCATTTTAGCAGACTTAACACCATTTAAATACTACTTCAGATGTATTTTTCATGAATTTATTTTATTGAAAAAGTTTGTAATGATAACGTATGTCTTATTTGTGGCGTTTGTTATTTACCAGGTTTTTTAAAGAACAGGAAAGTTCCTGCTGCACATGCTTCCATTATTCTAACTTGGAATTACTCAATGAGATGTTTGTACAGCCCTACTTTATATTTATTGACCATGGTTTAAATCCTGTGCACTAAATGTAAATCTTTGAAATCCAGTATAAGGAGCTAAGAATGTAACCTCTGCTCCTGTGTTTAGCAGCCAGACCCTCTTATCTGTATTGCTATGGCTGAAGGAAACATTGAGCATTAGACTATGCTGTCTTTAGTAAGGATTTTTCTTTTCTATCCAAATTTGTCTGTGTTGTTACAAAAATCGTTTTAAGGTATTCAATATTTCAGCATGGAAACTGTGTCTGTGACTAGGTCATGTTTTGAAGTAAGAAGTTTTCTGAAAGCTGGCAAATTTCTCTGACGTCCACATTCATATCTGTTAGCTCTTTAAATATGTGAAATGTATATGTAGCACTTAAAATAAGTGTCATACATTAACTGAGTTCACCCTAGGTCAGTGTTCTTTGTGAGCAGCAAACAAGACATAATCTTCTGTCTGGAAGCTCAGAGGATGGCATAGTAGACTCTCTTGAGATGCAAAAAATGTACATGTCTGATGATTCAGTGTCCAGACAGTTTCTGCTTTTGAATTATTTAAACACTACATAATCTTAAATAACACCACTGCTGTCATGCAGTATTTTAAATGATAGAGCTTCTAAACTACTGGTTGGTTGGTTTTTTTGTTTTTTTTTTTTTTCTTCTTGCACCTATTTAATAGGAGCAGGGAGACCTTAAGTAGACTTCTGAATGCAAGGGCAGGTTATATATAGAAATGATGTGGGCAGGTTACTGTGAAGAAAAAGATCTTGAGGAAGCCAGGAAATCTGATTTCTTCTTCTGCTTGCGCCTCTGAGTTGCCATGATCTTTGACATCACTTGCCCTCTATCTCTCATTGTTATTTCCAGCACAGTAGGGCTGCTAAGTCTAAGTTCTTTGATTATTTTAAATGGCCTGTTCTGTGCCTGTTGAAGTCAGGAGAATCTTGGCCAGTGGCTCTAGATGGAGCAGGGCTGGTCCCAGACTGTTCATGTTGTATACTTTCTCCTTAGTGTATTTGTTGATGCATGGCATTGAAATTGCTGTATGAAGAACAGTTGAATGACCCAGTCCTATCTTACAATCTTCATCCACAGCAAGACTTTCCTCTGCTGTTTTTTAACCTCATTAAAGGTTGTAGAACACATAGAGGAACATTTATTTTATTTTTTATTGAACCTGCTGCAATCTAACAGAAATCTCACCAACCATGGGATTAAACAAGGACTCCCCTTGTATTTTTGTTTTGTTTTGACTTCATGAATATGAATTGTCACATGAGATGATCTCTCTTTCCAGTGCTTGTATGGGAAGTTTGGGCTTCTAAATTTGCGTAATTCCATTGCACACCCAGTATCACACTTCAAGTTTGGAAACAAAACGTAACAATACAACTGGAGTCATAGGATGAAATATTTAACTGCTCAGAGGGAAAATAGACATAGTAGGTGGGAAAGGAGAATCATTATGCAGGATAGATGTTACACTTCCTAATATAAATAAACTACTTGATCTTTGCACTCATTTGGCTCTGGTTATGAGCAGTGGGAACACTCAAGTGCACATCTGCCGAGACTACGCCATATGCAGCCATGTTTGGAGTATTCACCTAACGTACTAGGTATAAAGGCATACACAAAATACTAGCAAGGGGGCTAGATTAATTTCATTGCTCCTGTTCACATTGCTGAACAACCTAATTCAAGTTTGAGTCTGTTTCTGCTTTTGTAAGTACCTGAAAGAGACCTGAACAAAATCAAAACAAAAGTAGGTAGTATTAGCAATACTCCAGAGATCTGCATCTGCCATCATCGCAGCTGGGGTAGTGAAATGAAGGGAAGTACCACGTGCAGCAAGCAATAGGAGTGACAGTCTCCAACTCCAGAGAGAAGGCTGACACAATTCACTTACAGCGTCACTGACTGCCCAGGCATGCTAATTTTTCTGCATGTTCTCTGTCCCTACGACTTAGTCAATTAATGTAACTACAGTGCGTCAATTTTTTAGACACTCACCCAACATACTGTAGTTATTATGGTTTTTTGGGTGAAAAAATATGCATTTATTTTTACCATGTATTTGCAGGGCGTTTTTGTCACAGTATAAAAAAAAGCTAGCTTAAAACATGAGATGATGCATATCAATCTCTTGCTGAATGTCTTTCTCCTTTTTCTCCTTTTTCTTTTTTCTTGTTCTTTTTAGTTAAGTGAGATAAGGATGAAAGACCAAGTACTTCCAGTACTTCCAAAGGTAGTAGATATGTGTTCAGGTATTTATTTGTAGGCTCCTGGAGGATGCAGTGGCTTGGTCAGGTTGTATGTAGAGGAAGGAGTAGAGATTGGCTGCTGCACGACAACTGCATCTCAGTAGGAGCAGGACTGGACCCTGCAGTGCATTTTCAGCACAGAATGGAGAGGCATATAAGCTTGAGATTGGAGTCATCTACCACTTGTGCAAAGCATGAGGGGTGGTACTGACCCTAAATTTCCTTCTGCATGCTCTATGTAGATATTAAAGGTATGTCATTATAATGGGCCTGTGCATTTCTTCCTGGAAAATGATGAATATCTTTTGCTTATTAATTCTTTTCACTTTCCGTTACTACTGATATCCCAGGTAGTTTGCATCTGTTTCTTTGGCAGAAACAGGCAAGAAAAAGGCAACATGCCTTTTTTTCATTATATTTTACTTTCCATTGTGCTTGACGTGATAAATGATATATCTGTGTCGCCGTATTTTATATCATGTAATTAAGTGTGAGGGTGCTTGGCAGCAAGCCTTCTTACTTACAGGATGTTAGAGCTGCTGTAAGTTCCAGCACTGGTCACCTTTGGTTTGTTCAGCACTGTAAGACTTCTTATTTTGTTTGCAAAGGCCAGACTCCTTTGGGCTACCAGTGGTTTACTGAGGGCTATCATCCCATCCCAGGAGCATGCCTTTTCCAGAGTTGCCCTCTCACCAAGAAACTGTTTTTGAGCAAGTTCTCCTGCTCTCTGTGATACTGAGGTTTTCATTGTCCTGCCTTTCACTTGCACTGTGTTACTGGGTGCTGATGCTTGGGAGCCCATTTAATTGTACAGTCAGAGTGTGGTAATCATGTGATGAGATGTTGGTCGTACTGCCAGAGCTCTTGCTGTCATTCTCATGTTTGCTCACGTAAGGAACTCAGGGAGCTCGCAGGCTGCAGCCTTTGACATGTGGGCAAAGAGCTGGTGACCATACACTACATGCTATGGAAGGTAACTGCATGACAGGAACAGCTGGTTGAAATTTTTCCAAAGTATTTCTGTGAAAAGCAAGTATTTGGTGAAATGTTACTGAAGGCACAGTTTCATGAAATTTTCATTCTTTCATCTATTCAGAACCTGATATGATAATTTGATACAATTTTTCTTGCACTTCCTAGGTGGGCTAATGGCATGACTTATCAAGGTCCCTTCCAACATAACTTACCTTCGGATTCAATTATTTATTTACTGATTTAATTTTATTGGAAAAACTAAAACCTAGAGTAAATAATCATAACTTTTAAAAAGAGTTTCTTTAGTTCAAAAAATATAAACCAGCTCAGTACCCCAAAATAAGCTTAAACAGTTCCTAGTTCATCAAAATATAGTGGTCGAAGATAACAATTTCAACTGCCATTTTTTAAAGATTATTATTTCTCATTCAACACAAGCAGATTTCTTTTTAAACTACTTTTGTTAAGACTCTTGTTCCCTTAGCTCTACATGGAACTTACTCCTGTGCACAGCATGCTAACTTGGTATTTTATCTAATAAATTATTAAAGACTTGCTGCTGCGCCACTGAACTCAGCAGGAGTACTGGTAGTGGGAAGGACTGGGTTCACAGTGCCACGTTTCCTATGCGGCTGGTGTGGCACTGATGCATGGCTGACATGCTTGACCGTCTCTTGGTATGTGATATATTTACTTAAGTAAGCATCCTTCACATTGCATATGAAAGACAGAAGCAAATTCTTAGGAGCTAGATCTGTAAATTTCAGCATAGTGGAAATGTTTCTTTGGGTAACTTGAACTGTATCATTCAAAACATGTATTTTGGAGCAGCTGTTTTAGTTGAGACATGTTTTAATGGGAGAGCAAACCAGTTCAATCAAGACTGTGATGGGGGGCAATTTTGGGGAATCCTTTTTTTTTTTTTTCCTTTGTGGTATTCTTCTGTAGGAAAACTACTTAGGCATCCAAATGAACAAATAACCACTATTTTATATGAGACTGTACATTGTTATAAGTAGTTCTGGTGACATGGGATATAGGTATTTGATTGGAAGAAGAAGAAAAATGAAATATTCCTTCTAACACCCTTTGCTTTCCAGTGATTTTATCCTGTAGCGTAGGGTCACCTATGCGATGGAAGTGACTAGAAGTTCTCTCTTCCTTCTTTTTTTGCACTCCATTAATGGCCTCCTTTCTCTTAATAATTCATATGTTTGAAGTGTAGGAGATAAGTGAAAAAACAAACAGACAAGAGAATGCCTAACAAAGTACTTTGGAGTTGTTTGTTCAGCATATTCCAGCTTGCATATTAGAAAAACAGGTTTATGTAGGGGAGGGACGGAGCCAGAGTACTATATTGTTTACATACTCCCTGATATGTGTTTGCTGTCGTTTCTAGGGGTTCCAACACCCAGTCCAGAAATCCTTCGACATACGTTGAATATGCTTGTACGGGAGAGGAAAATATACCCAACTCCAGATGGTTATTTCATTGTAACCCCGCAGACTTACTTTATAACACCATCTCTCATAAGAACTAACAGTAAATGGTACCATTTGGATGAGAGGATACCTGACAGGTCTCAATGTACCTCTCCGCAACAAGGGACTATCACTCCCTCCACCTCGGGATGCGTCAGGGATCGAACACTACCCAAAAACCACTGCGACTCCTGCCATTGTTGCAGAGAAGACATGCACAGCATGCATGCATCTACCCTACAGAGGAAGTCAGCCAAGGACTGTAAAGACTCATATTGTCCTCCTTCATTATGCCAGGTCCCGCCCACTGAGAAAAGTAAAAGTACTGTCAATTTTTCTTATAAGGCAGAGACGCTCACTAAGCCTAAGGATGTAGAAAAACAGTCTAAGAAATTTGGACTCAAATTATTCCGATTAAGTTTTAAGAAGGACAAGACAAAACAGTTGGCAAATTTTTCTGCCCAGTTTCCTCCAGAGGAGTGGCCACTGAGAGACGAGGACACCCCTACCACTATACCTAGAGAGGTAGAGATGGAGATTATCAGGCGCATTAACCCAGATTTGACTGTGGAAAATGTCATGAGGCACACTGCACTAATGAAGAAACTTGAAGAAGAAAAAGCTCAACGAAGCAAAGCGGGATCTTCAGCTCACCACAGTGGACGAAGTAAAAAAAGTAGGAATCACAGAAAGTCTCATGGGAAATCGAGGTCCCACAGCAAGACTCGGGTATCCAAAGGAGATCCATCAGATGGCTCTCATTTGGATATACCTGCAGAAAGAGAGTATGAGTTCTATGATCCCTTGACTCGATCCCCACGGGAAGGCTGTTTCATAATAGAACACAAGGGAGATAATTTTATAATGCACAGCAACCCTAGCATGATTGAATCTCACTTTCCCATGACACCAGAATGGGATGTGTCTGGTGAGCTGGCCAAAAGAAGAACTGAAATGCCTTTTCCTGAACCTTCCAGGGGAAGCTCCCACTCTAAGGTCCATCGGAGCCACAGCCATACACAGGATAGACGATCGAGGAATGAGCGGTCTAGTAAGGCTAAAGAAAGGTCTAGATCCATGGATAACTCCAAGGGACCTCTGGGCTCAGCTACTTTAGGCACTCCTGAAGACATGGGTGAAGGCTGTAGCCCAGATGACCAAACAACTAGCCAAACTTACATTGATGATAGTACTTTAAGGCCATCTCAGTCGCTCAGTCATCAAAGGGCTCTGATTTCATCTGCAGGCTACAAAGAGACTTGCATCCCTGAAATAGCTAGCGGCAGTGTAGAAACCCCCAGTTCCTGTAGTCTGTTGGAACAAAAGCCTACGGAGAATTTGCCATCGTATAGTGAGCTCAACTCCTGCACAACAAAATCTGCAGTCGATGACTATTTCCAGTGCAACACGTCCAGTGAGACTGTGCTTACTGCTCCGTCACCACTGGGAAAGAACAAAGAGGATCATGACACACTGACAGGGACAGATGGGCTCAAAAAAATGACTCCCTCAGAAAGACAGTCTCAGCATGTTCCCAGGGAGCCTGGGGTGCACAAAGAGGAGTCCCCAAAAGGCCCAAGCAGTGGTTCAGCAGTTGTAGGCCAGACTCCAGAGGTGATTGCAAACGGACGGCTGGTTCAACACCACAGTGCTGAATCAAGCAGCCTTGATAAAAGGAAAGAAATATTTAGCAAGGATACACTCTTCAAACCTCTGCACAACACTCTTTCTGTGAATAGTTTCCATAAGTCTAGCACGCCCCTGCTAAAGCCCCATCAAAAGACCCCTTCTGACACGTTACCAGTCAGATGTGAGAAACTTGAACAAGCGATAGTAACCTCAGTCACACAAGTCATGCCTGTCTCACAGAGACAGCAAGAGACAGCTGGGAACCAGGAGGCCTCGTTTGACTACTACAACGTATCTGATGATGACGACTCAGAGGAAGGAACCAACAAAAATGCCGAGGAAGAGAAGAACAGGGATGATGTTGGCACAATGCAGTGGCTCCTGGAGAGGGAAAAAGAGAGAGATCTGCAAAGAAAGTTTGAGAAGAATCTCACTCTTCTCACCCCAAAAGAAACAGAAAATAGCAACAACCAGAGAGCCACCCACTCAGCCCGCCTGGACAGCATGGACAGCAGCAGCATTACTGTGGACAGCGGGTTCAACTCTCCACGGTAGGACTGTCACATTAACTGCATCTTTACAGTCTAGAAAGTTCAATTTTTAGTTATTTATGCGTATTGGTAACAGAATGTAGGGCCGTATTAAACAAATGTACGTGTTCTAAGTGTTTTCTGCAGCTCTGGAGTCTGATATTGAGATGTATGGTTTTCTGCCATACTGTAAGCAACTACTGGTACTAACTCTGTATTATCTTATTTGGCTGAAAAACCTCCCTGTATCTTTTTTTTTTTTCTCTGTTTTAAACTTAGGTTTGCATTTAGAGTAGCAGGGATGAGCTCCTGCATACTTGCCCCTTCTTTTTCTCATCAAGACTAATTGGAAGACTAGACATGACTAGCTGCCATAATCTTTGGCTCAGGCCAGAAAAAAAAAAAAAAGTTTAGTCTGGGTTTTGGCTTTTTTTGTTTGTTTTCTTCAAAAATTTTGGAAGTGTGTCTATTGCCAATGAGTCTGGAACAGCTGTTTCCTCCACACTGCTGAAAGGGCTCAAGATATTTTACCTTCAGAAATGACCCAGTACTGCACCAGCAAAGAGAGAGATGTCTTGCCTAGGAAGCTTGGGAAAAGAGCCCACGATTGTGTGTGGTGGCAAGGATTAGTCATTTCCATCCTGGAGATTGCAGATATTACAGAAGTCTTGGTGCACCTGGACTCTTACAGGTTTAGTGAGGAGAGAATTCCTAGTGTGTTTCCTACCCTGAAGTTCTGATAATCTCATTTCCAGGTTAAGAATCCTTCACTCGAGCCTTCTTCTTTCTCCCTCTGGACTTTAGCTATCCTAGGTCCCTGCTGGAATGGAGCTTGTCTGGTTTTGTTTGCCCTGGATAGCAACCCATCAGAGTTCAGAACAATGACTCTGAAACCACAGAAATAATTTACAATGCTTGTTCTCCTATAGTGTCTTACTTAGGTTTAAATTATTTATTGCCTGTGTTTAAAAATAAAACCTCCAAGAGTGGATTTGTATTAGAGGAAAGAAAATTGTTTTCTTTTAACTTAAAAAGTGTTCTTAATCCTCAAAATTATATAGTCTTAATAATCTACTGCAAAAGCTCACAGAAAGGCACATGAAGGGTTTCCTGCTTCTACACACAGGACTAATTTTCCTTTTCAGTTAAAGTCATGTCATTCTGAAATAAATTCCTTTGGATTTGATGGTTACTCCTGCTTGATGTTAGTGACAAGGCAGGAATTGCTGGGCCTGCTGCAGCACGCAGCAAACATCAAAGTACCGGAGCAGATTTCTAACATATGTATGATTTTTTCCTAAGTAAAAAAAAAAATTGAAGTAATTTGAGTAAAATGACCACGTTTGCAGTGAATCTAACTTTAAGAAGGGAATTCAAGAAGATTTTGATTTTGCTATTGTTACTGCTCTGTAGATGCTTGGCATCTTTCTCACATACAGCTGCTGTATGAGGCTATTTGTGCTGTTTATTTTAAAATGTAATCTCTTTAAGTTGAAGTTCTATAGTTCTGACTGGCAGTCAGTTTTTGCAGGGAAGTATATAATGTTTGGTACTGCTTGCCCAGCCTATCCTACTCTGCTCAATGTGTTTCATCTCCAGGACAAGATATTGACTGGATAAAAATTAGTTCTTAGTTTTGCTAGATGCATGCTAACTGAATATAAGCTTGCTTTTCTGGTTAGTGCAAAGTCAGACATTTTCTTCCCTAATTATTTACAGAAAGGCTAAAATCTCTGTTGAAGTTCAACCAGAACTTAGATTGAAGAGAACAGAACGTTGTGAGCTTACTGGATTCAGTTTATGTTAAGATTAAAAGGGAAACAGATTAGCAGCTTTTAATAATGATCATGTTCTACACAGTGTGTTTTAATTTTATTAATTATGATTCTTTTCTTTTTGGAAGGCCACAGAAAGTAAGGTTTTACATTAAAAAAAAAAACAAAAAAAAACACATTCTGTAGGCACTTTTTTTTCTGTGTATTTGTTTCGTAAGGCCAGTGTAAGTCTGGATATTTCAAAGGCTTTTAAATATCCAAGTCATGAGTTTTGCATCAAGATGATTAAATTGGATGCTTTTGCTCTCTTCTGGTCACTCCTCGATATAACTTTATAAAAACAAATGAAGATGAGGTTGATTTGGACTCTCTGGCTATATTTACCTTTCTGTTATTACTTGCCTACCTTTTAACAAAAAATGTACTCCACAGCCCTTCTCCAGGAAATGTAAAACCACTGTCCAGCATCCGTCTGGTAAGATTCACCTAGCTGTGACAGCATCCATTAGCAGATGCCTTGGGAAGAGGATAAAACCAGCACCTGTATCTGGTGATATCTCTCAAGTATACTCTGGGCCTCTGCTGATGTGCGCCTCTGGGGTTGTGTCTGCTGGGCTGTGGTCACGCAGTGTTGCCTGGGGAATCAGAGTTAGCAGTTCTACACTGAAAGAAAAAGGGTATTCAATGAGAGGTGGGTACTTCATGTGATTTGCAATGGTCATTTGACTTCAAAAGTGTTTTGTGAATGAAATTCATCAAAACATCACTGTCTGGAAGACAGCCTCTCAGTATTTTGTTCATTGCATTTATACAGGTGGTATAAGGTATCCATTAGCTCACCGTATTCATTTTATTGCTTTATTTTTAGGGCTTATATAATACTGCTGTTCTTTTGTCACCTAAGGAAGGAGCTAATTTTGGCATTACTCTGCATACAGAACTCACTGTAGTCGTTACCTGTAGATGTCGTAATGGTCAGTTTGTAACACTGGAATTGAAATTGTTTGAAAATGTGAAATTGGTGGTCCCTTTAAGAAGGATACAATACTGAATGATTTTCAGAAAGGAAAGGTTGCATCTCTTCTTGTTTGTAAGCAGAAAGAGAGGAATCAAAGACCGAAAGCACAGCCTATGTCACTGCAGCTCAGTGCATGTGTCACCCGTCGTAGCTGTTTGGAACTGCTTAACAACAAGAGAGAAATTGGCAGATGATCAGTGCCATTTTGATTGATTTTAAAAGATCTACAAGAGCTTCTCTAAAAGCATCATTTTAGTTGTCAGTTTAAGATGACTTACAGCTAAATTTATTACTACAGCTAAACAAGACATTTCTTTTTCCCCTTGTGTCACGCACTGACACATTCCTCCCTCTGTTCTCAGTACCTTTGGCTGTAGTGCCCATTTAACACCCAGTAGTACTCTAAATGGACTCAGGAAACATGTCCTTGGCAAGTCGTGATGTCATTTTGCAAAGAAATGGGGCTATACATAACCAGGATCCACATGCCTTGGTTTGAAAACCAAATCTCTTTCTGCATGGAAAAACATGATTTAGAGATTAAGAGTAGAAAGAGAACAAGAAGAGTGGTAGTGCTGAAATCTGGCTTTAGCATATGGATGAGTTTTTTGAAGCTGTGGGCTAAAATATAGACTCTTCTGCATTCTTGGTGAGATGTATTGTGTAGTCTTTGAAAGTGCTAAGTGTGCTGTCACTCCCATGGACAAAGGATTTGTTAGAACTACAGGAACTCGGTCTGTTATCTGAGTGACAAAGCAAGTTGTGCTGCACGGTTACTCTCCTAGCTGTACATATTCACAGAGCTGATTTGATGAAGTTACTTTGTACAAAAACGGACAAGCCAGGGAAGAAAATTATGTTCCACAAAATAAAATAGAAGGTATGTTCTTGAGTAAAAATCCAGATACTTGACAGTGGTTTGGTTTACAGACCCTGTGTGACAGCTCCAGTTCTGCTTAGTGCTGTCCCTGTGTTACAGCACGGCTACTGCTGAGTTCTGCTGGAACCCGTTCTGGAAGAACATATGTGAGCTGTCAAAATGAGATGGTTTATTAATGTGACGTTGCATACAAACACAGGAAGCCTATTATAAAACGCTCTATTCTCCTTTCCTGCCTGGTCGATAGATATATCGGCATGTCATATGTGAGTGTGTATATATATTTCTTTTCCGTTCTAGTACTCGGGAGAGCCTGGCATCCAACACTTCGAGCATTGTTGAAAGCAACAGACGTCAGAACCCTGCTCTGAGCCCAGCACACGGTGGTGCAGGCCCAGCATTCAGCTTCCGAGCCACCGCAGACCCGCCGACAAGCGAAGCTGAGAAACTGCAGAAACCAGCTAACTGCCTGCAAGCTTCTGTCACTAGTGTCTGATAGTCAGCCTGCCTCAGAATTTCTGTCTTATCCCATACAGCAAAGTTTACGACACTGGGACTGATGTTTACATCTTTGGAGAAAAAAAAAAAAAAGAAAAAAAAAGAAAAAAAAAAAAAGCATCTCAACCACAGTTTTAGTGTTTACTTAAACTGTGCTGCTATGTAGACTAGGGGCAACAAATAAATCTTTCTTTCGAGGTATTGCTTTTCACATTTGCGGCTCTGTAGCAACAGAATAGCAGTAGGGATAATATGTACACTTTTTGCTTCACTTAATTGTAACTGAGCACATATATGAAAGTCTAGACACTGTAAGTGTAATCTGCATTTTCAATGTCCATGCAGTTGCCAACTTCATTTAAAAAAAAAATGCCACAGATGTGTGATGCCCCTGGTCAGAAGCTAAACTCTGCTGCAGAGTTGGTTTCCTTCAAAAATTGAGCCAGTGCTGACAGTGACCAGCCAGGATCACCGCGAGGAAAAATGATGCCAAACGTGACGAGTGATGACCTCGGCTCTGTCTGCGAATTATCGGTACCGATCAGTCATTTCCACTGTGCGTTTTGGTGACAATTTTGCAAATACCTGTTGAAGTGAATAAGAAGAGGCTCTTTTTTTAGATTGTGGAGGGTGGGGAGGGAGATGGCTTTCCCTTTTGTGTTTCAGAAGTATGAGAGATGCTCGTGTATGAGAGAAGCTTGCTGCATGACCTTCCGCGGTCACAAATGGGGTGGTAGGCCTTTGTGTAGAGGGGGGAATGGGGAGGGAAGGGAAAGTTATAACTGTTGCAGAGCTGCGGCGTGGAGTGACACAAAATATAGGAAATATCTTCAGTTTACGTAAAGTGTTCTAAAAAGATAATCTGATTTTCGTGTCACTTCTGGTATTGCATCTTGCCATTAACGCAGGAACCAGAAAAAAATCTGATTTCTTTGAACAAAAATATTCTTTATGATATAAATGACAAGTATGGCCTGAAGAACTGATTTCTTTCTAGTGGAAGGACATAAATCTATTTTATGTAGCTTATTAAATAGAGTGCCTAAATTAGGCTATTAAAAAATAGCATACAGTGTAGTTATTATCAGAGAACAAAATTTAGAGAATTATAAACTTCTGGCCTTTTTATTCAGTGGATGTTATTTGCAATTTAGCATTTTATGGACATGTTTAGTTTCTAGAAATTAAATGTGTCCGTATGGTGGGCAGTAGAAAACTGAATTCTGTAAGTATGGTTTATCCTAATTGCTCTCCCCAAAACTGTTACTCTGGAGTAATTTGTGCCATGCTAATTACTGCAGAGTAACTTCTAGGGATAGTTGAACTTCAAAAATAATTTTGAGGTGTAGGGTCACATTCTGCTCTGTTCCTCATACAACCTGGTAGTGCAACAAACTGACTTCAAAATTAATTCTGTCTTCGTTTTCTGTCAGAACAGACAAATTGAAATTGGTGGAAGAATAACAAAGATATTAAATCGTTCAGCAGTCCAAACTGTTGAATAGAAGAGAGACATTTCCACTGTCTAGCTCCTGTAGTACACAGGTATTAAAACCAACTGTACATACTAAGAACCAGTCTTTTCATCAGGTTCTGGTGACATACATTACTCTGTACGCAGAGTCATTTGAGCTTCACTCGTGTTCTATATTCTCATCAGAAGTCTTCACTGAAGGTTCAGCCTTATGTTATGCAGTTGGATATGAGTTCATTTTCTTACCAGCCGGCTTTCTAACTGGATGCGACCAGTTTCTAATTCTGTAAGAACATCTCCAGTACCCAGTAAATGCACAGGTCTGCTTTCCTTGGTTTCAGTGTACAAATTCCATTTCACAGGAGCAATAAGACCTTTTGGTGCACATGAAGGAAATTATTGTGCTTTTGGTTGGTTATCAAAGTCACTTGGCCTTTAGCCTTCTGCCTTATCATACCTTCCAAGATGTGCTCTAATGACCATATAGCGCTTTGCATGACGCATCTTACTATTCAATATGTAACTCCAGCCGTGCTTACTCCATGCGAACTGTAGAGTCAGAGATTTTGTGGGGAGCTGTCATATACTGTGCAGTAGCTGACTGTGATTTTGTTTTCTGAGGCAAGCTCTGATATCAGTAGTATGTATCCATTCAGTAAATAAAAATGTCAAAACTTAAAAAAAAATAATAATAATTACAGCCGATGATCTGAAGTACAAATGGCAGTATTAGAATGTGAGGAGCAAGAACAAATTTTATCTTCTGGAGAAGTGTTTGTCATAAAGTAATCAGAACTTATGCAGGCAGCTGGTTGTACAGAAGACATAGTTCCAACAAAATATGACAGTACATACCTACAAACTGTGTAGTATGTAGTTTCCTAAAGTTCCCAGAGACCAGCAGACAACATAAATGTCATATTAATGTTGACGTGGCATTGTACCAATATTAATGTGACTCTTGGAATATGGAATGTAAACAGAAGTTTCAAATAGAAACGTTCTAATCTTGAATTGCTTTTTTTTTTTTTTTTCCTTTTTTTTTTTTTCCTGTCTTTTTTCTTTAAAAATCAACAATGGAATATAAGGAAATTCCATCTTGAGGTTCTGGTAACAAAACCACGAGAGTGGAGCTTGAGTGCTTTATGTCACCCTAATCCTTTGATGAAATCATAGCCTTGTATTACGTGGTTGCTTATCTATCATTCTTCTAATGTATCGATTTAAAGGTTTACAGAGTTAGATTAGGTTGAATCTGTGTTGTGTTCAACTGTAAAGGGTCAACACAAATCTGTCGGCATTTTGCACACTTGATATGTATTATTATAATACAACATGTTACTTTTATGGTAATTTTTTTTACACATATAACTACCTCCATGAATTTGATGAAATGCAGCAACATAAAAGCGTATTGTACAAAGCAAGGTTAAAAACTTTGAAGCATTAGCTCATGGCGTTCTCTTGTGTGTCAATGCTTGCGTATGAAGTCATCGTGTTTCCATTGCCACGATTTCCTTTTACAATATTAAAAATCTGTCTTTCAGATGAGTCATGTAAGACTTTGACAAGGCTGCATAATTTGGATAACAGTGAAAAGGGAGGCTGAACCCTCCCATCCTCTCCCCAGTTACTGCTACAATTTCTGCCTGGTAGAACTTGAAAATGTGTATGTAACTGAGCAAATTAGGAACATCTACAGTCTGTGAAATATGATTGAGGGTGTGGGGTTTTAGGGGAAGACGCTCCGGGTATTTTCTTGGCAGCCTGCAAATATGCTGGGCCCTATTCTGCCTCCTTTTGCCAACAGGTCAGGTCATGGTTTCTCGGCACTGGCAAAAGTTAGGACAGCAGTATGTGCTCTGGTTTCTGGAGCGTGTACGTCAGAACCACTCACTCTTGTAGAAATGAGCAGCAGCTCTTAATTGACTTTTCTGGGAGCAGCATTAGGGACCCTGCTTGAGGTATGTGCCTATTGTTCAAAGAACGTGGCCAAGTTCCCAAGAAAAATGAAGCCGGCCTTGGAAGTAGCCAGTTGCAACAAGCCACCTTTCAGAAGGGAAAAAAGATTTTCCAAAAACCAAAGGAAGACAGTGGCGGCTGAACTTAAGCAGATCATATTTATATACAAGCCCCGATTTATGAACACCTCTTTCCGCAAACCTAGTGCCATTATCGCAATGCAGGTTAGTATACGGTCATCAGTGGAGCTAATTTAGCTGTTAAAATAGTTCAGTTAAAAATCGTAAGAGGTCATCCATTTGACTCTGCATCATTGTGAAACATCCGTAAAACAAGCAGCGATGCTCGCTTGACTTTAAAACATATCAGGAAAGAAATATTGTAATGAAAACCGCAGCCTAGTGCTTGCCAGAGCAGTCATTCTTACAGCAGAGAATGAGGAAGCCAAGGTCATGCTTTGCACCCAGATCACGCCCTCTGGCCCTGGAGCCCTCCGTGTGGTTCAGCCAGGGCAGGCAGGTGGGTGGCACCATCCCCATCTTGTGTCAGGGCATGCTGAAAAAAAAAAAAAAAAAAAAAAAAAAAAAAAAAAAAAAAAAGACAAAGGCTGAAATCTCTGGACAAAATTATTAACTGGTTTCCTTCTTTCTCTTCAAAAGTCATTCAAGTAAAATTTCTTAGTTAACCAAAGTGTTGATAGTCTGAAGTTTTCACACGGTCGGTTTAAGAGAGGGGCTGCTGTGTGGTCCTGCAGGGACTCTCAGACGAGCAGTGCCAAACAGTTCCAATCACACAAGTACTGCCAGCAGAGGGTCTAGGAACAGGATTTTTAATTAAAAATGTGTTTTTCAAATACATTTTCCAGAGCTTTTCCTAAACACAGTTGTTCAAGTGGTGCTGAGGAAGCAAATAGCACTCCTGATCTGGTGTCACCCGCACAGTTTACAATTCTCTTTGCTCTTCTGAAGAAAGCTGTACAGTATTAAGAGAGAAAAGTTCTATTTTTTACATAATTCTTTAAAAGAAAACAAAGTATATATCTAAAGTGTTCCCCCCCAACGTAAGTAAAGTACATGGATACTGCATCAGAGAGCTGCATGGCACGCAGGACCCAACTAAAGCCAGGCTGGTGCTAGAAGAATCCGGGACTCGCACTTCTCATAGCGGCTCCGAGCATTGGTTGCAGCCCCACGGTGTAAATCTGGCAGTCACTCCTCGATTCCCCCCTCTCGCAGAGAGCGGAATTGCTTGCTAACTCCATTGAAGCTCAGTTCTGAGCTGAGGATTTCCGTGTTCCTTCCCCCAAGACAATAAAGGAGCAGAAGGCCGCACGCACACCCCTGGAGCTGGAAGAGATCCCTGATGGAGGGCAGCAGCCCTGTGCCAGGTTGTGGGGAGAGCTGGCATAGGCGTTACCTTGGTGTGTGGAGAAGTGTGCTGAAAGGGATGGTAATTCTGCAGTTAACTTCCTGTGAGTGACTGAATGTGGCTGTTGCATTAGGTCTGAGTTAATAAATGCAAGTGGGACTTACTGTATGTTAGAAGGGAGTTTTGCAGCCAAGACTGCCTTGTATAAATGTGTTTGCACTGAAGAAGAAAAAAAAAAAAAAAAAAAAAATTAAAAATTACTTGGTCTCTGGTTGCTGTAAAGGTCATCCAAGATGGATGTTCTGTTTATATTGTATAGTATTTCATATGAAATAATTACGGTTCATGAAATGTCTTCCCTAACGTTACTGATTTATAACAGCACATTTGTAACATGGTTTTTATTGTGTCAGTGTACCATATTGTAAATGATGATAACTTGTCATGCTTAGTATAATAATTTAAAGGAAAAAAGGACAGGGATTTTTGTAAGTCTATATTTGAAAGTCCCTCCATATGGTAATATTGTGTTCATGTTGTTTATGTAGTGTTGTGTGAAATATCCATTTTGGATTGTGTTACTTTTTAAGATATTAAATAACATTTGGTTATATGTTTTAAGTGGATTTCTTGTACCCATCGGTGGCTTTTTAGAGAAAGCGCTTTCCATTTTAGAGAAGACCGCTTCCATTTAACACGCCATCCTCTCCCTCATTTTTGAAACCTTGTGTTACAAATTGCCGGTCTCAGAAAAAACAGGTGAGTGCTGTGTCTGTGTGTGCTTCCCTGGGGGGCTGTGAGAGTGTGAGGGAGGAAATTGGCTGCATTTGAGAGCCCCAGTGGGAAGGGGGAAAAGTACATGGCTGGAGAAGTGCTGTAAAGTCCCCCTATCTCTGCTGATACCTTGTCAGGTGGTATTTTGAAGGTTCTCCTCCCCAGTGTTGCTGTTTTCCATTGGCTCCTCAACTGTTTCTATAATGTCCAACTTTTCTTGGTTTATTTTCTACGATGTCTTTCTCTGTCAGAATCCCACCTCTTCTGCTCTATTCTGGCACTTTTCCTCCTTCTGGTTGTTTTCTTTTCCTATGTGTTACTTGACATGAGACATCCTTTGCTCCTTTTCTCACCCTTTCTGCTTAGAATGTCATCCTACTCCTACAGAGCCTATTCCTCCCTTTTTCATTACTTTTTCTTTTCACTATCCCTGTTCATTTAAAGACCCCAGAGAAGAAAAGGAGCTCCTCTCAGCACTTCCCTTCCAACCGTGCCACTCCAGATTGGTGACTTTAAAAAAAAAATGCTGGGTGGAAGTTTTCCTTCGCTGTTCATCTTGTCTGTTCTTCTGTCCTTTTGGCTGCCGCTCCTGTTTTCTGTGCTTTCTTGCCCAACATCTCTGCACTTTGAGGGCTCAGAAAGGAGTCCTCAAACCTCAACTAAAGCCCCGGCTCTCATTTGTCTTCCAGCACTGAGCAAGGCCCCAGCTAAATGCTGAGAAAAACGCTTCCAGAAATACCACTGGCTTTGTGCTGGGAGGGCAGAGCTTGTGCTGATGAGCGGCTTCCTTCCAGCCTCCAAGTCCTCGTGCTGAACAGGGTATTTTTAGCCCTGCTGTCGCAGGAGTGACAAATGGGGACTGGGAGCAGGAAATCCCAAGCACATTTTTTAAAATCTTTTTTCTCATCTCTCATCCCGATAAGCACAGAAGACCTAACCCTATGCTGGCAGCTATTTGAAAAAACAAGCACAGTAAATAAATCAACCAGCACGTACATGTCTGTGCTCTAGGAAGAAGCCTGTCCTTCCGGAGGGGAGTAACCCTTAGACAGGCTGGGACACTGCTGAGCTTAGCATTTGGGAAGCCTCCCCTGCAGCCATGGGACCAGCTCCTTGCTGCCTCAGCTGTGCTCCATCCTCCTCCTGCTGCTCTCCAGCAGGCCCCAGCCACTGGCCCAGCACAGGGAGGCCATGCAGGGAGAAGCTCTCCTGCGTCCAGTTTAGTGCTTGCCTCTGGCTTGTTCCCAATGTGAACTTGCCAGAAAATCCTTATTCAGGATCCAGCTGCCACAACTCCCCATGCTTCCACTGGACATGAGCTTATGATGACTTTCAGATGCTTGTCATCAGGCCAGCCATGACCCTGAGCTGAGGCACGGCCCTGGCACAGCTTCTCAGCAAAATAGCTGCATTTTTTCATTTTTAACCTAAGCAAAGTGGTACAATTTTCCCTCTTCTTCAAAAGGAACAGTGAGACATTTTTCTCAATACTGCAAGAAGCTGATGGTTGAGACCTCAACTTCATCTGCTTGTATGCTTCACATGCAGCCCATGCAACATCTCCAACTTGACAAAGGGAGCCAGGAGCTCCCATCTCCACATGGCCAGGGCTGTCCCATGCAGGCAAGGGAAGATCCAGAAAGCCCCTGAGTTCCTGGGCAGGGCACTGGTGCTGGAACAGCAGGCAGCGATGATGGAGCACTGAGGGTCTCGCAGGATTGTGCGGTCTTTCTTGCACCTGCCTGCCCTGTTACCTTGATTTCAGGCCAGTCTCCCTCTCCAGCCTACAGATGACCCAGGCGTGTGTTGTTACCACCTCCACCCAGCCTCCCTCCATTCTCAGCCTCAGGGGCTGCCCTAGTACACTCAGCTTTTGTTTTCCATAATCTTCTTTTCTTCACCTACTTCAGAAGAAAGATATTTTTCTTCCAACTGTGGTGTTTTATTTCTAAGTAGTCTCCAGTGGGCCCTAGAGATTTATTATTTGTTCATTACAAGGAAGCTCAAGAGCTCTCGCACCTCAGGTAGCTGATGTATTTATTGCTCCTCCTTAGAGGCAGAACGCACTCCCATTACTTTTTTATTATCAGCCATAATCTAACATGCAGCACCCGTATTTCTCATGCTCCAGAGCCATACAGCAGATAACAGTTCCACCAAATAACAGTGTGCAAGGAAGTGTTTGAATATAAAATGAAAACCCTTCTTATTTTTGATGGCAAAGGCAAGGAAAAAAAAAAAAAAAAAAAAAAAAAACACTAAAGCCATACAGGATGGCAAATAATAGTGTATAATCAAAAAATATTAGGATGGTACAATCACCAAATGAACAAGAGAGTTAGGCAAAGCAGACTACGGTAACAAAAGAGAATCAATAGAAAGCTTACCCCTATCCTGGGCTCACTCACAAAACACCAGCAGAGCAGATCTCCAGAAGAGATCCTTCCCCACTGGCAGCCAGCTCTTAAATAGGTCTAGGAGGGGTGCAGCCAGGCTCCACCCCTTCCAGCAGCACAGGTGAATTGCCTTCAGCTGTGCTCCTCTGGCTGACTCATGGCTCGCCTCAGGTGATCCATCAGAGGTTCAGGCCGTGACTCAGCACTTCCCACACAAATAGTTTTACAAAGCTTCCACTGTGTTGAATATTAGGAAAAATTTCTGAGTGGTTGGGCACTGGAATGAGCTGCCCAAGGAGGTGGTGCTGTCACCGTCCCTGGAGGTGTTCAAGAATTGTGGAGATGTGGCTCTGAGGAGCACGGTTAGTAGGCATGGCGGGATGGAGCTGGGCTAGACTATCTTAGAGGCCTTTTACAGACTTAATGATTCTGTGGTTCTATGGGAGGGTCTGGAAGGGTCCCAAATGGCAGGAGTGCTGCCAGCAAAGCCTCTCCTGCCTGGGCCCTCGCTCTGGCCATCCCGTGGCCCACAGCACCACCTGCTGTGCTTTGGCACAGCTGGGAACCAGCCCCCGCCTGAAAGCAGCGAACGTCCTCACACTGCTGGCAGTATCCTCTCTGCTCAGGCTGCTCCCCTGAAAAAAACACAAGGAAAAAGTGCTTATCTTAGCCCATCACCGGCCTAACCCCTTCCCATGTGCACAGGAGGTTTCCACTCAGGAAAGTTCTGAACAACACAAGGCTCTCACGTTCGCCTTGCAACAAAACCTCCTCCCTCCCTTCTCCCATTTCCCACTGTACGTGCAGCAACTCGCTGTATGTTCCCTTCCAGAGGATGTGAAGCGCCTCTGCGCTTACTTTGTGTCCAAAAAAATCATCTCTTCTCTCCAGGAGGAGAAGGCGTGTGATGCATCCCAGATGTCTGCACGAGGCAGCAGTCTGCAGACATAACAGATTGCAGGAGGGAGGTGGGGAAGCAAGGAGCAACTGCTGCCACGTGCCCCTCTCAGCAATGGGGGAGCTGTGAGGCTGACACTTTGCTGCACAGACATATGAAATCCTTTAAATGTTACACGTATTTTATTTTTGTGACACTATCTATGCAATTGTTGAGAACTCCCTAGTGATAATACGAATGGTAACTTATGAATCTTTCCTAATTTGGATCATATCTGAATTATTGTATGTTTTTTTCAATGGGACAAAAGTCCAGAACAGCAAGCACTGAAGACCACAGATGGGCTGGAAACCACAAGAACCGCCCATGCTGGTTGGCTTTGGGCAGCCCTAGTTTCCACTGAGCTGAGTTAGAAACAACCAGCCCTAAAAGCTGCCCTCACCCTTCCCATCACAGGGCACCCAGGAAATCACCCAGAGCTGTCCTTGCCATCACCTCTGGCTGTCACACTGGGGGATGCTGCGGGGCTCATGGGGCAGCACCTCCTGTGGGCTGTGGGGTCTTTCATCAGGGGCTTTGCTCCAAGCCCATCCAAGGGCAGACCTTGAGGACGAGGACATGGGGCTGTCACAGCTTTCTTGGACTGACCCCTGCACCGTTCCCACACAGCCAGGCACCTTATCTGCCATGGCATGGTCCCTCAGCTTCTACACCGTTCGTTCATCCATCTTCCTCCTTTGTATTAATTTTTTAAGCTATAGCTGTCACATCTGCACACTTACCAGCTGCTTTCCCAGTTTTAATTGCCTTCCTCAAGGCAATTAAAAGGACTTCCTCAAGAGTCACACCTGCTTTTCTACAGTCCTTCATTTGTCACTGTCCAAGCTGGAGAAGGGAGCATTTAAAATTCAGCCTTTATGACTGCGTTGTGTTTCTCTGAACCAGTGATTAACTGCTGAGCCCTTGCAGGCTGTATCCAGCAGCGCCTGCAAGAAGCAATCCGTGTTTTGCTGGGAAGCTTCCCACATCTCGGCCGTTGAATATCTTCCCGGTGGCGGGTCTCGCATTTTTTTTTCCCACTTGGTGTACGGACACGTGAGGGATTGACTCCGAGCAATCTGATCCCCGGGCTGGGCTCGGTCACCGCGACGAGAGGAGGGAGCCCGGGGCCGGGCCCGCCGTATCGGCAGGGGGCGCTCCGAGCCCGGTAATGGCGGCCGAGGAGGTGCGCTCCCGTTCCCGAGCCTGCGGCGTTCGCATCCTCGGCGTTTCTGGCTGCTCGTACAGAAACGGAAAGACAAAGCAATAAAAGCAGCGAACAGGGAGCTCCCCGTTTCCCCTCGCCATCTCTGGACCTCCTTTTCTTCTCCTCAAGCTGCTGAACAGCGCTAACTGATGTCATTTATGATCAACGTGGGTATGTTTCTTCTGCCTGCACACAGGTGCTCTTCTGCAAGCTCAGCTGGCAAAGCTTCCCCAGCAGCCAGGACACCAGCGGCAGCCATGCAAAAGGCTTTTCGGCTGTGCAGATATGTACAAAGCTTGAGAATTAAGGAGTGTAGTCAACTTTAATTCTGAAATGCTTGTATTTTTGAGTTCTAACATGAATTAGAGGAGTTACCAGTGCAACTTAAAGCAATCTACCTAGCCAGCATCAGCCAGCTGAAAGACCAGGTCAGCTTTGCCTATTGAGGCCCAGCTGCACAGACAGTGACGCTGATCCAAAGCTCAGGGCAGGCACTCAGCCGGTCCCCAGTGAGCTGGGTGCTGTGCAAACACAGGGTGAAAAGGTGGCTCGTGTCCCAGCGATGGAGGAGGGGCTGTGCACCCCAAGCAGGCCTGAGGACATGCAGCAGCGGCGTGTGGAAGATATGAAAGCTCTCGGTGCTATTAATGCAGGCAAACTGACACAAGAAACAGTGGAAAAAAACGCACCCGTTCCAAAGGTTAAATACTGAAATGTGTCTGGAGTAAAGGACTGAACATACAAGCTACAATAGCTCATGAGATGTATTTAATGTCCCTAATTCAAATGCTGACAACTTTGCCATTTCTCAACAATGTTATCATTCATCTTTCTGATGATTAATCAGCAAATGCTTCAAACACTGCTTATCACACACTGATGCAGCAATCAAACAAGAAAGGCGAGGTGTTACGGATGCTTCTTTTTTTTTTCAAAAATCTTACAGTATTTACAAAAAGATGCGTATTTTTATAACAGCATTCTCAGAATTATTCACGCATTCACAATCAGTCATCGTACAAAAACATCATTCAGAAATACACCCACCTCAGTTGCATAGTGTACAGAAAAACAGGCTGAAGACACTGAATGAGAATGTGAACTGATTCAGAGGTACAAAATTTCAGAGGAAGAAAGCCACGCTTCTCCAACGTAACCAACTGTAGTACTCCTGAAGCTAATGAGCTTCTTGTAGGTCTGCCACCCAGTCTCCCTGTTACAGATCAAGTATATTTTGAGGCGTATCAGAATACAGCTGTACACTTTCTGGATTTTTTTTTCCATAAGAGGATACTGGATTATTTTTGCAGCAAGACTTAAAACTGCAGACTGAAGGGACCCGCATGCGCTGTGTGTATCCTGTTGGTTTTGCAGCAACACTTTCCCATTTTGTCGTTTGGTTATCTTCTGTACGCTGATAATTTTCTCGCTTTAAAAATGTGCTCCAGTGAATTCATTGAGCCTGGTTCATTAAAGAGCAACAGGGAACTCTGAACACTGGATGCTTGTATTACAGCTACTGCAAATGCTTAGAAAGCACTAAATTGCCTTTTATACTCAACAGTCTAATAACAAAGACTGATTTTCTCCCTTTTTTTTCCCAATTGATTTGATGGTTCACTTGAGCTTTAAAAAACACATTACATAAATCTTTATAGCTATTACAGAAGTCTTTTGTCAAGTTTAATTTGTTGTGCTTTTTTTTTTCATAGTGTAATCATTCACCCTTAAACTCACTGTACCAGAACGGTGCTTGACTCTGGATCCATGTGAATAACAAGCCTTAGAGATTTATTTTGCACAAGGAGGGATCTAAATCCTTCTAAAGGCAGTTTTTCACTGAAAGCTCTTGGTTCAGAGGTATTTCAGAGAAGCGCTCAGCTCCTCTGAGGGCGTTGCAGAAGACCACGGCCTCCCAAAGAGGAAAGGACACTTTGCAGGATCAGATCCTGTCAGCTCTGTTTTAGAGTGGCTAATTTCACAGCAGACATTTAATGATGCAAAAGACCACCTCTCTCCTGACCCATGGTGGTATGTATTCATCCCATGTTTAACACCGAGGGCTGTGACAAGTGGGCAGTTTAACAATTTGGTGGCTTTAATCTTCTGAGCTCACAGAGCTGTGCTGCTGGCTTCCTTGTCAGCCCCGTACTGAGCACTGCCCGAGGGAAGATCCATGGCTGCACTGGAGTGAAAGAATAGGGCAAATTGTTTTTTCAAGGGATTTACTGCACCTGCTGTGTTGATGTTTTCAGGATTACATCATCTTTGACTTGCCCTTCAGGTGCACTGCCTCTGAGAGCAGCTCCATGCTCTCCTGCTGTATGTAACTTGACTGTTACAACTTTCTTTGGGCTTGGTAATCCAAAAAAAAGTAGGTATAGTAGCTAGGATTAACAGAGGGAGAGATGGAAAGAAATACGTATGTGTAAACCTCTCTCCCTGCTGCAGAACACCACCTCTAAAAAAAAAAATCAGGGGAGTTTGCAACCTACCACAGTGCTTTAATGGCAGAGAGCAGGAGCTGGTAGAAAAGCAGGAGGCGTCAAAAATCTTCAGAAACACAATTGGGTTAAAGAAAAAACAAAACGAAACAAAACGTGTAAGCAGGTGGATATCATCTTCACCAAGGAAAACAGAGAGGCTGCTAAATGGCAGGCTTCCTCACTGTAATTTGTCCTGAGTGCTAGGTGTCCAGGTGCCATTACAAGTTCTTCCTCTTTTTGATGTGAAGGATTTCCATCACTCTTCTCCCTCTCCATCCCCCTCTCCAGCTGCACTCCCCGATGCAAACCCTGTCCTGAGGGCATGCAGTGCCAGGGCTCACTTTAAGGGAAAGTGAAGGAGGAAAGACTAAGAGAGGTAGGATGCTCTCACTGCTCTCCTCCTGATCTAACTCTGTTGGCACTCAAATCACTCAGCAAAGAGCATGGCTCTTTGGTCTGTTTAGACTGGGCCTGGCTGGCATTGTGAGAAGGTGGAGGTCTGCTGGGGTAAAGGACAAACTTGAAAGAGCTCAGATTAATTCATCGAGGTCTGTCTCTATATGCCTGAGCTTCCCAGTGCCAGCAGCCAGGGTCAGCTTCTCTGTTAAACTTGCTGGGTAAGATGTGTCTGATGTCCAGGGATATCCATATGCACCCACCAGAAAATGTGGCTGGTAGCTGGCCTGAATCCTGCTCCTGTCACCAGTGTTGTAAATTCAGAGCAGCAACACCAGTTTTTCTGGCTGTGGTTAGAGCAGCACACAAATTGGCTTTGCATTAAAACTGGTGTAAAAGCCAGTGTGGTCAGATTCACGCCTGGTGCAGCACAGCAGATGGGTGAGGGCAGCACGCTAGTAAGGAAGCTATTATTCAAATGAAGAAATTCTTGCAGGGGGGAGAGGGAGAGGAAGAAGAAAGAAAAAAAAAAAAAAGAAGAATCAAGTTGCTGGCAACACTGACCGACATTGTTTGGGGATCAGAGCAACCAGAAGAGCAAGAGCAGAGTCAGTGCCAGCACACAGCCGCTCCGTGTGCAGAGTGGCACGCGGACAGCCGTGTTCTTCAGCATGCACTCCACCCTGGACCAGGAGCCATTGTTTGGCTGTGGCTGCACTCCTGCCAGGCTGCACATGACGTTGTAAACATCCACAGATCTGATGGGAGGCGCGCGGTAGTTGGATCTGAAATCTGCAGGAAGAGCAGTAGAGAGAGGCATCAGCGGGTGCAGCTGCGGGCTCCACTGCTGAAATGTGGGGGCAAGGGCTCTTCTGCCCTTCCTGGGGCTTAGCCAAGAGGCTGGGGTGCTAAACGTAATATGTATTATGATTTCCATTGTTATATCTGATAATTACAATCTATATCATTTACAGTATAACTTGGCAAAAACTTTTGTTTTGGATGTTTTCATTCACTATCCATTTGCTCAGCAGAATGCCCAGCTGAAGCAGCCCCAGCCATGTCCCTGGCAGGGCTGGGGATGATGGCATGGTACCTGGCCCATACGCGAGGAAGATGCCCCTCATCTCCATCAGCTCATTGTCGTAGCCATGCCAGCCGTTCTGCCAGGCCTCCCTCTTCCCTGTGCCATTCTCCCAAAAGGGCAACTTGTCCCTGCTCTGGGAAACAGCAGCAAAATTTGTTAGCAATACAAATACAAACTTATTGTTATTATTATTATTATGAATGTATAGTAATATGTTGGTATGTAAATTTCTTTATGTACAAATCTTATAGATTATCTGCTTAACAAGCTCTCAGAATTGCCATGTGCACACTAGATATCTCTAGATATCTCTAGATAACCCATGTCTGATCCTTCTTGTGGCCAGGGGGCTTGGGAGAAATGAGGCATTTTTAGGACAGAATCTGGTGAGCAGGGAGGCTGGTGGAAGAAAAAGTAGTGGAAGTAGAGCTGAAGGAAGCGTAGTAAGATCTCAAGATCTTATATAATGGGAACAGTCTTTTCACATCTGGCCAGAGCAGAACTGGCAGATGAACTGGCAGAAAGAAGAGGAGTAAATCAACAAAACTATAATGGCAAATTATGGAGAACTGGAAAGTCTATTTTAAGGACCCATCTTAATGATTTAACTTTGTCTAGCTTCAGCATAGCTGTCATGCCCTTAGGCTTTCTTATGCTCACAGCAATATTTGATGTAAGCATTGCTGTCAGCATAACTAAATGATGTAATACTTTGACTCAATGTCCAGCAAAAAAATGATCATTGAATCATAGAATTGCCAAGGTTGGAAAAGACTTCCAAGATCATCCAGTCCACCTGTCCACCTATCACCAATATTTCCCACTAAAGCATGTCCCTTAGTATAATATCTAAACTTTTCTTGAGCAGCTCCAGTGACAGTAATTCCACCACCCCCTTGGCAGCCTGCTCCAGCACCTGACCACTCTTTTGGAGAAGCTGTTTTTCCTAAATTTCAACCTGAATCTCCCCTGATATGTTCTTCTTACTGTGTTCATGTATGGCATCTTTTCACATTGATATCTACCCATTTTGCTTCAATACCTTACCTCTACTATGAACCATCCCTCCTCAGCCACAAGAGTTAGAGGAGACACAAATTTTCCTTTTTTATAGAAAAACCTCTCTGGAATATCCTGTATGTTGTAAACATTCATGTGTTCTACAGCTTTCAATTTTTGATATATCTGAAAAGAAAACAAATGTTAGCACATCACATGGCTATAAAGAGCATATGCACACCTATAGGTCCATAAGAACACCTAATTTTTTTAAAATGGCTAATCCCCCCTTAGTCATCAGGACATTCAAACTGAAAAGGTGATGGCTATGGAAATCTCAAGCTCAAAGGTGATGGCTATGGAAAATATCCATATAGGTTTTTTGAGGTTCTGAAGACTTGGATCATAAACACATAGAAAACCAGGTCATTATGCGTACTTACAATACATGCACTCACAGATGTATGCATGTGAGTACATAAACCTAGAGACAGATTAATAAAACCAAACCATCGAGGGAAACCATAAGCTAAACGGTGAAGAGAAATGCTTGAAGGCTCAATGTGGACTCAGTACAGATGAGAAAAAGGAATATTCTCTTTTAGTGAAATCTGCCCTGCGTAGGTGACGCTTTTATACACACGCAGGAGATTTGCACTGTCTGACCGGGGTGCTTCAGACATGCACCCAAGGCTGAAATTCCTCACCCTATAAGTAGTTGGGAAGCTGGGCCTCAGCCCAACCTTCCCACCATGGCTTGGACTAGAGAGTGCTCCTGTTAACTCACCAGGACTTCTGGTGATTCAGAGTGGCATAACTCTTAACTGTAATACCTCTAGGTTATGATACAATCTAATTCCTGAGCACAATTCTTTAAAGTGAATCAAAATCACGGAATCTGACTCTCAGGAAACTGAAAATCAACTTAATTTTGTGTGAAGTGGCAGCACTCCAGTCAGAAGTCCCAAAAAGAAATGAAGGAAGAAGAAAAAAACACGGTGTGAAGCACTGTATTTTACTCTTGATGGGGATATTAGGCTATTTAATGAGAGAGAAACATGTGCTTAACTAGCTTTGTTGGATGAAACCCTGTGTCTCTATGAAGTTGCAACCTACACTTGCCCTTGTTTGAAGGTCTTGCCTACAAAACCAGAGATTGCTAAGTTAAGGCAGTGGAGGACTTTATCAGTGCTGTAATCCCCTGCAGGAACTTGGACCAATGGACTCACACATGCCTCTAAGAAAACCGTCAGTCCTGGCACTAATTTAAAATGTTCACAATATCCCATCTATACAAATCCTGGAGAGCCTCTTCGGGTGCAAAAAATTGGCAGATGTTCTCTTCAATAAATTGCATGACTGACAATGCACTGGAATTTGCTAAAATATATTATAGAAAGCAACATTTCTCAATTGGAGTGAGGATTCCCTGCTTGCACATCCATTTGTCTACTTTCTGAGGATAACAATAATGACTTGTCAAGCTCTGGATTCTGGTTCAGCTATAATTCACAAATGAATTAGTTACAGATGCAGCATTTTCATTCTTTTTAAGTGGCTTCCATATTTCTTTCTGTATTGTTTTAATTTGCCTCTCAACATCCTGTAGTTCTAGCCTTGAGTTTTAATGATGGATTTCACCCAACATGCTTATTCATCAAAACTCTTCAAAGAGAATATTGTAAAAATGGGCTCTTTTTTTTGGTAATTCTAGTCTATATGAGCTGATTCCTCAATCTCTAAGGGTATTTATTGGAATAAAGATGCCTGACCTCTTCCAGATTTTTTGCTAATCCCAGCTACTGAATCAGTAAATTGATTAATATATACAAAATTTTGAAAAAAATCTTCCAGTTATTTATCAGAAGCAAATAGTGGTGGGCTTTGAAAACTCATGCCTGTACCAAATAATAGTGGAACATTATGCTTTTAATTTGTCTGGTGTGAATTCCCTCTGGAAATCTTTGTTACAAGAGCGTAAAGTCACAGGATCAAAGTGGCCATGGAGAAGAGCCACATCCCTGAGGACGGAATTTGGATGTTACATTCATACTAAAGAAACAAGTGTCGTAAGAATCAAGGAAACATGAAATAAAAAAGACCAGCACCAACAAGCTTCACATACCTCCGTGTGCTTCTCTGGAACCGGCCAAAGGCTCACAACAGGACCTCGGTCCTTCATTTGTATTGTGTCACTCATATTGATGTAGTTTTTCAGTTCAATCACTTTGTCTGTCCAAGAGATGTCTGTCATCCCGTGATCAGAGAACAGGAGGACATTGACGTCATGCTGAAGGCCCTTGTTCTGTGAAGTGAGTGCACGACAACTATTATGGCCAGGCTTCATTCTGTCTGTGCTCACTGGTACATTTTAAATCCCATTTGACCTGCTTTGATTTTAGTGGAAGTCCATCAGAAGTAGCATGGCCGAAAATATCCTACATGCAGTGAACTTGGCCACCACCAATATCAGTGGCTGTCTGCTCCCGCGTGCTGCTCTGAGAGAGCCTAAGGGATTGGCACCAGAAAGAGATTAGCTAAAATACTCTCAACCCCCCACCAAATAGCCAGATTCTACATCCCAGCCCCCAGAAATGGTTGACTACATTAGTCTTAAATGGGATTTTAACCGGCTATTCATTGTCTACAGATCAAAATGGCTGCCACAGTACCACCAAAGGTCTTTCCCACTTCCTCTCCTAGAACAGTCACTTGGTGTTACAAGTTTATAATTTTGTGAAAATGGAAAAATATATTCCTCTCTCTGCAAAAACACATAGAGAACTCTGATGTGTACTTAGCACCATGAAAAGAGAGCAGAAGTATCCATAGAATTGACATTTACCCAAAAGCTTGTTATCTTCCTTTTCTCACCACAAAATAATTTGGATAACATTTTTAAGCAAAGCTTCATGTACAGAGTTCTGAGTGGTACCATAAAAACTACCATTAAAGTTAATTGTCAGATTTCATAAACCTTACAAAATGAGCTGTTCTGATTCACTCACCCACTATAAATTCCAGCCAGCAACATGAGTTATAAACAGCCACACGTAGGTTGGTGTATGGCCTCCTGGGGCTATGGGGGTAAGGAGGATTATATCACCATCTACAACAATATGAATCAGGGGAATGGTGTCTTACCTTCCACATGGTATCAAGAGCCTCTCCTTTGAAGGAAATAAAAGTTTACTGCCAATACACCCAATTAACAGGCATTAAACAGGCTCTTCACAGTGCCACAAAGAGCAGTTTTTAAAGCTTTTTGAAGGCTGTGTTATGGTCTCAATTAATTACCAGCTTTGAAAAGGTTTCTCTAACAACTCCTGTTGGAATGGCAACATTACATACACTTTGGGAAGAGGCACAGGTAATTCTGGGCCACACGCATGGTGAACAGCAGATGCTGGTACTGTCATTACTACAGAGCAACAGATCACAGCACAAAGAAAAACAAAATGCCTCCAGAACTCGGTTTTCCAACGCCGCTGACCTTAATCTGCGTGATCATGTTGCTCATGGCTTTGTCCACCTCCTTCAAAGCACTCTTCCGCTGTTCGGACCAGGGGCCATAGTGGTGGCCTTCCACGTCGATGCGCTCGTAGTACACAGCTGCCATTTCAGCGCTGCCATTGCTGGAAGTTGGAGGGAAGATGAGAGGATGATGCGTGTGGGGGTGGTTTGGGAGCCTTAGTAGAGTTAATCTAGTTCTCCTCACCAGCACTTAGAGCACTGGAGCCCTCTGCTATGTCTTCAGATTAGAAAGGCAGCTTGTCGCTTAATGACAGACTGAAAAAATACTGACTTCTGTGCTCAGTGTCCTTTTTAAAAGGACTGTGGGAACTACAAGTAAAATATGCTTTAATTACAGTTTGATTCTTCTGGCTTTCTCCTGTGTGAGGTCTTCCAAACCACTTACGTCAACAAAGGACAGGCTCTTCCGTGACCCTACAGAAACCCACGTAGTGCAATTTGGGGTGAGATTTTAGATGGAGTTTTTGTTCAGGAATCTGATCAATGAGTGGAAGAAAACCAGGGTGATCTCAGGGTTGCACAAGGTTGGTTGGTTACACATTTTTGCACTGAATGCCCCTCAGCCCAATTAGTAGCACATACATTAGTGCTTAATTACAATTTCATGACCACTCTACAGTTCACTGCAAAGCTTGCTGAGAGCAGCTCTGCGGATAAAATCACAAATTTGTATTCAAGAAGTTCAAACACAGTCTTTTTCTATAGTACTTAATATGTGAGAGGTTGTGCCATCCACAATATATGCCCTGATCCAGATCAGGATCCTTACAAGAGGATTTTGTGTGATGATCTAACAGGTCTGGGTTCTCTTATTAAAGACATGCTGGTAGTCTGGGGTGAAGAGTTAGACAGAAGACAAAAAATGGAGGTGAAGGACTGAATGAATGAAATTAGGAGCTATCATTTACATTTGTGAGTTTGCAGAAGAGCCGTCCTGTAGGCAGCTGAATGTCTCTGCCTTGGTGGGAACATCTCTGTCAGTCATCCTACGTGGTTTTAAAACCATTCAGAAGAAGCAGTCCTCTCCACACTCAATTTCATTTTAAGTGTTACTTTCCATCTATCTTAGACACAAATTAATTTCTAAAATGTAACCCTGTAACTTCTGTGCTGGATATGCCCTCCCTGAATTTCCTTAAACAGTTTTCTTCTGCAGCAGTGCCTGTTATTTCACTGCTGAAACTGCTTTGGCTTCTCATTTGCAACTAAAAGACCATTTGATCTAGACAAAAACCAAGAAAAATCTTGATTGAATAAAACAAAAGGTCTTTCTTAGACCATGGAGAGATTTCTCAACAAGGGCTCAGTGCTCTAGTGATGCATGTTGAACCATACTCACAGCTTCAGTGTATGTTAGTGCTGTATTCTCCTATCATCAGTAAATTTCAAAAGAAATTGATATGGAAAACTTGCTAAGGAAAGCTGAACAGCATCTATAATTGTACCAAGAAGGGTTTTATTTTATTAACACCCTTTATAGGCACCACACAACCTTCATGGAAACAGCCCTGAAGTTCTACATGGGGAAGAGACATAAGGGAGGCTTTAGGGAAAGAGAAAGAAACCCAGGCAGAAATTCTAGAGGGGATAATGCGCAAACAGAAACAGTTCAGAGACCAAACCACCCTCAGCTCCTGCAGGATCTGTAGGATTTGGGCACTATGGGAAGCTTGCTGCAGACAACACGGTAACATAGATTTGCCCTCTTTCTGAAATGGCTGGCTCTCACCTCTTGCAAGCTGCCCTGCCCACACTTGCATATCCCTGCTTTTCTCACTGCCAGCTGCAGCAAATAACCTTGTGACTCCAGGTGAAATAGCTATTGAAACATTTTCAGTGGATTTTCACATGTTCTGAGACAGCTTCCCTATAAGCCTTCTGCTGTAAATGGCATTAATTTGCAAGCACCTTTGCATCAGGACCCTGCATGCAGCTGGAAGCCATATCCCCAGCAGCTCTCCCATCATTTTGGAGCCTTTCTGTCAAGGGCAAGTAACCCTCAGCATCTGCATACTAGACTTTTCAGATTCAGTTGTGTAGGAGATGGAACCAACAAGATTTTAAATGAGGAAGCAAAGGTAAGGCTTAGGCTACCCACATAGTGGTGTAGTCTCAACGCATGTAATTTTACAAGCTACAAGGAATTCTTCTTTGCTAACCTTTGGATAAGAGATGGTGCAACTCAAATGCTGGGTGTGGAACATGCTGCTTTCCTCAGAGCCAGCTGAGAGATGTCTTATCATAGCACTCGTATTTACACAGAATCAATGCCTAATCCAAAAGAATTGTGCCTCAGATGTTTTAAAATGCAGAAGGAGCCAAAACACTGTTCTTGTAAACAAGGGACCAGAGCTGAATGTCTTAAGAGCGCTCTCTAAATCTTTGCATTTCAAAGTCTACTACTGTAGGTCAGAGGAGAGATTCTCACAGCCTGATACTGAAGTTGTTTGGAACAATAAGTCAGGTTGTCTCCTCTGTGTTGTAACCTACTCACAATAAAAAGGAACATGTGTTTCCCTCTGACCTTACTGTAACTCTCTGTTCCTGTATACAGTCATGTTTCTACGACAGTATTATAATCTACTCTTGAATCTCATCTTCCTATGTGGAAGCTAATCCTGAAAATTGCCCTAGAGCTCATAGTAAACCCAAATATTCACTTTTAGGAAAGGAAAGAACTTCTGCAGAACTTTAATGACGTACCGGAGAGCCTCGAGAGCATCGCTGATAGCATCCGCAAAGTTTTGGTCTGATGGGACACTGAAGTATTCGCGGCAATAACTTGGTCTGACTCCAAGGATTTCAACCTCACAACCTATGAATGAAAAATGTGATATGTTCTGCAGTTTCACCTTCGTTTCAGACCCCACAGACTGTTATTCACAGTAAATTCCCTGTGGCATTACTTACCTTACACCTTCCATGCTGGAAACTTTGCGGTTGGGAATGGAAAAGGGGAGAGAGCTTTGCTGGATGAGTGCTTGCAGCAAATGGAACATTGGATCATTTTATTTCCCTCTTTAAAGGGAAAGCATGACCTTCCAAGGACACAAAACTCTGGTACCCTCATGGCCCATCAATTCCACCTAAATCACTCGCTAGTTTCCATCTTAACTGCTCTGGCCACATATCCTCATTTCCAGACTTCCAACACCGTAGATTTAGATGACGTTCCCTCGAAGGTTGGCAAATATTTTCCACTTAGACACACTGCATCTTACATCATAATATCCTCTATAAAACATATTTTATTATGTGATTCTGGCACTCCCTATTAAATCTGTTTCCCAGGAGATCTTGTTGAAACAGTATAAACCAATTAACTCTCTTGGTAACTTGCAGCCTTCCTTGCAAAATACAGTCCAGAAATTTGTGGCAACAAATCCTACAGGAGAACACAGCCCTGAACACACAAAAACTTGTTTCTGTGGTTTTCTGCCCTTTTGCTCTCTGGTTCCTGTGCTGATGAATAACATTAATATTTAAAAGAACAGAGCTTTCAGAAACACTGGATTCATGCAAAATATGTTTAGAGAACCCCAGAGTGCTCCCATCAGAGCTATGTATTTACTGGTAGGTTACTGGGGCGCAAGAGAAAAAATAGATCTTTTGAAAAATGTACTTTGTATACAGCAATACCATCGGGTCAAAAAGGCAACTCTAAGTGGTACACTGAATCTGCCTACATTTAGGTCACTATGCCATTCCTTTGGGATGAAAGAGAGGCTTAAGGACTGTCAGAAGCCGGTACATTGGCTGGGAGGAATTAAGGAGGTGTAAGTCTAGAGAGAGCACTAGGGCAAATTGCAGAGCTCTTCTCCGAGACATTTCACAGTGTTTTGATCACTGGAACATTCAGCAAAGAGAAATTGTCTGTGTCATGCACCTCAGCCTGCAGAAGCTCATATTGCTGAGATGCAATACTGGGATACAGGGAAAAGAAAACATCTTGCAAAATAAGTTGACCAAGAGACCTGGTATTGCAGAGCGAGTCGCAACAGGCAATTGCAAGGGATGTAGTATTGCAACAGATGAAACACCACACCTTTTGGCTTTGTTCAGTTTAGGCTGTCCACACTACGTCTCTCCTGTTTAGGCAACGACTTGTTAAAAACAGGCCTTTGGTGACTGGACAGCCTACTTTTAGGAACTTGATGCCTTTGAATGCTACCAAAACAGACAGCAAGTTTGAAGGGACATCCAGTTTACATGCTAAAATGCTGGGAGACAGATTTCTAAAGGATCTAACTCTAGTCCAGTTTCTTCTGCTACAGCAGTCATTCCAGTCTTTTACATCTTCAGTTCTGGCTAAGCACGTACCTATCAGCAGGCCCATGTAATTAATATGGTTGCACACCTCATACGACATCTACCTGGATGGGATTAGAGCCAAAGAAATTTACAATCAGAGGTGTAAAATCTAGTTGCTCAAATGCATTCTTCTGCATGATGTCCTAGGTGCTGCCAGCAGCAAAACACAAGCTTTTAGACACCTCGTATACTAGAGGTAATGCAGTAATCCTCTTTGGTTTTGCTAGCATTTCAGGACTGAACTGGAACTTCACAGCCAGTTTCCTCTCTGGCAGAAGGGAAATCTTGGAAAAGACTGGATCCAAAGCCATTCTTCTAGTAAGGACGTGTTTGGAAACACAAGGCAGTCATGGCTAACTTGAGAACTGATGCTTAGAATTCTAGATTAGATGGATGGTTGCTCATAGGTTGACTTTTCCTCTTCAGATACTGACACTAGATTATAATTTTCTCAGATATTGTTCTCCAGAATTACTCACATAATAATTTTAACTGACAGCATCAACTTCTTGGGAACCTGGACAATTTTATTTGCTCTGATATCTTTGCTATTTCTGGATTGTCAAGGGATGAACATGACATATGAGCCTACAGAAGCAGCAAAAATTAGAGGTAAATTTTGGCCTCTTCAGTGGTAAATGAGAAAGAACAAGTGGACAAAAAGCGTGGAGTTCATTGACAGTGTTCTATTTCATTTGTTTGTTTAGGGTTTTGTGGTTAGGTTTGCTGTGGATTTTTTGCCTCTGTACAGAACTAAACAGAACTTAAAATTGAATTTGTGGTGTTCAGGCTTGTTAAAATTCCAAAGTACTGGCCTCTGAAGACCCTCTAGTAATTACATTGTATCTTGGTAGAGGCTAGGACAGGTGGTAAATTTTTTCATTTAAATATAATGGGAAAGGATATTTGAAAGCATTTGGAGCCAGCCAAAGGGAATGTTATACTTTTCTTGGTTCAAGTACAAATAGATGAGTTGTATGTGCTGAGATCTAACATTGAATATCTTTCTGCATAGTTTTGTAAAGGAAATTAAACCTTTATTTCAAAACTTCACTGGAGCAGTAATAAAGAATTCTTTCGCAATGATACATACGCTCTATCTGACATTGAGACTTGAGCCTCTGCCAATTTTAAATTGTGTTTCTAAACATTAATTTAACAGTTGGATACTTCATGTCATAACAGAAAGTTTTGACAACTTTCCAGACTAGCTCCATGGTCTGGAAAATGTTGTGCTCAAATGACAAAAGGTTGGATTTGGAGTTTATTTTTCCCTTTCTCTCATTTCAGCATTTAGAAAAGACGTCACTGCACTTCAGCTGAAGCACACAATGCTGAAAAATGAACCTCAATATGGTGTTAGCTATTGTGTTTTTCTGAGTGATCAAACATTCAGAGAATACACAACTTTTTCCCCAGGAGTGCCTTGAAGAGCAGATGATGCCTGATAAACACACGATGCTCATCTATGAAGCAAGACTGTTGTTGCCATTAATAAAAAACATCTCTACAAGCCAAATGCTTACCACAAGAGCTTTTGGCACAAGCAGCACTGGGACACTCAGTGCAGTGGAGTTTTGGATCCTCTGCTTCTAGGTCTAGGATGGCCCAAATTAATTCTGCCCACTTGGCTGTGTTTACGCTCAGATGTGGATATGATTAAATGAATGTTCACATTCAACAACCCATTGCTTGGTGTCCCCTTGTTTTGGGGTTTAGATTTTCTTTGTCTAAACACTGAATATGCACACCAGTGCAAGAGAGGGAAAGATATGAAGCAGCAGATTTCGGGTTCCAAATTTGGAACTGGGACTGATGAGGAAATGGTAGTGAAGTAAGTTGACCCTGGGAATTAGCTCTCTGGCATTTACAACACATCTCCATTACATTTGATCACTCTTGTTTGGGTCATTGTCTTCAATGACTGCTAGCTAGAGAGAAAATAGTGTCTTGCAGAACAAAGTGCAATGAATTTGGCACTACCCTGCTGTTCCTGTTAACAAACAACAAAGAACATGCACCACCAGGCTTTTTGTTCCAATAAAGGAGTTTGAGAACAGGTTTCAGGATTGCCAAAAAAGTGATCAGTTTATGTTTGTGACATCATTTTCAGTTGATATAAATAGATGACCTGAGAACTTTCAAATAGAATGTATAGACTTGCAATCAGATGTTCAACTCAAAAATCTGATCATGTCTCTTCACCAGACTTTCATAAGCCCTCTCTTACCAGAGAGAAATATCCTTCACTTCACAACCACACCTTACTCATGTCATCGCCCTTGGCAGTGTGCACATTTATGAAAAATTGTCAAGGATGAAGCAGAGGAGAAATAGAACTTCATCAAAAATCTCAGACAAACACCTTGAGATCTCACTAGGAATTGCAGCTGCCACCATCAAGCCCACCTGACGTGTTAGTTTCACAGCAACAAGGTCATACGTCCTACTGATTTTATTCCTCGCTTTTTTTAATGTTTAAAAAATATATATTAAAAATAAAATGTTTTGCTACTTCAATAGTAATGATATTGTACGTTTTATGAGGGTTGCTCTGAAAGTAATGCCTCCTGTTTTATTACATTAGCTTATGATGTATGAAGCAAATGGTGGTGGTATGGCAGTAGAGGTTGAACATTCACACCAATACTCTGTTACATGTTGTTGTCATATGACAGATGGCAGCAGATGGGCACTCTGACAAAATGGTGCCTGGCATGGAAGTGCCTACAAAGCAAAAGGGTGTCATTGAATTCCTCCACATGGAAAAAAAAAACATTCATTGATACTTTCTCAATGCTTTTGGAGACAGTGGGTGCGAGCACAGTGAGGTAGTGAGTGGTGCGTTTCAGCAGTGGCAACAGTGATAGTAGTTCACAATCTTCACTCCACTGGTGAAGATTGCTGTGAGCACAGCAAACAGGCTCTTGTTCATCACTGGTGAAAATGCACAGCTGATGGTGGTGGCTATGTTGGAAAAGAGTGTTTTGGGAGTTTCCTTTACCAAATAGTGTTACTGTGCTCTTTGTATTGGTTGCAGTTTCTACAGAAATAAATAGGAGGTATTACTTTTGGAGCAACTGTATGTTCAGCCCAAGACAATTCCTCTTTGCTCAGTGTGGCCCAGGCAGGCCAAGAGGTTGGATATTCATGTTCTATCTATTCTGCCATTCCAATCCTTTGAGAACACAAGCCAATCTTGCCACTCTCAGAGCTTTTCTCTCTGGCTAGCTTTTCAACCTCTTTCATCTTGGTTTGCTCCTCTTTCCCATTCCTAAAACTGTTCCTTTCTCCTGGAGAGAGTACACTGAGACGGCAGAGATGGGTTGGCTGGGAGCCTTAGTGATTTCAATAGTCCAGTACCCAACAAACCAGGAATGCAAAGGCCAAATCCCTCCAAATTGGTGGCTCATGCTTGGAGAAACTGATCTCAGGAAAGCTAGTGATGAGGAAGATGAGAATGGTGCTCACTCCTGCTCACCAATAAACGCTTTGCTTTCCACTGGGGATTTTGCTACTTTCATAATACAAGTTGATAGCCTTCAGCTCTCAGCTACTAAGTTTCAGGTTAAAAACAAATAAACATTGGGAAAGGATGGTTACTGTTTAGCTTGGATCAGTGATATGGTCTATGGCATTGCTCTGCACAGCAGGGATACAGGTGGACTGAAGGCAGGAGCAGCTGGGGATGAAGCAGATGCTCTGCAAGCCAACAATGGCCCTAAAGATAATCTTTGGTGGAATATTACTTCCTTGTAACACCTGAGTCGTTTTCTCTTCTAAGCCATAGGAAATCTGCAATCTGCCTATGGCTTAGAAAAGAGAATTCATTTCCATAAGTGATTAGTAAAGTATTCTTGTTTCAGAGCTGTAGTGCATGAAAAAGCCACCCTATGGAGTACAGACTGCTTAAAGATACATCCATAAAGACTCTGTATATTTAGTGCACGCATGACCTTGAAATGGATCTTGAAAATCTCCTTCCTATTATACACCACATTAAAACAAACAGGCTTAATTTAGGAAAACTGGTATTAATTTTTGACATACTAACCTGGCCAGTAGTACATGAAAACATTCTTTTTTTCTTTCATCATTGTGACCCACAAAGGCTCCGATCCATTCCACCAGAGAGGTAGGAGGCTTTCTTTATTCACACCAATATCGAAAGAAACATTCATCTTCTGGTCCCACATGTAGTTTCCAATCATCTGATGAACCTCACAGTGGCGACCTTTGGGGAGGGAGAATAAAAAGAGCACCGTCAGACCTACATTCTCCAGCAGAAAGATGCCACCGGCAACACACCCGTTACCACCTGCTCACTCAGCAAGTCAGCTGAAAAGATGCCTCTGGAAGGATAAATGGTATGGAAAGAATGTGTAGCTAGGTCAGCTGGAATCTGCCAACTTTTAAGGACCTGTGGTCAGAAGGGACTCTCCCAGCTCAAACAACTCACTGTAGCAGCAGCCACAGAGGTGCCATGTGTTGGGCTGAGTTCTGGCTTCTCTGCATACAACATCTGCCAGGTCCGAGACTATTTTAAGACATCTGCCCACACGCAGCCTCAGTACCGCAGTACGTAACAGGAAAGGATAGAAGTGTGATCTAGAATTCTAGAAGGAATTTCAGGAAACTCACATTTGTCCTCTGCTTCATCTAGTGCGTGCATTGCTCAGTGCTGGTACTTAAGACAACAGAGTAACAGTTCTCAGAATACAGGAAAAAATAATGAAGAGCAAGGCCACCATCCTTCAAGTGGCCTAAAAGCTGCACATTGGCAAGGACAGAGGGAATCGGGCAGGACACAGCCGGCGCAAGCGGCCCTCTCCATCCTCCATGCTGTCCCACTAAACCAAGTACTCGCTTCCTTGGGGCTCTTTTTGTCACCAGAACCAGCCAAGAGGCCCCCTACTCCTGGCACATACCTTAGCTGCAAGCCGCAGACCCACAGAAGGTCCAGATGTGCAACCAGGGTGGGGCCCTTCCAGCCTATTTGTTTGAAGGGTCCCTCTCTCCTCTTTGAAATAATCCATGGTCCACATTGGTTTTCCTCATACAAGTCAGAAATAGGCTAAAACCTTTACATACTACTTTAATTTCAATTACTGTTTGCTGGTACTGTTGTGTTTTTTAAAAGCGTGAACATGCTTTGTTCTTAACTCTTGGACAGCACTCATTGCATTAGATATTTTTAAGCCCTCTTACTGCACACTGGGAGTATTTGGGCAACTTTCTATTACAAGACACTGGTATGTATTGGTTGAAAGCTGCCTTATCGCTGTCAGAAGAGAAGATACAGTACAGTAAGAGTTAATCTGCAAGTGAGCTAATAAAAATGGAAAAAGAAACATTAGAGATTAAGTTGTACTGGAAGATAATGATTTCCTCATCTTAAAAAGCAACAACTAACGTATCTGTGAGGCACCACCATCATTATCTGGTGACTCATGGCATTTCAAGGATCCAGATTACAGACATTGATTACCGTGAGAACAAGCATGGTGAACAGAACTGAAATAACCTCAGTATGCTTGTTTTAAAAAAGCAGAGGACTCTGTATATTTAGTGTACATGTGACCTTGAAATGGATCTTGAAAATCTCCTTCCTATTATATACCACATTAAAACAAACAGGCTTCTCCTTTCTATTATACACCATATTAAAACAAACAGGCTTAATTTAGGAAAACTGGTGGACTGGAGGGGAAGTAATCTGTCCTCCTCAGGCTGCCAAGAACTTACTTCACTGTAAATCTAAAAAAAACACCAGTAGGAAGCCTCTGTAGTGCCTCAAAAATGAAAGTTTCTACTTTGAGGACAGCCTCGTCTCTTCAGCTCCTTGAAGCCCACATACTCCCAGCCATATATCAACCTGCAGAGCCAGCAACTGCTGCCAGCCCCAGAAACCTGCAGGTTGGGCTGAAGCTGGGAGGTCACACATCTGTTTGATGCACAGTACAGCTTTCATAGAAAAACAATGAGCTCCAGCTGCTACTGATGTCAGCCCCCTATAGGATTTGAGGTCTACTGTCAGTTGGCTCACCTCTTTAAGGAACAGAGCAGAGATTGTTCTTTGTAGCGTTGTTGCAAAGTTTCATTATGTGTGTGCAGCAATACAGAGGACAGTATCCTGAACACCACATTAGATGAGTTAATTCTTCTATAGACTCCAGCTCTTTTTACACAAAAAAAGATACTTACAAGATTGTAAGGCAGCAATTTTCAGTGTTTTAAGAGAAATGTGATTCAGTTGCTGTTTTGGAAGCATCTGCAGTGCATGCCAGACTCCAAAGTACTTCTATATGCTGCTAGTTGTGCTCCTGGAGAACCTCTACAGCAACAAATAATTGCAATACACACACAATATAAAGCATGGAAAGATTCAAACTAATCTAAAATACCATCTAAATCTAAATATTTTTCAAGTTTACAGACTTACAGAGCCAAGAGGGAACACCAGATGAGCAGACAGGACCATGTAACACTACGCAGAGATATTCTGCTTGCCTGGAGATGATGTCCCAGGCAGACCTCAGATTTCTTTGGAAGACATCAGTAGCCAACTAATCAATCTCTTCCTTGCATTGTTCATCCCCATGTTCATCATCAAGAAATGCCACTCAAAAAGCATGCCTGCTCTCTAATTTGATTTTTGCCCTGTGTTAATCTTTAGCCATGGCACTTTCATGCCTCACTCACTAGATTAAAAAGCCTTGCAATAGCTAGGATTTCTATTCTGAAGACACTTATACATGGAATTAAGGTCATTTCTCAAATTTATTTTGAGCCACATGTGCAGCCCAAGTTTTTTTTTTTTACATCCTTTGCTGTAATTTATTTCCCCCAGCCTGAGAAAATGACCTCTGGTGATCCCTCTTTTTAACAATTGTCAAAATAGTAACGTGTTGTTACGTGGTCACCATAGCACGCTGAGTTTATTATTGATTCCATTACTGCTACTTTCCTCTGTATTCAAATATTAACTTTAGAGTTTCAGAAGAAGAAACAGGGCAAAACTCAAATACAGTGGACAGATGTCATGAGTTAAAGTCACTGCAGTTGCAGTAAAAGAACAACCCTTCCTCAATTAACAGAGAAAATGAAAAAACATACAGTTCCTAGGACTATAACTGCTGTATCCTTCTGGAAGAGAGCCAGGAAAAGGAACTGAGTTCCTCCATGAAAACTCTGTGCACAAGTCCTGTAAGTTTCTACAGTGGAGTAGAAGAGATCTCCCAAGCTATCGTGCTAGTCTGTAGAATTGCATGATGTCTCATATCATTGATTGCTGCCTAACCCTGGAATCACACTAATCCAGAGATGAGTGATTAGTCCATGAGAAGTCAGTGGGAACCCTCATCCTGATGAAACAGCCCTACCACCTGCAAGTCCCCAAGCAAAAACAGTTCATGCAGGATGTGAGCAGACTATTTATGCTCCCAGAAGAGCCTGTTGGCAATGCCTATCCATTTTTTATGGCCTTCAGGAACATACTGATCCAAAACTGAAACACTGTAGCCCATATCAACCCAGAACTTGACATACAAGAAGTTCACTCCAAAAGACACAAAAATCTGCTACGTGCAGCATTTATTTATTTATTTCTAGAGGGGATTAATTGATCTGCAACTCCTGTGCCTCAGCAGCCTCAGATTTAAGCGGTTTGTGGATTGGAGCACAGCACTGTGCAGAGCTGCTGGCTGCACCATTAGAGAGGGATATATTTTAAGGTAGCAAGCTCAAAAGAAAAAAAAAGAAAAAGAAAAAAAACCAAGAACATAAAAACTAGGCTCTTCAAAATTCTCTTATCTTCTTATCTTTGCCTTGTGTAAGAGCTTGCTTAGGTGATGAACAGAAGATGTCCTCGTGCTTTCTGGGACCAAGCTGGAGCTCAGGTTCTGTTTAACCTGACAGCAGAAACAAGACATCCACTGAAACCTTCACCAGCAAAAATGAGAGCCAGGTCATTTGAGTACTGCAGTACTAACCACTACACCACTACACTGCAGTACATACACTATGCAGTACATACACTACACGTGTATGTAGCTCTGCAGTTTGAAAGCGAGAGAAAGAGCAGGTTCCAAAGTGAAACATACTTTCTCAGCTCCCAGAGAGTGCTGTGGTGGGGTAGTGGCTGTGTTCACATTTTGCTGGTGTTGGCCACATTCCCTGCTGACAGAACTTAAAGGGCACACACGCAGTGGTGACAGTTAATAATTAAGCATGGCAATCCCTATCCTCCATCTGTACTAGACAGCCATAACTTGGGCTGCCTGGAGAAGGCACCAGACAGGGCTCCCTGCAGGTACTGTGTAGATGTTAGGCCTGCAGTGCCACGCTGTAAGCCAGGAGACCACCACAGGATAAATGTGCATGTGAGGGTGAGCAGTTCTGCATGGCACACCAGCAGCACAGTGTACAACAGGATGGGCTGTACTGGCAGGAAAATGGGAGTACATCGAGCTATGGCAGTGGAACAGCTCTGTAAAGACTGTGGACATCAACATGGGATTCAGAAGACCTGAGATGCCCTCTGCTCCACTTCCTCCTCTATCTCACATGATCCATGGGGTCTTGCAGCCTCCTTGCAAGAACAGACATCTCAGAAGAGAGGCATGGAAGCTGCTCATCCACTGCTCTCCGTGCACCCATTTCCACCATCAGGATCTCTCTCCACTATGCTGCCCATAGAGGCCAAGAGGCCCACAGCCCCTCACAGCCACCAGAAAGGCTTGCATTTGTTGTTGGGATCTCAGAAAATGAATCCTGTCCCTGTCTCCAGCTCAGGCACAGTGCTGATGTTTACACCAGCTGCAAATGGTGCAGGCCTGGCCTCAGCCATGCCAGAGGGACTGCAGAGCTGGGGTGCCCCAGCAGGACCAACTGCCTGTGTCTGCCTCTAAAACTCTGCAATGTAAGCAACTTTTCTCCTGAGAAAGGGCATGCACAGCTCCCCATATGACTCCTGTTGTGAATGGAGACCTCAGATTTTCCATTTACTTTGGCAGGAAACCTCCCAGCAGAACCATGCCAAGACAGAGAAAGGGAAGCACTAAGCACTTTCCATAGGATAAGATCCTGAGGTGGCTTGTGATCTTAACTCCTTTCTTTGCAAAACAAAACAACACAGGGTGTGACTAAGTGAGTCTTTTGGATGGGCAAATCTGTGTTCCTTCTTCCCTCTGTGGCCAAACCTACTTCTAGTCCAGCAGAGCTCCTTCCAACACAGCATCAGTGATATTTTTTGCCTATTTCACCATTTAAGTGATGCTTTCCATCACTAACACGACCCCACTTCTCCCCAGGGAGTATATTTGCATATACTTGGATTGCAGGCCATGTGAGCACAACTGTCTTCCAGCCTACTCAGTGTTAGCAGATTTATAAAGTTAAAGATTCTAGTTTACACAATTTCAGGGTGCCATTAAATTTGTAGAAGGGGATCAAGTATCTAGAGAGCTTTTGTCACTTTTATAAAATTTGCCTTGAAAACTTCTTGCTCTAAGGCATCATTTTTTCTATAGTATTTTTATTCACAGCTTTGGTCACTGATTCAAAGGGTATTTGCCCACAACAAGGATATTTCTGTTGCCAGAATGCCTTCCTGCCTGTGCTAATTTCTTGTCTGCAATCACAGAACTCTGTGATAGTAGAAAAAAAAAAGAAAAAAGAAAAAACCTATCAAGCTGCAATATCAGATATGGAGAATGGTAAATTAGGACATCAGGTAGGATGTAGATTAGCAGCAGAAGAATTAGGGGAAGAACTAATTTAGTATGAGGAGGATCAACATGGAATAGTATTGTCTTAGGATGACTCAAATTTGAGGATTAGCAGTAAAGATTTTCTTCTCTTTACTCTCTCTCTATAATGAGCAGTCCCACCTCTGGCAGGGCTCTATGGCTTATTGCACTTAACAGCCCAAACCTCTGGCCTGGTCACATTTCAGCCTGGTGGTTGTCATCCTACCCCATCATTCCCTGAATGCATCGGTTTTAGCAACTCATAATCCTCCATTTCACCACCATAGGTTTTCAATTAGCTTTCCCATCACTGTCATGCAGTGCGGCATGATCATAGAAAGTCATCTCCACTCCACACTTCTCAACATTTAACAGTTCTTTCACCAAGACTCTGTGTACTGCATTACCTAAGCTGTGTGCTCTTTCTCCCACTGCAGCTAGTAAGTATTGCCAGCAAAATGGGGTGTGTTTCATGTTGCTTGTTAGTGCTTTTTAGATCCATGCCTCTTCATCATCAGTTTTCGGTTAGACCATCTTTTGCTAAAGCTCAGAGAACTCTCCCTTGGTAGACTGATGGCTAGTCTTGGTAATCCTGAAGGTCTTTTCCAACCTAAATGCTTCTCTGATTTGAACCACCCCGCTCCAGATGCATAAAGCTCACACAGACACTTGGTGAAGGGCAAAGCACAGAAAGGAGAGGCCTTGTTCATGAGAATAGAAGGAGAAAGAAGGAAACGCATCTCAGCTGCAGTATCTCATGCCTAGGCTCTCAGTGAGCCCAGAGTAGGGCTGCGAGCATGCCTGTGTGGATGTGGTTCCTCACAGGCTAGTGAATGCATAGGGAAAGAAGGGACAGAGTGCTCAGAGTGAGAGGTGGGATGTAAGGAGCAAATAGGGCTGTGAATGTGCAGATGTTTCTCAAGCTGATTTACTGAATATACGCCTACGGATTATGAAAGGGCTCTTAGAAATGCGAAGATAGAGCAACTTGAAGGTTGCTCGTGATACAGAGGCTCAGGCAAGACATACAGATTAGACTGACCTTGTAGTCCCTGATTTCTGAGAACAAACTAGTAACCTTTAAGTCCTGCATGTGCCAGTTTCTAAGGGAAGAAAAGTCAGTTACAGGCACCCCCACAAATTGCAGTGTCCGATGTGAGATCAGATTGGACATGCCTGGACAGCATACAGCTTCACCCCCACCAGCAGCACTATGTCTACCTTCTGCCTCAGCACCTCCTAAACCTGATAAAAAGGGTTTGGTTGGACAGCACCTTGACATCAGCCAGCAATGTGTCCTCACAGCCCAGAAAGCCAACTGTGTCCTGGGCTGCATCAACAGAAGCCAGCAGGTCAGGGAGGTGATCCTGCCCCTTTGCTCTGCACTGTGAGACCTCACCTGAAGTAATGTGTCCAAATAGGGGGGTTCTCATACAGGAGAGTTGTGGATGTGTTGGAGCACATCCAGAGGAGGGCCACAGAATTAATCCAAGGGATGGAGCAGCTCCCTATGAAGACAGGCCGAGAGAGCTGGGGCTGTGCAGCACAGAGAAGCGAAGGCTCTGGGGAGACTTGAGAGTAGCCTTTTAGTATCTAAAGGGGGTCTCTAAGAAGGAAGGGGACAGGCTCTTTAGCAGGGTCTGCTGTGACAGGACACGGGGAAATGGTTTCACACTAAAAGAGGGGAGATTCGGATTGGATATAAGGAAGAAGTGTTTCACACTAAGGGTGGTGAGGCACTGGCACAGGTTGCCCAGAGAAGTAGTGAGAAGTAGCCCATCCCTGGAGACAGCCAAGGTCAGGCTGGACGGGCTCCGAGCACCTGATGGAGCTGTAGGTGTCCCTGTTCAGTGCAGGGGGTTGACCAGATGGCCTTTAGAGGTCCCTTCCAACTCAAAAGATTCTATGATTCTATGAAACATACACCTACACTCCGAGTGCTCAGGAACAGTCTCAGATCTTCCTCTGGGCTTGTTTGTCACCTAAATCCAGTCCTCATTTCTTGCTGACTGTTTAACAGTGCTGTGGCTCATGCACCACAAATGTTAATTACTGTTTGCAGGTTATTTCTATTTGCATGGAGAGCCATGTCATGAAGGTCAGGAGACTTCAGACAGTGTGTGAGACAGAGCTCTATCTCATGACTTCATACTAGAAACTGGTACCCTAGAACATGACAAGTCTGGTAGGCATGCTTCATTGCCTAAAACAAAACCCCTTTGTGAGTACTAAACCCTTCAAAGGGTTGATGATGGACTTCACTCTACACACATGCACTTAACCGGTGTGATGACAAATTGTGGTAAGGAGAGAAAGCAGCTGCTCCCTGTTTCCCTTAGTGACTTCATCCACAGGCTTTTCACAAATAAGAAGTGTAATGCATACACCTAAATGAAATGCTCCACAGTGGAGTGGCAGACTTAAATTAACAGTTTTCAACTTCTATTTTTTTTTTTTTTTAATTCATAGAATCAATTAATTCAATGAAATGAGCACTGATAGGCATTCCTCTCAAGATGGGGAGGAGAGAGTTAAGCAGTTTCAAAACAAGCTGGGCACCACTGATGTCAGGTCCTGTCTTACAATGGCATCTCTTTGCCCTCCCAGCAAGCAGCATACAGACTGCTGGGCTGTGCATTGTTCTGCAGGCAGCAGAAGATGCCACCAACCCAGGAGGAATTGGACTTCCTCACTGTTCCCAGATAGCTGAAAGGCCCTGTTTGTCAGATCACCACAGAGAAAGGATCTGATCTGAAACTCCAGAAAAACTTTTCTGGCTCTTTATGTACTTAGATTTTGGCTTCAGGGTGCCTTTATCCAATAGGGATGGTGCAGCTGCACCCTGCATCTTCCTAGTGCCTCTGTTCCCCCCCCCCACTACGCATGCCTTTTTATTGACTGAAAGCTGGCTGAGCAGCCCCGTGCTCACTGCTTTCCGCTTATTTCTGCGTTTAGAGCGCAGCAGGCAAGGCGAGGAGCCCTGCATCGCTGTAAAACCCTCTCTGAGCAGCGTTCCCGGTTCGGGACCGCTCTGGTTATCCTCTCACCTACAGCAGCAGCACTAAGCTGCGTACCTTCAGGCTCCCGGCTAACAGCACGACGGGGCACCCACAAGTGCTGTATACGGAAAGGTAGGCGAGACACCCTCTGCCTCTGCGCGGAGCATCGCGGCAGCAAATCACTCACCCGTCATCAGCGTGTAGTAGTTGGGGTAGGAGAGGCTAGGGAAGTCGGGGGTCATGTAGTCCACCTTCACTCCCATGCCGATGATGTCCCGAAAGCCCGGCAGGGACTCCAGCTCCGCATCGTCGATGTAATCGAAGCGGAAACCGTCGAGGAGGAAAAGCAACAGCTTGCGGCGGGCAGAGGCGACGGCGAGGAGGACGACGAAGACGAAGATCGCGCGGATCCCCATGGCGGGCTGAGCGGCGAGGGCTGTACGGCGGGGCCGGATCTGGCACCGCTCTCTTCCACCCGCTTTAAAGCTACAGCCGCGCGTTAATTGCGAACGGGTGATGGGCTGCCGGGCCTCTGTGTGGGCGGGGGGTCAGCGAGCGGAGCACCGCCAGAGACGGTCCTCGGCGTGCTGCGGGATTGAGCAGCTCCTCGTGCTTTAATAGGAGAAGCCAGCCTTCGGCCTTGAGAACGCAGCGTTTTGCTTGGCTGTCGGTACCGCTGTTAGGGGTAAGAGCTGGGCGGTGCCAAGTTTCACATTAATGAAGAGTTGTTTGCGCCTTGGTCGCAGGGTCCTCCTCCCGTCAGCGCAGAAGTGCCGATGTCTCCGCATCCCGGCTTTCCCGCAGCGCAGGACGTTGCCTCCCATTAACCCCGCTCACGTCGGGCCAAGCCCTGCTGGATGAGCAGCACAGCCTCCAGCCTCCCTCGCAGCCTGCCTCCCCTTTGCCCTGCTCTGAACCGCCCGCACCTGTGCAAGGGCTGAGCACAAAGCACCGGGTGGCGGCACCCCGAGCCAGGGCAAGGTTCTTCACATTTCTTCACTCAGCATTTACAGCTGTTACCATCTTGGCAACGTTAGGCCTCTCTGTATTTTTGTTTATCTCATCTTGCCTGGCTTTACTTTTGTCCATCTCTTGGCAAAACAGCAGCTCTTAGCACAACTGTGCCAGACCCGTGCAACCACATTGCAGCCCAGGTCAGACAGCAGCTCTGGGGCTGCCAGCACATTCCATGTCTAGGAGAAGGACAGAGAGGCACACGGATCGCTGCCACCAGGCCTGCTCTGCTGGGATGACAGCAGGTCCTGTGCCCCAGCCCTCTCCTGGAGCAGACAGTGCCAACGCCAGCAAGGCACAGCACCTTACTCCAGCCAGGGCTACTGGGCTCCCAGACTTCCTGCAGCTCAGGGCCAGACCCTCTCTGAAGCAGGCTACCTATGAAAACACCACCTACTTAGGCTTTTCCTCGTGCACAAGAATCTTCCAATTTGTCAGGCTGAGAGAGATGCCACAGCTCTCCAGATGTATGAGCACTCCAGTGAAACAGCACAGCCAGCCCCAAATGCCAGGCACAAGTAGCTTGGCTCGCTGCAAGTAAACACATGATTCAAAAGCTGGGTTTTACCTTGGCATCTGTTTTGACTTGTTGCATACTCTTCTGTCCTTCATTTAGGTTTTTCTTCCTCTCCTAACACTCAATAGTGAGGACTGTGGTTTGTTTTAACCAAGGCAGCAGCTAGGAATGGAAAGAAAGCACACATGCTGTGCAACAGAATAGCAAAGCTGCAGGCTGCGTGAGAGGGGCAGCCGAGCTGTGAGCGTCCCAGTCTGTGCAAGGCTGCTGCTGCTGCTACCACAACTGCCCAGGGGAGGCTGCAGCTGCGTGCTGGGCCAGAGGGTGATGTGACAGCCCAGGCAGGGTGGCACGTGCTGCCTGTCACCTGCACCTCCAAGAATGGCCAGGTCTCGGCACAGACAGAGGGCCCAGCAGAGACAGTGCTCAGGGACAGGATTCCTGCTAGTGCTCACTGCGGGATGTCACTATGGCAAAGAGCATGGGCTCAAAGCCACCCAAGTGATCGCTTCCTATGTGCATACGAAAGGTGAATGAACTCTTAAAAATGTCCAGAAGTGGGAGGCACTTGTGATTATACATTGTTAGCAGGATGAGCGTGTTCATGTTGATGTCCTAGCTTGCCCTCTGGGCTTGCCAGGGGGAACTGGCAGAAGCTGCAGCTGCTGCTCATCAGGGGTGGGATAATTAAGGACAATAATCAGATAACCAAGTTGGACTCACCTTGAAATGGTGACCTGATGTTTGAGGTGGCAAGGCTGAGAAGCTGGGCCTCCATCACAAGATGCCACGAAGTGATGTCTTTATATTATCTCCCAGCACTAAAGAAATAAAGTCTTCCTTTCAAAAGAGTTGCAAGCTGCTGATTGAGAGTTCCCAAGGGAAAGCGCTACCTGAGGAATGCTTGGTGCAAAGTGCCACAATCTGAGCTCTGTTCAGAGAGACAGAAATTCACAGGTCTCCACTCCACTGCTACAGATAGCAGCAGCACGAGGCCTGAGAGGGGTTAAAGGAACAGTGAGCCATGTAACCATGATGCCTCACAATGCCAAATTGTGTTTTGACAGACAATCCCCCTGAAGAATGGGACGCAGGCCAAGCAGTCTCACTTGGCAGAGACAGACCCCAGCAATGCATTTCATCCCTGCCAAGCAATGTTGATTTGCTTTGATTCACATTCATTTGTAAGCACCCTGTCTGCACAAAGCCCCAGATGTCCTGGGAGACTCCAGCACAATAATATTTTGATACAAACGCTCTTACAAAAGCTATCAGAGCCTGAGCTGGAGTCCAAGGACAATAGTTTACACAAGTTAGCAGCGATGCCATGTCTTGGAAGAAGCATGAATAAAGACAATCCCTAAGCCCAGTTTGTGCACAAGGAGATACCCCACTGATCACAACTGTTTGGGATGAGATCCTCAGCCAGTTGGAAATCCTCTTGGCCAAAAGCAAGTTTCCGTTTTTGGAAAACTGCCTCCAGTGCCCTTGGATGGCTTATTTCATTCTGTCCTGCAGTGGTGGAATTGGAAGCGCGTTCTCCAGATTCACACTACTGGCTCATTTAGGGTCACCGGCTGCTCCACAGCACCACTTGACCTGTGTCCTTAGGCACAGGAGCACATGTGAGAACAAAAGCTCCTGAAAGTAAAATACTAGAGAATCTAAAGTGGGAATTTGTCTTCCTTACTTCTCTGGAGGAAAGATAAGATGGTATAACTCATCTGGTTGTCATCTTGGATCTTGTTCTTCCATACAGCAGTGGTTAAACACTTTGGCCAACGTAGCCTGACTTACTGGTTTGGTTGCATTTTCCCTCATTAGATAAGAAAGTATAGCCACCTTGATGGGAATAGCATGGTGCTTGTGTTCCTTTGAAGAAGAGGAAGTCTGTACCCATCTGAAGTTTGAAGGTCATCCAAGCTGGGCTTGGTACCTCCAGTGAAGGGGCACCCATAGCCTCTCTGGGCAACACATTCCAGAGTCTCACCACCCTCTGAATGAAAAATTTTCACCAAACATCTTACCTAAATCTCCCTCCTTTCATTTAAAACCATTTCCACTTCCAGTATCTATCAAATATTTCTAACCTATGCCCCTGCAGCATTATTATTTAATTAGCACAAGGCCATGCTTGCCTGAACTCCAGTACCTTGTAATGCAGGAGTTCTTGCTTTGTTGAGGAACCCTGACACAATACCAGCTCTCTCTGTTGAAGGTGCCCAGTAGCAGTTGTTATATGGGGAAAGCAGATGGCTAGTCCCAAGTAACTGAGTACTGTGTTCTCTGCTGTCAGGTCACTCCTCTGGACAGCGGGGAAATTTACTACCAGAAACAGGGGTCAACATGCTATGGTTCAGATGGGGATGGAAACCTGGAAAGCCAAGCATGTTAATCAAAATCACTTAGTTTATGTAGGATAAAAAGGGAAGCCATCATCAGCAAAACAAAATCTGTGTTATGAAACCTATTGTGCCTTAACTCAAATGTGTTCCTGATGACACTGAGCTCAGTGCATCCATTCACATCCCAGTAGCTCCTCCAAGAGAACAGCAGCGTGCTCTACATGTCCACCAGCATCCTGCACATGGGCTTCTGTCAGTGTCAGGTATCATTTGAGGAGAAGCTCTGAAAGATGAAAGTGTTAGCTTGAAGTTTAACAATCTGAGAGACATCTCATGGTAGCCAAATGTAGGCCCATTTCAGTAAAGTATTAACATTTCAGACTTTCCCACTAAATAAGTGGTAATCTGAGAGGCCAAATATTTGGCAAGTCAGTGATGATCTTCCACTTTCCAAGAATAAAATGATATTCCATATTTGAACATTCTGGTATCCTTCTACACTGGGTGCAAAAGAGATGGTGTTGGCTTGTGCTTAGTACAGATACAAAGCAAACTATCCAGGACTAGCATAAATATATATGTGTGTCGGTGTGTGTATTTTCATTTGGCATCTTTTATAGTGTTGAGGTTATAGAGTTCAGCAACAATTTCTGTCATCAGCAGTTACTTAAAAGTCATGGGAGTTTGGATCTCAGCATGCCAAAGAAGAAGAAGGGCCATTATTCTGACGGTAGGTGTTGAAACCAGCATGGTGGTAGTCATATTTTTGTCCCAAAGGCTGATCTCTGCCCAGTTGTCTCTGCTATCAAACAAGTTGCTGCCCCTAGCTGCCATTGCTTTTGCTGTGTGCCACTTCACTACAGTTGTTTTGGCTTTACATTTTTGATGGCTTCAGTCCTGGGTGTTGGTTCCTGGAGGTTGAAGGTGTTACTGGAAGGCAGGTTAAAGGCTTGTCTTGCAGCACAGTGGGTTCCAGTGTCTTATTGGACTGCCTGGTGAATCACCTTCAGAGAATTCACCCTGCCAAGAAGAGCCATCAGTTTTGCAACAGGTCTGTGTTTGCAGTAGAATGATATTTGCATGGCAGCTGCTTCCCAGCTATGGGATTTTCTCTATCAGCAAGTTACGACTTCTCAGATAAGGCTGGATCTGCACAAGGTTTCCTTACAGGTAAGATCTGTCCCTATCCCACCAGCAGTAACATTCCTTTCTGCAAGAGGGCAAGGTCTTATCTTCACATCAGGTGAATGCCCTCACTCGCTGAATGCTCAGGTTACAGAATCTTGGCCTTGCTTATGGCTAAGTTGTTCCCTTGGACTTTTTTTTTTCCTGCACAAATACAGCATTTCTGCTGCCTGGCTGATGGAAAAATAGCAGAAGAGCATCCCTCTGCATTGACTCAGGGCCTTCTCTTCACAGAAAGGTTCATCTGGCCCTGAATTCATTCCCACCTCATTTCTCTGCAGCCCATCACCACATGCCCCCTGAACTTCCACCTCTCCTGGCTCCAGACACACAGGCTGTTCCTGCTGTACCAGCTCCCTGGGGCAGATTCTCTTCTTCATGTTTGTAAAAGCATGCAGCACGTTTTGTTTTTGCACCCAACATCATGGCAGCAAAAACAAACCAGCCAATCTTCTGTCATTCCCAGTTTCTGGGGATGGACGAGCTATAGTGACCTCCAGCACCAGCAGCCCCGTGCTTCCCCTTCCCAATCAGGATTTATTTCCCTTGGCATGGCCAACACGCCATTGATTTTCAAGGGCGAAAGTAGGTGGCAAAGTACTTAGCTCTTTCAAGGAAATTTGGAGGTGATGGAAAACAACCCCATAATATGTGAGCACAGAGTGTGGCTGTCCGGCTGCCAGCCAAAGAAGCAATAAATCACCCCCCTGAATGCCTGCCACAGGCACCGGATCACCACAGAGACGCTATTTTTCTTTCACTGCGACCGCCCATGTTGCTAATGCACTTAGCAGGTGCAAGAAACATTTGAAAATCAGTATCTTTTTCCAAAAAATAAGGTTAGGGGCCCATTGCTCTGCCTGTTTGGATTTCGGCTTATTTCACCCAAGTCCTACTCAGTTGCAGGTCCCCACTTGGGCTATTTCCAGCACTGCTGGCAGGGATTTTGGAGGGGCTTTCACGGGTCTGTCTTAATCCTGCGCAGCTCAGGTCTCTCTGATGCAGCTACCTCTCAACGAGGTCTAGTCACCATCCCACGACAGCCGCCTCCACCCATGGGACACCAAGGAGGTGAGCTGGTGAAAGCTTTGTCCCGAGGAAAGCTTTTTCCGCGTTTTGGTGAGCCCAGCGCGCTGTCAGAGAGCCAAAGCCAATGGAAAAGATTTCCACGCTGCCACCGCCGGGAGGAGAAAGCCGACACCGCCGCTAGGTGTCAGCCCGAGCACGCAGCAGCTCTCCTGGGAAGGTGGACGCGGTACTCGGTACGCTTGCGGATTACCTCCGCTTCCAACACGGCGATTTTCAGCCCTGGCGAGAGCCGGTGAGGCCGGGGGGGGAGGACGTGTTGAACGCCAGCAGCTCGACGCCATGCCTTTCCCTGCTAGCTGCTGCCTGGTGGTGGTGGTTGCGTCTTCTTCCCTTTTGGCAGCCCTGCTCCGGGGCCTGGATCCTAGCACCACTGGTGGTTGCTATGGCCACCTGAGGGGATGCAGCACATGGCGCTGCTGCAGCACTGCAGCAGCCTCTGGGGTGCAGGGTATGTGGCTGCATGGTTGTGCACGTGCACACCTCGCCAAGGATGCTCAGCAGGCCCCTGGCACAGTGCTGGAGACTGCCACCACTTGGTTACTTATGGTGCACTCCGTTAGATTACATTGTGTTCTGCAAAACTCGATAGTTCCCCCTTCTTGGTGGCTTTATACTTTAAATAGATCTGCTTTCTTCTCAAGACAGTTCTTAAATCATGTCTGCTGCTGTTTGAATCCCTTCCAGTTCTTTGCCATCTGTTCAGTGCCAAAGCAAACAAAATGTTCAAGATGCAAAATCTGCTGTGACACAGAAGCAAGAACACGGTGCAGCTGAAGGTTAGGGCCTCCCCAGGCAAACAACAACACCTCTCTTGGTGCCTTTTGTGACTGCATCTTCTTTCTTAGGCTTTTAACATACAGAAAGTGTGTAGGATTTCCATTTGCAAGTTTTTAGGACTCCTCTCCTCTCCCCTTCCCTTCCTTTTTTCTTTACCTATTCCAAGAATTCAGGGCTTGCAGCTGGGCATCCTTCAGCTCACTAAAACAGACTGAGGCTCATTGCCTTTTGCATTACTTCTGATCTCTGCAGCACGATCACTTATTTGAACATTGCCGCCGTGCTCTGCAGTTCCTTCACTGCAACACAGCTTCATGGCACCAGCCAAGTAGTGCCCTGCAATAAATCTCTGACCTCTGTGGCTCAAAATACCCAAGCAGACCTCTCAATGGATTCAGCTGGGATTCTCATTTGTCACATCTGGTCCTTGGCAGCAAAGGAGAGCCCAGAAGGTGGCTAGCTCTCCCCACAGCAAGCAGCACTGGTTGGTTAATCCCAACCCCCTGGCCTTCTGTTACACCCGTTTACCAGAAGCAGTCCTTGGGCTGTGGGTCAGTAAGTCTGTTTTCTGCACAATCTGAGCATCCTGAGCTCAGTGCAGGGCCTGGCAATTCTTCTCCTTAGGAATCCTTCCCCAATTGCAGAGAAAGTGTGTAATCCACACCCTGCAGTGCCTCTGCTCACCTCATGAAACACAGGCCCAACCCAGCACTGCTCAGTAGGAAGTCAAACCAGAGTCACCCCCAGATTACTGTCAGTGCCCCACGGCATGGCTCTTTCTACCTAACAGGACACTGAGAGCTTGGAAACACACCACAGAAGCTATTTTGAACATGCTCCATTGCATAATGCAATATGACATTGAGTTGCATCATGGTTACTTGCTGTTGGCTCACAAAAATCCACAGCAGAACAAAGGGGTGGGAGGTAGGCTGCATGGCCTCCCTGTCCACTTGCAGCCTTCCATTGCAGCACCTGAGTTTTTCTTTCTAAAGCACATGCTGGCTTTTTAGCTTCCAGAAAGATTTTCAGCACAGCCTTCTAAAGAAATGAGCTGAAGTGAAGCAGCAAGCAACGCTGCCTACCTGGGCACACTGAGGGGAAAAAGAAGCCTTTAATTCTTTCTTTTTCTTTTTCCTTTTTTTCCCTTTCTTTCTTTATTCCTCCATTTCTTTCTCTCTTTCTTTCATCCTTTCTTTCCTTTTATCTTTCTTCTTAATTCCATTCTTCCTTTCTTTCCTTTTTTCTTCCTTTTCATCTTTCTTTCCCTTTCCTCCTTCATGTTGGGTTGCTTTCTTCCTCATTTCCCTCTTATTTCCCTCTTCTTCTTCCTGTTGTTTTTTTTTATATAACTTCTATTTCTGACCTTTAATGCAGACACAGAAAAACAGTCAAAGTGCTACACCTCCTTCTACCAGAAGATACGTGTGACTCGTCATGCTGATCATGGCAGGCATACAAAGGTGTACCTTTTTGCATGTAACACTTCATTAACATCCCAAAAACTGATGCAAAAGCATTGCTGTTGGGCTAAATTTCAGTCCAGAAAGAGGCTGAGATTTCCCCATGCATGGAAAGACACCAACAAAATGCTCATAGACTGTTGGCGGGTTAGCAGCTGGAAATAAGGAGCCGAAACATTCCCCTCCAGACCACAGGATGGGAACAGCTCCCTGTAAGATTAGCATGCTCACTCTACTTCACTAAAGCCATCTTTTTCAGTCACAATTTCACTTCTCCTCCCAGTTTTGTGATGATACGGTCCCAAAAAGCAGTTCCCGTTTCCTTTCTCCTTTGCCCCCCACTAGATGGGGCCTGTGTCAGGTCTCAGCCTGGTTTCTGGACAAGCAGACGAGCCAAGGGCTTACATTGCCTAAGCCCATGGCCACTTCCATCCAAGCTGCAAAGAAGGGACAGAAGTGCTTCTATGGAGAGAGAAGGAAAGAGAAACAGCCAATGTTACCTTCAGTTTGCTGTGCAGGAGCTCAGGGCCAACTTAGCAACTACAGGGACAGCCTGTGTGCATGCCCATGTGTGCATAGGCACACCTGTGTGTCACAGGCAGGCAGTGCTGCAGCAGCCCACAAGTCTGCACGCCGAGCTTCAGCTCAGCACCAGCTGCTTTCTGAGCAGGGAAAAGCAGGTGCTGAGCAAAGCCAACTCCTCCTGTCACCTCCCCCGCCCAGCGGCACGCCTGCAAAACCAAATCCTTTCTGTGCACCTGCTTCCTCTTTGAAAGAAGGTAGTGCTCTTCAACAAAAACCAGCCAGAAGGGTGAAGAGCTTTATAAAACATATGAGCTCTAACACATATTTCCTCCCTGCACACGATGGGCTTTTTTGTCAGTGTGGTCAGAAATACAGATGCAGCAGGCTTTTGCATGTGCTGCCTGTTTGATGGTGCCTGGTGGGTTCCCCTGAATTGTGCTCCCCCAGGAAAGCAGCTGTCTCCATCTAGCACTCTCATAACCTACAGAACCAATGTTTGTAGGCATCAGCTGGCCTCCTACAGGTTCTGGCCTGTTCTGTGTGCTAAGTGAGTGCAGCTGAGGACTTTCACTTGGTAAGGGTTTGCAGAGCGTGGCTGAGGTTTAAGGTGTGCACAAACCACACACGTGGCTCTGGGGAATGTGAGCACAATGGCACGTTATCACTTTCACAGCCTTCATATCTGAAGATCTCTGAGCACTTGCTTGATCATTCAATGATCAGGGAGTTGCTCTGGGGAAGGTGAAGAGAAGCATTTTTCCACACAATGTGCGCCTGGATGGCAAAACTCATTGCCGTGGGATATCCTGGTGACTAAAAGCATGAACTGGGCCAAGAGAGAATTAAGAGAAACACACAAGCTTCATCCATAACGACACTTGAAACCAGTCGAGATACAACCTCCAGCTCACAAATTCTCAAAACTGTTGGTCACTAATTGCTCAGAATATTTCCCAAGGAAACAGTTTCCCCTAATCTTGCTCTGTTTCTGACAATCTTTTCCCAAATGCCTGTTCAGGCCATTGCAGGATACAGGATACTGGTCCGGCCAGGCCACTGGTCTGACGCACATCCCTGTTGTGAAAACCACCGGTCCCTGCATGGCTCTAATAATTAATCAGCTGGAAACAGCCCAAAACCAAAGAACAATACCACGGCACTGAGCACATATTTAGTCAGGGGAAACAGGGAGAGAACAGGTTCTGCTCCTGGAGAAGGCCCTGGAGAGACCTCATCGCAACCTTTCAGTGCTTGAAGGGAGCTTACAAGCAGGAGGGAGACAGACATTTTAGGCAGTCTGATAGCGATAGAGCAAGAGGGAATGGTTTAAGGCTACCACAGGAGAGATTTAGGTTAGATGTTCGGAGGAAATTCTTTACTCAGAGGGCAGTGAGGCTCTTGCACTGCTGCGCAGAGCTGTGGGTGCCCCACCCCTGGAGGTGCCAAGGTTGGATGGGCCCTGGGCAGCCTGAGCTGGCGGGGGGCACCCAGCCCACAGCAGGGGTTGGGGCTGAGGGGGCTTTAAGATCCCTTCCAACCCAAGCCATTCTGTGACTCTGTGATACACCTGTACAGAAATAGCCAGCAGAGTTAAGTGACAAGGCTGGGAGCACAGTGCCCATGAAGGCCCAGCCAGGCTGACGGCCAGAGGCACTCCTAACAGGCAGCTCTTCACCCAGTCACCCAGAAGAGCTGGTCTCTCCCAAAGGATGCCAGATGCAAGCAGCAAGCTGGGCTCTCCATGGCTAGGCAGCCCATGCCCCCTCATTGCATGGCACCAGGACAAAGTCCCCTGTTGACACCACGCTGCTGTTGGACAGACGGACAGCACATCCAGCAGCAAGGCCAGTTTCCTGGTGAGGCGCTGAGGGTGTTTTTGCCACTGAGGGAAGTCGGTGCACATCCTGTTGGCTTTACCTGGAGTGACCCATTTGGAAGGTTGTTTTGGCACAGCACATGTTTACATGCGTGGATGGTGAGAGGGGCAGTGGCCCCGGACATGGGATGGGAAGGCATCGAGCATCAGAACCCTGCTGCAGCCTGCAACTGTGTATACAGGGAGATGCTATTCACTTAATTAAAGCCTTGACATACAGACACCAGCACTCTGGATGCTTCTTCAGCTAATTCTCCTCACAGCTTTTTTTTTCCCTTTCATCAAGGCTGTACTGCATTACCCCAAATTAGCATCTACTACAGACTGTCGGAGCAGGCCAACAAGATGGGGCAGTTGGTTCCAGCTTGACGTCAGTGATGCCTGCTTCTGACATCCTTATTCAGAGGGAAGCTTCACAGGTTTAAGCAATCTTGTATCAGCTTTACTTATGGCCATCCCTTACATTTTCCCTACTAATTTTGCTTCATCAACCCAAACAAACACTCATAAAATCTCTGTGTAGTACCAAGAAACTTGCATTTCCACACAGACGTCACTAGAGACATAGCAATGCTCTCCTCAAACTAACTGAATCATGGCATCACAAGGCCTTCCAGCAAAATAGGCATTATCTCATTTTCCTCCAGCAAACTTTGGCAAAAGCGAAAGGCAGCTGCAAGAAGTGAGTGCCCTTCCGCACAGAAGGATGGGCCATGCTGCAGGCAATGGGGCATAAAGCAGGCCAGCAAAGCAGCTCAGTGGTCAGTTTTGTTGATGTCCTTCCTGTGCTTGTGCTTTGGGACACCAAGATGCAAACACCACAGCTTCCTGCCAGCTCCAATGGTGCTGCTCTGTGGGTTTGAGGCTGGGCAGAGCAGCCAAGCAGGGAGAATGGCTCAATTTACTGCTAGAGTAAACAGATTTTAACTTCTCTGAGCTCTCCAGGGCTCGCACCAGAGAGTACTGCAGCAGTATTATTTGTATGTCAATATTTTCTTGCCCTCAAGAGAAAGGTACTCAGGAAAGCAGCCTGCCTGCTGCACCCAACAGGCTGCCAGCAGTGGGTTGGTTAGGCTGGGTTTTTTATTCCTCTGGGGGAAGAAAAATTTACAAATTTGCCTGAGAGTAAAAATACTAACGAAAACTGAAGCTTGACAGCACTGAATGCAAGACATAACATCTTTAAATGGGCACATGCAAAAGCCTGTGCCACAGCAAACGTGCTCAGCACCCAGTCAGCTTCCTGCTGCTGGTCTGAGAGCAGGAATGGTAAGGAGTCAATAACATAGCACCTTACAGTCTGAATCTGATGTGTTAAAGGTGATGATCTCCAAACAGCCTGAAAACATAATATACAGGAGCACAAAGTTTTCAGAACCTGGCTGTATTTTAAAGGGTGCAATCAGCCAGGAAACCATACATCAGAGAAAAACATGGAAAAGAACCCAAACCTAACAGCTATCTTCCAGAGAAGAGTTGTGGCACTGAGGTCTGAGAGATGTAGTCATGAGGAAATGCTATTCAAATAGACAGAACAGTTGCTACCTTATAAAAAGCAGAGCCCTCGACTCCTTCTGCAGCCCCAGCTGTAGCCAGGGACTCCCAAGGGACAGAGGGAGGGACGAGGACAGCCAGGTGAGATGCACAACCAGAAGCCACATTCACTGCCACACACTGAGCAGAAAACTAGGGCCTGGCCCTGGACAGACTGAGCTGACTCTGCTATCATTATTTTTGGGACTGGAATACTTTTGTGCACAAGAACCTTGTCATACTCCATAGGGAAGGCAGCAGTGGCAGCTCCAGACACCTGCAGGAATCTGGGTTAACACTGTATGATTCATAAACACACCTGGATAAATTTAGGCTTGGGCCTATCATTTCATTTTTTTCATTCCATTGTTTCAGTTGAGTTTCAGGAAGGATCATCCTGCCTTCACAAGAGTCTTCAAGCAGCTCCCTCTCTTCAAAACTGCAAAAAAACAAGCCCAGGTGAGGGATATTCACAGTAGCTGAGGCCAAAGGCTCCTATAAAAGGGGGATGAGTCTCCTTGTGCTGAATTCACAAATGCAGGAGCAGTCTCTGCTCTCTCTCTCCTTTTTCTTAAATGCCACCACTCCTCTTTCCCAGATTCAGAGCAGTCCTCTCTGTGATAGCAGTACCTCACACATACAGGACTTCAGCCTTCAGCAACAAGGACTTGGTTTCCTAAGGATCCAAGACTCGTGGTGTCACACTGTGAACGTGACCATGTCAGCCTATGCCTTTCAAATACGTGTTGCTTTGAAACCACGGGGCACTGCAGCAGAGCCTCTATCCATGGGGATGCTCAAAATTTGACCCAACAAAATTCCACGCCACCTGACCTGACTTTGCAGTTAGCTCTATTTAGACTGGGCAGTGGGCCAGGTGACCTCCAGAGGGCCCATCCAACCTGAATTACTCTGCAATTCTGCAATTACTGTCAATCAGCTCTGAGAGAAGGAGTGGTATCGTGTAGAGCTTCTAGCTCCTACAGGCCTGAGACAGAAGACTGCTTTCCTAGGTCCATGCTGAAGAGGTTGCTGTGTAATTAACCTTTCACTAGAGACTAGAAAGTTCATAAAGAGTCCAGACAGGGAGGAGAAGGGTGTACACCTGCCCTAACAAACTGCAATGTCTTCAGAGCGAGCAACAAGCACACTGCTGCCTCCCAGCCACAGTGGATGTGGATCACCATGCAGTGAGGGATCAGTGCTATAGCTACGTTCAGCAACTCCCATGTGTGGACATCTCTTGAAGGAGCTTCAAACACCTAAGCCCTGGGAAGAGGGAGAATTTAGCAAATATGCATGCCCTTCCCAGGCACACATCTATCTCCTTTTGCACAGCTGCTCAAGCAGGGTGGGGGCTGCTATTTTTGGTGCTTAGCTGTCTTTCTTGCTTCTGAGAAGAACTGGAATTGCCTGCCTTTCTCCTTCAACTAGTCCTACTTTTCAGATGGCTGAAGAGCAGCAAAGCTTTCTCCTTGCAAGTGAGAGTTTACGTTGGAAACAAACATTTGTCTATCTATAAAAACTCTGGCAGCCCTCCAGGCAACAGCTCTTGCTTACCCAAGCTCACAGTGGAGCTTGTTGAAGCCAGACTCTCAGCCATGCAGGACATGCTGAAAGGCAGAAATTCAGGGACTTTGCAAGCAGAAGCTATTGCTGAAAGACATAAAGCCTTTGAGACACTTTGTCTCAAGTGTGCCAAGTGTGAGGGGTAGGGAGCTTAAAACACAGCTAGAAATGATAGGCTACTGCAGCTTTCAGTACATAATGCATAGGGCACTGCCATCTCCTGGAAGCCTGCAGTGATGTGCCAGCATGTAACGTAGCCAATCTGACCCCAGAGAGAGCAGGCCATCACTGGTGTAAACAGAAGCCCTGTTTTTAGAAAAGCAAAAGCCCAGAGTCAGCTCTGTTTACTTTAGATGTTTTCCCGTCCTCACACCACTGCATCTCTGGGCTTTCAGCTGTAATTCTAGCACTAAGCCCAGGCTGAGCCAGAAGCAGGAGAACCTCTCCATCAACAGACTAAATACTCCTGAGAGGAGAATGAGAGCACCAGCACCGAGTTTACATTACAAGATGCTTTCCAGCCCTGCTCTGGGCTGTTTCTTTCCCTGTGCCCTTACGCAGACTCAATCTCAGTCCAGGCACCGTAGCCCTTCCTTTCCCACAGTACGCCTTCCCCAGAAGAGAACTCAAGCCATCAGTCCTCCATTGAGCCTGGCAGCTCCTTCCCAGCCACAGGAAAACTGCAGCTCTTGGCTTGTCATTGTATGCAGCCGTAACCCAAAGGTTAATTTTGAACGAAGCACCCAATTCTTCCTTCCCCACAATAAAAATTCATCAGATGAGGGTTCTTCCAGCCCTAAGTTATTCCTGACAGCCCCTTTCCAGCCACTCTACACCTGCAGCTCCCAGCCCCAACCACAGCCATGCCCTGGGGGTGGGCCACCGGTCTGGTCCAGAGAAGTTGAAGCAAAGAGTTTTGTGCAGCCTATAGAAGAGAAACTCAGAGGGAGTTGATCAGTCTCCTGGTGCCTAAAAATTAGTTCCAGAGAAGATGGAGGTACTCTCTGCAAAATGATTCATGGTGTCAGGACAAGAGGCAGTGGGCCCAAGCTGCTTCAGGGGCAACTCTGGTATAAAGAATGTTATGTTCTGTGAAAACTACAAAGCGCTGAAGATTGCTGGGTGAAGAAGAGTTTGGTCTCCCCTACTAGAAAGGCTTGGTTTGACATGGTTTTGGATAACCTAGTCCAAGATTCTGCTTTCAACAGGTCAGACCCAATGTGCCCTAGTTCATTTCCACCCTAGTTCTTCTGAGACCCTGTGAAGTCACTGCCTAACAGGATCTCACCATCTTAAAAGGGGCTGGGAGATGCTACAGAACAACCCCCAACCGAAGCTCTAGCCCTCTCTTCCCAGACCCCTGGTTTGGTAAGACAAAATTGCAAGTTTCATGCAGACTAGTGATGAAATTTAAAATTGTAGTATCAGGTTAAGAACATAGGAATATCCTACTAGCCAGAACCTGAGCCTTTTAAATAGCCAGTTCATACATCTTCCTTTGATACAGCCAATTTTGTGTCCATTACTGCTCATCAGACAAATATACACAATAATCTATATGTACTCAACAGTTGAGATAACCACACTTCAAGAACACTTTGTGTGAAGCTTACAGTGCTTCACAGGATCAATGGCATGGCTTGTCCACCACCACCATGCAAACCTGCAAGCTGCTACACACGCTCCATTAGATACAGATTGAGGAAAAATTTAGATTAGATGTCAGTGGGAAGTTTTTCACAGAGAGTGGTGACGTGCTGGCACAGACTGCCCAGAAAGGCTGTGTATGTCCCATCCCTGGAGGTGTTTAAGACCAGGTTGGATGGGCCCTGGGCAGCCGGATCTGAGATTCGATCTAGCAGTTGGCAACGCTGTCAGCAGCAGGGGGACTTGGAACTAAATGGTCTTTGAGCTTCCTTCCAACCCAAGCCATCCTATGATTCATCCAAACCAGAGAAATCAGAATTTGCCATCATGGAGCAGATACTGAAAACTTGGAGAATGTTTGCTTCGAGTATTTACTTGACTTCTTATTCATTCCACTAATAAGAAACTACTGTTGAAACAAGTAAACTGAGAGCAAACTAAATAGTTATCTATCAGGAATGGGGCAAGCTCAGCTGAGCCCACACTAGGCTGCAGATGAACATCCCCAAGTTCCCTTCCATGAGATGCCTTCCTCCAAGCTAAACCACGCAATAGCACCAGGAGAGGTTCTGCAGTTCCCAACCTGTGCACGTGAGGCCAAACTTGAGCTGGTCGCCATTAAGCACTAGTTCCTCTTTCCACCTCAAGATGTCTCGAGCAGAGAATTTCCCTCTCTGTCAGATGAGCACTGCAGAAATTGTAAAGGTGGCTCATGCTAATAGTTCACTCTGAGCCGTCATATCCACCTATCAAACACCCATGCCATCTGGGACTTCTGCAAGATTAAAAAAGAGAGACAAACAAGAGGATTATTAAAAATTTAACTATATACCATATTTATTATCAATCCACAGGATAATCTGATTGCTACATGAGCTCATAAAAGCTATTTCACCTTTACAAAATTAAAAAAAAATGTGCCACAAGGATGTAATAACTGCTGATAACCAAGGATTGAATCTTAAAATTATAAATTTGCTGTAGAAAAGATTAAAAAAAATTATATTCACTTTAGAATTTTATTTTGAATAAAATATTCCCCTGTATAAAAAATAAAAAAGCTTGCTCTGGTTAGAATTAGAGTATTCTTTTTTTTAAATCTGGGAATTTGCATAACATCTCTGTAATAGTTTTTTTTTTTTCCCTATTGTACCACGCGGCATTCAAGCATAGCAGATTAGAAAACAAACACGAGAAGAGAAAAGCAGTCTTAAAATGTATGAAATCCACAAGGAAAGTTTTATCTTTCTTTCCTTTCCACTATTCTTTCGAGACACTTTAGCAAGAATAGCCTTGGAAAAGAATACAGGTGGGGAGGGACCTTCAATGTGCCATTAAGTAGAGCAAGGTAATAAAAGGCCTTTTGTAAGTGCTTTCTTAATAAGGTGCAGAAGCAGACTGCAACGTTGCTAGTACTGCACTATGTACAATATTCACAATAGATTTTTTCTTATTTAAAAATATTCCAGCTAGTTCACATTTTCTCTTCCATTCTGAGGCTTTCAGTTCCATCACAGCCTTGACAGCAATAAGCGCAGCAGCACCACTTCCCCTGTGGTCAGTTGGTCCTCTTATGAAACACTGGAACCTGCAAGTGGGCCAAAGTTCTTGTTTTATTTTCCTACGTAGCAACCCTGCAAGTCCACCTTGGGTTCAGATGTACACACTGACGGCTGGAGTCCTGAGTTAAAAACACTCCGGCACTGGAGTCAGACACAGCAATGTTTTATATTGCCAAGGCTTTCTTTACCTTAGATTTGTCTAATGTGCGTCAAGGGATGAACCTCTCCTAGAGAAACGTAAAATACAAAACCAAACAAAACAAAGCTAAAAAACACACTGTCAAAGCTTAGCAGCTCTTGACTCTTGACTGGGTGATGTCTGACGTCTTCTTGATGACGCTAGCCCGTGTCTCGCGGTCTGGCCGGCTGCTGCTAGTGGAGGCTGTGGACATTACTTGTGGCAGAGGGATGTCTGGGAAAGGTGGCCAGGAGCTGTTGTAAGGCAGCGGGCAGCTTTCTTCTTTGATGGTGACCTGGAGGTCAGGCTTGTTGGCTACAAAAGTAGCCATGCTGGGAAGCATATGAGAAGTGTTCCGCATTCCCAGATTGCTGAGATATTGTTTGCCTTCGATGTTTTTCTTCTGCCAATGAAGTCGTCCCTATGAAGGGGAAGGAAGAAGAAGGAAAGACTGCATGAGTGAACGCACTTTGCAAACGGCTCCCAGCAGTAAGATAAAGACAGAAATATGCACAAATTGCACAGGAGTTACCCCATCTCTAAAAGCCTGAGTCACCAGCAACTGGCTTTGAATATCTTTGCTTTCTGTCAGTTCTCCCTTTTAAGTCCTGTGTCTTAATCCTGGTGGCTCTCCAGTGCTCAAGACACTCTGCCCATTCTTCTCATGGAAAACAAAGACCTTATACACAGTATGCCATCGGCAAAATTGGACACAGGTGACCTAAAACTCAAGAGCTTCAAATGGAAGTCTCCTCCATTACTGGGGTGGGCTGGCACAGAGACTCAAAAGCACTGTCATCAGAGGTAAGGCTGCAAGGAAAGCCCCTTGGCAGCACGTCCACCCATCACAGGGATGAAGTCTGATAAGGAAAACATGAGCATCCTGTCCTTTCATCATCACACATGCTGCAGTGGCACTGCAAAGGAAGGTCCCCACTGGGTTTGGGGAGATGGGGAACCCCCACCTCAGCCACCACTGGTGCAGCAGTTGGGGCATTTCCACACTTTTCTCTCTTCCTTGTAACACAAATTCTCACAGGTAGCTTGTTTTCCACCTGCTCATGGAAGTAGGAACAGTCCTCTGGTACACAGCAGAGGAATGACACTATTATAACCACACAGACAGAAGGTAGCTCTTGCTGTGTGCTAACTCAGTCTTGCCTGCTTTTGACCTCACACACCACAAACATTGAAGTTGTATTTCCATCACACGTGTAAGCGTTTCCTCCAATTGTATGAGTTCACATGCCATTTAAGGAAAACAAAGCAAGTGTGCATCAGCTGAGATAAAATACTCACTACCCAGCAATGTCAATGCAGCGTACACATGCACGCGTGCGCAAGACAAGGTTCAATAGTTTGCTCCATACTGACAAACCAGCTGACACTGCTGATGGCTCTGCAGAGTATTTCCTCATGAAAATCAATTTCCTTGTAGCTTCAACAGATGAGGAAGAATGAACTTGCAGAGATATCTGTTCTGCTTGAAAATCATCCCAATATTTGTCTCCCCTGGAGCTTCCTACTTTTTCTTTCTCCCCCAGCTATTAAGCATGAATGCTCCACTAGCACACAGTTGCAAACGAAGAAGTGGAAGGAATACCTCAGGTCGCTGTTTTGAAGTCTTGCTCCAAAGCATTAAAAATCCAGGAAACACTTACCTCTGCATTTTCTTCATCGCTTGGAACACTGTCGGTCGTTTCACTTTCTGTCAAATAAAACAGAAGCAAAAATGAAACCCAAGTAATTTTATCTGCAGTAACAAAATCCAGCTCAAGAGGCATGATCCACTTCATACAAGTACAAGCAAACAGAGCCAAGCCAAACAAGCAGAAAAGAATAGTAAACCACAAACCCCCTCTAAAGTAATCTAAAGGCCAGACAACACAGCATCATTGAACTATGGAGTAAATTCATATGGTTATCACAGTTAATATGGATACACTCTGGAATAGACTGCAACAGAGGTGGAAGAAGCAGGTCAATGTTATTGCTCACACTTCTGGGCAGAGAGAGACTCCTGCCGGTGGGGAATGCCTCCTCTTCCCCTTTTTGGCTCTTGGTAGCTTGAGCCCAGTTATGAGCAAAGTCCTGTGCAAATCCTTATTTTTATCTCCCTGCAAATCATCAACAACACCACCCAAGAGGAGATAAGTGCGGTTCTGTTTCATAAACTGTTATCTCAGTTTGCCACCTCAAGACTTCATTATCAGTTCTTGCACTTTATTACTGCTGTTACACTTTGCTCTTGTTTCAGTTTTGCCCTGCCTCCCACTTTATTCCTCATCCTTCTGCCCAACACTCCAGCACAGAGAAGTGGGCAGCCCCAGCACCTCCCACTTCCAAACAGAGCACAGAGACACACATACACCAGCTGCCACTCCTCTGCACGGGGGGGGGGGGGGGGGGGGGGGGGGGGGGAGCGCGGGGGGGGGACAGGACCGCAGCTCCAGCCAGATGACCACCCACCTGCAGCTCAGCCCTTGCTTGCAGAAGAGCCCCACTGTATTTTCAAGCCCTCTAGGTGGCCCTGCTAGAGCAGGGGTAGGATCACATGATCTCCCTGTATGTCTCCAGACAGACTGGCAACTCCCTGCTCTTCCCCAGAAGCTCAGCTAAGGACCAGGTTTAGGCTAAGGGCCATTACCTCATGGGCTCAGTTGTTCTTTCAGACGCAAGGATCTAAACTGCACTCAAAGTCCTTCTGAAATAAGTAAGCAGGCAGCTCAGCTGCTAAACTCCGTTAACTTCCACAGCTGGCATCTTGCCTACTCCAGAGTCCCAGCCACAACATGCAGCAAGGCAGAGGATCTAACTGTGAAGCCCTATGAAGTTAACACTCTGCAGGGCTCCTCATTCACTGGCACAGGTATAGAGAGATGTGACAACATGACAAAGTTGGCTAATTAAGCCAGACTAGGAGGGAGGGAAAGAGGAAGGAGAGGCAGAAAGTAATCTATACGAAAGGAGAAATGGTCCCAGAGACAGTCAATAGGAGGAATTCACACAGAGACAAGAAACACATATTCCTTGACACGAAGAAGCATGTGGCAACAGAAAATAGTGATGTAGATAAAAAGGAATCCATCCTTGATGTCTATACATAACAAGATGCTGAGCAAGAGAGAGCACTATAGTTAGGAAAAGCCATGGAAGCCATTCTGGTATGGAAAGTTAAAGAGGTCATTTGAATCAGGAAGGTTATTTGAATCAGTGTCAAGATGAGGTTGACAAGAACAGCCTTGGTACTAAAAAAAAATGGATTTCATAGACGTCAATGGAAATATGAGGAAACTCATAAGGGCCAGAAATATCATTTGCCTGTGTAACCTCAGAAAGGAACTGGAGGTGTTTTTGAAATAAAGCAGATTTATGTAGGACAGCTGATACCTACTACTTTTTTTGTTGTTATTTCAGAAGAGCTAAACTATGTGCTCCTGCGCAGCTGTTATGGCCATCCTCTTTCCTGCCACTCAGTGGTAGCATCTGACAGAATAGGCAACTGCACTCAGCGGAGCCACAAGGGCAGGTTTAGGGCTCCACATCTATATGGTTTTGTGTGTAACAAGATAAAGCTAGAAACATCACGAGAATGACCCATAAATGTCATTCTCGTGATGTCAAGCCCTGTGGTGAAAAAAGTTCAATTTTTTTCTCATACCCAGTTGGACCAAGTTCTGTTGCTTCAATTTCTGCCTTATACTTATGCACCACCATGAAAGAGCCTCACTCAACCTTCTCTATAGCACTCCAGATTGAACAAGTCCTGTCCCTCAGCATCTCCTCACAGAGAATGAGTGCTTCAACCCCTCATCACCTTGGCAGCCTTTTCCTACATTTGCTTCTGTTTGTGTCTTTCTTCGACCAGGGACTCAAAACTGGACCCAGTACACTAGAAGCAGTGTGACTTAGCATTGAGTAGAGGGAGATGATCACTTGCCTAGATCTGCTAGCCATAATCCTGCAGGCTGTGGCTTTCTCTGCAGCCAGGGCACTTTGCTGGCTCATGTCATAGAATCACAGAATCACAAGGTTGGAAAGGACCCACAGGATCATCTAGTCCAACTGTTCTCCCATCACCCTTACTACCACAAGCTACTAAATCATATCTTGTAGCTCCTCATCCAGACACCTCCTGAACACTGCCAGGGACGGTGACTCCACCACCTCCCTGGGCAACCCATTCCAGTGCCTGACCCCTCTCACCACCATCCTCTTTCTGCAGAGCTACTCCGGATCCCACTCGCCGAAGACTGAATCACTGCAAAGGGCTCTTTCTTCCCAGGCACGGGACTTTGCATCTGTCCTTGCTGAACTGGTTGAAATTGGTGATCCCAAAGGTCTTTTCCAACCTAGATGATTTTATGATTTTGCTGACATTGTAAGATTCCTGTTGGCCCATTCCTGCTGCTTCTCTAGGTCTCTCTGGATGGTGGCCCTGCCTTCAGGCTTATTGATGGTGTCCTCTATTTGGTGTCTACTTTAAATTTTGCAAGCATGCACTCTGCCACCTCTTCTGCTCACTGATGAAGGTATTAAAAAGGACTGGTGACTTCTGTCTGCATTCCAAGAGCTTAGATCCTTTAGCTGAGATTAAAAAAAAAGCATCATTTTTGCTTTTGCACAGCCAGGAACAGTTTTGCAAGAAACATTTGGAACAAGGACAAATGTTTCAAAGGACCTGTCTCCCACTACTAGTAAATTAAAGCACCCCTCCCTATGCTTCGCAAAGCCCTTTTAAATGCTCTGACCATTACAGACTAAACACATGGGGAAGCATGACCATATATCACCATTTGAGACTATTGTTGGAGGCTATTCAACAGAATATCATAATATTCACCCAGACCCAAAGATAAAAAAATCCTACATACATATTTTATAAAAATGCATCTGGAAGTAATTCAGCTTAATGAGTCAAAGGCAAAACCATGTATAAAATAATAAATTGCAGTGGGAACAATTAATTCTCAAGTTTGCCTAAAAAGATGACATTTCTGTTTTTGCCTCTGTCTCCTGAAGCTTGCAAGTTAGCAACACATTAAAAAAGGAAGGACAAGTTGGATATGAAACTTCTACTTTCAAACGTGGTTTTGCCCTGTTTCCTACAAAAATAAGGCTTGTATGACTGCAGGAACTCTATGATGTGCCCATGTGTACATTTGTTTGTTCTCCCCTAACAGCTTCTGAACATATTGTCAGCCTTGGATAAGGGATAAATAAGGGCCAAGACTCTTAACTTCCTACCAATTTCATGAAAATAAGGAGCCCGATAACAAGAAACCATTAGCACCCTGACTCAGGGGAAAGCTTGTTGTCTCTCCCTTTTTTAGGTATCAGAGAATCCAGATGAGAGACAGACGTTGGAAACCAGACTTCCACAGACCCCTTCTTATCAGTCACTACATGGCTGCTCTGGTCTGCAGACTATTTGTAACAAGACATATCCACGCCCTCCGCGGGCCTTCAGATTCACATTTGCACTACATATCATTAATGCAGCCTTTAGCACTCTGTATCCACTATGGTAAGCACCATGGAAACATACAGCAGAGATTACGACCTTTTATCTTTAAAAGATCAGGCTGCCAGGGGGGCATAATATATTTGCAGCGTATCACTTGTACCACTGAAAATGTCCCTCTAATAAAAGATGAAAAGGCCTCTCTACATTACATCCAAAAAGGTTCTTTTTCCATTAGTCACAGGCTAAAAACTGCAGCTTATATTTCCATCCTCAGCTCCGCTGAGCTGTTTCCCAACGTAAAATTAATATACAGGACCATGAGTTTTTGAGTTAAAAATACAGAAGCCAGCAGAACAGACATTACTGAATCTGTATCTGTGCCAGCTGCCCTTAAAGAGCCTGCTATTCTCCAGAAACCCCTGCCTCTGGGCCTGGCACTCCCTAGCAAGTTCAGTGTCTTCTGAGCATTTCTTAAAAAGATCATAAAGAAACATGAGGATGCTTACCTGCATAGGACGAGACAGGGGAGATCTGTAGGGGGTACAACTGGCTCATGCTGAGAGGCTGTTCATCACTTTCTGTTGTCACCTCTACCACCTGGCAAACATCTGGAGGATTGGCAACTATCACCTGCTCCTCGCTGCTGCCATCAAGGTGCGGCTGTCCTACAACTTGGAGTTAGAACAAAAAAATCCATTACTCATAATATGTCAACTCTGCTGAACCTCTAAGAGCATGCTCCAAGGACAAGCTTGGTATATGACTGAGCTGGAATCTTTAACACAGTCTCAGCACCTTCTTCCACATCCACCACCTGCTTTCAATGGGACTTCTACAGGAAAACTGTGTGATTTATTCAATTTCCCCCATCTTCAAAGAAATTTCTTTTCCACTTGTGACAACTGAGAATGCCTAACTCTTTCCTGGCTCTCACTCAAAATGCCCATGAGCCCACCCCAAAACACAAGCTAACCTGATGCTTTCCTAGGGAACACCAAAGCCACAATCTTTCCTCACCAGGACATACAGACCATGGCAATCTCTCTTAATCTGGGAAAGCATCCTCACCTAGCAAACTGGCAACATCCCATTGCATCTGGATGCTTTCACATTCATTATGCACCATGAGAGCAAATAAGCCAGAACTAGTACACAAAAAAACTGGCCTCACAGTCATGTAAAATTTGTGAAAAGCCAATTAATAAATGACATGTGCAAAAAAATATTTCTTCAATTAGAGGCTTATTCTCACTGATACTTGCAATGTCAGAGATGGCATGCAGAAAATCATAGCTGAACCTGTACTCTGTAATCCCTGTGGTCCATGACTGACAGCTACTGTCTAGTTAGTTATTGGCATGTTTTTCCTATCCCTCCCCCCCAGGAAAGTAATATTTAATTCTAAAGTAACATTTTTATTTCTACAAAGTAAAGGTACCATGGATGCTTTGCAAGCACCCCAAAGCACTCTGCAACACTAGCTGTGCTACAGAACACCCTTCTGAAATGGAGGAATAAACTTAGAAGTCACTCAGCAAAGAAGTACAGAGGTAAAAGCCAAAATCTCAGTTCTCTGGAGCTGCTAGAGACAATTCCCCATCTTGTACAACTCCCCTTTTGGTCCCAACAATAGGAACACATGACAAGTGCATTAATCTGGCACTGAGCAAAAAGCCACTAGCCAGATCAGAACAGCCAGCAGATGAGAAGCCACCTCAGGGAATGGCTAACCTGAATCCACAGCTGTCTGAGAGAAAGGGAAAGAATATCCATACCCTTTCACTGCACCATAACGCATCAAAAGGAACAATTTTTCATGCAGGCAAATTCCTACCAGTTTCAATAACAGTTTGGGAAGATTTTATGCCAGAGGAACTGGTCCAGATTTATTTGCATGCTGTGAACTGCTGTTAGTCTGAAACACACTATCCAGCAATAAATGCCTATTTTAAGTTTTAGGCAGCAGGATATGACCTTTCAGGCACCAGCACCCCATTCCACTTGGCAACATCATTCCAGAAGTGGCCAAAACTGAACGTTTCAAGGAACAGTCACAGTTAATTCACCAAGCTTATGGTACTGAATTATTAGAAATTCAGACAGCTTTTTTTTTTTTTCCCCGCTTTTTTTTTTTTTTTTTTTTTTTTTAACCAGAATCCACGATGAAGAAAAATGTAGTAAATGAAGCACAGCACATCTTGAAATTCTTCAGTTAAGTGACCTAAGCACTCTGATTATTAATTTATAAAGGACAGATGTGTCTTTTCTTGGATGAACTCAAATAAATATGCATGAATGCACAATCCACTCCTGTCTTCTATCTTTTGGGCACAACATTTTCAAAAAGAAAAATGACAGGGTTTTCTCCCAGGGAAAAGCTTAGTGAAGTGCCAGCCAACTACTACAAACTCCCTGAACCTGGTTATGCAGTCTGTGAGACAATTCCAACATACAAAAGATGATATACATATCAGATAGCCTTTTTTGGTTTTTTTTTTTTTCAGTTGGATTACTACAATTATTACCATTTGGTTCCTGATATTTTGTTTTGAAAACATCTGCTTTACATTGGGGTACTGGGGGTCAGGAGCACACACACACAGAGTTAATTTTTATCCACAAGAAGCCAGTATTGTGCAACCTTTTCAGGATAAGAGCAGGCCATCTGCAGTGCTTTATCTTTCTCCTCAATACCTGGAGAATTCTTACCCACCCCAAGAGATAAGTTTAGTGCAGCAAAACATACTGCTTATTTGGGCAATATGCCACTGCTCTCCTTTGAGCTGCACGTACATCAGAAACAGTGCAGGTGCTGTTTGTCTTTTCTCCCCTCCAGCTGACTTCTGTCCTTTCTGCAGAATATATCTATTTTACCCTTTCTCCCCTGTTTATATTAAATACTGGCTTGGAGTACTAAATAAGGACTTCTCTCTTCAGTTTGGATAAGCAGCACACTTGCCCAGCCTTTAATTAAACAATGTTGGATCACAGTTATCCACCCAAACCTTGCTGTCATACCCCTGGAAATGGATACAGGGCCTATCCACAAGAGCAAAGGGAAAAAACAAACGGCTAACTGGAGATCTCTCTTGTGAGCTCAAAGGAAAATGAAAGCCCTTCAGGGGCCATTCAGTTCTGCTCCTCTCTTGGTTTCTATGTTAGACCTTTCAGAAATTCTTATATCCCCCTATGGGTCCTGTTCTGTGTCCTGTTATGTAAATCACTGAGATCTTCCAAGATGCAACATGGATTCATCTCCTACTAAAATCGAACAGGAGTTCGGGATACACTGCACTATAGAAAAATGAGCTGTTCCAGTAAAATGACTCTCTTGTATGTTTGTGGATTTGGGGAACACCAGGTACATTGCAAAGGCTGCTGTTAATTGATCTCTGTTTAACTTGAAGGTTTTACAACAAAAAACTGAAGTGTAGGAAGCTTCCTCCTTGGGGCTGCATATCAGCCTTGCTGTATTTCAGATCTGGATTTGAGTCAGTCAGTATATATAGTTTGTTTTAGTGTAAGACCTTCAAGTTATAAAGCTCTCTGTAACAGTATGAACAAATTCATGTCCTAAAACTCTTACAAAGAAAGAACTGATTAAATATCCTGTCATGAAAAGAAAAAAAAAAAACAAACTCATGAACTGCTCAACCATGGAAGTGTTTGTGGGAATGACTTAACACACAGCCCTGTGATGTAAAAAAATGGCAGAATAGTCAGTGTGTGCAATTACTGCCATCTTCACAAAATGAAGATCAACATATTTTTCAAGCACTTTTTTCTTGTATGTAGAACTCCACAGAAAATAGTATATGGGTCACATTTCTAGGAGCCCTCACTGCAGTGACAACCTCAGCCCCAAAAGAGCTGTCAAAACCAGCCCAGTTATTCTATCAAGGGCCAATCATACACATTCTGAGATGACATCTAATTCCTAAGTACCTGTTTCTAAACACAGACTTCACTGATCTTTTTCTTAGCTCTCTAACGTTAAGAATTAACCCAATGTTAAAAACAAACAAACAAGTTCTTCTATTTCATCTTTTTGTTTAAACTCACAAACAAAATGCAATCCTGTATAAAACTGTTTTTTTAAGGAAAGGGAAATCATCTCCCAGCTTCAGTATAACCTGCCATGGACACTGAGTAGCATCTCCTTACAGCAGAGAGCTACACCGTGCAGAAAGCTGATGTCAAGGAAAGCCACCTGAAAAAGTTCCTCTGTGCTTTGCTCTCAGAGAAACAGGCATGCTGCAGTAGCACTGCTCAGCATCACTGCAGAGTGGTGGGGCAGACCTGCAGGCAGGACCTTGTGCAGCTTAGGTTAACAAAAAATACATAGACACAATTATACCTGGGTTCTTCTCTGACGTGCACAGTGCTGCAGAAAGGTGAGTTTGAAGCAGTCAAGAGTTTTCTTTTTTTTTTCTTTTTCTGGCATTACCTATTTCATGTATTTGTCTTTTAATTCACCTGTATGCTTAGCATATATGAAAAGCACAGGAGTACTTACCTACAATGTTCACTGTACTGTCAACTTCATTTTTTATACTGGAGGACAGGAAATAGTCAGAAGTAACATCATTTAGCCCATTAATCCCAAAAGATGATTCAACTGGCTCTTGCTAGAATGAAAACAGTACAGTTGGGTCAGGTTTGATTTATTTTAGGAGCCTGGACTAAGTTCATCTCATTGTTCAGAGATGGTAATGAATCAGATTGCTTCTGCTTGCTCCATTCCCACTGTTCTCTGTTAGACAAAGTATCGGAACAAATAATTTGGTTCTGTGAGAAGCAGCCAGAGTTTACTTCCAAATTGTCAGCTTGGAAACTCCAGCTATTTTTCAATTTCAGATTTAGAGTGAGTCTTCTGGGAGCAAGAAATTAGTGTGCTATTTATTACAGGAGATCGACACTTAGAACAAACAAGGAAGAAACATTGCTTTCAAATGTATTCTATTTCATTTTCATCTTCATTCTCTTCCAAACATGCTCTATCTCTCAGCACTCTCTGAAAGGAAGCTCTAGCTTCAGTTTAACAATTACTAAATTCTAGCCTTAATTTTTCTCTGCAGCTGATCAAAGTGTGTACATCAAAAAGTGTTTACAGCCATTTAGATCACATCATAAACATTACTATAGGGCAACAGCACTGGGAAAACACCACCTGCTCTATATATACTGAGCTGCCCACAAGATGCATACTCTGTAGGTCTGGTACATTCAAAAGGGAATCAAAAAATCTCCCTTCAGACTAGACAACAAAAAAATGTTAATTCCACAAACTCAGGATTTCTTACAAAAGCTATCAACACTTCCAAAGAACTAACTACATGCCCAGCCTTCTTCCTGGTATTGGCACCATACAAGGTTATCAGATAGAAAGTCTAAAGCCTTCAGTTCTCATTCTGGGTGGGCAGTGCTGCCACTGAAACCTAAGTTCTGCATCAATGCTGCACTGATGGCACCTGCAGAGAGGTGCTGGTTTGATCTGTTGCCTTGGAATGCTCATATTCACTGCTCCAAAACAGTAAGTGCAGGGCAAAGGCGAACCTCAGGACTCCTGGTGCTAGCCATCCACAGCACTAACTTTATGAAAGTTTATCGTGGGGACTGGGCACAGGCTGACATGCAGTTTTTAGATGCCATGTGCAGTGACTGGGACCCACTCGTTAAGAGACGTCCTTTGGACACACATCTGTGCTTTCCCAGCCCTCCAGCAAGGCCAGAGTGCAGTCACACAGCCTGTTCCCAGGCCCCTTTTTGCACATCAGAGGAGCGTAAGACAGCTACAGTGCTAATGGCACAAGGTCTTTGATGAATCCCACTGGTGGTGTCAAAGATCCAGTAAGCAGGAAAAGATAAAATTAGCTGCTATTGATCCATCCAGGCTCACTGACTGCAGACAGATGAGGACTCTGCACTGCAGCCACAGTGCTGTGCAATGCCCCAGCAAACACAACAGCCCCCATGGGAATGATGCTTGCACCATAACTTGCTCAGCTTTGCAGCTTACAGCAGAGTTTATTTAGCTGTCCTTTTCAGTAGCAGAAACAAATGCATATCCTAAAACCTAGGTGATGGGGCCAGGTCCACAAAGGGATGAGAATATCAGCACAGTTGGTGTTACACCATTTTCAGTGTGTGAATGTCTGGAGGAAACTGAGCTGAAAGGATGGCAAAAGTGTCACTTAGACTTAAAAATGATCAAAAAAAAAAAAAAAAAAAAAAATCAGCGGACAGCTGCATACATAGTCAAAATTATGCATCTACCATAAGGTAGAGATTACGTCACACAGGCAGTTCAACCTTTACCTCTGTTTCAAAGGAAAGAGCCTATTCATGTCTCCTTGGACTACTCAGCTACTTCTGGCCTCTTTTCCATTTGCTCAAGAGCCGAGTGACCAGGTGATGCATCTGCAAGGTAGGAGATGTGCCCCCCCCTAACTAGGTGCAGGCTCTCAACATCCCCAGGAGGGTCAAGGAAGAGAAGAGTCCTGGCTGAGCATCCTGCTCAAGCTCACCAGTCAGGCACGGGCAGGAATCAAGGCTTCACCAGCGGTATCTGGCAGTGCTCTTCCCTCATGTCAGCAGTCACCTTAGGTGACTTGCTAGGAAGTAGGAACTTGGGCACCCCCAGAATCTGGCAGAAGTGACATGGAGGAGCTCCATGTGAGGCTCTCTTACACTGAAGTCCCTTTTCTCGGACCCTTAGCTTCTCCCTCTCTCGGTGTTATCCCACAGAGGTCAACAGGCCGGTCATGGAGCAGCTACCTACCCATTTTCACTAAGCAGAGGTTTTCAAGGTAAGTGCAAGGCTTTTAACAAAAACCATGCAGCTCAGAATTCACATCACCTAGCAAAGAAATGTAAGCAGTTTTTTGTGTTCAAAAATGCGCATTTGCATTAACTCACCTGCTGTACATAATAATATCCCAGACATCACTGTGATACCCTCAGCAACTAGTATTTGTGAGATTCATTTGAATGAAGAGGGAAAGATTGTGCAGGTAACTCTGCAGTTTTTCAGGTATTTAATATTTGGACTAAAATAAAAGTACTGAACAAAGGGCACAGCAAAGTGCTGCAGCCAGCTTTGGAAGGCATCACGTGCTGCCCAGCTCTGACCAAAGGAGTTTACTGGATCCCTGGGAATCAGTCACATGATAACAATCTCACATGGCTACATAGTCCATATATAATGGTTAAAAATTGGTAGCTCATAGACAATTTGAAATCACAGACAATTTATAAAGCAGTATTCTGTCATGCAGTTATACAAGTCACCATCACCAGAAGAAATTTTTGCCTTTCAAATCCAATTTTAATAAAGAAATTTTCCCAGCCCTCAGTATCCATCTCTCTGCTTCATCGAGACATGAAAGCCACAGTCCTTAACAAGCAAGTAGCAGAGCACTGAGCTGTTGTCCTGTTACAGACATTGCTGTATGCTACCATGGGCTATGCTTTCAATGCTCAAATCCCCAGTTTCAGTGAAAGAACAAAGACTTCTGTGAAGCCAGAAAGCCTGGAAACTTTGCAATTTGTTTTATGAAAGCACTGATGTTGGACCAAATCCTGCTAGTATATTACACTGACCACCTCAGAGGGGCATCAGCGTAACTGCAGATGATAGGAAATACCATGTTTTGCAGGGAAAGTAAATGTGAGTTTGGGTCCATGTTCTCAACAAGAAAAGTCCCATGCTGGCTGATGAGCTTCACAACTTTCTTCTGTCTTACAAAGCACGAGCAGAACACAAGGCTCTGACAGACTTCTCCCCCTTTCCTGAACAAAAATGAATTTCCAATGCCTTCTGCACAAAAAAAACCTAATTGCTTCAAAAGGTACTTCTATTGTTCTCAAGCATTGCTTCCATAATTACTGTATTTCTCCTTACACAGACAAATGGCAAACATATTGCCAAAGCTGCCAGTTTTCCATCCTCCAGGCATTGCAACACACAAGGGCTGTGTCAACTGATGACGTCAGCCGTGGCTCTTCACATTTTAAAAGAAAACAAAGCTACACCAAAGTAACTGCAGCTACTTAACCAAACCAAAACCATGGGAGATTTGCAAATATCCACCATAAGATGCCACTGGGACTACTTAAAAAAAACAATGGCAATAGACTATTTTCACAGGCTTTCAAACTACCAAACAGCTACTTCTTACCTTAATTTGTTTGAACTTGTCATCCTTCTCAGACTTCGTTTTTTTTCCTGCAAGAACAAAAGGAAGATTTCTTAAAGCCCTCCATAACATCAATCGTCCTCCACAGCTTCTACATTCACTAAGAAAGTGAAGGCAAATGTGATCAAAATAGCAGCACCTCCTAGCAAAAGAACTCCTTTAGCTTAGTTTCAAACCCATTTTAAACATTGGGCAGTCAAAATTCACCTCGAGCACAGGGTTTCGAGTTCCATTTTTGAAGGACCACAAAAAGCAATCTCAGTCAAAAAAAGCAAGGTGAAAAATATGAAAGAGTGACAAAGAACCAGGGACTGTTAGATGAGGAGGAAAATTCTCAAAGAAAAAGAATCCAAATACATATCTTGTCACACGTGAGACATCCTCACTGTACATAGTAACAAGAAAAGGGAGATTGTTCTTTTATTTAATGTGTGAAAAGAGATCACAGGAAATTTCAACACACATTTTTGTAAATAGTTGCAACATAGGGAGGGGAATATAGATTATAATTTATGTCAAAGTGATTTATGCACTCATGTTGGATTGGAGAATTCAGAAGAAAACCTAGAGTGTACGGCCCTCACCAAATCTCCTGTGCCTTGTAAGACCTCAGCATTGCTGCCCCTGCTCCGTCTTGAGGAGACCCTAACGTGGAAGCTCAGAGTTGCTGATGAAAGCTCTGCTCTACCCGCTCTTTGCACAGACGTGTCCCAGGAATTCCTCCCATCTCTACTACAAGATAGGGCTTAGAATTAAAAATGTTTGCAGACAAATTCTTTTGCCCTCACTCATACATAAATTTAGCTGCACGTCATGTAGAAAGGACAAATGAGAAGATATACAGGGGCCAAAAGATGTCAGTTATATAGTAGCTGGATTTGCTGTGGAATCTTCTTCTGCTATGACACAGAGCTCCAGAATCTCTGTTTTCATTCTGAACTGTTCTGGTTCTTAAAGCTGTGAGAGGAATCTGGCACAATGGGTCAGATTATGGTTCATGAATATATGCCTGCATGTACAAAACACAGCACAGATGAGAGATAGGAAACAGTTTCAAAGCAAATATTCTACTTTTTCCAGATTGATCTTCTTTTCATACTATGATTCTGCCCCCAAAATGCCCAAGTTATTCATTTCCATTCACATCTTAAAATTAAGATGAGCTTTATATACCACAATTTTAAAAAACAGCAAATTGAGCTATACCAAACTTGATTTTAGAGGAACATCATGCAGAGGTACAACATTTGGACGCTAGGTTATCTTTTCAACTAATACATCTAGGCACTAGAAGATATCAGAGGAATGAGGAAGCCCATTTTCTACTCCATAAGCCCATAACAAAGCTAAAAAAATGCTTGCATTTCTGTTCAACAAGAAACCAAATATTCCTTAGACTGACCTGGAGTTTAGGCCCTCTCCTGGCATGTAGGAGACCCACCACCTAAACTAAATCCAGGGAATTTAAACAGTTTCCTACTTCACCACTACCATGCTGTGCAGGAAAAGAGCACAGCCTTCCTCCTGCTTTTTTCATTGCCTAGGTTACCTACCGAAAAAAGTGCCTGTATGGTTTAATAAAGTGTTTCCCCAAGATGCCAAACTTGTGAGTTTGCTCCTTGTATAGAAAACCCAGATGCTGAGTTTGTACTCCCAGTTCCAAGTGGCAGCTGAGTTTAGTTCCTATGTCCCACAAAAACAGATTTTTAGTGCAGGCCACAGCTACACTTAAGAACATACTCTCCCTACTCAGATGAAAAGAGTGCGAGTTTATTTCTATCCTTGCTTGCAAAAAGATAGCAAAATGTCTGCTACCATATTCTGAATGAGCTTTACTGTATGAAATGTATCAATCTCTAATATGCCCCAGTCACTCTCCTGGAATGAAGCAGGCCCATTTATCTCATGAGAGATAGGAAACAAGCAGATATGGCTTTGTGCTGCTTTCATTCAGTAGGACACCTCACACAGACTGATTTTGAAACCAGTGCCACAGATATTAAATACATAGGGGTGCTCCTTTGTGGTATTCTCAGCTTCCTCAACCCATATTTTAGTTCAGCACTGATATTAACACCTCCTGCAGGAAAGATTATTCCTGATTCAAGCTAGGGGCATTCATAACTCTGCAAATCTTCAGCTGTTTATGCTGTATCACTGCCTCAAATGAAACTTCAGCCATTTGGCAGCAGTTACTTGGCAGCCCCAAAATTCAAACAAGCATGGTACCTGCAATTAGCATCTGAATACAGCTCTGTTGGCTTTAACAGAACTATCACCATTCTAGAAGCCCAGTACCCTATCTCGTTGATCTAGCAGCTTGTTCCCTTAATTGAATACAGCCCATTTTTCACAGAGACGTTCCTAAATTCCAGGGAACAGCTGGATGAAAAAGTCTGACTTTACAGCAGGAGAAGTAAAACTGGCACACTATGCAGGCCCCGTGGTAACAATGCAGCCAACACCACCAACTTCACACTCACAAGCTCTCTCCTCTACCTTTTTTGGAAGGTCTTTCAGATAACGGCAGCATCCGGTACACCCTGAAGGCATTGTTTCCTTTCTTTATACTTTTGTCCTTCACTTCTTCTATATCAGGCAGAGAGTTCATAGCACACCGGAAGTTTGCCTTCCATGTCTTTGGGTCGGGTTTATCTACTCCTGACTGGTATTTTCCTAAGCAAGAGAAGAGAGTTAAGCATACATGATGCGTAACTGAAAACCTAAGATAAACTAGTAACAGCATAGGTGAACTTCAAGGTATTGGCCTTTGGTTGTTAAGACAAGCATTCGAACAACAGGTGAGGTTGCAAGAGAAAGTGAATGTTGTGATCTGATTTTCATGCATGTTTCCAGAACACGATTAACAGCTTCTGCCCAAGAAAGACCTAGAGCACTGCAGATCAGATGTAACTTTACAACAACATGGAAAAGCTTGCGCAGCATTTACCTTTATTAAGTCTGGCTCAAATCCATAGAAGCATATAAAAAGCACAAGGGACCAAGTCTACAAAGTGCTGAGCATGCTCTACTCCAAATGATTTTGAACCCTATCTTGTTAACATTTAAATCAATTAAGTTTTACTGTGCTTCTCAATGCAAATGAGTTACAGCCAATCAATAAAGCTGGAGATTACTGCAGACCTTGAAAAAAGCATTTAACCTCCCACATATCTGGAAACTTCAATTCACTGTCTGTGTTAGTAAAAACAAAGACATGAAAGAAGGAAAATATAGATTTAAAAGGAAAACCAAGTGAAAATCTGTCCTGCAAAAAGAGAGTTCCAATACCTGTGTGAATTGCCCAGTTTCTAAATAAGGGAGCATCTTTTTCAACATCCCACCCATGTCTTGCAGCATGCATCCAGGGAATCTGAAAAATCTTCTTCTCCTGGAAGGGAAAACAAACAGGAAATGCCAATGTTGATCGACTTGATGGATTTTCTGATGATTTTAAGTCACTTATTTTAAAATGCAGTTCCAGCATCTGCGAGTGTTTTGCTTTCTTCTAACACAGTGCTGCTGTCACTGGGCTCAATAGGAAAACATCCTCTGGCGTCAGTGAAAGCAGAATACAGTCCATACAGTCCCAAGTACACAAGATACTCAGATGCCCCTTCACAGACTCTGAGGCTGGCAGCTTTCCAAGCTGACACATGGATAAAACATGCAATGCTAAACATTTCTAAACATTCAAACGAAGGCTAGTTTTGGCAGCACTGACACTCTCATGATTAGAAAAATCAGATATAAAAATAAACAACCATAAGAACCATAAGAGATAATTCAAGGGATTTAGAATTCAGTGAGAAAAACACTAACACGATGAAAGAAAAGGACATTTAAAATGTACCGGCCAGGCAAACAGGGCATATATCAAAACAAGACATCTCTGCAGTGGGGACAGAAAAAAAAAGAAAATTGGAACACCCATGTGCAGGGATGGGTTTAAAGGCAGTTCAACTTTTTAGTTTAGAAAATTTGATCAAAGAGAAGCAGATTTAAAGCAATCAAAAGAAGGCTTGTTTGTCCTTTGTTTACAAAGCACAGAGTTAAACCAGGGCATGCCTTATATAGTGGAAGTTTATACTGACTCACAAAGAGAACAGAAAAAACTCATGGAAGACAGTACTAAGTCACTACTAAGGATGACAGATCTGAAGAAAAACCTGTGGGAGAATGTACTCTGGTGGCTGTTAAGGATAGCGAATTTGGATGCAGCTCCAACTCTGGAAGCTCAACAGCTTTCAGCACTTGAACAGCACAGGAACAGAAACAATTAAATCCCTCCTGACATGTTTCAAATACTCTTTCCATTAGCATTTAGGCCCATGCCATCATCACAGATAGGACACTGGGCCAGATGGATGATTTCATGGGCCAGATGTGCTTTCGTGTCATATAACACAGCATAAGAACACTTCATGCTCATTTCTGCAAAGCCATGCAAAAAGTTTATGTTCCACAAACAAAATCCTCCTCTTGAAGAAGATGCACCTTAACCTGGCTTCAAACACCGACATATTGCACTTAAGTGCAACCTCTGCAGGTTTAAATTCCCTTCACAACCAGTGAAGAGAAAGGCATTTTCAGGGAACAATTTACCTCAACTCACCAACTCAATTACACCCCAAAAATGCCTATTTCCCTTCATTAACTGCAAACAACTGTAGACAGGCAGCCCTCGTTTAAGCAACTGCACTGTGTAAGGTCAGGGAGAAGAATCCTTTGCCCTTCCCCTAGCAATAGCACTTCCTCCTTGTCTGTCTAGTTAATATTTCACTAATGTCAAAGTTAAGTCTACTTGTCTTCCTTTTTCTATGATCTTTGCTTTCTTGAGCATGCATTTTTTTGACAACTTTCACCTCTTCTTTTTTTTTTTAATCCTTTCATTTATATTCACTTGTTCAGAATTGCATTTTTCTCTCTTGCTTCTCTTAAATCTTTTCCTTAATTTAGTAAATACAGATTTAACATGATCTCTGTTCTCCTTCAAATTCTCATAAACCCACTCATTGTTAGGAAATACTCCTTCTCTGAAAGAGTGGTCAGGCACTGGAATGGGCTGCCCAGGGAGGTGGTGGATTCACCAATCCTGAAGGTCTTCAAGGGACTTTTAGATATTGTGTTGAGAGATATGGTGTAGTGAGAACTATTGGTGATAGGTGGATGGTTGGACTGGATGATCTTGTAGGTCTTTTCCAACCTTGGTGATTCTATAATCCTTTTCATGCATTCTTGTTATTTACTTCATATGTCCTTTGCCATCTTACTCTTTCCCTTGTATATAGTTAAATCACCCTACAGAGGTGCTCCTCTCTCTCCCAAGTAGAAGAGGTATAATGGAAGCTTCAATCCCACTGTCCTGCAGTCCACACCACTACTGTATTCACTGGAGGTAGAATAAGTTCTATTGTCTTATCTGTCCTAAAGATGACAATCAGTATGGGGAAGGAAAAAAAAAAAAAAAAGAAGTCCATTAACAACAAAAAGAAAAATTACCAACAAGAATTGTAAGAAATGACCAGTCTAAAAAGTCATCTCACATTTGGTGATGGGAAGAAGTTTGAATGATGCTACACAGTGCTACAGAGGTTATACCAGTGACTTCATATGCTGCTTGAAAATTCCAAAACTTATTTAGGAACTTGCATACTGAACAAGACTATAGATGTAGCACCATGTCACTGTCAACAGTACTTGCTGCTTCAAAGGAAGGTGCAAAGACTTTCCCAATAGCAGTCTAAGTGCTCATTACAGAAAATCCTTCCTAATACCATGTCTTGAAGCACAAGGACTTACAAGAAATTGTAGTATCAATAGAAAATATATATATAATCTACCTGTATCATCACTTCAAAATATACTTAATTTTATGTCCAGAAACATTTTCTCATCAACTATGTAAATATCTAACCTTCTCTGAAATCCCTCAATACTGCTGATTGTAACAATCTCAAGTGGCTAAAAGTTCCACAGAATAAATGGTTGCTCTGTTCTAGTTTACCTAGATTCTCCCTATTTAAATACTATTTTTTCATTTCACTCATTATCAAACATTTTCTCATATCCTTCTTCATTCCTTCTTCATTAATAATGACTAATATGAAAGGGTCATCACTGCTTTTTCTTAGACTTGGAAAATAAAGTACTATTTTGCACAGCACTTCATCACCAGGCATTTCTATAGGAGGCCTGTGTTTGTGCATAAAATTAGGCTCATCAGAGTCAAAAGCACAACCCACAAAACTGCTGCTGCATAACTGCTACCACTATCCAATGGGGATATCAAAAGGGAAAGAGGTATCACGTTCTTAGAAATAAGCAGGAAGAGGAAAATAGTACTGAAAACTTGAAACTCTAACTGCAGAATGCTCCAAGCAGGTGAATGAGCATGAGATCAGACTAGTTAAGAAGTCATTAGGCAAATTTTAAATAGTGACCTCTGTTTGGATGGTAATACTCCAAGCAACCATCAAAGCAACGGGTTGCTTTCCAGCTCCTGTTACAGCTACTTTGCATGTTTCCACTCTAATTTCCTTTTCCAGACCCATGAGGGATGCTGACCTCACATTATCCTCCTCCTCACATCACCTCTGCCCTCTGCTGAACTATGTAACTTCTCTCATGCCTTCCAGTTTTGTCTCCCTGGGATGGTAAAGAAATTCCCTTCCTCCCTTCTGCTGTTTAGCAGGAAAATGTTTTCACTGAGGAGGAAGATAAGTATTTATTATTTAAGCCCTTTAGAGGAGGGAGTGTAATCTGGAGGGAAAAAAAAACAACATCAACAATGCAGTGCAGAGCAAAGCAGGAGGTGTAGTGTGACTGACTGAGAGTAGGGAAAGGAAAGTCGTACATCGGCTGTTACCTGACTTATCACTGTTAACTGAAAGGCTTAATTGCTCTTAATTCCCCAAGAAAAGACAGCCAATGACAAACTTAGATTGATACTCACTTCTTCAATATTTAAATCTTATTTCCTTAAAACTTGTGCACACATACACATGTCATTCTCTTGCTAATCTGCCCCATCTTCTTTTCTTTAATGAGAACCATACTTTCCCAACCTTTAATTAAAATACACAAATTCTGAAATCCTACAATTTCCAAAGTCAATTCTGTGCATACATAACATGCTTCAATAGATACGACATTTTATCAAAGATTCCATGAATAGCTTTGTTTATGGTCAGGATTTACAGTAAAAATCTAAGTATTTTTGGATTAATGATTCATTGTGGAATTAATTTCTAAGCATTTTTAAACAGAAACACTCAGAAGTGCTATTAGCTTGTTGATCTGGGTAAAGAACTGGCTGTGTGGCTGTGCCCAGAGAGTAGTGGTGAATGGAGATCAATCCAGCTGGCAACTAGCCAGGAGCAGTGTTCCCCAGGAGTCGCTACTGGGACCTGTCTTGTTCAGTATCCTCAGAAATGCTTCTCCAAAAGAGTGGACAGGTGCTGGAGCGGGCTGCCCAGGGAGGTGGTGGAATCACCGTCCCCAGAGGTGTTCAAGAAATGGTTACATGTTGTACTATGGGACGCAGATTGGAGGAGAAATATTGGTGGTAGGCGGACAGCTGGACTGGATCATCTTGGAGGTCTTTTCCAACCTCAGTGATTCCATGATTCAATGAAAAGCAGCTCAAGATGATGCCAGATGTGAATGTAGAAGTGGAGAATCACAATCTAATAAAGGTCAGTGCAGGCCATTTAGCCACTAATCCCTTAGTACAGGAGCAGTGTTTTCATACTGCAAAGCAAGTGCATGTTGGAGGCAATGCAACAAGTACATTCCCAGAGTACAGAGAAAGGTTACATGAACATAACCTACAGACAACAGCACTAAGATGCTAAAATCTGAAATACTTTTCCTGCAGCTAAGCACAGATAAATGATTATAAATGACAGAAACATTCAAGAAAGGACAGCAGAGATGGACTATCAGTAGGAAAGACCTGACAGAAGTAGAGACAGTAAAGGAGAAGAATTCTGAATGTGGTATTTAAATTATGAAGACAACAGTAAAATCTGTTCTCTTCCTCCTCTTCAACTATGACCCCATAATGCAAGAATAAGGACCTACTCAAATGCACAGGGCAGCTAACTTGGGAATGGATAAATAAATATTTATTTACCCAGCCACAGCATATGACAGTAACTAATGCAGGTGTTCCTGAGAAACAAAATTTGCAAACTGAAATTGACAGGACTGTTGTTAATTGTGTAGTTACAAGTATTTTTAACTTCGTAAACTGAAATAAAAAAATATCAGTCTTAGCTGTCATTCTCCAGTCTTAAAACTGAACATCTGAGTGCCACAACAACTACAATGGAGAGAATACTAGACTAACTGGACTAGAGCCTTAAACAGGATGGCAGCTCCCATATTTCTGCACCTACTTTACAGCATTTCCACTGTATTCATTTTGATAATAAAGTGGTTTTTGTTGCTAAAACTGCGCAATTCCTTTCAGCATGGTGAATAACTCTTCTGCATTGCATAATTCCGGGTTTATTACAGCTCAAAGTCTCAAATACACTGTTTTACTGAATCAATTAAAAAAATGCAACTGGATTCTAATGTGCTTACAAAATTTCTAGCGCTCTCACTATGAATTCTGGATAAGGAATAGTAAGTTGGGTCTGGTATAGGAAAAATTACCTGATTTTTTTTCTCAGATTCACTGCTTTAAGAAGTATCAGAGATTTCATACAAGTCTGAAAGAGATCATCACTTCAACTCAGAGGTTAATGCAGAACATAACATTACATCTCAGATGAGCATTTTGTTCAAAATCCCTCTGACACTATTTGGTAAGCAATTTGTTCCAGCTAAAAAACTTAACAGAATCTACATTTTTTTTTTCCACCAACAAAGGGTCAGAGGAGGAAAATGCTTATAAACAAGTCACAAATCTAACAGGCAAATGCAAAGAGCTTCAGATCTGGAACGTAAGGCCAGAAGAACAGGTTCAGCAGGAAGCATTCAGCGTTGCCCCTTTCAAGACTAAGAACACGAATTTACACTGCTATGAAGGACCTCATTCACACACACGTGCAGGCGTGCTTGCACAAACACACCCCTTACCTTATTTAGCCATTTCAGCCCTGGTATTGTGTTAGAATTTATTTGTTCTTCCAGCCACGGGCGCATCCGCATTCTTTCGACAGGCATTGTTACCTGCGCTGGAAGGAGCTGAAGGGAACAAGGGACAATGTTACTTGTTTTCCTGGCAGCACTCAGCACAAAATACACACAGACCTACTTATTAGCAATTTGCAGGCACTTAACAATCATAACACTGGCTTGGGATCTGCGTAGGAGACTCCCATAAGAGCAACTGAGATGATAAGACTTTCTCCACAGCAGAAAGTGATACATCTACATTAGTAAACCCGTCACCTAAAGACACATGCCAATGGCAACAGCTCTTCAAATGACACAGGCAGGATACCACAAAGAAAATCAGTTGTCCTCCTGCAGAGATCTCTTCCATTGGCCTATGCTGCATTTGCTGAATACACTTTTTGTCAGCAAGAGAAAACAACAAAACCAGCAAACAAAGCCACACAGGAAACATCTCTGCACTAGCCATAATTATATATCTACTAACTAGAGTGTTTTCAAATGGCTGCTTCTGTTGCACAGACTTGATTAAGACAGCAAAAGCTGTATTTTTCATCACAGTACTTCATTACACGGCTTGGCTCTGGTTGTGCACAACGACCCCTTCCCTCCAGATTTATCTGATTGACTCAGCCACTGATTTTTTCTTAAACTACGTTTCAATAGTGCTTAGCTAGGAAGGGAGCACTCTGCAGCCCCCTCCAGGGGGGGACATACCAGGACACGTTATGTTACTCAGCTAAGGCTCCAACCGTCTTCTTTGTCTCTCTCTCTCACACACACACAAGCACACGTGACCCTGATGCACTTCCCCATTTAGAATGGTGAATTATTGACAGAAGAGTCCAAAGTCTTGAAGCTAGGACAAATAATTTTAAAAACATGAACCTATCTCAAAGTGCCAAGCAGCACTAGATGCAGATTAAAGCACTGCATAAAACTTCTGCTAACCAGCCTGCAATCAATCATTTCCACATTCAAGTACTTGCATTTGGGCTGCTTCTTCTCTCCCCCACTACACCAGGCTCAGCTCCTTCCTCTCTCCTTTGTTCTTCACAACTGCATTCTCTGCATCATTCTTAACTTCTCTGCTCTGCTATTCTTGTCACCTTTGATCTTTAAAAAAAAAAAAAAAAAAAAAAAAGAGAAAAACAAAAAGACTAGGCAACACATCTGAAAGCACACAGCAATGACACAAATGTAAATGTGTTTGTTCTTTTTTCCTATGGGATTACGGGCAACAGACAGACTAACAATCAGGCAGCACCAAGCCCACACCCAGTACAAGAGGAAGAAAAATGTTCAAAGTTTCCTCTCATTGCTCTGAGGACATGTATTTCCTGAAACTAACAAGGAATTAAAACCTGAGCGCAACAATAAGGCGCTGATATGTTTCCAGGGACCAAAAAGGTCTAAAATAGCTTAGAAAATGCTTGCCATTGCTCAGCTCACTTTCAAGTTCACTTTACATATAAGAAAGCAGACAACCCTGGAGCCCAACAATGGTGGAATGCTCCTGCAAAGCCCCAGTCTGTGCAGGAGCAAAGTTCTTTTCTGAGTGACAGTGACACAGAAACACAGAATCATTAAGGTTGCAAAATACCACTAAGATCATCTAGCCCAACTGTCAGTGTAGCTAAAATGCACTATTCCCTCTTTAAATATGCAAGAAGTGCAAGCACTTTTTCACAAAGCAGATGCAACCAGGCCCCAGAAACCCTTCTAGTACCAACTATCCTGTGTGGAACACTCAGTGCCACTTCTCACCTATCAGGCTAGGGTCAGAGTTGAAAAATGCAAATGACCGCGCTGAAGTGCAAGTGCATTTCTATTTAGCTATCAAGGAAGAAGTATGCAGATGTGACCAGCATCTTATAAGCTTTTCTTCTTAGGACTTTTCAAATATATATACACTCCGAGACAAGTCAAGGAAACACTACATATCACTTCAGATTTCAATTTGTAAGTGCGTGCACAGGATACATCCTGTGTTGCAGCTAACAAGCCTCTAAGACAAATGTCAAGCCTATCTGAATGAAGTAGTTACACAAAAAGCAAGGAAGCAACCTCTAAGGTAGCAGCAGCAAATTCCATTTCGGGGTGAAAAAAATAAAAGCTGCCTTTGTGAAAAAGTGATGCTTTTCAGGAGGGAAGAAACTGCTGACACCACTGCTACAAGGAAGGAGGCCTTGCTCAGAGACAAGGTAGAGACATTTATCTCACCCCTCTCACGTCCCCAGGGACCCTACCAGCTGTTCCCTGCAGATGCTCATCTCCTTCCCAGTGCCTGGAGCCCTCTGGAACCAGCACATAATCCACAGCCAGTAGCACACACCTTCACATCCATCACCTGCACCTTTTCAAATTCCTCAGCGCTAAGCAGAAGAGCAGTTTGGCTTGTGAGAAGGGAGGAGAGGCTTCCAAGATCTGTTTATCTGAAAGTAAAACCAAAGCCAGCTAAAAATAACCAGTGGTGATGTCCAGCTGGAGGGAGTTGTTGGCATTTTCTGGGGAGCTGTATTTCACAGAAGGGCAAACGCAGCATGTGTGCATTCATCAAAACATACCCTGTGCTCTTCAATGACCACAAGCTGAAGAAAATAAAGCCTGACGTTTTCAGAACGCACTCCCAGACCCTTCTGCCTTGGGACAGCACGGACCATAATGATGTTAAAATGCAGTGGTTTTTTGGCAGCCGTACGTCAACAACATCTCTGCAATGAAAATAACCAGTCAGCTCTATCTAGCAATTGTCTGTATGAAATGAAGGTGCCTCATCTTCCCTCTAGGGCTGTCATACATGTGCTTTGCTTGTATAGTAAGACTACGATTCCACAACGCCTCAAAAAGTAACCTCTGTATTTCACCACTGCCTTCCAGGATGTGTGACACAGTTTAGAGGCAGGCTTAGCTGGTGCACCTGGGAGTCTCATGACAATGGCTCCTTTCTGCACTATTTTTGTTGTTGCCTTCACTGTCAGCTTGAAATCCAACCCTCCACGAGTGGTGGCACAATCACCTTCTGCCGTCAATTGTTGCTCGAGTTTTTAAAGATCTCTACAATTCCCTTAAACAGACAGCAAAAGCACGCTGAGTTTCACTAGCCATCACTAAACATAGTCATCTTCGCTCTACATTAGAGTATGTTAATTATGAAGCAAATACAAAGCCAGAAATGAGGGTGAGCCATACAAAACCACAGGGAACATCAAGGCCTCTCACTCCCACTTCTCTCTGGTGTTTACCCATAAGAAAGGAAAAAGTGAAACAATGAATCCTTTTAAGGAGAATGAAACATTAACATTTAGAGTGTGAAGCAGGCCTGCAACACCAGGAGTGCCTGTGCACCTACAGCTCACTGCCCATCAACCTTCACAGTGCACTTCCCCTTCAGACTTACACTCCTGAAGTCACAGCTACATGTAGGTGCACGTATTTTGTGCTCTGAGACTGCCTTCAGCTCCATCTCAATCTCATCATGAGCCAAGATTTTTCTCACCCAGATGGTTTTGTGAACACGATGAGGAAAATACTAGGGTTGCAAGAACACCTCTTTCTGTAAGGTTTGTTCAATCGGCTGAAGCTCAACCAATGCTCCCATCCAGCAGAGAGGGAAGTGCACTCCAGCATGAGAGCATCTGGAGAGGACAGGTGACATCCCCAGAATCCAAAACTGCTAATGAGGACACTGTGCTTTCAGACCACAGCTTCAAATTTGAGCTGTACTGACCTCTAGCACCTCTCTAGGGAGGGCTCGGGAAAATACTCAGCATTTCCAGAGAACCATGCTGAAGTCAAGCTTTCTGGCATGACACTGAGAATAATTTCTGTCTGTTTTTTCTTCTGGTTTATAATTGTCCTGTGGTGGGGGGAAGGGAGAAATAAAAGCCAAGAAACACAATCAACTGCTAATGCAGATGGGACCCTGGAAAACATTTTTCTATCCTACAAGAAAAGGAGAACTCATTTAGACAGGAAAGTAGGCCTGCCTACTGGGAATTCACTTTGTCAACATTTGACATTCTTAACAAGAAAGCACATCAACAAGAACCACAATTTGTAACTATACATCTTAGAAACATATTAAGCTTGATAGCTCTGTTAATATACTTTCCCTTTTCTTGCAGCATTTTCATCAACGACATCTTTCTTAAAGAGAGCCACAGTCAGGGGCTGTTGACTTAGCTGTGGGAGCTGGAACATACTGACTGACATTATTTCAGAACAGCCATTACCCTTCACTCAGTGACGTAAGCCTGTGGAGAATAATAATAGTACAGTAGCACTTTACAACAGCACTATAGCACTAATATTGCAGTAGTATAATAATAGTAGTTTGACCACTTTTGAAGGTTTGTGCTAGTTCTGCAGACAGGTCTGACTTCTTTTTGCAATTAGATACTATGAAAACACAATGGAACCTCCTCTCTGATAAGCTATAAATTGTCTGAATCCCACAGATCCAACAAGAGAGATCCAACACAGAGAGTGTTATGACAGAAAGAGTTATGGAAGAAAGACAGGGCAAGTTGCTGCAGTCTGGACAGCACAACCCACCTACAAACACAGAAACCTGGAGGAGGCCAGCCAGCAACACAGCTTCTACTACAACACATCGCACTGGAAAATTTCTACATGGGAATTGTAACCAGGGTCAAGCATACAAGCCAACCTCTCAAGAAAGACAGCTGAAGGAAAAGAGACACAACAGTGTACAAAACCGAAGCACAGGTGTAAGTGCTCTTATGAGCAGTGATACAAAGAGCATTGAGCAAGTAGCTGTCACTACAGCTTCCTCAAGACATAATGTTCTATTGAATTTCAGCTCCATACTTCTTCCTAAGATGTGTTTTCCCAACATTCTTTATGCAAGACTCTTTAGAAGGAAACCTATAGCACTTGTTTGTTTTTGAAAAGATATTTGTAAAGTATTTGTTATTCTCAAGAGATATTTCCCTTTTAAGAAATATTAGAAAAGCTATAAATGACAGTTGGGTTACATTCTATCTATCCTCACAGCTTGAAATATTTTCACTGGCAACGCTCTACAAACATCTCGTAGCCCTTCCTACTATATGCTAAGACACACAAGTAATTTCCTTGATACTAGATAACAAGGAAATGACACTACTGACATATAGAAAGCATAACCTTTGAGAATGAAGAGCTCCTCAGGAGAATTATGGTAGTTGTAGAAAGAAAGTGAAAGCAACAGCAGAGCATGTAGTAAGTCTGAACAGCACAAGATGTTTTATTCCCTTCCGTTTTGCTCTGTCTGACAGCATCTGGATAGCTGAGAAATCACAAAGGTTATCCCCAAACTACAGATTGCTCTGTGCCTACAACAAGTATAGTTTTTGAACTTATCTCTATGGAAGCAAAATAAATATATGAATGAATAAATAAATAAACAAAAACGGAGAAAGCAACCTTTCTTTTCCCATAACACAGTAAAAATCTGGATATGGAAGTACAGTTGTGAGAAGACAAGGTGAGGTAAGGCACTTGAGGTGTATTTGCGACATAGGTCACAGCCTTTCCCCAAAGGTATGAAAAAACACCTGTTCCCTAGAGAACTTGTGCATAGTATTGCATGGGATCTACTTCTCTTTCCTCCGTAAGCAGAGAATTGACAATATTTAAAATAATAATAATAATAATCTGGTATCAGTTTTGCTGATAATCTTTTAAAGCATTCCCTTTGCTTCCTAACTCTGGTGCACATCAGAAAAGCATCAATCACTCTGTGTGACCAAACACATGCTGAAATGAGACCATACACTAATTTTAGGATTCAGGGAACTGGGTTCTGTATTTGTCCACGTGCCAAGACTGTTCAGGGATACAAAGAAACATGATCTTATACTGACGACCAGCACTTAAAAGCAAAATTCTGTCCCTTGGTCACAACTTGGACTCTGCCTTCACACAGCATTTTGTGTGTATGGACTCTGAGCAAACCTAGCTTGGAAGTCACCCTATTCAGAGATATTTCCCTGGGTAAGAAAACCTGTTCATGTGACCTGGCCAGAAGTACTTCAGAAACATAAACAAGATTTAAGCTGAAATACACGTAACTGAATTCAGACATCTGAACTGCGTCGAAATGCATCCTACAAGAGACCTCCACTTGGGTGTATTTCACGTCTTCCAAAAGCACAAAGGAAACCTTACTGCTGATGCTGCCAATGCAGAATTAACATGCCTGCTTACTGACAACCCCAAATTATGCAAATACACGCTATCTTTATTGGAACCTACAGCAAAACACTTAATTAAAGTAACATTAGTAAGTGAGGAAAAGTGTGCATATTCGTTCTCACAGGAGCATGGGTTAAGAGTTCCAAACCCTGAAGCTCTTGGAGTTGTAAAATGGAGATACAAGGCAAGAAAGAACAGGAAACTCTAGAAAAGACTTCCTAGACTCATGAATAAATTCATGATAGACAGCAAAACAGGTACCCTCTCTGGTCTTTTCTTGTCATGCATTAATGGTGTCTCTTTCTTCTGCTCCCTACAAACGCTGACACTACTAAACAGGGACAATGCAAACATTCCAACTCTGCCTTGTGCTCTCTTCCATTTAAAGCCTACTCACTGCTCCACACCCGTTGGCCATAATTCTTGATCCACACTGCTGCAAAACCAGTACTTTTCCTGCTCTTTAGCAATGCTTTGGCGGCAGCAGCAGACAAGGTCTGTGTGAGCATGCTATGTCCTTCCTGAGCGTCACCAAGAAAAACATCTCACAAGAGCCAAGGAAGGTTGTATCTCACTTGCTCAGGTGCCTGCAGGAAGGAGGAGACTCCATCAAGACAGGCTGGAAAGCCAACAAAGAGCAGGCAGGCTGGTAAGGCACAGGTCAACACACTACTGGTACGCATGGCCTGGTCTAGCCTGGCCATTACTAAGGGCAACCAAAGGCAACCACAGAGAAAAATTCACCTGCTTACCACAGGTCCCAAACCACAGGCCACGACAGGATTTGGCTGGAAAGCTGTGGGATGGTGCAAGCAACAGCTACTCAACTTCCAAAGGCCCTGCTCAGCAGGGGCTGTTGGTGCTCACCTCGGGCTGTAGTGTGGTGTGAGTGGATGGAGAAGAGGGGGTTATCTAGCATTCCCCTCTTGTGCTACTGCTGCTGGCAAGGAAGATACAGACAGGTGGAAGGAAAAAAAAAGTCTTCTGTCCTCAAGGGCTGGAGGGTGGAAAAGCTCCCCACCATTCCTTACAGAAGAAAAAGAAATGGAATGAAAGAAATACCTCAAACACGTACTGAAATCAGCATTATACACTGCAAGACAAACAAGCCCAGGAAAATGTACAATGGGAACTCATACTGTATAGAGTGTATTTCATCAGCCCTATAGCATTTCTGTTCCACCCAAAGGGTGTTAACATGTCCTGGCTGGGATTCAGACATTACACATCAAAACAGACTCCTTCCTTTGGTTTCCATGCAAGGCTTATTTTCCCTCAGCAGCAAAGACATGAGTTGTTGAACTTTTGTAGTGATCTCAGGCATTGTTAAAGGTAGCCCTTGGATTTGCAGACTAGAACTGCACCAAAGAAAAGCAAAGATATCTTAACACAACAGAACCAGGCGTCTGACTTGTGCTTCTGCACTGAGCTGCTATGAAACAATGCTTCAGCTTCTCAGCACCTACAACAAGGTTTCCATTTTACTGGCTCTTATGCTGAATACAAACACAACTTAAGATATGAATATGTGCTGCTGAGCCCATCCACTTCTTTGGCAACACAGTGACTTCCATCAGCGGGGAACTTGGTCCAGGCTTCTAACAAATAGATTTTTAAAGATCATCCCTGCAGTATCTGTGCCACCAAGATCATCTATTATTCGTACACCCACAAATGTCCCCAAGTCTGGTGAGCATGCAAAGCCACTGCTTCACTTTAAAGGAATACTTTGTTTCCTTCTTTTCTTTCTTTTGTTTCCCAGGTCTCACCCTGACTCAGGATGGAGATGCCAACTTCAGACATGGTCAGGATGACAGCACGTCCACACAAACGGTAGCCAATGGCATGTGATTACATACAATTCTCCAGAAGTCTGAAATACAGCCACAAATTCTACCTGATTTATTTACTCCTTAAGCTTTGTTTTATGCCTGGTGATTGCTCAAGATTTGCTTGCAGCACCTGGGATATGTCAGGATTTTTTCCCCAAAAGCTGCCAGAAGACCAAGTGGTCATTTTTTCAGTAGTAGATCAGTCCTTCACTCAGACAAGTTTAGAAAGGGCTTGTTTACAACAGGAAAAATCACAGGCGTGGTTGTCAGGCAACAATTAATTCCTTGCATCGGGGAGCAGTTATCCCCAAATAAATCAATTCTAATCTGGAATTAACTGCTCACACACGAATTCACTCTCGAACACCCACATATAATAGCTGATGCGGCTCTGCTGCAGCCAAGCCCTGCACATTCTTCAATCTGTCAGGAAAACTCAGCATTTGACAGCTGATTCATAAGGAATTTTCCAGGCTGATGAAAATATAAGGCTGTTAAGGCTCAAACAATTATCAAGAATCGCTTCTTTTATCATACTAATGCAGCTCAGCAGCATTTTTTGAAGTCCCTCCCTGTCTCTGTTAGACTCAGTGCCCTGTGAGTAGGCTTACAGGAAACATCCCTAAAACATCTGCGGGGCGCACATTTCCTACACTGGTCTTTATGAAAGCAACACCAAATCATACATGCAAGTACCTAAAAGATGGGGATTATACACTGTAAACATCTTTTTCAAGGCCTGCAGTCTTCCTCCCCTGTCCTGTCGCTCCTCTGACTAAATAACACAGTCAGGGCTTTATAGGACACCACAAGTAAGAAAAGCAGCCGTTGTAAACCAGAAGTCCTTAATCTCAGTGTTCCCACACTGGTAGCTTGTGAGGATCGGGCAAGTCTCCAGAAAAGATGGTTATGTTTTAAAGGCGCTCAGAGAGGCAGAAAAATTATTTCAGACAGGCTAACGCCAAGAAATGCGATCAAGGAAGAGGTTTCACATTTACTGGCCATGACCTGAACCTGATGTAATCCACCTTGCTCAGATTTGACTCGTTTCCCACATCTAGCCTTGTTTGTGTAACATACTGTTCTGCAACACACAGCAAAAACTATTTGCACACTACACTAAAGTACGATTTAATATTTGCTTAAAGCTTTCGCTTTATTGTCTGGGCAAAGGCAGCCTCTACCACTAAAGTTAATAGCTAACTCACACCTTCTTGCTACCCAGACTTCTAATTGCCAGCACAGCATCCAGAACTGAGAGAAGTCAGAAACCATTCCTGCCAAACTTCTCACCGAGCACCAAAGCCAGCCCTCTTGTGAAAGCAGTTTATCCCTCGCTTCCAACAGCAGGGATGACTCCCAAACTTCTGGCTAAGAGGGTTCAATTATTAAAGAGAAATATATGCTATTTTGAATCAGTAAAACACACTTCTGCCACTTACTTAGCACTCTTGCTTTAAGGACAGACCACAGAAGGCACAGACTTAGGGGCAGGGATACTCTGAATCATCCGCACAGCAAGCTGGAAACATGTCTGTCACATGCACTTATTTATGCTTACAAAAATAGCACCGTGAAAGAAGCAGATGTGTGAGCACAAAAAATAACTTAAATTGAGTTAGTTATTCTAGAGATACTGGCAGACACTGGTGAATTTAAGAGAGAAACGTCCCTCTCTTGTATGCAAACTTTAAAGGTCTCCATTTCAAGAGTACTAAATAATAAAGGCTTAGTAAAGACACGTGCTGAAACAGTATGTTGTAATCCTACTTGGTACAGAAATGCTACTCTTTCTACCACCATGGCACATACAGGAACTTCTTTACTCATTCATGTTGAGATATGAATGGTTAAAGGGATTGCTTACAAAATATGTTCTTCCTCTAACATTTGTGTCAATCACAGACTAACAGCAATGAGACAGCCCCAATTCCTGATCTGCAGCTATTTCTATCTTGGAGGCTTCCTAAAATACTGCAGAGCTAGAGTGAGACCACTGAATTCATCTTCATTGCTATTCTGAGCCAGATGAACAACATTAAGCTAAACAAAGCCAGTATTCAGCAGCTTCCCTCACGAATCCCAAATCTCCAGAACAGGTTTGGGATCCAAAGAACTAAGTCCTGATACACCCGAACGTAACGCTCACCAAGTGTGTGAGAATTCAATCTCTGCAGTTGAAGTCCTTCATTTTGCACTCATACAGCTACTCAATACCCCATCAACACTTTGTTCAATACAGTCCCTGAATATGGGTCTCTACACATGAGAAGGATGCACATTCAAGTTTCTCAGGCATCCCAATGCCAGTATTACTACAATGTTTCCAAACATTACTTCCCCACAAGAACAGGGCCACACTGAGCACTGCAGGGTTATCACAGGGAGAACTAGATAGGAAAAGCATTAACTGGAAAACCAGTGGGAAAAGCTCTTACTTCTTATCCTTTAGTTAAGTTCAGTTAAAAGAGTGTTGTCCTGTAGAAGTCAAATTTACTAACAGATGAAGTAAATAACAACGCAGAATTTAATTTTATGAAGTCCAGCTCTCATGGTTCCTCGCTCTGTGTTTATTCTTTCATTTTTGCCAACTTGGAAATGAAAACCAGTGGAGTCAGTTTCACTTTTGTTTATATTTGGTTTCAATTTTATGCTCAAGTTTTGCTTTCACGTTTTTAACATCACAGCATGTGGATTTCAAATCCTGCAGGAAAGATTTCAGCAGCTTTAAAGTATTTCCCCTTTTTTCAACTGTGGAATTATTTTTTCTTTAGATAAGTTTCGTAAGACGCTGTTACAAATTTGGAATGCTTTTGGCAAGAGAATTGACTTATTTCGCTTTTAAAAACTGATATGCCACGCTGAATTTAATTCAATAGTTCTGTACTTTCCACTTGTTTTATCTTTCAATTAAATTAAAGCACATCTGCACAACTCAACAAAACAGATTAAGAGCAGCAGTGCACCAAGGGGACAGAAAGCCCATATCATGCACCAAACACATGTTCTACATACACATCAAATGCATATACTGACCTAAACTTGATCCTACCTCCTCTTATGGACCAATTAAGGCATTATCTTGCTTAGGCAATGCTGTAAGAGCTTCACCTGTAATGCCGTCAAGCCACGTCCAACAACAACAGAAACACCACAGCACAGACTTTGCCTTCTGTGCAATCACTGAGCCCCTCAACTCACAGATATCCCTGCATACACACCAGAAAGCACAACTTTCTTACAAGCTGTAAGCAAACCCCCCTTTTGTGCTGTACCCGTGCTAAGCATGTTGCTCTTTAAAAACTGCTGAAAACGATTCTATAGAAATGGTTAGACAACATCCACTGCAACAAATGTCAACGTGCTTTTGCCACAGCTTAGCTCCATTCTAACACCTTGATATGTTGCAAACATGTCCAGCAGTAACTGCAAAAGTGAGTTAAGTGTTTTACAGCCTATCATTAAGACATGTGTGCTGCACAATGCATTCATCATGCCATATACAGAAAGGGTAATTGTATATGTTAGCTATAAATATGGAGGCATTAAACTCTTAACTATCAACACGCTAAATTTATAACAGTTATAATCAATACTAGTTTTTCCTACTGTCTATTTTAATCTTAACACAAGAGCTCACACCTTGTCAGTGCAAGGAAGAACCTTCATAATGTTCACAATTAATGATTCAGTGTATCTGAAAATGAGAAGGAAGTTCTTTAACTACACTGAATATTTTTTCCCATAAAGTTATTCTTACATGCGGAATATGAAATGAAATAAATCTGTTTTTCTCACTCATTTTGGTTTGCTGATATTTTTGTTTTCCTTTCAAAGTTGTGATCTCAAAAAACAAAACATCTGACACTAACCACAGTTTATAGCAGCACAAGCTATAATAAAACTTCTGTAAACACTACCTTATGGCTTATATCCTCAATATAACAATTACTGAAGGCCTTTGAAGAACTGAGTTCTAAAAGGTCAATCTTTAACAAATCACAGAGATAAGTAAGAGTTCCACAAAACAAGTAAGGTTGTGATTAGTTCTCCTTCTGTTATCTACAAACAGATTCCTGCACTGGAAGTCCACAAATGGAGATTCTAATCCTTGAAACCCCCAAAGAATTTTGCTGGAACACCACTCCTATGCAGCATTAGGTGCATGCATGATGCCTTTAGCCTGCGTCCGGTTAACAAGTCCAGGTGTAACTAGCATAGACTGAACAGGGGCATCTTGGAAACATATGTTCTTTTTTCTGAAGTTCCCCAAAAAGCTAAGGCACAAGATTCATGCTGCAGAGGTCAGTGCACATTCTTGCTTCTCTTGCTAACCTACAAACGGATCACTTCCTAGGCTTATGCTTATCCTCATGGAGAAAATCTCTACCTGCAGTTAGTTCTCAGAAAGAATTCTTGATCAGTACCTGCTGTAGGTTGTGGATATTCAGTGCTCCAAGTTTGACTAAGCTGCACGGCAAGTTTCTCTCCCACAGGCTGCCTCATCGCTTGTGAACCTGCTTGAACTCCTGGCACCCACAGCACGCTGGGGCAGGGAGCACCGCATTTATGGGCTGCCCCACAAACACCTCCTCCTGTACTGAGTGCCTCTCGATTGTTTCCTGTGGGCTGCGCTTACCTGCTCCCCGCTGCCTGTTCATTCTTCTCATTGCACTGATGATTTCAAGGAACATTCCCATATCCTGCTCAGCCATCTCCTGGCCAAGGCGAGGCACCCAGACTTTCACAAAAGCTGTTCTATCCACCTGATTGTCCTCAATGCCTTTCTCTGCAGCTCTGCTGGTTTCACTGCACCCTTTCTGAGATGGGGAAACAGAAATTGTTAATGCTGCTCAGGAGAGGGAAGCAATAGGGGTTTATGGTAGCATGATGATGCTTACTTTTCCATGTTTTACTCCTTCCTTATAATTCCAAACCTGCCTTCTGCTTCCTGAGCCACTGCAGGGCACAGAGCTTATTTTTTCACAGGATTACCTACATCCTATGATCTTTTCCCTAGTAAAAACAGTCAGTTCAAGCTTTCCTTTTGTGTATAAAGTTAAGATTACACAGCCTTCCATATGCATTACATTTCATTGGTATGTACTGAATTTTATTTGCAGCCTTACAGCTGGGCTTTCAACATAACAAGATCCTTCTGCAGGCTTTGCAGTTCGGCCTTTGGAGTTTGACTACAGGGAGGAACGGGTGAATCCAACAAGCAAACTTGCTGCACCACCACCCAGCCCCTCCTGCACCCGCTGATCGGCAGGGACAACCAGCACCCTCCTTCCATCCAGCAGGGCTGGCCATGGCCATGCCCAGAGCAACCTGATCCCATGCTGAGCCCAGCCCTGCTCGGGGAAGGGCAGTATCAAGGAGACCGCAACAACAGCTCAACAACACCTTTACAAACCCCACAAGACTGGTGACGCACAAGGTCTCCTCAACAAAAGCCAGGCCTATTCTTTGTCAAGATATCACATTTATACCTCCCGTTCACTAATCCCATTCACTAACTACTGGCAAACAAACTCAGAACCAACTGCCCTACAGTTCCCCGTCTCCGCAGAAAACTTGAACAACTGACAAGAAATTTGTCACCTTCTATTCCTGGAACACCAAGGCCAGCTCTAAGCAACAAGTGACACACATTGGGGAATGCAGGAGCAATTTCACATTTTAAGTATCACCTCCTCCACCTCATCCTTCATTTCCAGCAATTTGTTCTGATACCTCCTTATACAGTCACATTACTTGCGAGCAAACCCCAAACACGCTTACTCCTTAAAAAAAGTAAAAAGCCTCCAACAAAAGAATCTCCCAAAACTCTTCCTAGTGCACATGACTCAAAGACCTTGTTTCAGTCTTCTGTTGCAACTTTATCTTCCTCGAGCACTCCTTCTGCACATGGATCATTTATCAGCACGCTTCCTGCTTTTGATGCACTTCAAAGAGGATTTATTGTTTGTTTTCATGCTTCTAGCAACTTGTTCCGTGACTCTGTTTGGCCTACCTTATTATGTTTAACACAGATTTTACATTCTTTTCCATCCTTCTCACTGAGCACAAGACTTTAACTTGCTGAAAGATGTCTTTTTACTTCTGCTTTCCGGCTTCTTCAGCTCTTTCTGTATTTCTGGCAGATGCCATGCAACTGCTTTGAGCCTTTGTTACACTGCCTTTGAAGAATTACATGCCACCTGCAAGCATTTTACACTTTTGACTGCCTCTCGCCCTTGTACTCATGAAATTTTTTCTTCTTTCATGAAGATTTACTATGGAGAATTAACACCACCAAAGTAGCCCCTGGCTTTACTGCTCCTGCAACAACGGTTCTCTGCTCCACCTCAATGTATGACAGCCAGTCAACACCTTGAACCACGCGGCCTTAATCTATCCTCTTCCTATTTAGGCCTGGAGCACCAATTCACAAGATCCTGTGCAACTTCCTGTCACAGGCGGTCCTTAACAACCAGCACCCACTTCATGCACATAGAAACTACCCCACACTCCCTAGGCCAGCTGTAGTCTCTGTCACTACAGTATCTGAGCTTCCACCGTTTCTGATACTCCAAGTACTGTATCATGGAGATGTATTAACAGCACTTTTAATGCTACAAGGATGGCCCCCTCCAGTGAGAGGTTATCTCATGGCAAACTGCATTCTTCACCTACAGCCTGTCATTCTTCACCTACAGGCTTTCCCCACAGTTTTGGTTTAAAACTTTTATTTTTATACACGCATATTACACATACGTAAATGTATACTTCAGCTTAAGGCACAAGGGATTTATTTAGATAAATCCATTTTTCTAATGCAGACTCATCCTATTCCAAATATATTTCCAGTTCCTCTTGAATCTTAGCAGCCTTTTTCTGCATCATTCTCTCTAACGCATTACGTCTGCTTTTCTGACACCACGCACAATTGCAGGCCTCGGTAAAGTGGAGATTTGGGCCCTTAGCCCCCTATCTAACAGCATTATTTTACTTCTCAAACCTCCCTGCTACCCCTTTCTATGTAGTATGGTCTCTGACTAGCAGCCTTTCCCAAGAGACTGGCTTGCCATATTCTGACAGAGATATCACCAAGATACACGCGTCAACATGATCCCGAACACCTCTGTCTCCTAGATGCAATGCCCAGCTCCCCTCCACAAGGTTACCTGGCTGTGCTTGCAACTAGCCAAACACATGGCACAGGTCTCAGTGCAGCAACACCATGCCAAAGGGCTCACTGCACACTCATGCTAACCACACTGAGTTTTGTCAGCAAGAAGGAGCCACAGCATGCTGGAGGCACATGGAGCAATCCCTCTGAGAGACGCTACCAGTATGGGACAACGAAGCCTCAGAAGGGACCAGTGGCACGGAAAGGTTGTGATTCAGACAGAAACCATCTGCCTCACAGACCACTCGTGCTAGTTTTATAATTGTGTCACCATTTCCGCACCAGGGTGAATTCAAATTTTGTTGCTACTTGCAACTCTCTTTTTTTGGTACTATCAAAGGATACTACATGCAAATCTAATAAGATTTAGTAACTGTAATTTTAAACGTTAAATATTTCATCTCAAACAGAGGTTTTGCTTTACAAGAGTTCCTGCGTTTCAGAGATCGCTGTCCAGAAGACCTGAGCGCAGTATGACAGTTGTATAGCATCTAGGAGCAACGTTCTGAGTGCTGAAAATGAAATCGATACAATCCCTTTACGGGAGCTCAGCGTATAAACACCGCAGCCTGCAACGCACTGCCGCGTTCGGTGCTTCCTCAGTGGGAGTTACGGAGTCGAACGCCGCTGGGACCCGGGCTGGGAGAGGCAGTCCTTCAGCCCCGCAGCCCGGATCCCGGCCGTTCACACGGCACCGCAATCCGGCCCTCCTCACTGCACGCAAACAAAACTCCGGCTCCTAACTTTTTTCTTCGGGGAAGATGTCCGGCTCTCGGCCCTTCGCTCGTTGCCGTCCTCCCAGCAGGGCACAAGAGCCGAGCGGGTGCAAAACGACGGAGCCCCGTATAAACAAAAGGCCGCTACTCCCATCGGATCGGACGGGGAGCGCCGTTAGGTGCTGCCGATACCGGCCCGCAGCTCATTCCGACCACGTACTAAAAGGACGAGCGCCCGCTTCCCGCAGCCCCGTTTTCTCTCTGGATATTTACAGGCCATCTGATCACCGGGGAACGGCCCCGGGTCCCGCGGCCTCTCGGCCCGGACCACAGCCTCGGCGACCCCAGCCGAGCCCGTGAGCTCCGCTCAGGCCCGGCGGCGGCGAGGCGGCTCACGCCTGACCCCGCCGCCCGCCCGCCCGCCCGCCCGGAGATCCCGGGGAGCGGACGGCGGCTCGGCCCGAGTGGAGGCCGCCGTGGCGGTTGCGCCGCCCGCCGCTGGGCGTCACCGCGGCGGAGGGTGGGGGGGGGGGGAGGCGCGGCCGCCGCTTGTGTAACGGCCGGGAGGGGCCGGGCAGCGCCCCCCGCCGCGGGCCTTCCCGCAGCCCCTCGGCCCGCACCGGCCGGGCCGCGCCCACGCCGCCGTTCGCGGCAACAAGTGTTGGGCCGAGGGCGCCGCGCGGCCGCGGGGATCCGAGCGCGGCCCGCAAGGCGCCGAGCGCCCCGCCCGGGCCCGCGGCCTCCTCCGGCGGCGGGGCCGCGCTCGGTGCTCCCGTGCCCGCTCCTTTGTCCCCGCAGCGAGACGCGCCCGCGCGCCGGCAGCCCGGCGGCCTCCGTGTTGCTGCGCTCCGCTCGCGGGCCCGGGCTCTGCCCGCAGCACCGGCGGGACGCGCGCACCTCAGCCGCACCTCGCCGCGGCGATCTCAGGGGAGAAACAAAACAAAACAAACAAAAAAACCAAATACGACGAAAAATAAATAAATAACGCTATCGGCGCTTTTTACCTTTCCAGCGCGTCTTCGCGGCACTTATATAATTCCTCAAGGTTACCGCCGTTGCCAGGGGACGCGAAATGGAAATGAAAACAGGCGCTGAATAATCGCGGGAGCAAAACTAAAAGTTACTCCCTCCGCCTCGGCTGCGAAAGGTCCAGATCGAAAGCAAAACAAGGAGAGGAAGCGGCGAGCCGCCGGCGCTTGGAAATCCCCCCGCCTCCCGCCGGGCCGGGCGGCCGCGCAGCGGCGGGGGCAGGGCTGCGGAGCCCGTCATCGCGCGGCTCGGCCCCGGCCCGCCCGCAGCCCGCCCGGCAGCGCCGGCCCCGGGGGCGGCCGCGGGGCCTGTGCGGAGCGCCGCCGTCCTGCGGAGGCCGGGCACCGCGCGCCTACGGGCGGCCGCCGCTCGCCTCGGGGCGTTCGGAGCCGCGGGCCGGCCGCCGTGCGGGGAGAGCCGTGCGTGCCTCCGAATGGCTCCGCTCCGCGTAGAGCGCCGCTCCACGGCCCTCCGCCCAGGGAGGAGTGTTGGCCCCCGCGCTTCCCTTTGCCGCAGCGGGGGCAGTCCCGGGCCGGGTGCTCAGAAGCCGGCGTCGCTTCAGCTCTTGGTTTGAGGCAGGTTCTGCGAACCGCCTTTGCTCTGTGGAGACTGAAGGCGGCTCGCGGAATTGATCTCGCCCCGCTGCGTGCTGCAAATGTCCGAGGGGAGGCTGTGTGCATCATCCCGGCTTTGTCCAGAGATTGTCGAGGGAAAGGACTTGAGCACGGTGGGAGATAAGGAATTACTAATTGCAAAAGGTCATACATAAATACGGAGAGTGGCATCCACACCTATTGTGCATACATGCATGTCTATACATTCCCTATACATTCTTGCACATTCATGTTCACGTGAGCAAGCTGTATCCACAAAGCCAAACCAGCTAACTGGAAACTCAGGCTGAATTTTTATGGACTTGAGGTCCACATAGGAAACTGGTGGCACACAGCCAGCAGTGCTGACCCCAGGCAGGATGGAGGCAGTCCTACACCAGGTGTGACCAATGTGAGAATCCACCCGGCTGCTGCTCAGTCATCATCACACTGGGGAGAGTCACCTGGGTGCCCTGCAAGTGTCACAAAGCTGGTGGGGAGCTACAGAACAGGGCACAACCGGGAGCCCCTCCGCCTCTCAAAACAGCAGCAAAGACAACTGAAAACATAGAGCGCCTTTGGTACCTAAGTGACTGCACAGTTTGGGGTCTTTTAGGCTGTAGAGACGGTAGTGGAGAGGAGCAGGGACAGATTGCTCCCTTTCTTTTCTAATGTAAGAACTAGAGAGCATCAAACGAAACTAGCAGGTGGCGGGTTAAAAGCGGATAGGAGGAGGAGGCTCTCTGCAGTTAATTGAACAGTGGTATTTCCTGCTTTAAGGCTCTAAGAGGTCACAGGGCATCAAAAAGCACCCCAGCATGCTCACAGAAGGAAAAAACACAAGGTGCTATTAAATGTAAAGACTCTGCATCAAGCTGCCCCCTAAGCAAGAGATTTCTAAAGGCTGTAAGCTCTTTTGTGGCTGCAACACTATCCATAGATCTTTGCATCTCCATCTCAGCTGAATGTGTTTTCTTAACATGTTTTGTTTCAAGCACTTAGTTGTAGGTGTTGCAAAGGGCCCAACCAAGAATGCCCTCAGTCCGCCCAGCGCTGCTCGGACAGCTCACTCTGCAGATGGAAAGGCCGGCCAGGCTGGTTTTGCAGTGCTCTGTGGCTGCTAGCATTTTCAGTGCACACTCTTAAAATTTGTTTGCTGAATGAGTGAGCTATGAAAGTCCATAGTTGATGTATCAGCAGATGCCACGGGAAGAATGCTTACAATCACACTAATTTAATCTCACATTTAGAGGACAACATATTCACACAGTGGGCAGGCTGTGAATGACACTCATGGCTTTTGGTCACAGAAAACACAGTTGCCTTCCTGGAGGAACAATAACCAGTAGAATTTTCAGCTCTCTCTTTCCATTTGTTCCCACTGCCTTCCTCTGATCTCCACGGGGCTCGCTCAAAGGCATTAAGAAAGACATTCCTCTCCATGTCTTCTGCAATTAGAAGTTCACAGGATGTACTAGAAGTTAAATCTTCTGCTATGATACTTTCACAATGTTGAAAGGTAATGGGAGTGCTTTTTGACACGGAGCTTCCAACGATGACTTCATTCTACCCAAAAGCAGAGCTCTCGCTTTCCTGACTTTGCTGTTTCAGACCTGGCAACGTTCAAATCAGAAGATTTAACCACAGAACATCAAATATTCAGAGCGTTTTCTCTCTAGAATTGCCAAAGTTTGCAGCTTGCGCTATTCATCATCTTCCACAGGGAATCAGTTGATTCCATTAGCACCCTGCCCGCCATTCGCAGAAGATTAACTGTTCTGGCCTGGCCTTGATTTCTATGAGAAGGAAAAAAAATCCTTGAAAATGGGAATCCATGAAGTTCTGGAGGGTAAATAAGCCATCCAGCTTATTTTTGAAGTTTAATAATATTTAGGGAACTGCTCAGTACCACATGCCAGCAGCACCACCCCGATGGTATTCACAGCATTCAGAGTGGTTTATTAAGGCATTTCAGTGCAAACTCACCCGTGTGAGACCGCTGCTCTCAGCTGGGTGCCATTGGCCAGCAGCTCTGCCCCTGAGAGCCTGAAAAGGGTGTCTCTGTTACAGAGTGCTCCTCAGCTCTGGTGTTATTTCAGCTGCGCTGATCTGATTGCTAAGAATGTAGATGGTAGGAGCGCTGCTTTGTTGCTGTTGGTAATAATGACATAAAACCATTCCAGGATGGAAAAAAATCTTGTTGCTATTTTAGTATTGTGAAAGGATGTTTCAGGGTGACTTCAGAGCAGGAATGTCTGAATTATCTAAAGAAAGTGCTCTGAGCAAGATATTTTTAATCAACACTGTAAACAAAGTCCTCTCCAGCCAGCAGTGAGTGCAGTTTGCAAAAATGTGCCAAAAAAATGAGCCAAAAAAAAAAAAAAAAAAAAAAACAACCAACCAAAAAAAAAAAAAAACAACCAAAAAAATACAATGTGAGAATAAAGCTTTTCTTTTGCAGCACAAAGCCTCTCACACTTTCTGTAAAGGTAGGTGCCCTCATTAATTAAGCTGCTGCTTTACCCAGCTGCTAGGGGATTCGCTCAGAGAGAACCCAGGGGCAGAATAATAACCCACAGCAGGAATGACAGAAGCACAGCATGGCTGAGGTGGGCAGGGCCCTCTGGCCCCTCTGCCCCAATCCTGCTCAGGGAGGGACACCCAGTGCAGGGGCCCAGGCCTCTCAGGGGGCTCTCCCAGTAGGAAGCTCCATGCCAGGGGTGGTGAGCAGAGGGGCATGGGGAGTAAACCAGCTGTGGCACCTTCCCAGGGCATCATCTGGGTAGATGTGCCAACATGGACTAACCAATGCCCCACCTCTCATCACTGCTTCCATATTCCTGCTCATCTCTACTGGGCAGCAGAGCATCAGCACAGGCTGTCACCCCACCAGCCCCTACCCCAGCAGTACAGAGAGAAGATTTTGAAGTTGTCTCAGAGCATTTCTGGCTCAGGCTTCCTCCTGATGGCAAACCAGGCTGTGCTCTGTGCCCACACATCTGTGGGGCTAGGCACAGACAGCCTGAGACTTTCCTATTTGGCACGATCCCTGTCTTACCCTGCAGCACAGACTGGGTGATGGCTGAATGCAATCTTGGAAAAAAAGAAGCCAACTGTAAAGAAGCAAAATATAAATGTTTAATTTTAGGCTCTTCTACCTTAAGTAAAAGTGGTCGCTGCAAGATACAGAGCCATTTCCAAGACATAGAAACATAGAATCACAGAATGGCTTGGGCTAGAAGGGACCTTAAAACCCCTCTCAACCCCTGCTATGGGCTGGGTGCCCCCCAACAGCTCAGGCTGCCCAGGGCCCATCCAACCTTGGGCATCTCCAGGGATGGGGCATCCAAAGGTCTGGCTGCACTGCGTAAGCCTCACTGCCCTCTGAATAAAGAATTTCCTCTTAATGTCTAGCCTCAGTCTTCCCTCTTGTAATTTAAAGCCTTGCCCTTGCCCTATCACTATCAGAATATGTACAAAGTCACTCCCCCTCCTGCTTGTAAGCTCCCTTCAAGTACTGGAAGGCCACAAAGTCAGAACCACCTTTGAGGCTTTGGCTGTTTTGGCTTTTCTAATCAGTGTTTAATGATTAACAGACGAGTAAGTGCTGTATAAGGAGTGCTGCCTGCTTTGGAGCTGCCCAGGCTGACCTCCAGAGCTTCAGGACATCTTCAGCACACCCAGCTTCCCATTCTTCCTAGGCACAAACGGATCCACCTTCTGTGTGTGCTGAAATAGCTGAAGTCAAGCTCATCTACTGCACCTCTGTTGCCAGCCTGCAGAGTCCAGTAAGTTCATCTTCTGAACAGCGGCAGCTGGCTCTGTGAGCTGTTTCTGGAGCGCAGCTCGGCAGTGACTCATCTCTCCTGGAGCCCATCTTGCTGCACTTCTCCCTCAGCAAGTCATTTCTGTCACTCTGACCGTTGCCCCTCTCTCGAGTTTGCTCAGCCAACACAGCCCAGGAGAGGCTCTCAAGGCAGGGTGCCAGTGCTGGGCTGATAACCAGCAGTGGCAGCATCGACTTGCAGTCCTCTGTTCCCAGAATTGGCCTCCTGCTGGGGTCCCGCTGGGTTGGGCTCGTGGGGAAGCATTGCAGCAAAGCAGCTGGAGGTACTGAATCCTCGTGTGCCAGTCCCCAGCAGGGTTGCTCTGTATCTGTAACAGAAACAGGTCAAGGGAGGGGAGGGAGGGAAGAGAAAACCTATTGGCTATTAATAGCAAATATGAGTAGCAGCTTTATTTTGAATGCTGTATTTAATCAGTGATGTACAGAAGGCTCACAATGCTCTTCACCTGCTGACTTGCCACGTACAGATCAGAGAGAGGCCGACAGATTAAACAAACTTTGCAAAGCAGGGGAGTTTTAAACAGGCAGAGCTGAACATCCGAACTGAGAAACAACCTGGGGATATTGCTCAGACAGCCTCAGCACCAGCCTGCGTGCAGGGAATTCAGCCTCTCCCCAGCCCCAACTGCCACCATTGGATTTCCTCAATGCTCTTGTTTCACTCTTTGTCTTTATATCTGTGTGGATGGCAAGTCCCCTGAGATAGCAATTGTCACGTTCAGTGTCGCAGTGCCTGATATGAATGTGTCCTGCCATTGGAGGGACCTGCACTCTTGTGCAGCACTGTGAGAGGTAACATTGCTCCATGCAGTGGTTCTCCAGTAGAGTGTTATGTTTGCCTTTGTGTTTGCAGTACCTCCAAGAAGTAAAAAGCAACAACAAGAAGGTCATCCAGAGCTAGGAGGCAGCAGGGCAGGCTCGCTTTCTTGGCTCTGTAGGTCACAGCTGGCCCCAGGAGCCCAGCTAGACATCACTAATGCTTTAAGTCAGGGGGAGGAATCAGAAATAAATAAACAAAGCTCAGATGCTCGTGGTAATTATTTGCATACTTGCACCTTGCTTTAAAGCATTCCATGCGGGGTGGCAAATCCTCCTTTTAATGAAAGGAGCACTCCGCAGGTATGCATGCTATTGAGCTGCTAAGTAGCAGCAGCCGCCCCAAGGGAAGGTTCAGCAGACAGATAGCTGCAGCAAAGGCAGGCAGCTGCCAGGTGGAAGAAGAGCTCCTCCTTTCCCATGCAGGTAGTTTTATGGGAACGCTGAGTCACCTGCTCCCTGTATAAAGGAGCTGGAGAAATGGTAATTACATATAATTTCCTCGCGTTTCTTTTGCTCTCACTCCATCATTTCACTTTTGGAGTGAATTTGGCTGTTGAATCAGGAGTTTTCTTGCTTGAAAATATTATAGCCTTGTACCTTGGGCTAATAAGTAACAGCCTGATAAGGTGGTGATGGTAATAGTTCTCAATCAGCTTCAAAGCAGGGGTAATCCATCATTCCTTGGCGAGCGAACATTTAGTGCACATAAAATAGCTGTAAATACTTAGTGGAATTCTGGCAAATAACATTTACACAAAGCTATTAGCTCTGTGGGTGAGGTTCCTGCAGGTTTCTCCTCTCTCCAGTCAGGTATTTGAGATGTTTGTGACGCTCTGCCTGACCTCTCCCTGCCTGCAGCGCTCTGTGGGTTTAGCCTGGTGTTCTATCAGCTGTGCCAGCACCCCTCACCCTCAGGAATCCAGGACTGCTCAAAGCCATGCCATGTTTAGCTCCACCGTTTTCAGCATCACATCACCACCTCTCCAAGCTGCTCCAAAAGCATGTCCTTAATGCTCCAAAAGTGGCCTGGAAATGGGTGCAGCTGTGTTGGCATGGGCCTGCAGTCAGTGCTTTGTATGGTAGCCAAACAAGCAGTCCTCCATCTTAGAAAGGAGGGAAATGGTGAACTCCTCTGCAGCCACGTTATCTTCCAAGTGACACTGATGAGGATGCAGTTGAAGTCCAGAGGAAAGCCAAGGAGTGAACTAAACATGTGGCTCTCCACACTTTGTACATGTAACCTCAGTGCTGAATGCCCAAAATGGATGGCTCACTGGGACTGTTACCAGCCTGCATTCCCAAAGCAAGGAGGCACAGGGAATGCCCCATCACTGCCCTCAGCAGCTCCATGCTCGTCTCCAGCCCTGTGGGCAGGAGCATGCAGAACCTGGGGCAGGCTGCACTTGGGGCTCACCCCTCACCATGTGTGGCACGAAAGGAACATAAACAGGAAGCACGAAGCCACAGGAAGTTCGACTACAGAAGTTTCGCTGTTCATAGAAGCATTATTTTTAATACTTCTATCGCTGTGCCTCGTGTCAGGAAAGAGTGTTTGATTTCTCCCCCTGCTCAGAACTTGAGGTGGTGAAATGTTCCCTCCAGGTTATGGATTGTTCCCCAGCCTGATTCTCTCCACGTTACAGCACGGTGGCGCCGAGCTGTGACTGCTTACACCCTTACACTGTGGGTGCTGGGATTAGATGATCAGTTTCCACTAAGTTCTCCAGCTATCTGCTTTCTAATTTCTCCTTCTCTTGTCTTGGCACACCTCACCTCCAGGATTTCCTCATCCACAGACACAAAATCAGCTCCATCCCCTGCCCCACTGACAGGTGGGCCACTGTCTGCTCTAGACACAATTATCCCATCAAACTAAAAGCCAGACAATCTCCCTTTATTAGCAAAATCTTCACGTTGATAAAATACTATTTCTGCCTCCATTACCCACCTCTTGCACTTCCTTCCCTGCTCTTTTTCCCACCCTTTCCCCTCCGCTCCATCACGCACCACCAGCTGAACACAGATCAGCACTGGTGGTTTACCTGGAGGTTTTACCGCTGTTATCCAGGGCATTCTCCTGGTTTGAGGGTTTTGCTTCCTGAACACTTGCAGTGACCGTCCTCCCTCCTTATTAATTCTCTGCTCTCTACCCCCTTCCCCCATGTCCCACACCCCTCTTTTGTAAGCCACACTACTTCCTCCTTCTCTTTCCCTGGGAACATTTTCTGAGCGTTTTTCAGCCACTTCCCTTTTTCAGGCTCAACATGCAGCCATAGACAAACGAGCACACAGCATCCTGGTCACACACGGGAGTAACCCCTGCCTCCAACCGCCTGCATTTTAATCTCATCAACAACTGCACCAACTATTTATAATCAGCTCTCTGATTACATTCCTAAGGTCAACATCCAGCTCAAAGGACTTGGAGTGGCCAAAGCACTGCTGCAGGTTCTCTCATCCCCGGGGGCTCGCAGAACATGCTCATTCCTATGTGTCACCTCCCTCCTGGTGGCCCACTCACCACTCCCCTGGCTCACACCAGTGTGGCTCTATGAGGTGCTGACAAAGGCAGTTCAGCCCCCTGCGCTGGCATGCTGAGCAGATGAAGCCCACGTTCTGGTCTGCACACCTTAAACCCCAGTAAGACCTCCACCAAGCCAATTGCTGACAAAGCAAGGTGGTATCTCCTTTTAGCCAGCTTTCTTGCATGGTGCCATGCAGAAGAGGTGCGGACTGCAGGAAGCTGCTTTCAGCTGAATGGGATAAAAGGGAAGGCAAAACATTCTCACTTTAGCACCAGAAATTGAAAGGGAGAGAAAGAGGAAACGCCTGTGTCTGTTACAAAGGATCTTATAGAAAGAAATTTCTCTGTAAGGTAGCTGTCAACATTTAGTTTTACTTACATTCTTGTACAGAAGAGTGCTGGCTGTTTCCACTGCTCTTCTTAAAGGTGTTATGGTTAACTAAACAGAACCCATACATTCTTAATGAGCATGAATTACCACACTGGTACCCTTCATTCACAGGTCCACCATTGCATCAGATCCTCTCAGTCCACCCAGCTAATATCACCATTTTATGCACGTGAGGGAGAACTAGCAACTTCATCCTCCTTTAGAGGGAAGGAGACAACTCAGAACAGGATGACCCATTTCCATATACAATTTGAGTCCAGAAGGACATGATTATATCATCTAGGTTGGTCTTCTCACACCGCATGCTACTGAATTTCACTGAATGAGTCCATATGAAGCTCACCATGTTCAGCAGACATATCACCATCACTGGTCCCAGTGAGTCTTCCCAGCTTTGGTGCAGCAGTGGTGATCTACTGAGCTCAATTCCAAGCCTTGCCTCCAAACGTTAAACAAAATACTTTAGAAAATGAATGCTGTGCATCTTTCTTTTGAGGCACTTTAACTATGTGACCAACAACTTCATGACAGAACACAGCGGTAGCAAGAAATCAAACATGATTTGACCAGAAATGCTAGGCCCCACTACAAAATTAGATCTTTAAGATTTATGGCTTACAAAGCCATTAACAGCTGCGAAAGAGTTGCTCCATTCAGGGCTGTTTCAATTTTGTTATTTTGTTTTTGAGTTGTTTGTTCATGGGAGTTTGGGAGATTATTGTTCTATCTACGGTGACACCCCGTGGTGGTGAAGAGTAGTTATCCATGAACCCTTTATCTCACAAAAACAGAGACTCTGCTGTGACTGCCCTGCTGCTTATCCTCACTAACAGGAGGAGATACACCACTGAGAGGAAGTTTCCCATCATAACAAGCATAATTCCTTTCAGGAAATAAGGAGAAAAGTTTCCTATTGTGATGCAATTTATCTCTTACTACCTATATTGTTAATATGTCTAAAAGTGACTCTGTAAGCAGAAAACTAGAACAGGTAACATTCCATTTGGAAATACAAATTGTATATAAAAATACATCTGTCACAGAAAAGATTACAGGGCGCATCCAGATGAAGTGCCACAAGAGGGCCACAGGCTGCATCTTGGAGGCTCAGGATGGGAGCTGGGAATGCTCTGGGGGCTCTTCTTGGGTAGGTAATACAGCATGGTACAAAACATGATACTGCCCAGGAAGGTCATTTCATCCTTGGAGGCTTTCAGGATTTGGCTAAAGGAAACTGCTGCTGGGTGCTGCAGCGCTGGCAATGGGGCTGCTTTGAGTGGGACGCTGGAAATGCCCTCCAGAGGCTCCCTCCAAACACCACTTCTACAAATGAGCCAGCAGCTACTGAGAAGACAGCCTTATCAGGTCCCTAAGGCGCCTGGTACTGCTCCAAAAGACACCTACAAGACAGAGACACATATATGGCCATAGCTGAAACTGACATTTTGAGTATCAAGGGTGTGAGTCCTGTTCTACGCAGAGCACAAGGGCAGACTCTTTAGAAGGACTTACTGGCATCAGTGTTTAACTCACCTATTTTTATTTTTCTTTTAATAAAGGTAGATTTGAAAATATACACTCCCAATGGTTGATGCAGGAAAGGCCAAAGTAACTGCACTGAATATAAGGTTTTGCTTTGCCAGAACAGAGTTCTTGACCTGCTATAATAAACCAAGCACAACAAATTGCCTATCCAGTTTCAACCTGGGTCTTGATTCTCTTTGATCTTCCATTGCATAGCAAATGCATTTAAAAACAAACAAACACTGAATATTTCAGTTTTCCTGGTTGAATTTTTTCCTCCCCAGTTTTTCTAGAGAAAACAAATATCATTTCACCTCTCCTGTGTCATCTTTGTTAGTTTCCTCACAGATTTATGGCAGGTTTGTGGTTCTGGTTGGCTTTTCAAATCAGCTAAAAACTAAGGTCAGCCTTCTTAAAAGCCTTTTCAGATACTATTTACACCAATGATCTAGGTAGCTGTGAGAATACCTCTGTTTAGTTGAAAACACAAGCACTTGTTTTCCAAGGTCAGCTTAAGAACTGCAACATTTGGTATAAATGCCTGCTCCAGAAGAAGATTCCAGTGAAGAGCTTCCAGAAAACAAAGGAACAAAAACCACAACAAAACGACAATTGCCTCACTTTTATTTCAGAAGTTTGTTGGACAGCATGTCTTCCAAATTACTCTTTCCCCAAGCCCTACATCTGTATCCTCCTCAATAGCCTACACCTGTGGTAGCTGAGCTCCTACTTAGTTTCTTTCCATTTTAAAAATACCAGAAAAGTGATAGAATCATATTTTTCTTTAAAGAAACAAAAACCAAAGTGAGACCATTGTCTGTAATAACTGCTCATTAAGTCATGCTAAGTCTTGTAAGGCAGGATTAAATAACAGTTCTGATATGCAACAGAATCTTCATTAACACAATGCTTCTGTTTCTCATAAGGGATTCTGAAGCATCTGCTGGTAAGTCTTGGTTCTAATATTATAGAGCTGGAAAACACAGGGTTGAGGTTTACCCAGCATTTCACTACACTGTAGCAGAGCCAAGCCCAGAGCCTGTATATCCCAGCTCCAGCTTGCAAAAGTTGAGTAGAATTCTGTAACACCCTCAGGACCTGGAGATGCAGGAACTCCTGCAGTCAGAACAGCTACTTTGGAAGAGTGGTGTACAATTAATGAATATACAGATGTTATGGTATAGCAGCTTCCGGTGTTAAAGCAGCAAAGGGATTTTTTTTTTTTTTTTTTTTTTGAGAAAAAGGGATGTAATTGATCAGATCCTAAACAAATAATACATATAGAAAAGCATTATACAGTTTAGGTGACAATATTTAATTAAAAAAATCCAAACGCCTCTGGAAGAAGACATCAATTCGCTAACATCATTTATGCTACACCATACAAAGAATTTTAAGTCTTGTTTTGCAAGCCCCAATGCCTTCCTCTGTTCATCAAAAGACTGTCACAAGCTGAACCATCACCAAAAGCATATATGCTTTACAATTTTCTAAAAGCCAATTCCACTCAAAACTAAGAGACTTATATTTACTGTTCATTAACATAAATTCTTTTAAAAGACATGTGTAATTAACCCAATCGATAGCAGACAAGGAAATTCCACTGGTACCACCATATTTAGGCTTCCACAAAGATCAGACGTGGTATATCTGCAGAAAGCAGAACCACTCCAATTTAAGGGTCAGAAAGAGGAGAGCTGGCTTTTCAGAATGCAGATTTTCTCTTGCACTGAATCTTGTGGCCTCAAATGTGCCCCAAGAGTATTAAAGCTCTCCCTAGGAGCTGCAAAAGAAAGGCATTTGGGAAGACTGGTCCCTTAGTTACTCAGCTTCAAGGCTAAACATACAAATTTACTTAGAAACAGATACTGTGTTGATAAAATTACCTCATCTAATGTTCCATATAAAAAATTATAAAATAATCAAGACAAAAATGAACTTATTTCTAAAGATGCCTCCTAAGCACATGTAAAAAATGAAACAACCATTTTTCACAGTTTACATCTTAGTAATACAAGAAGTTTAGGCTATTAGGCTACCTTATAACCTAAGCTTTAAAAACTTGATTTTTATTTTTTTTTTAAGAAGAAATGTGTAATGACACTACCATCACATTACTACAATTGCAAACAGATCCCATTCTGAATCTTCTTCCTACTGGTAAAGATATGAAACCAAAACATTTACAAGACCCGTTTCTTTTCTCTGCTCCTTCTGCAAAGTGAAATGTAGCACCAAGTAGGCCTTGTAAGTGATGTGACTTCTCTTCAGTCTCCTCCTCATAATTTTTCCAAATTCTTATTGTGTTCAAGTTTTCCTGTGTTTCACCTACCAGGTTTGCATTTCTAACTTAGCCATCCCATGGGTTTCTTCTAATAATGGACATAAGCAACTCTCAGATAGTTCATTGTGCCATATGTGGCAGTCAACAGTAATTCAGACTTAAAAAGTGGTATTCTGTACTGACAGTGTATAAATTACAGATAAAAACCTGAAGTGAAAAATTGCAAAGTGCAATTATTTTTTTTTTAGCAAGGAAAGTAAAATTCTTTGGTAAGCATAGACACAATGCAAGGAATCTGTTTCTTTGCATTGAAATCCTGTCGAGTGGAGCAGGATTCATACTCTGCCACTCTGCGATTTACACGAGTTAAAATCTGCATGAGTTCAAGTTTCCTGGCATGTTCCCTCAGCATTCTACACAGAGACTGAATAAACCAGGAGCCTTCAGCTGCGTTCCTCCAGGAGTAATAGCCTGTGGAAGACAAAGAGATCAAGCTGATCAGATACAGCAGCAGGATAGGATAGCAGTTACAGAATGACACAACATACCCAAGAGCAGAGAAGGTCTTAAAATAAACAAATAAAACCCCCAATCAACACAGTTGAGATTTGATAGTCCCTTCAAATTTCAACCTAAAAGATTTTTCTAGCCATCTATTTTTTTCTAATGTGAGAAAATTTTAAATAGGTAGAAAAAAAATAAAATAAATAAATAATAATAAAAAAAATATCAAGAGACAGGAGAATTATTGCATGGGAACTGCTGAATCACAGCCTGAACCTCTGATTGATCACCTGAGGTGAGCAGTACGTCAGCCACAGGAGCACAGGTGAATTCCACCTGCCAGAAGGGGTGGAGCATGGCTGCACCTCTCCTAGACCCATCTAAGAGCTGACTACCAGTGGGGAAGGATTTCTTTCTGGACATCCTTCCTTTAGAGTTTTCCAGTGAGGCCAGGACAAGGGTAAGCTTTTTTTTTTGGGTGTGCGTGTGTAATTAGCCAAACTCTCTTGTATATTTCTTAATTATAACATCTGCATAATCATTGATTATACAATTGTCTTCTGCTCTTACACATTAATTATTTATTACTTCATTACAGAATACATGTATGCGGGAGCAGTGATAGCACAATGAGAGCTGAAATACAAAACAGATTTCACTGTCACTATCTTCAAGTCCAAAAGCATGAATTGAAGACTGACTAGACCTTGCTTCTGAAAACTGATAACATAATGGGCATATTAAGGGTCCTGTCACCACTAATTCACTTAGGCTGCAATGAAATAGAGCTGACAACCAAGTAATACTTAGATGTTTATCACCATTTCTGTACGCATAAATACACACACATACAAATATAGATAGATGTTCAATTGCTCTATTCTTTCAGAATTAATGTATTTTCTCCTGTTGCAAATTATTTGCACAACTCAGATTAAATCAACCTGCAGCAGATTAACATTTGAAAAAGACCTATAATGAGCTTTTTTCTGGGAATTGAGAATAGCAAGTGCTTCAAAGAAAATCAGAAGCTTCAGATTAATCAGTCACTGAGTGGAGAACACTGCAAACTGCCCGTATCAGTACAAGCAGATACATAGATACAATTTCAGCAACAAAGATTTTCTTTGCAAGTTTCTCACCTGGAGCAGTAGAATATGCATACAGGAAGTCTGCTTCTACAGGTATTTTTTGACACACTGTTTCATCTGGTCCACTGTCTGCTTCAATACCAGAATCTAATTCTGTCCCTCTACAGGCCTACTTGTTGGAAAGAAAAAACGGACAACAAAAAATAAACGAGAAAAAGGCAATGATCATAATGGTAAGAATACTGTAATATCTTCAGCTTTGAAGATGATTAGGATAGTAAGACTCATAAGAAAAATAACTAGCATTTATTTATATTAATTACTGTTTGGTTAGAATGGATATTCATATGAAAGTACATTCAGAAGCTCACTGAGATATTGGCTAGCATTCAGAAAAACTTTGCATCACCTTAACTCATTCAAATTAAGGTGATTTCAGCTATTACAAATACTAAGAGGGCAGACCATTCCAATATTAGGGAATCTTATCCTAGAAGTAAATCCCTATAAGGCTATTTTAGGAATAACTACTTTGTACTTATAACTTGTGGGAAACAATTTTTTGAAGTATTCTTATGAACTGATGATCACTGTTCAGTTGTAGCTCACCTGAATGAAAAAGAGTTTGGGTTTCCCCGCTAGACTTCTGCACTTGTCACCTCTGAAAAGGCTCGTTAGTACTTTCAGTTCAAGAGGGCCATCTGTACCATAGAAGAGTCCTTCATCGCCATGGCTTAGCAACACACAAACAAAACTGCTTCGTTTGCTGTGATCTTCTTCAGAAACTTGAAAGAAAAAGAGAATCAACTTACTGCACTCCCCAAGAAGCTTTGAACGTTGTGCAACAGAACTCATTAAGAACAACTGTTTGCAGACCTAGAAACCTCAAACACTTCACTCCTAATGAAAGGAGCCAGTGTACTTCACTTCATAAGGTCAGACATAGAAAACCCTAAACTTAGGGCCAATCCTATGCCTTGTAGAATGTGACCACGTGGAAAAAATGGCTATGAACATTGTGAATGGACAAAGTGAGTTGGGAGTAATGATTCAGCACACTATCTCAGATTCCGAATGATGCACCTCACTTATATGGTAATGGTCAATAGGATCAGGCTGATGGGAAGTTCTGAGTTTTGAGAAAGGACAGGGAAGTCTTGTTTCTCCTGACAGTTCAACACTGGGTTACATGGCAACTGCAATATGAAAACTGTTGCTGCTAGATGGACCTAGCTACTAATGTTACACCTTTCCCTTTCCTCTTGCCTTCTAGAAGCAAGGTCTAGCAAGATTTTTCAGGCTTCTGAGTTTTGTACTTAAAGACCTTTAAGCAAGACATAAAGCTTTTCATCCTGTGGTATGTAAAGATATAGAAAATATGTTCTACTATGTTTTCTGTTGCCTGAAACCATGGGGATTGTTCTTGATGACCAAAATGATTCTTTTAAGCGTACAAAAAGATACAAACAAGGTTTAAAAGAAGGGATCCAAAAGGAGTTTCGAATGGAAGTTTCAAGAAAATGCAAGAGTTCATAGACAGAAGCTGTAAACTTCTGTTTTACAGTTTGCTGAATACTGGATTTCTATTCTGGAAAAACTGAACTATTTTTATTTTTCTCAAGCAATGCATGCTCAGGCACTTCTATAATCTATGGACAGGCACTGTGTCTGTAATAGTCAAGAAAAGCTAGTTTTGGGGAATCTCTAGTTAGGCCAGAGTTTACACCATCCATGTGGAGGCCTTATGTATACCACAGGAAAGACAGAAGCCTGAAATCAGAGAATGTGACCTTCCACTTTTAGCTACTGTCAACAGACAAGCTGCAAGTTAACGTTGTCTAAGAGTCTTCTCTGGTACAAACATTAACTGGCACTAAATAGCCAAATCCACGCTAGCAAACATATGCATTGAAAAAACAGGATTGCTGCAGACTAATTTACTGTTGGGAATACTCTCTGGAACATTTTCACTGCTGAACTGTGACCTGAAACAGTCTGAGAGTGTGCCGCAGTTGTGCCAGAGAACCTTCTGACAGTTTACCAGAGTAGACAATTTCAGGGCAAAAGAACACTTCAAGGCACCATTTAATTTACTACTCTAGATGTATTAAGTCCAAACAAAACAAGATCAGCACAAACAGTGGTATAAAGGGTTTCACTTGTAAAAGAGCTGCTTTGCATCACAAGCCAAACAAAACATGAGTTATTTCTCTAAAAGAGTAATTCAGTCCACATAGAGAACTACAGTAGTTCTGATCCCCTGATAAGGACACCTCTTGGACCACACTGCCCACACTACCCTTCTACCCAATTAAGCAGGTTTCTTTCCAGCTCACAGTTTCTGTGATTCAAAGGTCAGAAAATAAATCTTCCTGCATTTAAATTTCAGCCTGTTTTTCCAGCCCTCTTTAGAAGATAAGAAAGGATTCTGAGACAACGGTCATGGCACAAAAGAGGGAGAGACAGCAATGATGAATTAACATAGGAACTACAACATATATGTTCTCTTTAGCAATAAGGAGTTGTGAAGTACTTTGTAAAAGAACCACAGAAGAAGAGATTTAAGTACTAGAAGTGATTTAGAAACAGTAGACTTAGCACACATTCTGATCATACCTGAACTTACCATTTTTCAATAGCTTAAAAATATCTCTGCTTGACAGATCATTGTTAAGCTTGACTTTATATCCCAGCTTCATGAAAACTTCTCTGACACTTGCAGCATCTGCATCTGTGCCTGAACGAGATGACAGTCCTAGACATAAAAGACAGGTATTATTTTGATATGATATAAATGGCACACTCTGAGCCAAATTATTTTCTTTCTTATATCTGCAACAGTCTAGAATATTATTCCATTACTCCAGATCCACTCTGAGAAAAAAACATCATACTATTCATGCACACTCCATCCCCCGTACCTATTTCACGTATTTATCTATTACTTACACCTATCTGTCTATATTGAGAAAATTACCTTATTTATGTTACAGAAGTCATGACTAAAAGGCATGGCAGATTTGCACACTGCCCATCAGCTTTTCCTCACCACTATTCCCCCTGTGCATATTTAGAAGAATACCCTGGAATGAATCCAATCCACTCAAACCACTTAATTTTTCAATACAATCAAAACTGGACTGCATATTTAATTCTGAAGAATAACACATCAAATTTATCTGAAATACAGGAAAAAAAAAAGTAATAATTGAAAGCAGTACCAGTATCTCGGTGGAAGTTCTTGTTGTTTATTATAACACATACTCCCATCTCTGGATAATCCATTCTGTAACTGTCATCAGGCAGAATTCCAGAGTCCACAGACTTGCTAGCAGGTAAGTTCATTCTGTACACAAATCAGACAAGCTTCAAGTATTAATTTCTGTTCTCTCTTCTCTGATTTCTTAGTATCTAAATAAGCAAATGGCTATTTAAGAAAACAAGTGAAAGTGGTACTTGATTCATGGAAGTGATGCCTGTAAAATCAGTAGACAGATCCAACGTGAGACTATTGAAAAACGCATTCGCCCAGAGGTTGGAGTAACCCATGAAACTGCTTTGTATGGTTGTGCTCCCAAATAATATGATTGATTCAAGTTCCATTAAATCTATGCATACACAAATAAACAGATAAATAAAAGCAACCTGTATTTGTTGTAATCTTCTGTGCAATTTGTAGCAAGCTGAAAACTCAAAGCATGAAGAACAAACTCTCTAAAGTGAGAACACATTGTTTTGAATTGAAAACACATTGAGTTTTACAAATAAAAAGTGAGTAATGGTGCTAAATTGACTCTTTCTCGAAGCACTAGAATGAATGACTTCAGAAGGAAATTATCTTCCCAGAGAAGATGTAATCTGATCATAGCACTACACCGATGTAATCACAATGTCACCAAGAAAAATAAGACTGCTCATCTTCCTTCCCACTGCTGTAAATCCCCCTTATGCCAGTCCTTCTGCACAAGTAGGTCTACAGAAGGGCAGTTTAAGAGACTGAACTGGCTGCTGCAAGTTCCAGCAAGATCTAGAAGCAGTTCAAGGAAAGGTGTGAACATTTAGCCAGGGTTAAGACAGAGAAATTTCTTTTCAAGAACAGTTAATGACTTGGTAACTGCTAACCCATATCTAACTGCACCTTAAGTATCCTGCTTTTTATTTCCTTGTTCGTACATATAGCCTGTTTTGTCAGAGATGGTATAGTTTCAAACCCAGCACAACTTTAATATGTTGGTTTTTTTTATGATTAGCATAATTTACCATATTTGAAAACTTAATTTTTAATAGCATCTTTTCTACAGCTCTTGTCTTCAGTTACAGCACAAGATTCCTCAACACTTACATTGAGAACTTAAGCCCAAAGTATCTCACTTACCCTTTGGAACCAGGGAAAGATTTTGCATCTGACAGATCTTCCCCTAAGTGTGGTCCATCTTTTATGTCAGTCATTATGGCTCTTGATTACCAGCTTGAAAACACAAGCAAACAGAAACATATGACAATTTTCATGCAGCATAATACCTTCAAGAAGACCTTCCACAGAACCATAGAGGTTGGAAAAGACCACTAAGATAATCCAGTCCAACCATTAACTCATCATTTTGTTAGTTTTTCTTAAACCTCTGCACAGAGAATTACTTTGTTTGTTTTTGTTTTCTAAGATTATGGAGAAAACAAGAAAGTTCAAAGGCAATAGTCACATAGAATGACTTCAGCCTAAGGATATTAGTAATAGTAGGCAACTACAAGCATTTCTCAGTAACCTCTACATATCTTGTACTGTAAAGAAGAACAGTAAATATTTTTCTGAATTACTGCATTGCAAAACAACTGTGGAAGAAAAAGTGTAGATCTCATGAAAAGCAGGACAGACAAAGAAATTTAAAGTAATCTCTAAAATATTAAAAATATCCCTAAATGCTTTACTGACATTTTAACACTATGGATATTGTGCCATATTTGGATCATTCCTTGTCACGACAATGGAGAAAACCAAATTTAATTCTCATCAGTGTAAGTGAAACCAACTGCAACTTAAATTACGTAAAAAATGCAACAACACAACTTTAAATAGTTGATGGAATGAGTTCTGCACTGTGGACTGCTACTTAATTCAGTGCATAGGGAAAAAAAGTGTTGAATGATACCAAGGCAGAAATCAATTTAAAAGCAATGATTCTTCCTTCCAGTTGATAGTTTGATTTGGAAGGACCCTTAAAGCCTCCCCAACCTCAATCCCTGCTGGGGGCTGGGTGCTCCCCGCCAGCTCAGGCTGCCCAGGGCCCATCCAGCCTTGGGCACCTCCATGGATGGAGCACCCACAGCTCTGGGCAGCAGTGCCAGCACCTCACCACCCTCTAAATGAAAACAAACAAACAAACAAACAAACAAAAAAACCAAACAACTTCTTTCCATTGCCTGATGTAAATCTACCCTCTTAGTTTAATGCCATCACCACAAGTTATCTTTAACTTGGGATTCAGAAAAGGACTAAGTTAAATCACTGCATGGGACAAAGTAATAATGACTCCGAAGTGGATAAATGCTTAGACCTCAAGAAAAAGGCAAGGCATGAGAAGGCAAGAATTTTAACAGAACTTGCTGAGTGACCTATGGTGAACTGGGATCTATAAGTAACCAGGCCAATTAGAAATACTATTAAGTATATGTTGAAATTAGGGCAAAGGTTCTTAATGTGAGGCTCACAACTAAATTTGCCATCCTGTACAATCATTTTACTGTCTGCTATCTTCTTTCTTATATTCCAAATAATACCCCGTGAATATCCTTGGGACCACACATTTTCTGTGGCAGCAACTACCAATACATGAGAAGCGCTATTCTGGGTATGTATGAGCTTTTCTCTTTCCTTGTTTCCTATGAGACATTTACTCACTATTTTAGTATCTCCAAAAGATCCTCAAGGTTATTCTGAATACTGTTTCTCTGTATCTCGAAGCACTGACGTAATTAAGAAATACGGTTCATAAGATGATTCCAGACTTGAGAACTATATCATAATACGTAGATCTCCTGAAAACCAAATTACAGAAGCAGCAAAAAAGCTGTTATTTCAGAAATAAAGTTTATAAAATGCATTATCACTTTATATTTTAGAAATGTACTTCAAATATCACGAGGTGGGAACTCAATGATAATGCTGAAATTACCAGCCAAACACCATGATCTGGATTCACTCTGCCTAACTACAAAGTTTAATTTCTTAGAAGTTCCCTATGTGGAAAAAAAAAAAGACACATGCTTGCAAAGGGTAACACAAGTACAGAACTCTCTGCTTTTCAGTTGCAGTGAACTGTAGAGTTTGTGGCTGCTGGGAACTGGCAAGAACAGCTGCCATTGAGAAGAATGCCCAATGTCCCCCTGCTCCAGCCCAGGTATTTCTGCAATTCTCCAGCACTGTGAAGGTCTGCAGTACCAGCACTTAAGGGCTGGGCCCAGGTAGTGTAAACTAGCAAATATATGACCAGCTGAGATGTGGTCACACCTTGTCCATAGCATGAGCCGACCTGGGCTACCAAGGACTACTTTCAGAAAGATTCAGCCAAAGTATGGGGACAGCTATTGACTCCTTGGCTTACAGGGTGAATTTGGGATTGTTACAGAGGACAAGTGGATTACCAGGCTGCTCTGGATTCACTTCAGACTGCTCCAAACAAACCCCTGCATCCCATTAGGGACTGGTTTCAGTAAGCAGCAACAGGAATAACCCCGGCAAATGGCTGCAGACTTCAACAGACAACTTTAAGACTTAGCACAGTCTGCAACAACTGAATGCTTCACTACCACAGATATCAACACTTGCCACAAATGGTAAGAATAAAAAAGGATATTCAACAACTAAGTAACCTTAAGTTAAGGCATCTCCTTGACTTTTTTGTTGCCCTGATTAACAACTGCTGCTGTTAATGAATTACAGTTATTTGCTCCACAACACAATTTGCAGTACCATACTACAAAAGTATGTCTTACTGTAACACATGCAAGCTTACGTTCTAACCGACAGTTTCAATTGTTTAATCAAGCATTAAAATCTACTGCATTCAGCTGCAGCTCGAGTGGAGCTTGTCAAAGTATCTTTAAAGAAGCTGGAGACATTATGCAGAAAAGCCTGGTATTCTACATTAGCCATTTAAAATATGTACACTTCATCTGCAGAATCTGTAACTCACCTTTAACATTTGTGAGTTTCTGAATGCCTTAGTGCACCGTCACTTGCACTTCTCTAAAAAGCAAGAGACATCCACAAAGAGAGACCTGTTTCCTTACTAGGCACGCAAATCCATGCTTTCTGCTCTAAAGCACCCGTCAGGGTGACAGCAATGCTCCCTGCAGGATGATGCTGATTCAAATGGACTAGGAATTACCTCATCCTAGTCGAGGTAATGCAATGATGTCATATTCTGTCAAGCAGAACTCACGTTTCCCTGTGAAGAATGATCTCATGCTAAAAGGGACAGGGAAAGAAATCAGGACAACACTTCAAAAAAAATTAATAGAGAACTTCTTCTGCCCCTTGATACTCCTGAAAGCTTGGGTAAAAAGAGCTTTGAATCACAGGCAAATATAAAAAAGCAAGCAGCAAGCAACTGCCTTTTAAAAAATCTTGCAGAGTATGTTCTGCAGATTTCAGGAAGCCTATTTTTACAACCTGTTTTACAATATCTTTGTTTCAAGCCACACAAACTAAGCAAACAAACCGTGAGATGGAGGTACAGGGCATAAAGGTAATCCTACAGTGATCTCGAGCAGTACGATGTGGCAAGAGCAGTGCTTGAAAGAAGCACAGAGCTCAGCAAGCTATGAGGAAATAACCAGCATCTCCTGGACAGCAACAAAACCAAAAGCATATTTTGCTCTAAATGCAGTTGTTTCAATGCTCTTATTGTGAGAGGGAGATGATAAAATTTATGTATTTAGTTTGTGCCAGCTTGGATTGACTTACTGTCCCCAGATCTTCGTATATATCACTGCTGCCACATAAACAGCACCAAATTTGGCCAGAGAGGTAGTGGATGCCCCATCCCTGGAGACAGCCGAGGTCAGGCTGGGGGGCTGCGAGCACCTGATGGAGCTGTAGGCGTCCCTGTTCAGTGCAGGGAGTGGGACCAGGTGGCCTTTAGGGGTCCCTTAAGCGATTCTACGATTCTCTTCTCTTCAAGGCACTATTTGCTTGAACGTCGAACCGCACAAGCCGCCCAGCAATGAGAATAGCCAAGCTTCCGAGAGAGGAAGGGAAACCGCTATCTGACCCGCCTCCAGCTGCCCTCACAGCCGGGCAGCCAGCTCAGCTCCTGCCCGCCAGCTGCTACAAAGCACCCTTTGTCACAACCAAAGCGCGTGTCCGAAACAGAAACCGCAATCGTACAACCGTCCTACCGGCGACAAAAGGGCACACTTCGCCGCGCGTCACTGCAAACGCACAGTTATGTGACTGCTAAAGACCGAAAGCTGGTATGTGATGTCCGCATATATACACGCGGCAACGCTACCGCAGCCGCGCTCCCTGCGGCTGCAGGGCCGCCATGGCGGAACGCTGGTTGGAAACAAAGAGCAGCCCACGCCGCCGCGCCCCTGCCCGCCTCAACCCGCACCGCCGCCGCGGGGCCGCGTCGCGCAGCTCCCGCCACACCCTCCGGTCAGCCGGCTCTATTCCGCCGCGCCTCCTCACCTCCTCCAGCGCTGCCCGCTCCGCCGCGCCGTCGCCGAGGGGCCGGAGGGCCGGCAGCAGGCAGCCCCGCCCCGCGATCCCGGCCCCGCCTCCCAACGGCCGCCGTTCGAACGCCGGCGGCGGCAGCGCGCGGGACGCGGAGAGGCGGGAGGCGGCCGGGCCGAGTCCCCGTGCTTCATAGCGGTAACGCTGCGGTAATGCTCGGTGCGAGCGAGTAGCAGGCAGCCGTGCGGCGTGCCCCGCCGGGACGTGAGGTGGGCCTGAGCCGCCGGCTCGGGCGTGCTGCGGGCGAAGTTTGGGCTCTGCGCTGTAAGTACGTGCCGGCCGTGTGCCGACCTGCGCCGAGCGGCCTCGCGCTCTGCTTCGCTTCTGTCTGCTGGAAGGAATTGCGTTTCTCTGGAATGCCCCATCCCTGCAGGTGTTCGAGGCTGGGTTGGATGGGGCCCAGCGCAGCCTGGTCTAGCACTCAGTCTAGCAGTTAGCAAGCCTGTCTGTGGCACAGGGGTTGGAACTGGATGATCCTTGAGGTCTCCTTTAACTCAAGCCATTTTATGATTCTATGTGATGTTCCTTGTTACTGCTGAGGAAAGATGAGCTGCATTAATTAGCGTGCCACAGGTCAGCTCAGCATCAAGACAATCAAGCTGTTCTTCACACATTAAGAAATTTATCACTAGGGAGAAAGCTATCGAGTAGATTCCTCTAAGACTGAATGAACTTGGTGTTGAGTGATACGAGCTACAGAGCTACACAGAGCTACATGGCTTGAGTCATGTAGGCCAGGAAGCCAATGTAAACAAAAGGCATTATTTTTAACAGTGGCTGATTTGCATGTCTGAACTTCATTTCCCAGCAGGTGTGGAGGGTGTTTTGTCCATAAGCATAATGCTTTTGAGTATGAGTTTTACTTAACAAAAACAGTGGTTACACGTGACAAAATTATGCATATCCTTCCTTTTTCGCAAGGAGAAAATTACCATATCTGAAATGGCAAGTTCACTTGTTTAAACACACCACCACAAGGCTAAGGTATAAATAGTTAACAAATCTAATGTTCTCATCAATTAATGAAGCAGTCTTTCATCAAAGGAGGAAAATGAAATAGCACATCCATTAAGTCATCTCCCAACAGATACATTTTCTCAGCATCTTCTTGCTATCATTCTGCTGAATCAAAACCATCACACACATTGCTAAGATGATTTCTTTCTTGAATTAAAAATAATCCTTCCTACTACTTCTGGGACAGAAGCAACCAAAAGAGACCAGGAATTTCCTGATAAACCCAGAAGTCTGGCTGGTCTGTAGGTACAAATGTACACGCTGGGAAAAACATGACATGTTGGACTGCTGAGAAGCTAAGAGTTGTTTGGACTGAAGTAACAGCAATAGATGTCAGAGCCATCAGCCTCTGCCCAGGTTCAGATATCACCCCAGCAGCTGTTTCTGGCAGGGAGCATACTAATCTAAACAGGAAGCTGAAAAGGAGCACAAAATTAAGGGGATTGAGCTTTTTCCCCTCTTCTTTTGAATGGTCACCTAATGGGAAGTTTCTGATCCAGGGGAATGTCTGTTGTGCTTTGACACCCACTTCGCTTACATTTACAGCAGGGCTATCAGCAAAGTGAAACCAAAGATTTACTTCTCAGAAATGCTGACTGCTGTTAGAATTTCTCTTTTTGTTTCCAAAGAAGAAACTAATAGCCTTAAAAGGAAAGGAGTAGAGGAAATTAGTATGACAGCAGACTGATAGCATCTGTAGACACGTATGAGGTCAAACGTGAAATTAGTACTCTTATTTAGAGTGGACTAAGCTATCAAAACCCAGGTAACCAGGAAACTTCACTATGGAAAACTTGGAAGGGGGATTCAGAAGACCTAACATTCGGGCTTTGAGGCCCATGAGGATATTTAGATGTGTAAACTCACATTGGGGGGATGCGTCTTGTTAAAGGTTTGAATGCTTATAAGTATACCTAGTTTCATTTTTTATTTTCTATTGCGGCTGGCATGTAGTTATCAGATCTAAGGACTGGATAGTGGTTGAGCCAGGAAGAACAGAAAATATACTTCCAGGATTTTTTTGTGGGCTTTCTTTTTCTATTTTACTACTTCCTCTTCCTGCTTGTAAAGTAGCAGCAGATACGGTTGCTTTAAACTCAAAAAAGGTAGCAGTTAGACTTCAAGAATAAAGAAGGAATCACTTACCCCCTTTCCGAGGACCAGGACTCACCAAACACTCCCAAGGAGATGACCTCCAAGTAGAGATGCTTCCCTTGTGGCTGCCAGCCCTTAAATGAAGTTAGGGAGGGGTGGAGCCAGGGTCTGCCCCCTGCCAGTCACACAAGTGAATTGCTTCCAGCTGTGCTCCCTGGGCTGGCTACACCCCCTCACCAGCTGCTCAGTCACTGGTTCAGGCCATGACCAAACAGTTCCCATATACTGCTGTTTCACATTTTCCTAGCTATGCTCTTACCCATTTGCAGGAGTGCTGAGGGGCATTGGATTTTCAAGAAAAATAGTTAATATAATTTAAAAATAATTACACATGTGTTATGTTAATGTACTTATTTTGCTTTACTACTTTACTTAGTAGCATTTGGATTACTTTATATGACTATGAGTTTAAAGGTTGCGTGATTATGGCATCACATGCTGTTTCTTGACAACAGATAGGATTGCTATTTTAAATCTGCAAGAAAGGATATAGAGTGTGAGGTTGTAAAGCAGATAAAAATAGTAACTGATAGCAAGGGTTGGCAGCAAGTAATGGAGCACTTAATTTGGAAAATATTTCAAATTTTTTTACTTTGAGAATAAAGAAGCTTAGAGCTAGAGTCACTCAAATCTCTTTATCAGGAACCAAAGTGATGTTTTTCCCACAAAAATCAATTTTATAATTTATTTATCTGAGTGTGAAGCAGAAGTAATAGTTTTTTTCACTCCTTACTACTGTTGTTTTAGCTGCTTTAAACCGCTCTGTATATATTTTCAGGAGGAATATATTAACACCATTCTGTAAGCAAAAGTGAAGCTTCCTAGGCCTTCCCTTACTACATCTGTTGTGTTGATCTTTGATGATATTAATAGGAAAATAAATCATTTTCCAAAACTGTATGAAAGTATTTAATGTTGAAAGCAGACTCGTAGGCAAGGTTAGGTGTTGATTCAGAGTATTGTCTATTCCTAGTCATTAAATAAAGTATGCTCTACAAGAGAAAAAATCAAAAGCAGTGATGAGTACCAAAGAAGTTAGAAGTGAATCACAAAAATTGATAATGATCTGTTTGTAATTGCTTTAGGACAAATGAAGAGAAAATGGGAAGAAAGAGTAAAGAAAGTTGAAGAACTAGCGTCTTACTATGAAAGAAACCCTATTCCTACAGTTTATAAACCAAGACTGTCCAAACCTTTTCAGCCATCCCGTGTTTGGAAAATATTTTGTCGGCAGGCTGAAGCTTTCAGATTTGTGAAAACCTGCAAGGAGGTAAATCGTTAGTGAATATCTCTGCTCTTTGGTGCTTCCAAGGTTGAACTTGACTGAAAAACTTGGTGAACAAAATCTTCATCACATTGCAAGATCCCCTTTTTTGCAGACCTGATATATTGTTATTTTAATTTTTTTGGAGATAGCTCTAAGAAGTACTACTTGGAACATAAGAATTGATACCTGGATTTAACCTCTAATAGGAACAATAGCTTTTGGTAATCTTGTAGTGATCGTATCTTCTCTCTGAAGAGAAGGAAGCTTTCAGGTTTGGCAGAAGAATGGGAAGGAAGTGAGAGTTGCGTAGGAAAAGAAGCAAAACTGAGGAAGAAAAAGGGAACGACAAGAGTCAGAGACAAAAAGACAAACATTACAACTCTCTACTACCATCAGGGCAACAAGATCAGATGCTGTGAAGTAATGATCCAAATAAATATATTACGCAAAATGTATCTTTTCCAGTTCTCTGCATTTAATACTTTTGAAATTGCTGCTTCTAAAGAAAGATAATGCAATGTATCATTTTCCTCTACTGCATTACGTGTTCAAGTAATCCTGATTGTCTCGCTTTCCTGAATGTACTTTGACTGTATCAGCTGTGGTGATGTTTTGGTTTTGGCTTCAGATTTCCATTTTTGGATCTAAATGACATAGAGTCTAAAGCCATATGCTGCCATCATGTCAGTGATGTCCTGTCAGGACACTGGCCTTCCTCCAATTACAGGCAGTTGCACTTCCTTGATCAGGAAAAAAGGACTTACAGAATTTATATTGATGCACAGCAAAGAAAAGCTTCTTGTTTTCACTCATGTAAATAAAATTAGGATGACGTTAATTAAAAACAGATGCTACTTCTGTTGAAAAAGGATAAGTGATCTATACTTAGAATTTCTTTGTATTCACTACCTTTTGACCAAAAAATGGATGTTGAATAGGAACTTCTGATGCCTTCTGATTATTTTTTTTAATAAATAAATAATTCTGTTTATGTTTTAAAAGGATGTTCATGTATTTGCCTTGGAAAAGAACACACAAAATGGACAGAGGTTTTACCTTGTGACTACATATAAAGAGCTCTGGCATTATTACACGTAAGTATTTGAAAAAAGTACTCTATACTTTACTGGTGAAGTGTCACAGAACTGTAATGGGACGACTAAGGTTTGACCTTGGTCATAGGAATAATCTTAATAGTGACAAATCTATCTATTCTACAGTGGTTTTCAATTTTCCTTTGAGTTGAAGTCGGCCATTATTTCCTGTGAATTAAGGATTCCACTCACTGAAGTTAAAACAATAGATTTGACTGTCAGCTTTCTGTAGGGATCTTGTCAATAAGGGACACAAACATCTCTCAATGATTAGTCCTATTTCAACTTGAATTGGTATTAGTATTAGTATAAACATCCAATTACTAACTGTCTTGCTTTTGCATGATGTAGTTTCAGATATGGAATTGGATCATGTGCTGAACATTCTTTTGTAATTTTTGTTTTACATTAAAATACCTGGTTTTAAAGCAAAAGACAACTAAGAGTCAATGTTTGTATGAACTGTAGACTTGAGGGTTTTTTCCTCAATTTAAAAACAAGATTTGATTTTTCTTAATATTTAATTTAGTTGAAAGAAAAGATCTATGTAACCTCCCCTTTTTTGTGCTTAAAACATATGAATGATAAGGTTTTTTTCCTGTAGTTCCCATCATTCCTTAAATTCTCAGCACCATTTCTGCTGATAGCACATACTGTAAGACCTGGGGGGATGTGAATAGGAAAGGAAATACTTTCCAAACTTAAACTCATTCTAGACCAGGCAAATATCAGTAAACTTTCTGAAGTTAGTTACATTTGTTTTCAAAGTGTTAAAGAGCCAGTACTGGTTTGAATATGAGTGGTTGACCAAAAAATAAAAGAATGTTTAGGACTTGCGGGATTCATGCTTGCATTTGATGAGTATAAACATCTATAATGTTTATCATGAGAGGTTGTGATTTGTTTTTGTTTTTCCTTAGCAAAGGTTATAAAACAAGTCTTATGCATTGCTACGAAGTAATTCCTGAAAAAGATGCTTGCAAGCTTTATTTTGATTTGGAGTTCTACAAAGCAGCAAATCCTGGTGCCGATGGCAAGGATATGGTTGCAAAGCTAATTGAGGTAAACTGGAACACAGTCATGCTGTAGACTAATGGGAGTTTGGTTTTGGTTTAATATAAAATCAAAGTATTTAGCATTTCATCTTGATTGTTCTGTAGTAAGGTGAAGAATTAGAAAGTTAGTGGGTACTTTTAATGAAGCGAAAAGTAGATTTTAATTACAGCTCAGGTTGCCTGCTTCGTGCTAGAGCATGATGGCTGTCAGAACACTTGTATTCGCTGTAGGTTTACTGTTATGAATTTGCTTGCAGATTGTTTTATGTGCTCTGGCACTTCAAAGCTGTAAAAGTGGATGAGTGTTTTAGTTATTCTTCAGAATAGCATCAATAAAAGTTCCGTTTGAATATTCTTCAGATCATTCCCTATGCTAACGGGTGCAGTCACATCAAAGCTCAGACGAAATCCTCCTGCTTTTAGGCACCTTCATTGTAGTTGATTTAGATAACGATGTAGAGAAAATCAGGTGACTGCACTCATCAGTTTTGATGCCTAAAGTTAAATATGTTTGCTAACTGCCAATTCTATTAAATATTGCAAATTTTTGTTCTATTGCAAATTTGGAAAATGAGACCCAGAGCAACTGCAAAATGAGAAATAAAGCAGGCTCTTAGAATGTCTTATGTTCCATCGTAACACAACATCTCTTTGTCAGCGACTGTTTATTTGTAAGACTTCTGATGCTTATGTGTCTCTAGCTAGAATGGAAAGAAAGATGATTGAGGCCATTCCTTTGTAAATAACCTATAGATGACATAGAATCTGGAAGGCTGTACTCCATTGTAGATAAGTTCTGAAATCTAGAGATTTGTAGGGTTAGGAAGAGATCTTTGGATTTGCTGGGACATGAGATGCTATAAAGTTAAGCTTCCAGACCTGTCAATTCTGAATCCCAGTCCTAAAAATGTTTAGATTGTAGTGGGTGTGCATAGCTGTGGGTGTGAACTGTTTTGGGGGCGGCAGGGGGGGAATGAGGATAGAGGCACTACATTAGATTTTGACCTGAAAAACCGCTCAACTTATCGCTGCTAGTGATTTGCTCAATTAAAAAGGTACAATATGTACCAAACATGGAGTCCTATTTTTGTATATTGAGTTAATTAATTGTACTCACAAAACGAGAGAAAAAGACAGGTAAAAAAACCACCAGAATCTGCATTTGTGTTAGATTTCACAGACTCTGCTTTAAAAATCCTAGAGAAAACAGCCAAACTGATGTCCATATAATTTTCAGCTTGTCAGCCAGAAATTAAAAGAACTGTATGACGTTAACTGCTCAGCCAGAGATGTCTTGAATTTAGATTCCAGTACTGATGAAAAATTTAGTCGGCACTTAATATTCCTACCCTGCAAGACTGTATTTAAGGATAACATTCATGTTGGTAAGTGTGTTCTTTTCCCCTACACGCTAGAAATAAACAGTAAGGTTTTGCCTCTTTACAGTGCCATCTCACATTCAAATATTTATTTTTATTAATTTGTATGTGGAAACAAACATCATCTCAGAAAAAAGACTATTGCTATTTAAGTGCCATTATTCCTCAACTCATCTTTTACTTGCTTTTTCTATAATTATCATTTGTTTTTGTAAAATCATAACTTGTGTTTCTGTTTACTTATAAAACTACTGGCAGGACTGTTATTTGGCTTGAAAATTATTTTACAATAATTAGTTAATTTTCAGATTAATGAAAGGATAATACAATGAAAGTTAAGGCTGCTGGCAGTAAATATAACTGGTTTGGGCTCCGCACAGCATCAGAAAGCCAAGGCAAAGATGGCTTCAAGCCACTGGTGCATATAAACATGGTTCAGAGAAAGCTGAAAGCAATTGTAATTGATGGAAGTTGGGATTTCCTGGGATAGAGCAATTCCAACACACAAAAAAATTTGCCACGTCAGGATTGTCTCAGAACCATTTTTAATTCTTAGGAGCACTGGAATCCGTGTCACTAAAACTTTGAGGAGTAGCTCACTTGGCAAAGTAAGCAGACTGTTGAATTTACTAGCAACTTGCTTAGGATATTGGCTGCCATTCCCAAATGTGACCCAGAACAGTTACTTCTTACGTGACGCCATAGCAACAGCAACAAACACAAAGGAGCTGGATAGGATCACTGCAGTGTTTATTTCAAAAGTATGGTCTTTAATTCCTGCACCACTAGAAAATTCTTATGTAATACATGGATGACAAATAATTTGGTATGACAGAAATTTTAGCCTGTGATCCCAATAACTAAATTGTGTTAGTCAGTTCTTTCAGTAGAAGCTTAAACTATTTATTCTAGCTCATTAGCTAAGAGTTTTGTCTCTCGACTGTTAAGTGAACTTGACGTTTACTTTCAGATTAAAATGTATAGAGAATTATATATGCTCTTGTTAACAAGGCCTTTGCCTTTTCAACAAATGTTGAAGTCATGGTATGAATGCATTTTATAATTGCAGTCTGTCAGTTAAAGTCACGCGTGTTACCAGTAATACTGCAATCCAGACTTTTCATTAATGCATTTTAGTAACCTACTTGATAAACCCATCTGAAAACTAACTTCATACGTGGTGCAAAATGCTCTGTGGTAGGAAATAGCTAGGAATGCAGTTTCATAAAATAACTTCACATAAACTACATAAAAAAATATGTATTCTTTAATGTGACAGGAAGATTCCGGTCTAATGCTTAACTTAAAAGAGCTAATATATTTTTAAGACATGTTCAGATGTTTTTAAATTTATCATAGTTTGTTGTTCTGGAAAATGAATGACCTCATCTTCAATAATACCATTTCTCAAGCATTTTGTTAGGAGTCACGCACAGAAGGATGTCTTAAAAATGCGGCCTTGGCCGGCAGCATGAAATAACTGCAACAGTGCAGGTGTTGTGATGGGTAGGGGAAAATATTTGAAAGTTACAAAAGACAGTTGTTTCATTTTTGCTCTTTTATCCGAGACTGAATTTGGTTCAGAATCTTGGCTTGGAAAACTGCACTGACAGCCTATGCATTTGTTTCATTATTTTTCTTTATTTCTAATGAGGTGGTTGCCAATGCAATTTGTTTCTCTTTCTCTGCAGTAATATTGCAAAGGGAAAGCTAGCAGCCATATGACACATTTAATGCACACACAAAACTGCTTATTTTCTCGTGTTTAAAAAAAAAAAAGAAAATTGGTATAAGTTTTTGCCAAGCATTGGTTCCTTATTCACTAGCCACGACTTGCAAAATCCAGGAGATGAAAAAAAAACCAAACAGCTGCACCCACTGTTTTGAAAATGTTTGCACAAGAGTGATTAAGATTTTCTTGACTCATACAGTTGTGTTTTGTTTTGTTTATAAGGTAACTTTGTGAAAACCATTTTGCAGCCTGCCATAATGTTAATGGAGAGTAATGTCACTGCTCCCATTGCAGAAGGAGGAACAGGATATATTTTCCAGTGTTCTGCACCAACAGCTGAGTTAGATGGTTCTCTTACAAACTTCACTGCAGTCAAAGATGCCTCCAAAGGCTGGCCAGCCATTGCTGACCAAAGAAAAGAAACAGAAACATCATACCATGGAGAAAACTCTGAATTTTCTTTTCTAATAGTAAATAACAAAGAAGGAGACAAGCAACTTTTTGTGGATCTAGGTACGTATAAGAAGTGCTTTTAAACCTGCTTAGGATGCAGCAACAGTTAAGCAATCAGACCTTTAATCTTTGATAACAGAATTGTTAAGATTGTTCTTGTTTTTTTCTTTACGTTCAGAATTTAAACCAAATACTATCCATGCTCAAACAACAATCACAAGCTCCAAAGGAATCACAGATTCTTGGCTTTGGAACTTTTAATATTTACTATATTTAACTACTTTGTTCAACAGTTTGAAGAAATACTCGCTATGTGGCTCTAATGGATTTTGTTCCAAAGGACTTACTGCTCCTATTTGATTGAAAGGGGACATATTGTTATCGTTTCAGTTGAATTAGAAACTGCCTAATTATAGAGCAAGCATTAAGGGTGTGGTCTTTTGTTTTGTTATACACACATGAATTGAGGTGTCTTCCTCTGTTTGGAATGACAGCTATTAGATTTTGATGACAGAATAATAGAAATTAGGGTTGGACACTTCATGCCCCATCTGTTCTTTGCTTATACAGGGCATTAAAATGTTAATAATCTTTAGGAGCACAACACCCATAGTCAAACTGAAGTTGGAAATTGCCTCCACCCTTATAATCTGGAGTGTTTACCCTGAGTGAAATGAAAATAGCTTTGCACACTTTTGTGCAGTGATTTATGTGTCTGAAGAATTATCATGTTTTTTCTTAGACTTCACTGAAGAACCCCTCTGACTTCAAATTCTTCTAATGAAATACACAGGATCATTTCTATTGCTAGCCTTTAGTACATCTTGAGTACATCTGATCTGTTGAAACATAATCCCAAAATTGGTATTTTGTTATGCTTCTTTATTACTGATTCAGGATCACTTTATACATCTACTAACTAAAATTCCTTCGAGATATTAGTTAGAGAATGGAAATTAAAGGAAAGCAGACTGTTTAGTCTGTCAATCCACCTTTTAAGGATTTGATGTTAGTCCCCAAAATTAACTATCTTTAATATTTATGCCACCATCTTACCACAAAACTGGAAAGCTAACCCAGACTACCTGGAGTACTGAGTTACAGCACAAGGCTGCAACGATAGAAAGGCATGTGACATTGCAGAGTTTTTAGTTCCTTTTCCTTCATGCAAATTAAATGCAATCCACAACTAAAGCCCCCACCTCTCTGATAAAGCTTGAGACAGATTAGGTGATGTTTACCTTTTTAATTGTGTTTGGTTTTGAGATTGCAATTACATTTTCTTGATACGCACTTCAGACAAGTCGTGTCTGCAGAACACAGGAAGTCTGCTAAGCATGATGTCATATCTGATTAAAATAACTGTAGCTTTGTATTCTCAGTGGTATTTCACAAAACTATTGTGAAATCATGTTTTATGTTGAAGAGAAACCTTCAGCAATGATAACGTCAAAATGATGCTGATGTGAAAATGCTGAGTGTCTTACATATGATTTAAGAATTTATGTTTGCATAATCTTAATTGGCCACATTTCTTCTGTGAGAAGTGAGCTGAAACCACTCAGTTTTCAACCATTCCTTAAACCCTCCGTTGGGCCTCAGAAAAATTGTTCTATTTACAAATATACAGTAAATCCTAGCAAGCACTGTTATTTTATGAAGTACTTGTTTTCCTGTAGGAGTTTACACAAGGAACAGAAATTTCCGGATGTATAAGTCATCAAAAGCAGGAAAAAACGTGATTCTGACAATAGCAGAGGATAACAAGTTTGTCCCTAACTGTGAAGAGAACATTTCTTTGGAGGAAGCATATTTTCTTTCCTCTTTGGTCTGCAACGTTAGGTAATGGTTTAATTCCAGTGGAATTTTAAATATTTTAAAATACAATTTCAGTGATTTTTCTCCTACAGCACTTATGAGCAAGTGCTATGAACAAGCAGGTAATCCATGAACACTGTTACACTGCTGTTTTTCCTGGAATTCCCTGGCTTTGAAGAAAAAAATCTTTGAAGATTCAGATTCTTCAAATGGACTCAGTTTCCATTTTTAACCTACATTCAAGTGTCCAAAGTATGTTAACAAATTAAAAGATTTTTGTACATGCTTACTTGCACACCAGATTTCCCCTTTGTTACAGATACTTCCTTAGATTGGTTGCTACCTCACATAATAATCTAAACTGTTTGTTTCTAACTGACCCTCAGGTGTGTTTTGCCCTACAGTGACTTGTAGCTTAAGATGATCCCAGTAAAATACTGTTACTGAAAGAGGGTTAAATGGTATCTCTGTATATAATTTAATGAAAACAAGTTTTTGTTGCTTCCATTTTCTTAAGTGTTCATTTTCCTGAACTGATGCCAGTAGCCCAATAGCACAAACCATAAATTGTATTTATATCACAGAATCAGCTGAATGTCATAAATATGGGTGAGAAGTTCTGCTACATTGAATTTAGCCTTCTGTAATCAGCTGGCTCATAATTAACAATATGGAAGGGCAGTTCAGTGCTGACAGAACGGAAAGAAAAATAAAGCTGAAACTTTTCGAAATGCTCGAATATTACACCTAGAGCAAATATTTCTGTGAATGTGTACCATTAGTCTCTAAATGGCTGGCTCCTGGGATTTCTGCCAGGCAAGTTTGGCTTTTTTGAAGGAGTAAACCCTGCCCTCTGCTGAGCAATCAGAGGCAAGCGTCCAAAAGTGCTGCAGGGACAGTAAGAGGCATTATAGGGGGGTAAAAGAATGGAAGGGGCCTCTGGAGGCCTTGTGGGCCAACCCCTCCGCTCAGGCAGGGTACCCAGAGCTGGTTGCCCTGGGCTGTTCTCTTATGCTGTGCTGTGTTATATCATAGTGTGCTATGCTGCAAGAATCATACATTTTCCTTTGCGTTCTCTCTTTCGTTCAGATCCAAAGATGACACAAGAATTCTATCTAGCTTTCTAGAAGAGGAAATAAAGATGTCTGCTTTTTTAAGAAGTAAAACCACCAGAAGCACCAGAGGTACTGCAAGCCTTTCCTGCTCTATAGAGAAGGGGCACAAAAACAAATATACATTTAAGTTAGATGTGCTGTGACTTACACACCTGATAGCTTGTATGAGAGCTCTTCCTCAGCTAGATTTCTGCAGAAGGCAGAGTAGGGATGATCTGTACCACCTCCAGCACTCTGCAGTGCTCGGATGCCACTTACCTTCCCTCTTCGTCCCCAAGCAGTCACGATCTGCTCCAGTTCTCCATCTCTTGCTGATGGTGGGTGGGGAGAGGTCTCTACTTCCCATTCCATGCCAAGCACCAGCTTGCTGCCACTGCACATGTGGTTGCAGTGCTGGATACTCAGAATAGCACAGTGAGAGCACGAGTTGAGAGGGCTCTTTTCTCCAACCCTTTTGCCCCACAACGCCTCACTAAAAATCAGAAGAAAGCTCTACAGGAAATGATCACTGGATTTACCCCTGCTTTTATGTAAGGAAGGGGTGGGATTTGTGCCTCTGATCTATCTAGCATGTAACAGTACATTACCACTATGTTATAATTACAGAAGCATTATGCATGTGGCTTTTTTTTTTTTAAACAGAGTCCATGGAAGGCTATCAGGATTCACCATATCCAGAGATTGATTGTTTTGTTCGTTCTTTGATTAATAAAGACGGGGTGCAAGGAGGTAACGACTGTGCCATTATTTCCAGATGAATATTCAGCAGCACTATTTTTTAAAAAGTAATTTTCTTTTTCAGGGATAAGGCAATGGAATTATTTCTCAGGGGAAGAAATACTCGTTTATGATATTTCTGGTTACCGTTGGTGTGAAAATATTGGAAGAGCCCACAGAAGTAACAACATCATGTATGATCTTTAACTATTCAATTTTCACTTCAGATCAGCTCTATTACATATTTTTCTGCTCAGCTGCAATTCTATGAAAATATTTAAATTCTCATCACCTGTTAAAATTTCTGCCTTCTTACTCTGTCAGGATACAGTTCTCCTCTTAAATTTACTTTGTGATGTAAGAGCCACATGTCAGTGTGAAATCATTATCAGTAGTTTGTGGACAAACAAAACCTGTTCCTTCAGTGTCAGAGTTTCAAAGCTGTGTATATTTATTTCCTTTACATAATGTTAGTAAAAACCAAAATTATTATTTCATTTGTAGGATTCTGGTAGATCTAAAAAAGGAAGTCTGGTATCAGAAGTGCCACGATCCGGTCTGCAGGGAAAAAAACTTCAAATCACAAAGTATGTATTTTGTTTGCCAGGCCATTGTATTTAACACTCTTTGGAATCTTAATTTTAATTAAACACCTTATCTTTGATTTTAGGTCTTCCACTGCCACCCAGGATATGTTTGTCTTCCCTTTTCATAGAGGTATGTGTTTTGTCTTATCAACATGCTAAAAGCTAAGCCTTCTGTAGCAAAAAACCTATATACAATACACTATTTCTAGTTTGCTGAAAACTAACACTTTCCTATTGGTATTAAAACAGGCTTCCATGGGGTAGTGTGGCTATAAATTAACTTGTTGGAAACTTGTTGGCCAGCTTTCTGTAGCATTCATTATATGTAACAGTTGCACGAGTTCAGATAGAAATATGGAGTAAAGAATGTTCTTGTTTCTGAAAGGAGGAAGATCATAAGGTAACAGATGAACATGAGAACACAGAAGAAAAAGTAACATCACATTCCAACCCAGCAGATTTGTCAGACAGCCCAGCCTCTGGAGAAGACAACACATCTCAAGACACTCAGTGGGACAGTGCAAGTGATGATGCCTATTTGGTAGAAAGCGCTGAAGATGTGGAGCTAGCAGAAGCAACAGATGATAGTCTGGGTTACAACACAGAAGAAATTCCTGATGAAGTTCTTTTGGAATTGTCGTGGAAACAAGACACTTGTAACAAAGAAGACAGCTAACCATGGACTTAGCTAGCAAACAAGTAGCAACAAAGCTTGCTTTAATACAGCGTGGGTATCACATGCCTTCAGTGAAAGATAATGTGATGTAGTACAAAAGCACTTTTCTAGAGCTGTTAGACAATAAAGCTAGTAACTGCTAAAAACAAGCAACCCTGAGAACACATTAAACGGGTGTAAAGAGATCACAGGGGCTGAAGAAGACTGGGCTGGAAACTCCTCATGAAGGCTGCTTCAAGACATTTAGCACTTAGAAATTGTAAGGCAGTAAGCCTTCAGTTTTCTTAGCCGTTTGTTCAACTTCTACCAATAAGCCAAATAGTAAATTTCTTCACTTCCAGACATGGAAGAAAACTACTTTTTTCTGATACAGATTTAATAAAGAGATTTGTCTGTCACTGGTTCATCCAAAGTCAGTGCATTCCCTCTTTAAGGTACATATTATTTAAGATCACATCACTTAAATAACCAAGGATTAAAAAAAACAAGTGTTGTTGACAGAGTACAGGAAGCTTTACTATATTAACTGGAATTGTTATTTCATTCTGAATTAAGTTCTTAGGCAAGCTATTCTACCATAGAAAGATACTATCTGATGAAGTCGCTGACTTCTTTTAAACACCAAAGACCAACAACAATTCGCCAAGCAAAGCACAGTCCATTACAATAACGATCAATTATTGTCAAAAAGCCTATTAAAAGAGCTTAATGTTCCTTGGATAACTTCCCTCTCTGTACCTCCAGGGCATATTCCAGTTTCCTATTAATATTCTGAAAGTGTCTTTCTGCTTGTAGAATTGTCCGTGACTCCACCAGAAGAGCAGGTAGGCTGGAAGTTCCGTACTGTTGTGAAGGAAGAAGTTACAGGGCAATGTTTGGTGTTTTTTTTCTCCCCAAGAATTAAAAGTCACATACCTATCTGTATTTATTTTTCCTCTATCTGAAATAGTGCAATATAACTTCTAAAAGCAAAAAATAGCCGAGCTAGACAGTCTTCTAAAAGAGCAGGTTTCCTGCTCTTTTATATACAGCAGGCACCTAGCACTGTCCACAGATTAGCACACCGGGTCACGAGGACAGCCACAGTAAGAGGGGACAGAAATCTAAGACTAATGAGAAGTTAATCTGGTCACAAAAGACAAGTGCTGTTTTTACCAACCATTAACCACATTATAGAACATGTATGTCAGTACCAGAGCCTTCCCTAACATTGAACGAGCAAAAATCCAGTTACCTGTTTCTCACTCAATATTTCTATAGTTTCTATTAAAAAAATGCTAGACCTGAGGATAACAGTTATGTTTACGTGCTCTTTAATTTTTGGACATAGAAACGGGGGGATCAATTTTCTCTCAAATATGTCAGTTTCTAAACACGAGAGAAAAAAAGAGCGAGATGCTGATAAAGCAATGACTCGCAAGTTGGTTCCACAGAAGTGTTTTTATCAGAATACTGCTATTTAATGTAAGTCAAATGTAAGTAGAAATGCATGTCTGTCCAGAAGAAAAAGCCTCCAGAAGGGAGGCTGATCCAGAACAGTTCAAAAACACGCAGAAATATGTACTCACTGCCACTTTCTTTCTTGGGTTTTCTTCTCTGTAATACAAGTAGTCGTGCTGTAGTTCCTTTAAATCAGCAAGGAATTGAACTACTTGCCTCAAGGAAGATTTCCTCTCCTCCACCTCATCATATTCTTTTCGTAGTTTTATCAGTTGTGGTTCAGTTCTGAAAAAGATCATGCTTTGATCACTATATCTGAATATTTATGACATGAGGAATTGTGAATGCATTTCCTCTGCAAAAGAATTAAGGAAAAAGTTGATCCAAAATATGAAGCATAGGTTAGAATAACATACTATTTAAACAGAAAAATAGGTGGATTACTTCAATTGGAGTACAGGTCCAAATCCACAAGAACAAAAAAACCCTTCACCTTTTAAGTTCTCACATTTTTCCACACTTTACCATCAAGTCTGACAACACAGCGAATCTCTTAAGCACTTCTGTGCCTCTGATGTTGCTTAAATATGCAACCTGCTTCTGCAGACACCAGCTTGCAGGCTGAGGTGTTCTGGGCCTATGCTGAAGCATACTCAGGAGCTATAAACTAGATACTCCTCTGCCTAAGAAAGCTGAAGGACTCAATCTATTAAACGATGTTTGAAGCATGATCAGCACTCCAGCAACAGAACACCCAACAGCCATTTTCATTTCAGTGTTGCCTCAGAAAGGCTTTCTTAAAATGATCAAATGATTAAAACACAACAAATAAGAAATGTGAAGACGGCTTTCAACCCACGAGAGGGGCTAGAGACATCAAATTCTCGTACTATCAAAACAAATTCTGCACTGTCTTCGCTTCATGACTTACTATTCCAATTGTAACAGGGTTTTCTTAGAAACATACTGTCTGAAGTACCACCCCTGCAACTACAGTAACATAAGGGAACACTGCAAGAATTACTCTATCTAGCAGTCTGAAACACGGAAGGGTTACCCAAAGCTTCTGTAAAAACACAAAGCAGTACAGAACAGAATCAGTTTCACCAAAATAAAATGTAAAAGTTGCTTTTACTTCAGATTTAAAAAAACAAACAACAAACTAGCCTCCTCCAGCTTTTCAGGCTGCTATTGTGCGTTATCAGGAACGTACCTACTTAGCTTTTCTCTGACTTGCATCAGTTGCTGCCTTTTCTTGTTGATGTCTGCCACCACCTGTAACAAATGAGGAAACACTTTGAACTTCAGACTTCACAGGCAAACAACTCAAACACTGAAGGCTTCTTTTTCTTTGAGACTCCAGTGCATGTGATTCAGTATGGCTGCTGGAACTAAGAAATTAAGCATAACAAAGCTTTCTTTAATAGATGCTTTTAAAAATTCTCTAAAAATTTACATTTTTTGAGCTGTAAGCCTGAATTTAAACAAATGTATAAAGCTCAAAATAAGAAAACAAAACAACTGTGAATGCTGGATGCATACTAAAATTTTTGTTTTTACAGAGTAGTTTACTGTATGAGCTCAAATTGCTTTTCATTCTTAACACATTAATTGCTACCTGTCAGAATATAATCTCTTTTTGTTAAAAGCTATTTAGCCATCAAAAAGTTTGCTGAAGAGGTTAATCGGTGCACACTGCTTGCAGCTGTTAAGTAGGCTAAGTTGCTTAATCATTAAATAGAAAGAGATATTCAGGAAAGAGAACAAATTTCAATCTTCTGTTTGGTCCAATTGCCCTTTCACACTTAGAATTACAAGGTCCAAAGGCAGAAAGTTCTACAGACACTTCTCATGTGAGAGACCAACTGTAGCTATAATATATCACTAGAAGATAGGGCCTAACTTGCTCTTAAGTCTCCCTGCTGTGGGGGCATTCATCTCTATCCTGATGAAACCACTCCACAGTTCTCTGCTCCTACGCTGGTTTCTCCACCTGTCTGTATTTCTTGTTTTGCATTTCAAGTGCAAACAGAGGAACTGCCTTCTCTGAACAAAAATCTTGCACGCACTAAGAGAACGTATCTCCCTTAGACTTCTGTTATTTAAACAATCCAGTGCTATTCCCATAGGGTTTTGCTGCTTTCTTCTGAATTTTGCATTAATTTATGTTTCTGGAAGGTGAGTTTCCAATATTTAATTGGTTCTCCAGAGGGTTCACCAGTGCTTGCTAAAAATAAGTGAGCATTTAAGAAACACGGAGTAGTTCACATGCATGAAAACCATGCATGTCCTAATGTACGTCTGCAGTCCAACAGTACATGCATGCAGTTTGCATTCTACCATGCTACTTCAGTCCCTTCCTCCAAATGTTCTAGGGTTCTTCATGCTGCATTTGTGCTCTTGTTTCTGTAGTACAGTACATTTTTTTTGTCAAGTATTTCTTCCACCCTACTGTCTGAATTTTCAACATCACATGTGCATGCTGTAATTTCAGTGATAGCATGTATTTCAGACATGTAATTACCTTAGCATTTTTTTTCTTTATATTCTTTAATTCCTGGACTTCTATTATCTGTGGAAGAAGAGAACATTGGTGATGAATCTGGATTTCATCTCTATACTCCTAAAAACATTGTAAGAATTACTTTGCAATCACACCAAGAAACTATTCACTAAAACACTGTTCCAAAAGAATATGACAGGTATCTCAGTTGTTTATCAACTCTTCCCCCATGCCAAAGGAAGACCGTTGCACACCATTAATCACCTTGCACCAATTAGCATTACTCCACTGTGTAACACTGCCTATGCTATTTTTTCTATTACTTTACAGGAAATGTATTAATCTAGTCATTTTAAACCTGCTTCTTCCAGTGAATCACTTAGAACTATGATTGTAGTACTCATACATTTTACTCACCACAACAAAGTTTGACTTCATTTTACTAGCTATAATTAGTGAGATTAATTGTTAGTCTTCCAAGCTAGTAGTTTGGTGGGATTTTTTTGATAGATATATTCACACTACACTCAAAAACAGTGGTTTTCATTAAGTTGTTAAAGGCTTTAGCCAGGCTGCTACACACAGGAGTAACTACGACAGGGCCTGTGAGCTTTTAAAGCATTTTCCACAACTGTCAAATTTCCTCAGTCAAATTGTACAGCTCTCCAGTTTTACTGCACAATGTTTTAACTATGGCACTAACTTCAAGATTATTAGATGCTTCCCTATTCTCAAAAACTGGCAGTTTTGCAAGGTGTTTCCATGATAGCAATACTGTCTAAACGCAATTCTTATCAAGGTCAGCACAGAGGCAACAAGTCATAACATACAAGTAACCATGCTTTCATTTAATTCAACCTGATGAGAGAGAAAACGTAAAGTATCAAGAAGTAAGCTTTTAAGGGACAACGTAAAGCCATTGGCATTTTCACTACAATGAAAATACATATTGCAGTGTAGCACACAGCTCTATAACCATAACCACTTTCTTCCTTACTGTGTACTTACAAGATCAGTGACTTGGTCCTCAAAAGCTGAACAGAAGGCACTGATAGCTTTTCTGCACGCCTTGGATTCTATGCTTTGTCTGGAGAAGTCAGAGGGATAAAACACAACTCATTTGTTTTAGTGAAGGAGAAATCCAGATATATTCTTGTGAATACAAGTACAACCCAATGTTAAACAGCTAGTAGCACAAGCAGCTGCAAATCATTCACGTGCTAGCAATAACTTAATTTCTACACTGGAGAACATCAACTGAGATGTGCTGTCCTTATATTTGGAAAAACTCCAAATTCCCAGGATCACATGCAAAAAAGCGTCAGAGAAACCTAACAATCATTAAAACAATACCAGAATGTAATTAATGTTGCATTACTTAAGGGTTAGTCCACTAGCAGAAAAGCACATTATTTATTTATACTCCTTTGAGCATTCAGTCAAATGAAAGCAGAATGTTTACCTATAGTTTGCTGCTATCTTTTCAAATTCAGCCAGAACAACATCCAGTTCTGTGATATCTCTGGATGATCTTTTCAGCCCGTTGGGACACCAAAGTGGTACAGAAGATGGGCTGTTAACTGAAACAGCACAATAAAGACAAGCATTATACAATTCAGGTACACGCTCTGAATAACAGAAGTTATTGTACCCAGCATTAATAAGAATTAAGAACATTTAAATATAAAAATTTTATAAGGAAAATATTAATTAATTCCATGTTTCAGGCTGAGCAATTATGATAATTTTGGGAAACCATAAAATTATCAGATAACACAAAGATTTGAATGATCAATCATATGATCTTATTACTTATTCTTCATCATTTCAAGAAAGTCCATTAATTGCACCAACTGATAAACTACACAGTGCCAAAAACACTGCCGGCTGCAAAGAACTATCAGCCTGAGTTTGGGGAGCCTGCATTACTCAAAGAATCATGAATTGCTATATCATATTTGAATCAATTTTCTATTGATATAGCTACTTCTGAAACATGGAAGGTATAACGATATCTTCTTTTAAACTTTGAAATAACAATACTAATGACTTCTATAAAAAAAAATTTAAGTTTCTTCATGCACATCTAAATGTAAATCTAGCTTCCTTGGAACTATAATCCATTACATTCAAGTACAAGATGCCCCTGGGAAAGTTTCTCCCTACCAAAAAATGCCACACTCTTGCAGCTCCCTGTCTCATGGGTCTTTACATTATGTCTTTGCTGTAAATCTGGGGAAACCAGTGTGCTCCAGGCACCAAGACCAAGAGATCCACTGGGGCACATTACATCTCCATACCCAGGGACCCAAGTTTCTCTCAAAAGGAAACTAAGTACATGCAAAGAGTAAAGCAAACCACCTCTGCTCTATCCCTCCAGCGAGGAATAGACAAGTCCAGAGATGCAAACCACAGAAATCAGAACTGTGTGGCACACCAGCTCCTCAACTTATCCATTGCTAAAGAGTGTTCAGACCCAGATTAAAACTGGAACCTCCCAGAAAAGCGAGCATGCTGCTACATACCAGAAATCAAAACCATTGAGTCAGGGAGAAGTATTGATCTTGAATGAGGAAAAGCTATACAAAAGTTTTGAAAGGTCTGCTTTACCAGAAGAACCTGGTGTGCTCTTCTTTGAAGGTCCCTTCTTTTTCACCTCAGATCGAGTAGTACTTGGAGCGTTCTGCAATATACAGAAGCAGATTAACTATTAAGAACCTAGGTGTGCTTGTCTAAAATTCTGAAAGATAGTAATTAAGCAGAATGCAGGGAAGTATTTCAGCATCTCATGATAGAAATGTTGGTATCATTTACTTAGGTCTGTTTCACCAGATTCACAGCGCAGTGATTATGCAGCTACCTGGCTGCACAAAGCAGGTACACAACAGGTACTGGCAGGAAGAACGCTGCAAGCAGCTTAAGGCCCCTCCCTCAGTTCAGCACAGGCACCAACCTGCGCCGACCAACAGACACCAGTTCTCTGATCAACAGCTCCTTCTCACCTTTTCACCTACATCTGTCCCAATTATTTTCTGATCCTGAATGCTTTTCTGTAACCCAACAGCCATCCTACAGCAGTTCTTCATACATGCAACTTACTGATGAAAGTCTAACTCTATGTCCTGAATTTTACAACGCGTACCTCAATAATCAAAATTAATTTCAGTACATGAAAAGCTTTTACACAAACCACTCCACAGCTTCTTCTACCATAGGTCCACTTCCTCAAGTCTGTGGGAAGGTAGGTACCTTCCATAGCCCCCAGAAGCTAAGCTGGCCAAAAGTATTTTGCACTAATTCAGGTCTGAGCATAGAAAAACATTCATTCAAAATCAATTGGCTTTAATCTAATTCTAATACGTTTTCAAAATTCATTTTATCAGCAAAAAATTCAATTCTCCCACGTGTGCTCTTCAGTACCAAACAAGAATAAGTAATTTATACATTATGTAGCACGGCACTTGAAAAAATATATTCTAGATATAATTAAACTCATTTGAAAAATTCAAAAAGTGAAAGTCACATATTCCCAAATGAGCAATAAAATGGACTACAGGACCCTGGCTTTTACATCCCCCACTGATGTGAGCAGTGCAGGTTTAAGAAGTTCACCTAACACTTGGCCATCCCACAAGAATGAGTAGGTTTACTTATTTGGTACGCAACTAAGTATTAAAAAAAGCAAAGGAAAGGTCTTCCTTCCCTGCCATTACCCAGTGCAGGCATGACACAAAGCTAAACTCAAACTGACCGATACACTCGCACATCTTTCTCCCTACCAGATTCTCCTTACGGGGCTCATGTACAGAACCACTCTGGTTGAACTTGTGAACGCCGCCCTCAGGCATCTTCAAGTGCATCTTTTCACTAGAATAAAAGAAAAATACCCACATGTAAACCAACCACACACCGAGGAAGAGTAGTTATTTTCCAGATACAATCAACAAAATCTTCGGGGAACATTTTGTACTGCTGTGTGCAGTTTGACTGCTTTAAATAAATTACACTAAAAGGTTCCAATGGCATATACAGGGGGCAGAATCCTGATTCCTCTACAGAAAAGCTCACAAAAGTTTTGAAATCATTTCTAATCAACCACAGGAATAGCCATCGTGTTTTCAGGAGAAACTTTGAACCAGTGAGAAAGCTATTACTTAGTATGTTTTAGAAGGAATGAAGAAGTCCTTTTGGGACTGGAGGGCTGAGGGGGAAATAAAAGAGCAATGCGTACCCTCACAAGTACTGTCTGGGTAATTCCTTCAAATCACACCTTCACTGAACTAAGGCTGGCACCAAACCAGCATTAACAGACAAGAACGGTATTAAAACTCATATTAAAAGGTACTCTAAGTTATTTTTCTTGTTGCATATAGTTTAACAGATTTTTACTTGTTAACCTGTTGTTACCATTTTGCCACTTCTCAAACTTTGACACCAAGATTTAATGGACAAGTTACCTCACGAAGGCATTCTTTTCTTTAAAAAAAAAATCCAGTAACTATTTAAGTCAATGCACTGCCAGTAGAAAGCAGGCTAATTTATTTACCTTCCTTGCTTTTCTTACTCTCTTTTTTTTTTTTCTTCCCATCTGGGAGATTTTAAGCACGTCTAACAAGCAGTTAGAGAAACCAGACAAATAGAAAGTTTTCTCCGTTTAATCTAAAAAAAGAAAAATTAAATGCTGGCAATTAATTTTTCCACCAGACCTTCTTTCCGCATTTGTCCTTTGTGGAGCTGGAACATGACTAGACGATTCATTTTCTGACTGCTCCTCTCCATAAGCATCTAAAGCAGTACTGTGCAAAGGCTGATCTGCAAAGAACAGAAAACAAGCTGTATAAAATTGTTCCTATCTGTTGAGACAAATACAGGTATATTAGCACTGTCTATCATTCAGCATTTAGAATTTCTGATGTTTGCTCACTCTAGCTATACTTGTTAAAAGCACATTTGGAGGTTAGGAAAGGTATGTGTAATCAAAAGTTTCAGTGTCTATACTCATATCTGCTGTTGGTAGGGCCTGGAAAACAAGGCCTACAAGGAGTGGCTGAAGGAACCGGTGCTGCTTAGTCTGGAGGAAAGGAGGCTGAGAGGATCTCATTGCTCTGCAGAAAGACAGCATTAGTATCTTTTTCTCAGGAGACAAGTCACAGGATGTGAGGCAATGGCCTCAAGTTGCACTGGGCAGCTTCATATTGGAAGTCAGGAATGGTTTCTTCATGGAAGGAGTGGTCAGGCACTGGAAGGGGCTGCTCAGGGAGCTGGTGGAGTTGCTATCCCCTCTAGTTGCTATCTAGAGGGATTTACAAGACAAGCGGATGTGGTACCCAGGGACACAGCTTGGCAGTGGACTAAGACTTAATGATCTTGAAGCTCTTTTCCAACCTAAATGTTGCTAGAACTTTATTTCTCTACAAACTGAAAGTGAAGGTGCATGAAAGCTCAGCAAATACATATGTACACGCAGTACAGAGTAGACAAAGGTTTAGAGTTTTATTTGAAGTCTTTCTTTGCTATATCTTGTATCAGTCTTTAATATATTTATCTGACTACTTTCTCTGAATTCTTCCCTCCTCCCCCCATCCCCTAGACAAAGAAGCACTGTTTCTTATGTAAACACTGAGATATTTAGCTGATGAAAATCAGACATTCAAGTTCATACTAACCAAATGAATCACAAAGCTCCTCAAGTTGGTTTACACCTGCAACCTTTGATATCCTTGAGACATCAGGATCCTCAGGGAGAAGAAATTTCCGGCGAGGATGAGAACTGCCTTTGTGCTCCTGGTAGGGTACAAAATTAACAGCTGTCATCCCACTGACTGAATGTATGACAGACTAAATAAGACAAAGAATTTCAAGATTTTTTTATTAGAAATTAATTTAACATGGACTGCATTGACTACTAGCCTACAAAATAAAACATTTGGAGCATACTTTTTTCCCCTTTTGTTATGCTCTTTCCCTAGGGGAAGCAACAGTATAACATCAGCATATACTGCTGGGTTAGGTTAGACATTAGGCAGAAATTCTTTACTCAGAGGGCAGTGAGGCACTGGCACTGCTACCCAGAGCTGTGGATGTCCCATCCCTGGAGATGCTCGCAGTTGGATGAGCCCCGGGCAGCCTGAGCTGGTGGGGGGCACCCAGCCCATGTCAGGGGTTAGGAGGGCTTTAAGGTCCCCTCCAAATGATGCCATTCTATGGCACACTACTATGACTTGTATGTAGCACATAGTTTATCTTATTTTATAAAGCCAAGCACACACACCTAGTAATCTTAGAGCTGTCTGATACTAACTTTCTATGACCTGTAGCCTTTTCCTTTTCAGGCATTAAAGCATCTCCTTCCGTCTCTATATTCACACAACATTCCTGGTTTGTCCAACTGAATGCTTTTTAATTTAAAAATAAAGAGTTCTAGTGCAGCTTCGTATAGAGGTTAGAATTAGTTCGTAAGTTAAGTATTCCACAGAATAACTCAAACAGAAAGGGAAGGGCATCAATTCATTAGGTGTCTGTAACCATTCCGTTCACCTGCAAACACGGGGTGAAGTTTTCTCAGACGTTTGTGCATAAGGAGAGGAACTGACAGGAAGCACTGCTCAGCAGGAACCAACGACACAAGTGCACAGTAAAGCAACATAGGATTAAGTTCAGAGTGGAGAATTTTACCTTGAATTCATCTTCAGTACGATTTCTCTTCGTTCTTTTCTTAGAAGACATCTTACTAAACCGCTAAACATACAGTCGAATACAGAGCTACCGAAGAACAGCCCTGAATACAGATGCGCTTTCCTCGTCTTAAAACGAGCAGCCAGAGGCCTCGCTTCACCTCACAGCGCCCAACGGCCGCGCCGCTGCGATTCAAAGCAGCCGCGAGCACCGCCGGAAGCGGAAGCGCGAGCGGCTGAGGCGTCCCGCCCCGCCCCGCCCCGGGAAGTTGCAGCGAGGGGATTGGCGGGAGGCGAGCCCTGCCCGCCCTCTGTGCCGCCCGTTGCCCCTGTTTCCGCGGTAATTTAGAGCTGCCTTTCAACACGTCGTCACACCGGAGCGGCAAATCCCGTGTTGTTCGGTGCTGGCTGGACGCTCATCGTTACCCAGTCACAGTCCTCCGGCAATGTTCTCTCTCGTCCTGTTTCTGCTGTTAACATTTTCTGGAAGAATCCCTCTTTATTAACTCCTCCCCTCTCCCCCCCGAGCACCCCCTGTTACTGGCTGCCTTCAATCCGCACAAATCAGCTCCCTGCAGTGGCACACAGCCCCGCTGATGCCCTCCTGCATCCATACACTTTCAGCCTGAACTCATAGTATCACATTAGTATTAGTAGGAAATCTCTATACTCAGAATTCGTTGGGTATAGCAACAAAGCTCCATTTGGTAGACCATAAGCCTTAGGCAACAAGCAATAGTACGGACGATAGTGCTGCTTGGCTCCCACAGAAACCTCTCTCTTACAGGGTGAGAAAAATAAACCATAGACTCAGCTCCTTAAGCTATTTTCGTCATGAGATATGGTAAAACTACACTGTCTGTCCAAGCAACAGGCACATATTTGAACACAGTACAGAATTTGTTGCAAAAAGGCACTTTAGAGTTCCTTCAGTGAGGGAAGAATTCATAAAGAACATACAGATGGTTATGGACAGTAGCATAGGAACAGCTATAAACAATCTTGGTGACACCTCACCTACCATGGTTTGCATGATTTGCCCATTAACTCTTTCCAATTGTTCCCCAGATTAAAGCTAGATATACAGTATATGCACGGTGAAAGTGGAGATAAATACACACAAGGGAACAATGATACCAACCACCCAAAAGTAGTATAAGATTGGTAAAGCTACAGATTTCACTTAAATTACAGTGCTAAGTGCATCATGTCTCAAAGACTATACTGATGGCAAAAAAAAAATATATTTAAGGAATACTGATGGGGCAAGTTGCAAAATGATATTTTTCTTATGGACATTGGTCAAGAACTTGCACATAAATACCAGATCAAAGCAGATTTAAGCAGATTTACCTTCCAAACAAAGCATCTACAGACAGCGTTTATCTTGTACTATGTTAAGTACAGTTGTAGTAACAAAGTTTTACAGCTCATCAGAATTTCTGAGTTGCACCTCAGCTTGTCAGTCAGCAGCATATCCACTTGATTAAAGAAACACTTCATTGAGTTGAAATGCAGAAGTATTTATTTTGGTTTCCTTCATTGGTTTTGAAAATTGTTTTGGTTTTATAAAACATAGAAATAGCCAACACTAAGCAAACATTTGAATTCCAATGTAACAAACTACTGCTCTAACAGTTGACTTGGATTCGTGTACCTTAACTGCACACAGGTATGAAATTATGCTACAGAGTAGTGCATTACAATCACACAAATCTTAGTGCAAACCTTGTTGTGCTTGTATCTTACATATATCCATGTTTTCAAAAAACAGTAATGAGTTCTAATGCAAAACCAACTCTGTTAAGGGTAGCAAAAGACTTACGTTGTTATAAGGCTTATTTCTGCTGATTTCTGAAACAAAGGGTAAATAGTTCTGTAGTTTATCTGGGAATTTGTTTCTTATCCCTGAACAAATACCCATTCAGTGCCAACATTGTTCATTGGCACATCTGAATACTTCCAATTACTGCAAAGCATCAGGCAAAAAACATTCTACCTGACCTATTTTGCTATTCCATGAAGAATACTCAGTGGCTCATACACAAAGCACAGAAAATGGAGGTTATGTCAGAAGCTGTTCTGCTTAGAGGACCTGGCACTTTTTCAAAACACATTTTAAATCCACATTCATTCATGGGGAAATAAGTGACTAGTACAGGTGGAATACTTACCTGACTGTCAGCATAGCCCAGCCTCTTAGATCACTTTTATTTCTAGATCTCTAGTGTTCTTGCCAGAGTTAGAATCTGCCCACTAACTGGACAGGCACTACTCTGAAATTGTGTTAATGCAGCAAAGGCTGCACTTGCTGAATTAACTGTATCTACACGTCTAGTGCAGAGTCACCAAATGCAAGCTTAGCCTGAACCTGTATTAATCAGTCTCCTTAGTACGGAGTCCTGACTTCTACCTTACAAAAGTAAGCCTCAGAACTGGCTGTAGATATAGAAGGGAAGAAACCCTTGCCTCACCCCAGTTAACGTTAGGACCAATTAAGATGCAATATCAGCTATATAACTGTAAGGTTGTATATTGGTGGGTTCTCTCTCCCCTCCCCCCAACAGACTAAGTAATCCTCCTGAGGCAGCAATATACATAGAGGCATTTTCAAACCTGCCAAATTCTTTTTTGAACTGAGAACTGCAAGGTACACTGCAGACAGCAAACATGCTGGCAATAAGAAAATCTTCGCTCCTTGTTTAAGGAGAGTCCCATTTTTGGCCAATGAAGTCTTAAATAACTTATATATAGTTACCATTTATAGTTAAGGCTCTTTTTGGAAATTGTAGGTCACCATAAAAACAGTATGCAACACAACTTGACAGTAAGGCAGTGTTCCATTTCTTCAATGTTCCTATGGCAAGTACCCATCCCATTTTTGTACAAGTTTATGATTGCACAGTTTCCTTCCCTATAATCACTGTAGTCAAATTACAGATATGACGACCAATAGTAGACATCAGATGTGTGCCACTTTACTCAATCCACTGTTACATTTTGGTATTAGCATAGAGTTCATCTATCTGTGACTGGAAATATTTCCGTAGTTCTGGTCTCTTTGCCTTCAGCGTTGGTGTCAGCAGGCCATTTTCAATAGAAAACATTTCTGTGTGCATGATAATGTCTTTAACCTGGAAAACAAACAGCTAGTAACCAAGCTACATTCTTTGGAATACACAAGACCTTTAATACAGTCACCATAAAAAAGCATATTACTTTAAAATATTTCCAAATGCAAATTAAAACCAGTTCTTAGTCTGACTATATTGTTACAGATTGTTTAAAGAATTAGATGCTCAAGTCTAATCAGCATCTTACCTGTTCGAATGACTTCAAACCAGATTCTTTGCCAACTCTCACCATGTCTTCTAGGATGTGCTTTTTGACATCCTGTGGATACAAGAATACATTGTACAGCTCAAGAAAGTTGATGCTGAATAGCTAGCTGTTTACTTATTTACTCACCTTGTTTTTGCATAACTTTTCATATGAGCCTTCAATTCCTTTTTTCTTGGCCCACTTGCACAAAGTCTCAGGATCAGGTACCACAACAGCTATTAAGAAGGCCTATAAAGAAATTTAAGTGCCTTTTTTTTTTTTTCCTGTTTTGTTTATTCATTTCAAACAAAGCGACACTGGTTCCTAAATGCTTCTTACTGGTTTTCTGCCTGGTTTTGGGTGGCAGTTTTAACAATGAAACTTTTTTCTTAGAAGTTTCCACATACACTGTTGGCAGGTTATATATAGTGCTTAGTAATCAATTAAATTAATCCATTTCTACTACCTGGTCTGAAACTAGATCCAGAAGCATATTCTGTAACGGGTGGAATCCAAAGTGAATTGAGAGCTGAAGTGTGCAACACTAAACAGAGACACTAGGACAGGCTGCCCAGAGAAGCTGTGGATGCCCAAACACTAGAAGTGTTCAAAGTGAGGTTGGATGGGGCTTTGGGCAGTCTGGTCTAGTAGGAGATGTCCCTGACCATAACAAAGGGAAAGGTGGCCTATATCATCTTGAAAGGTTCCTTCCAACTCAAACCATTCTGTGATCCTACTGGAAGTGTAAAGACTAATCTCAAAGTCAGGGGTAGGGAGGAAGGAAGAAAGGAAAAAAGAAAGGAAAACCCTTTTCTACCATCTCTCTCTTGCATTTAATTTCTTTTTTTAAAATTACCAGAAGAATGCCTACCTGCAAACTCTCTCCATAGACAAACACTTGAGCAAGTGCTTCACTTCTCAGATACACATTTTCTATCTTCTCTGGAGCTATGTACTCTCCCTGGGCTAGTTTAAATATGTGTTTTTTCCGGTCAATGATCTTCAATGTACCATTCTGTTGACAAAAATGATTTCCACTCAGAAAAGGCACTTCAAGTGATAACCAGTCTACACAGTGCATCAGAGCAGATCACATAATGCCAGAATTCAAGTATATGAACAAGAGTTTGCCTCTACTTATTTCTATTTCAGAAATAAGTGCCTTTTATTAAGCTTTCAAGAAAGGATCAGAAACAATACTACTGAGGCTTTGTCTTAACATGACCTTAAATGCTGTGCATGATTCAAGACAGTTTATTGACAGAAGCTATTATCAGACACCACAGGAGAGCACTGTCAAACTAAGGTTAAAACAAGCTCTGCACCCATCTAACCTGAACTAGAAACAGTCTCAGGTTCACACTATTTTTATTATATTTAGCCCCAGATATACAGATTTGTTTCATACGTAACAATTCTCCTCATAAGGTTATGTATTTGTTTTTTAATTCACTGTATTAATACATATATATTTTAAAATTGTTAGGTTATTGCTAATAGCCACAGAAATACCTTACAGCTATATACATTAACTTACTGGCAGCCATTTCCCAATATCTCCTGTATGAAGCCAACCATCTTTGTCCAGAGCTTCTGCTGTTTTTTCAGGATCTTTCAAATAGCCAAGGAATACATTTGGCCCTTTCACACACACCTGAAAGACAGCCATTTGTATTATATATTACTACGAAGGAAAATATCATCAGTTTTTGTAAGGAATGCTCTCTGACAGTTCTCAGCAACCACCACTGCAGTAATGAAATATTAATTGAACTGTTTTGTTTTTTTTTTTATTGTAGGGGCTTTTTTTGTGCAGGGGCAGGCACAGATTGAGACATTTTCCATTGATATGAAGTATAATAAAAAGCTCTTGCAAGTAGAAAGCTTTAAAAGTAATCCAAGGGTATACCTGGGTGTAGGGAATTCTAATGATTAAAACATGCCTATGAAGTTATGAGAAGTGCCAACATGATATTATGTTATTATTGTTAATAGTTATCAGGACTTTAGAATAACCCTGGAAGAGTTAGAGAATCCAGTTCTAAATCAATATTTATTACTAATTTGGCCTTAATAGTGACAGACAAATACTAGGTCAACTATTACTCTAGGGAATTAGTACAGTTGTAAAACAGGCAAGGAACTGACTAATGCCCATTAATTCTCAGATTAGAGGAAGTTACTAATATAGTTCAGAAACTAAATAAACTCATCCCAAACATTTTTAGTGCTTACCCTGGCATAAAATAGCATACTGGCAAACTGAACTACTGTACAAGTGAACAGAAGATATCATCAGTTTGAGGGAGGACAAAGCATTAGTGGGGGCCCTCAGAACCTTGCAGGGACTGTACCAAACTCACAACCAAACTTAAGTTTTAAAAACTAAGTCACTTTTGCTATAAGAACAGAGATTACCTGGAAAAATATGTCCTCTACATATTCTAGAGAATTGAAAAGCTGCTTTATCGAGCTTTATGACTCCTTCAATCTTAGCTAGCAGTAGGTAATGGCTTCTCCCAGTAGCGACAGCAAATCATTTATCTGTATCCTTCTAACTGGCACTAAGACCTCATCTGTATATATGCATGCCTAATTCTACTTACAAGTTTTTGTTGAATGTGGATAACTGACTAAAGTGAAGAGAAGGGCTGACAGGGCTAAGAATATTGAAAGCTTATTCTCAGAAAGAAGGACTAGAAGTGCTGAATCCAGCTGATGATAGTAGCTAAAGAACAAATTAGGAAGATCTATTTTAGGCAAAGCAAATTTACAGCTATGAATTACCGTGCTGTGCAACAAACTATACCACTTCTGTTAAATCCAAAGAAGTTTGCACCGGGGAAATTTGAATAAAAATAAGATACTTAATTCTAGGAGACTACCATATTTGAGTCTAAGCTCACTCCTAATTCAGCAAAATTTAATAGTGAGTAGAAGAAAAACATCAAAATATATATATTTTTTTACTACGAAAACACACAGTTGTTAGAGAAACTGAGTATACTTTTAAAGCATATTTAAGATGCAAAAAAAAAAAAAAAAAACCTGCTGAAGAGAACTAGCAATTAGGTCATACACACAACTGGAAAGAATCTGAATGCTGTTCTCCATTTGCCAAAAGATAGCCTTCTACCAACAAACAAAAGATAACCCTTAAGCATTTCTGGGAATTAAAATCCAACGATTCATTTCTACTCAAGCAAATAATGCACAATCCTTTTGTTTGTCTTGGTTATTTGTGATGCAAATCAGTTATTTGCTCAGGCAATTTTCCCTTTTCCAAGAAATCTTGACATTTTGAAGTTACTCACCTCACCCTCTCCTTTGGCAGCCAAGTAATTCATCTCTTGCACATCAACAAGCTTTATGATATTACATGCCATTGGTGCTCCAACATGACCTATTTAACAGGAATTCTTTAGAAGCCTGAATGGATTGTTAGTCAGATTCTAGTAGCTATAAGCTGTCTATATACTAAAGTAATACAAGAAACAACAATTTCTGGTAACACATTAAACTATTACTGTACTGGTGTTGGTGTAATTTGTTGGGTTTAAAATGTTAAATTCTCAGACACTCCCAGAACATTGTAAACTGAACAGTGTAGCCAGGCTCACTATCTTTATAGTATAATCAGACTGTGGACATTTTAAATTAGCAGAACTATTACAGTAACTTTCAAGTATCAGGACTATAACAGTTTGGGAGCTAGAAGTAAAACAGATAACAAATAGAGACTGTTCCAACACTAGAAAGCATCATTTGAATTTCCAGTATTTATGAACAGATTGCTATTCTACAAGACTAGAAGTTAATACTACAATCTCTTCTCTCCTACATCTACTTCAACTCACAAGGGCAAAGTCTTTTGAAAGTTAAAAGAATTACTGAACGTTCCTGGCTATTTAAGAATAATAACTCCATAAGAGCCTTTCAAAGTTGTGTTTTTTTTTTTGTTTTTTTTGTTTTTTTTTTTTTTTTTAATAAACATTACTTGAAAGGTAATCTTACTCTTCACAACAGGTGTGTAATAGATAAAAATCCTGTAATTTGGCTTCTATAGCAATCAGAACTTTAACAGGCAGGTAGACATTAAACACTGTACCTGCTGTCCAGTCACCAGGCATAGATAGTGAGCATCCAGCTGTGCATTCAGTCTGTCCATACCCTTCATAAAACTAGGAAGGAAAACCAACACTTACTCAGAATTCTTACTTTTCAATATAGTTTCTTCATTACAGTAAGATTTTGCTTTCTTCCTAATCCAGATTAAAACTAAGTTTAGAAGACACTGAGGATTATGCTAAAGAATACTGCCATATTAAGAAGCTTTATTTTCAATACACACTTAAGTAATAATATTCCACCCTCAGTTCCAATACTTACTCAGTATTTCACAGTATTTCACATGCCATGTGTGACACCTGCATAGATCAGAACTGAAAGTGACAGAGTGCAACAGGAAGAGACTAAGAACAAAGGCACTAGAAATGACTTCATATTATTTAAGGACAAGTTTGCTCACGAAAGTCAGAAACAGGATCCCTATATCTCATCACAGCTCTGTTGTTACTATATACAAGACGTAAGTCCTTTTCTGTGCACAACACTGCTATACTAGCACACTACTGAAGAAATTCAAGTCACAGAAGCCTCAATTTTTAGTATGTCAATGTTTTCCACCCCTGAAATTTATTTCACATTTATTCCATCCTGTGCCATTGTTAGATTGTCTCTTCAGATTTAACCTCAAAAGAGCACGTATTTGGAAGAGGCTTGGAAGAGAAATTGAGCAATCTAATTCTACCCAATCTCATCCTTAAAGCAACAATACTACATGATGTTGAAGAGATCCTCTACAACAGAATCATAGAATGGCTTAGTTTAGAATGGAGCGTGAAGATCGTCTAGTTCTAACTTCCCTGCCGTGTACAGGGATGGTCCTGTCGTGAATACTTCTGTAAGGACAGCAAGACCCAGAAACTTAATCCAAGAACATTCATTACTGCTTACAGCATCCTATGAATCTTTTTTCCCCCCCTTTAGTTTAGATGTTAATATTTCAGTTACCATAATGACTTTGAGATGAATATAGAAGTCTCAGAGGCATGAGAATCTTTAGAAGACAATATGTACTTGTACAGCTTCCAAGAATACCAGAAAGCTATTTACCCATATAGTCAGATCACTAGAAGTGCTCTTACATTAGGTCTTTAATCAGGCACTTAAAAGCATTATTGTATTTGATTAAGGCTAGGAAACTCACCTGACAGCCAAGAGCTGTTCTCAGGAAGGTCAGTACACTTGCAGATACAGGTGCTGCTCCTGTGACCATTAGCCGTACTTTTCCTCCCAAACTTGCCTACAACAGATACAAGATACTGCAGACACCAAAAGCATTTTAGAGATATTTCCAGAGGTTTTTTTTGTTTTGTTTTTTACATTCCACCCCCAGCTGCTATCCACCTAGAAGTGCCACCCACAAATGTTAGAGACTAAAATTTAGAAATGTTTCCATTTCTTTAATGGCATCTCAAGTACATAACATACACAGAGGCTATGCTGTAACGTCACAGACTCAGCCAGAAGCTGATATAAATTATGGCCCTGCAGTGAGGGTTTTTACTTTTAGCCTGCCTTGTATTAGTTTCTCATGCATTCGAAGTGCTATAAAAGCAGCCACAGGAGGGTGTTGTACAACCAGAGTTCAGGCCATTGCAAGAGAGCACCAGATACAATACCAGGCATACTTACTAGTGACCTACAGCGTGAAAATAGTAGGGTCTACATATAGTACTAACATTCAGCATTCCTCCTTCAAAGGAGGGTGTTCACTCTTCAAGAAGGAAGCACCAGACTCTTAGAGTAACTATGCAGTTACTCTGCATAACCTAATGCAGTTATCTGATGCAGTAAGAGCAAGAAGAATGAGAACAAGAGTTCAATTTTACTCTGAGAAGCCAGATAGTCTTCAATGAGAGAGGGAAAGCCATATCACATCACACTATAACCATCCATATCAAATTCAGCAATTGCAAAGTGATACCTACAAACTACAAAGTAGATACAATGATGCTTCAGACTCCAGTATTAAGAGCACATCATACTGCTGTTCTGTATGAAAGCAGGCACATTTGGAGTTCTTTTCAAGATAAAAAAAAATGAAGACATCGATGCAACAGTAAAAAAGGTTCAATATCCATAATATAGAGACCTAGACTTCCAAGTATACCTGTATTTTTCGGAAGATAACTTTATCCCAGAAACTGTTGTTTCTAATTATACCACTTCTAAGTTCTGCTTCTTTCCTCTTGGAAGCAAAATCCAGCATCCACTTCTTCAATGATGTATCTGCCTGTCCAAAAATCTATTTAAAAGATTATATAGCATTAGAGTGCAATAGCCTGATACTTTTCTTCTTATAGTAGCATGCATAAGGACTCAGCCTAAAACAAGCAATTAGACAACTTCCTAGAAAGGATAGATTTTGATATTTGTGACTTGGCCTTTTTCTTTTGTGTTCATTTAAATTGGTGCTGAATTCTCTTCCCAGCCAACTGTGCACAACATTCTCAAGAACAAGTTAATCCATTGAAAAAATATTTTAATAGATCAGCAAGCAAAAACATCAGTTTTTATTCTAGCTTGGTTGAAATGCCAGTTAAGCATAATCCCTATTATGTTCTAAAGTACATACACAACTCACTAAAACCTGGAATTTTCTAACAGGCAAACCTTTTTCAGAAATGCCTAATACCAATTTGTTGTGTATACATAAGTTCTCTTTTTAGATCTTTTTAAAGACTCCTTCTGGTTGTTTCCAGAAAGCTACAGAGCAGAGTTAACACCAGACCAATATTAGCATATTCACTTAATAGACAGACCCAGAAGCCCTTCAGAATTATGAGGCTTCCCACGTTGATTTTTCACTTGCTAACTCTCCAGGCTACTACAGGGCTGTGAGAGGTTGAAAATGTGCCAAAGAAGAATGAAACTATCATAATACCAAGGACAACAAGCAAGAGAACACAGTAAAAGGAGAAGGGAGACCCAAGCCTTATCCCTGTTTCTAGAATTCCAATACAGAACACTGGAACAGAATGAGGGACAGAGTTCTAAGCACTACCTGCAAATGGTCTTGGGATTTCCTCCCCTTACAAAGGGATCAGAGTTGTGCTATTTGTTCTTGGGGCTAAACAGAGGTGTTGCATTACTTGCTGTTCTTCTAGTCTCATGAAAAAGACAGCTGACATGTCTGCCATTTATTTGACAACCACAGACTACTTGTATACTTCAGCTCCTCTGCCTACCCTGAGATATCCTGATACCCTGAGATATCAACTATTTGTATATAAAAAGGATCATTAAAAATTTTCCATACAAAGGGCCAAGAAAGACCCTACTTCTGAATACCCATTGCAGAAGATGGGAAGATTGAGAAGGCAAGTAGCAAGCATAGGAGAGAATGGGTCTATTGACACACCATCTCTCCAGCACTAGACTGGCTGGTTTGTAGTTCTCCCCGCTAGAAATTGCTGGCTGCTATGTAGGAAACTTGTACGTGTCCATGCAAACATAGCAGACACCTGACCTTGATTTGCAAATTCCCTTCCATGAGTCAGCTACTAGAAATGCAGCATGCAGATGCTAAGCCTTAAGTTCACAGTGTAGACTGGACTTCAGCTTGCTTAAAGCAAAACAGTGAGCCCTTAATAAAGCTGGAGAGAACGAAGTCTCCTAGTCATACTTTTCTATGCCAGTGCTGGCTGCCTGAAAATGCTTTAATACATTCAGCACTACTCCCTGTACTTTCTGGTCTTTCAGAAAAACACAGTAGTTCAGTGGCATCCCAGAACACAATTACTTCTGCTATGTCAGCACAGACTTCAGAAAGCCCCTCAAAACCCTGAACAGCTCTAGACTCAGCTTTAAACTTACCTTGTCAAACATCCTGTTCAACAATCGTGGTACTACTGGAAATACAGTTGGCTGTAGTGTTTTTAGGTCATCCATAAGTAGTCTGATATCCCCTTGAAAGAATCCTATCCGACCTCCATGGCACAAAACTACACACTGTTAGAGAAAAGTAAGATGTCTGAAAAATGTGTAATATGTATGACGCACCCTGACTATACATGTACTACTTTTAAACGTGGAGTGGACTGTGCAGGATCCACTGATGTGGACAAGTCTTGCAGCATTCTCTATTAAATGAGACTGGAAAGATAAATTGCAAGACATCTGTTGCACACGGACCAAAGACTTGGAGACAGAAACAAATACTGCACAAGAGCCCCTAGCCGAAAAAGCAGTTGGCCAAATAAGTTAGTGCCAGGAACTCAGAGGCAGCAGAAGATTCAAAGCATTATTCAACAAGCTTATTCAAAAAAATATACTAGAACTTACTGCCTTTATTTGTACTACAAAATCCTGCATTAAAGTCAGATTCCTGCAGTGTGCTGCTTGTGAAATATTCTCTTGCACTCTAGTTTTCCTTCCTGTTTCACAACAAGGATGTGAACAGTTTGTCATTAGGTGATCAAGATTACATTTGTTGAAAAACGTAAGCAGAGCCACTGCTTATTTCAGCATCTTTTTAGACTTGCACCCATGGAGGCAGACTTAATCCTGTAGTGTTCTATGCTGTCTGATAGACTAGAAGCTCCACCTGTTGCGCTTATCCACAGGATCCACCCCTTCCCAGACCTCGTTTAAGGGCTGGCAGTAGAGGCTAGGCTGTCTTGCTGGAAATCCATGCCTGCTTGAGGCCTTCTAAAGGTAAGCAGCTTTTTTCTTTTGTTTCTGCATCCACAGCTGCTGTACTTGGGCTTATCCTCACTTGCTGCAGCCTGGGACTCTGCTACTCTGCCACCATTGCTGAGTTTTCCATAACTTTGATTAAGTTACATCTATTCCCAGTCTTCACAAAAATGTACTTATATAGATCAAAGCCTTTGAGTAGAAAGCTCGGGGAAATCGTGGAAAGATTTCCATTCCTATTCATCTTCTCACACTTGCATGGAGGCTGTTTACTTCCCAGTTTATGAAAGGGAATAATCAGCTTCAAAATTCATGTTTGCTATTTCATCTAAGGGAGCTAGGTTAATTGAACTTGAAGTAGAACTATACTGTTTATGATTAAACATCAGTGCCTCTATTGCACAACATATTTAAGGAACCTTATTCCAGTTGGATATTGCTTAGTAATTATCTTTCAACCTATGACTAAAGTTGCCAGCATTGAGACAGCCTTGAATCCCCTCATCCCCAGAAGTGAAACTCTAGGTTTAGCCATACAGGCAAGAATAACTATTCAAGAAAATGTTGGCTTCCAATGCCATTTAGTGACAAATTCTATTTTCATTTCCCGGAAGAAAACTCAACTGAAACAAAATGGCTCTCTTCTCATTCAAGTTTATTGGAAGCAATAGTAATTCTAGACAAAACTAATTGTAAGTTGGTTAAGAGAGCAGACCACCACATTACACACAATTAATATTTATATAACTTTCGCAGATTAAATTCTAGTGCTGCATGATTATATTAGGGGGAACTTAGGCAGTAAGCATATGGAGGACTTGTCTCCTGTTCCAGTAAACCAGTTTCTCTCTAACACTAGCTCTAAAATTAACTTTTGAGATGTTTTTCAAACTTCACCTCAAGTTTTCACATGTGTAAAATCCAAACCAAGTGCTGTTTATCACAGATCTCTGTAAGAAAACATAAGCTTCTAATAGTCCTGTGAAACAAACATGCCTACCTCAACGATTCTCTCGAACATATGAGCCAAGGGCAGGAATGATATCAGAACATCTTCAGGGGTAGGCATGAATGTTTTCTGAAAGTGAAAGTATTAAGCAAAATAGAATTATTTTTGTTAAGCTAAACAATGAAGCCAGGCACTTGAACTCTAGAGCACAGCCCTCACTACAGTTTGGTTAAAATAGAGCTTTGCTGTCTCTCATTCATTAAAGAGAGTATATGTACTAGAAGTCATTGCTGCAATTGTGTTACATCTCCATACAATAACTGCTCAGATTATCACAATATACACATGATTATGAACAGAAACATGTTCTGAGAGAAGCTCCGAAAAGTTCCATTATACACACCGCAGGGGATCGTATGGAGATTAAAGTGGTTTGTCCTTGGGGATAAAAAACACGTTCACTGTAGGGCACAAAGTTCATTTGTCCAGTTTATAAGCCATAAGTCTAATATCAGGAGTACCTCACATGATCTAAACATGAGACCAGTTGCTTAATTTAGAATTAATTCTATAAGCAGTGTACACAAAGTAGATATGCCAGAACTTCTGCATGAGAGATCTGCTTTTCCCCACATGCTCCTGGCCTACAACATCCTAAGTAGAGGACTTTGCCACTCGGGGGGGTCTAAATACAGTCCTCTGCCCATAGTTTCCCCATGAAGACAACAGCATGTAACAACATGCCAGAAACTACAGCTGAAGACACCAGCCCACTTTTAACTAAGCAAAATGGGCTCTGGCAGTAGTGCAGTTACACTATTCTAGACTTTTTCTATACTGATAAAATAAACGTTCAAGAGAACAGTCCAAGAGCTACCCTATGGCCCAACTTCTGCCACATCTACACACTAGAAGCAAAGTTGCAAGTTCTCCAGCTGTGCTGGACCAATAGTTACTAACACAGTATCAGCTCAGTGGGGTTGGGGAAGGGATGAACATCCCCCCAAAAAACTAGCAGACCTGCATTAATTCAAGAGCAATACTCAGTTGCTATTCCTGGTCCACAAGAAGTTACATGCATAAGAAACCAAGGAGGAGCTTACTGAAGAAAAAACTAAGATCCATGCAACAAAATCTATTAAAGTCTTATAGATTTAGAGAAGTCAAGAACACCCGCTAGGTTTAACATGAATTACATTATGCAGCTTCTCACACACCCTATGAAGTAAAAGAAAGAGGCCTTAGGTAATCATTGACTTCTGAACAAGCATAGACTAAGTGTTGACAAGTCACATTTTTCAATTCAATCTTACTACATTATGACTGAAGCTTTTGAAATTTTAGCGTTGCTCCCCTCCAAGCAAACAAACCCATAATGTTAGCTTTGCAGTTTACCTCTGTAGTTTTCAGAAAAGCTGAAGAATTGCTGATTATGTTTTTATGAGTGATCATAGCTCCCTTGGGGTTTCCTAAAGAAAAAACACATCAGTATGTAACAGTGAATTTGTCGGATCCTTTAAGTTACCAAGCAGAGGTAAAATCAAGCTAATAGCATTTCAATCAGTTCCATCCTGGGCATTAAAGAAAAGACAGAGCTAACTAATGTGTTAGTAAGAGAACTATTACCAACTGAAGTATTAAGTTCACATGTAAGTACTCAATTTAATAAGGAGAGCAAATCCTCTAGAAACAGATAAGTTTCTTAGATCAGCTTTTCAAAATTTCTGTGGAGGCAGCTATTAAGATCTCAAACAATTCTGCTCTTAAATCTGCTACAGAAGTGTAACTAATACCATTGTATTCTTCCTTTTCACTCCCTACCGGTGTTGGATATTGTCATATGCTTCACATTTGTGAGTTATCTAAACATCTGGCTTTCCATTTCAGTTCTTCACTGGGGGGGGGGGGGGAGCACAATGCACATAAGCTACATAATTCATGCTACTACAAAAACACAATTAAGTCAGAGTCTAACAGTAATACAGCTTCAGTACCTATTTCCAAACCCAGAAGTGTTAGATTCCTGTCTGACAATATTGCAACTCTGTACCGATCATCAGGAAAAACTGAAGGAAGCCTTATAATAAAATATCCCCAGCTGCTACTTGCCCAAAAAATAAAAGGTTGCAGCAGCAGCAGAGGAAAGTCTTGGAAAACAAAGTAGGAGGGCTCCCTGAGCTGATCAATCATGCAGAGTGTAATTAGGTATACCTGTTGTTCCACTGGTGAAACAGATGACTGCTAGATCTTCTGGCTTTGGAGGCTATGAGAATTAAGAAAGTATTACTATGGTTAAGATTGCTGGAAAAAAGGAGACTTGCATAAAATTTTGAAATACACATTGAAATGGAGTTACTTTTGAGCTACAGGAGACAGCATTACACAGACCAAACTAGCAGTCACCCTAACTTCAGATTCAATTTTTAAATTAACTTACCATAGGTTTTTGTCTGTGTGCTTTTCCCAGTTCCTACAGTATGGAAAGAAGGGAGACACAAGTCATGAGCTTTAAATTTACAAGACCAGATTTGGTAACTTACATTACTAACTACCACAACATTCTATCATTAGACTGCCTGTTAAGGCTTTTTTTTTTTTTTTTTTTTTTTTTAAAAAAAAACTTACAGAAGCAGAACAAAGGTTGTAAAGGATATAGGAGAGTTAGTGTTCTACAAATACAACAATAACTAGAATTCATAGAATTCACCCTACCCCCTTCTAGCTAGTAAGCCAGCAGCCATTAATGAAAGAAGCTCAAGGCTGAGCAGTGCAATGACAAAATCCAACACCTCATGCAGAAGATGTGTGTCACTGAACAAGTGAAGCAGTATTCACCTCAGTAAGCACCTTGCAGGTTTCATCACTGCTTGTGATGAGAAAGACTGAGGTTTCCCCAGAAAGGGGAATTGATGAGTTACAGTCCTTTTACACTAATATTTAAGGGCTTAAGTAAATTTCAAGTTGACCTCTTGTTAAATACAGTTTTGCCCTCAGTGCGCAAATGCATTAACTTGGCGACTGCCTTTACATTCTAAATCCACAAGAGTATTATTATGCATTCCTTTATTAGCCCTAGCCTTCCTTGTGCATGGGTAATTTTTAGATTCCTAAATTACTCACATGCATCAAAGTTTAAGGAAAAAAGAGCATCTGGAAACAGTTGAACTGTAAGCTTGCCTTTTTGAAACAGTGCCATTATAAAAAAAAAAAAAAAACTGCCACTACAACATAGCTGTCTACTCAAAACAGCATCTGCATTTCAAGCACCACCGACAGCTCAATACTTCCCTACAGTCTGAGTGAGCCCCATTATTTACTTTTGATACACAACTGAGATTTCTACACATTTTTATACCCATTACTACATTAACCCCAACCATCAAGTGTTCTTAAAACAGCATGGAAAAGATCTTAGCATGTTAGTTGGAAGTAGTTACCTAAGCATCTAGATTAAGTATTTACTGCTAGGTTTTTTCTGTAGCTAGATGATTCAGTGGGAAGTATCCTCCTATACTAAAACTGGAGCTACCATTCTCCTGCTTGAGGAAACATTTACATTCTCCCTACTGGAGACGATGCCTTTTTTCTCCACTACATTACAAGAGCCTACACAAATTCTTTGAAATTAGTACTTCTGGAGTATTAGTCATAGCATACAGTTAAGTCTTAACCACAGAATCACACGGAATTGCAGAGGTTGGAAGGGACCTCTAGAGATCATCAAGTTCCGCCACCTATGCATGCAAGGCTTTATGTTCAGATCTGAGTTACACGTGGACATATTCTTCCATCATCTTGCATATATGCTTTGACTCTTTGAGTACTGTGAAATAACACTAGTAGGTTATTTTCCTTATAACTGTCTCTTGCTTGAAATTAAGTCTATGTACTCTGCTCAGTCCTGATATCTGTTCAGCAGACACTCTTATTCTTTCACAAGTAAATGGGAGATTGAAGCAGTAGATTGAGCACGCTTACCTCTATTTCTCTCATGCTGAAGATTTCTACCCCACACTTCTTGCCACGTTCCACAAGATCTGTGCCAAAAGGCTCCATGATCACAATGGTGCTGAGGATTGGAGTTTCCCCCTTTTCTACAGCAGTTAGCAGAAGTTTAGCCTTTTCAGGTGTGTCGCAGAAAACCAGTGATAAGTCAGCTGATGAAGGAGAACAACATTATCAACATGACAAGTTCAGACTAGCTCCATACTACAGAAGTCCATAATGGAAGAGACCTCTGAAGGCAACTACAGATCTGTTCTGAGTCAGCTCCAGCATACGTTCACTTGCTGAGCTATTAGAAATGCCCTACCTTTGTTCACAATGTAAGTAATCGCTTCAGTTCCCAGTGTATCATAGAGTGGCACCACCACCATGGAGTACGTATAGCAACTCTGTTCAATGATAACCCACTGCAAAAAAAAAAAAAAAAAAAAAAAGAAAAGATGTAAGTCGCTGTGTTTACCTAGACTTTTAAGAAAGACACAGTGGCATTATGATAATTATGCTGTTAGGAAAAAGTTCATTTGGACAAGCTCCCACTAAAAAAACTCAACTGACCTTAAGAACAATTTTAAGCAGTCTTAAAAGAACAGTTAACACATTAATTCTTTAATTTACCTACTAACAGCTGGAAAGTGATTAGGAATACTATACTGTTTCCTATCTTCAGGTTCTCAAGGAGGCCACTGAAGTCTTCAAAACTTTATGTTATCATTTATGAATCAATAAAGGACTTCTAAGTTCCTACACACATAGTATGTTCTCATCTGTACATTACCTGCATCTCATTTGAGGACCAGAAATGCAATATATTACAGATAACACAATATCTGATAAAATTAGTACAATTTCAGCTAACTTACTGGTATGTCTTATATCTGCATTAAAGATTAATTAGGCACATCTACACCAGCCATAATGGGGTCTATTGAACATTTTTCTTCCTAGACAGCATCTATCTGCCCCATCCCTAGGGATATTCAAGGCTTTCAGCCTTGATCTGACGGGGTGCAACCCCATCTTCCACAGCTGGGGCATGGATATTTAAGGTTCCTTCCAACCTAAGCCATTATATGGTTCTATCATAGATGTTGATTTTGTAATAGATGTAACCAGAGGGGGCAGCTGTACAGCAGTTTCAATTTTAGTAGATATGTCTACTACAGTAACAGACTTTTGAAGCCACACACACTTAAAGCTTCCCATTATAGCCTCCAACCATTTGTGCATACTGTGACTGTCAAGACAACAACCAACATCCTATTTTCTGGACCATCATGACATCTTGCTTCCTTTTTAGCTCCTGAAGTTAAAACCATACTTAAATAGAACTATTAAACCTCAACACTTCAGCTCTCTCTCAAACCCTAAGCAGATAGTACAGAACAGAGACAACAGGCTAGAAGTTTCAATTTCTTTCCTGATAGGGATGTGATCTTCTCTTAAGGGAAACTGCACGTTTAACTGCACTGTCTTCTCAATCTGTAACACTATTTCCTTGCTTGCAGAAAAGATTCTGTTGTCCAGTTACTCAAAATGAAAGTAGATTTTAATAATCCAGATTTATTTTTCTAGTGATATTTCAGGAGGTAACACGCTAGGATTTCAACTCCCAGCTCCAGGGGATTTTCCCAGCAGTCATTCCTGGAACTGAAAAGTATGAATCACTGACAAAAATCTTTACGTAACCTGGACTACTGATTCTATTTGGAACGTCACAACACTTGTTCAGTAGTTTTCAGTAGGGAAAGTCCCAGATTTAAAACTGTTGCTTTCAACAGTTCTTTCCAGCTCACTTCTGATCCAACTCAAAGTCTGACAGAGCAGTGCAACTCAAGTACATTTGGCTTTCATGATATTTAAGCAGACCACACCATCATGCTCTCCTTCAGAAAGTCCACTGACCAAACAACCCGAGAACTTATCTTTCAGATCAAAAGTCGTAGCCGTGGAAAAGTAGTAGTTTCTCCTTGCACCTAAAGTCTAGTGTGACACTAACATCTGGCTCTCCTCCACACTTTTTTCCTAAAAGAAAAACTTCCACTTAATGCTATAAGCTATAAGACTCCTAGTTGGAGACAACCCAGTTGTTTATCACTGAAGAAAGCCTGTAGCTATTAGAACCAGTATTCCAGCAGGAAAATGCATGCAAAGTACCAGATTTAAGATCCAGAAAAAGCATTTATTTGTACAAGGCTACAGGTTTGGTTTTTTGTAGTGGGAGTTAAGAGAAGAAGTTGAGAGGAAGGTCCGACATCACTTGTCATCATGGATTTTGTTTGTTCTGGGGGGTTTTGCTTTAAGTGCCAGAAGGGATGGCTTAGTGACAAACTGAAAAAAAAGTGAGAAGGGATCTAAAGTGGTGTATAACTGTTTGAATGGCAACATTATAGGTGGCCCTAAGTAACTTAATCCAGTTGCTGGTATTCATTGAAAAGAGTCAACATTTTAGAGAAAATTTATCAACCATCCTCCCATCTCGATACAGGTTTGGTTTAAGTGGCCTACCACAGCAAGTACCAGCTCACTATTAATCACAAACACAGGTTACAGTAATGCTGCCTTACCAGTTCAATCAGTAAGTTTTAAGAATCAACAAACATTTATCAGTTCATACTATTTTTAATAACAGCAATCTAGAATCACTGCCAGATTACTATGATAGATATTAATAAATCAATCTAAACATCCCCTTAGTTGTCTCAGGCTTGTGAGATTTGTCTTTGCTAAATGATCTTTAGTTATACTACATCTAGTCTGTCTCCTTGAGTTTCAAAGAGTTCTCTATTTTTGCCTTTCTTAGTTTTCTAATCCAAAATCTTGATGTTCAGGACCTCCTCCACAGAAAACAAAGATGAAGATGACAGAACTTTGCACAAACATTTCATCATTAAAGGACTAAACACCTTGTGACTTCCAACCTCTTTCAGTTACTTAGTACTCCAATGCCATTTTAAGAGAAAGCAAATTGTGATCAACATTAAATCAAATAAGTGCTGTACTGACTTCCTATTAAACATCTTCTCTATCAACTGAGGGGAGCAGTAGAGAGTTAAGTTCATTTGGATTTCCTAATGATTTCTGGTCTTCTGCATACAACTCCAAGTCCATAAAAGAATATAACTAACAATTGTGTCAGTTATCCATTTCAATTCTTAGTTAAAGGTGCTACATCTATGGGTCTACAATAACGGCTCAGCCTTTAGCCCCACCTCCAAGAGCACCCTTAGTACAGAAGCTCAGTACACTGCCAATAATTAATAGACTAAAATGGTGGGCCATTTCAAATAACAGCTAGATCACTAACAGAAACACTGTCAATTACCTCAGGTCTGTTTTGTGCAAAGACGCCTATGTAATGGCTGCGAGATGGTTTGAAGCCTCGGTGAAGTAATGCAGAGCCCACATACTCTGCTCTGTCTGAAACCTGAGGGGAAAATGAAGAGAAGCCAAATGAAAAGTTGAGACAAGCTCCAACGATACCCATAAACTATTTTTGCCTTAAGTCTAACAAGAAGGACAATAACTGATGTGAAGTAGACAGTGGCTTTCTAGAGTATTTTAGATGTTCTCTAATTTTGGGGAAACCAAAGATTGAAGTAACGTTACTATAAACTGAACACAGACCCTACACTTACATCCAATATGAAGCAGAAGAGATGCTTAATCCAGCTGGACTTTCATTTGTTAAGTAAAAAGTTTTGATTCCATACTCATATATGCAGGAAAGGCTAGAAATGCAATAATGCAGCTTTATACTGCTGTCTGCAACAACACCAAACAAGCTATCTTTCTGCTTCATTCTTCAGAAAAACACTGAACTCAATTGCCTACAAGAACATCATTTTACCCTTCAGGAAGCAAGAAAATAAAAAGGCAAAATCCAGTTAAATCTATAAACAAAGTTTTTGGGAAGGCAGTTCTCTAATTCCTCCTTCCACACAGCATATTACCTGAATCCACATTAGTCACTTGCCTCAACCAGAAGTGCTTTGCTGATCAGGTTGCACCAAAGAGATGCCCAGCAAAAGTCACCAGGAAGTCACCTCTGCTATCTACTAAAGGTCTTTAAGTGATCCTAGGGTCTTCAAGTGACCCTAGCAGTATGCACTACATAAAGCTTATGCAAATTTTAAAGACATCAGCTTACTAAGTCAGAAACAGCCTGAAAGTGCAGAGTTGTTCAAGTTTAGAGCGAAGATATATTTTTAAAGACATTTTTAGCGATGACAAAGCAGCAGTGTGCTTATAGGTAGAAGTACATTTATTAACACTCTATAATGTGTTCTTCAGCACTACAGAGACAGGCAGCCAGGAAGCACAAGCAACATTTGTAAGTAGGGCGCTTTCTACTGTAAAACTAGTACCAGTCTGCATCCCTGAACACCATTTTAAAGCCACAACCCTTTAGAGGCAGCATCCAAATTCTAAGCAATTCAGCAGCAAGACACTAAGCTGCAAAGGTAAGACAAAAACATTCAGGAATAAAGCACTGAATAAATTAAGTGCAGGAGGTGGTGTGCTTCCCCTCATATTTATTTTTGAGGCTATTCTTTTAAGATACTCTATTAGGAACTAAAAATCTTTCCACAATGTTTTGATACCAATTTAAGAACACCCATACATAATTAAGACTTTATATTGCAACTGCATGTTGCACCAATAGCCCCAGCAAAGAAAAGCAGTTCTAGAACTAAGTGAAAAAGACTACTTACCTGTTTATAGGAGATCCACTCATATGGCTGGTTTGGTTTTCTAACCCCTAGACATGGACCATTATCTAAAAACAGCAATTAAAAAAGTTACACAAAATGCAATCCCTGCCTTTGTCTTGCCACTACACTAATTACACATTCACCAGCATTAAGCTGACATCCTGTGAATTCTTTGCAAATACCTTCTGAAGACAGTGTTTTTTTGTTTTTTTTTAATTATTATTATTATTTTTATTTTTGGAGGTTGAGAACAAGCAGAGAAGGAAGCCAGAGAAGGATACATTGGTAACAAGGCTTTATTCAAGCACCCCTGTTTTTCAGAAGGTCATAATTGGATTTGCCTTCTAGATAGCTCACACTCTATGTATTCATCTCGCTACTAGGTAGACATCACTCTCCCCTCTCCAATCTCAACTGCATTTCAAGAGCTCGGACCTTTAGCTCTTAACATTGCTGATAAAATGCATTTTGAATTCAACTTACTGGATACATGTAGCCCCCTTTGGAACATATCATAGACTGTTCTCACATCATCATAGTAGCAAGTTATCAACTCATCACCGTTGAGAAGAGAGGACCTTCGAGCATTCTCTTCACCCTATGAAAACCAAAGAGAAAAGTTAGATTCTCCAGTACAGATTAACATGACGTTCTGAAGGAAATAGAAACTTCTCATCCATTTAAAAAATTCTGTTATGAGCCCTAGTAAACTCTTCAAGAGAGAGATCTACAAGGCTTCCCTGGACATCACTGAGATACATTAGATTTCTCCCTACATTACCGCAAACGTGTCGGGCAAAAAAAAATTATCTTCATCTACATAAGAGCACAAAACAAGTTTAAGTACCACAAAACGCCTTTTGACACTGCTTTCTCTTGACAGGACTTTTCTTTAGGGATATTTTACTCTAATCTCAATTGGAACATTCTAGCTATGTTACCACTGAGATCCTAATCTCCAACTAGTAGTTTTCCAATTACTATTAGAAACCAACCATGCTCCAATTGAGCTTTCAAAATCTAAATATTTTAGGCACAACCAGCGTGACTTCAAAATGAGTGGTCTCATAAGTAAAATACTTTGTACCAGATAAAAACTGAGTCCAGAAAAAGTTGTTTCCTGACCTAACTACAGGCATTTATGATAATACCACTATTTTTCAACAGATGAGCACTTGCACATACTGTCAATTGTAGTAAAAAAAAAACTGAATAATTTCAACATAGTCCATTTGATAGTGGCAGATTAAATAAGCTCATTTTATACCAATTGCAGTTATGCAAGTACTAAGCAGACCAGCTCAGAGGACAGACAAGCAGATTCTTAAAAGGAAGTACAGTTGGTTAAACAGTTTCAAGTACACATCACTAAAAATCCTCTTTATAAGTGGTTGCTGTGAAAGAGTCAGGAGTTGATTAAGAGGTCTTGGACTACCTAAATCTATGCTTGTGTTGTGATATCATGGATGATGTCAAAAGGCTAGTCATGTGCAGTCATTGACACTTCTAGGCTAAAGATTTATTTTTTGTTTTCAAAGTACTCTACAAGAGAGAGCAAGTAGAAAGACATGCTTTATCTGCAGGGACATAGGTTTGTGTGTCATATCACACACATACCTGGAAAGGAGCAAGCATAGTAGCAGTTCACCAGAGACAAAAACATTTTAAACACAAAAACAAGTCTAACTTGTTTTAGAAAAGCTATGTGTAATGCAGTTCTTGCCACTCCTTTGACTGTAAGCAGAAACATACAGTGAACGTGGCCCAGAACAAATTAATGACTGGCTTACCTCTAAACACTCATACATCAGAAATTCAAGAGCACACTTGCCCTCACACCAGTGCCTACTCTGTAGGAAATGAACCAATCACTTACACACATCTCTGTCCAGAAAAAAAAAAAATATGCATGACTGCTTGTTTTATTTCAAATGTTACACAGACCATGGATAACCAAGGTCAGCTTCTATATTTCCCAGTTTCAACACCTCTTCTGTTAGCCAGAGGAAGATCATGACACAAAGTTCATAATCACAGTCTCACTGTAGATGTCACTGCATCTATGGTGTAATGCATTAGCATCACATTTGAGGCTCTACAATTCACATATCAGCCAAAATACCACACCCTAAGCCATTCTGCAGCAACAGACAAGAAGTGTTTTCTTCTAATCAGAGCCAGTACTGTTTAGCTCATACATCCTATTACTTAGAACTACAAAAGCAGTTTTCACAGGGCCTTTATCAAACAGCACACTGCTTGAATTCAGGACTGACTGCACTGTTCTTTTAAAAAGGAATATTAGAGAAATTATAACAGACTACTATTGAAACAAACCATCAGTTCCAAATTTTACCAAAAAAGGGAAGTACAACCAACATAAGGTCCTGCTTACTTGATTCCTCCTCCCAAAGGAAAGTGAAATTAATTCTAAGGTTGTTGGAAATCCAGTTTCCACTGGAGAATGCAGTTTCTCATGAGACAACAAGAGTGTGAGAGTTTAATGATATTCTTCAGTAGATAGATATAGGTGTATTTCACTGCATTTTTGAAGATTACTTAGAATACAGCTCATGCTGCCAGCTTCAAGTCAGTTATTAAGCAATATTATAGCATTGGTCTAGTTTTGGTCTAGGGATTCCTATCCAGAATATTTGTGCAACTATTAGGCAAGGGTTTGCTCACAGCAAGCTTTTCTAAGAAGCACCTCTGCCTGAGCACAGGTCCTAAAAAAAAAAAAAAAAAAAAAAAAAATTGCAAAATTACTCAATCTTGCCTTCCCTTCTACAGATGACAGGTTCAAGTGAATCCTGAGAAACTTTTACTTATCTCTGAAGAGGTTCTTCTCAAAAAAAGATCAAGTTGGGAGCTTTGAAAGCAGGTTTTATGTCAGTGAAGTGGAATTGTATCAAGTATACTTCAAGGACTGCACTCCATGTATTTTAATGGACATTAGTCAAGAAGAAAGCAGATACTTTCAGTAACTCTGTACTCATTCAACTGAGCATACAACCACTGTGCTGGCTCAGGGTCAATTAGAACAGGTTACTGGATGCTGACCTACTAAATCAAAGCTTTTCAGAAGCTGGAAGTGACCTGGAACAGCAATAAATAGGATGCTTTTAGCTTCTTAGGAGAGCGAGAAGTTTTATCATCAGAACATATAGAAACACTGTACCAGTCACTGACTTCACTTAACCTCATTAGAAATGAAGAAAATAATGTACATAAGAATTATAATTCAAAAATTTTAACCAGTAACGAAGAGGTAGATTTGATATCAAGAATTAGAAGAGAATAGTGTTTGCCCCATTTTTTGAAGCACATAGCTCACTCTGCAGATCTTTCAGCACATTTTCTGATTAAGCAACACAATGTTAAGGGATATTTTGAAAGCAGTGTTTTGTATTGTCACTTCCACAGGAAAAAAATTGCATCTTCATGTACTCTATTCTCTTATAAATGTATTAAGTGAAATTTTAAACAATCAGTGAGAAAGTGAATCCTAAGCACTGCATTACATTCAGTATTTATAACAGCTAAACTCACATCAAAATGCATTCTCATGTGATTAGTTTGGTACAGCATACAGCATTATATTGTAAAGGATTTTATCTGAACTGTCAAACTAAACAAGACAGATTTTGGTTACATCGACATACTGAAGTTTGGGCTCTTTATCCCCAAAACATGCTAACACCTTCAGCTGTTTTCCATTTAATGCTATGAGTCTTTTTATTGATGCATTTTTCGGAAGTAATGCTGCTCTACCTACCTTGCTCTGATCAGAGAAAATGTTAATTAGCACAATATAGATAAAATTGTGAATTAATTATTTTAATGAGGTCACACAGTAAAGAACAACAATTTTTATCATAGATTTTAGCAACGACTAGCAATTTTGCTTGAAGAGGTAGAGGTAGCGAGCTGCTCCTGCAGGCTAGTCTCAAGCATAAATATTTGTCTGTGGTTTTAGAGTCAGCTTAGAGCCGCTGTTCCACTATCTTCCTAAAACGCTAAGCTCCCAGTCTGCTACCTACGTGATCTCCACTGAGTGGTAAGGCATTCCGCAGCCAGAGAGCTTTCACTACTAGTTTACTGCAGCCACTAAAACACGCTGTTCCATAAGGCTATTCCCCATAATGTTTGAATGGCTGCTATCCGGATTAGGAAGAGTCATCAGAAGTGAGTTCTAGTTTCTGGATCCTTACATACATGTGCTCCTCAAAGAGCTTTTTGTAGCGATCTCATCAGATCATGTTTTTGCCTCCCCCTTTGTGCAATTCTAACAGCAGATCATTACTTACTATGTTTTCACTATAGTGATGAGAGCTGTGCATTAGCTTACCACTATACCATATGGAAAAAAGGTTAAGAAATAAACAGCTACTAAATAAGCTTCTGGATGGAGGGATCAGCGAATGCTAAATTCCAGTATCAAACACCAGAGAGAAAGAAATGCCTATTTTGGGGCTATGACAGGAGTCTGTTTTGCTAAAACCCATGAAAGCTTACATAGCATAAAATTTAAACTGCTGCCACATTTGTTTACATCACTTTACAATCATAGCTACTCTCCAGCTTAAAAAGAAGTCACGTAAACTACCTCTGACACAGAATCTGCTGTAATGGGACACCTTGGTTGCAAGCATATACAAGAAAACTCCACAGCTGGTGTTTCTGAAGAATGCAAGAAATGCAAACAACCTGTCATCCTTGTATTCCTACATAAGGTAAGCATTTCACTTGAAGATCTCAACATCCAACACTATCTCCCTCCTTTCAAAAAAGGAAAAACCACACAGGGAAATTGATACAACAGCTGCACACAAAACTAACCACATAATCAATTGCCTATACGTGCTTCTGACCAACAATCAGGCTGTTTCAATATCAGATTTGAACACTAAACACCACCTAACTGCAACACTGCGCCTCTGAAATCAGAATACAAAGCTAAGCTAGCGTACCTAGAGATTATTACATGATTGCTTTAATTCCAGCTTACTCTACGGCTGGGATGTCTTGGCAGGACTCATACCTTTCCACAGATCATTTCAGGACAGTTAGTACCCTCTTGATGCTTGTAATCTAATATAAAGTCTCATCTGACAGCTATTATAAGCTAGATATTGTAACAGAAGAGTATTAGTCCAGTCAGTATACCCCAGCATACATAATCTGACCCCAACATTTAATGTAATAGGTCATCACATCAACACACACTTTAGTGAGAACAACGCCATGTCAGTTTTAACATTCATGAGTTTCTCCCACATCAGATGACACTTACCTCTACTTCCACAGACTGCATTGCTAAGTCACACGGTGGCTTCAGTGCTTTTGGTCTTGTTGCGTACCAGTAGGTTGTGAGGGCTGCAAAAGCACCAAAACCCACCAGGGTATTTGTGGGAAGGGTGCGCACATACTGCCTGACATCCACAAGTTCAGGAATCCGCATATGCCTAAACAAGTCGTGTGCTTGCATCATAGCTCAGAGCAGTTGTCCCAATGCTGGAACCTGTTGACACGAGAAAAGTTGCACAGATTTGAGGTTGTTTTGATACACTGCTGTAGCAGAGCAACATATGCTTAGTCCTACTAGTTTCTCCCTGTCAAAATGATTTTTATCTGCCACTAAGTAGTCAATACCTTTAGAATTCTGTAACGGAGTTACGTAAACAAGCAATTTTTGGTTCAGAAATATCAGGTGAGACTGACAGAAGGCAATTTGAGTTTTAAGATTATTTAAAAGATACCACATGTTAACAAAATATTTGCTTTTTTTTTTTTATTTTTTTGAAGGGCAGCATTTCACAAATGGTAAATATTTACCATACTGGCTGAGTATGCTGTGCTACAAGGCTGCTTTTAGAGTAAGCGTCAAACAGGACTCCAGGGAGGGAGGCAGGGCTGCTAGCTTTCCTGCACCAGCCAACAGAGTGCACCCTAACCCTGCAGTAGGGGGAGAAGGATCCTCTATCTCTGAAGTTCTGTCAAATAACCTCTCCTTTTCCAGTCTCCCTTCGGTCACACACAGAAAACTCTGCAAAGAGCTCATGGAAGGCATCTCCCTATGGCTGCACTGTGCTGGCCAGCTTCCCATTTCTCTCAGCGTCACACCAGCAGTTTATCATTGGCCACAAAGCAGAACAAAGCTGTATGCAAAAAGCAGCAGCATCAACAAGCACAGGAAGCACGTTTTGCTCGTCACGTCCATACAGAGAGCTGAAGAGAGGCAACTCCCAGCCCATGCCTGACATGGATATTCCGCAGCAAGAACCAGCAATGGAAAAAAGCACTGCTGCCAGCTCAGTTGGTGCCCTCCTCCATAGCCAAGGTCTCCAGGGACGTCTGTCACATGCCACCACCAGCTCCTGCCCACTAGGTTAGAGGTGAGCAGCGGGCAGACGACAACCCACACCAGTGGCTGCCATCACCTGCTACACCAGGACAGAGCAGACAGCAGAGTTGCCTTGTCCTGTATCCAACTTGCTTCTTCAAGAAGAGAGATGCTTTTGTTTGGTTCGTTTTGGCTGAGCAAAGAGCCCACAGAACATCAAATGTGCTTGAATAGTTCAGGAGTGCTGTGAAATGATACGTTGCTGCAGGGCGAGAATGCAGGAGGCCAGAATTAAAAGCATATTCCTTTTTCTAACCAACTATAACAGGTCAAGATTTCTCATTTCTATAGAAAAAAATCTCAAATTTATAATCAACTATCAAAAAACTATGAAGTTTTCATTGCTGTCATCAGTTAGTCAACTAGGCAACAGAGGAGGAGTCATCTTGTCCATAAAGGCTAACCAGTATTTGGACTCAGATTTGCTACAGGCAGCAAAAAAGAAGCTATAAAACAGTCCAAAGGGCCCACAGTTTCACAACATTAGCAGGACACTCTGAAATCAGGTCATGGATAGGAGCAATGTTAAGATGGGATCAATGCCATCTCTGGGCAGGTCCCAGATCCAGCACTCCCAGGCTAGCAGTCATTGCCCTCCTCTCCTCCTCACCTTTGTGTCTGACTGCACTACGAGGCACACTGCATAACACTAGAGAAGTTACCTTTCCATCATCTGCTCTGTGGCACACAGCCTTTGGGTACAGCCCACTGCAACACAGCAAGCTGTAGTAATGGAAGGTAAAGAAGAACAGTATATTGAAAAAAATCCCTCCATCTTCCCTTAGCATAGAGAAAGTAATCGATTACTGACTCAATAATTAGGATTACTGCACCACAGCTTTTTATGCATGAGATCACTCAAATATTTGCATCACAGATACAGAACTTCTCTCTGAAGTGTGAAATACACATAGATGAAAAATAAGAGAAGACATTCCAACGTGGAAAGGCTTAGCCTGCAAATTAATATTGGATATCCTATTAGACATCATGCTATCAAATCAAAAAAATAGGGCTATAGTGGAAAGGCTAAGAGCAAGCTTCACTCTTTCCTCCTCAAGCCTCACTACAAACACCTCTGTCTTAAAAACTGATACTTGCTTCCCCCGTGCATTAGTCATGTGTCCTGAATATATATATTGCATAACTCAGGGATGCAGCATAGTCTGAGAATTATTCTTTCCAAAGGCTGTTGCATCATTATAGCTACCAGGAATAGAAGTGAACATGCTCATTTCATTCACATAGAAGTCCCAATGCAGCCAAGAAGCTGGCATGAGTTAGGACTGAAGAAAGAAAAAGCATCACTACTTTCAATTTCCATGATCAGTTGTTTGCAGAGCAATTTACAGCATACAATATTCTGGAGCAGCTATATCAGAATCCCAGTTACGTAATGTATTTTACTGCTTATGTTTATCTCAAAGGAAACTATTACACCTGCTTCATCAGCACAAAAAGACAAGATTAGGAAGTTTTCAGCCAGACTAAGCAATTCCTAGCTTTAATGCTACTTGCTAGGTTACACCAACTCTTGTTTTCTGTATTTGATGCAAAGTCAGATGCAAGAGGGAGAATACACTCCAAACAAATGCAACTGAATACACCCCTCAAAAAAGACATCAGGTTTCAATGCCCTTCTTTGTAACTACTGGGCTCATGTCCCAATCACATCCAACATCTGAGGTCTTCCCCATGACCAGAAGAAGCAGCTTAAAGCCATTATATCTACATACAAGTGTTATTTTCAGTGAAGTATGATCTGGCTTTCAATCCTTCTTGAAAAGAAAGGGCCCAGCTATGTTTGATTATTCAAGACAAGCAAAAGAGGCTAGCAACACTATATAATCCAGTATGTTACTTCTACCCTCCAGCACTAGTCTACAAGACACTCTTCCAATTATGAAGCACACCCATGGCTGGGTGCTCCTAATTGTCACCTATGGATCTCCACATTTCTGAACTTCATGCCTTCCTTCCATGTTTCACCTCAACCATTTGAAGACTAACAGAATGAACAGTAAGCTATTAACTTCAGCTGCAAAATCAGCATAGGTCATCCTCTTAGAGAAAAGCACTTTGAACTTTTTGGCTGTGGGACACCTAACACGGAGGCAGAGTTGTATACACAAGGTCAACAAGATATATTGACAAACAGCGTTCTTTACTACAAATGCAAATACTGCATTTGCCTCTTATCCAGATAGGGTCTGGACTACAGATAATGGACTGTGAACCCAGGCCCTGATGGAAGACGGTCCATAGTGATTGCATCACAGCTGGAAGTGTGACAAAGAAGTAAAGACAGGATGAGAAGTACCAGCCCATGATCCTCAAGTTGCTACATGCAGCAGAAAAGATGGAATAGAAGGGACAACATCACAATTTTTCCTCGATGCAACCAGTAGAGCTTGGCTAGTTTGGTTTTAGTTAGGAGACAATACCAGATACATGAAAGTGGTTTTAATAACAGGGAGGATTAACCATGTCAGAGGTAATTACCTGTCACCTCCAGCAATAGCAGCTCCCCAAACACAGCCCTGAAAGCATCCCTCCAAACAGATCCTATGATTCAGCTGGAGTTCTGCACAGCTCAGACAAAGCGAGCTCTCTGTGCATATGCACAGCCCACAGTACCCCAGGCCCATTCTTTACAGTGGAGCCAGTATCTCAAGGCAACAACCCAAGTTGGCAGCTCTCGGCCGTTCTTTGCTGCTCCTACTCACGGCACACAATGGGCTATTTACAGAGGGCAGCAGCCTGCCTATTGTCCATCCATAGCCAGACATCGTTCGAGTGCAACGGAAGAACAGGAGAGCAGCCGTCAGCTTCTTTAGTGACAAGAAAACAACCCCAAGAGCCAATGGCCTCCTCCCCTCTACCCTAGCACTGAGAGCACACCAGCACTGGGGTGGCCTGCAACAAAGGCAAGCTTTCCACACAGTAGAAAAGAAGCAGCCACACTGTTTTTAGAGCCCCTTGCAGACAGAAAGGCAGTTTAATCATAGAACGGCCCAGGTTAAAGCGGACCTCAAAGATCACCTAGTTTCAGCCCTCTGCTGTGGGCAGGGTTGCCAACCACCAGACCAGGCTGCCCAGAGCCACATCCAGCCTGGCCTTGAATACCCCTGGATGGGGCACCCACAACCTCCTTGGGCAACCTGTTCTAGTGTGTCACTGCCCTCTGTGTGAAAAACTTCCTCCTCATATCTAACCTAAATCTCTCAGTTTAAAACCTTTCCCCCTTGTCCTATCACTATCAACCCATGCTGTTCCCCCTCCTGCTTTTACACTCTCTTCAAGGCCACAATGAGGTTTCCCCAGAGCCTTCTCTCCTCCAAGCTAAACAAGCCCAGTTCCCTTTCTTCATAGGAAAAGTACTCCAGAAATTTGTAGTTTCTTACCATTATCAGTATGGCCTAAAGATATTTTACAATGAAATTCTGAAATAGGTGATCAGCCTCCCATATATCTTTGAGTTATCCTCAAAGCTACTGAGTATTATCTTGCTTTTCTTACTGCTAAAGGTTACACCACAGAGATCCCAACATATCTGTAGCACTGAAGTTCTTCACTACACATCCTTCAGGAGATCAAGTGTTGAATCATGTTCTAACTTCTTTACAGAGTACAAGAGGGCGCAACAAATAGCTTTGGCAACCGACAAAAGAAATCTGCTCATCTGAATAGATGCATAATCCTAATCTCATGGTACAATGTGTAATCATCCTAAATTTGATTTCGTTCAATTGGCCCCAGATGTTCCTACAACCTTCTTGGTCAGAGACCAAGCTGGCCACAGACTCATCTGGTGGTGCAGTCACACCAGGAGATGGTCTAGCAAGAAGGCCTTTCATAGGTTAGTACTGATGACAGCTCTCAGCTAGATTGGCTTTTGTCTTGAAGACCAGACAGCCGTTAGTTCCTAGAAGAAAGCAGCACAGCCGGGGAAAGCAAGAACAGTTGCAATATTACATCTTAAGCATGCAACTCTAAATACTGCCTGCAAGTGCTCCCAGGATTCTCTCCCCACCCTGCAGTCAAGGCAGTACATTGACTAAGGTCTTACAGCTACCTGTGTCAGAGCCCAGCTGTAACCAGCAGGGAAACCACAAGCACCCTCAAGACACAGGAAAGGAGCATAGGTAATTAACACCTAAAGGGAATTTCTCAGTTGAAGTCTCCTTTAACAAAAATACTACAGTAAGAGGTCTCCTGCGGTGCTGCATCTCAACATGTGACTTAACATGCAACTCTGTCCTCAGCCACAAAGGACTTTCCTAAACACAAATATTACTGAACTGTAGCAAGATTCCACTAACTATTCTACCGTCCTTCTCCCTCCCCACTTTCCCAATTAAAAACACCTAGATCACATCTTACCCAGAATCACACCAATGACCCAACCAGACTACAGAGCTATAACCCCCAATTTAAAGCAGTTAGTTATCAGATTTGCTTTTCTGCGACAGCGAAGAGGAAAGAACCAAGAAGTTAGTGAGGTAACCATCCCTCGCACACAGAGGAAGCAGCAGGTCCCTAATATTCACACCCCACATTTCCTCCCACCCAACTCACAACCTGCCCACACCCCCTGGTCTGGCAAACACCAGGCATCTCACAGTGCTTTAGGTTGGCACTGCTGGCTCAGGCTGATACAAGGCAGATGACTGCAAGGAAGCAGCCTGCAAGTTGGTTTCAGCCCTGTGCTTGCTCACAGGACCTGCTCACTTACTTAATAAGCTGTAACTGAAGGAATGAAGACTCCTGCTGCAACCTAGAAGCATTACATGTGACACTGATGTGTGAAGGCTCTGTCCCCCACTGGGTAAAGTTACAGCCCTGTCCTCAGGCACTTGGCTACAATCCTCTTGTAATAAAATGGAACAACACCTGGATTCCCACCCTTTAGTGCTGTCCAACAGGAAACCTGAGTGCAGGGCAGTAAGGTCACTAAAGTTCAAGTGCAGAAGCCAAGTGGATTCCCATCACCTGGTTCAGCGTCTGGCACAGTTTGCATCAGCAGCACTCAGTATCACCATGTCTCAAGGAAATTAGTACTTTACCAAAACTTGAGACAGTGACCAACTTAAGTGTTTCCTCTGATCTGCACTTACAGCCTCAGAGCAGGTCACTGAGCAATCTTACAATTTTCCCACCTTCAGTGATTGCAAAAGAGGCTTACAAATATATTTTGATGCCTGAATTACTCTCCCTGTTAGATGTGCATCTCTGAAATTCAAGCTCACAAGTGTATCACAGCACTCTGTGTTCACTTCTCTCAATCTAAACACAGTTCAGATGAAAACTGCACTGCAGAGGCAATTGCTCTGAACTGGCAGCTTTCTGGGGGCATTAATAGCTCACTTGCACCAACTTATTCCTGCTACTTGTCCCAGGAGCATTACCATTGAAAAAGCCCTGTGTGCACCTCAAGCGCTCACGTGAGACTTCGCAAGAAAGGTTTTTATCCACCCGTCTGCCACCTGACATCCATAGCAAAGGGCAACGTGGACCAGGCACACTTAAGCCATGCTGCATCACACCAGATAATGTTTACATTCAGAGAAAGTTTAAAAATAAACAGAAGTGGTTACACTGAGGCCAGGCATATCAGTAAGTACTTACTAGAAGCAGTTTGTTCAGAGTGACTTCCCAATGCTAGCACTATAAGAAAGCTATGAAAAACCAAGCAGCCCCTTTATACCGGATAAGGCACTCCTTTCTGCAAATCAGTCCTGCTCTTGGAAAAAAAAAAAATATTCCACCTCACTCATCTATTAATGCAGCCCAAGTGCAGAGGACAAGCTGTCAAAACAAGGCACATGCAGTCTCAAGCTGAAAAAAGCTTAAGAGGTCTGGCTTTAAGAACTTTAATTCATATAAAAAGCCAGAAGTCCTTTTCTGCAGCTTAACACAGGGCTTCCTACATTTTCACAGGAAGCTTTAAGAAAGTCCAGCAACAAAAAAAAGCTTTTTTCCCCTTCAGATTTTTATAAAACCATATTAACTGTTTTCAGTGTTGGACAGAGTATCAGTACTACTAAGAATCAGATCTAACAGAAATTAGTATCTTGCTATCACATTTTTAACTCCACAGATAAGTAACTCCTAACTTGGAAGGCAGCAAGGGACTGCAGCAGCCTTTGTGTTCTCATGTATCCTTGTTTCATGAGTCAGGATCTGCAGAAATGCAAGCCCCCAGTCTGCAGGCAGGGTTCAGACTGCCATCTGCAAAGGTCAGTACTATACAGCACTGCTTCCTTCAGTCATGCATCATAGTAAACTCCCACACAAAGCCATTTTCCAGTGGTCAAACCATCTCCCTTCCTATTTATGAGGATTTCTGAGGCGTTACCACTGTTTATACAAAAGGTAAGAAATTGTGCGTTTTCACTTGTAATTTAGCGCAGTAAGGAAATAGAACACAGCTGCCAGCTCCACATCAGACTATCAGAACTCCAATTTATCTCACTATGTACACCCTTCACTGTGTTTCCCAGAGAGAATCCGTCCTTCTGTTGTGTATTCGAAAAATTTGATGCCTTACTTGAGTCTACCCATCCCCACTCATCTGCATTACAAATATCTGTACAAAACAAAAACCAGAACAAGCACTATTGCATTCCTTCACTCACCTCAGTTAAAACATCTTCTTGGAGGAGTTAATGCCTCCTCGCTGGAAATCAATGCACCCAAATCTGAAAATATAACTCACCTTCATCTCCTCCAAAAATTCAATGCATAATTAATTTGCAGTAGAGTGATCAGGTAGGAGAGTCAGCCATAGAGTCTTTTCTCAAAGAAACAGGAGAGTTACTAACCCAGATAACTATTTCTAAAAGCATTCCTTCCTTCCATTTGAATAACTACTTTTGTCCAGTGATACCAACCTTGCACTTGACCTTGAAGCAAAAGGCTACTCAAGGGCTTGCTTCAAGAACTAATGACCTACTTCCAACCTCATGCTGGCCAGTTTGTGGCTGTGAATGCACCAACCAAGTTTAGAAGCTGCCTTTTGAATTCAGTATCATCACTGCAGCCCTCAGAATAGGCTAAGGCCACGTGCTCAAGACCTTGAATTGGGTACACAAGCTACTTGTAACTACAAGCTTTAGACCCTGCCCACCCCACTCAGCTAGTATTTTGCTTTTATTATTCCAATACAAAAAAGGCTAAATATTGGTGGGGCTCAAAGAATCAGTCAGCGACAGTATAATTCCATGAGGAGCTCTGTATTTAGTTCTCTGCATTATTAGTACTGATATTACTGATAAAAGAAAAGAGATTTTTTTTCCTCTAAGTGCAATGCCTTCTTGCACTCGAAGCTTCTTTGAGCCAAGAAATCTGACCTGAATCTCTTGATCTGAGAAACTTCAGGTCTCAAGTCCAAGGGCACGTTCCAAAGTGCGGAGGTGAACACAAATGCTCCCAGGCCAGCTGAGGAGACGGCCCTGTTCCCTGTAAAGCAATGTGGTAAAAATAAGCTGCTACCACCACATGGTTTAACTCTTGCCTGGGCACAAGCACTGCACCATGAGGCTCCAGCAGCAGTTACTTTCAACATCACTGTTTTCTCTCACAGCTCTGACCACCTTATCTCTGACACCAGCCCAATGGAGACCAGCACTCAGCTGGGTCACTAGGTCCACAAACGCTTTGCTAACACCCCAGACGGCTCACACACGTGCCCTTTAGAAATACAGAAGGCTGCAAGTGTCGCCAGTCCTGTTCAACAGGAATAAGAAATGTACACACCTCGGAACAAAAGCACCGTTCAACTCGGTTAAACCCCCGTAGCGCTGTATTCCTACCTCACAGGGAAAGGAGGCCTGCAAAGACAAACTCACTCAGCCTTCCATTTTAAGGCAGGTTGCCTCACGCCACATTATCACACGCACTCGAGTGTTTAGAAAGGAAAAAAAAAAACAAAACATTATTTCAAGAGCAAGCCTGCAAGCACGGCCTCCTGGAGACGGGCGAGGGGAGGGCCGGCGGCTGAGCGCAGGGCACGGCGCTCCCGGCATGGGCTGAGAGCCGCGTCCCGCCGGCCCGCGCCGCGCCGGCTCTCAGGCTGCCTCCGCGGGGACACCGATCGCGCCGCCGCCAGCCGGGCGGCAAGCAGCCCTGCCGACACCCCCCGGCCGGGTGACAGCCCGCCGACCCGGCCCCGAGGCGGGGGTAGCAGAGCACAGCACAGCAGAGCCGGGGCCCCGGCAGGCCCCGCCGCGGCCACCCGCCCAAGCAGCCCGCGGCCCTGACAGCCGCCCGCCCCTCAGCCGGACCCCCGGCCTCCTCGTCCCGCGCCCCGGCGGCACCGCCGAGCTCCGCTCACCTCCCGGCGGCGACGGCAACAACACACAGAGCTGCGCGCGGCTTCCCTGGTGCCGCCCTATTTAAGAGCACGGCGGGAGCGGCGTGTGCGTGTGGCGAACCCGCCCATCCGCCCTCACCGCCCCCCGGCGGGCGCTAGGGACGGGACCGCCTCCCTCCCTGCCTCCCTTCCTCCCTTACGGCCTGCCCAGCTCCGCGCCTGGAGCTCTGCCCAGCGCGGAGAGCGGCGCTGCGCTTCCCCAAGCCGTGCAGAAGCCTGGGAAGGCCGGTGGAAGTGCTGCCGTGCACACGCTGCAGAGGCAAAGAAGAGGGAAAGTGTACATGCTACAGGGTGCACCCCTTGATACTTGACAAACACCTTGTACCTTACAAAAGGTGACAGCTTGTGAGGGAAATGTTTCTTTACACCTCTGCAAACGACACTTAATCCAGTGCAACTCTGCTAAGAAGATGTACATTTCATGAAGAAAGCATTCAGAAGGGGCAGTGAGCTCCTGGCGACCACAAGAATCACGTTACCCAACTCTAAATATTGCTTGTGAGGGGACCATGGATTGGACACTTGTTGACTAGAATGAGGGGTTATTTCAGCAACCGCTGAGACCTGTTCTGGTTTGGCCATGTGCCTCATGAGCCCGCTTGATTGGTAAATCATCAACCCAAATCTCAAAGTTCCACTGTTCTGTACACGCTGTATTGATGTGATTTTTACCCTCTAGTGTTTAATGGGTTACCTGGGTTATTTTAGGGGGACAGAAGTTAAGACTACACACATTCCTTTACATACATAATATTTGGTAAAGTATTGAATGTTCTTTTATTTCATGTAAAGACAACCCCTATTTCCCGGTGCTTCAGCTTTTACTGAACTACAGAAGAATGGAGACATCCCATGAGATGGAAGTGTGACAGAAGGACAGGGCCTGTGTTCACTTCTTAGTGAGTAAAGAAGAAGCGAACTCTGAATCAGCCCACAGTCCCACTTAACTGCACTTGGATCACTTTGTGGAGAGTCTCACAAATGCAAAACAGATTCCTTTCTCCTGAAAGGAAATGGAAACTTGTCACTCAGTAGCGCATCCAGCTGCCAATGGGCATGAAGGCCACAGCATGGCCAAAGCGATGGGAATTAAGCCCTAGGGCACACACAGCATGGCCATCAGCTCTCTACAGCAGTTGCACTCCTGTGGTTTGTTCTATTGCACCGCACTTTGTGCTTCTGTAGACAGAGGCAGCCTCTGCCAAGGGATTTTTGCATCATGTCCATAGTTTTGGATGAAGGCATCAATCAAGTGATGCAGGAAAAAATACAAACTCAGGCAGTGGTGAATTCACATTTTGCTTTTTTTTTCATGAATGCTTCTATCTGCCAACCACTAAAAACTCACACTGATTTTATCTACTATGCAAATTAATCCTTCATTATCACATCCTTCCCTCCCCCATATCTGGATTTCTGAAGGACAGAAACCACATTTTTCAGCCCTCTCAGAGAAACTTAAGTGGACTTTGCCTTGCTCCCACTGGAAAAGAGGGTTCCTAATAGGTGTAGGAACTCCTGTGTCTGTGTGTCCACCTTTCTCTATCATGTGTAGGTATCCTTTTGTGAATCCTGTCATCAACATGAAACTGCAAAACCACCAGCTAAGTGGTATTTGAGTATGTATCTCACTAGTGCCATGCACTACACCTCTCTGCTCCTACTTGACACTCACCCGACTATACATCCAGGGACCACAGTTCTCTTTGAAATCTTTTTCCTGCTGATTAGAAAAGAAAGGGACCTAGGCAGAACCAGATTACTTAGAAAGACATATAAAGAAAACATGGAAATAGCAGCTGTATGGAAATAAAATCCATAATAGCAATGTTGGACTTTCTTGTGGAGGGGAGCTCAGGAAACAGCTCCTATAATTGATATATTCCTATTGGTGCCATTGTCCCTCGTACTTTCACGGAGCAGCACTGAAAAGAGTCTGTCTCCATCTTCTTTCCACCCCCACAATAGATGCTTATGCATACCAACAAGATGTGCCCTCATCACAAGCTTTCCCTTCTTGAAGCTAAGCCCTTCCAGCTTTCTCAGCCTCCCTCTGTGTGATAAAAGCTCCAATCTCTTTGCCAATATCCATGGCCCTTCACTGGGCTCTCTCCGGGATGCCCATGTCCCTCTTGCACTGGAAAGTCCAGGCTGGACCCAACATGCTAGCCATAGCCTCCCCAGTGCTGATACAATAACACTAATGTTGAAGTACCATCTATTAGCTATCATGGATGAAGGAAATTAAGCATCTGACAGAGACATCACTTAGCTGCATTATTTTCACTTTGGGCATACCACTGTGTTGAACCTCTTCTCTTTGAGAACCATCCCAAGTGCATAATTTATGTAACAAATAGACTGTCTGGCCTGTACCATGTTGTAACTGCATCTGCTCACACTTGCTTAAAATATCAAGGGAAGAAAAACTAAAGAAATTCCTTGTAAATAAGCACTTCAAGATGTCTAGCATATAGTGCTGTTAAAAAACACGAGCTACTGGATCCGCAGAACAGGCAAAATCCCTTATGTTTCTTTAATTCTCTCCATAGTGGGAAATGAAATAATTTTCGTTTTACATTTGTAACTGTTTAATACACTTGGGAAACGGATTATAAATGCTACTGGCAATTGCTGAGGCACAGGAAGAAGGTCCCTCAGTGATGTAGGATGAGCAAGGAGTCCAGGGGGACTGCAGAAGCAGCAATGTCCCCAGAGCAGTCCCAGAGTATAAAAGCACAGAGAGAAAAAAAATTGTAAAACTTCTGAAGCATGGCAGAAAAGAGACATGATACATATATACATAAGTGCATGCTTGAATTTACTTAGGATATTCTGAGGAAAAAGGAGAAACAGAACTAGAAAACCAACCTGAAATTGCAAACATATGTTTTCTTAAAATGTAATTGCATTGTTGACTTTCAAGATTTTTGTGTTTTTACTTTCAAACATATAAGGAATTTTCCAGCTGTTCCTACTACTATTCCTTCCACTTTCTGTTTTTGTCTTTGTTTACCAGAGTCCCTGCCTGGCTCCCCCTCAGAACACAGGACCCCTCCAGAGCCCAGTGTGAATCTCCAGAACGGGAAGGAGAGAGTGGGCTCTTGGGGAGTGGCACCCTGCCAAGTGAAAGACAGACACCCTGGCCACAGCTCTTTCAGCTTGCTTACGTCAGGCTAATGACAATGCTATTTCTTCATGTGATAAGGTACCGACATAAAAACACAGATCTGGAAAAACCAAATATAAACCAGCAGCAGATTCAACTGTGCTAAAGCCGGTTTATTTGCTTCACATGCTGCATTTCCCCCCCTCTTTCACTCCCAGGCTATCTAATCCCAAGTTTACAGCTTCCCTCATATGAACAATCAACAGAAAGCTTTTCAGATTTGAGCCGTTCAAATGAAACCACAAGCATAAGGATGTTCTGCTGCTCGTTTATGGCAGTGTAATACAAACAAGGCAGACGTGCCCCTTTGTTAACTTTTCCTCCTATAAAATATTTTCCCAATGACCGCTCCCCCTGTATGTCTCTTTGAGGGTTGAAGGCACTACACAAAGGAGAGAAAAGGTTGCATCCTTTACTTTTAAAACCTACTTCAGCAGAGAAGCTACAACATGTAAAGCCACATTACAGAAATGCATAAACTGATCATAACACAATCTGCATATTAAGTGAAATATTACACAAAGATAAACTGAGCACGAAAGCTCAGAAGTTAAATATTTATTTATCCTTAAACTCCAGCGGGGAAGTGAAGTCTCCATCCGAAAACAAATAAAAGACTGTCTTGGGAATATATCCTGAGCACCGTCCTTTCTGGCTGACAAAAAGAATGTGTTTTATTTGGTACATGATACAGTTCACTGGAATATGTTTAACACAAAAAAGAGCAACCATGCCCAAAACAGTACAAGACTATGGTATATTGAAAGTCCCCGCTAGAAAGGAGCTCCAAACATACAGCATGTTTTCACATTCTTCACATACTCTCCCAACTGCTGCAAGAAACACTAATGCACAAGTGCAATTTCAGCCCCAGGAGTGAGCAAGGAACGTCAGCTTCTAGAGGATGTCTGAAGAAGGTGTGCTCCCTCCCCAGATCTACCAGCGCAGCACTGCACTGCATGGGCTCATTCAGACCCCTCTGACTCCATGCTAGCACCCACAGGAGCCAACAGGGGACTATGAGAAAAATTAATGGGGAGCAAGAGCTTGCATATAGTGATTGTGGTGCAGTGTCCTTCACACTTTGCTGCAAATTCGTGCTGAGAAAGGGAGAGAGAGAGAGCCAGTGTGTAGGTTAATGTGGTGTCAATAAGGTGAGTCTTGGGAATATTTTTAATAAAGGGTTTGTAGACACGGATAAGATCAGGATGGCCAACGTTCAAACCATGAAAGTATTTGACAACAAGGCGCGTAAGTAAACTACATCTTCACTTGGGATAAATGCCAATCTGGGGATTAAAACAGCATCTTGTCAAGGCTCTTTATCATAAATTACCTGTATTGACTCTTGTGATGGGTGGAAACAATTCCACCCTCCCTCTGCGGTGGTGTGATTCACCTAGGTATGCTGTGTGGTAAGACAAATAGGCTTTTGAATAACAAGCCTTCCCATCCAAGCTCCCTTCTATAGGAAATGGACATGAAAAACAGGTTAAATATACCTCTCTCTGGTAGAATATTGTTAATAAGCAGAAAATGAGCATTGTCTGACCACGTCTATCTTGCCAGGAACCACCATTAATCAAAACCAGAAGTTGAACATGTACCCAGCTGTCTACAGAAACTAGCTACCGGTTACTGTACCAACACAATTTCCCTGCCAATGAGCACTGGACAGCATGAAGCCTGGCACTGTGCATGGACCCAAGCATAAGAGATGAGAAGCCATGCCATTCTTAGAAATGGAGTTTCCCTATCCTGCTCCTGAACAGCACAGGCGGATCAAGCTGTCACTTCGACTTGGTGCCTCCCCATCCCATCCTGATGACTTGCTGACAACATTCACAGCCCCACCTACTCACCTCAGAGACCTCAGAGTTTCGGATAGTACAAACATGCAGAACTCAGGTGATCATTTAGACTGGAGGGTCCTAAACCTAAGTGTGCAGTATGCTTTTGATACCTCTTTGTGGATCCCTTTTACTGTGCACCCTGTTGAGAAGGTTCATTTGTCTTACGTAGAAATGGTCCTGGGGGAATACTTCAGAAACATTTTAAGTAACAAACTGCTTACTGTTATAAAACATTATTATTTGAAGTGTTCAGCTTTTTTATTTTCTACTTGACAGTATGAACACCTACATATTGGTACTTAACAGACCTGATTTTGAAAAAATCTCTGTCTAGGAATATCTAGTAGCAACAAACTCTGCTAGCGGCAAAGAAACCTAAATTGGCCTGTGTCTAAAACAAGTTCTTTCCTTATATTTTTTGCTAAGCAACAGCAGATCCTATTTCAAGGTCATTTAACCTCTGAATGAAACCACACACTTATATGACTAAATAGAATACTCCATGTTCTCTTAACATTAAACACACCTGATCGTGTATCCCTCAGTGAGGCTGAAAAGCCTTTTCTGGAGGAAATAGGAAGGAACCTGCTCTGCTACTTGTTCAAGAGCGAGACTTACAGTTCATCATCTATTTGGGTATCTCTTCCTTATCCAGTTTCTTTTACTCCAGAATTTAATGCACACTGTAAGTCCCAAGAGCCAATTTGTCACATATCTGGCTCAGCAGGATTACCAGGCACAAAAAAATCATTATCTGCAAAAAGTACCAGTCCTCTTTTAATAGAAAGAAAAACAAAAATACAGTTCTGCAACACACACGTGTGTTCTGCATCCCTCACAAAGACCCAGGCTTCATCCTGAGCATGGCATTCTGTTGGAGCTAGCTAAGATCTCGGCATGCTGAGACACTGAGTAAAATCCCATCCTTGCTCCAATTGATAGTGAAATTTCCAGTGATTTCAACAAGACTGCTCAGCCTAAGGCAATCTAATGGGCGTGGAAGCTTGTAAATATACACATCCATATTTTATTTGAAAAACAGAACTGTAAGTTATTGCCACATATACATCACAGCAGCTAAGGGGCACTTGGGCACATGACCTATAGCACAATCCATTTCCAGAGAGTCATTAGCAAAACAGGGACAGTTGTCCAAAGATATGCCATTTGAAAAGCTTGAATTTAAGCTGCTGCTTCTGCTTCAGGCACAAAGAAAGGTTTATGCCCAGCTTTCCATTTTTCCAGCCTTTTTCTAAGAAAAAAAAGTTAGTCCTACCCTCTGGGGCACTATTTCTTACTATCTGGGGAACTGGGGCATATTGAGCTCCAAGTTGAAAAAGTTTAAAAGAAAATCAAAAGCAGTTTTGATTTAACATGAATTGTCTTCAACCAATACTACAGTACTGCAGTGCTTCCATATCAAAGGCTTATTATAAACCACTCAGCTGGTCATCATTCTTACCCACGCAGCATTCACTCACACTAACTTTTTACAGTGCCCACCACGTCTTCCTATTTCCTTTTCTCTCATTCCTAAACTTAATCCCGTGCCTTTTCTGACCCACTTAACCTTCTTGGTCACCTGATGACAAAGTGACGTGAAGGCAAGTGTCCAGCTCTACCAGTCCTTCCCACTGGTTTTGTAATTCATTTGGCCCATATTAAACTACTAAAGAAGGCACATTCACTGGTTTATCTTACTCTTTTATATTCCAGCATCCATTTGTTTCATCTCAACTTCTCTACATTTTCTGTAGAGTGATCTCTTATTGCCTTGAATTAGTTTTGCATGGCAGCATCTCAAAATCCCACACAGGCTTCCTCAGCACTGTTTTTTCATTGTTTTTATGATGCTCGAGTTCTGCTTTTTGTTGAAAGAATCAACATGGATGACAGTCCTCATCTTTTTTGAGCTCCTAGGCATTGACTAAGGAAACAGAACCAGAGTTATTAGAGCTGGCTAGCAAATCCCAGATGTTCACAATAAAACTGTATTGAAAACACAGGACCAGCCTAAATTTTGATATATAATAAAAGCACCCCAGAAGCTGAGTCACTATTTAGATAACTATTTTTCCCCCAAAAAATGCAAAGGAAGCATGGCAATATATATATATTCTCCCTGTCTGAAAAAAAAATTGACTTAGGAGCTAAGAAATCAATAGATCAGTGGGGTGAGTGAAAGGAGCATGCACATCCTCAGATTAGCACTTACAGAGAGTCACCAGCATTGCCTGTGGTTTGTGCTCAGGGTAACTGTTTCTCCATGCAGACACCTTGAGGCAGCACTGGAAAGGTGAGCAGACAAGGGCTGGTAAGGGCAATGACAGAAGGTGACAAACAGGGCTCTTGTGCCAGCCACAGGCACTCTCACTCTCCAAAAGGGACTGCTTTGCCACTGGGCTCTGTCTGCTGCTCTACGGAGAGGCCGGAGCTGGCTCTCCCTCGCTGGCACACATTGCTTTTCTGTATAAAGGGCAAGAGGTGGCAATGCTCACCCCAAGGTCATGGGGGAGTACACCTGTTGGTCACATTGCTGGCCAGTGAGTGTAATGCCCCATTCCCATTCCCATCTCACCTAGGTGGCAGGCAGCCAGCACTGCACTACTTGGACTCGCAGTTCCCATTGGATGAGGATTTGCTGACAGAATTTCCAAAAGCATACATTCGGAACAGATTTTGTTTAGCTTTTATTTGCCTGAAGCGAGCATGGAATGTAAGGACCCAGGGGCATTAGTGTGCAGTGCTGAGTACATTAGGAAAAAAAAAAAAAAAAAAAGCAAGCAAGATTAAAATAGACTTGCAGCTGAAATTGGTAAGGCTCAAAACATATGATTTGGCACAAATTGTTGAGGAATGCAGCAGAAATCAGCTTGCCTTGACTGAGTTGCAATGACCTGAAAATTATCTAGTAAGCACAGGCAGAGAAGTTTTTCATTGAGCGTTTTTGTGCTTACTCTCCACACTGCACACCTACAAGGTTAAATACGTGCACTGCTCTTTATACAAAAACCACAGCGTGCGTTGGTCAGATGCCAGCATGCCTTCCAGCCAACCCCAAACTTCCCAACTGTTCATTCAGCACATCTCCGCTGTGGAGATCGGCTCTGCATCCTACTGCTTCTCTCCAGCACATGACATCAAAAAAGCTCTGGCTCTCACAGGGATGAAAGGGCCTTTATCACATTCCCAGAAAGCAGTTTTGGGCATGGGTTTGCCCCATGCTGAAAGAGTTTTTCCTCCCACTCTGCTCTTGTGGAGAATGCCACAGAAATCTGTCAGTGCCCGACAGCCTATTGAGAACATGAAGGATAAACTATACTTTATTAACCTTCAGGAAATTCCACTCAGCCAAAACACGGCAACAGATGTTTCCTGCAATTTGTCATCACCTACTGCAGCAAAGGGTTGCTACCACAAGGGCATTTCTGACAGGTTAATTTGATAAGAATTGTGAAAAGGAAACACAAAAATGGAATAAAAATTCAGAGACCATCTTCCACATTTTTCAACAAGTCCAACCCAGGCCACACACACTAACAGCCCCCTTATTTTCACTATACCAGCTACAAAGAACTCAATTTTAATTATGGTATCACACACGAATACTGGTGCTAGTTAGCAGCCTCATTCAGCTTCTCCTGGAGACGATGAAAATCTCTCCTTGGGCTTCAACAGTCTAGATTAGGATATAAATCATTCAGAGTAGATGCAGTGTATTGTCTCTGTTGCTGTTTGCTGGTCTGTTGGGGTTTTTATCTGCAGTAAGGTGGTACTTCTTTTCCATGCTTGTAGTTGTATGTGTCCTTTGTACAATCAGATTTTAAACACAACTAGAACTTAAGAACGTATATGTCTTAAAACACAAGTTCTCCACGTAGTGAAAAATTCCCTTCTGTATTCATGTAAGATTCTCACAGAATTTTAGAGTACCTATGTGGAAGGGTATGACCGAGTTTTCCCTGACACTTAAAAGACTTCAAGTATCCACACTCTTCATGATGGAAACAGTTTTTCAAGAAAGAACTATTACTGAGTTTTTCCAGGAATAGAGCACATATAACATGGTGTTCTTCCCAAATATGATGTGAAGACAGGATTTCAGCCATATTATGGGGAAGCCATAGCCTATGAGGTATAAGGAATATCTGCTTTCCTTTCTATCTGGCATCCATGACACACACCCACCATTTCTTTAATGGACCTTTTCCAGTCAGAACTCTGTGGACTATCACCAACCAGAGCCAAAGCAGGAATTTCCAGCAACTGCAGCGAGTGCAACAATGGACTCCAGCAGAAATGGTGTATAATAAGGAAACTTGTAGAATGAACTAAATTTTGTTGCCTAGCACCCCAGTTATCCAGACATTCCCAGCCCTACTTCCACTGAAACCCAAGACAAGATTTCCATGGCTTTCAACACAGCAAGCTTTGGCAAACAAAATGACTGTCTCCAATTTGTTTAACACTTCCTCTTTGAATCAGCAACACCAAAGCCAAACTCAAATCCCTAATAAATAAAAAAGAGTTCATTCTTCTTTCTTTTAGACACCCTCATTAGCTCAATGTACGTCTGCTCATTCTTCCAGTAACTACAGAACTGTTCTAGCTTCCAAATTAGGGTGTGTGTTTGTTTTTTTTAAATAAAATCTCATATTAGAATTTAGGGGTTTTTTTGGTGGGGAAGTGGACAGAGGGCCAAGAGTGAGAAGATGTGGTCAGTGGGGAGAACTAGGGGATTTGCAGCTCTGTTAAATTCCCCTTTCTTCCCCCGCAGTTAAATTTCTGTCCAGCTTCCTTCCACGCGGAAACATTGATTCTTTTCCAAAGCAAGCAAACAAATGGGATTTTATTTCAGTCCTGCAAGTCATAGAAAAGCACTTGCTTGGGTAGATTAGTCAGGATTAGTAATTCTTTTTGCTGTTGCAAGTGTTAGAAATATGTTTATCACTCAAGTGCTCTGCCCCAGGACTGTTATGAAAGTTTCATTTTCAGCATGACTCCAGTTTGCAGACCATCATGTTCCTTTATCTGTTTTGCTCATTCATTTCTGTGTGTGCTGAAGGAAATCTGAAGGAGATTTATTTAGGAAACTGTGTCTATTTCATAACATTAGAGTTGGTAATAATTTCACAGGTGACAAGAATACTTGGGTTGAGTGGAAAGAAAGAATGTTAAATCAATAGCCACGTCTGTCAAATGATAAAAAAAAGAAGGGAATATTCTCATTTATATGGACATCACCTCAAAGTACATAGTGTACATGAAATTCAGAAAGACTTAGGAGTAATGTTTAATCAAAAGGTCTCTGCACAACGTAAAATCGTGCAGTCGGCAGTACATCATGCCCTGTCTGAGCAGGCCCACAAATAAGCACAGTACATAGTGACTACCCACCTTATCAGTGCTCTAACATCATAACCGAAGCACTAGGCACCTACAGGTATATCTATCCTAAACTTCTTTGGGTTATTTGTCATTATGATAACAAAGTGCTTTCCCAGCAACGTCGAAGGGAGCAGCAAAACTTTGGATTGTGGATCGAAAGACCTTGGCAGAGCAAATATATTAGCTGATGAAAATTTGTCAATGCCTTAATCATTACTTGCTATCCTGTTTTTGTAGGGCTCTGTATACTGGTACCCTGCACACTGATGTCACACCACGGCCGTGTGTCACACAGCCACCCCAAAATGGTCATTCCATATCTCCCATAACAGGACAACAGGCCAGTCTAGAAACTAATATTTACTCTGTGTCATTAGACATTATCAGGGCTGTACATTTTCAATAGTACATTGGTAAATTGTGGACCGAGCTGAAAGATGCAGTGTTTAAAATAGTTTTTAATGGAGGCTTATGTAGGGAGTAACCAATAACAACACAGTGCTGCTGGATAACCTCATGGCTGCCAGCCAGGGAAGGTGAATTCAGAGAGGACAGCTCTTCAGTGCAGCTTCTCTTTAAGCAAGGTTAGAAGGAGAGAAAGCCAATGGTTTTCTGCAGGCTAGGAAAGTCACCATCCTCATGACAAAGCCTCCATCCCAAGCCTTAGGTAAAAAACCCCAACCCAAGGGATCTGCCCAGAAACCTTCCATCAGGCTGTTCAAGCCTACAGGCAGCTCATCTGCATCTTGACATGACATATTAAAACACAAGAGCCACAAGTGTAAAGGGAATGAAAACTCTCATGTGAGTAAGCACTACAGAGCCATCTCTGAGCTGGTGCTATCAGTGGCACAAGGCGATTAGGCAATTGATGAGCTTAGTCCAGAGCCGACACTCCACTTAAATAGACAGACCAGTCCAGATGGCTCTGAATAGCCGATTATCTGGCCTCACTGCACAGAACAAGCACAACCTGAGGAGCAAAGCAGCTGCAGCTTGCTCCCAGCAGTCACTAGGAGCTGGAGAGGCAGCATGGTTCTGCCTCCAGTCCCCATGTGTCACCGTGCTGCGGCGGGATGCAGCTCTCCAGACACCACTGCTGAGTGATGCTGCAGCCAATGTAGCAGATCCAAACCTGAGTTACCTGCAAGTGAAGCGCAGCTGAAAGTGTGCCTTCACTTCACGTTCCAGGCCAGCAGCGCTGCGTTCACCTGCTCGCTATCATTTGTTGCTATTCAAAGACAACAAGGTAATTACTGCTGTCCGTACTGTTCTGTGTGAAGGAAAAAGCAGGGGTGTGTCCAGCTCCAGGGTACTCTTTTCACACTGTCCAGCCCTGCAGCGTCCCATACCTGGCAAAGCCTCCAGGCCCAGCCAAATGCCCAGTGATGCATATCAGTGCATTTACTTCTCTCTGGTTCCTTCAAGAAAGCATGCAATTTTATCCTTAGGCTTGCAAGCATTTTTATGAGAACACAGGCTAAACTTCTGTTTTAATCTTTAAGTTCTAAGAGAGATTACGATCAACAGCAGTTGTTTCCAGCAATCCCCTCTTCTCCCTAATGAGTTGAGCCCAAAGCAAAGCTCAGTTGCCCCCAGGCCTCCAAAGACATATGGGATCACAGTGTCTCTTTGCAATAACAGGCTGCTCTTCCCTACTGTTCCCAGCCTCACTTGCACATCGACCTCATTTCTGAAACTTCTTACATGCACAGGCATGCTATGCTGCTCGCACACATCCCGTGCTGCTAGTCCAAATGACTGTTATTTTTCTGAAATGCTCTAGCATTGGCTCACATGGAAATTTACATTCTGCTGTCCTCTGTTCCTCAGATCTTTTGTGGAGGGTTCCACCTGCACATCCAAAACCGGCATCAACTTCCATGAAACAATATTGACTGGATATTTTTGGGATACAATTCCCAGATGCATGAGGTTTGCTGGTAAGCTTCCTTATTTTTCATTCCTTTAACCAGTTATGCTTCCATTTTGCAGGAAATGCATTTCCGTGTTCATGAGGAAATACCCAATGCTAAGCACCTAAGTGACTGATTAATTCTGTTGCTCATATCTGTATCTCACATGCCTGGAGTCTTTTACCATCCAAGTGTTTTAGAGCCAGCAGTTATAAACCCCACTGAGACAGCATTGAGTAGTATCATGCCAGGTAAGATATGAGGACAGACGGCCCTGGCCACCTTATGGCAAATAGGGGATATTCTGACAGTGTTACACATCAGTTATCAATCAACAAAATGTTAGTCCCATCCCTAGAAACAGCCAAGGTCAGGCTGGAGGGGCTCTGAGCACCTCATGTAGCTGTAAGTGTTCACTGCAGGGCAGGTGGACCAGATGGCTTTTAGGGTCTCTTAAACTCAAATGATTCTGTGATTCTATGATTTTTAAAGCTCCATCTATATTGTTCTCCACTCACATCCACACTCACAGGTATGGGGTCTACAGACAGCAGTGCACTGCCATCAGTCTGAAGCAATGTGCTTCAGAGAGCCTGGGGTGAGGTGTGGCTGCGAGATGTGGCTGCAGCACCCCATGCCACAGTAAAACTGAGGCCAAACCAGTCTTGAAGCCCTAAGTAAGCTCAGCTAACTTACACATGAGAGAGAAAGCTTTCACTCCCATCAGAGAAACATGGAGACAGCAAAAAGCAAAAGCCCCTTGTGCACAACAGTAAGGGGAAAAGTGGGGACACACCTGAAAAAGAAGGACGTGGACTCAGTGCTCCTGCACACAGTGCTCCTGCAGACCCACAGCGGCTGCCCAGACAAGATGGGGCTGGCACTGTGTGGTGCAAGGAATCACCAGCCTGTCATGCATGGGATGGATGTAGTAAAAGAGAAAGGGAAGTTGTCACAGACCCCGGATCTGCACATGCTTCTGACGTGTTTGGAAACTTCCTTCTAAGTGTAGTGAGTGGTCACTTAAATCTGAAAGGAGAGAATTTTCAACTATGATTTTATTCCTTGCTGTATGCATCAGTTCTCACTGAGCCCCACCTCCCCTGAGAGAGCAACTGGGGGCACACCAGCCCTGCCATCACGAGGCTATCTGGCAGAAGCCCTGGTGCCGATTTCTTGTGGCCTTCCTGCAGACTGGGTCTGCCCAAGGCGGTGGTGGGGGAGCAAGCCGGCCTTGCTGCTGCTCCCTTTGAAGTCAGACATATTCTATTTCAGGTTTCTGGAAAAGACAGACACTTCTTGTTTTCTTGTAGACAGGGGGGAGGAAGAGGGTAATCAGTTCCTAGCACTCTTCTCAACGTTTTTCTTCTTTCACAACTGCATTTCCTAATTTCCTTTCAGCCCTACAGCTGCTGCAGGAACAGCCCGAAGGCACGTACATCTTTGATTACATCAGGAGTACTGCTTCCGTAACAACACAGATCTTTGCTGCTATTTCACTGCGTTATTGTCACTAGAAGAAAAGTCACCATTTCAGACTTACCCTCCCGAGGACATCTTTTTGCTGACACACACAGCCCCAGCCAGGACTGCTCCCAACTAAGTCACATTGATGCTGACTCCCCCGGGTTCCTGAAACTGCCATGGGACTGAGCCCATCAGCATTGCCCAAATCTCAAATCCCAGAGCTGCGTTATGGGCATTTTGCAGATTGAGAAAGAAGGGCAAAGAGAAGTGCATGGATCTGTCTGCACAGTAAGTGAATGGTGAAGATATGAACAAAACCCAGACAGTTACGCCTCTGTGTCTGCTGCTAAGACACGCTGCTTCAATGAGAAGCAGCAGGATAAACATATATACCTATTTACTATTATTCTGGCACCAGAAAATAAGCCTGAAAAAATAGCGATCTTTTACTTGTATTTCAAATTCAATACTTTGGATCTTTGTTTCAAAACACGCAATTCAGGGAATTCACCCCCAGAAAGAAGGAGACATGCCATGCCCAGCCTGGTAGTGTGTGCCTGGAAAACTTTATTAACCCATTATTACATTAAAGAACACAAAAAGTGATATAAAAGTGATTCAAAGTGTCTCAGTACTCTAGTTTACTTTGCAGTTGTCAGTTTTGACCTTTATCACTGTATAAAATGCTTGTGATATCTGAGATTATTAACGCAACAGTAGTCTGAACAAAACCTAGTTTTCCTGCTGCAAATGGAGCAACAACAATAACTTTTACTCTGTTGTTGCTCCCAGTTGGACAAACACAGTATTTCTCTTCTTGTACACATGCTTGTAGTTGGTATGGTGACAACATGGCCCTGCCAGCACTGCAGACACACCAAGGCCAGCAGGTCTCACATTCAAGCACACACCAAAACCATCATCTTAACCCCTGTGCTTTCCCTATGTACTAACACTTCAGCATTAAGACCTCTTAATTCCAAAATTGCAAAGATTGTTGTCAAAGAGAAAGGTCTACAATACCCAGTTCAGGCAAAAATGAATGGGAGGACAGGAGATTGTGAGCCAAGGATTTTTGGTTTCTTTCCACTAAATGATGTGATGAAGCTGATGTTTTACGTGATATTTCTCCAGCAGCAGACGAATACATAACCAGGTATGTGAAGGAATGAGGCCAAGGCTGCATGTCCAGTAGCTCATCTCATCAGCACTGAGCTGATGCATGGCTGTGCTTTGCCTTGCGTCAAAACCCTAACACAAAGCTCTTCTGTGTCCTCTTCCTCTTGAGGCTCCCCAGCAGCTTTCAGCAGAACTCGCCCTTCCCAGGATTAGCCCAAATTAGGGCAGAGTTTATCTGGGAGGGACTGCGTGTTCTGATCTCTGTTTGCAGAAGAAGATCCCTATCTGCAATCAGGGCTCCTCACTACTGTGATAATACAAGCTGTCGTTAGAAGTGTCAGATACACTGCATAAATAGAGAAAACCTCCCTGCAGTTAAGGACACCTGAATGACGAGATGCTAATGTTGGAATCTGGGATAATAAGAACGTCCTGGGACTGCTCCTTGCACCTACAAACCCTCAGGTACCAGCACGGAACTCTGGGGATGGCTTTGCCTTCCCATTGAGAGCACAAGCCTGGGCCTAGCCTGCAGGTCCAACGTGACATCCATGAAATTTCTGCACTTACTTTCAACATGTGGTGCCACTTTGCAGATTTCTCTGATCACCGCTGAATGCAAGGGACTGCCATGCTTGCATTATTAGTAACATGGAGGAATATCTAATGTCTTCTGAAGAACAGACTTTCAGTTCACTGTGTTCCTTGTTTGTGTGTTGCTTTTTTTTTTAGAAAAAAGAAAGTAATATTTCTGTTCAAAATGAACATGACTCCTGCTCTGCTTGTGAGCAAATCAGGTCAGGAAGCAACACTGTACGCATGAACCAAGTTTACATTTACTTACATTTCCTTTACATCCTGCGGGGCTGCATTTGACTTCCTTTTCCTCTTCCCTGCCTGCCCTCCCCCAGCACTTTTCAGGTACATCTCAAATCTAGGGGCATACTCTTCCACGTTTTGCCCAGAATCCTATTGTTCCTGCAGCGATGCTTGCTGCTGCAGGCACAAAACTGTCATCAGAAAGCCAGAAACCCATTTTTGAATGTGACCAAGTCATAGCCAGATGGGGAAAAAAGAAAGGGGGAAAATAAAAACCTGTACCTTCCAAAGGTCACCAACAAAGGTCACGTTGGTACTATTCACCAGGAGGCATGCGTGCAAGATGCAATAATTCTAGGATTCTAACACAGGGAGTAATTTAGCCCAGGGGAATTTTGGATTCAGACAAAGGCATATTAAGAAGACCCAAACAAATTTAAAATGCACAGGCTAATACATAAAGAAATTACCATCCAACCAATCTGCTGTGATAGACCCCAACTTCTGGTTTCTCCATAATTTCAGAGTATGTGAACCTTGCTCTTGCAGACAATGTGTCTTATAAGGAGTTAAATCTGTTGCCTGCAGGCAGATTATTTTTTATGAAGGGTTTCTGGATCATGCCCTTACTCAGCAAATGGATCCAAGATACATACAGAGCAGACCAAAAAGTTAAGTGGCTGCTGTTCAGTTTACAACACTCCTATTAAGTCATATATATACACATACATAAGTATATATATGAATATGGATTGTCACATATGATATCCGTAATACCTATTGTCACATATATGTACATATATAGAGAGATTGAAGTGCTAAGGCCTGAACAGCAGGCTCTTGAACCAAAGTTGATCTCTAGATGAACCTCACAACAAAGCACTGTATGTCATCAGTATCCAATCATTAGCAAAACATGTATGATCATTGGCAAAATATGTACCTTGGACAAAACGTCTAATTAACAAGAGATGTAGCTTAGATGAAGCGTTATGAGAATGTTTTAACCTTTCCTTGTTTAGAAGCATGGTGTCAAGGTCTACTAGTACATGAACTACCTTGGTTCCTCCTTGAGCCCTGGCCAAGTTTGAGGAGGAATCCAAAGAGGGAGAATGGAACCAGATGTATCTACCTAACTGTCACGTAAATTTATTTATTCAACAATATAAAAGCTGGACCCTCTCGTAGAGAAGTTGGAGACCTCACCTACAAGTGAATACACTGTGTAGGACCTCCCAATTGCCAGGAAAGGGTCTCCAAATCCTTCCTACAACCGGGGCTCCTCAGTGACTATGGATCTTGATGATGGTGAAGTATTCAGGCAATTGGTGATGCATCTTTCTTAACCACTGTAGTTTATCTTATTTAGTAATGGCTAAGTGCATTGCCTTCACAGAATCACAGAACGGCCCAGGGTTGGAAGGGACCTCAAGGATCACGAATCTCCAACCCCCCTGCCACAGGCAGGGCCACAAACCTCCTCATTTAATACTAGACCAGGCTGCCCAGGGCCCCATCCAATCTGGCCTTGAACACCTATAGGGGTGGGCCTTGTTTTATTTTAGTCTTTCTGTATCATTTCACTTATCTTCTCACTGCTTCAAATGTAAGTAAAGATAAACACACTTCTTTAACTTGGTGCCTAAGACCTTTGTGCTGACTCATTAGCAAAACAACGATATATATTAAATTCAGAGCGACTTTCTCTAATCTCCACTGGCACTCTACAGAAGGCCCAGACTTACCAAGGCCAAGCACTCTTCTTCATACAGTGCTGCTCCTAAGGAAAATTCATCTCAGATGGTGAAGCAGGACTGGGGATTATCTTTATGTAGCCAGATCTTGGCTGCGTGACAGAAAAATTAAAGCAGCCCGCTGATCAGCTGGAATACTACAGCTCCAAGTACATTTGGATGACAGCCAAAGTCTTGGAATTGTTTTGCCATGAAATCTGCTTTTAGACAGGAAGAACGGGAAGGTTTTCAGACGGGATGAGGTTTCATGATGAAAAGCTTGGAAATCAAGCCCATTATTCACATCCAATCAAGCGGCCCCTCCTGCCCCTCACTCCAGCTCTGTCCCAGCCAAGCACGCCCATGCATACAAGTGCACCCAGAGCACCACACATGCGCTGTGCCTCCTGCACGCCTGTGGAATTGATTCCAACCAGCCATGCAACCTTTCATTCAACATTACATTGCTGGCTTGCCATTTGAGTGAGCCATATATGCTTCATCCACGCACTGCAGGCCATAGAGGTGCCTGCCCTCCGCTATCAGTTGTCTGCCAATAGGAGACAAACCTTCCATCTTCCAGACAAACCTCCTGGTTCCCAAAGATGCTCTGAAGAGGCTCTGCACACTTTTTCGTCCCTCTTCCCACACTGCAGCTTTGGTGTACAGTTACACCTCAGAGACTGCAGCCTCTCACCTCACCCCATGCTTTTTGCACAACCTGCAGCACAGATAGGTATTTAAAATGCAGATGTCACATAGAGCTGTCCTGTCTTGCAGACACCAAGAACTACTGCAGGGCACTTTCCACAACTGCTGCTGGCAGTGAAGTACTCCAGTCACAGCTGGGGAGCATCATCTGGGGCAGAGAATGAGGCCAGCTGCCCTCACCTGCAACACCAGGGGTGCCCTCCATCCCTGCCATGGGCAGGATGCCATGCAGAGGAGGCCCAGCACCCACCAGAGCACCTGCTACTCCCATCTTTGCTCCCATACAATCTGCTCAAGAGGTTTTCACAAGAGCAGCCTGTCACCACCTTGGATATGAGACTGGTTTCACAATGCAATAAATCCTGTTTCACAGCTCCTGCTATTGAGTTAAAACTACCTTGCATCAGAGGGCTGCTGTACGGGCTTTGCCACCTCACATTGATTTCAGGGGTTACAAGAAGTTACTGCTGCGGTGGCTCCTTGCCCTCCTGCCCAGGCTTCATCTTGTGGAGAACATCATACAAGCTTTGAAGAAACTCTTAAGGAAGTCTTTCAGCATACTTTGCACTTGGCTACATGTTTTGCCTCCAAAAGCTCTCTCTCACTACACATTAATCAGAATCCAGATTCTATGAACATACATCCTATAATATACTTCATCATCCTACAGGTGATATGCACAAACCCAACTCGTAGAGCTCAACCAAAATATACAGAAATAACCCATCAAAACAATACAGAAATACATAATCACTGGCAAAAAGAAGATTTTGCAGGATAAGTCACCCACATCTGACTACTCAATCCTGACCTTATAAAAGGACCTACCATAGACCTTCAGAAATGAATGCATTAATGAAAATTAAGTACTCCAGTAGCTACTAGATACACCAGAATCAGAGAAGCAGTGCCTTTCACAGCCCATCATTTTGCCATCTGCTATCCCAGGTGATTTCCAACTGATCCCTTCTACTCAAGATGAACTCATGACATTATCATTTCTTCCTTTGTCAACAGCTTTCTGTGTTCTACAGTCTGTTTTAAATAAAAGGTTAATTTATAACTCTGGTTAAGTTAGCTCAGAGCAATAGTTTCTGGGCTGCAATTAGCCTGAGGTTTGCTGCTTGTGTTTCACTTGTAAAGGACATATGTGTCAGAGAGCTTAACTTCTTTTTCCAGTAGTATCAGTTGGTTCAAGAGACGGCACCTAGCTCTTACAACTGTTCTTGCTTCTCTCCTGTATTTATCAAGCTTGATGTCACTTTTTCAGATGGGTTTTCAATTGTAAGCAGTATTTTAATATGCATATAATGGTTACAATAACATGGTCTTACTTACACATTGGTGGGCTACACTGTGCAGAGCCCTAGAAGACTGATTTGAATAAATACTTATTGTATTATCAAGGATTAAAGACCTTGATTGCTCTCCTTTAGTCTTCTTTATCTTCTAGCTCTTGGAAAGGCAACAAATTGCCCTTGTACATGGACAATATTCAGCGTGCAGTGGGAGGGTCTGATGTCTGAGCATCTTTGCAGTTGCTCCTCACAAGTCTCTAACTGAATTTATATGACAAATAACGTCAGACCACTGATGAGCTGGGTGGTAATTTGCAATCATGGGGCTACTAACATTTTTCAAATTCTTCTGCCATTCATCCCTGATTAGCGAGTGGGAAGGGTAAAGAGACCCTGAATTAGGAGTCCACTCTGAATTAGGACAGCACAGAGTTTTTCAGTGGTTGGATTGGCTAACGGTAGATGAAATTAGGCACAGAACGCTTCCCAAAACATGAACTTCTGTGCACTCTTCTAACGTTCTCAGAAGCAGTGAGTGGGAACCACCTCTTCTCCTGACCTGCTCTCAGGAATCCTGCTCCTGTTTTCCTGAAACCTGATTGCTGCAAGGGATTCTTCTGTTGCAAGAACAAAACTAAACTTTAGGAGATGACCACTTGCTGACAACTTTTCTGTTACATGGGGTGACATCCTTTTATCATAAGTTGCATACCTGCTGGGACTGTTTTGTTTATGAAATTATGTCACTGCTTTGTGACTTCTTTTTGATCTTGAATATTCTCTGAAAAGAAATATTCCATCTGAATGCCTTGTCTGCCTTTAGAAACATGTGGAATCACTCACTACAAATGGTCCCAAAGGCAATGTCCTTAAGCGTTGTTTATTTCCTCTGAGTTCCACCAAGATTGTCTGAGTCTGCACTCTAATTACTACCCCTAAGCAAAGTGCTGAAATCCAGCACTGCAAGTCCTGTTACCTTCTTACCTATAGCCGGGGATTTGACTTTGCTCCAGTAGCCTTGTTTATCAATTGCACATAGCCAGTCCTGAGCGCTCAGCACTTCTCAACAGTCTAGACAATGTTGAATTTTGCTTGCTTTGAGGATGAAGCAGAATAGTACACTTTGCTCTCCCCATTGGAGGGGTCAAAATTCAATTTTTACAGCAGTGGCAGAAGAGCTCGGACACTGCTCCCTTGGAGAGGCTCAGGGTACTGAACCAGAGCAAGCTCCCTGACCCCAGTAACGGCGGATCAGGGCCTAATTCAGCTCTTTGCATGCTCACTGCTCATGTAACCTGTGAACCTGTGAGCTGCAGGGTCACCCTGCCTGATCATCTGACCTTCTCACCTCTTCCCCAGGATGTCATTTTCTATCCACATCTGTCCACCACTGGGCAATTGACTCTGCTAAACTAGTTACAGCTCCAGAAACAACATCTATTTACTCCATTATTTAGAGAGGATTGTTTTCCTTGATACACTGATTGGCTTTGTGGTTGATAGGGTGTGACACTATTTTTATGCTTACATGTGTTTGTACTTATCACTATCAAGGCATTCTGACATAGTGTGGTGTAAACAGACACGCTGCTGCATGAAAACCAAAGGTTGATCTGTACAAAGAAATCAAACTCATCAGACTAAGCAGCTTTCAAATCAGTTCCATTTGGTGGATCTGTTCAACTCTCCTGCATGGACATTTAAAAAACCACTTAAGAATACTTAGGCTGGCATCACATCATGCACTGGTACCAAAACATTCACATAAAGAAGATCAGCTGAGCTACTACATATCAGCTGATATTATTTTATTAAGTCAGATTTGATCACAAGAGAGGTTGAGAAAGAGGAGAGAAAGGGAGTGCTAAGTCATTATCATTCTCTGCATCTTTTCTGTGCTGTTGGGTAGGTTTGTGGAACCGTTTATGTGGGTATTCTTGCAAAACCAATTCTAATTCACTTCGTAATCTGATTTGTTTACTTTGGTTCCAAAACCGAGTGCAACATTTCAGTGCATGTGTTTTCAAAAGTAAGGCCATCCTACATGTCACCACAGGCATGTTTTATCTTAAAGTTGGCATCTACACAGGTGCCAGCACGAACAACGCCAAGCTGTGTGGTGCGTTGACACACCTGAGGGATGAGATGCCATCTAGAGAGACCCAGACAGCCTGAGTGGTGGGCTCAGGAGAAACTCATGAGGTTCAACAAAACCTCAAGGTCTCTACTTGGGTCATGGCAATCCCTGCTATCAGTACAAGCTGGAGAGTTTAAGGACACCTTGACATGAACCAGCAGTGTGCCCTCAGAGCCCAGAAAGCCAACCGTATCCTGGGCTGCATTAAGAGAATTGTGGTCAGCAGGTCAGAGAGGTGATTGTGCCCCTCTGCTCTGAGCCGTGAGACCTCACCTGAGGCACTGTGTCCAGATGGGGACTCCTCAGTGCAGGAGAGATGTGGGCCTGTTGGAGTACATCCAGAGAAGTGCCACAAAAATGATCCCAGAAATGGAACGCCTTCCTACAAGGACAGGCTGAGAGAGCTGGGGCTGTGCGGCATGGAGAAGAGAAGGCTCTGGGGAGACCTGAGAGCAGCCTTCCAGTATATGAAGGAGGTCTGGGGACAGACTTTTTAGCAGGGTCTGCTGTTACAGGGCAAGGGGAAAGGGTTTCACACTAAAAGAGAGGAGATTTGGGTTGGACATAAAAAGGAAGTGTTTTACACTGAGTGTGGTGAGGCACTGGCACAAGTTGCCCAGAGAGGCAGTGGATGCCCCATCCCTGGAGACAGCCAAGGTCAGGCTGGAGGGGCTCTGAGCTCCTGATGGAGCTGTAGGTGTCCCTATTCAGTGCAGGGGGTTGACCAGATGGCCTTTAGGGGTCTCTTCCAACTCAAACAATTCTGTGATGCTTTGGTTTTCTTTCCCCAAGAAGTCATAGGAGAATGATTTCAGAGAGACAAAAAGAAAGTATTTGTTCTTGTTAGGAGTTGCAAGTGAACAGGAAAAGCTTCAGAGTACATAAAACCACATGGGTCAAAACTGAATCCAAACACTGTTTGTGGATGAAATCCAAAATGATCCCAAATGATGCCAAAGCCCAACTCATTTTGGCCCAAAGAATAAGACTACATTCACAAATGAGACAAGAAAGAGATGCTCAATCACACTTCAGGTTTCTGCCTTCAAGCACTGCAGCTAGACTTACAAACACAAATATACTCTGACCTGAAAATCCTGTACAGTATCTAGTTTTTCTCACACTTCTCACCCTGGATCAAACCCAAGAAAGGGAGGAGAACACACTCGTGGAGGTGGGTAGTCTCTGCTGTATTGCTGCTGGTTGCAATCCACACTATCTCCATCCTCCCGACATAGCCTGATGTAATCTCTTCTCTGTTGAGTTGTTATCTGAACTTCACTGCAGTACGCTTCACTGCACTGTAGCTCTTTCACATCAGCCTCCCGATCCAAGAATTTTCTTTCTCTGCCTTCTCAATCTGTCACAATCATCCACAGCAATATCACTGTATGCTTGAGGAGCCACCCATCCCTCAACTATATGTTATGATCACAGCTTCATTCCATTCCCAGCCTTTTTTTCAACCCTTCTGTTTAAAAGAAGGGTGTTAGTTTAAGACATCCTTTGCAAACTGTATCCTCTCTGATTCCATAGCTAGCAATTTGCTGCTTTTTGTCTGCCAGCTGCTGGTGGCAATGCATGGGGCACATCCTTACCCTACAAGATCTGGTCTGCAAGCAATGATTACACTTCACCCCTTTCTTCATGGCTCCACTTTCACTTTCCCATTAGCATGGTACTAGCTTTCACTGCTCTGAAGCCTTCTCTCCAGCTAACCCAGCCCTAGTAGTTCCCAGCCACCCACCACCTGACTCTGTGATCATCTCTGGGAGAAATCCTGTAGCAAGGATTCATCCTGCCACATCACCAGATGGGAAATCTCCCATCTTCACAGGGGCTGACCCTGCTTCCAGCCTAGCTAGGACTAGCGCCTGGTCTCAGAGCGACCTTCAAGGTACTACAATGACTAATAACAACAATACAGTATACAACAATAACAACACCTGTGGCAATATGTTTCATAGTTTGACTGCTTTATGTAAGGAGAGATTTCCTTCCTATTCTGTCTTTGAGTATGTTTTATTTCACTATCCTACTGACCCTGAGGTAAAATGGAAGGAAAGGAGAAGCCTGCTCAGGTACCTTAGGATGGGTAAGCAGAATGGCATTTTTCCCCGCAGGCAACAGGCTTTGTGCTGTAAATAATTTTGTCTCAACAACTACTGTTTTAATTCCAAACTGGACAGAGAATTCAAACCCCTCATCACTGTGGTTTCTCCTGCAGCTCAGTAAAAGCACTCATGAACTTGCATCAACATCAGCAGTTCTGGGCCTCCAGCTCACTATTCATTAATGACAGTGTTTCCTTTTACCTTCTGGCAGAAGAGTTCACCATTTTGTTTCACACTATGCTCTCAAACCAAACCCAACTCCAAACAAACTAAAAGCAAAAAGGCATTTTGTTCAAGCCAGTGTAGATATCTAGGATATCTTTCAGCAAAAAAAACCCCAAACCCAGAAAACTGTTCCCATATCTCCATCTTTTCCCCATTCTCATCAAACTAAAAGATTACGTATTATTAGCACAACTACCCCAGCCCAAACAGTATATCCAGATAGTGTTTTGGGGTACTATGGATATATCTTAACGTTGTTCTTCCACCAGCATCAATGGTGCCATTGCTAGAGTTCTCCCACCACCAGCAGTCTATGTTACTGAAAGCTGCTGGTGGAGAAATACAGGGCAATCTATCCAAGGAGAAATGGTCCTCCCAGAGTAGAGCTGTGCCCACAGCTAAGAGCAGATCTGCTGGTGAGGGACGATGCAGGAACCAGCTGGGCTTTCAGGGACTGCATGGGCTCTGGCAGTCCCCAGCGTGCGGCAGGGCTGACCATGCAGGGAAGACACCCACTCTGCCAGGAATCCGCTGCAGATTCCTGAGTGCCATCTGGTGGCCCTTCAACTTCCCATTCCATACACCTGTGTGAGCACACCTTGGTGGCGTGGTGCTCCACCAGATCGCAGACGTGGACTGTGTGCAGAAGGGCTGTCCCAAAGCTGCTGGGGCAGAGCTGGGAGATGTTCCTGCAAACGTTCAGAACCACGTACCTGCGTAGGTGCTGGGTGAGACAACTACTGCATTCAAAGCAATGACACTAGTTAACAGAACTGAACAGTGCCTCTCTTCCATCAGCCCATTCTGCATTAGTAACTTGTTACTCTTGCCTATTGCCCACAGACTAGAGTGTTAACTAAAGAAAGCTCTCAGCTCCGTTCATTTCTGCAGTGCGATATCCCCCAAGTACTTAACCACATCCCCCTGGCCTGTGCGTGCAGCAGCCAAGACATTTCAGCTGCCCTTCCCACAGCTGTTCATCAGCCCCTGCTCATTTTCTGTGAGCAGACGAGGTCATGTCCATGAAACTTGGCATGAATGTAAGCCATATTTTAAACATAGCACTCAGCAGAAGACATCTGATGTGTATCCTGGCCTCATAAATCACGCTGAACGGGCACAAGTAGACCAAGGTGGACTCCCTCCTCTGGGTCTTTAGAATACGGGTAAGAGGGCACAGTGCAGTCCTATACTTCAGGCAGACTTTGTGAGCCTTCTACTCACTGGGGCTTCAGCAGCCAATGTTGTGCTGGGTCTGGCCTTGTCCTCTACACTCTCCCAGCGCAGTGTCAAAGTCTCACCTCTGTCTGACTTGCAACACTGCTTATTCCACAGCATTTCAACAGATTGCTGTAGCAACTCGGGCCTATTCTGTCTCTCCATCATTCTTTGCCAATCCTGTTGTGACACCGCCTCTTGGAGCCGTCTGTGCTAGTCCATGAGCTATGGAGCTGTCTGAAGCAGTGCTATCTGCAGCCTCACCAGCACTGCGGGGGGAAGACAGCTTTTTTGCTTAGATTGCCTAGGGCAGAGGGAATTGTAGTTGTTATGGGAAAAGCTAAGTAGGTAAAAGGTTGAAATAATGTCATTGGCTTGGGCTTCCTGCAAGAATGCTGTGAGTTATCTGAGATGTGAGTTAACCATTCACAAATGCTGAGGTGCCCTGAGGGGACAGAATAGGATTGCACTACAGTCATTGGCACAGATAATTAGAGGTTATTTGGGAGAGGATAACTGAGGCAAGAGATAACCTGGTAGAGGAGGGAGGAGGTTACGAAAGCTGACTCCCATTTTCACGGTGATGGCATGATGCACACAGGGTGCCCATGTGGGGATCCTACACCAGCGCACAAGAAAACACACAACAATGTCAGGTCTCTCAGGAATACAACAAGTGCAGCGTTTACTGCATGTGGGGACGTGCATCTTCTTGCACGCTGCTATTCACAACTGCACGTTTCAACACGCTCACTTGTCCACGCCTCCCTCTCACTGTTGGCCCAGGGCCTGCACAGCCATTACGATACACATCGTGTTTTGCAGGTGGGCCCCTATGGATCTAAAGGGCATCCCCCTCAGGCAGGGCTTACACAACCCAGTCAGAGCCTCCGGAAGACACTGCCACTCAGTGCCACCAACACTCTCCTGAGAGCCCGCATCCCAAACCACAGCCTTGTCTGAGCATCCCACTGGGGAAAGTCGCACACCTCATGCCACTTTATGCAAGATTAGCTCTATTATCCTTGCAAAATACATCACCTGTGTCTAAGGAACAGCAGAACACTAAGTACAGAGTTTAAACTAAAGCTTCTCCAAATGGTTTGCCAGCTTCACATGTTACCAACCAAAAGATATCAGTCCAGCCACACTTATTCCAGACCCAGCTCCTCCAGAGACACTGCACCTCTGCTTTTTTCCTGGGGCTGCCCACACAGTCTAAGCAGAGAGAGCAACAGCAAGGCATTCTTGTAGGGAAACAGTGCTACTGCAAAACCAGTCCTAGAACTGTACACCACAATGCAAAGCTACATCACAGCTTTGGCTGCCAGCAGGACAGAAAACCATCTTGGAGATGTCACCTACACTTCACCATTCGGAGACCCTGCAAAGAGGAAGGCTGTAAGAAAGCAGATTAACACCTAGTAATAGGCAGCCCAAAAGTGCTTTGGAGGTACTTCCAGTTAACTGAGGCAGATGAAACCTCAGACTATGAAATGTTATACCAGTGAATGAAGAGTAACGTGCCCTATGAAATTGAGACCTGTGAGCAGCATGTTATTGAGTACAAAAAGAAAGGGGAAGCTGTAAGAGGAGCTGTGACCAGTGGGACACAAAGAGCTGGGACCAAGGAGCTCGGTGAACCTCTAAAGAGAAATAGCTGAGATCTGAGACAAAAAGGCAAGCTGCCACGGGGAGATGCAGAACTAACATGTGAGAAAGGAATGAAAATGTCTGGCCCAGAGCAGGCAACCCCCACATTGACACAGGGTAACTTGGCTACTGCCAGCACAGAGAAGTGATAATGTGGCAGAGGAAAGCAGATGATCATCAGGTAGGTACAAAGGCGAGCATTGCCAAAGTGCACAGAAAGCAGAGAACACCCTGGAAAGATGACCAATGCCAGCTATTTCCACACCACATGCATCAGCATCATTGCACTTTCAGCGTGCCAAGCCATTACCAGAAGGGCCTCCCTCTCCCTCTGCTCCCTGGAAGAAGGTTGGCTTTTTAGATTTGTAATTTAGGCTACCAACTTATATAACACGCAGAATGAAGAACAAAGTCCAGAGCTGTGTTTACATGTCAGCTTGAATCAAACACCCTCTGTTTGGCCACTCACGAACCAAATACTGCTGGCAGTCACAAAGCCCTGGAGGTGCTCCCACCTCCCTGCAGAATTAAAGGAGATTCCAGCTGCAGGTTTCCTGCACAACTAAAACAGGTGAATGGCAGCTGTATAGCACTTGAAAAAAGACATTAAGAATAAGGTCAAACAGTGGAAAAAATGGAATTTGCTGTTTGTTCTAGGCTTAATGTTGCTGCTATGAGTCTGCGTGAGTTAGAACCTCGTGCTGTGGGAGGTACTCTCAGCTGTTTACTACCCTCCAGTGCGTGTTCAGAGATCAGGTTGTCTCACCTTGCATCTGCACGTGCTTTTCCCAGAACCAAAGCAAAACAAAAACCCCTCAGCAGCGGATCTCCAACTGTTCAGCTCTCTGCCTGTGGAGCTGAGCACTGGACAGAGACATTTCAAGCAGCTGCAAGAGCACCTATTCCATCAAAAAGCACACAGTCTTAAATGCAGACATATATAGCAGACTCCTAACCAACCTCTGCATTGCAGTCCCCTGAGCAGAGCAGTCCCCTGAGCAGAGCAGTCCCCTGAGCAGAGCAGTCCCCTGAGCAGAGCAGTCCCCTGAGCAGAGCAGTCCCCTGAGCAGAGCAGCACGGTGCTGGAGGACCCCTGGCATGCCCTGCATGTGCCACATCACGCAGTATCACAGTGCCAGCCCGGCTCAAGGTTCTGCTGCTTCAGAGGGTGATTGAGGACAAAACTGCCATCTCCAGTACCAAGCTATTTTTAGGACCATTCAAGATCATTCTGTGGTATGTGATGCTCAGTTGGAAACAACACTCTCTGAAACATGCTCTCCCTTCCCTCACCCTTTTTTCCACCCCTATATTTTCTCTCTTCCTTCAGCTGAATGGTGAATCACCATCATCTAACAGTCTCATGTTCACAGAAAGGCAACTGCTGGCTGGCTGTTCCTGTGTAAATCATCTAAACCTGTAAATCTGCAAGCCATCTTCACACCTTTGCAAGGTTTAATCCCATAAAGGTCTGTCCAAAAGACTCTTTCAAAAGGGGCATTTTTTACTGCATAGGAAGCTACTCCATCAGCAGATAAAGCAAATGTTTTATTGCTCAGACATACCTCCAAAAATATCTGTAGGTTGCACAACACTTCTTCTTCACTGCTGCTGATTTCCTCCTAAGCCCCATGGCAGATGCCAAGAACTTTTGTAACCTCTACCCCACTGAATTCTGAAAGCAAAGTGATGAGATACGACCCAAAGATGTTTTTGTATAGGCAATAAATTAATCACTGTGCTTATTCTCTTGCAAATAACTGGGAGAGAACTATCCTAAGTGACAATACGAATGCTCAACATGGCATGCCTAGGTTCTAACAGCTGCACCTTTAGATACATACCATTTGGTGCCTGCATCAAGGACATATTACCTGATGTAAGTCCTGAGACTTGTTGAATTCTGGTTCAGCAGTAATTTGTAGTATCATACAATCACAGGACCATTTGAGTTGGAAAGGACCCCTAAAGGCCATGGCTCTACCTCCTGCACTGTACAAGTACACCTACAGCTCCATCAGGTGCTCAGAGCCCCTCCAGCCCGACCCTGGCTGTCTCCAGGGATGGGGCATCCACCACCTCTCTAGGTGGAATTTCATTACTCTGATCACACACAAAGGTAAATTTTAGCAGCAGGATAGAAGAAAGAGATAGAAACCTCAGGCTATGGTGAAATGAGCTGGATCGCTAGAGGGCAGTAGCCAACCCCTAATCTCCCCAGACTTGACCACAAACGAACACACAGCGCAGGCAAGGGATAGCAACGGCTACTCCATCAGATGGCTGTGCGGGAAACGGCGTGTGCCAGAGGCTTAAAGCAATCAGCACAGTGCTTCCACACTTCTACACACAGTGCTGGGAGGATTAAACACGAGCACAAGGCTGGGCAGCCTTTCCAAGCACATATACTGGGGCATGTTGTATATGAATCTCCCTACAAGCGTTTGCTATGAGCATTAATCCTCTCTACATTAAGGTTTTTTGTTTGTTTGAATGTGTCTACAACACTGCAGAAATTCATACCTTATATATATAAAGACTATATATATCACTGCCTCAGCAAAACTATGCCAGAATCATAGAATCACAGAATGGTTTGTGTGAAAAGGGACCTCAAACCCCCCCCTCAACCCCAACCCCTGCTGTGGGTTGGGTGCCCCCCACCAGCTCAGGCTGCCCAGGGCCCATCCAACCTTGGGCATCTCCAGGGATGGGGCCCCCACAGCTCTGGGCAGCAGTGTCAGTGCCTCACCACCCTCTGAGTAAAGAATTTGCTCCTCATATCGAACCTAAATCAGCCCTCTGGTAAACTATTAAACTATTAAACTATTGAAGCCTTTCTCCCTTGTTCTATCGCTATCAGACCATGTACAAAGTCCATCTCCCTCCTGTTTATAGTATCCTTTTAAGCACTGGAAGGCTGCAGTGAGGTCTCCTTGGAGCCTTCTCTTCTCCAGGCTGAACAGACCCAATTCCCTCCTTTGAATGGTCTAACAGCTCCTTACCCTCTTCCTACCTGACACAAAAAAGTTCCAAATCAGACCCTGACTGAGATGAACTGCAGCCTGCCTGGATCCTATATCAGAGCAGCACGATCAGAGTACCTCTAAAGGTAAGACCTTACCCATGGATACACCTACAGCAGGCTTCAGAGAGCTTCACCAAGGCTTTCTAGTGCATAGAAATGGGCTGACAAAAAGGACAGACAAATCAAACTGCAGCCAAAAGCCATCCAAGTGATGAGATAGCCCAGAAACACACTCCTCCAAGACAGTAACTGTGCCTCAAGTGATAGCAATAGCCACGGTTCGTAGCGGTGCAGCCCTAAGCAGAGCTCACAGACTGCACTGAGGGCTGTGCTTCCATACGGGGAGAGGTTTGGCCCCAGCATATGTGATGTATACAACGTCCTTGAAGTTTTCAGGTTTGTGAAGAAAAGACACCACAACACATGGTGTCATGGACACGTTGGTTATTCCCGGCTTCCTGACAAGTTTTGGAAGGCAGCGGAGCAGGGAGAAGCACTGATCTGCTCAGCCTTTGGATAGCAAGAGAAGCCGAAGGCTGACCCACGGGGTACTGCTGTGCTGAAAGGAAGCCCATCCAATCTCTATCCCACACGTAAGCCTCAGCGCTGAGGGGCTGTAATAATGGCTTTCTTGAACTATGGCATCTCTCAATTAGTGGAATACTCAGAATTCATACACCTCTCACAGGGGTCCCTATTCCACTTCAGCTAGAAAGAAAGTCACCCGCAGGAGTTATAAAAGACTCTGGAGGGAGTTAGGCTCTGAATTGCCATTGAATTAGCATTGTTTACACAGTAGTCAGAAGTATAATGGCTGTTAACGACTCTTTAATGAGTCAAGTTCTAATGCAACATGTGGTGAAGCACAATAAACAAAAAGGCCATACTTTCCTCCCATTTATTCTGCTTTACACAGGTGCAGATGCCCTGAATCTAAATGAGCTACATCCCATTCAGAGTAGAGTAAAAGAGCTGATCTATAACTCGAAAAAATTTAAATATGTTTCCTTCATGCCAAACCGAACCGGGAGGGAATTACATCAGGGCAACTCAGAAGCACGGGACGGCTAAAGTGGGCAGGGCCCTCTGGCCCATCTGCCTCAATCCTGCTCAGGCCGCTTTGGGAGCTCTCCCTGGAGGAGACTCCGCAGGCTCTGGGCAGCCTGTGCTCCGTCACCCACACAGAAGCGGTACCTGATGTCCAGAGGGAGCCTCCTGCGCTTCGCTTTGCGCCCGCTGCCTCTGCTCCTGGCACTTGGCGCCACTGAAGAGTCTGGCTCCGCCCTCCCCTCAGGTGTTTATGGGTACTGATGAGATCCCCCTCAGGCTCTTCTCTGGGCTGAGCCGGCCCAGCTCCCTCAGCCCGTCCTCCAGGAAATGTGCTCCAGCCCCTACGTGATCTACACGGCACTTCACTGGATTCTTTCTGGTATGTCCAGGTCTCTTTTGTACTGGGCCCAGCACTCCAGGTGTGTTCCCCCAGCACTGAGCAGAGGACAAGGATCACCTCCCTCCACCTCCTAACTCAGCCAAGCATACTTTTGGCCTTCTTTGTGGCCACATCGCTGACTCGTGTTCAACTTGGTGTCCGCTGAGACTCCCAGATCCTTTTCTGCAAAAGCTGATTTCCTGCCAGTCCTCACTTAGCACATATGGGTGCCTGGAGTTGTTCCCCTCCAGCTGCAGGACTTTGCACTTCTCTTTGTGGAGCTTCATGAAGTTCCTGTCATCCCGGTTATCCAGGTCCCTCTGGATGGCAACAAGACCCTCTGGTATATCAGCCACTGCCCCAGTTTTACCGAGGATATGCTCTGCCCCACCATCAGACCATTAGTGAAGATGTGGGACGGGGCAGCCCAGCACTGAGCAGGCAGCGTCCATAGGTTCTCCTCCACCTGCCAAGCAGAACACTCGGGTGTACTTGGCACAGCCTGCACTATGGGACTGTGCTGAGAGGAAAACTCTCACCTTGCAGTCTGCAACTGGAGTGGACAGGTAAATATTTTATTGTTATTATATGTGGGTTGCTCCAAAATTAATGCCTCCTATTTACATTGCATTTCCATGGAAACTCTGTAGGTTGCGCCACAAGTAATGGCTCTTATTTATTTCCACGGAAACTACAACAAAGTGCTCAATAATGTTATTTAATAGAGCAAATTCTCAGGTACAAAACAGTCTTCTTCAACCCAGACACCACCATTAGCTCTGCATTTTCACTGAAATGAACAAGAGCCTGCATGCTGCACTCATGACAATTTGCACCAGCAGAAGTAACTCGTTGTCACTATCACTGCTGCTGAAAAGCACCATTCACCACCTCTCTGTGCTCACATTCACTTTAGTTTATTCTCCAGAATATTTATTTAGTTTATTAACTTATTTAGTTTAGTCTCCAGAAATGTCCAGCAAGTGTTGATGACTGTGAGTGGTTGCCATTTTCTTCTGCATGGAGGGATTCAGCGACATCCCTTTGCTTCACATGTACTTTCACGTCAGACATCGTTCTGTCAGAGTGCCCTCTGCTGTCATCTGTCACACAGCAACAAACTAATGGAATATTGATGGGAAGGTTTAGCCTTTACTGCCATACCATCAACATCTGCCTCTGGCCTTGTGGGCCAACATCATACAACAGGAGGCATTACTTTTGGAGCAGCCCTTGCACGTACCCACATGGCCACTAACACAAGGCAAGCCGTGCACAGCGAGCCCATCTGCTCCCAGCACAGCACCAGCACTGGGTGTGCTCTGCACAAACAACGCGTGCAGCACCGAGCAGGCTCCTCTGTGCACCACTGAAGTCAGGGAAACCCTATGGGTCTCCAAGCAGCATTGAGGGCCTCTCCCAGCACAGCACACAGCACACACAGCCTGAGCTGTGCCACAGGTAAGGAAATCTGATGCTAACAGTTGCCTCAGGTGTTGTGCCATGCGATGCTAACAGTTGCCTCAGGTGTTGTGTGACATGCGGCTCTGAGGGATGTGGCAGTGCTGGCTGCTCTCATCAGTGCCCATACATTTTTGTATAGGATTCCCTATCTGGTAGCTTTACACGTACGTTAGGAATTTTATTGTTGATGCAAAAGAGGCAGCGAAGGAGATGCTACAAATCACAGGCACGTGTTGGAGAAAGCTTTCGAGGTCGCAGGACCGCAGCTCAGCCTAAGGGGACGAAGCCCTGGGCTGACACGGGCTGCAGGAGGTGGACGGCGCCTGCCAGCAGCAGGGCCAGCAAGAGCGTGTGCCCCAGGGGCAGCTCCGTCTGCACCCGGCACGGGGACGGGAAAGGGGAAGTCACGTCCACCCCCGTGCCACGTCCATCCCCGTGCCACTTCGTTCCAACCCGGGGCGGGCCCAGGGCTGCATCCCGCCTGCAGCCCCCGCGCTGCGTCTCCCGGGGCAGTGTCCTGGAGCCGTGTCCCAGGGCGGAGCGGCCGTGTCCCGCGGCCCGGGCCATAACCAGCGTCCCCGGGTAACAAGCGGCCCCGCAGGTGCCCGCAGCTGGCGGTTAACACAGACAGTAAGAGGATCAACTCCGTCCTCGCTCGTGGAGAAAAGGAGAGAGGGGAAGCCCCCCTTCTCCCCCCCCAGCCCCCCATTTGGCATTCAGAGTTTGGTTAATTTGGATGATAACGGTGTGCGTTTAATCCCATTGTACGGCACTGAATGTAGCGCAACGCACCCGGGCGGGCCGCCGGCAGCGCGACGCGCGGGGCTCCCCCCGAGCCGCCCCCGGAGCCGTCCCCGAAGACGCGACTCCTCCGCTGCCCCCCGAACCCTCGAAACCCCCGAACCGGGTCCGGGTTCCAGCAGCGGAGCAAGCCGGGAGCGCCCCTCCCGCTGCCGCACGGCACCGGACCGGTGGCTGCGAGGGTGCGGCGCGGGGCGCACGGCCGGCGGGGCCGGGGGGGAGGGGGACGGCGGGGCGCGGGGAGGCGGCGGCGGCGGCGGCGCGGGTCCCGGCGGCGGGGCGGGGTGCGGGGGAGCCCCACGGTCGGGTCGGACTGGGCCGGGCCGGGCCGAGCAAAGGAGGTGGAAGCCGTGTGCGCTCGGCAGCGCGGGGCGCGGGCGGGCGGCGGAGAGGGGAGCCGAGAAGGCTGTGAAAATATGTTTGCGGAAAATAGACAATTGTTGGATTAAACGTATTCAAGTATGAAATAATGCCTTTTTGTGTACAACCCCTCGGCAATGTGAGCGTACAAAAGTGCCCTGTGGCCGTTCCGTGCTCCCTTTGTGAGCTGTGCGCGCCGCGTCTCCACTTGGCGCGGTCCGCGCGGAGCCCCCCTTTAAACGCGATTGTTTCTTTCTTTCTAATGACATTTACCGGATCAAAACACGCTGTTAATTCGATCAGAAAGCTTTACTCCGGCGGACAATGCCACAATAATTTCTCCCGAAGTTTGTTAAATTGACCAAAATTAGGCAAATGAATGGCGGGTCTGTCGGCGACCCCGCTCGCAGGTGACGGCGCACAATGCGCTCCGGGCCAGCTGCGGGCCCCGCTTTATTTGCCCCTCTTTTCTTCGCCCCGCATTATTAAAATTTCGGCCCGATGCGACCATTCACGCTCCTCAATGGCACATTTTCCTATAGGATAATAGGCTACAAATTGGGCCTCTCCAGCGCGGGGCGGGGGGGCCCGGCCCGCGGCCGCGCCGACACAAAAAGCGGCGTCGTGTGCCAAAGGCCGCCCGCAGCCGCCCGCGGCCCAGGGGGGGGGGAGCGGGGCGGGGGGGCGTGTGCCAGCCGAGGGCCCACACCTGCCGGGTGCCCCAGCAGCACGGAGCGCCGGCACAAAGCCGCGCTGCCAGCACTCATAAAGCCGCCCGTGTCACCGCGGCGCGTGAGAAAAGCCGGCGAACAAACGGGGCCACTCCGGCTCCGGGGACTCTCCCCGCCGTCGGGCGGAACAGCCTATTAAGGGCTTACTTAATTACTGTAATGACTCTGGACAGGCTTCACGAGGCGGTCAGCGCGGCCCGGCGGGGCGGTGCGGTGCCGCGGGGAGGTGGTGCCGCGCCCCGCACGCCGCGCCCGACCCGGCCCGGCCCTGCCCCGCTCGTGGGCGTCACGTGCGGGCCGGGGCGGGGGGGGGGGGCGTGGGGGGAGCGGGCGGGGGGGGGGGGCGTGGGGGGAGCGGGCGGGCGGCCCCCCCGGCCCTTCTTTCCCTCGCCCTCGCCCCTTCCTTCCCGCTCGCCCCTGATCTTTAATGCATACATTCCCCGGCGCGGCGCGGCTCGCCCTAATCCTCTGGGCTCAGGGGCCCGTGGGGGCCCCGTCCCCCCCAGGCGCGGCGGCTTTATAAGCGGCCCCGCGGCGCGGCCCCGCACTGCCGCCATGGCCTCGGGCCTCAAGGAGCGCAGGGTGAGCGCCGGGCCGCCCGCACCGCGCGCCCCGAGGGTACCCGCCGCGGCCCGTGACGCGCCGCCTGTTTTGCAGAGGACGCCCGTGTCCCACAAAGTGATCGAGAAGCGGCGGCGGGACCGCATCAACCGGTGCCTGGCGGAGCTGGGCCGCACCGTGCCGCTGGCGCTGGCCAAGCAGGTGGGTGCGGGCGGCGGGGCTGGGCGGGGGAAGACGGGACGGGACGGACGGAGCGCGGAGCGGGGCCGGGCTGACGGCGCGGCTCGTTGCAGGGCTCGGGCAAGCTGGAGAAGGCGGAGATCCTGGAGATGACGGTGCAGTACCTGCGGGCGCTGCACTCAGCCGACTTCCCCCGCGGCAGGGAGAAGGGTAGGTGTGGGCGCGGGGGGCGCGGCGGGGCGGCCCGGCCCCGTTCCTCGTTCCCTGCTCCCCGCTGAGCGGAGCCGCGCCCCGCCGCGCCCCGTCCCGCAGAGCTGCTCTCCGAGTTCGCCAACTACTTCCACTACGGCTACCACGAGTGCATGAAGAACCTGGTGCACTACCTGACCACGGTGGAGCGGATGGAGACCAAGGATACCAAGTACGCCCGCATCCTCGCCTTCCTGCAGTCCAAGGCGCGCTTCGCCGCCGAGCCGCTCCTCGCCGCGCAGCCGGAGCCCGACGCCGCCTTCCCGCCGCCCCCTGAGCGCCCGCCGGGCCCCCCCGAGCCCTTCCCGTGGCCGTACGGCCCCCTGCCCGCCCCCGCGGCCCTGGGCGGCCCCGGGCAGCAGCGCGCCGCCTTCCTCCCGTCCGCGCAGGGCCTGGAGCGCCGTTACCTCGGCTTGCTGGGCCCGCCGCCCCCCGGCGCCTTCGGGCTGCAGCCCGGCCAACACCCTCCCGCCGTGCTATAGGGCCGCGGCGCCGCGGACTCCGCCTGGATGGCGCCGGAAGAAAGCTACGGGCGCGGCCCCGCGTGTCTCGTGGGGAGCTTTCTCGGCTTCCCCCGGCACGGAGCCACGGGGCGCGGCGCCTCGCCCCGCACTGGGCACGCACCGCCCGCGCCGCGGCCCGGTACGGGGCCCGAGGCGGTGGGGGGGCACGGCGCTCTGTCCGGAGCGGGGCGGGCCGGCGCAGAGCCGAGCACCCGCGTGCCCCCCCCGCTTCCCGGTGCGGGGCTGCGAGCCGGGCGCGCCGCGGGATGACCGCAGTCCGTGAACCGTCCTCCGCGCTTCTGCGCGCAGGCAAACGGGCTGACGGACAGACGGACAGTTCGCCGCCGCAACGTGCCGTGCGCAGCGCGTGCCTCCCGTCCGAAGTGCCGCCGCAAAGGAAGGGAAGGGCCGTGCGGGAACAGCTCCGGCCCGCAGCCCCGGGCGCCCTCGCCGTGCTAACGGGACCCCGCGAGAGTTGTGCTCCGAGCGTTGAGCGGGTGTATGACCCCCTTCTTCCCGGGTGTATGACCCCCTTCTTCCCCTTTGGCATTGTAGCATTAAAGATACAGTGTTTCCCTGGACGTATAAATTATTAATAGATTCATTTCGGGCACTGTTAACCAAATCAGACAGAACTTCCCCGGCTAAGTAGATTTTCTCTCTAGGATTAGCAGAGGGCCACCACGGACACAACTGCCGTCATTTACATACAATTTTGCCAACTAGCACTGGCCCGTGACAGTCTTTGTATCTCGAATGTTGCTATCCGGGATGTTTTTTTTTTGTCCTCTCCGTTTTCATTTGGCCGCGGAGGATAAACCCCTCCGGCTGCACAATGACCCGGCGATAAGCCTCCCGCAGCCCCGCACACGCGCCCCTCGGCCCCACACCACCGCTGGGCTCACCTCTGCCCGCAGCCCCGGGTGCTCTGCACCTCACGCTGACGCAGCTGTCACTCACCTGGGCAGTAGGTGAGGTTTCGCTCATCTCCGCAACGCTGCGTTACTGAAAACATCTCCGACTCACTGATTTATCGGAAGGATTTATTTGAGCTATTGTGGGAATAAACCATCACCAGTTAGGTCACAGAGACACCCAAGCAGCTTGCATCCATCCACTCTACATTCAGAGTTTACATTCTCAACAGGCCCACAACCAGCATGAATGTTCCTGTGCCATGCTTAGTTCATCGTGAAGAGCAGGTTTATGAGCTGAGCGTGCCCACAGCACAGAGCAGAGCGCTTCCTTCTTCCCCTGACTTTGCAGCACACCTCGTGCACAGCCACGGCTTCAATACCACACTGTGTGCTTCCCACCCTCAGACACAGAACCTGTGCAAAAGGGTACAGCCCCTAAATTGAAGCAAGCAGAGTAATTTCAGGATAACTTGTCAGCTGATGGCAAGGTTCCTTTTATTTGACTTTGGTAGCACTATGACCCCTCGTCCCACAGCAGCACAGCTCCGGTCGGTCTGTGACTCCTGGTGTCTCTGCACCATGGGATGCCACCACACTCCTGCTCCCCTAAAGCACAGAGGATGCCTACCTGTGCCACCTTCTGCAGGGAACTGCTTTAGCAGGGAGGTTGGGCCTGACGATCACTTGCGGTCCCTTCCAAACCCTGCCATTCTGTGGCTCTGTGCTTCCACCAGGATCACACTGCTCACACCAGGAGAGCACAGGGTCTGTGGCACCTGGGTGCAAAGCCCTCCCTACCCACAGCAGCTTCTTTCCCTGCTGCCTCTTTTGGAGACAGCTCATTAGTTCTGAAGCAGCTGCACACTTACCAGCAACTCCTCTGCAGAGACGGTCTGTGGGAAGGAGACCTCCCAAGCTGACAGGTGTGTGTCTGCTGAAGAGGAGCTGCAAGAAGTGGAGCTCACAGATGTGCCTGCTGCATCTATCCCCTCTGACATCATCACATTTATTTCTAGCAAAAAGAACTGCATTTTAATACATACACAGGTTAAAGCTCTGATATCTACCCACATGCCACACAGTGGCATATTAAACCAGAACTCATAAAAAAGGTGAGAGACAGCAACATCACATACATCAAATATGAGGAAAGAGGAGTAACTTAGGAGATTCCAACTCAGAATACCAAATCCAGTTGAATGTATTTTTAACATTCATCTTTACACTACAGCGATGGAAACGTGCAGTATATCTCAGCAACAGTAATGTAGTTAACTGGGATGAAATAAATACTCTCTCTAGAAAAATTCTGAAGTTTCAGAGATACGCCATAAAAGTTTAAAGGCAATTTAATTTTTAATAACTAATACATACTTAAAAGTGCAGTCCTCTTCTAGGAAATGAGTAATGTAATAATAATAATGAAAACCTTCCTTACTGAGGGCATCCTGCAAGGGAACAGGGAATGCATGACGGGATCCACAACTTAGCCGTTACATGTTTGGTGAACATTGTGGAGCCTGAGGGCTGCACCCAGAGCCTGTGAGAGGAGTTACACCCACTCACAATGCAGTCCTGCATTTGGAGACTCTCAGTCCACTGGCTCTGAGCTCAGCTGTGAGCCTCAACGCACACCCGCATTGTCAGCCCTTGAAGGGTGCAGGCATTTAGAGGAGGATGCAGCTCAACCCAAGCCCTCCCAGCCAAGCTTATGGCAGGAAGTGCCTTCAGTGGCTCAGCAGCCTGTGGCTCATAATCCCTAACCCTAGGCTTAGGCATTCTTCTAGGAAGCTGAAGTCTCAGGCTTGAAGTCTTTGAGGCTGAAACCTGGGTCTTCTTCTTTGGGAGACCATGTTCATAATCACTCTGTCCCTCTGAAGTCACTTCTGTTGAATTCAAACGAAACAGTGTACCCTGGTTAGCCCTCTGAGAGGCATAAGGTGATTAAGACATCAAATAGCAGACTTCCAATTTTGAATTGTGAGCATGAAGTTGAGCTCCAGACAGTGACAGTGTCGGGGTACTTTCTCCATCCAGGGAAGAGGGAGGGAGGACTGCTGCCCTCACACCAGCATACTTCTCTCCTGGACATGCGTGTGCTTGGGGTACCGCACGAATGAACAGCAGTACCACAGAATCCTAGAATCATCTGAGTTTAAGGAACCTTTGAAGGCCATCCGGTCCAGCTGCCCTGCACTGAACAGGGACACCTACAGCTCCATCAGGAGCTCAGAGCCCCTCAGCCTGACCTTGGCTGTCTCCAGGGATGGGGCATCCACCACCTCCCTGGGCAACCTGCACCAGTGCCTCACCACCCTTAGTGTAAAACACTTCCTCCTTATGTCCAATCTAAATCTCCTGTCTTTTAGTGTGAAACCATTTCCCCTCGTCCTGTCACAGCAGATCCTGCTAAAGAGTCTGTCCCCCTCCTTACAGCCCCTTTGATACTGAAAGGAGGCCCTACATACACATCAAGCCTATATAGGACCTCTGCCACCATTTGGTTGGATTCAGTTTTGTTTTTCTCAGCATTTCCTAGTAGAGCGTGCTGATTCTTTGCTTAAATGTGGGTTTGCTGGAGCCTCATAACTTCCCACGTATGCTGCATTAGTGCCATTCCAGAGGATGAATTCACAGAAATCAGCCTGCAAGGGTCAGTATTTTATGGCTAAGATACAGGATGGATCTTTTTGTTAATTTTTTCCCCCACACTAAAATGTCCACCTGTACAACCTTACTGACTTACAACAGTGACATCATGATAGCTGCAAGTGAATGTTAGCGTGCAGAATTTTGCTGTCAAAGGATATAGGACAGGAACAATTCACCTTTACTTCCAAATCCACTGCTGGGTTTTCAGGACTGAGATCTGTAGAAAGAACAATGGTAAAACCTACAGAACTAACCTCACATGTCTTCACTTTCAAAAAGAGAAAATCTATCAGGAATCAATGAGATTCATCAGGCACAGATTACACATTTTCACAAGCCTTTGGAGAACCTGAAACAACATACATTATATACAACACAAATGTATATTGGAAAGTTCTAAGGAAATCACCAGTCCTGCATGTTCCACTATAGAACTTCTTTTGATAGAAGGATGTAATAATAATTTCCTTACATCACACACTTTATTCATACATTACCTTCTCGTTTCTTTAAAAAAAGAAAGAGATTAAAAATCAAAGCACCTCCACCTTTTATTGGAGTTTTGTTATTCTCTTTGATGCCTGGAGAAGGATGGGGAAGTATTTGGAAAAAGAACAAGACCAGAAGTATATTTTTTGTTGTGGAAAGCCAAATAAAACCTGTTAGATGGCTAAGATGCATGAAAACCAATTAAATGTTGCTTAAGGGTACCAGTGCTTAAGTTGGTTACAAATTATTGTCCGCTGAAAAGTCATTATATTAAAGCAAATGAACAAAAAACAAGCTGTTTACCTACTTGTGTATATTCTGGACCAAATCCTTAGCTCCTGCAAGTAGACAAAGCTCTCTGGAGACCCCTGAAGCTAGGGCTGTTTACATGAGGAGGAGGCATGATGGACCTGCCTCAGCAGGGACCTTACCCAACAAGTAAGTGATCCATATTTCAGTGGCTCTTGGTGCTCAATTTACTAATTGAGCCACACAGCCCTGTGTTTGGAAACATGTATGGAAAATAAAAACCTACTTTGGTCTTAAACACTCAGTTACTCTGATGGTGAAAGTGAAGTCACATGTGCAGAACAACTGCAGAGCAGGCCCTACTGCCTGCTATCCTGAAGGCATGAACTGTTCCCCCAAGAAGAAAAGATGACACAACTAGGCAAAATAATCTACTCTGTTACATGCATGTGCAGGACTCAAGCTAACTCTGTGAGGCCAAAGGAACACTCTTCTGTTGTGAGGAGGCTCCCAGCATCAAAGCATCTTAAATATTTCACTTTCTCAAAGCAGTCTGCTGCTCCACAGAGCAACTTAGCCTCTCCTTCTCAGAGAGCTCGTTTTCTTAGTCACATGACATATGTTACATACAGTCAGTAACTGCCTTATTTTCAGCTTTGCTTTAAGCTCTCAGAAAGAGCTTCTACCACCTCTTCACAAAACAACATGCAATACTGAATATGATCCACAATCAATAAACAGGGGACATAAATAAGAGAAATAAATATGTGATGCAGCTAGAAAGATAGGCAACTGGGAGAATATAAAGGCTGTTATTCTTCTCAAAGGAATATTCTAATTTGTAGCAATTTTGAAAATTATTTTTTTGCTTTTTGTTTGTCATAATTTTTTTTTTTTCCCCAAATGGATTTGGAATTAACTTGCCTTTTCAGACTGAGATGAATTTTGAGGGCATGTGGTCAATTTCATCCTCTTCTAGCAGGAAGCTGTGAAGATTTGGGATGGATCGAAATTCAGCTGCCAACATGTGGCTTCTTAAAGGCTCTTCAGAGAGTCTTCCAGCCACCATAACTGCAAACAGAAAAAGAAAAAAATAAGATAAATTATTTTGGGAAAATGACAATTATGTTCTAGAGCACAAAGCCCCATTTAGCACCTCATCAGAATTGCCTTATTGTAAGGTAAGGATATAGCATGCCTGTAGGTCCACCAATACACACAGATAGGATGCTGGCGAGTTTAATTCTTTACCCAGATTATAAACAAAACAACCAAGGATGGGATGAGACCAATGGGATTTTTTCATTCAGGTTCTTTGAAAGCTTACTTTGTCATAAGGTAAAGTCATACCATAAAGGAAAAACCTTTCAGTGGTTTGCTAATAGAAGGATGTACTATAACTCATGAGCAGCTGACTTTAACCAAGCATTAAATGTCTCAAAAGTAGAGGTGCAGGAGTGAATGAATCAATCTAAGCTCTTTTTCTAATCAAGAGGGAAAAACGGGCCTTTCCAGTGGGTGATTTATCAGACTGATTTCAGACTTTCCCTTAAAATCAGCTGCTTTGCTTTGGAACACGTCTCTTTCCTTCTTTTGAATCAAGAGGGAATGGCAGGATCAATAGATCAGATTCACATATATAGGTAGGGGAAAAATCAGGGCAGCTGAATCCCACCCTCACTGCTGCCTGCCACGTAATCTTATCTGCACAGGTATTTCAGAGCTATAATTCTCCATGTTTCATCGTGAGAAGTTCAGTTCAGTCTTCAGCAACTTTGCAAACTAAAACCTTTTTCTATCTCACCTGCAAGACTTGTTGCTCACTAAAAAAAAAAAAAAGTCTCTCTTCTTGTGCATCTGCTATGCAGACTGAAGGTGTAGCACGTGAATCTGATGAACAGCTGATGAATGTTTAAGGGTACCACAGAGGCTGCTTACCCTGTGACAGATGTTTCTATTGTACTTGTTGCATGCATTGCTAGAAGAGGTGTTCTTATACATGGCCAAAAAGAAGCAAAAGGCTTCAGGAACTCCATGTATGAACAACCTGCACACAAAATCAGAAAATCCTGAATTTAAAGTACGTACATAGTAGAGGAGAAATTTGCCATTGGTTTCAGTAGAAGCCAATCCTCTTCTCTCTGTGTGGGACATTAAGTAGAGCTCCAGGCACAGCATCATCCAGAATGTTTTAGCTTATTTTTAGCAGGATTTCTTCAACAGAATGTACACAGCGTTCTGAATGAGACACTAGAAGTTAATTTCATCTAAAGCTTCAAGCTTCTTCTTAACTAATGTGTCAAGTTTATTCAGAAAGCTCGAATACCCCTAAATGGTTTGGGTGGAAGGGACACTGATGCAAAAAGTTATAAACAAGACTGCCTGGTATCATGCTAAAACAATTTCTCCTTGTCACATAGCTTCCACACTATTTTACCCTAAATTCAAGCTGACAGCTGGTCAGAATTTATGCCAATAGAAAGAGTAATGGAGTTGGTAGTATGGAACCTGCAAGGACTTGTGCACAGATCCAGCCTTATGCACTTGGCTGGCTTGATTTTATGGAGGGCTGATCTCCCTCAGGTTCAGAGGAACTGGTAAAAAAGAGGGGGAAGTAAATTGTCAGTATCATGGGGATTTCAGAGGAACTGGCAAAAAAAAAATAGTGGTTGCAACAGTATGTTATTCCAAACTAAGAAAGAGAATTTCTCTTGGCCTTGAAAACAGCCAGTAGCAAGACTAGTGGCTATTAAATTGTCGTTCCACATGCTTGGAACTGAGACCTTAGCTACAGTCCTGAGTTTTCCAAAACAGGTTTTAACCCAGGGGACTGGAAGAGCAGCTGCTTGTCAGGACAGGACAAGGAGAAATAGCGTTGCAGGAGCAAGACACAAAGTATTTGTCCACAAAAATTCCACTGGCACTGCTCTCTTTACGCCCTGTTCATCTTCCTTCTGCTCCTGTGTATTTCTTCTCTTTAGGCTCAGATCCCAGGCAAAGTAGAGATCCTTCATCAGAGACCAGGCAGCCCCTTTCTGAAAAAGAAAACACTTATCAGTTTGATACGACTTCTCCTTACAATTACATTTTCTTTTGTGGACAACTGTACCAATTATACCCTCAGTAAACATCATGGGTAAGCAAGAACTACAAGCATTACTGTAATATCCGCCAGTTTACTTTTGGGATGCTTTTCTTCTTAAAAGGCAGGCACAGGTATGGCAGTGCTGTGTGCTGGGCAGAAGTGCTCAACAGAACAGCAGACCAGAGGGTGTAAAACAGCTGCTGAAAGGACGGAGCATCTCCAGGTGGTTCAACCAATCTCTGTCCAGGGCACAACCACAGTCCGGCAGGGTTAAAAGGGAGGCTGGCCAAATCCAGCCGAGACCTGGAAATCTTGAAACACGTAAAGCCAACACGCATCAGATGAAGAAGGCAGAAAGAAAGGTGCCCCCTAATGAGTTTTTTTTGCGCTTGGGTGAGCGAAAGGGCTGCTTCAGGAGGCTAATAACTGAAAACCTTCCAGGCTTTTGTCCGGAGAAATGGCAGGCACTTTCCATCCCTTTGAAAAAAAAGAAGGCCTTTCGGAGTCTTCGCGAGAGATGTGGATTTTAAGGGCGACCTTAGGTCATACAGAACTAATCAAGCGAAAACAATAAGAAAATTAGACTGACAGTCAGCAAGTATCTGAGGACTTTATCAAAAAGAATTAGGAATGGACAAATTCACTGGGAGCAAAGGATCAGATCTGCAAGGTGGCATTGTATGGTGGGATTAAATTATTTATTCATTGTTAATTTATTTATTTATGTATGTGCAAATGACCTAGCTGCTGCAGGTGCTGAGGAGTTTCTGAAAAGGCCCAGTTTTAGAGCCAAGGCTAAAATATTGGTCCATTTAACTCATTCTTTCCCTTAAGGCGATCAAACAGTGACTTTTATCTAGGAGATAGAGGAGGAAAACCATATGTGTACTGGGAATGATGCGGGGTCTGAGCAGCACTAAGTACCCAAGTATTCCAGCCTCATTCAAGAATGCTGTGCAGTTTAATGTCCAGCAAATTAGCAAATGAATGCTTATGTCAATATGTGAAAAATCCCTAGTTGGTTTAAACAGATAAAAAGCCTCTCGGGAAATGGCAGAAAATGCAGGCTTTTTCTCTGTCCTTTTTTAAAGAAAGAAATAGAAACAGTACTTAATAACTTTTCCCCAAACTTACAAAAGGTTGCAGAAAACAGCTGTCTACAGGGATGCTCCATCTTCTACATACATGAAATATTTCCCGTGCTGCTGCTGCAGAACTAGAAGAAGCTTTTGCCAGGCACTCTTTGAACCACACATTTGCTCTTCACAAGAAAACAGCCACAATCTGGGACAGATACAGAGCACATGAGATGTCATCCTGCTGTCCCTTTCTGAAAGGTGTGGGAAGCCAAAAGCCTTGGAGTGGGTCCGTCTTTCCCTGTTCCCCCTGTCATTATAAAATCAATCTCAAAGATGAAATCCATACAAACCTCTCCTTACCCCTTCTATAATTTTAACCATTAAGAGGAAAGGGCAAAAATTGTCATCTCATGTTTCCCCTGACCCAGCAGAGCAAAGCCACAGTGGGGACTCTGTGTAAGACATGACCCTGGGGAAAAAAGGAACATGAGATCTCAGCATGGGGGTTGGAGGCAAGAAGTCAAATGTATCGAAAATGACAGCACCACCTCAGTTAATGCCATGTGATAAGGGAGTCCTGCTGGGTTTTATGTCCTTCTGCAGAGACATACTTGAAGGTTGACACCAACTGGCAAGGAAGATTTCTCCCTAAATCCAGAAATGAGTTGCAGGTTTTTTGGCAGGACAGATCACGACGAATTATCTCTCCTCAGGACAATCATCAGGAGCTACACTGGGGATAACGGAACTGCTCAACAAGATGGACAAATCTACACATCTTAAAACAAGACAGGCAGGTTCGTGTAGAATGCGATCTCACATACTTCAGCTTTGCTTTTATTTCTCTTGTGTGGGCCATTCTTGGGTCCTCTTCTCAAAACACAGTACTCTTTATGCCACTGGGGAGTAAGGGGTACTAATAAGAAAACTAAAGATATTCTAAAGAGCAAACATCTTTAATAATACTAAATCTAAAACATTGCCTCCAATTAAAAGGTCAGGGAAAGAATTTCTCAGACCAAGGCAAAAACACAGGTTATGCAGAAAGTCACCCTACAGACAGCTTTCCTTTCTCCCTTGAATGCTAATGAGCAAGGATGAATTTGCTTGATATGAACACCAGCACATCACAAACAAGCTCTCACTTAGCTTCTGCAGCCTGCTGGGATACGCTGCAATCAGGAGCTTCCTGAGCTCTGGTCTTACTACGCAGGCTGCCAGGATGCCTTGCTGAAAAGAGAATACAAACATACCTGCTCAAGTTGAGTCAGATGGAACTGTTTCATTTGATTTTATATAGATCAGATGATCCCTTCTGCTCTATTAAAAATCTAGTCTGCCAATCCCCAGTTTTTAAAAGCTTTTGCATGTACAGACAGCCACCATAACCTCTCCCATTACCAATTTTGCCAATTTAAAGAAACTAAGCATTCTAATCCCTCCCTGTATTTTTCTCTCTCCTTTCCCTTGGTCACGTGGGCATAAAATCTTGGCATTTTCTCCAGTTTCAGCCCACTTTTGAAAAAGGCATATCTAGTCCTCACTCATAGCAGGTGAGTTATCTTTAGTGAGAACTACTTTCATATCACTGTGAAAGGTACTGGGGGACTTTGCCAGGAATGCTATGCTCATACTTGTACACAATATTTCACATTGCTTCTCCTCAGTGCCTTTGGAAATGGCATGAGCCAAAAGCTGCACCTGCCTTTTCCAGAGTCACATAGCACTGGTAGCTCAGCCATCTCAGGCACAAGCTGCACAACCCAGCCATCTTCCTGCTCATTATTCATACACAGAGAGCCCCAGCTCACAAGAGAAATACTTACTAGTAGTAATAAGGGCACAATATAGTACTGAATTTCAAGTTCCGAAGACCATCCAATTCACCTGCATTGACTCTGGCTTAAACTGTCCTAGTTTAAGCACTCATCAGCACTCGTGGCCAAAGGATGCCCAGGAGAGATTCCCCTTTGCTCTACACATATGCAATTGCCCCCTGACTGCATAGCAGTTACTCATCAACTATTTCTGGCACCTATGGCCCAGACTGATTCATGAAGCTGTAGTGCAGCAGATTACAAAGACACTAGATAGGCAAATCTAAGCAATGGAATATGGACAAACTAGAGCAGGGAGACGCTGGCACATCCAGAGCTTTCCATAGTTACATAGGCAAAGAGCTAAATTCATACAATTCAACATAAGTCTTCTGGAAATGCCAGGAATTCAACTCTTAGCCTTGAAGGGAATCTTGTGAGCAAATGCCCTTATTGTCAAGTCAAAACAGGATATAAAATTACCAAAGGTTTCTCAGAGCTCCTCCTCTGGAAAAGTTTTTCAGTGGAGAACAGAACTGAGTGGAAAGTAGAGATCTCATGCTGCTGAACATTATTAAAATCACACTTCTCTAACACTGTGGGTTTATTTCAGTGCTCTCTTGTTACAAACAAACAAACAAAAATCCCACTCATTTTAAATTCAGAAACCACATGGACCACTCTGCAGGACACTGAGCTCAACACTCACTAAGTTCAAAAGACTATGCTACAGTCTCATCCTTGCCAAGGGACCAAGCATGAGTTTATGCGTTGTTTCTGCCTCTACTTTCATACATGCAGGTCAGACACTCAAACACCTTTTGCTCTGGGGCTTTTTAAGATGTATCACGGCTTAACATTGTTTTCTTTAATTCTATCATTAGTTTATGATTTGGATGTACAGAGCCATTCTGCCTAGAACTTCTCAGCAATCCTGGCGTTTTTAAAACACAGAAGGTAAAGGAGCGTAGCTAAATATTGTACCAACCTTTAAGAAAGGGAAGGCTGGGCTCTCCTTTCAGCTGGAGGGATGTGGTTCAGGCTCCAGGGAAGCCCTCCCGTGAATTCAAGCTGTAACATCTACAGCCTACTTCTTACAGACTCCTGGGATGTTTGCCTTTTCCATGTAAAGGCATTCTGTATATGGATAGGAGTGAAGTCAATGCAAAACTGGTGTGGTGTTTTTATGTTCAGCTGGGTACCTGGATTTTTACAGCTCCTCAATGATTAAAAGGTAGACGAAGTGATAAAATGAGTCAACAAAGAAAATTATGCTCTCTTAAGTGTCAAATTTTTTCCTTTTTGATAAAAGACCTTTCCTAGCAGATCTAGAGACTTCACTAAAGCACAAGATGCTTTTAAACAAGAAAGAACAACAGATGAAGTGCATTTGAATGGATGGTGACTCTTGTTCTAACAGTCATCAGCTGAAGGCTAAGGGCAAAGGGACAAAATGCAGAAGACTGTAGAGACAAGCTTTTGCAAGACATTGTGAAGAAAGACATTATTTAAAAATTCCTGTCAAAGCCAGACAATTTGCACTAATGAATATATCAATAACTGATCCAAAGACCCTTAAGAAGAGGAAGTTTGGCTTGGCTGATCACTCAGCAAGGCAAACATCACAGCACTAAGCACAGTGCAGATCTGCCCTTTTGGGTTTGTTCCATGATGACAGTTGCAGCCTACTGTAGGGAACCAGCTTTAGCAGGAGAGTTGGACTTGATGATCCCCAGATGTTCCTTCCAGCTGCAACGATTCTCTGTTATCATACGTTTTCAGATATACTTTGTATTTTCCTTACCATCAAAATGTGCAAGTGCTGCTCAGTGAAACACCGATTTAGTCCCCAGCTTCAAAATTTGGAGGGTCAGAGCTGCTACAGCATCTTCAACTAGCAGTGCATCTATTCACTGAAGCCCTGTTCACATTTAGTCCTAAAAAATGTAACAATTCAGGACCACAAGTTGTTTTTCAAATATTAAAACATGACCTTAAATACCTTGTGTAGGAGGAAGGATGAATCCTTAACATTCAGACCACGTGGTTGCTCACAACTTGTATGTGTTCTTTCACATAGTATAAATTCTTCTCAACTGTGTCTGAGCTAATGGATAAAATAGTGCAGGGAGAGCTTCCATTGCCTAGCAGCCCAGCTCTGCTTGGGTGTCATCAGGGAATAAAAGTGTGAATCAGAAAGATGTCTGGCACTCAGTCTTTGTCTCCAGAGATTTCCTAGTGGTCCTGCAGGATAACAGTTCAGTTTGCTATGAAGAGAAAACATACAGGAAAAGAAGGCACAGAGTTGGGAATAATTGTGCTGGATACAACAGAGGCCTCTCAAGAAGTTTACAGAAGATCATAATACAGACACTCTGCCCCTTCCAGAGACAAGCATAATGTGTTACACTCTATGTGAGATAATTATGTGAAAATATAGAATCGTAGAATTGCTCAGGTTGGAAAAAACGTTAAAGATCATAGAGTCCAACCACAACCTAACCATACTATCCTAACTCTAACAACTCCGTTAAGTCATGTCCCTGGGCACCACATCCAGATGCTTTTTAAACACATCCAGGGATGGTGACTTAACCACTTCCCTGGGGAGCCTATTCCAGTGCTTCACTACCCTTTCTGTAAAGAAGTTTTTCCTGACATCCAACCTAAACTTACCCTGGCACAACTTGAGGCCATTTCCCCTCGTCCTGTCACCAGTGAGAAGAAACCAACCCTGTTCTCATTGTAAGCACCTCTCAGATATTGGAAGAGAGCAATAAGGTCTCCCCTCAGCCTCCTTTTCCCCAGACTAAACAGCCTCAGTTCTTTCAGTCAATCCTCATAGGCCATATTCTCCGAGCCCTTCACAAGCCTTGCTGCCCTTCTTTGGACCTGCTCCAAAGATAAAGAGGAGGGGAAGAACCTTTCTGTTCTGAGGTGCCCAAAACTGAACACAGTACTCAAGGTGAGACCTCACCAGTGCTGAGTACAGGGGCAGGATGACTTTTGCCCAGTCCTGCTCACCACACCATTCCTGACACAAGCCAGGATGCCATTGGCCTATAGCTTGTATTGATTAGAATCTTCTAGGAAAACAAACAAACAAAACACTAAGAGTATCAGTTTAATTAAAAATCTGCCCAGCTGCAATAACTTAACGGCTAACAACTGCCGAGAAACTAACGCAATGCCTAAAAGCGAGGTTCTAAATGCTACCCGTTGGTAAAACTGCCGCGGATTCGAGACGCCCTCAGTTCAGGTCGGGGACGCAGCACCTCGCGTGCCTGCACGCTCCTCCCAGGCAGCGAAGTTCTAAACGCATCGGACGGGGACATAAGGACGCCGGGAGGGGGCCGGGCTGGCCACGCGGCGGCAGCTGCAGCGGAGCCGCCGCGCCCCCTGCAGACCCGGCAGCGCCACGGCGGGGAGCGCGGCCCCCCATCCCGAGGCAGCGAGCGGGAGCGGCTGCCGCTCTGCCCCAGAGAACCTGCGGTAGGTGACTGCGTCACCCTCGCTTCCGCTGTATTAAAGAAAAAAATCCAAGAAAAGCTATGCAAAATCTGAATTTGATTTTAAAACTCATGGATGAGTAAGAAAGAAGCCAAGCCACGCGTTTGTCCGTGGTTTACCCCGAGGAAACTGTGCTGAAAGGCATCCCCTGGTTGTCCATCAGCCGCCTTTTCCACCTCGTTGTACAGCTGCCGTGACCGAGGTCAAGTGATATGTCAGTCTGTCAGATCACACAGGGAGGCAGTGGCTCTTCTCGGATTAGGACAATTCCACACGGCCCTCTGAAAAAGATTTGTAACAAATGTCAGCCCCAACTGTCTGCTGCTCAAAGCATATGTTTAAAGCTCTTAGACATCTCAGTCAAAAGGTATTGTAAATATAGGGACAAAGCTAGGAAACGCCTCGTTGTGGAGTTTCAATAATGGCAAACCAGGATCTGGCATGAAAAACCCACACCCCAAACAGGTTTCCTTTAGCAGGGGATCCCTGCCCAGTTTTGCAGCCATTCTGAGACAGCAAAGTATTTCACTTTTTTCCTCCAGCCAAAGGGGCTGAGATGCACTGGCTGAGCACAGGCTGGTGAGCTCAA